>NC_090440.1:364881703-366154203 GCF_031143425.1 Pleurodeles waltl | reverse complement strand
ACATTACTCATTTTCAGGAGTAGCAGGACTGTAGCAATGATATTACAAACAAGGCCCTTAAAACACAAGTTATTCCCAGCTGTAAAACAAATGTCCAGCCATGAGCGCGCTTAAAAAGACACTGAATGGTGGGAGGGGTTATTATTTTGGGGTCTAGACTAACCTAGTGTGGAGAGATGCCCTAGACAGGAAGAGTGTGTTGTGTTGAATGTTTTTGTGGTGATCCCATTGTGCTAGGACCACCACATGCTCAATTATGGGCAAAAACGTTTGGTAAAAGTAATGCCCTGCTAAGCATTATGGGGCGAGTTTTCCGAGTGCAATGAATATTTCAGTATCGGCTCTCCCACTGTGACGGGAGAGCCACATTCACTTTGAGGATATCTGTTTTACGTAAAGAATTTACCAATTTCAAGTGTTTTGAGGGGAGAGCTACAACAAATGACTATGATTAGGTAACTGTGAACAATGTGACCAGCGCTCAATACTGCTGATCGAGTTCACGCTTTTGTGCCTGTTGGCGTTGATAGCACTGTGGCCACCATGCAGCCCTGAGGGGAGAGACAAAAGAAATAGTTCGTCCACGCGGAAGTATATCAGCAATTGTAAAATTATCTATGTAACAAGGGGAGCCTGCAAGGCGTGACAAAAACAGCCTCAAGGTGGGACAAACGTAAAGCATTTATCAATGACATCAAGTGATTTATGAAAGGCGAGCCCAGGAATGAATGAAAGTGATGGGCGTGAGATGTTCATAGTAAAAAGCCCGCAATACTTACAAAGCGGTCAAAGCACTTGCACGCTCGACCTAAAAATAGCAAAATTAAACAATGGGAGATCAGTAAGCCAAGCCTATTTCAACCTGGCTAAACACAAAGTCTTACAGAAAGTGCATTATGTGAGCAGTGAAAAGCATAAAGCGTGCAAAGCGCAAGCTCATCGTGCAAAAAGATACACTGTGCAAAGTCTAATAGTAGAAAAATTAACAATGTGAGTTCAATGAGCTAAGCCTTTGAGAGCATTGTATAAACATTGTGCGGACAGTTAAAAATGTAATATATGCCAGGCGCAAGGAGTGGGGCATACATGGGCATGTGCAAATAGTCTAATAACTAACCATGTATGCTATAAAAAGCCATCATCTCAATCTGCGTTGTGCATACCTCAACGAGCGAGCTGTACACAAAAGCACGAAGGCTAATTCTATTCCTGTAGGTGTAAGTGTGAAGAAGCTGACTTTAGTTAACCAGCCCTGCCAGAGTGACAAGTTGCTCTGACAAGAAGAAAAATCTTAAACTGACAAACAAGGGAAGTAAAATATGCATTAACTGTAAACAGCAACTACAGTAAGTTTGTAGGGCCATGTAACACTCCAAAACAAGGAGTGTGGCTGGCTGAGGCTAAACAGACCAAAATAGTCGAGATAGGGGACAGTATTCCTCGTGCCCTTCCCCTAGCAGGCCACCCATTTGAGTGGTTCACAGCAACGTTGGGATAGGGGCTAATGATTCTCTTATTTGGCCCCTAGCGACCCGTGGTGAAAACAGAAGCCTTCTAGAGTCCCATTGGCAAATGCCCTTCTCCGAACCATAGGTAACACTGACATTTAGAAGGCTGGTATCCGATTGTTAAAGATTGCTAAAAACTGCATCAGTTGAATCCTCAACATAAGGTTTTGTGGGTTTAGGGCCTCAATAGCTGCTAGCCTGCAGGTTCTTACTCCCAAGGCTAAAAACTCTTTGCACAACAAGGCCCTTTGATGTACTAGTAACAGGATATAAAGTATGTGCGTGAATGTTTCATTCACCCGTTGGCACAGGCAGAACAGTTTGTCTTCCAGTTGACCCTTCTTCTGCCATTTGGGTGTAATATCTAAAGATAGAAGGAGCCCAAATCGTATTTTCATAAGTTCCTCCTTAATGGTCAGTGAAAGTGCTTCATAGAAGTAGGGTTGTTCCTTGCAAGTTTCATAAGGATTTATCTCTAGCCATCCATGTGCTCGTTTTGCTAATATTTTATCCTCCAGGCGGCATTCTGCTGGATGCATTTGTTCAAGGTTTTATGGAAGACCGAATTACTCATGTTCAGTTGCCATAAACCTAAAAGATCATAATTCTCTATATTGTTCTGAAGGTACTTGGCAAAATCACTTGTCTCCCTTTGAAGATTGATTTCCAACAGGGCAAGATAAGCTATTGTATCTTCGGGAGCACTCATTAATCAATGATGGCATCTAACAAAAACCCCTTGTCTGGCTAGTGACAGTTTTACCAGGGAGAACTCAAGTCCTATTAGGACAGGGGAGGCAGGCTTTGGTATCTGAAACACCCATTTATATGTTCGTAATATGAGCTTCTCCAGGAAGTCAGCATCCTCCCCTAGCATTATCTCCCCCTCTGTAATATCTGGTGGAAATCACTATTGATTTTTTCACTGTGATCAATGACTTTAGATTATGCCCCCACAGGTTTTTCCTTAAATCAGAGAAAGCAAGGTTTAGTGCATCTGTTTTAACTACGATGGCCTTTTTTTGTGCGGGGCAAAGGAACCCCTTTAGTCCAGTTTGAGCCCTAAGTATGTGTATGCTGCTGTTTCATCAATCATGGACCCACTGAGATACCATTTCCCATGTTTGGAAATCTGGTGATTTAGGGGTATGACTTTGGTCTTTTTAATATTGATTTCCAGCTGGTTGTTGGCTGAGTACTCCACAAGCCTGTCGATTAGTCTTTGTAAACCTACTCAGGTATTGCTTAACAATAGAAGATCATCTGCGTATAGAATGTTACACAACAGTTGGCTGCCAAGACTCGCTGCGTGCGACACCACTTCGACAAGGAACAGTGGTAGATCTGAAATAAATAAGTTGAACAAAAGTGGTGCTAATGCACGTCCCTGCTTTAACCCGAGCGTGGTGCTGACTTCTCTGGACAGACGATGCCGTCCCCTACCTTGATCTTCACCCAGGTTTTTGTACATAGGACCTGAATTGGCCTTAGAAGCTTTGATGGGATTCACCAAAATTGTAACCTTTCCCAAAGCTTATCATTGGAGACATGGTCAAAGGCCACCTTAAAGCACACAAAACACAAGCAGCAGTGCGCGGGTATCACTCTCCCTTTTTATAATGAGGCCCACGGCCATCAGGTTAGAAAGAGTCCCCTGCTTTTTGGTGAACCCCGTTTGGTTCATCAGCAGCCTTCTAGCCTCTGTTGCCCACTCCAAAAGATCTTGCAGGAGTACGGTTGAGAAATACTTGAGGTTCACATCGAGCAGCGCTATAAGTTGGTAATTACTTGGGGATGCAGCTCTCCGGCCTGGGATGAATAACTGACCCTCTCCAGCTTTTTGGGATGCTTTCAGTCAGCATTTTATGATTGAGCATTGACGTCAGAAAGCCTCCTAAAGGTCATAATGTTTTCTTTCAAGAGGGCTGGTGGTATTGCATTGAGGCCAGGCGCTCAGTTGGTACGCAGGTTCTCAATTTTTACCAGCATCGTAGTTGGGTATTCTAAAATGTCTGAATCACTATTGCTATTAATATGTGCCATATTGGATGAACCCATACAGGGACCCAGGGAGGAAGAAGCATCCGTACTTCCTTTATGATACACTTAAGAATTTCACCCATTCTTCCTCACTTATATTAGTGCTGTTTGCTACCCTGGGCTCTTAATGAGCTCGTTAATTAGCTTCTAACATTTCCTATGGTCATTTAGTTTTGAAGAATATAGAAGCTTAGTGTTGGAAAAAGGCCCTCTCTGAAGGGTCACCCCAAACTTTTTGCCTTCTTCCTCCTCTTTTTCTGACCTAATTTTTGTTGGCTTTAGGGCACTTTATCACTGCTACCCAGTGCTAAAGTGCATGTGCTCTCTCCCTAAAACATGGTACCATTGGCTCATACCCAATTGGCATATTTAACATACTTTTAAGTCCCTAGCAAAGTGCACTATGTGTGCCCAGGGACTGCAACTTAAATGCTACCAGTGGGCCTGCAGCACTGGTTTTGGCCCCACATACGTAATCCCTTAACCATGTCTCGGGCCTGCCATTGTAAGGCCTGTCTGTGCAGTTTCACTGCCACTTCGACTTAGCATTTACAACTAATTGCAAAGCCTTAAAATCCCCTTTTATTACAGATATGTCACCCCTAAGGTAGTCACTAGGAAGTCTTTAGAGAAGGGTACTATGTAAGTAAAAGCAGGACATGTATTTTTAAGTTTTACATGCCTCCGTAATGAAAAACACCTAAAGTCGTTTTTCACTATTGTGAAGTCTGCTCGTCTCATAGGGCAGCATTGGGGATTCCCTTATATACTTTTAAGTGATAATTTCTGATCTGAGAGGAGTGACATTGTCATGTTTGGTATGGTTAGAATGGTAGTGAGAAATCCTGCTTACTGGTGAAGTTGGATTTTTGCCACTTTTAGAAAAGCAGGCATTTTTCTGCACTTACTGTTCTCTGTGCCTTACAGCCTATCTCCAATCCACGTCTGGTCTGTGCTGGTTGACAGCTCCCCTTGTGCATTTCAGACAGACAACCATAAATACAGGACATTCAGCTGCATCTGCATTCATCTGCATACTGATGGGTCTTTCCTGGGCAGGAAGTGTGGAGGGGCTCTCACACTTCAAAGCCTTGTGACCTGACCGCACATAAAGGACAGATATCGCCCAACACAAATCTCCTGGCAGACAGGACTGGGTTGAAAGGGGAACGGGTGCATTGCAAAACCACTCTAATGTTTTCCTCCACTTCAAAAGCACATTGTGGTATATATACTGGGTCTGTGACCGCCTCAAATCAGACACTTCTGGACCTACAACTGGGCTCTGTCGGAGAGACTGCCCTGCTGCCCAAACAACTCATCTGGACTGCTTTTCTGGAAGCTCTCCTGCTTGTTGCCCTTCTGCCTGCTGGCCCCTGACTCTGCTGAAAGGACTCTTCCCCCAACAAGTGCTCTGCGTTGTTATTTTTGACGCACAACAGATACTGTGTCCTAAAAGAATACAACCACTTATTCTTAAGGATTGAGACTCATCTAAACCTTTAAAAAGTGATATCTTGACTTGTGCATATTGGATTTTTGTTGTTTTGGTCTTCTTTTATTCAGATAATTATTATCTATTTTTCTAAACTGGTGTGGAGTACTTTTTGTGGTGTTTGTACTATTTTACTGTAGGAGCTATTGACCAAATACTTTACACATTGCCTTCTAAGTTAAGCCTGCATGCTCTGTGCCAAGCTACCGGAGGGTGAGCACAGGATAATTTAGGTTGTGTTGTGACTTACCCTGACTAGGACTGTGGTCCCTACTTGGGCAGGGTGCATAACTCTGCCAACTAGAGACACAATTTCCAACACTTGGCCCGTAGCGCTTCAGATTTTCCTTTCTGGTACAGTCAGGTCTCTCTTGGTCTTCTGCAGTTGAGCTGAAGGAACTTTAACAATGCAGGTTTCTGCGGAGAGTGCTGCAACTGGCGGAGGGTTTTGTTGATCCGAGATCTAATAAGACGGACTGTTTTCAGCCAGATATTGATCCTATTATGCTTATTGTTTATACCAATGTCGGAGCTGGTGGCCACGTACCTTGCTGCTAAACTTTCAGAAAGAAATTCCCATGTCTTCATTGGGTTCTGCTCGATTGCTAAAGCTGCTTTCAAAATTCCCACCGCCTCACTTACCAGGTGCCAAATGTTCTGCAGACTCCAATGGAGGCATTTTAGATTCTTGGTATGTGCATCTACCTGCAGTATCCAGATGCAGTCCAGAACAGTTGCATTGGCACTTAACCGAATGTTTTGTGGATGGGGATCATTCTTGGGCCTCAGATCGATATTAATGTCAAATACTCTGCTAAACAAACTGGCGCTTATCATGGTGTAATCAAGTTGGGAGATCGTCTTGTCAGAGGACCTTGTTCAGGATGGTTGGATATACCCTTGAAGGTGGCCATTTAGTATTGTCAGCATGGCTGGTTCACAGGCCCTCACAGGTTTTTTTTTTCCCCAAGGTTGTCTTGTCTTCTACATGGGGGATGGCTTAGGGCAGGCAATGCATATAGCGTTTCATCACCATTGTCATTTGTATCTTTTAGGTGGAAGTTGGCATTGATTACCACATTTGCCAACATGGGTCACCTTTCGACTCCAAGAGTAGGTTGCTCAGTTTGTCAACCATTACTGTTTTTTCTCTTGGGATAATATATATATTAACCAGGACCAGAGGGGTGGTCAGCTGCTTATCCCATTCTTCCAGGCGAAGTGCCAGTAGCCATGGCTCATTAATATCTAGTATTGTGACCTTTGCAATAATTTTAGAATTCACATAGGTCATTAGCCCACATTTTGCTCTTCCATATATGCTACTTTTATATGCCAACCCATTGTATTCAATGAACCCACTTAAAGGAATGCTGAATTGTGCCCATGTCTCCTGTACAGCTATAATATCAAACTTATTGAAATATTCTGACAGCGATGTGTCTTCAATTTTCTGAAGGCCTCCCAGATTCCAGGTGCAAATACTCAGAATGTCATGCTTTGTCACGCAGCGTCCCAGGGGTTTCTCTTTTCAGTCTACATAGCGGTCAACATAGCGTGCCGCTGATAGGGCAGATAAAAGCCAGCTCCAGTTATCTGTTTCATCTGATTTAGTTACTACTCTTACTTCTGGGCCTTCCTCCACATAGGCGTTTGTTGTTTGGATCATCAGCCAGCCCAGAGATTCCCTTGGAGGATGACCAGCCCACTGTACCTTTCAAGACTGAGGGGACCTGTTGCACTGCTTTTCATTTCAGGAGGGTTGGGGTGAGAGTTCCACTCTCACTAGCAGACTGATCTTGAGCCAGGAGTAGAGGGGGATAGCGATCCTCCTGAAAGTGTGCTATTTTTATACCCCAACTCTTCAAGCCAAAATCATGGCCTGCAAGGAGTTGTTGAATAAGTGATGAATTGAATGTGACCAGTATGGGTTCCAATACTTGCTTGCGTCAAGGCACATAAAATTTGATGGATAAAATGTCTTGGGACTCCACTCACGTAAGGCCCGGCAGGCCATTGATTAACTTTAGGACGTTTGTTAGATTTAGAATATCATATGTTCCCCTAGAACTGAACTCTGAAATCCACAGTAAGCTTGCCTTAGGACCAAGATGTTCAGTGAGTGTGCAGGCATTTTCTGCAAACATTCCTGGGGAGTTTTTGCTTTCTTCATTGGATGATCTAACGCTTGCTTCGATGTTGCCCCCTTGGACATGAAATGGCATTGCTTACTGTACCAGCTTCTCCTGTGATTGGCTACAACCGTGGTTGCTAAACCGGCTGCAGAAAAACGTGGTGCCTCGCGGAATCCTATGCTCTCTTTCCTTAGCATCCCAACACTATTATCCTCTCGAGCTCAGGGTGGCGCAGGATGGCACTGTATTACATGTCATCTTCTCTTGTTGGGTTTCTCTCTGCCCCTGGCCTTCTAGGCATTTAGGCAGGTCGATAATGGCAGCTTACCCTTGCTCACCTGGCCCAGAACGGGGTGCGCTGGGACAAAGCCTGGCCGACAACTTTCGTTCAAGGCTCGTTTCAGATGTAAGGCTGTCTGAGGCATTGGGCGCTGCATATTTCTGTGGGGTAGGGATCTTAACTATATTATCCCCAAAGCTTGCAGCCTTTTTAGGGCCTCCCGAGGTGCTGGCGATAACACACCTCTGTTTGAATATGTAATTTGCCGGTCTAATTTCAGCCTTTTGATCCTTGATATCGACTACAGGGTTGCTCTTAGCTTCACCCCTGATCTCATGCTGGTCCACTTCATCCATGACAGACTGTGGGGGTCCAGCAGGTTCTAGCTCTTGCTAGAACCAGGGTTCTCTATATCCACTTCAGCTTGCATGGTGCTTGTCGCTATGGGGCCAGGACCCCGGTTGTGGGTCCTTTCATAGGTTTGCCTTTTCATCATTCTCGCCAGATTGTCCCGGTTTCTAACTTTCCTTGCACACTTTCTTTCCCACTTCGTCATATTGGAAGGTGCTAGAATGCTGGATGATGTACATTGGGTAGCCATAGAGCTGTGCCTGGACTCCTGATCACTTGAATCCTTAGGATACTCAGTACCCCTTTGATTGATTGTGTTAGCTTTGAATGCCTTTCTTATTTCCTTGTGAATGGCTGGACTGGTTGATGCTGCATTCTGTGCCGTCTCATGTAAATTATGCTCCCAGTTGCTGGAAATGTTTCTTGTGCTCTTAATCACTACTTTGGGTGGTTGATCTTTGCTGGGTTTTGATACATTTGATGTATTTCTTATTTCCCCAACCATTTCCAGTAAGTGAGCAGGTTGTTGCATCAGTTTGTCGATCACTTCCTTGCACTAACACATTGTAAAATTATTATCTTTCTTGGATTGAACTCTTTAGATCAGGGCATTTAGGTTATCCAGCTGTCTACTCCACAAGCAACTAGCGCCGTCTCCCCACTCCTAGCAGGAAGGTGTCCTGTGAGACACAAGACACAAAGGGGTTGGGTGCACACCGTACGCTTCACTGAATAATGAATACAATAGCAAAATGTCTCTCAGGGGGGTTTGAAGGGAGAATTTAATGATGAGGGGTGACAGTAAGGGGTAGACAGTGTCTGTTGGAGTGAGCTCTCACAATATCTCAAATCTTGTAGCCCATGGTTACGCCTCCTACCACTTGGCCCCAATCCCCTTCAGGATCGCCTAACGCATTGGGGGTGGGGGTTGAGGCTAAGTTAACATTAGCTGCTCCATCGGCTGGGTAGAGGTAAACACCCCCCTGTCTCTGAGCCGCTGCTGCTCTGCTCCACTTCATTGCTCCCCCAGAGGCCCTGCACCGCACAAAGGGGCGGGGATGCACACTGCTCCGCTCCTTCGGCTCCCTCAACTGCAGTTGAATCAAGAAGGCAGATTGGCAGCTTTCTCTCCCTCGTACAGCATCGCAAATTCACCTGACCGGCCCTTCTAACCTGTCTTTAGGCTGGCAGGCGGGCCGTTACGTCCAAGCTCGGTGGGGCCCCCTGGACCCAGTACTCAGACCTAGGCTCAGGCTTCTGCCTCCAGGCAGCTCCCAGCAATGGACCTTGACTAACTGCGGAGGGGTCGAGAGAAGGTCATAAAAATTGCAGCAGGCCGGCAGGGCAGGGAGCTGTGGACCACATCCTCCTTCTCCAGGCAGTGGCTGCACTCAGCATGCAAAGTCAGACAAAGAAGTAGAAACAAACAGTTGATGTTGTACAGGCTGCAGTGCGCCTCATACTTGTGCATAAAATTGGCCACAATTGGTTTTTAGATAATTTCAAGTTTTGCAAGTACAGTGTGCAGGCCACTTCCAACCAACTGTGAAAAATGCAGAGCATGATGTTATAGTAATTAAAAGCATCTTATTTATAGTTTGACACTAACTGGATGAGTGTGCCCCCACAGAATAGCTAAAAGTTCCATCGGGACCCAGGATAACACATTACCCCCATTTACAGTTTCACATTGTATCAGTTTTCAGACTGATCATCAATCAGAGACCTGTGGGAAATCTAACAAACGTTTCAGGACTTTTTTGTATCGAGGTTAGATTTCACTCAAAAGTTATGCTGGGTTGCCCAAGCTCATTGTACAACTGGAAGTAGGAGTGCGGGGAGCGGGGTTGCTGCAACACATGGGCGTCATTCAGCACTTCGACACTTCCTTTATGACCCCTAGTCTCCGAGGTGGATGGCAGTTAAGGTAAGTAAAAAATGCTTTCAAATGTATGTGGTGTGTGTGGGTGTGTTTATGTGAGAGTATGTAAGTATGAATTTGTACATATTAGTGTGTGTGTGAGAGAGAAAGTGGAGGTCAAAGGGCTTGTGATGTCACTTCTGCTACTCCTGGCATTTCGATGAATTGATGTCTATGCTGTAGCGCCCCCAAAATAACCATGCTACGTTCAAAGACAGAGGTGAAATGCTAGGGTGTCTTCTGTCAAATTGCTGTCTTTTTTTTACTAAGGAAATGGATGCTTACTTTTCTTTCTCTGACTTCATATTGAGAGGATTTTGTAAAATGCACTATGTGCCAATTTTGCTGGTGAGAAATGAAAGGCTGCAGGATTTCATTTTTTCCTAACACAACAAAACTTAAATACCTATATATGAACTTTGCAAATATTTCAAAATACATCAGCAGACAAGAAAGCACAAATGAAGCACTTTTTTGTAATCCTGAAATGTAATGGAAATTAATATTTTAATAGGGTTAAAACAAATAAAGACACTACTTGTGAATGCACAAATGACAAATATTTACTGAAACCTGTTTTCTTCATTTTATAGTGTGTGCCATATAGTTTCATCAGTAAATACAGTATGCCTTTTTAGGTTGAGTGTTCACATTCGACGTGTTGTATACTTTTAAGTATACTTATGCTGTGGGTTCAAGTGATTTAATTTGTTGGTTCCAGTGTCCTTTAAAAATCCTTGCTTGCCTCTTTGTCCTGCCTTTTTCTCCTTGGGAGCAGCACAAAGTACTGTAGAATTACGCTATGTCTTATTTATCTCTTCTGTAAGGGACTTTTTTTGTTTAGTATTTGCCTGTCTGTCTTACACTGTGGGTGTGTGTTCAGTCCCTCCTCCCAACCAGCTCCCTCTGTGAACATAAACCAACAGCAGAGGGGGGCTTTTCCAGGGCCAGCTAGCCCTCGCTCTCCTTCTCTTGTTATTTTCAGTCTGTGTGGCAAGAAAAGTCCAGTCAGTAATTTACAACACTAAGAGCTCTAACTCGAGCAAACACAAGACTATTGCAGTTCAAATGCTTGTTAATTATAGTGGGCATTCCAATGGAAAGGTGCTGTATGAAAGGGACAGCGTGGTAGCACACCATGTTTTAATAATATATTTGTGACGATGTGCTCCAAAATGCTCCTCTAGCTACATACTATACTGTACCACGAATGGGCGTGATGCTTCGATTTTTTTATGAGTTCAGTGATGTAAGATGGATAGCAGCACCCTCACACTGAAAACTGTTCCAGCGCCACTGTGTAGAGATGATTACAAGTTGTTGGCATTTTCTGCATTTGAGTCACAGCCAATCAAAAACACCTTGACACATTCCATTTCTCACAATGTGCACTTACCAGTCCCTTGCTTTTCATGCATTCCATCAAGGTGTGAAACAAATGAGCTGCCTCTCGCTGGCTAAAGTTAAAAGTATTTTTGATTCTTGAAAAGACTGAAAATTCTGCTTCTTCTGGGAGAGCTCTGAAAATACAGATATTTGAAACACACGTGTTTTAATTTAGACATCACAACCTTAAAAACAGGCTAGTTCTCTGTCGTTGATTTAATGTCCTTTAGCAAATGCTTTTGAAAGAAACCTGAAGCAGGGACTCGAATACCATGCATTGAAAACCTTTATCATGCTAGAAAACACTGGTATTGGACTATGCCCAATGTAGTGAAACATGTGTTGCTTACCCTCCTTCTCCGGTCTGCTTGTGTAGAGATGCCAGCAGGTCTGCAGCTCTGCCAGTACCCTCGCACACTACAACTGGTACCGGGGGGCTTTGTTGCAGGTACTCCAGTACAGTCAGGATAACGCCAGGGCCACCTTCAACTACGAGCGCCACCACTGGCACACCTTGGCCAATTCCTAAAGTAACAATCATAGAGCTCAAAATGTGTTCAATAAGTTCTATGAGTCTCGCAGAAAAGCAAAGAGGTATGAACGCATGTTGAGACCATTGTAGAGAGGCTGCCACATTTTGTCAGCAATAATTCAGGTCCCAAATGGGACAACAGATAGATCTTTGTTTACTGTAGAAATATGGACAAGCACACAGTTGCGAGAGGTATGAAATCAGCCATTGACCAGGAAAGCACCTTGTAAAATATTTCTATCATCTTTTTTAACTAGGCTTATGAAGTCTTCTTTTGATCGTGGCTTCAATATTTTCTTGATTTGTGTTGGCATAGTAGGCAATATATTTGAGTTCCCCCAGAATTCCAGTATTTGAGAAATAGTTTTTTTTACAGAGTCATATAGTCTTTGCCACATCTGGAATTTAATGGGGGCATTAAAAATCGGACCCCCACAAATTCCCCCAGACTAATTTCAGTAGGTAGAAATTCATCAAATTCCCAGTGGAAAATGCCCAGTAGTTACAGTACATGCAGCAACGGTGAGAAAGCACTACAATCTGCATATTACTACTCATTTTGGGAATGGACAGTCATAATAAGTGACACAGTGAATACATTTTGATATTTTCATAGAGAATGTATCACTAGCTGCAGTAAAATTATTAAAGCAAGGCATAGTGGAAGAGATCAACATCATATAGGGATATCCACAAACATGCTTTATTTGAGGAGTACATGGACGAAATACCAATTGCACTCACAGACTCCAGAAATGTTTGCTGACTAAGGAGACTAACAGAATAACAAATGACTAGATGAAACTACTGTAACTTTTTTTTTTATCTGTGGTGGTCCAGCGTCAAACGTTATGTAAAGATAAGGAGTGAAAGGTTTCCTAACAGCGTGTGAAGCAGGCAATAGTGTAAATAGCGCCTACGATAAGGAAACTGAGGTTCTTCAAGTTACAATCTTAACAGTGCATGCATTCCATCGAGAAATAGGTGAAGCCAGGTTGTCCTTCTCATGTCCATACACATTGCAAATGATATTTGCTGAATTCGTTTAGAAATTGTATCAGCATCAATCTGTCTTGTGACCTTGGTTGGTAAAGTCGTAATGGAGACAGACGTACTGCAACACCTGTTTCCCTAACTGTGCTGCTAAGTAGTGAACCAAGTAAACTTTTTTCTACAAGTTGTATGAGAGATATAATTGGGAAAATCAATTTCCTGTAGCATTACTAATAAACATTTAGGTCTACATATTTAGATTCTGTCTCCCCTGATAACTTATCACAAACGTCTTTGAGTCATAATTTGTTGAGGAATGTTACAGAATGCACATTTCTCTTACGACGGGGCGTTCCACTGACAATAGAATTTTTCACCTGTCTTCATTGGACGTAAAAAAACGTAACGGAAATGAAAAAAAAAACGGAATAATATGATCCTTTTCTTCTGATTAGGCATTATTAGGATGCTGACAGTGCCGGACCATCAGTCTTCAGAATATTTGTGAAATTAACCTGAAATGTTAACATGAAGGCTAATTATGAATGATGCTCAATGTCTGTGTGGCGTTCAAATAATGGAAGTACTCACTGCCTCTCTCGCTAAAAGTTACTACTCCCCAAGACTGCAAACCATTTCACTTTTTGCACATTATTGCATAATGCTAGAATAAAATTGGCTTTAAGACACATTTTATCCAATTATACTTGAGTGAGAATACTTTGAAAACGGAGGACTACTTCAGGACAGACCATACATTTGAACAATTCAAAAAATGCCACCCGTGACCCAGTCATGAACTTACTTGCATGTATTTGTTGCAGACTGATTGTTTTTTCCAGAGTTCTCCGTAGATTGACTTCTGCTCCATACTTGCCCACTGTGCCATCATCAACGAGAAGGAAATGTGAGTGAACATTGTTCAAGATGCTAAGTTTGCTCAGCGGTTTTAGCAGGGTTTGGTAGGGCGCAACAACCTGTGTAAAATACATGCCATCAGAATAAAATATCTGGCCCTGGAGTAAAAACATAATAAAATAAATAAAAAGAGGAATTTAGAAAAGCAGTGGAATATTCATCTTACATTTCTGCCAATTAAATCATTCCGGTTTTCGACGACTCCCCATGGAGCTATTCCGATCGTGCAAACTGTGCGGGACAATTTGGAAGCGTGTTCGTTAAGGGCATCTCCAACATGTTTTGCAGCACCTATTCGCAGACAGAAGGCACATTATTTGCAGAGTAACTTCAGAACCAAATTAATATCCCATAACTAGGGGTAAATGCATTAAATACATTCAACAACAATATTTTCTGGATGAGCACGAGTAGGCTCCATATCAGTCCTTTAAACTTACTGAGAAAAGCACCCACCTTTACAATACTATGCAGTTGTAATGAGACGGAAGGTGACCTGGGCCTCTTACGTTACGGAGAGTAGGTTACCTGGGGCCCTATAGCCTTGCTGGCCCCGCAATGTGTTTCTGTAAAACTACTTTGCGTAACAAATATTACAGCCTCAACTCTTGCATTCGAACCCATAAGATATACAGGCGCAGGATGAGTCCCAAAAAAGTATAGACTTTTGTAAACAGTGACTTACTCACTTAATGATGAGGGCTAAACTCAAAAGAAAAATCAATCCTGTTCAGTTCCAAATAGCTGACCAATATTTCATGTTTTCAAACATCATAAACATGACCCAATTCATTGGTATGTACAGGGGTGGTACCACCATTAGGGCATTGGGGAGTTGCCCCACCATCACATGTAAATATAATACATGTACAAAGAATTAAACGTTTTCAACATTTTGTATTTTTATTCAGCCCGTGTGAAGGGCAGTCAGCCTTCAGCTGAAGAGACGGAGGCTCTGAAGGGGGTGGGGTTCAATTTAGAAACACATTAGCATAGAGGCAGTTGGCAGCGAGTGCATGGCACAAACTTGCACGTCGGGTTGGCCGACTGCCTTTCTCCGGCCAGCCCGACATGCGCAGTAGAGGTTTTCCTCTACCTGCACATTGGGAGAGCGGGGTTAATCAAAGCCGCAATCCCCTGACTCCTAATGAGTGGTGAGCTTGTCTGCTCAAGGCAATCCTGTTTAACAGCAAGAGAGCAGTGTCTGGATTGGCTGAAAGAACACCTAGTCTAGACATCTGGTGCATTTGTGCACATGGGAGGCACTGCAGGGGTTGGATCTCTGCCCACGGAGCATCAGGAGTGAAGGCAACTTTCCGCTCTGAGCCACTGGAGGAGAGGTGGAGGGCAGACCCACACAAGGAAGCTTGAGCTTAAGTGGGTAGGAGTGCTGCCTTGCTTCGTCTGTTAAAGAGCTGCTGAAGTGGTCCCAATTGTGTGACACTTTCAACCATCCCTGGCATTTTAGCACTTTCAATGCTGAAAGTGAAACTACAATTCTCAGAATGCTTCGTACTGTTTGCTAACAAGCACAGAACACGTGTGACCTGTATATTCGGCTGAGAATCTTGAAAGCTGTGCGGAGGATCAGCTGAACGGTATGAAGTTTTGAGTCCCCAGGATTTGTCTGCAATAGAAACTCTGTGGTAGGAACCCTTCAAAAGTTGAGAGCATTAGGAGTTCCGTTGACCGGTTGAGGAGAGGTGGCGAGTCTCTGCCTGCACATGCCAGTGACTGAACGGAACAGCCTCATGCATAGTGAACTCTCGGGAATGTACAGCACCCTCGGTGGTATGGTCTGGTCTCACCGAGGAGCACAGCGGCCCATCTGGACTCCCAGTGTCCTGGACATCCTGCTACTCTGGCTGCTCCCTGAGGAGCACACAACCTGTGCGACTACCACTGGAACTATTTGCAACCCGCGACACTACTGTTAATGTAAGTGCTGCAACTGATGCACTGCTGTGGACAATTTTGAGATGCCCAGAAAAATCAGAGCAAAACTTCTGAATAGCAAAGATTTGTCTCTACATTTGCAACGCAGTGCCTAGAAGCACGGGCCCGGCCCCAGCTACATAAGACTCAGTACCACCTGCAAAACAGCACTTTCCAACACAGCCATCAGTAGCTCAGCAAACACAACTCTTGCACCTGGAACACTCCAGTCCTCTTCAATATACTCATGACATTCGCACCTTACCAAACTATACAGTAAATAATCAAAAGTACTACAATCGTTTTTGAGGAATATAAAGGGATGCAGTTATTTATTACAAACATGCAAGATTGCTAATTCAACTATTAATCACCATAAATCACAGAGGCATCATAAATATTTCACATGTTCATAACTCAATTTCAAGTATCATAAATCAATGTCATCAAGTCATAAATGAATTACGATTGCTCTGCCTTTAGTCATCTTACACTGTTCTATTTCTTTCCAGTCCTGGCCTCTGTTTTCTGTCAATTTCTTCGCTAGGCAATCCTACATGCCGCTTTGGAGGGGGTTGTCAAAATACTGTTGGTTTACCATGTTTTGTGAGGGGGGTAGCCTCTTCTACTCGTTTAGGCCCAACTTGCTACCTTGTGTGTTTTTGCCCTGCCATCCGTCCGGTGGGTCTGGGCTGTGAGTGCAATGCTCCCCTTACTCCACCTGCCGGACCCTTTCACCCTACCATAAGGCAACCCCTACATGAGTGGCCTTTCCTTAGTACACCGCCTTACTAGGTGTCCTTGTCTTAAAAATTGGTTAAACCCCTCTTCTCTCCGCCACGCTGCCTGTGAGGCTCACATCTCCAGGCAGCTCCCCCCAAAGATTGCTGTTGAGTGCTGACTCATATGCACAGCCCCGCTTGGACCATGATTGCCAACCGATTTGCCCAGAACACCACCATACCTTCCACGGATAGGTGTATACCCTCCATAGCATACAACTGTGGATGCCTCGAGTGAATAAGCCCGTGGCAAATGCTCTCTAACCCATTCGTTTTTGCAGAATTTGCTGGCTACAATGTTTAGCTTCCTTCAGGAATTGTATACTGCACTATCTGAATTAGCCCCAGTCAATTGAGCATGGGGATAATTTCTGACCAAATAATGGTGGTGTTGCCGAATTGCCCTTGCCGTTTGCGTCCGGCCTATCCGTATATCATTCAGGAGGTTCCTCCTCCACATTTGAGCCTAGTCGTTGCCCTCCAGATGTAAGATTAGAATTTCCAGTTGTTTTTGGGCTGTTGCTTGTAACCAATCAAGTGTTTCCGACAGCTGCCCCCATCTCATGCCCGGGCACCCCCACCATTTGAAGCATGTAGCCTTCGGGCCTCCTCTTCGTTTGCCGCCATTGTAGTTCCACCATGATTGCATTCTGTGAATAAATGAGTGCCCAATCCCCCATACTGTTTTGGGTTGAGCTCCTGCCAATAATAACCAAGAAGATTTCTGTCAGTTGGCAAAGTGGCAGGATGTGCCTAGCTCATAGCAAATGTGGCTGTATATAACTTTTGTAAGCACTGGAGCGCCACCTGCTCACCTACTTGAGGGCGTCTTCCTGCAACCCATGCTTTGCTGCTGTTGTGGCTGCCCCAGTCCTGAAGGAATGTGATCCAAAAACTGCTGGTGTTAGTCCCCCATGCCAACGATTTATGCATGACCGCAAAGAATTGGTATTTGCTCAGAAATTCACCATTCTCGGGAATGATGAGAGGGCCCAACCCACGAGGCGTACCATCATATAATCTTTCAAACAGCATAATGGGAAGTACTGTGCAACCTCTATGCAATTGAGTTGCACCCATGCGCCTTTGCCTCGCAGATCTGTCTTCGATCTCCTGAGAAATAGCAGCACCCCTGCACCGTCCAGCTGGAGATCTTCGGCTTGTAAGCAAGCTGTCCCTGCCTCCCTTTTTGCTGGTGCCACGGGTTGGCTTGTTCGAAAAGCCCTAAAAAATGCTGTTTTAAAAGCTGCCTTAAATAGTGAATACTCATATGAGCTGTCTGTGACAGCCTTCAGGGCATTAATTAGCAATACCAGTTTTTCAAAGTCTATGGGGCTCCTTGTGTGATGCTTCTTACCCTCGAGGCGCTTCCAACCTTTCATGGCAGCTCTGATGTAGTGAGAGGCTGTGGGGTCCTTGCCTGTCTGGATTTTTGAGAAATGTGCCACAGCTGCCAAGTGGGCCTACGCCCAGGACTTTGCTTTCTTCGGTTGGTAAGCCAATTTGATGAAGCGCTCCACTGCCTGAGCCGTGGCCTCAGGATCCCCTAATGTACTCAAACCTCCCATTAGCATCACTGACTTGCCGTATTTGCTGTAGCGCCTGTAAGTCTCCGGCTGGAGTGTATTATCTACTCGTACCGACAGGTCCACTCCACCAGTTCACACAGCTCTTTTGGAAAGGGTGTCATTGTCGGCTGGGCGTTCGGGGATAACTTCCTGAACTTGTCCACTTGGGAATGAGAGTGCATCTGGCAGTGAGTTCTTTATGCCTTGGACATGTCTTGCCCTAATTTCAAGGTTACCCTCAAGCTGCAAGCTAACAAAGCGTCTCATGAGTCTCAATGTGTCCAGGCACCTCGCTCTTTCTCTGTTAACGGCCATAACTACTCCCTGATTGTCAGACCATAATGTGATTTTCATGTCCTGTAGTTTATTATTCCACATCGTCACGGCGACCACTATAGGAAACCGCTCAAAAAATTTGATGTTGCCTGTAATCCCCAACTCGCGCCACCTGCTTGGCCATTTACCTGTACAACTCTCCTTGCCCAGTATCGCCTCAAACCAGCAGCTACCGGCTGCGTCTGTGAATAGGGCTATATTGGCCATCACCCATCCCTCTCTTCAGATCAGGAGTCAATTGAAATGTGCCAGAAAAGAATCCCACATAGCCAGGTCCTTCTTGACCCCAGCCCCTAGCCTGAAGTGATTATGTTTCTCACATATGCCTTTTGTTAATCTGCTCAAGTGCCTTGCAAACACCCTTCCAGCTGGTATAATCCTTGCTGCAAATTTTAGTTTACCAAATAATCTGCAGCTTTCTAAGGGTTGTCTTCTCTCTGCTGCATAAAGTCCTGATTTCCTCCCTTAGTTCTGAGACCTTTCCCTCCGGTAACCTGGATGTCCCAGTCATTGAGTCTAATTCAATGCCCAGGAACACTAGGGTAGTGGGCAGGCCAACTGCCTTATCTTCTGCTAAAGGAACCCCCAGTTCCTTCGCTAGATCTTGGAAAGCCCTCAAGGTGCTTGCACATTCCCCTGTCCTTGCTTTACCTACAAATAGGATATCGTCCAGGTAGTGCATCTTCCCCCCATGGGGATGCCGCCTATGCAGTGCCCACTCCAGGAACGAGCTGAACCGTTCAAACTATGCACAAGATAAGGAACAACCCATTGGAATTGCCTTATCAAAGTGTACTTCTCCCTTGTGCTGAAAACCAAGCAAGCGGAAGCTTCCAGGATGTACCAGTAGGAGGCGCAAAGCAGACTAAATATCTGCCTTCGCCATCAGTACTCCCCTGCCTGCCACCTTTACCATGTCAATGGCGTCCTCCACTGTGGGGTACCCCACTGAACATGCATCAGGGGGAATCCCAACATTAACTGACGCCCCTTCTGGAAATTATAGCTGGGGCATAAATCTGAATTGGCCTGTCTTTTTTTTGAGGACCACCCCCAGGGGGGAAATGATTAAGTCCTCGAGGGGATAGCGGGAGTGGACCATCTATGCATCCCAGGTTTCTCTTTTTCTCTATTTTCTGTTGGACCACCCATGGGTGTTCTTCAGTGGACTTTAGGTGCCTGCCCCTAACCCCTGACGTTTGGCCTGTAAATGGGATCACAAAACCTTCCTCAAAACCTTTTACTAGTAACTCTGCATCCTTCTTATTGTATTATCCATTGGGTAGCCTCTTGAGCATTTGTGTATTGCTGGGGGATTTGGCTAGCTGAAAACCTGCCCAATTCTTGGGCTCCGCCTGCTGAGCCCTGTCCTTCTTAATTTTTCTTCTTTCTCCTTTTTGTCTGCCCGGTGCTTACTCCACTTGTAACCTGCTGATAGGTGATCTGCACCGGAAGTGAAACAGATGTTCCTAAATTTGCACCCCGCTCCCCACGTGTACTCATCCAGGTCCTATTTCCAGCATATTGCTGGTGGCCCCTTAGCCCCTGGCCATTTCCCGCTATGCATTGAACTTGTGTGATGTCTTAAACCTCTCTGGCTTACCCCTGTAATATGCATTCCGAAAGGGCTGCTCACCCTTTGCAGCCCACGATCTGACCTCTTTGGCAACTAACATCTTATGTAACTAGACACATCCTCCTCATTTCACTCCATCTTGGGGTGGGCTTGCATTTTTAACCTGAAACTCTTGACATATTCCAAACAGGCATCCTCTGGGAATTGATGGTGTGCCTCATGTATCTTGGACTCATATAGCCAGAGGTTCACCGCGCAGCGAGGACATTTCTCTACTATGACACATGCCATAATCCTAAACACATCTAGCCAATTATCAAAATTCCTTTCCTTCCTAACTCTTCCTATTTATCACGAGGTGAGATCTAAGCCTTCCAGCTGTATTTCTGGGAATGTGAATATATCTATAAATTCTTTCCTCCATATTCTCTCCTTAACTACTAGTGGGATAGCGTTTCCCAAACCTGCCACCTTTGTATGCATTGCAGGGGGTCCCAGTGAGGGCCTAGTGTATGCCTCAGGTGCCTGCCCCACTCCCCCAGTATTTTTCCCAGCTGGCCCTTTATCCCCTGGCCCCCGACCCCATGCCATTGTAGGTGACCCGGCACTCTCCTGGTCATGCCAGTCTTTCTGCCCTGTACTTCTCCCACCATTGGGTCTCAGATCCTCTAACCATACCCCATTTGTGCTCCTGACTTAACGCTGCTCTGTTTCTACTGAATAGCAATGGGGAAAAATAATTCAGACATTCTTTAATTATTGCGCTGATATGCTTACCCTCCAATTACTTCTCTAGGGTACCGCTGCTGGGTCCCACCATCGCCATGATAGCTGCAGGTGGCGGGCTCGCTCCTCGTCTTCTCCGGGTGGACTTCTTTTCGGGTTTGCTGTCGACTCTCTGCCACTTACGTGGCCTCTGTACCACAACTTGTTAAGCGCCTAGACACCTGGCCTCCTCCTGTGCACTTGAGCCTTTTCCAGTCTGCCACTTACAGTGTCCCTCCTCCATTTCATCTGCCACTTTCTGGCATAGCCATTCCTTTCTGCGTTTTGCTGCCTCCATTCTCAATTTTACCCACATCGCCTCTACTTCATCCTGTTGCTTGTTACGCCCTGGGTCTTCCATATTTTCCCTTTATTAAATGATGTGTCCTCTTCTGAAAGCGTCCAGTCAAAGTTCAATAAGTTGTTTAAACTTTATTTTTTTATTTTTTTTAAATATTTATATCTATGTCTCTGTAAGGTCCATTCATCGTTGGTTTTAGGCTTTAGCAAGGTCAATGTTCCTTTATTTACCTTACAAAGTTAGAGGCGGGTGCAGTGGGCCACGAATGAAACCCCCCTGAGCAAAAGTTCCAACAATCCCTCTTATCTTCCCCTAGTCACTGTGTTCGATTTATTTGCCTCAATATTATCAGGGGAAAAGCCTCACTGCTCCAATTGTGAGTGCTTTCCTCTTTAAGAGAGGCACTTCCTGCCTCAGCCAAAGCAGCCATGCCTCCCTGCTCGTATATTGCACTCCACGGATGCACCTACTTGCGGGCGAGGTCGCTTCCCTCACCGCAGTACCATCAGCGAAGCAGACTGGCGAGAAGGACTCAGACTAGTGAGAAGGGTGCCTTGGTGTCGCAAAAAAACAGCAGCCCTCCAAATCGCCCATTGCGGGGGCAGGAGTCTGACCCTGCCAATATCACAATGCATAGGCTGCTCTCGGCAAAGTTGCGGCTCCCTGCAGGGTGGTCCTCTGCCACTCTGATGCTCCCAAAAAGGCAAACCAGGACAACGGCGTGATCTGCACGCCATATGCACAAGATGTGTTGTCACCCTCGTAGCGCCTCATGCACGACAAGCGGACTCACCGTTCACCCGACGAGCTCGTCGATCCTGAATCTTCCAGCCGGAAAGGGCCTCAGTTGTCTGCCCTGGGGAAGGAGTCACATCGCTGCCGCAGTTCAGCTGTCCCCCAGTCTCCCAAGCCAGTTCATCGTCTTCCCCTGAAAAAGGACCTCTGGTGCATAGAGTTGCGTCACCGCTGACTGCAGTTGTCCTCCAGCCAAGGTGAGTCCTTTCAAAATTTGCTTGCTGCCCCTGTTCGCCTAACTGCCCGTTACAGGTGACAGCGCGCTATATACCCCATGTCCTACACCCACTCGTGGTGAGCCCCCTGCCCCCCATTGGGAGGGATTAAAAAATTCTCAGCCCACCATTGGCCCTGGCCTGCGCACCACACCTCACCTGGGGCCAGATGTAGGAAGCCGTTTGCATGGTGCAAACTGCGAAAATCGCAGTTTGCGCCATGCAAACGGCCTAACGCGATGCACATTCACAAATTGTGAGTTGGTACCGACTCGCAATTTGTGAATGCGACTCGCAAATAGGAAGGGGTGTTCCCTTCCTATTTGCGACTCGCATCACAATTCAGAATTGCTTTGTGACTACTGCGAATGCGGTCGCAAAGCAACTCGCAGTTACCACCAGTGTCACACTGGTGATAACTCATTCGCAAAAGGGAAGGAGTCCCCATGGGACCCCTTCCCCTTTGTGAATGTTGCCCAGAACGTTTTTTCAGAGCAGGCAGTGGTCCAATTGACCACTGCCTACACTGAAAAAACTAAACCAAATGGTTTTGGTATTTTTTTCATTTTGCAACTCGTTTTCCTTTAAGGGCTGTCACCCGTGGATGACAAGGTGCTGACAACACACTTTGACCAAATGTCCAGGCACTAGAGGCTCAATGTGTGGAACTACAAGAGGCATCAGTGATTGTTGTTAAAGCAATGGAACCAGAAGCTTCTCACTAATTGCTAATAGCAACATCCAGGCCAAAAACATGAACTCAGCATCTAGAAGCCATCGTATCAACAACTTACCCATGTACGAATAGTAAGATAGTGCCTATGGGCTAAAACACTAGAAATAGCGTGATTTTATGTCACAACCCCAAACACACAACGGGACAGTATCTTACCCTGGCATAAACTGCAGCAAACATCAAAACATGGTGATTTAACGGTTCAACAATAGGTCTCTCACCGACAGGTGCGCCGGGAAATGGAACAGAGGAGGCCTGAGGGCAGCAGCTTGTAACCTTGACCCTGTGGAACTGGGACTATCTGACTAAATACTTTGTGGTTGTCGTTTGGACTCTGGGCACTGGCCTCCCTGCTGTGGATCACCTCGAATGCACTCTAAGTATACCTTTTTATAGCCTTGCACAAGGTTGCACAAACGCCGAACTATGGAAGTTTCAGGTTTTGGGGGCTTACCATGTTGCCACTGCTTCGCCACCTCTTCTTTTGTCACCTTTAAATTTGTGACCAACCACCGCTAAGGGAAAAAGAAAGACTCAAGGTGGCCTTTGAAACAGGACACATTGACTTAGACTTGGCCCAACATGTTTTACCTCCATCTGAAACTGCGTGGCAGAGCAAGAGGCAGGGAGGGGGTAGTAGAAGAGTAATATCGTGGACAGTAAAGTGCCACTGCCTAGGGCAGCTTAGTTATTTAAATGCCACTGTAGTGATCTGTCTGTGACCTGAAATTCACAAGGTGCTTCCTGGCAAGTGGCAATGAGAAAACCAGTTGACATTGTTTTTGTTTTAGAGAATGTTTGTACAGCATCTAACCACAGCTGCCAATGCAACCAAGATCAAAGATGTGGCAAGCGCTTTCAACGAGACTTGTGCCCACAGCACTTTGCATGCTGGGACTTGCAGCACTTTCCTCCCTGTCCCCACTAATGCAGGCATGGTTGGCAGCCATGTGCAAGACGTATAGAGCTGAAACAAGCAGCTCACCATGCTGGCAAAAAGTGTCTAGCCTGTCTGTGAAGTGCTTGGCTTACCCAAACTGGCGTAATGCACTACATTAGGGCAAACTACTGGCATTTTCTTTGAAGCAGTCTCTCCCTTTTGAATCATTACAGATCTGTGGGGGTGACTCATTATCTGCAATCCCCTTCTGTCTGTAGCCCCATTCTTTCCCCAAGAGACCATTCAGCTGCCTCGGCGACCCTTCTCTTCTCAGCCAGGCCCAGTAGTCATGGCAGCTCCTCCAATCAGCAAACCCAGCAGGACTTGAATCACAGACCTGCCTTTGCCTTTGGCCTGCACAGCAGGGGCCTAAATACACACAAGAAGTGCCCGGGCTCTGGAGTAGGGGGCGGGGACAGAGACAGCAGCTGCTTACACCTCTGTACTGGAGGACATGACAGGTAGGACAAGCCCTTCATAAACCACAGCCTGTGGTTATACTGAATAAGCAGCTATCTACATCATTATCATACGAAATCTCTTTATAGAAGTGATAATTATAGTTTCACAATTGCTTTATTAACCTTCTTGCTTTCTCATATTTAATTGAAAATGCATGATTTGTCCACTCTTTTTTCAAAATTCTCTCAGGGGGTGAAGAACCCCCATGAACCACCCTTATAACCGTCCTGTTAGAAATGGGGTCTTTGGTTGGCAGTCAGGTTACCCCCTGCCCAAGCAAGGACCCTCTCTCTAGTCAGGGTAAGTCACACAATCCAAATGATCCTGTGCCCACCCTCTGGCAGCTTGGCACTGAGAAGTCAGGCTTAGCTTAGAAGGCTATGTGTAAAGTATTTGTGCAATAAATCCTGCAATTACACAGTATAAACACCACAAAAATACACCACACAGGTTTAGAAAATATAAAATATTTATCTGATTAAAGGCAGGTCAAAACGATCAAGATTTGATAAGTACACGCTGAAATATCACTTTAGAAAATGATAAAGAGTTTTAAGTTCTTAAAAGCAATGTGTCTCTTGCAAGCACAAAGTACCTGGTTTGCGTCTAAATTATCCACAAGAGACCTTAGAGGAGGAGATGCATTGAAAACTGGGAGGTGTGCGTCGGTTACTCCGGGTGCACAAAGACGATGCATCGATATTTTCCATGCAGCACGGGACTTGCGTCGATTTCCACTCGGACTTGGATCCTCTTCTGGTTACAGGGTATTTGGACACCCGGGGGACGATGCAGAGAAATCCTGGGCGTGTGGGATAAAGTCAGAGGAGCTGCATCGATCTGGTGGGCGATTCAGGGACATTATTGTCTCGCGGCAGGCGCTGCGTTGATTCCTCTTCTTAGGAAGTCGGGCTGTGTCGTTCTGGCTCGGCAATGCGTCGATCCAGTGGGCCGTGCGTCGAAGATCCAGTCGCAATGCTGGCGCTATGTCGATCTCCACTAAGGGAGCTGGGCTGCATCGTTCTGGTTCATGTGCAGTGATTTTCTCACCTCGGTGCAGGCTGTGCGTCAATTCCAGCAGGCTGTAGGTTGATTTTTCACTGCACAAGGAGTTCTTTGAAGAGATGAAGTCTTTTGGCCCTGAGACTTCAGAAAACAGGAGTCAAGCTCAATCCAAGCCCTTGGAGAGCACTTCCCAGGAAAGCCAGAGGGCAGCAGGGCAAAAGCAATGGCAGCACTCCTTCTCAGAAAAGCAGACCAGGTGAGTCCTTGGGGCAGCCAGGCAGTTCCTCCTGGCAGGTTGCAGGTTCTGGGGCAGAGTGTCTGTCCAAAGGAGTATCTTGAAGTGGCCAGAAGTGTCCGACTTGGTAGGGTCAGAGCCCCTTTTTAAATACCCAAATGTGCCTTTGAAGTGGGGGAGACTTCAAAGAGTGGCTTAGATGTGCACAAGGACCCCTTTCCGTTCCATCCTGTCTGCCAGGGTCCCAGTAGGGGATTTGGCAGTCTATTCTGTGAGGACAGACCACTGTCATTCGACATGCAAGTGTCAGGCCCTCCAGCCTTTGGCTAAGAGTATTCCTTTCACTTACATTTCTTTGAGGGAAAGTTCTGGAAGCTGGTGGGATACACAAAATTCCTACCATCATTTGTTCCCATCATGTTGATAAAAACACTACCCCCACTTGTGTGGCTTGACCTGCAGCCTGTGACAAGAATGGATGAAAACTATAACCAAATGAAGCCAATGTGGTGATCGCATAATCTCTGATTTTGTCTCTTCCTGGGGGACAGGGCATGAAATACTGTTGAGCTTGTTGTGGGGTGGGGTCACAACCCAATGCCTGAGGTAGTTGCCCCAACCCCTTCTCTTTGTATGAAAAATGTTCCCTGGTATCTAGTGTGATTTCTGCCTCCCCCTCGCAAGCCATCAGGAAGGGCATATTTGGTAACCCCCCCCCAATCGGGCACCAAGAAAGGCAGAAAGACTGTTGGGCTGTTTCTGAGGTGAGGGTATGGGCCGATGCCTCTGCAGGTCTAGTGGGCTTCCTACCCCTTAGGAGGGCAGATTAAACCCTCACAATCCACCCCTATGGGGGTAAAAAGACTGCTAGACTGGTTCTAGGGTTGGTGCTCGGCCCAATGCCTGGTTGGGCTGCCCCTACCCCTTTTTATTTTTAAAGACAATTTTTCCTGGTGTCTAGTGCATTTAGGTAACTCGTTGACATCCTCTGTGCCACAAAGGCAATGTACTGGGCATCAACAGCTCACCGTACACATTTAAGAGGTTAAAGCTTACTGAGAAAAAACAGGATTTCAAAGTTAAACACAAGATAACTTTAGATGGATCTGACTGAGGGAGGCGGAAAGTTATTCCATGAATCAGATGCCAAGGAGGAGAATGATCTGCCCTGGAGGACAAGCATGGGGAGGGAACGTATGTCCGCAGATGGGAATATCAGTTTGTCTTGAGAAATTCAAAGAGATTTCAATAGGAAACACTCTTGAACGGAAAACCAGTACAGTTCTGCTAAATGACCAGACATCTGCACACATCTATGCCAATTTAAAGTTAGATGAATGGAAGAATTTTGAAGTCTGTGGAGTCTTTTCCACAAATAATTCGGCAGACCAAGATAAACTGCATTAGCGTAATGCAGTTAAGATATAACAACTGCCTGAATGAACCAAGGTTTTTCAGCCTGAAAAGGGAATGAGCAGCAAGATGTTATGTAGTACTCTTAATGACAGGAAACAATATGATGGTAACTTTGTGATCTGAAATAAAAAAAGATAATCAAGCATGGGAGATAACACAGGCACATCATGCTTCAGTGGAGGACTGCGGTCGAGGGAGTAGTGTACAGTGTGCGCAAGTAGTCCCTCAACCATTACCAAATATCCCGAGGTCAAGATGTTCAAGACTGAAGCGATGCATAGAGTTCACTGGTATTATCACAATGACCAGAGAGGCCAGGTCAAGTTCCGGGATTGCATAAGGAATACACGCATCAGGGTTAAACCAGTGGTATGAATAATGGCATGGTGCCACAAGATAATGAAGTTGAAAATAGGGAACACTGAAGCCACCACGCTCGTACGGGAGAGAAAGGATTTCCCAGCAAATTCGAGGGTGTCTATTTGCCCACACAAGCCTAATGAGCAAACTGCAGAGTGTGGCAGTATAGGGACATTCAATAAAAGATATAGGAACTGTGGGAGAACCACAATTTTAATGAGGGATATGCAGTCCGCCATGGACAGCAGAAGCTTCATCCATCTATCCATCTGGGCGGTAAGCCCCTCAATGGCAGGCTATAGGAAAATGCCACTGTGGGCATGGTTACTCCCTGACTTTTTGCCTTTTGCTGATGCCAGCTTTGATTGAAAGTATGCTGGGACCCTGCTAACCAGGCCCCAGCACCAGTGTTCTTTCCCTAAAACTGTACCTTTGTCTCCACAATTGGCACAGCCCTGGCACACAGTTAAGTCCCTTGTAAAAGGTACCCCTGGTACCTAGGAACCTGTGGCCAGGGAAGGTCGCTAAGGGCTGCAGCATGTATTATGCCACCTTGGGGACCCCTCACTCAGCACATGCACACTGCCTCACAGCTTGTGTGTGCTGGTGGGGAGAAAAAGATTAAGTCGACATGGCACCCCTCTCAGGGTGTCATGCCCACAAACCACTGCCTGTGGCATGGTTAAGTCACCCCTCTAGCAGGCCTTACAGCCCAAGGCAGGGTGCACTATACCACAGGTTAGGGCATAGCTGCATGAGCACTAAGTCCTTACAGTGTCTAAGTCAATTCTTAGACATTGTATGTGCAGGGTACCCAAACTGAGTATATGGTCTGGGAGTTTCTCAAAAACGAACTCCACAGCTCCATAATGGCTACACTGAATACTGAGAAGTTTGGTATCAAACTTCTCAGCAAAATAAACCCACACTGATGCCAGTATGGGATTTATTGAGAGATGCACACAGAGGGCATCTTAGAGATGCATCCTGTATGCCAGCTCTACTCTCAATGTGTGACTGACCGGTCTGTGACAGCCTACCACTTCCATGTGAGTTTCTGACCATATAGGTTGAGTGCCTTTGTGCACTCTGTGGTCATAATCAAAGCCTGCACTGGGTAGAGGGGCTTCACACCTCCCCCTGCAGGAACTGTAATACCTGGTGGTGAGCCTCAAAGGCTCAAGCCTAGTGTTACAGCGCCCGAGGGCACTCCAGTTAGTGGCGATGCCCGCCCACTGGACACAGCCCCCACTTTTGGCAGCAAGTTCGGGGAGATAATGAGAAAAACAAGGAGTCACCCCCTCAGCCAGGTCCACCCCTAAGGTGACCAGAGCTGAAGTGACCCTCCCCCCTAGGAAAATCCTCCATCTTGCTTTGGAGGATTTAGCCCAATAGGGACAGGGATGTGCTCCCTCCCCAAAGGGAGGGAGTACAAGGAGGATGTAGCCACCCTCAGGGACAGTAGCCATTGGCTACAGCCCTGTGACCCTAACACACCCCTAAATTTAGTATTTAGGGGCGACCCTGAACCCAGGATTTCAGATTCCTGACGACCTACAAAGAAGGACTGCTTAGCTGAAAAACCTTGCAGAGAAGAAGGAAGACAACAACTGCTTTGGCCCCAGCCCTAACGGCCTGTCTCCTACTTCAGAGAACCAGCACCATCGACGCATCCTGTGGGCCCAGCAACCTCTGCTGACTCAGAGGACTGCCCTGCACCTAAGAAGGATCAAGAATTCCCATGGGCAGTGGACCTGTCCAACCAAGAAAGAAGAAACCATCTTTAAAAGGGACTCCCACCTCACTCCAGAAGCATGATTCCCCAAAACTCTGCACCCCTTAGCCCACGTCCAGAGAAACCAACGACCCAGAGAGGATCCCCAGGTGACTCCGACGACTTGTCCACCCTGGGCTGACCTCTCTGCACCCCACTTGACAATGCCTGCAGAGGGAATCCCGAGGACCCCCTTGACCGCAACTGCCCGGGACGAAGATCTCTGACGCCTGGAGAAGCACTGCACCCGCAGCTACCAGGCCCGTGAGAAACCAACCACCATTGCAGCAGTGACCAGCAGGAAGCCCTCACACTTGCCCAGTCGGTGGCTGGCCCGAGAAGCCCCCCTGTGCCCTGCCTGCAACGTCTGAGTGACCCCTAGGTCCCTCAATTGAAACCTATTGAACACCCGACGCCCTGTTTGCCCACTGCACCCGGCCACCCCTGTGCTGCTGAGGGTGTGTTTTGTGTGCCTATTTGACCCCTACTCCCCCCCCCCCCCAGTGCTCTACTAAACCCCTCTGGTCTTCCCTCCGAGGACGCGGGTACTTGCCTGCCAGCAGACCAGAACCGGAGCACCCCCTGTCTCCATAGGTGCTCATGTTATTTTGGCTCCTGTTTGACCTCTGCACCTGACCGGCCCTCTGTTGCTGGGTGTTCGGGGTTGACTTGAACCCCCAACGGTGGGCTACCTATGCCACGGAGACTGAACTTGTAAGTGCTTCACTTACCATAATAACTAAACTGTACTTACCTCCCCCAGGAACTGTTGAAAATTGAAGTGTCCACTTTTAAAATAGCTTATTGCCATTTTATGAAAAACTGTGTACATTACTGTTTTGGTTCAAAGTTCTACGTATTCCTATGCCAAGTAACTTACATTTAATGTACTTACCTGCAAGCCGAATCTTGTGGTTCTAATAATAAACAAAATTATATTTTTCTATATAAAAACCTATTGACCTCGACTTAAGTCATTGAGTGTGTGTTCTCACTTATTGATTGTGTGTGTACAACAAACGCTTAACACTACCCTCTTATAAGCCTAACTGCTCAACCACACTACCACAAATAGAGCATTAGTATTATCTATTATCGCCTCTCTCAAGCTTCTTGGGGAACCCCTGGACTCTGCGCACACTACATCTCATTTTGATTTAGTATATACAGAGCCAGCTTCCTACAAGAACCATTCAGAGTATGATTTTCCAGGCGGGCCCAGCAGATTAGTCTGGAGGAAAAAGGTCCAGCCAGATTTCTGTGCAATGGCTTAGTCCCACAGGGCGAAGAACCATGTTTGGTTTGTAGCCTGCAGAATGCCATGGCATCACCGGGATTGTCAAAGTAATGTGGCTTACCATTCAACTCCACTCGTAGCCTGGCCAGATAGATCATTCCATAGCAAAGATCTAGGTTCTGAAGCACCCACTTGACCTCCAAGAACTTCTGTCTAGTGTCCTGTACCGTGGGCGTGAAGTCAGGGAATAGGGGCACAACAGCAACCTGATAATTTAGGGGGGCCCTCTCCCAGGCCAGGTGAAGGGCAGTGTTGTGGTCTCTGTAATTTAGGCGAGTGATGATGAGGCAGGCAGAAGCCGCAGGGGCAGGCCGTGGCCCCCAGGTGCGATGAGCCCTCTCCATCACAAACGTTGAGGTGAAACTCTGCCAGCCGGGCAATTCCGCCAGCAGATTCTCAACAAACAGGACCAGAAGGCCGGTATTAGTGGATCCATAGATTCCAGAAATGCGCAGGTGGCATCTCACCTCCAAGTCCTCATTTTTCACAGCTACCTCTTTTAATCTGCCCTCTGCTGTTTCAAGATGTTTCAATAGCTTCGATGTTCCATCTTCTATGTTAGAGATGTGACTTTCTGCCCCATCCAAACGGGTCTGCTGCTTATCCAGCCTGCTCCCCACACCAACTAGCCTGGCAGTCAGGGAATCAAATCTAGTATCAATGGCACGGAACCCAGCACAAAGTTCTGCCAATATATTCTCCGTGCCCACTGATTGATCACAGAAAGTGCCCCCAGAGGTGCCACCCACCCTTCCAGGGGGTGCAGTGACTATGTAGGACGGCACCTGCTTTTCAAATGGTAATTCTCACTGCTTTGGATCGCCACTGCCCATGTCAGAGAGGAAGCGGGGGCAGCAGGTCACCTCCAACACAGTACTCGGTGCACTGGACAACACCAACATCAGCACCGTGGTTTCCCAAAGCGGGGCCAGGGGTTGCGGCTTGACTCTGTACCACTGCAAGGCAAAGAAGGTGGATGCAATCCTCTCGTGCAGGAGCGGCTCAGCCAACGTTGCCAATGGGGCAGGAACAGTCTGCAATATTGGCCCCAGATGTGTCCTGGATGTCTGGTAGTTGTATGGTGGTAACCCCACCACCCATGGCTGCACAACTCACGAAGCGACAAAAGGAGCCGGGGCGAACTCTCCATTACGGTCGTCCAACGTGTTTCAAGCAGCCTATATCACAGCAGTGCGTCAGTGGCACTCAGGCCCCAGTCACCCCCGTGCCCCCACGTTGTCCTCCAATGGGTGTGGGGGGCCAGCGCAGCAGGACACACCTCTGGCCAGTCACAATGTTGTTATGGTCTGACTAGCCCACGCCACCCGCGAGCCACAGCCTCTAGCCCCGTACGGCTCCGATATGTCCCCAAGGTTGGGTGGGGGGGAGAAGGTGGGCCAGCAGCCACTAGTTCCAGGCAGCGCTGCCCGGCTGGACACATACCACAGGCTCACCCGAGGCCACTGTCGCCTCGAGGCCTCCGAGGCATGCAAGCTGGGTGAGAGCGGGCAGCAACTAAAGCAGCCAACGTACATCCCATGAAAAAGCTAACTGCAGCCTCCTCCGTACCTCCAATCCCCCGCCCTGTTCCACTACCATCCCCAGCATGTGAATCCTCCATATCAAACCATTCTGGTCGGTTATCTGGAGGCCATCCGCGGAGCTTCACAGCTGAGCGGCCATCATGGTCGTCAACATGGCCACCCCCCTGCATAATGGAATTAAGTAATGTATGTATAGTATAAAACTTAAACCTGAGCCCTCATTCACAGCTCATGTTAGAAAGCAGAATGCTGAGCAATGTGGAAGGGAGTGAACTGCCTGTTCTCTATTAGACAAAGATTAGGAGATTTACGTATGGACTCCATCTTTCACTCTACCCTCCTAATATCTGTAGGAGAATGGAGTGAGATAGTGTCAAAGGCCAACCTTACTACAGTCTTCAGTATTGTTACTTTTTATTACTACATCCTGGCTACATACCTGTCCACACTTTTCATTCTATATAAACCGGCGATTTCTTTTTAAACTACTTTTGCTTCTCAAATTTCAACTGCTGATTCCTCTTTCAAATCACCCCGTATCGTCTTTTGCTTTATATTTAACTTTCTCGGTCTTGTCTTTAAATGTATGCACGTTGTTCCCCTTGGTTTTATGTTCTCGTATTTACCGCGTCTTCCCCACTTATCCATACAATTCTTGATCATCTGTCTCGTCCCCCTTGTTCACTTCCCTCCAAGTGCTATTCTGAGCTCTACACTCTCACCTCTGACATTCGCCCACCTCTATGTCTTCAGGGTGTATAATGTTGCCACAACCCTTATTCAAGGTTAGCCAGCCCATTGTTCTTCTCCAAATGTTATTCTTCCCAGATTTCCATTAATATTGTATCTAGTAATTCCTGACTCGTGCTCTCTAAAGTGGTTCGGCAAATGAGTCACCACAGAAACGGGAGCTTCATAAGGTACCTAGCACTGGAAATCCTATTTTTAAATGGTACGGGACAAGGGTTGACAAGGGGTTACATGGCTAAAGCCCTACAGTCAAGGATATTGTTCACGTTACAGGCATACTACACTTCCAAGCATCAACAGGACACTGACCGTTCTAGTTCCCTTGTCTGGCAGTACGTAAAAGCAGCTTGATACCTTGTTGTGTCCCCTCTCATTCATGGTTAATTGTCCTAATTGTAGGTAAAGTCACGAATCATTTCCAGCTCACCTGTCACCAGAATTCCTGGTGAAACAAGAGGACGCCCTCCTTTTTATGTGCTGGCCTAATCGGTTGTGTAACAGAATCAAACATGGAAACGTGGCACCTCACGTGAATTGTAAACCTGTTTAAAAACAGAGGGCATAGTAAGGAAAGAGGTAGAACTACATAACTCACTCCAGGCATGTTATATCTTTAAGGGCTTGTGCCAGTCATGGTAATCTTTTGAGACACGCCCGTATCTATTTTGAACTAAGGGCCAGATGTAGGTAGCTGTTTGCATGCCGCAAACTACGTTTTTTACAGATTGCGACATGTAAACAGCCTAACGCGATGCACATCCCCAAAGTGCGAGTCAGTTCTGACTCGCAATTTGGGGATGCGACTCGCAAATAGGAAGGGGTGTTCCCTTCCTATTTGCGACCGCATCGCCATGCTGAGTTGCTCTGTGACCGCGAATGCGTTCACAAACCAACTCACAGTTATCACCCACTTGAAGTGGGTGGTAACTCATTCGCAAAAGGGAAGGGGTCCCCATGGGACCCCTTCCCCTTTGTGAATGCCGACAAAAAAATTTTCAGAGCAGGCAGTGGTCCTGTGGACCACTGCCTACTCTGAAAAAACCGAAACCAAATGGTTTCGGATGTTTTTCTTTTTGCAACTCGTTTTCCTTTAAGGAATACGGGCTGCAAAAAGAATTAAAAAAAGTGCTTTATTAAAAAAGCAGTCACAGACATGGAGGTCTGCTGTCTCCAGCAGGCCACCATCCCTGTGAGTGCATGGACTCGCTATGGAGTCGCAAAATGCGACCCACCTCATTAATATTCATGAGGTGGGTCTTTGCGACCCCATAGTGAGTCACCTTTCTGCATAAAATTTTGCGAGTTGCAAATTGCGAGTCGGTATGACTCGCAATTTGCAACTCGCAAAATTTTACTTTGCTACATCTGGCCCTTAGTTCACATTAAACATAATTTCAATATGCACCTTTTTGTAACCCTTTTCTAAATTCCTGCATCAACGGATTTCAAAAACTACAAATGTATATAGCATGTATATTATTTTTGGAGTCATACTCTATGTAGTACTATCATTGGCAAAGCCAATAATTCTGCCCGTTGTTTCTGTCCACAAGAGTTTTACGATCTCACATCATGTTAATGACTGTTTGGTGTATGTTTCCACGTCCCTGTAGTGCTTGTATTGCATCGCACAAGAGAAGATTTTCCATCTAAGAGGTACATTGTCTTTACACATACAATTATTTATGTCATAGTTGCATTATAGATATAAAGCAATCCATTGTTATTTCTGTAGCAGCCTTATTTAATGTTTGTGCCAAGACTCAAGTGCAAGCCCAACATTAGAATATCCGCCCTATTGCATTTTCTTTTGGAGATCGGAACACCCAACACCAAGGTGACAGCCCTGAAATATAAAACTCACGGGGCTTTGGGGCTTCATTCTTGAGGCCAGGCACCCCGATCGGAAAACAGCACCTCCATCCCTCAACTACTCCCCTCTTTTCATTGATATTAGTTGTCCCCTCGGCGCACTCCCCTCCCATCGCAGTTTTAGCTGCCCCTGCCTACTTCTCCCAGCCCCTGCTCTGCTCCTATTCTTCCTTGAGCCTCTCCCCTTTCAATGATCTCCCACACCCTGGTCCCTACACTAAACTGTTTAGTCTGCCAGCCTACCAAACACCTGCCACTTTCCCTCCACTTCTTGAGACTCGCCCCTTGCCATCACGATCACAAGAGCATAAAGGCCATATTTATAAATCTGACATCACTATGCCTGGAGCCATCGGTACAAGGGGGTATGCACGCCGAGCGTTGCCTCACAGCCCCCTGCTTCCTCGTCAGTTACAGCGCATCACAACACAATCCTAATTAGAGCACCTGCATTTATCCTGCTGCTGAAGCAGGCTTAGAACTGACATCAGGGCTTCTGCAGTGAGCAGGAGTCGGCATTGTTCGCCTCCTTGTTGTAGTGGCTTAAATAGCTAGAGGGTTGAGACAATGCTAGTTCTGAATGTCCTTGTACCTTATTTTGGTAAAACAACACATTCTCCTTTGAAAAGGATGCACGTGCAATGCTATACTAAAGGCAATCTGATGTATATACCTGCAGCAGAGTGGAGTCTTCAGCTTGGCCAAGCATGACATTCTTTCCTTCATGATCGCAGTGTGCCCAGTACTCAAGGTGAGTGAGTTTGTACAGGTAAGCTACAACTTCTACAGTCACAAAAGAGATATTGCACATTCAAATGCTCAGCAAATAATAAAAATAATTAGGGATGAAATTATTGTTTAATATCTTTTTAACTCTGGGTTGCTACCCAAATGGTCAATGTTAGACCCGACAGCCTTAGGGTAGTGACCCCTAACTTTTTGCCTGCCTCCCTCCACTTTTTGGACACTGTTTTTGCTGGCTTTTAGACTCTGCGCACTTTACCACTTCTAACCAGTACTAAAGTGCATATGCTCTCTCCCTTAAAACATGGTAACCTTGAATCATACCTGATTGGACTATTAATTTACTTATAAGTCCCTAGTAATGTGCACTCTATGTGCATAGGGCCGGTAGATTAAATGCTACTAGTGGGCCTGCAGCACTGGTTGCGCCACCCACTTAAGTAGCCCCTTTTCCTTGTCTCAGGCCTGCCATTGCAAGGCCTGTGTGTGCAGTTTCACTGTCACCTCGACTTGGCATTTAAAAGTACTTGCCAAGCCTAAACCTCCCCTTTTCTCCACATATAAGTCACCTCTGCTGTGTGGGTGAAAGGCAGAACATGTACCTGTGTAGTTTACATGTCCTGGTAGTGTAAAACTCCTAAATTCATTTTTGCACTTCTGTGAGGCCTGCTCCCTTCATAGGCTAACATTGGGGCTGCCCTCATACAGTATTGAAGTGGTAGCTGCTGATCTGAAAGGAGTAGGAAGGTCATATTTAGTATGGCCAGAATGGTAATATAAAATCCTGCTGACTGGTGAAGTTGGATTTTATAATACTATTCTAGAAATGCCACTTTTAGATAGTGAGCATTTCTTTGCACTTAAATCTTTCTGTGCCTTACAATCCATGTCTGGCTGGGCTTAGTTGACAGCTCCTTGTGCATCCACTCAGACACACCCCAAACACAGGGTACTCAGCCTCACTTGCATACATCTGCATTTTTAATGGGTCTTCCTGGGCTGGGAGGGTGGAGGGCCTGCTCTCACACAAAGGACTGCCACACCCCCTACTGGGACCCTGGCAGACAGGATTGAACTGAAAGGGGACCTGGTGCACTTCTTAGCCACTCTTTGAAGTCTCCCCCACTTCAAAGGCACATTTGGGTATAAAACAGGGCCTCTGCCCTACCTCATCAGACACTTGCGGGAGAAAAAACCTGAACCAGAAACTACATCCTGCCAAGAAGAACTGCCTGGCTGCTCAAAGGACTCACCTGTCTGCTTTCTACAAAGGACTGCTGCCTTGCTGTTGGCCTGCTGCCTTGCTGAAGTCTTGTCTGGCTGTAAAAGTGCTCTCCAAGGGCTTGGATAGAGCTTGCCTCCTGTTCCCTGAAGTCTCAGGACCAAAAAGACTTCTCTTTTTCCCTTGGACACTCCGTGCGCCAAAGATTTCTACGCACTGCTTGTTCCGCGGGGAGAAAAACACCGCACACCGACGCTGATCGACGCGACGCCTTCGGGACGACCGGAACTTCGACGCACGGCTTCGCAAGGACAACGCCGCCCGACCTCTAGAGGAGAAATCGACGCGACGCCTGCCGTGAGATCGTAATTTCGACGCGCAGCCCCGCAGAACAACGCGCAGCCGGAAAACAAGCAGGAAAATCCACGCACAGACCCGGGACATCTGGTAATCCCCGTGATCCACAGAAAGACTGTCCGCGCGCCAGAAAACGACGCACGACTTCCCCGCGTGAAAAATAACGACGCAAGTCCGTGTGTTCTGGGGAGAAATCGACGCACACACCCTTTTTCCACGCACCCCTTCTTTTGTGGCCCTCTGAGGAGATTTTCCACTCCAAACCAGGTACTTGTGCTTGAAAGAGACTTTGTTTACATTTTAAAGACTTAAGGCACTTTATATCACTTTTCAGTGATAACTCTACAATTTCACATTGCAACTTTATTTTTTTTGACCTACAATTATCCTGATAAATATTATATATTTTTCTAAACACTGTGTGGTGTATTTTTGTGGTGCTATATGGTGGTATTGTATGATTTATTGCACAAATACTTTACACATTGCCTTCTAAGTTAAGCCTGACTGCTCGTGCCAAGCTACCAGAGGGTGGGCACAGGATAATCTTAGATTGTGTGTGACTTACCCTGACTAGAGTGAGGGCTTTTGCTTGGACAGGGGGTAACCTGACTGCCAACCAAAAACCCCATTTCTAACATTGGTGATCAGCGGTGAGGATAGGACTTGTATTTGTGCAGTGACATACAGTAGCTAAGTATTTCACTACCTACCCACAGTTGAAGGTCAACTTGATTTTTATATCTTTTTGCAAATTCATTTTTTCCTGACAATTTTCAAAAACTAAATCCTCACTCAACATGTCTCTGACTGGGTCTCAGATAGGAGACTTTGACCTAGTCCGGTTGGATACATATACGGTCAAACAACTAAGAGGATTCTGCAGGGCAATGAGGGTACCCACCCAAGGGGCCTCCAAAAAAGAGGACTTTCAAGTGGCGCTGAGAGCCTGGGCAGAAGCCCATTTAGAAGAGGATGATGAGGAAGAGGAGCCAGAAAATGGCCCCTCAGAGGATTTTTCACTATCTGTAGATGGTGTTACCACTGCAATTGTTCCCCCTTCCAGACCAGGGAGCAGTGTCTCTGTGCAAAGCCTGACCGCAGAGGAAAGGAGAGAGGAAAGGGAGTTCCAATTGCAAATGGCAAAACTGAAAATTGAGGCTCAACAGGAGGAAAGAAGGGCAGAAAGAGAAGCCAAGCAAGCTGAGGCTGAAAGAGCAGCCAAACAGGTTGAAGCTGAAAGAGCTGAGGCTGCAGCTGAGAGAGCCTTGGCTGAAAAGAAACTGGTATTGGCTCATGAACTGAGTCTCAAGGAGCTGGATCTCAAGGCAAAGCAGTCTGAATCCAGCAACAATGGTGGCAGCATACTGACAGGACCTGCTGGAGAAAAGAAGGTTCGTATACCCAAAAATGTGGTGCCCAGTTTTGTGGTGGGAGATGACATAGATAAATGGTTAGCTGCTTATGAAGTTGCACTAAGGGCTCATGAGGTTCCTGAAGGGCAATGGGGGGTAGCTATGTGGGGTTATGTACCGCCATTGGGGAGGGACACACTCCTCACATTGGATCAACCTGTTCAAAACACATACCCACTTCAGAAAGCCATTTTACTTGCCAAGTTTGGGCTGACCCCTAAGGGATACCGTCAGAGGTTCAGGGACAGCACCAAACAAACCACACAAACATGGGTAGATTTCTTTGACTTCTCCAGTAAGGCACTGAATGGATGGGTGCGGGGCAACAAAGTAGATGATTATAAAGGTTTATATGACTTGATTCTGAGAGAGCATATGCTTAATACTTCTTATACAGAGTTGCGCCAGCACTTAGTGGATAGTAAGCTGACTGATCCCAGGAAGCTTGCTGAGGAGGCGGACCTCTGGGTTAGCACCAGAGTGTCCAAGAAGGTACCTGGGGGGGGACACCCACAAAGGTGGTCAGGGTTCCCAACAGAAGAAAGAGGGGGGAGATAAACTTACAGATAAGGAACTCTCCAAAGGCCCCCAAAAGAATTCCCAGGGAGGGGGTGGCAACCCTACCTTTTCCAGATTTGGGAAAAAGCCAGGGACATATGACCGGTCAGGAAAATCCAACCCCAAATGCATGGAGTGTTACCAGTATGGTCACTATAAAGGCGACCCCCAGTGCTCCAAGAGAGCACCGTCCACTACCGGACAGACACCTGGGTTGACTAGTGTAGCGCTCGGGGGGGAGATGGACCCAGATAGCTTTGAGGAACAGGTAGAGATTTCCCTAGTGTCCCTGGGAGAAGGAGAAATGGTGCCAAAAGCCCACATGCCCCAAAATACTTCCAAGTACAGGCAGTGGGTCACCATTGATGGGCAGAAGGTGGAGGCTCTGCGTGACACAGGAGCCAGTATGACTACTATCAAGAGTTAGCTGGTGTCAACAGAGCAGATAGTCCCCAATACATTCCACCAGGTCATAGTCGTTGACAATCGTGAGAGTCACCTACCGGTGGCTCTGGTTCCCTTTGAGTGGGGGGGGTATCTGGTACTCTGAAAGTAGCTGTGAGTCCTGCCATGCCTGTAGATTGTCTGTTTGGCAATGATCTTGAACATACTGCTTGGAAAGAGGTGGAGCTCAGGTCTCACCTGGAGATGTTAGGGTTACCTGAGTGGGTCTGCATGACCACACGGTCCATGGCTGACCAAGAGGGAAGTCAAGGGTGTTTGGAGCCTGGAACAATGGCCCAGAGAGCTGCCAAGAGGAGGGACAAGGGGCGCGGGAAACTGGCCCCAGAAGTTCCTGCAGTGGCTGACGGGGCTCCTGAGGAGGAGGCTCCCGAGCCAACTGGGGAAGACATTGCCACCCTAGGTGACTTACCTGAGCTTGCTGGCTGGCAAGTTGAGGGTGGACCCACCAGGGAGGAATTCTGCAAGGCGCAGAAAGAATGTCCCACTCTGGAAGGTCTGAGGAAACAAGCCTCAAACCAGGCGGCAGGTGAAGCCTCTGGTGATCACCACATATATTGGGAGAATGATCTCCTCTACAGTGAGCCTAAGGTTCCGGCCTTTGGGGCAGCGCGTACGCTGGTGGTCCCCTGGTGTTACCGAACCTTCCTACTGGGTCTGGCTCACGACAATCCCCTGGCAGGACATTTGGGGCAAGGCAAGACCTTTAACAGGCTTGTCACCCACTTTTATTGGCCCAGAATGAGGACAAACTCAGATAAGTTCTGCAGATCTTGTCCTACCTGCCAGGCCAGTGGTAAAGCAGGAAAAAGGGTTAAAACCCCCCCTGATTCCACTTCCTGTCATTGGCACCCCCTTTGAAAGGGTGGGCATCGACATCGTTGGTCCATTGGACCCCAAAACTGTCTTAGGCAACAGGTTCATCCTGGTTTTGGTGGATCATGCCACCCGTTACCCAGAGGCAATCCCTCTGAGGACCGTAACTGCACCGGTGGTGACCAGAACTCTGATGGGGATATTTACCCGTGTGGGATTCCCCAAGGAGATAGTGTCTGACAAAGGCACTAACTTCATGTCTGCATACATGAAGTCTCTGTGGGATGCGTGTGGGGTAACCTACAAGTTCACCACACCCTATCACCCCCAGTCTAATGGTCTTGTGGAGAGATTCAACAAGACCTTGAAAGGCATGATTGGTGGCCTCCGTGAGGCCATGAGGCGTAAGTGGGACGTCCTCTTACCATGCCTTCTCTTTGCTTACAGAGTGGTCCCCCAGAGGGGGGTAGGGTTCAGTCCCTTTGAGCTTCTCTATGGGTACCCTGTCAGGGGACCCTTAAGCATTGTCAAGGAGGGATTGGAGAAAGCTCCAAAGGCACCCCCTCAGGATGTGGTCAGCTACATGTTGGCCCTCCGCAACCAGATGACCCGCTTTTGGAGAGAGGCCCAAAGTAACCTTGAGGCCAGTCAAGAGGTAATGAAACGCTGGTATGACCAGAAGGCCACCCTGGTAGAGTTTCAACCTGGAGACAAAGTGTGGGTAATGGAGCCAGTAGAGCCCAGAGCTCTCCAGGACCGCTGGTCTGGCCCATTTGAAGTAAAGGAGCGGAAAGGGGAGGCCACTTACCTAGTGGACCTCCAAACCCCTAGGAACCCCCTAAGGGTGCTCCATGTTAACCGACTAAAGGCTCATTTTGAGAGGTCTGAGGTCAACATGCTTCTGGTCACAGATGAAGTAATGGAAGAGGAGAGTGCACCTCTCCCCGACCTCCTCTCTGCCCAAGAAGGTGATGGGTCAGTGAACGAGGTCATTCTTTCTGACTCCCTGACTCTAAACCAGAAAGGAGACTGCTATGAGCTGTTGGAGCAGTTCTCCCCCCTGTTCTCCCTTACTCCTGGACTGACCCACCTCTGTGTCCATGACATTGACACCGGTGACAGTCTCCCTGTGAAGAACAAAATTTACAGGTTATCGGATAAGGTGAAGGCCAGCATTAATGAGGAGGTCTCCAAGATGTTAGCTCTAGGGGTTATCGAGAAATCCAGTAGTCCCTGGGCCAGCCCAGTGGTGTTGGTCCTTAAGGCTACTGCCCCAGGTGCTAAGCCAGAACTCTGGTTCTGTGTGGACTTCCGGGGTCTCAACTCAGTTACACGGACTGATGCTCACCCCATCCCCCGAGCGGATGAGCTCCTTGACAGGCTGGGCGCTGCCAAATTCCTGAGTACGTTTGATCTTACTTCAGGGTACTGGCAGATCGCCCTGACTGAGGGGGCTAAAGAAAGATCCGCATTTTCAACCCCTGATGGCCATTACCAGTTCCGGGTGATGCCGTTTGGATTGAAAAATGCCCCCGCTACCTTCCAACGGTTGGTTAACGGGGTCCTAGCTGGCAAGGATGCCTTCTGTGCAGCCTACCTGGATGACATAGCTGTCTACAGTTCCAGCTGGGAGGAACACCTGCTTCACCTCAAGGAGGTGCTTCAGGCCCTGCAACAGGCAGGCCTGACCATCAAGGCTAGTAAGTGCCAGATTGGGCAGGGTTCTGTGGTGTACTTGGGACACCTAGTAGGTGGTGGCAAGGTGCAGCCACTCCAGGCCAAGATTGAAACTATCAAGGCCTGGCAACCACCTAGAACTCAGACTGAGGTGAGAGCCTTTTTAGGCCTCACAGGATACTACCGCAGATTTGTCAAGGGCTATGGGACCATTGTGTCACCCTTGATAGAACTCACTTCCAAGAAACAACCTAGGTTGGTGAATTGGACAGAGGCTTGCCAGAAAGCCTTTGACGCCCTGAAGGAAGCCATGTGCACGGCCCCCGCGCTCAAGGCCCCTGACTACTCCCAGGAATTTATTGTGCAGACGCTTCAGAGCATGGCATAGGGGCAGTCCTAGCACAGCTAAATGAGGAGGGCCTAGACCAACCGGTAGTCTTTATTAGCAGAAGGCTATTACCACGGGAACAGAGGTGGAGTGCTATTGAGAGAGAAGCTTTTGCTGTGGTCTGGGCACTGAAGAAGCTAAGACCCTACCTGTTTGGGACTCACTTCCGGGTTCAGACAGACCACAGGCCCCTCAGATGGCTCATGCAGATGAGGGGTGAGAATCCAAAACTCTTGAGGTGGTCCATTTCCCTACAGGGGATGGACTTTACGGTGGAACATCGCCCAGGGGTTGACCACGCCAATGCTGATGGTCTCTCCAGATACTTCCGACTTAGCGATGAGAGCTCCCAGGAGGTCGGGTAGCTCTCCCCACTTTCAGCTGGGGGGGGACACATGTTAGACCTGACAGCCTTAGGGTAGTCACCCCTAACTTCACTTTTTGGACACTGTTTTTGCTGGCTTTTAGACTCTGCACACTTTACCACTGCTAACCAGTGCTAAAGTGCATATGCTCTCTCCCTTAAAACATGGTAACCTTGAATCATACCTGATTGGACTATTAATTTACTTATAATTCCCTAGTAATGTGCACTCTATCTGCATAGGGCCGGTAGATTAAATGCTACTAGTGGGCCTGCAGCACTGGTTGTGCCACCCACTTAAGTAGCCCCTTTTCCTTGTCTCAGGCCTGCCATTGCAAGGCCTGTGTGTGCAGTTTCACTGTCACCTCGACTTGGCATTTAAAAGTACTTGCCAAGCCTAAACCTCCCCTTTTCTCCACATATAAGTCACCTCTAATGTGCGCCCTAGGTAACCCCTAGAGCAGGGTGCTGTGTGGGTGAAAGGCAGGACATGTACCTGTGTAGTTTACATGTCCTGGTAGTGTAAAACTCCTAAATTCGTTTTTGCACTACTGTGAGGCCTGCTCCCTTCATAGGCTAACATTGGGGCTGCCCTCATACAGTATTGAAGTGGTAGCTGCTGATCTGAAAGGAGTAGGAAGGTCATATTTAGTATGGCCAGAATGGTAATATAAAATCCTGCTGACTGGTGAAGTTGGATTTAATATTACTATTCTAGAAATGCCACTTTTAGAAAGTGAGCATTTCTTTGCACTTAAATCTTTCTGTGCCTTACAATCTACGTCTGGCTGGGCTTAGTTGACAGCTCCTTGTGCATCCACTCAGACACACCCCAAACACAGGGTACTCAGCCTCACTTGCATACATCTGCATTTTGAATGGGTCTTCCTGGGCTGGGAGGGTGGAGGGCCTGCTCTCACACAAAGGACTGCCACACCCCCTACTGGGACCCTGGCAGACAGGATTGAACTGAAAGGGGACCTGGTGCACTTCTTAGCCACTCTTTGAAGTTTCCCCCACTTCAAAGGCACATTTGGGTATAAAACAGGGCCTCTGCCCTACCTCATCAGACACTTGCTGGAGAAGAAACCTGAACCAGAAACTACATCCTGCCAAGAAGAACTGCCTGGCTGCTCAAAGGACTCACCTGTCTGCTTTCTACAAAGGACTGCTGCCTTGCTGTTGGCCTGCTGCCTTGCTGAACTCTTGTCTGGCTGTGAAAGTGCTCTCCAAGGGCTTGGATAGAGCTTGCCTCCTGTTCCCTGAAGTCTCAGGACCAAAAAGACTTCTCTTTTTCCCTTGGACACTCCGTGCGCCGAAAATTTCAACGCACAGCTTGTTCCGCGGCGAGAAAAACGCCGCACACCGACGCTGATCGACGCGACGCCTTTGGGACGACCGGAACTTCGACGCACGGCTTTGCAAGGACAACGCCGCCCGACCTATAGAGGAGAAATCGATGCGAAGCCTGCCGTGAGAGCGTAATTTCGACGCGCAGCCCCGCAGAACGACGCGCAGCCGGAAAACAAGCAGGAAAATCCACGCACAGACCCGGGACATCTGGTAATCCCCGCGATCCACAGAAAGACTGTCCGCGCGCCGGAAAACGACGCACGACTTCCCTGCGTGAAAAATAACGACGCAAGTCCGTGTGTGCTGGGGAGAAATAGACGCACACACCCTTTTTCCACGCACCCCTTCTTTTGTGGCCCTCTGGAGTGGAAAATCTCCTCAAACCAGGTACTTGTGCTTGAAAGAGACTGTGTTTACATTTTAAAGACTTAAGACTTTTCAGTGATAACTCTACAATTTCACATTGCAACTTTATTCTTTTTGACCTACAATTATCCTGATAAATATTATATATTTTTCTAAACACTGTGTGGTGTATTTTTGTGGTGCTATATGGTGGTATTGTATGATTTATTGCACAAATACTTTACACATTGCCTTCTAAGTTAAGGCTGACTGCTCGTGCCAAGCTACCAGAGGGTGGGCACAGGATAATCTAGGATTGTGTGTGACTTACCCTGACTAGAGTGAGGGCTTTTGCTTGGACAGGGGATAACCTGACTGCCAACCAAAAACCCAATTTCTAACAGTCAAGGACTAAAGCAGTCACCTGCTCCTTCGGCAGTACCCTGATGGGCAGGCACCTCAAACCAAAGGGCCAAGACTATTTCACCCTGGTTACAAAAGTTTACTGCTGGTCAAAACAAGTTCTCAACCGCCACCAAACAATTATGGAATCACTGGAAGATCAAAGGGAAAAACTGCACTTAAGGCGCATTACATATATATGTGTGGTTCATGAAAATACATCTCACTCTTGCCAATGGTGGCAGCACCATTTTGTCATCACAGTATGAATAGATGCAGGTAGGAATATGTCCAGGCTTAAAACCGAAGCATACAAAAGATGATGGAAGAAATGTTTGAATTAATCGCAGTCATTGGTAATCGACCAGGGCGCATCCCAAGCCATCGTTATTTTCCACACCATATTACCTCCGTTTGGAGTTAGCCACATGCAAAGCGATCTTTACCCTGAGCCAGTGCGAACAGTACAGACCAAACTGCCTGGCCAGGTCCTTCCTGAACTGGTCCAGCTAGTGTCTTTTTATAAATTCACATGGTGGATCTCCCAGATGCTGTCTGGAGTATGATGCTTAGAGACCACATTGAGGCCTACAGTATCCTCTACATTTGAGCCTCCAGCCAATGTTTTGCACACAAGTGACTGATGTGGTCTAGTGATCTTGTAAGATTTGGTTCTGTAATCCCGGCGTGTGATAAAAGAGTGTTGCTTTCACTGGTAAGGAGTATTTTCTCTGGAACGTTTGCAGTGATATTTGTTTAAAGAAATCAACCATTTACAAAAACAAACCGTTATCAAAGTGATTCAATTATAATATATTTTCAGACCTTTTAACTTATTTTTCAATGTGTTATTATAATTTAAGCATTAAACAACAGAAATTGATTAGTGAAGCACTGCACTCTTCTCAAATTTACATCCTCCTCTAAATTACCTGTATCCGACTACCTGTGAATACAATACAATATCATTGTGTCCGAATGCCCTCTGTGTGTTCAGTATTGTGGATGGGAGAATGAGTAAGTGCAAGAATGAGTCAATGGATGCTTCATCAATGTCCCCATCCATCCATCTGTTCATGTATTCACCTACTCTTCATCCTTGCATTCACTCATCCTTGCACTTCTGCATTTATTCCCCATCCTGGCAGCAAACACACAATTTCTCGCACACACACACCACATTCTTTCTCTTACACACACACACAGAACTGCTAAACAAATAATGCTCTCATATACACACCACAAACATAAAACATACGAAAATGTTGCAGACGTGCTGGTTGTGGTGGTAATGGTGACACCGGTGATAATAGTCGTAGTAGTATGGTTATGGCGATGATGTCAGTAATGATGGTGATAGTCATAAGAATGGTGGTAGCAGTGGTGGCACTGTTATGGCTGGCAGTAGTGATGATGGTGATTTTGGTAGTAATAGTTGTGTAGGTGGTAGTGGCTGTGGTTACAGCAGGGGTGAGGTTGGCAACAGTGGGGATTATAGTGGAGGGATTAAGATATTTGTGGTTATGATGGTGATAGTTGTGGTGATGGTGGACGCAGTAGTAAGGGTGACTATGCTGGCGGTATTAGTGATGGTGACACTGCAGGAGGTAATGGCGGTAGTGATCGTAATAGTACAATAGTAGTGCTAATGGCGGGAGTAATGTTAATGATCGTAATAGTAAATAACAGGGTAGAGGTGGAGGTGCTAATTGTGATTATGGTTGTGGTGGTGATAACTGTGGTGGTAAAGGCAGTGGTGGAAATGATGATATTGGTGGATATGGTGATGATGGTGGCACTGCATAGTGAATATCTAAAAGGTTGGGTTTTGGTACAGTATACCCTTTTGATAAATGTTACCACCCAGAGTGGCTGAAGAGCACTCAGCGCTATGAAGAAAGGAGAGTCTATGCAGTGTGGGTAGGACTAAAGAAAAACAAAGAACAATGTGAGTCACAGTAATGACGAGAAGAGGGTGGAACAGCAGCCCAGATTGCTGTGAGCAGCGGTGAAATGCAGTTGTTCTTGCTGCCTCGTGAGCCCAGCAGCAAATGGCTGTCCTGTAGGTTGATAAAAAACACACGACTGATATTGTCTACTTGCTAATGGCTGAAGGGGTTTGACCTGCCAATCCTTGTATGCTTGTCTTTGAGTTGACCTAAAGGGTGAATGACACAAAGCCCCCTTCTATGTGTAGTATTTTAAGAATATGAAGTATGCATTTTCAAGATTACAGCAGGCTGCAAGACAGCTAAAACATACTCCAGACCTAAAAACAAACCTCACCGACCATCTCGACTTCACATTATGCTTAATTTTCCATGGGACTGAATCCTCTTTCTTTCCACTACGCTCCCCCAGTCACACCCACATGTTGGCAAGCACTGTGTATAGTTCTTAACACACGTTGATCTTTGTTTACCTGTATTGATGCCTCCAGTCACGATCCAGGCTCCAGTAGTTACAGCAGCTTTGAAGAGGCCTTTACTAAGCGACTGTTTGATCCGTGGGTGAAGCTCAAACTTTTGCATTCCACCATGAACGGAGATAAGGAGCTTGGGCAGCTCCATCTGCCATTCCTTCAGCATGAGTTCCAGAATGTCTTCGGGTTTTGAGTCATGGGACAATCTCATGTACTGTGAAGGGAGAAACAGACCTTGATTGACCAGGTCCCACTGGGATGGCAGCAGTGTTTATGTAGAAGAGAACCAATTCTTTAACTTGAAACGAGAATTACATGAACCCGTTTATTGCTTCCAGTAACATCTGATTCTGGGTCAATTGTATCTCCCTTAAGCAATGTCGTCCTGTGCCCAGAGTGAAAATACCATAGTGGACCAGCAAACCTCAAAGTGAGTGGTGGAAGCCTGATTTTATAATTCTCTAGATTCTACCCATTGCACTTTTAAATTGGCACAGCTGAACTGTGGCACTTTTATTTCTATGTGTTGTCAATTTATCCTATGGGCTGAATATCACTTATTAAAACATATGTATCCACAACGTGTATGCACATGGACACCAAGTCACCAAATTATCAGGGACTCCTGGCTTCATATTGATCTCCTCAACAGACCCCTATTTGCTGCGCTATGAGAACAGCAAGGAGAGGTAGCTTCAGAAAGCAAACAGGTTTTTCCTCAGATTCCTGTTCTCCTGACCTGTGACTGTCACCCCATCCCAAAGGCCTTACTAGTCCCCTTCTCATGCCGATTTTCATAATTAACCTTAGGCATTCAATAAGTGTCTTACGTTCTACGTACCTTGGCTTTGCAGCAGCGTGACCCGCCTTGAAAGTTAATAATGCCATATGCATCTGTTGGGCTTTCCACAGTATGCTGTTCCACTGACCAGGACTCAGATACTTGAGTCGTGGTGTCCTCCAGTTGTCCACGCGATGTAGTGGGAGCCACACATCCATTAAACAAGGAATGCTGTCCTATCAAGCGACCACAGCAGCACCTATTAGAGAAACGATATCATGCATGAGAGCTTATACATCAGAGGCCTGACTCACAAGAGCATCTTCCTGCCTGCAGAGTCTCCCCTATCGCGACTCATCACATAAAAAGATAGAACTGCCCTATCTTCTTGTGTGCGAACAAGAATCTCCGGTACTCAAGGAAATCTAGGTACACAGTACATTTGCTCCTGTGGATTTTTCACAGGACTGTTTCAAAACTGTACATTAGCACGAGAAATTATTTTTATTTTTATGTTTTTATTTTTATTTTTTACCCCCAACATTTTTTTTTATTGTGATCATGGGGACGTTTAAGGCGTTCCGAACCTATTTTCCATATCAGTGCCAGCCTTCTTGTTACCATAAAATTATAGCTCAGCAGCCTCCCAATGACCTCCCGTATTTACCCCTGAGACCACACACTCTACTGCCAAAAACCCAGCCTTATTGAAGGGGGTTCTGATGTACTAAAAGCTGTTTAAGGTCTGAGCAGTGGAAGCGCTGTTTTCTCACTGCCAGGATTGATTAGCGGACATTGAACAAATGGTGGCTGGAAAAGGCAACAACATGCTTTTCCCGAACTACGCTAATGAGTATGTTCAAGAAACCATCAACTCCAGTGAACCTCATGGTCTTCACGTGTGATATTATAAGAGCAGGGGCACACACGGACACACAGACGAGCTCTCTCTATGATACAAAGAAACATGGCACAACATCTTCACGTTCATTTTTCGTTCATTAAAATAAAAAAACATGGCTTTTTACCTGACCAGTTGCTGGCAAATCTGACATCCTGGAAGGCACCTGAAAAAAAAATGAAAAAACGTGACATTAACCGTTCCAGTCATACCGTTTTGTACATAGTTGTACAGTTTGCACCATTTCCAAGAGGCCAGAGCCTAGTCTTCAGCATTATACAAACAATCAATTACAAAGTCAATAGGTCCGATTGTTTTTAATAAGTGGAAGGGCGTCGTCGTTTAGTGTTTGCACGTGGGCATTGTTCAAGAGGTGGAATGAGCAAATTACTCCGTAAGTACATGGCTGGATGCATAGGTGAAGGGGGTTAATGAATAGGTAAGTGAGTGAATGCATGAGTAGTGTGTGTACGGTTGACCGCATGTGACATAGGTCGGTAAGTGAGTGGATACAACTCTCTCCAGTCAGCTCTGAACAGGGGCGGCCTCAAAAAATAGGTAATTTTGAAATAGCAGACAATCAGAGCAATATTAAAGCATTTCTGCCAGAGGAAACTGAAACCATCGCTGTAGGCAGAGATTTCTCCTCTCACCTTCCCTCCTTTGTGCCCTAGCGTCCTGTCTTCTCTTGTCCTTACCCTCCCTTTAGCACACAATGCCTTACCACAATACTTTTACCACGCATTGCTTTTACCAAGCATTTATCTTCACCACAAAGGTGAATATATTTAAGGTGATTGTGTGTGTAAATATATATAATTTAGCATTAAGGGGTGGGTAAAGGTACAGGGTGGTAAGGATGACTAGGTTTTGTTAGTGGGTAAGGGTATTTAGTGGTAAAAGGCGTTTTTAGAGTTTTCTGGTGGGTAAGGGTATAGGGTTGTAAGGGTGTTTTAGGGTTGGGTAGGGGTATAGGATGGTGAGGGTGTTTTTTTTTTTTTTTTTTTTTAGGTATTAGGGGTGGGTAGGGGTATAGGATGGTATGGTCGTTTTTAGGGTTTAGGGGTAGGTAGGGGTTTACAGTGGTAGGAGTAAGTGAAAAGGGGGAAGGGGTTCCCTCAATTAAGAGAAATGTAAAGTTAGATTTTTTTTTCTAAAGTTGGGGGTTTCCCCCAAAACAATTTAAATATATTTATTGATACCCTAGGGGTGATTAATTGCGCTTAGGAATCACTGATCGATTGGTTTGAGATATATATGCAACAGATGCTCGAAATGAACTCATGTGGCCCGAGAGGGGTGGTGCAAAAACCGGCACGAGCAAGCCGGTAATTATAATTCACCAAAACCAAAAAGAAAAAAGTAAAATTTGCACACTCAGGATTCAGGGCAAGTGAAAGTCATGTTTAATCAAAGCACAACGCGTTTCGGCTGACACAGCAGCCTTGGTCACGTGATATTCACCACCAATCAACCATTACTAAATACTATTCATCCATAGACATAAAAATAAGACAAACAACAGATACAAGGTACAAGATAGGAACCCAAAAGTACACCCTTATATAATATTACATTATATCTGGATTATAATAACTGGTGGAATCTATACCAGTACACACAATTGTCAAGTATATAAATAAATAAATACATATAAATATACAAATATATAATTATACAACCATGTGACCGTATAAAATAGATATGTAAACAATGTCATGTAGAGGCGGAAGGTAAAGTTAATTGTCCCTGTACTAATTACATGCCTTCACAGTCCCTGTGTTGCTAGTAAAAATATATTCACACTGCCAAAGAGTGCTGCTTTAATATGACATTGTGTTTCAAAATGCAGCCTCCACATTGCCCTTCTTAAAGCGCTCCCGCCACACAACAACCCCCATTTCTCACATGGTGAAGTGTCGGAGACCTGACAGAGTCCTCACCCCAGGTGTGTTGGAACTATTCTTTAGCAATCTATAGCACTGCAGCTCCAGATCTATCACTTTCTGAAACACACCCTTTGTCTCCAACTCTCCACCCAAACCTTAACCCTTTCGTCCATCCATCCCGTATTTCCACCCATTCCTACACCCATTCTAGCCATTAACCCACATATCTTTCACCAGTGTTTCAATCTGTCATGTACATCTTTTGTTTTTACTGTTATTAAGTTCTTTTTGGTTACATATAAACCATGCAAACTAAACAAGAAAGGAGATAATGTAATAGAGAAGAGAAGGCAACCACCGTATACAATAACACAATTAAAATCCCATGAGGCGAGGAGTGGTGTAGTCAATACCTCTTAATTATGTTATTAATTGCAACCTGTGCCTAAAGGATTTATGTGATTCAATTATTATCCAGACAATCATGACTCATGCGCTGTGTTTCCCAACAACGATACAATGTAGCTTTCTCTTTCTGCAATTCACCTATCCCAAGAAAACAAAGTTGTAAAGAGTCCAACTGAACACTGCATGTAAGGTTATTTGGCAAATTAGAAGTTACTTCTAACTTCACATTAGCGCATGGAATGGTATCCAGAACCATTCTGTCATAGAGGCAGGCACTTATTAGGCCCCTAATGTAGCACGTAGGGTAACATTATGTCACATTTCACTGGGGACCTGAAGTGCAATGTAGTGACAGAGAAACGGGCATCAAAGTGCTAGATTGATTCCTGCAACGTAATAGGCCTCATGGTATCCCATTTCTGGGACTGAGAAAGCATACCTAGCTTTGATCTGGCAAAGAGTAGGCCAATTTCCCAATTTCCTTCCTTTATCATTGAGGATGTATAAAAATTACAACATAGTTACTCAATTCACCAGCTTTCTCATCATCATTAAGAAGCAGTCCACCGTAATAGGTATGCATTTCTAATATAGGTTGTTTCACTATACGTCATTTTGCTTGCACAGCAAGAAGTGGCCCTACTTTATCCCCATAATCCACACTTGAACATTTGGAATTCCAGATTTGATATTCTATTGTGTATATTGCTAAGTGCTTTCATTTGTATCCTTAGATTTATAATCTCACACCAGATGCTTATATGCCAGTGATCCCTATTGGTAATTAAGAGGACGTGCTAAAGATGGTTTGAATGTGTAGTTCTAACTCCTGAAGTTGTTTCCTTCTGATGGCAACATATTGCTGTCTAAAACCTCTCAAATTGGATTTTAAGACATCCCCATACTATAGTCACACTGGCTGTCGAATGATTTATATGAATACAATCTTTCACAAATTTCCTAAGCCTTAGGGAAGGACCATTTATGTTTGACTGTAAATAGTGGGATTGGGCCAACATCTGAGACCCAAATAGGAGAAAGACTACAGTTGATCTGTATGCCATCCCCTTACTAACTAATAGTCCATATAAGAACATTGGTTATACACTGGAGAAAAAATGTATCTCAATCAATCAGGATTCACAACGCACGGCTAATCACTCGTGGAGGTATCCAGACACTGAGAACAAAGCTGCTACACGGGTTTCGTTGAACAGTCAGGTCTTGAGTCCTGTCCTGAATTCCAGAAGAAAGTATGAGGTCCGTAGGAGAAGGGGAAAGTAGTTGTAGATTGGGATTCCCTCATTTCTAAGTATCTATTAGATCAAGACTATCTATAAATGTAACTATAGATTTTCAGACTTTGGTCATACAGACACACCCAACAATATTCGTAGTATCTGTCAATTGATGAGATACAACTGAAGTCTCCTGCTACTATGAAGACTCAAGGGATCATCAAAATGTATCTCTAGTCTCATCATATATGGTGGAGTCATCACTGTTGGAGTCATTTAGAGAGCAAATATTTACCTGAAAGCCATAAATTATGATCTCTTTTACCCATCTTTCCCCTGCATCCACTTTATGAAAGCCCAACCGGCAGTTATCAATATTTAGACCTATAACCACTCCTTTAACATTTGCATCTACTGTGGAATAAATAAAATACCGAGAACCCACCCTCTCATATAGCTATCTGTGCTTCCTGATTATCCTAGTTTCTTGTAAGCATGCAATGCAACATTTGGAACTATCAAATAATGTTAACTCTTCTCAGCTTCTGCCAAGAATTGAGACCCATGACATTCGAGGAAAATAATCTTAAATTGCTCCATCACTGCTAGCCAGCTTCATTCTGACCTAACTGCATTCCCACCACTTACCTACAATTCTCAGTCTTTTGTCTTCTTTATTCCCCTCCCAGCTTCACTCTACCCTTTACCTGCCCTGTACCCTCCTCACATTCCCTACCAATCCCTTCATTCTCCCTCTCACTGAGGGTCTACCTGGCCAGAAGAAAATCCTAACCCACCCTCTGAACATTGGATGCTGATGTTGACATCCTTGAAACATGGCTCCTGCCACCCCACCCTGCAATCCCATTCTTGACGTTTTGATTGTGATGTACCAGAAAAAAAGAAAAGGAGAAATAAAAAAAGAGGGTGATGGGTTTTTCTAGAGAGGAGAAAGTCTGAATGCATTCCTCTGTTTGCCAAGTATACAGTAACTGTGCCTAACACTCTGCCAACTAATGAAAACAGAGCGCTAGATTGATTCAGGGAAGGAGCCCTAGGTAACACAATCTTCGTTTACAGGTTAACCACCTCGTACCTGGAAAGAGATTCAGTATAGAACGCAAGTGTGTCACAACTCATTAAGAGGTTATGACTAGCCATTACATGGACTCCACATTCAAGCCATGTGACTTGGCCCTACAAACTGCACGTACATCTCTGCAACAACTCTGTTAATCCACAAACTGTTTCTATGGTATCAAAACCTGCTATATAGGTGTTATATGCATGGCTGTAGTCGGTGTCTTAATCCACTGAGTTATCTACTGGAATTGCCTGCACATTATATACAAACTCCTCCAGCAGGTGCAGTATCCCATTGTTCTGCATGACGAGTGTTAGAACATTGACCTGATTACACACGGAGCTTGGGGTATGTGCAATAATCAATTGAGGTAATTCTCTAATTTTTGCTCCATAATTATTTACAGCGTCTCCTTAATTTCTTCGTCTTTCCATTTTTATTGATTTCTGTTCATTATGTTCTCTTTTCACTATTTCTGTTCCTCTTGTCTACTGCTGGGTCCTTTTTTTCTGACATTTTTCTCACCATTTTCTTTTTGTTCGCTATTTTTCTTTTCCTCTCTTTCTGTAAACGTTTCTTGTTCTTTTTTTTTTCGCAGCAACTTTTGATCTATTACACTTTTTTCTATAACTTGCCTATTGCCTTTTATTGACAGGGTGCGATGTCCCTGGATTTTCTTCCCTCAAACTGCGGGGGCGGCGTTAGTGGGCCTGCCACAAAATTAGTCGGATGCCATCACCAATCTCGGGGTACCCCAACTAGCCCACAGCACATCTGTCGAATGCTCAGCTCCAAACTTCAAGATACAGGATTTCCAACAGAGGGTCCCTGGTCTGACAAGGCAGGCAATCCTAATCACACAATAGATTAACACTCCAGTGCCCAACTGTCATACTACTAATGCGGAAATGCTTCCTGGTTTATTTTAAAATGCTTGTTAGGGTCGAGTCTGCGCTAGCATGCGCTTGCGCATGCGTATCACTTGCAAGAGGCTTTAGTAGTTAGATAAGGGCCTGAAGCCCCGTCCATGTCACATCAATGTCTTTCATTGGTTCATGGACTTGCCTTGTAAAATCTGCCTTGCTTTCCTTAGTGGAAGGCATGCATACGTCATGCCTTTTCTGGTTGTTAGCCCTCCCTGCGGCCATGTACTGAAAACATACGAGGCTCGCAGTTTTCCGTCCGGTTTGTGGACTACTTTTTTATCTTTTTTCACAGCGCGATCCCGCTTGGCAAAAGTCGAGTGCTTTGCATGACATCGACCCTGTTACATAGTTAATTGCACTTTAGCCGATTACGTAGATAATTTAGGGTGACAAGACGTCCCGGATTTCCCTGGACAGTTCTGGTTTTTAGAGGACTGTCCCAGTGTCCCGACGCTTCTCTTAATTTTAAAGAAATGTCCCGGTTTTTGGGACAAAGGTCCGATTATCTAGGGAAGCATAAATTCAAGGTATGCTCTCCTTTAACAGACACCTACAAAGTATTCAATAATTAAAGTAATTTATCTGTTACTGTCAGGCAACACAGTCACCTGTCTGCTCCCAGAAGAGACGGAGTGAGGAGCAGAGAGATGTGGGTGTGGGCGGGAGGTCAAGCCATAGCTAATTTTATATGTGTAGTCAAAGCTACTCAAAAAAAAAAAAAACGGGACATGCCAGATATAAAAGTGAGTATAAAGCTGTTAGTCCTTCTTTTATGTCTGACCTGTCCCGGTTTTTGCTACTCAAAATCTGGTTACCCTACAGTGATTGCACTTTTGCCAATAAGTTTCACTATGAGTGAACTGTAGCAGCGCGATCGCGCTCTTTTTTTCCATTTAATGTGGCAAGAAAAGTCCGGTTGGGAGTTTACAACTGCTAATAGCTGTAACTCAGAGAAATGCGAGACCCGTTCCATTGCAAATGTTTGTTTTTCTTAAAGTATGTGATTAAAACATTAAACAACCATTTAAAACTCCACCATGTCCAGTTTTTTGTAAGGGATCTTCAGTAAAAGTGGCTGTCTACTTTTCCCAGAGAAGTGTGTGGAAAGAAATCGCTAATGAAGCTACCTCACATGCTTACACTGTACAGAAGCCGAGAATAGGGGCCATTTACTGAATTTACTTCGTTATCAAAGGTAAACTGAACCCTCACAGAGAGGAAGTTTGCACTGGAAATGGTGGACTTAAAGGCTAGAACAGTAAAATAATGCATGGCAGAAACGTTTGCCAAAAGATAAGGATTTTCAATGCATCTTTAAGAAACCTATGTGCACATCTATAATTTGTAAACACAAAACTATAAATGTGATTATCACGAAAGCAAAGTAAAACAACAAATGCCAAAAGCTAATCACTTCCTAAAAAAAAAAATATATATATATATATAAGCAAATTAAATGTTGCTCTGTCTGCAAAGTAATTGCATCAAATAACACTTACTGGCTTGTATGTCATGTTGCTTCTGCAGTTCGTACATGTGCTGCTTTGGTTTCAAATGCATTAATATCCCCCAATATATGCATCAGCCAACCAACTGCAAGTACAGACTGTTGTGGCAGTAATGTAGCTACCAACAAAGCAAATGCCCTGTAGGTAAACAAGAGCTTCCCAGAACACAAAAGGATAGTAAAATGACTGAAACATGCATGTTAATGCTTACAATACCTCACTGTAAATCACATGCTACTAGTGGGCCTACAGCAATGATTGTGCCTCTCACATTAGTAGCCCTGCAAACATGTCTCGAGCCTGTCTCAAATATGTAATTGCAGTGTCTGTGCGTGCAGTTTTAAATTGCTAAGTCGACCTGGCAAGTGCACCCACTTGCCAGGCCAAAAGCTTCCCTTTTACTACATGCAAGTCACCATTAAAGTAGGCCCAAGGCAGCCCCATGGGTAGGGTGTAGTGTATTTAACCCCATTGGTGTAGGCGTCGGCCACTGGTCGATGCCCGCACACAATCCCTGGTGTGGGTCACCGCCAGTGGGCGACAGCAGGGAAGGATTTTTTTTTTTATTACCCCGGGAGATGGGAAGAACTTCAGCATCTCCCCCCTGAACCCCCACCCCCCACTCTGTGATGTTGGTGCGCTGATGTCACACTTTTTCCCCACCGAAGGATCGAGGAGCAGGCGAGTGTCCTCTGCCCACTTCGGTGGGAGAAAAAAGGCCGAAACCGTCTCCCCAGATGACAGGGATGAATCGATGAAAAGGGGAGTCTCTCCCATTTCCATCGATGCCTTTCTTGCACTGCTCCTGGCCATGAATCGCAGTGCAGCTGCGTTCCATGGTCAGGAAACAGCCCAAGGCACCAGGGATCTTGTTGGAGGGGGGGGGGCGGGGTCGGCCTCCGTGTAAGTAGCGCCCACCAGATAGTAAAATGTATCTTGTTTCTTTTTTTTTTTTAAACAAAATGGTGAATCGGCCCTTCCTTCACTGGCCGACCCCGGGGGGACAATATTTCATAATTTTAAAAAAAAAATGGTTTTCCCTAGTGGGGGGCGATTGCTCCCCCAGGGATTTTTTTTTTTTTAAATGAAAATCTTGGAGTCAGCTCTTTGGCTGACCCCCTATAGGTGCATTTTTAGGGTCGAGTGCAAAGCGCTCTGCCCCTGGTGTAATCTGTCTGTGGGCTTTTAGCCACGCCCATGTCAAGCTCATCAGTTTGGTTGGTTCGTGGGCTTGCCTTTTAAAATTAGCTTGATTTAATTAGTGAAAGGCATGCATGGATATTTGCACTTTTGCCAGTTATATGGATAATTGCACTTTTGCCAGTTACATGGATAATTGCACTTTTGCCAACGTTTCACTGCGAGCGAACTTGTGTTTCCTTTTGTGCGTTTGCTTTGCGCTCCTAGCGGCCGTCGGCTTGCTTATGTGAAACTGTTTTACTTTTCAGTTTAGAAAAGTCCAGTTAGATATGTATGTGTGTATATATATATATATATATATATCGCTTCTTTACAGGTGTTGTTTTCCGGGATCCCCGATCAGCACCAACACATATATAAAAGTGATATATATATATATATATATATACACACAAGCATTTCAAAGATTGTCCCTGTTTTGGCATGTACTAGCACACTTAATTCAGCGGTGGTGCTGGTGACGGCAGGACACTCCGTAATTTATCAACAACATTTATGAAATACTTCACGAACGACCGCACTCCGGGATCTCTTGTTTCCCAAGGCAGGTGATTGTTGAGCTGTAGACGAAGTTAACTGAGCCTGAATAAATGAATTTTGTGAAACAAGAGATCCCGGAGTGCGGTCGTTCGTGAAGTATTTCATGAATGTTGTTGATTATATATATATATATATATATATATATATATATATATATATATATATAAGTATATATAGAGAGAGATAGATTCTCTCTATTTAGAAATAGATCTGTCTTTTGTCTAGTGGCAGTTTTGACACCTTAAAGTAGCGCAGATGGTTTATATGCCTGCTGCAAAGGATATACATGTATTTAGCTGAGTGGATTAGTAAAGCTAGGTGTTACATGCACTTTAAAACAAATGAAATATATGTGGAGGGGGGCTATGGCGATATGAGGGGCGCTCTTGCTGGGTGGTACTGAGGAAATGAGAAGAGGAGGTCATGGGACGCAGAGCACCAAAAATGACTGACTCACTGGGTGCCACTAGCACTAAAGGCTGTGATGATGGGTATGTGGCAAAGTGAAGTAAGAGTGTCTTTTTTGTTTTTTTCAGTGTCTTCAGAAAATCTGCTGAATCAGAGAAGAAGAGAAGGTACGGTGAGGACATTTATTATTGGACATATCACACACACCCACAAGCAATTTTGTGACTATCTGCCTTCTACATAGGCTAGTACTTTAGAGGGACACTTTAGCCAGTAGCGGGTCTCATTGGATGACTCCTGCTCAAGCCCTAACTCAGGTTATGGAGGATAGATCTGAGGCAGGATCAGAGACTGAAACAGCATCTGAGGGAGAGGACAATGGGGCAGAATCTGGGAGTGATTTTTCAGTCGGAGTCCAATCCAACAACACCTCTTCCAGTGATTGAGGGAGACAATGATGGCAGTCATTCTGTCCCTTCGCAAGCAGAGTCTGTGCAGTGGAACAACAGCGGGTTAGCCCAACACAGAGCAGGTGCATTCGGCGGCAAACACAGAGAGAGTGCTTGCTTGGCAGCCCCCGATTTAGTTCAGCCACAAATTCCACCTTTTACTGGTGACGCTGGATGTAAAGTCGATACCGCCAACTTTTTGCCAGTCGACTACATCCATCTATTTTTGGATGTTGACTTCCTTCATGAAATTGTGCAGCAAACAAATTTGCGTGTAGACCAATTTCTGAGGGAGCATGGAGGCACTCTAGGGCCCCGTTCACAGGCACGCCAGTAGACTCCCACTTCGCTGGTGGAGTTGAAGATATTTTTGGGCCTTTCGCTCAAAATGGGGTTAGTGCAGAAACCCACCTTGCAGTCCAACTGGACAACTCGCACAGTTTGGGCAACCCCCATCTTCGCACCATACATGAGCAGAGATTGTTTTTTGCTACTGTAGCGCATGCTGCCTTTCAATGACAATTCTGCAGCATTGCCCCGGGACCATCCAAACCATGACAGGTTGGTCAAAATTCTGCCAGTCGTGGAACATTTGTCTGCCAAGTTTCCAGAGATCTATACTCCTGGAAAGAATATAGCAGTCGATGAGTCCTTGATCCTGTACAAAGAACGGCTGCTATTAAGACTACAATGTGAGCAAAAGAGCTTATAATGGCATAAAGCTGTACATGTTGTGAGAGAGCTCTTCTAGCTATGTGTACAGCTTGAGAGTGTATACAGGGAAGGACTCTACCCTAAACCCTGTAGGTTGCCCTCCAGCATTAGGGGTCACAGGTAAGATTGTATGGGAACTTGTCCAGCCACTCCTTCACAATGGTTAAAACCCTTATGTGGACAATTTCTATACAGGAGCAGAGCTGTTCAGCGCACTCTACAAAGCTGGCACTATGGCCAGTGGTACAGTTCATTGTAACCACAAAAGATTCCCGAAGGAGCTTGTTTGCGAGAAGCTCCAGAAATCCCAGAGTGTTGTGTTGCATTCCAACAAACTGCTCGCAGTCATGTTCTTGAATAGGCATGATGTATACATGCTCACTACAATACATGATGAGAGCACCTCCCCAGTCACGGTTTGGGGTCAGATGGCCAAGTCCAGAAGCCCATCTTTATACTTGATCACAATAAGTAGATGGGCGGAGTGGAGAAGAACGACCAGTTTCTTCAACCATACAATACGCGTAATAAAACTCTCACTTGGTACAAGAATCTGTTTACCCACCTGATCCAGATGGCAACATACTATGCGTATGTTGTTTATTGTCAGACCACAGGAAGACTTATGACTTTCCTTGACTCCCAGTTGTCCGCAATTGAAAGCCACGCTGCTGTTACGGAAGCAGCAGCAGCCTCCACCTCATATGTTCTGGAGGATGCGGCAAGGCTGCAGGAGCGACACTTTGCTAATTGAATTCCTAAAAACACCCAAAAAGGATCATCCATGTCGTCGCTGTAAAGTGTGCTCAAAGCATGGAAAGTGGCAGGAGAGTCGGTATTACTTTCCCCAGTGCCCATCTCAACCAGGCCTCCGTCTCCCTACTTGCTTTACATTGTATCATACTAAAGCAAAGTTCTGGGAAATTGACTGAGGACGAGCTGCCGTTGGGTAATCCTTTCAGTGACTGGGCATAAATATCCAAACGTCCATGGGCCACTGCTTCGGTAGGCAAGCAACCACAGTCATATATCCACCGTCAGAACGTGGTAGGTTTTATGTTCAATTAACGTGCATTATAGTCCCCTTACTACACATACTAGTGGACAGAACATATGCCACATTGTCACAGAGTATACTGTGGCAAAATGTTAAAGGCATCACTGAATTTTGAAGTGCTTGTTAGGGAACTTTTGTATGCTACACAAGGACCACCATGATTGTTAACGAGAACCAGAGTAAGTGTTCTGTCGGACATATTCACGAACATTTCTACTTGTTTAAAAGTGTGAAGCCTTAATTGGTATCTTCACTTTCAAAGCAAAAGTGTTGCTGAATGAGTCCGGCAGAATATTTTTTGACTTTTTACTTTAGAGAACTACTCAAGAGTTGGCTCTTTCCTTTATAACCACCATATTCAAACAACTATGAACTGCATATACCTATGTTGATAAATATTTTTTTCAGATTATGTGTATATTTCTAGTTATTTATAGTTTCTCTAGAAAATATGTATCGCTACTATGTCATAACAATGAAATACACACAAACTCTTTAAACCTGTTTGACTAAGTATATTTTACCCATGGTTCTAATTATGTATTGTATATTCATGTGTGTGTGTGTGTGTATATATATATATATATATATGTGTATATGTTGTTTCTGTGCTTGGCATGTTCGTGGGTCATTGCATGGCTCCTGGGGGGGTTGTTATACTAGATATCTATGAATTCCTGCTCTCATCTTATCACACTTATCTACCCATCATCATATGTCAAGTCTCTACAAACTATCCTCCGTTCTCACTCTGACTCATCCCAAATCCTTTCTACTACTTTCATCTCCTAAATAACTCTGCCTAAGCTCTTCCCTCCGCTTCCACATCTAACTCACCAAACCTCACTCTCCTGCCGTCACCTCCCACACAACCCTACTAAATTCTCCCGCATTTATCTCACCCTGCTACTATGCTCTCCCTAACCCTTCCACATACTCTTTCCTCCTCCACCCCCCTTTACTCATCCCAAGCCTTTGGGTTGAGTAAATTAAGGACATACTCCCAATTAACACTTCCGGATTTCTTTCCTCCTCCACCCCTCCATTACTCCAGTCAATCTAACTAAAACTCTCATATCCGCGGCTCAAATGAACTCATAATAATACTAAAACAGTACTCATTATTTCCCGATACTAATCCATCAGTAATTTTTGTTGGGTTCCAGAGTAGCGTGCTACTCTTCGAAAAGCGCTTAGACGCCTCGTTAGGGGTAGTAAGCGATATATACATACGATTACAATACAATACAATATTGGATGGGCAAAACGAGAAAGTGCTATTGTAGATACACGTCAGCTGGATAGTACGCCCCATTTATAGTGCTGGAACAGTGATGTTTCCCCCTGAAAAGGCCCTTTGACCTGGAAACACAGTGCTGTTATATTCAAAATGAGAAAACACATGCTAACATCATTAAGGAGTTTTAAAAGGGCCTAAGATTGCATTTGAAACAATATGCTTGCAACATTAAAGGCATAGATGCCAAGATGTCTTTGAACACAATTGGACAATTTCATCTAGACTCTAAAGGACTTTAACAATATTTTGCGCTAAGTGCTGAACCCAGGCTAAGGTCTTTGTTGGAAGGTGTTCCAGAGATCAGCATTCTCATAACAGATGCAAAGTTCAACAATTGCTTGGAAGCTTTAGTAAATGCTGTGCCTGGGCTAAAGAGATTTTGTAAGCGTCATTCAAAAAGTTTGCTCAGTCGCATCTTTGTGAGCAGGAATTGTCTATCTTTGAGCATGATTTTGCTGCACTTCTACTCTTAATTTCTAAGCTGCAAAGATGAAAGATGAAATGACCAAAACACAATTTCTGGCATCTGCTCTCATGCAAAGATCTTCAGCATTGTTACACCTCCTGATATTAGACTTTAGGAAGAGTGGACATAGATATTGTTTGCATAGGCTTAGCATAAGGTGGCACAACAGGAGTAAGTGGGATAATGTTTCCAGGCACAAACCGTGATCTGACCCCTCATCAGGGTTTAAAGAGCACGCTTTGGTTACTGAAGCCACCAGCAACACTCCCAAATGGAATTTTAAATAAAGAGATTTTTTTTCTGCAGGGTAAATGTCGTCAATAAAAGCTGCCAGGACCCAATCTTGATTGAATGACACACAGCATTTTAGCAAGGTGCCTGCTCGTATGAGCTTCACTTGCCTGCTATGAACCCAATATGCCTTCGTGACCACATCAAGGCTGGCATTCATGATTGTTTCAGGACGGATCTTTTAGGCCAATACTAGCAAGGACATTTCATGGATTAGAGAAGCATGGTAACGTTTGGTAGTCTTGTAGCTTCATGATTTCCATTAGTGTGGATCTTTTTGATGCAAGCTCCCCCTTAGACCAAATGTGAATGCAGAATTTTAGTGGTGCCAATGCAATGTGATCCTCAGTTTTTCCAGTGTCTAGGTCTAGTCCTATAACGCCCATTGGTGTTCCACTGCTGAAGTGTAGTAACCACTGTATGAACTTATTTCAGTGATTTGCATTTCTGCAGTTTACTTGTACCCCTAGATCTCGGCACCATATGAATATGCTTTCATTTTGTAGGACACCATTCCTGACCCCACTAATTAGTTGTCACAGGATTTTGTAACTCTCAGCAGCGCTCCTGCTTGCTGGGCCAAGATGGTGCTGCTTTTTTAAACTGTGGAGCCCACTGAAGATTACCATCCAAACCGATACCCTGATAGTCATAAGTGGGTACATGGTCCTAGGGCTTATTGTAGACTCTAAAGGCTGCTCGCAATTTCTGCTTTTGGTTAATGATCATATATATTTTTTTTCCCCCCACATTGATAGTTAACCTTCTGGTGGAGCAGAAAGACTCGAACCCTGCCAATAAATGGTGCATTGAAATCTCTGTTCTAGCCATCAGCACTGCATCGTCGTTGAGTAGAAGTATTGGGATGAATTTGTTGCTTAATTTGGGCACATTGAGACAGATCCTTGAGAGTATTCACAACATCGTTGATGTAGCAGTTAAAAAGGGTCAGTGCTAGGACGCAGCTTTGTTTGACACCTCACTGTATGGGAATCTCTTTTGTATATTCACCTTGATAAACAAAAAGTGATAAGGGTGAAGTGTTTCACACACTTTTTTCCCCATCAGGATCTGTGAGAAAAAACCCTATGGCTTTATTTGCCTTAGAGCTTTACGTTATTAACATGGCTACCTCGAAGGAGCAAATCTTCACTGAAATCAAAGCAAACAATAAGACACATTCTTGAGTTCAAGAGATCAGAATTACTACACACATCCTAGGAAAGGTCTACACCACTAGGTAGCATAATACTATGGCAGACGTCTAGAAATACACAGCCTTAATGGCCTATCAACACATTTTAAAGCAGTTTAAAAACAGACACGTAAACATAAGTTGGTCACACAACTGTTCATGTTTCCATAGGTTTGCTTACAGTGATTTACTAGGGTATATGTGAAACGCCGAAAGTCAAACCAGAAATTCTTCTTATTGACAATGGTACTCAGTGAAGTGGCCTCTGCATGCTGCCCTACAAAGATGGAGGTGAGATATGAATGCATTGAATATAGAAATAGAAGGCTATACTCTCAAGATCATTTTAATTGACTTTAGCATCCTAAACAATTAAGTCCTAAATAAACTGCATAACACATTTCACCCACAGGAATAATTGTGAGGCCAAATCACTAGGATGGGTGCAAAAATGCTAAAGCTCGAACAGGACTTGCATATACTGCACACACCGGCCCGTTTGAGAATGTCCCCTAATCAGGAAAACGGCTTCAGTGGGATAAAAGGGCAAGCAGTGTTACACACAGTCGCACATCTTGGCTGTGCGTGAATATATAACCATCTTTCGTGAAAATGCCAGATGCTACTGTATAGTCCCTTCATGCTGGGCAGCCCGTTTCTGCATATTCAATAACCCTTAAAGATCCTCTAACAGTGGCCCCTGATGTTAGCATAATTCTGTCTTGATATGGGAGAGGAATATAACAATGAGGAAGTGCATTCATCCGGGGAGACAGCGGCAGCCAGAACCAAGGGCAGGAGCCCTTTAAAACAAACTATCGCGCTCCCGCCCAACGGGAAGCGCATTCATCCGGGGAGACAGCGGCAGCCAGAACCAAGGGCAGGATCCCTTTAAAACAAACTATCAACCTCCCGCCCGCGGGACGCGCGCAGGCGGCGCCCGGGCAAAGCCCGGGCCAAGGGCGGGCCTGTCCTGCGCCCGTCTTCGTCCGGATGAGGCTGGGCTGGGCCTACTCTCTTTCATCTACTGTCTAAATACACCAAGTAAGCCTTAATTTATATAATTTATTGGTATTCCATAACCCTACAGTCTCCATGGGGAAAAGGAAAGCTGGCGACTCCCTAGACCCTTTGTCAGACCGTAAAAAGCAGAGGAAGCGTACTGCTAAATTGGTCACCAAGCCCAAAAAGCCCTTTGAGGAGATAGACCTGTTGTTTGAAGAGGTTGAGGCAATATTAAACTGTTCACCCAATCATAATGGTGCCTCCCTCGGGAAAAATGCCCTAGTCCCACCTGGGAAGATACAAGGCTACTTTAAGAAAAGGACAAAGGATCAAGGTCCGGACCCAGGTTTGACCAACAATGGTGCAACTTTATTAACAACGCACCTGCTATCCACCCCCCCCTCAAATTATATAATAAACACGACAAATATATTGGTGCACATCTCCCCATGTGGAAACAGAGGGCAACATCCCTAATCCTGCCATATCACCGAGTCCTGCGATCAAACTGATCTCGAATATACCTTGTAGAAATCGGTTTGAGGCCTTAGCTGAGGATGATGAAACTCCCAGAGTTCTTGATACAACTACAGATGATACCAACAAAGAGGCTATCCACTGCACCCCAAAACCAGTTCCCGTCTCCCTCTCAATGCATCCTGCCACTGAGCCTAGCAATGCCCTTATACTTCAGAGAATAGAAGAAGTTAGGTCCCTGGTTTTACAACTGGCCAAATGGTTCCGGGAGAGCTTAGAGTGTGGATGCAAGTGCAATCTTAGGGATGAAGGGGCGAAGATAGGCCATACAATGCCTGACCCAACACTATCAATCCGGCTTGCACAGGGGGGCCAGGCTACTGATCATCAAAAGGAGAAGATACATCGGGCTGGCTTAGATGGGAACGCAATACGCCCTGAATCCAACACTACACAGGCGAGCCAGCATAGTAAAAGATTATTAGATGAGGAGGATATTATGGGAAACCATAGTGCTATTAACAAATTCCCCCGAGGGCCCTCAAGCCGCCTGCCATCAAAGAGCCGTAAACAGATTGACAATCTTCCACTCAGGAGGTCCTATGCCATACCTAATGACAGTGACCTATTCGCTCCCAAACTCGCTCCTGTTTGTTTTAATGCCACTTCTCTTCAGAGGACTTCTCACGATCCAGTTTTATTGTCAAAACCCCAATGCCTCAAGCCTGGAACTAATACTCTCTTTTTAAAACAAGTGCTGAAATTGTTACCAGGACTCAGCGAGGATCATGAGTTTAGGGTTAACAAAGTAATCCACTGGCTACGACACCAAAGAAATTGTCTATCAGTTATATGTTCAGATATCTGTAACACTAAGCGGTGGTGTCCCTTAGGATCAACATATGACGTAATTTCAATCGAGTTTCATAATAGATCCCTGGTAGAAAACCTTATTCTGTTCAATGATCGAACTCTCCATCTTATGGAACAAAGGGGATACATCACCTTAGAGACAGCACTGGAGATGGAAGGCCAACCACAAATTTCTGGTTACTCATGTAACAATGTAACTAGTAATCAGTCCAGGCATGTCGATTCTATCCGGCCTAACCCAGTATGACTGGCAATAGCCCAGGGAACAACTCTTGGGATTAGTGTAGCGGAACCCAGTCCGACGATTTCTGATGGACCTATTGATACAGAGTTGATTCTTGAGAGGCCCAACCCACAGCCACCAAGCCCGGTCTTTGAGGAAAAAGGCATATCAATCATGAAATGGAATTTAGCTGGCCTTGGGAGAAAATTAGACGATACTGACTGGTGCTCGTATATTAACACCCAAGACATATGTCTTTTTCAAGAAACATGGGCTGAAGAGCTGATTACCCTAGATGGGTTTCTTTCCTTTAATGTGGCTGCTCAACCCTCCACAAAACTGACGGGTCGAGCTAAAGGAGGACTTCTGATGTTAATAAACAAAACTGTGCAGTGCACATATAAGACTCTAAAGTTTGATAGCCCAGACCTGATGGGCTACAAATCACGTTCCAACAGGATTTCACCATAATTTTTGTCAATGTTTATGCCCGCTCGGTTTTGCGAGGGGTTGAGTCCCAAGTTTTAAAACAGCTTCTTGATTTTCTAGACACCTTACAATCAACCTCCTACCTAATAATAGCTGGGGATGTAAATTGCACCTTTGAACCCTCTGTGATACTAACTGGTCTCACAGAGGATGAAGGTCAAACATGGGGGATTGCACAGTTGACTAGTGATAATAACTGTTTTAACTCTCGTGTAGCTATCCAATTGGCATCCCTTTGTTTGAAACATGGTCTCAGGGCATGTAATGGCCGCATGCCCTCTGACCTGGATACTGCACCTACTTTTAAACGTGGTTCATTTACAAACGTAATCGATTATTTTCTAGTGGATGTGAGACTGTGGCCCTTTCTGAATGATATGAAGGTGGATGTTAGAACCGAAAGTGACCATTATCCCTTGCTACTGTCTATGTCAGGCGATGTTTTTGGTAGGACTTTGAACAAACAAACTACCCTGGTCCCTATTCCTACCATGAACATCACATCTAAGAAGGTCAGGTGGCCAAAGGTCCAGTCAAACCCTTATCTGCTACGCGAGATTTATCAGGCTTTCATAGATATCCTTGCTCCATTCAGTGACTACGATTCCAATGATATCCCCTTCTTATCCATACATGAAAATATGATCATAAGATTACAACGTATATTCTATAAGAAGGTTGGGACAAGACACCAAGGAGCTATTTCTAGCTCATGGTTTGACGAGTCCTGCCACACGGCCAAGAAAGGATTAAAAGGTGCCCTCATGAAAGGAACCCATGGGGAAATACTATTAGCTAGACGTACCTACAAAGAATCCATCCCCGAGCAAAAAAAACCTGGGAAGACAACTTGGCAGGAATTGTTGGATGCTACTCAATCCAACAACAATAAATTGTTTGGGAATTGTTAGGTAAATGAGAGAAAGAGGGCAGGATTGGTGTGAGAAGCCATATACAGCCAGAAAAATGGGTTGAGCATTTTTCGTGCTTATATAGGAAAATTGAGACCCCCACAATCTTAGTTACAGGGGAAGCAGGCCAAGATTTTCTCCCTACCCCTGACGAGCATTATGGACCAGCTCCCCTTGTAGGGGGCTCACAGGATTTTAAGAGCCATATCTGCTTTACTACTAAAGAAACAGCCAATGCTATTAGTTCTTTAAAACTTGGGAAAGCTCCAGGCCCAGACAAAATTCTGGGGGATCTTTATTCGTCAGAACCAATAGTCTGGACTTGGTACATCAATACACTCTCCAATAAAATTGCCGAAGAGGGGCAGATCCTCATGACATGGAAGGGTGCAGAAATTATCCCCATCCACAAAAAGGGTAACGTAAACCTCCCGACAAATTACAAACCAATCAGTTTAATTGACAACATCCCAAAAATATTTGCCAAGCAACTCCTAGGTAGATTAATCCATTGGGCCAAAGATCAGAACATTCTTTCCCCTCTTCAAGCTGGATTTCGACCAAAGACCAGTACAGTAGACCAGGTCTTCAGACTGGCCATTCTGTACTGGAAATATACAGCCCTGGCTAAACAACCATTATACATCGCTTTTGTTGATTTGAGATCAGCTTTTGATCTAGTCCCGAGGGAAAAGTTGTGGGAGGTGCTACAAAAAATAGGGACTCCGGCCAATCTAATCCAACTTTCAAAGCGGTTGCATGAGGACACATATGCGCAGGTGAGATGGGGGAACCTAGGCAAACTAATGGACAAAATCCCCATAAATAGGGGTGTTCGCCAGGCTTGTGTGTTGGCACCATTTTTATTCTCTATTTTTATTAATGAGGTTGTACAGGTTTTAATGACGTGCCAGAATGATGCCCCCACCCTATGTGCTCAAAAAATTCCAATCCTTCTTTTTGCTGACGACTCTCTTCTTATTTCTAAATCTCCCATGGGCCTCCAAACTCTTATTCATAGATTTAACTCCTTTTGTCGAGATTACGGCCTAGAACTGAACCATAAAAAGACCAAGTTAATGGCGTTCCGCTCAGGAGTGCGGAAGAAATGTATTATCCATTTAGTAGGGAATCTCATGGATAAGGTTTCTTCCATTGATTATTTGGGTGTAAGGCTTGCTGATAATCTGAACTGGGCAGAACAGATCAATAAAAGTGTGGGTCGCCTGCAGCATGGTGCGGCATCAATCCTGCATTTCTACAGGGGCACGACAGCAAAAACTGTCTCCCCAGCAATCAAGATCTACATTACCAGAGCACAGGGTGCCGCCGCATATGGAGCAGAGGTCTGGGATTTTTCTGACTGTAACAGGCTCACTATCAGTGAGAACAGTTTTGCGAGGTCCTTGTGTGCCTGTCCTCCTAGTACTCCACTGATACCACTGTTCTTAGACTTGGGCCTGAGACGCATAGCCGATCTAATTATTTTAAGACCATTATTATATTGGATATGACTACGGACTAACCCCGAATTAGACGCTTATAAGACCTCACTCCACAACCTGCTAATGTGTTCCAACTCAACCTCTATTCCTTGGGTTAAACATGTATCAAGTTGGTTTAACAAACTTGGCCTCAGCCACTTTTGGGAGGAACCCCATAAACTAGAAAAGGCTCACTCCATTGTGCTGAAATGCATATATTGGTCCTATGTATGCAACGATTATATTACCCACAGAACTTATGGCACCTTAACAAATCGCTTCACAGATTTTAAGTGGTATCCACAATTTGAACCATATTTAGACAATATTCCTGATATCCTCGGTAAAAGCTTATATGCCAGATTCCGTTTCGGGTCGTTGCCGTTGAAGTCATTGATGTGCAGATGGGGTACAAAATCAGATACAAGTACATGCCCAGTTTGTGGTGCAAAATCGGAAACGGTTGAACACTTTTTGTTTTTTTGCCCTGCTTATTCCCTTCCCAGGTCTAAGTGGATCCGTCATATTTGCCGCGAAATGGGGATAAGAGACTGTGCCTCTGCTTTGAGGATTCTAAAAAGTCACCATTCTACGGTTTTAATACTTGCTGTTAGTAAATATTTATTAGTAGCATGGCGAATACGTAATTCCATTGTAAGGACTGTGTTTTAATTCAGAGCCCTACTTTTTACTCCTTTTACTCTTATAAGAACTGCAGGAGGGGGGTTGAAACTGTATTATGTGTACTGAGAATTTTAATTGGACTATGCTCTTAGGGATCCATGTTTTAATAATTTTATCTATGTATTATTATTATTATCATTATTGGTTTTATTCTTATTATTATTGTATATTCGCTTTGATGACCGATTGATCGAATAAAGCATGTGTTAAACACACACACACAATGAGAAAGTCTTCCACATTGTCTATATGGTCTCTTTTGCAGACAGGAGTCTGCAAACAGAAACATACATTTAAGTGACTTGTGCGAATGTGCATTCGCATGTCTGGTTTGTGATTAATACTCACACCTAATTCTTACTTCAGAAGTCCAAAGCCAAGTTCAAGCTAGTCTTTAATTATGCATGGAGTGTCACTGCCTGCCAAATGAGGAACAACTGCCACAAGCTCAAGGGGGACAAGAGGGTGATTTTCATTTTCAGCCTTAGTCCCCTGTCTGGGGGCTGCCGGACCTTGGCTCACACTTTGTCCCCCCGTTTCGTCAGCGAAAGACTTGGACATCACCATTGATAACCAACTCACATAAGTCAATCAGACACCTAGAACATGCTGCACCCTTCTTAAAATGCTGAGAACGATTGCCCATTCCTCCCACTTACCTTCCAGAAAACTATTATTCATTAATTAACTAACTTCAGGCTCAATTACAATAACTCAGTCTATTTAGGTATCCCTGGCTATCTTACTAGCTGTGTTTGGGCTATTCAGAAGTCACTTGACAGACTCATCCTTCTCCCATCTTAATGCTCTTCCTTGGCCACCCATTAAAAAGCATGTGATCTTCAAAGCTCTTTGTATGGTGTCCAAAAAGCAAAAAACATAGGCCTTTCTTCTTGAAACGTAAGTTCACCCCCTACCTCCCCTCTCTGGTCTGCCTCAACCAAGTATCTGGTTCTTCCTTGGATAGTCAAGTGCCGGACTAGAGGCTGCTCCTTTTCTTATCTGGCCTCCATACTTCGGAATGAGCAACCCCTCACTTTTAGATGAATTACCTGCCCTTCCAAGTTCAGTTAAAAAAAACCTCTTAAAACCTACCTTTTCAGATATTTCTTCTCTTTTTTTGTTGCCAACTATTCCATTTCCCTGCCCCTACCCTCCCTACAGCGTCAGGACACCTTTGGGTAGTTGTGACACAAAAAAGTCAATAACATAACAGTTTTTTGCAGCATGTAACAGGCAATGCCCAAGCACAGCCAGCCTGAATGAAATTTGTAGGAAATCTGCCTTTTCTGCATAGTCATCCCAGATTTTTTGCCTTTCGCTGGACCCCACATTTTGTCTGCCTGTTGATCTCTGTGCACATTACCCTGCTAATCATTAGTAAAGTGGCTGCGCTCTCCTTTTTAACATCATTGATTTGGGATAATCCAAATTAGTATATTTAACCTGCCTTTAAGTTCCTAGTATATAGTACAAAGTGTAATGAGGGCCTGGAAGTTAAAAGTTACAAGCGGACTACAGCACCAATTTTGGTGTCCACTACAGTGGCAGTGCAAACATGGCTTCAGGTCTAGCATTATAGCCCGACAAGCAAATCAGTCATCAAAATCAACCCTTTTGACAGGTCAAAGTTTCCCTTTAAATATTAATGTCACCTCTATGAAGGCCTTGTAACAGGCTCAGATAATATCTTCGTCTTTAAATTCCATACAAATTGATTTTGGACACAAAATACAATAACATAAAAATTCCAACTAGTCACAGACCCAGCACTTTAGAGTTGCCCAAGAGGGAATCAGGTATCCACAATAAAACGCCCCAAAAACATTCTTTCAGAATCTAGTTATTGGATGGTGTACTTGCTACCCGTTTCACTGACTTTGCATCAGAGCCATGAAGAGGGAGTTAGTCTTCCAGTCTTGTTGCATGAGTGTGTTAACTCATACCGTCATTGGTACACATGCTATGATCTCCCACCACTACTGCTGCAGTGTTGGCTACAGGTGTCAATCGAGCAGATGCGTTTACATTTCCAAAGATAGTTCAAAAGCTTATTAAGGTGAGATAATATGTTCTACAGGGATGTCTAGCTGAAGCTGGCCCTACTTAGCAACAAATACTTTACTGACTATTTTACAGTCTCCTTGTTCTAATATTGTAATGCTACAGTGTACCTGCCTACTGAAATTGGGTTTAAGGTAAAGAATAGCTCACTATATTGATTTATGAAATATTAAACAGCTAACACTAATCAGTAGTCTTTATTCAATCACTTAAAATCAGATCATAAAATATACATTATATGGATATAATTGCATCATAAAAACAGCAAAAAGTCAAATATCAAAAACATTGACAAAAAAATAAATTCAGTCAAAATCAAACGTCCCTTTTTAACAAAAAAACATTAAATTCGCAATGGGATTGCACATTTTAAAAAGGAGTCCACAGCTATACATACATCTAGGAATTCTAATTGTTGCCAATAAAGCGATACCACTCTGCAACTGCAAAATTTGAACTTTCTTAAAAGGGGTAACAAATAAGGTTCTGCAAAGGGAAGATAACATTTACAAAAGAAGACAAAGTGCAACAAAGCCAGGGTAGACGCTTTGTTGCTTATACAGATACATGTATTAGAGGAGCCAAATTGACCTTGTGGCAAACATAATACACATCTAATGGAGCCCAATCTAAACTGGGTCAGCAACATACGCTCTCAGGATCCAGGGATCAAGGTCAAATAAGGTGGCACCACAGCAAGGTTTGTGCAAGACAGTATTCCCTAACGGAGGGCTTCATTAATTCACTGCCATCCCTTAGGGCCCTTTTATCAGATAAAAATGATCCCTGTTCCACCCTTTGCCCTTCTTATATATGTCAGTAGGGCTCTCAAAAACAGAAGAGCAACCATCTTTTCCCGGATACATTTAAGCCAGGATATTCAATACCCATGGGTACAAGAAAAACAGTCAATGGATTATCTTTCTGCTCAGGCTAGCCTGCTTGTTATACCAAATGGAGCACCATAATGGCAGGGGAGCAAGAGTGATCAGATCCTTGACATAGTCGATGCCACATTCTTTATAGATAAAGTGTGACATTGTCAGGGGAATCACTAATATGCACCGGCAGACTATTTCCTCCGTTTGGAAACAACCCACAACCTTATAGCTCATACCCCAACTCCAAAGAAGAAAATGGGGATACATTTAATTTGATAGATCTCAAATATGAGGTTTAAGGGCTTTTTCTCTACAAAGGAAATAAGGGAGAAGATCATACAAGCTGCTTGGAAAAAACGATTCTAATAATAACACAGAGTGCCCAAGTACAAGAGCTATCAAACATTAACCCATGATATTGAAACTTGCTCACTCCCTCAATGGACCTGTTGTTGATGCTCCGACATTGAGTTTTAACATTTGGGAGGCACAGGACATAATAAAGGTTTTTGACAAGTTAGTTTCCAAGTCTAGCTGTTTCAAAAAAGAGGTAACAGTAGCGAGCAATGAGTAATGGCCGTTGGCCATACACAGCATCCTCAATATACAGTAGCGCTGGAATGGGTTTCTTATTTATCACCAGGATGTCTGACCCGATATTTACAAAGGCAGACTCTAGGCTGTTTACATAGAGCAAGAAGAAAGTAGGTGCCAGCACACAGACCTGTTGGACACCCCACCTTACCGAGAGAGGAGCAGTACACTCCCCTCCTTCCCCATATCTCACAAAGGCAACTAGCTCCAGCTGCAGGGATCTCAAGAAGGTTAAACCACAAAATAAAATGATTGACGCAGTGTTGAAACTTTTCAAACACTCACCCCAGTCACAGAACTGGGTTCAATCCATTGGTTTTTTGCTCTCCATGTCACTCCAGTCTGGACCCAGCCATATGAAAATAAGTCTTGACCCTGCTCCCCATGGGAACAGTCCAGCCTGAACTGCCAAGCCAGGTCCTTCCTGGAAACAATCCTCCTCAGACTGGTTTCTGGGTATCACCTCTTATCAGCCAGAATAGCTTGAATACTGTGGCACAGTGAGCTAGAGACCCACGTCTGGGCATACCCTAGTCACTTTGGGCGCACATAGCAAACCACAAAATAAAATGAACGACAGAGTGTTGAAACTTTTCAAACATTCATCCCCAGTAACAGATCTGGGTTTAATCCATCATTCGGGCTGGACTGTTCCCATAGGGAGCAATGCCAAGATTTATTTGCATATGGCTGTGTCCAAACTGGGGTGGCATGGTGGGCAAAAAAAATGATGGATTAAATCCAGACCTGTGATTGGGGGGGAATGTTTGCATTGTTCAGCATTCCATCTATCATCTGTTCCTTTTGCTTTTGTTGCCCTAAGTGGGAAGGGTATTCCCAGACATGGATCCAGTGCTCACTGTGCCACTGGATTCAAGGTAGCCTGGCTGAGAAGGGGTGCTACCCCCAAACAGGTCCCAGGATGCTTGTTTCCGGTCCAGGGAGGATCTGGCCAGGCAGTTCGGGCAGGACTGTTCCCATATGAAGCAGATTCTAGGCTAATTTGCATATGGCTGGGTCCTGTCTCTGAGGGTACGCTTTAATTCCCTTCTGAAACTATTTGTTTCCCTGCAAGCCTTGTCCAACCACGACTTGCTATGATCCGACTTATTACCTTCGGGCCTGGTTAGCACGGCCCTTATATAGAATTTTAGCTCCCCAAAAGCTACCTAAAACTACAGCAGGCCATTTTTGCTTGAGAGGCTAAAATTAATCAGGCTCTCACAACCAGTTATAGATTTGTGCAGAATTAGGGCTATGTTTGGAAAGTACCAAACTAATCTACTGCCAGTGTCTTTCACAGCAATAGGCTGCTTATGGCCAACTACAGGCTTCAGCCCTTTCTTGGGATTCTCATCAAAAAGGATATGGGGTCATAATTGCCATTAATGTTGGGAAAAACTTCCGCCTTTAAAGGCATAAAGGTGCATGCTTCTACACATAGAAATATAGTCAATTATGGAACAAGACCCCCTACCTGTATTTGTTGGAACCTCATGTAGCATTAGATTATTCATGGAACTCTCTATATCAAATAGCACCAAGTAGGTAAGTAAAAAGTGCTCCCTAGAGTTCATATTTTGAGTTAAAGCTATACTCACATTGAGTGGGAAAATAGAGGATGACAAATGGTGGTAAACCCAGTTTAGCATTAAAATCACCAGCCAGTCAAAGATTGACTGATAAACCTAAGCATGAATTCCTGTTGGCCACTTTGTTTATAAAATCAAATAAGCAACAGAACTTTTGATTATCCTTGGCAGCAAACTCATTATTATAATAATTAAGACCAAACCAAAATTGGATCCCCGTCTCAAATCTAAGGACTGCATGTTGCCCTGCTCAGCTGAAATCATCTTCATATTACAATTAGTGGAGACTTTGAACCAGGAAGCCAAGCTCCCTCTTCCCAGCTAGAGCCTGTTGGGGAGGCTGGCAGGTTATAACATGCATAACCATCAAAGAAGATTTCATTCTGTGCCCAAGACTCTTGCAGTAATATGATTTCTACGTTGTTAATGTATATGGCCCGATCTTCAATTTGAAGTTTGGAGGCTAATTCTACAATATTCCAGCTCAATAACTTCAGTTTGAGATTAGAGAAAACTCTCTTTCATAGCCACCTGCTCCAGTACTGGAGACACAATGAAAGGGAAAGTAACACCCAAACACTACTCTCCCTCTTAAAGACAACAAGATAGAAATGCAGTCTCATGAACATCAGATCCATCGGTCAATTTTGTCCACAGACCACTCAGGGCTAACTGAATGGCAAATAGTGGAAGATTATTATATGATGTGAGCTAACAGACTCAGAGGGAACAAGCGGAACTAGTTCATTATTATGGTTGTGTTCCTTAAGACATTTTCAGTCATTGTCCTTCAAGACAGACAGGATCATGAATCTGTTTGCAAATAGAAATTGGTCAGCATGACACACTGGCAAAATTGTGCCATTTTGCGAGATATGTGAAGGTAAAGAGGGGTCCACATGTCAATAGAAAAGGCCAAGGAGTAATATCTTTATTGAGGCAGGCCCTAATGTTCCTGCCCTGGCTTGGGACATAATTTCACCCACCACTTTTGGCCACTGAAAGTTGAGAATTATACAATCACTTTAAAACTTCCTAGGCAAGGGACACTTTCGTGGCACACAAATTTTAGACCCTTGCTTGGGCACACATATTTTAGCTTAAGCCTGTGCCCTTTTACTAGATGCATGATCTATTTTTAATGTATGTTTAATTCATTTTAGCACAACCTGCCATTAACTGGGATGTTGTATTTTCTGTAATCAGCTGCTATTCTGCGAAAGCGCACAAGAGTGTGTAGACAGCCCAACACTTAAACACATGATCACACCAGGCCTGTGTCTCAGAACACCAACACGTTTTGTTATAAAAACATTACATAGGCCAAAGAGGGTTAAAGAGGTCATTCCAAACAAGAGATTCATCCATGCTGTGTGCCATTACACTGCTACTTTGCTGACCTCAGCCCTGTTTCTGCAGCCAACCAAGGGGACGGGCGGCATGCCCCTGTTTTCAGGTGATGGGGGTGGGTGTTCCTTTACTGGGCTAAGTATTGGCAGATTTGGGCTATCACTACTATGCTCTCACTTAGATGCTAGGTGTTTGGGTAGGTTTCCTATGCAAATGTTTATTCCAATATGCTGGTGGGTTCATTTTCTTTTCACTTGTAGTAACATTCCTGATTGTGTTCTGTCTCATCTTCCTAATATTTGCAGCACATATATTTTATCGTGGATTGCAATCTATTGAATAAATGCATTGAAAACTGTCCTGCATCTCTGTCTGTCTATGTTATGTGAGGCTTGGGCTCAAAAGAGAAAGGGGGAAGATCTGCAGACCACAACTTCCCTGAGGAATTAGAGTGTCATGTATCAGGGTGCCACAAATCACCTTTACTTTCTAAGTTTGGGTGAGGTGCTGCTAGCTAGCAGAAGGTGTTTAGCCGGCAGCTACCAAATTGTGTGGGATTGACTCCAAAATCCAGCAATCTCGCCCCCATGACGAGAGTCCTAAGACAGCCCACCTACGCACTAAAAGATTATTATTGTAAAGGTGAGTATTACATTTGAGGTTATAATGGAACCAGTGGGTCACCTTGTTGAGATGTGGGCTTTATCACTCCAGGGCCCAGGCTAGGATCATTTGACAATATCACCACAATGGACAGGAGGCCACTGGTAGGTGGACCACTAGCAGAGACTCTGGGTCTGGTTAACAATTGTAGTTGAGTAGCCGGATTCTGGTGGTAGAATACTATCACCCCCATGGCTAGTAATACAGGAAGTGGGTCTCATAGGTCTCGTCTCAGGGCCACTTTGGTTACCTTCCATCATAACAAGTTGTCTTCCTAGAAGGCCCTATCACACACACACACCCCTCTCCATAGCTATTCAGGAATTTTTCAATTGCGACTAGGCAATCAATAATTGAACGCAGCTTTCCCTTTAGAAGAGTACTAATCCTTTCACTTAGGAAGTTCCATAAAGCTATATCAGTTGCAGTGTGTTGGGGATCATCATAGCCTGGACGGACGTGTGGCCTAGGCTTCTGGGCTTGTTTTCTTCACTTAACTGCAGGGCTATAAAAATAAACATTACAATCTGCAGAGAAATGCAGCATAGAAGGTCACTTAGATTTTGTGTGCCAACTACAATGAGCACCAGAAGCAAAGAGTTTCTCAATGTGAACTCAGTGAACCAGGATAATCAGCGAATTAACTCACCACTGCCTCTTGGAAGTGCCCATTTACTCATGCCTTTAGTAGAGATTCTGGGTTGTCTGATGAAACCACACATGCAACTACCATGCATGCCTTTAGAATGCGGTCACTACAACATTAACACGCATGCTTTTATCCCCAAATGTTTTTACCATGCACGCCTTTACCACCCATGCCTTTACAACAAAATAATTGTGGTAAACGCATATGTGTGGTGTAAAGTGGTACAAATAATATATATAATCATCTTGCCACTAAAAAACCCTACCCACCCTATCCTCTAACAATGGTGGCCTTACCATCCTATAACCCATACCCACCCTGAAGCCTCCTCACCACCGAAAAACCCATATCCACCTTAAAACTTAAAACTGCCTTTACCACCCAAAACCCATACCTTCCACAAAACCTAATAATGACTTTACAACCCAAATACCCATACCCACTCTAAAACCTAAAAATGCCCTTACCACCCAAAAACCCTTACCCACCCTAAACATGCCATACCACCTACAAACCCTTACCCACCCTAAAATCTAAAAATGCTCTTACCACTCAAGATCCGATACCCACTCTAAAACCTAAAAATGCCCGTACTACCCAAAAACCCACCCCCACCCTAAACTCCCGTTACCACCCAAAAACCCATACCCAGCCTAAAACCTAAAAATGCCCTTACCACTCAAAAACCTACACCCACCCTAACCTCCCTTACCACCCAAAAACTCATACCCAGCCTAAAACCTAAAAATGCCCTTACCACTCAAAAACCTACACCCACCCTAAACTCCCTTACCACCCAAAAACCCATACCCAGCCTAAAACCTAAAAATGCCCTTACCACTCAAAAACCTACACCCACCCTAAACTCCCTTACCACCCAAAAACCCATACCCACCCTAATAGCTAAAAACACCCTTAGCACCCAAAAAACAGTACCCACCCTAACCCCTAAAAACTATTTATATATATATCCACTTAAAACACATAATACTGACCTGTAAAACCTTTATCATGCATATACCTTTACCCATTCATGACTTTACAATATTTAAAAAAAATTATATTTGCCTTTAAAATCTTTACTATGCATATGTCTTTACAATTCATGCCTTTAGAACGAAATTCATTGTAAAGCCATGAATGGAAAAGGTAAATTTGTGGTAAGGGCATGAGTGGTAAAGGCAGTGGTTAATTTGTAAATAAAAATGTGCTGGTGCCCAAAGCTCTCTTTTGAAACACGCGTCTGCTACATTTAAGTGTATGAACCATCTCGGGCCTCTTTAATCCATTTACAGACACTCCCTGCCCCTTCAGCTCACTCCTGCAGATTTCTGCTTTCTCCCTTTGGGATGCTTTTTCGCTCCTCTCTTACTCCACCTTTCCCATTTGCGTCTTTTTTTTTTTTTTGCAGTAAATGACTGATGCAAAAATTAAGTGCTAGTGCCCCGCACCGGAAATAGCAGACAACAGATGATAATCTCACTCAACATTATCAAACAGTATTCAAATGTACAAGTGTCAGGAAGCACTCCCGCTTGAAATTCAATGTAATAAATGCGCACAAAAGTATCTGCAGTACATCTGATGGTAATCCAATACCAATAGGCACACGGGTGAGTAATCTGCACTGAACCGGACCGCCCCACCGTGCATACACGCCTGGCAATGAGCCATGCCACAAGCTTAAGCCAACAGGCCCTAATTCGAAGTTTACACAAACACGTCAAAGAAAACAAAGGGAAGCAAGATATGACTTACATAAGGTGGGAAGGCCAGTGATCTCAAGTTTAATGTTGCAACGTTCTGACCAAATTCGTATTCATTGTAAAAACCAAAAACACATTGCATATTCAGTTATGTGGTTACTAGTTGAGAATGCATACACATACCTGTAGTGTTTGTTACTACTAAGTCTAAAGGTTTTTAATGCAGTCAGTTGTCTAAATTTAATTTTTGAAAGAGGGGCCATGTTGAAATGAGGGCTATGACCACAGATGTATCCGTGGAAGCTTTTCAGATCTGGGTACATACAGCTTCATTACCAATTCATAAAAATTATACATAAAAGCAGACTTAAGAGGAGAATTACTCTCCACATGCTATTGGCTGTTTGTCTTGTCAATCCTCATAGTGAGGGTCATTTCTATCTCAAAACTACAGCGCATAGTCACACTCAATCCTGTATGTCAACCATGCATTGAAAAGATCATCACCATCACCACCACAATTATCACCATCTTTACCACCAACATCACCACTATTAATGTTGCCACAGTTGCGATTACCACCTCATCACCATAACCACCAAATATCCACCACCATCACCCCTTCTATCACCATTACCTGGACCACCACTACAACCTTTTGTAGATTTGTGAAAGAGCATTATGTTTGACAGTGTTGCATGTGTGGAAAAGAAAGGGTGATATGAGTACTTGTGTAAGAGGTATCGTAAGTGAGAGTAGTTGATGATACCAACATTATTATATATTATATGATATTAAAACAATTTGCAAAGCCATTACACCTTGCTTTAATGTGGTAAACTCATGCTAATAGTATTTTTGCATGCCTGTGTCTACATGTGTTACCAAATTAAATCTAGAGCTGTGGACTTTGTCGATGTAATGTTTTAGTTTATTGTTCCATAAGGTGCTTCTGCCAAACAAGTAAAAAAATCAAAAACATACAGTTAATAGGTTACCATTCATTTATGTAGTGCTAAACCTGCTAACCGTGGCGGCACAAGCGTGTATTTTGCTCACATCAAATGTTATAGGCTGATGTAAAAGAATCATGGTCATATGCTGTGCCTGTGAAATGTGAGAAATTAATCCTGGCACGCAACCTGTATCTTTTCTCTAACTTTTGGACGCGAGCAACATTTAACAATTCCATATCAATACCGACTGAAGGTTAGTCTAAGCACCAGCACTAAAGCAGACTGCTGAAAGATAGAAGACTTATCCTCACCTCGTATCCCTCATCCTGCCCAGAGCTAGTCATGCATGTGGCATTCATGATCAAGTATCTGCAATACTTTGGAATTCATTTCATTTAACCCAAGAAAAGGTAAATATGTGACATTGCACGCAGTAATGTGTAAACCAATAATATAAAGCCTCTTATGCATGAACTTGAATCATGCAATACTCCCATGTCCCCCACCCCCCAAAATCCATTAAACTGAATGTATTCTGTTGCATTGCACTATACAGGTCCCAAGGTACACGAGAGTAAGAACTGAATCTCAGGAGGTCATCCTATTTCTGCAACCATAAAACATATTTATTATAGAACAACATTGTGAAATTATATTATCGTGGGAAATTTCATTTGAAAGGACTTGCTACTTGGAGACATTAATATCCTACTAGTGATATGGGGCCTTGTTTAGAAACTGCAGTGTTGAGCTGCATTTACAATTGTTAAAAGCTGTGCTAAGAATATGAATTTAGAAATTCTGATTAATAAATTATAAGCTATGGACCTTTCCACCTATTAACTCTACTGAAGGCTGCCGAAAATCGTAGAGTGATGCTGCTTTCCCCTGGTTATGTATTTAGTGTTAGGTGCAGGAATATTAGGGTTGTAGAAGATAGACAGGAGAGTGGCCGCTACAAATGTGGTTAACATCAGCAGAGCTAAAGCTTTGTAGGCATTCACAAACATTCCCAATGGGTTCGCACATCCAATCTGTGCTGGTGTAAGTGTTCGGTGGGTGTGAAAATGCTTCAAACACTTCAATTATCCAGGCTGGGGTATGTGATTTCTCCAATCCAGGAAAAAAGTTATGGGGCTTCCACGTTGTCGTGTGATATGCATTGCACACAAAGTGCACAAATTGTGTAGCAATTTGGCTTCTTCCGTTCCTGTGGGTTATTTGTGTGTTGGCATAAGCAATGAGAGTCTCATTAAAGAACCAATCAGCAAAATGGGAAATATCACACCTAGGTTTGTGAACAACCAAATGATATGGTTGGTCAAGCCAACGTGGGAGGCACAAATTAGGAGAGGTCTTGCCTGGTCATCTGATGGAATCCTGTGTTACAAGGGCCTGCAAAAGCACTCTAATGTGGGGCAAACAATGTGCTATGTGGGGAGCTTACTTTCAGAATTAAATGGAACAGGTGGTAAGCTCCCCTGATTTGAGTAAAAACCCTGGTGGGATGGGGAAGAGGATGAATTTTCTGCCACCAAGCACTGCAGCACAAATGTTGGGGGGCCCACAATGAAGACAGTGATGTCATGGCCATATAGCTAAATTGTGGCCACATGAAGATATACAAAGGGACCCTGGAAGAATATAAGGGACCACCTATTGACAGGGGAACACCATATGTATAAAAGAGGCCATGTAAGAGACGTGGCTGGTGTGAACTGGAAGAGTGCAGATTGGACCCGCCCTAACAGAGGGCCACTGGTTGAGGAGATAGGAGAGGTGCTGTGAGACCACAATGGGGCTGTTGCTCGTGCCTCTCCCAGATTCCCTGTAACTGAGGCCAACAAACTACAGACAGGGCCAACAAAGTGGCATAAGAAGCTGGAAAGACTAGGGATAAGGGGGAGGAGGGGCACCACTTGCCCACCCCCTCCATTCCCTGATGGGGAAGATAAAGATGATCAGAAAAACCACAGCGGAGGCAGACAAAGACACCAAAGCCATTAAACCAGGAGAGCAGGATGCAATGTGTTTTGTACCATCAAGACTGCTCCAGAATATTAAGGCAAAAAAATAAAATCAGATAGCAGTACATTGGCGAGGGAGCCACTTTAAACAAAAGGGGATGCAGCTGTAGTGGATTTAGGCACTGACAAATATTAAACTTTAAAAGTGGTGGCTGACAATTTGTGAGTAAATTCAAGTGAGCAAACCAGTCTGAATTCGTTTTGGGGGGCTCGGGAGGGGCTTTGCCTCTGAGAACAATTTGAAAAAAATAGAGTCAAATAACTAATTTTAAAGCACAATTTTCACATACATTTGTTTAAAGGCAATGGGCTTTGAAAAAGCAGTCATAAAATATTCATGTCTTTTCATGATGTGCCCAACCAATGAAACCTGACACTCTCAAGGAGTTCACCCCATTTTAAGGTTGAGCATTCAAGACCTCTTGTATAGACTTTAGAATATACTTCTTTGTGGGCTTGCAGCCTGCCCACTGCTTTTCACTTGTTTGTTTCAGTGTCCTCTAAAAATCCTTGCTTGCAAGTGGCCAATCCTTTCCATTTGTCCCTCCTTTTTTTGTGTGTATTGTGTCCTCCCAAAGAGCACATTTCAAGTACTGTATCCCTACACTTTGCCTGTTTATTTGTTGTTTTGTGGGACTATTTGTTTCTTTGATTGCTGCTGAAGTTACTGTTTGCCTGTCTGCCAGCAGCAGTCGTCCCTCCCACCTCATTACTCATTGCTGCATGCCCGCCAAGCGTTGCTATTTGTTTACATCATTTATGCATTTTACGCTGTGAAGTAGATTATTGTCTACTAGATGTTCCAGTCACCCATAGCACTAAAAAAAAGCAGAAACATACAGCTGCCAGATGCTTTGTGCTTTGCACAGACGGGAATTGGTCACAAGAAAGACGATTATGCAAGAACCAGAAGAGACTGCAAGACACCAACAATGGATTCCTAGACCTGGAGACCTGTGGAAGAAGGGGACCAAGTCCAAGAAGCACTGAAGAGTCCAGAGAGAACAGCGTCCCTGCTAACCCGGATGAAGGTGCAAAAGAAGAACTACCAGCGAAGAACAACAGTCAGTACTGTACCCAAAAAGATGGATGCGGGTTCCTGGTTGGTGCAGATGATATCCCATGCCGGATGGATGATTGCAGTCTGGTTTGTGTCGCTGGATTCCGCCAACAAGCCTTGGCGCACGCAAAGCTCGCGGTTAGCAGACAATGGTGCTGCCCGGGCCCAGGAGGGACCTGGTGGACTCTACATAGGAGGGGGAGTCAGAGGGAGCTCTCAGCAACTCAGAGAGCCCTCAGAAGACCAGGCAGCATGCACATGGACAAAGAAGGTGAAAAAGGAGGCCCATGCAGCACTACACAAAGGGATGCCACGTCGCCGGAGAACCACTCAGGAGGCTGTGCGTCACAGGAAGGAGTGCTGGGGACCGGAGCTGCACGGTGCATGAAGAACTTTGTGGAAGGATGCCAACAAGCTTTGGCAACTGCAAATCACACGGTGCATGGGAGTACTGTCTTGCGTGGGGATGCAAGCTCTAACCTCCACCAAAGTTGGACAGTGGGACATCAGGACCATCGGGACCACTTCAGTCCACCACCTTGATGCTATCCAGCATCAGGAGAGGGGACCCCAAGCCACCGGTTGTCGCTGCAGAGGGGTGCCTGCTGAAGCAGGAAAGTGACTCCTTCACTTCAAGGGAGATTCATTCATTCTTTTGGTGCAGGCTGAAGACAGGCAGTCCTATGAGGATGCAGGACCTGGAAACAGTTGCAGTTGCTGGCAGGAGCTGATGATACAATGATGATACAATGTTGCAGAAGTCATCTTTGCTTCTTTGTTGCAGTTTGTGGAGTTCCTGGAGGGTCCAGATGCAGTTTCTTCAGTAAGAAGGTAAAGTAAAGGTTGCAGTGGATTCCTGATGGAGTCCTACAATCCGAATCTGAAGAACCACCCAAAAGAGAGTCCCTAAATAGCCCTGAAAGGGGGATTGGTCAGCTACACAGAGAAGCACCTATCAGGGGAGAGCTCCGACGTCACCTCCTGGCACTGGCCACTCAGATGCTCCCAGAGTTCCCTGTCACTTGGAGCCCAAGATGGTAAAACCCAGGGATCCTCTGGGGGAGTTCTGAGCACCGCCCCTGGGGTGGTGATGGAAAGGGGAGTGGTCACTCCCCTTTCCTTTGTCCAGTTTCATGCCAGAGCAGGGACTGTGGGTCCTTGAACCAGTGTAGACTGGATTATGCAAGGAGGGCACCAAATGTGCCCTTCAAAGCATTTTCAGTGGCCTGGGGAAGCTGCCCCTCCTAAGCCTGTAACACCTATTTCCAAAGGGAAATCCTTTGTTCTGCCTACCTGGGCTTGAGCTTCTGAAGCAACAGGAGGGAAAAACCCTGCCAGAGAGGTGGCAGCAGCTGGGGCTTCCTGGAAAACCTCAGAAGGCTGGAATGGCAATACTGGGGGTACTCTACAGAGCCCCCCCAGAGTGCATGGAATCATACAACCAATGCTTGCAAAAGCCTTGGGGTATGATTCCAACATGTTTGGTACCAAACATGCCTATGTTTGAAGTTACCATTATGTAGCTGGACATAGGTAGTGACCCATGTCCAGTACATGCATAAAATGGCGTCCCCGCAGCCACAAAGTCTGGGAAAATTGTCCTGGAGGCCGTGGGGGCACCTCTGCTAGTGCAAGGGTGCCCTCAAACACAGGTACTCTGCACCCTGCCCTCAGGGCTGGAAGGCCTGCTATACGGGTGACTTATAAGTGACCTGGTGCAGTGTAAATGGCAGGGAAAGGGTGCATGCACCTTTTCACACAGGCTGCAATGGAAGTCCTGTAGAAGCCTTTGCATGGGCTCCCAATGGGTGGCAAAAGATATGCTGCAGCCCATTGGGATGTCCTGGAACCCCAATGCCCTGGGTACCTAGGTACCATATACTAGGGACTTGAAAGGTGTCACCAGTACGCCAATTATGAGTGGAATACTGTGTTAACAGTATCGGAAAAAACAAATTTAGAGGGAGAGAGCATAACTACTGGGGCTCTGGTTAGCAGGATCCCAGTAGACACAGTCAAACACACTGACAAACAGGCCAAAAGTGGGGGTAACAATGATAGAAAGAGGCTACTTCCCTACAATCTTCAGGCTGCAGATAGGAGAGTCTGATAATGAGCAGTGCTGCTTTCAGATATATGACCCATGGCACAGAGGTGAAGAACCAAGTATTGAGGTATTTAATCTTAAATAAAAGCCTCTGCCTACTAGTGTGTGAACAAAATGATGTTTCAGAATGCTTTTACATGGGAGAAAATTAAAATGAAGAGTTAACTTGGTGATTTTGTTAAATCTTTATTTGATTTTTTTCACATTTCAAAGTGTCACATTTACAAACAGCAAACCTCATGCTCCCAGTGACAAATACAGTCATTTTTTTGAGGGCAAAATTTAAAGTGAAGAAAAATATTTATATGAAACATTGAGTTAATTATGTCTTACTATTTACTTTAAATTCTTCCCATTTAACAGAACAAAACTCAACCATTATTTTAAGTGGGAGGAATTTAAATTGCAGATAAATGCTCCATGTTATAAATATGTTTTCAGAACATTATTTTGCACTTTAAAAGTCTCCCATTTAAAAAATGGTTGCATGTTTGTGTAATACCTGTAATAGTTTCACATATAGAGAAAGATATGTACTGTGTTACAAATATTCAGCCATAACACATGTATCCCATAAACATGTACACAAGAACACACTCTTGCTGGCACACATGGCAGCCCTGTCATATTGCTCGGAGTCACAGTATTTTGTTCAAACCATGTTTCTGGCTCAATGGAAGTTAGGCTTAAAGTCAATGAAGCTGGTCATGGGAGTGTCTGGTAACACTGCACAAGTGCCTTGGCCTTCAGGAGCTCCCAATGATATTCACTGATCAGAAGTACCTCTCACTACAAAAAAGGTTGGAAACCCCTGATATAACCAATTAAACTATGCTTAGCCTGTGAACCAGAAAAAACAGAGTATCAGGTATCAGTCATCCCACCAAGCCATGTCTCTCATTATGACCTTGCCAGGACCTTCGAACCAACCTTCGAATGCCTGGCCCCACTCCCTTGTGAAACTAACAACCTGTTAATTATTGGTCTCTTAAATTCTGCCTTTTGGAATCATCCTTGGTTTCCCAGATGGCTAAGAGTCCTTCCCCCATGCTAACTCCATCTCTTATAAACCTCCGCTCCCCTCCCTTGGCATCAATGTCATGACTGCAGATGTTGAAGCTTTGTGCCACTGTACATTCTCCTGAACTGTGGCACCTCTTCTAAGATGTAGCTCAAAGCAACATACTCAAAGTTCCCTACTGCCCATTCCATTCACTGTGCTTACTGCAGGAGCCGATATGGAGTTGCTCTCTGCTTGTTGCACCTAGCGGCGGTGGTGGCAATGTGTCCAGAGGTGATAGTTATTGCATATTTTCTAAAAAGTCACAACAGCCTCCGCCTGAATATCCCAAGACACTTATCAGTTTAGGCATATGAGTTTATTTCTTCTTCACTAGTAGAGTAAGCCAGCAGAGCCTCAGCAAGGCATTAGGCTTCATTCTAACTTTACAGGAATCTGCAGCACAAGCTCAACATTAGAGTAATGCTGCAGCTTACATGTCCAGTTGTTGACATTTTAGCAGTAATCCACTGCGAATCAGTAGCAGTGCACGCTAGAGTTTGAAAATCCAACAACTTAGGTTGGCGCAGTGTTCCCCATCTTAGAGAGGATGCTAGTTAGGCCTGGTTATGTTACTAGTGTACTGCTCCAGCAGCAAGACTTTTGTATTACCATCATCAGATAGGTCAGGAGACCAAGAAGCCTGAAAGGAAACAAAATAGTTATGGGTAGGTTATCCTTGTTTCCCGGAGGTCACTATACAGCTCATCTCACAGTTCATTTATTTCTACTTAGCAGCTTTCCACAGCACTTCCCAGACAGCAAGCGAGAAAGAGCACTTCAGGAGATGCAGTAGGTGAGGGAAGGCTGTCCTTATGTTTCTTTGAGGGCAACAGTTATGATGCAGCTCATCATACAGTTAATTTGTTTACATTTATTTAGCACTTCTTTATCGCTGGGGGGCTAGCGTAATTTTTAAGAAGGCAAAGCCGACCTTGCATATAATTGTAGCAAGGTGGGTTGGTGCTTCATAAAATGGCACTAACTCCACTATTTTGATGCTTGGCGGGCTTAGCGTCAAAATATAAATATGGAGTTAAGTTAGCACCACTTTAGCATCAAAATAATGACGCTAACTTTCCATAAATATGACCCTAAATGTGTCAGACCTGTGCCACAGGTCATTAAAGGTCAGTGGAGCTCTATCAAATTAGGTTTTAGTCCATGCTGAAGTTCATGCAGAGGTCTACAATTTCAACTACATATCGTTTATCTGCCTCAAAAGCACCAGAATAGGGCAGTGAGGCCAGTAGGCTCTGGAGTCAGAGTCCTAACAGAACCACAGACAAGAAGCCTGACAAGATATTAAAAAAAAAAAAGGCAACCAAATATTTGTGAAACATGATGAAGTAAGAGAACGCAATCTTCACGCAAGTAGATATTCTAAGCTTGCAGCATGACATCAAAGGGGGCAAACAGATCAGTACTGGGGTGGAGGAGCCGTTAATAATGACAAATCAACTAAGGATAAAGGACTTTGCCTATACATCTTCGCAGAGTATAAATGCAACTAATATAACCAATGTAACCAATGCAATTAGCTCAAAAGTGAGTAAACCAAACCATAACATATATACTGAAACAATTATCAGCACTGGGAAAGTCCTTTCAAATCCATGCAAGGAACACGTAAAGGCTCCATCAAGACTCTAGTATTTTTGAATTGTAAGCATTAGGACCCCATGAGTAGGGGCAGACTTACAAGGGACATTACATAATTAATCTAGGAGGTGTCAGGGTATGGTCTTTAACAGATATTATGATATTAAGAGCTTAGTTACATGTTTTACACAGATTGGTGAACACGTTAACTATGAGCTCCACGTGTGGTGTGTTCTTGCGCTTGCTACCAGGCTGGGGGGGATGCAACAACTGGCGGCGAGGAGGGAATATGTGCCCAAAGAAATAGAAGTGCTCTTCCTGAGAGATTGCAAGAAACAGCAAACTGTTTGTGCGTGCCATGTTTGCCCAAGCCAAAAGTAAGAATCCTGCAGCTGGCCAATGTGGAGTGTGAGTGCCGTTCCAGCCCATACAATGCCTGGTGGAGAACAAACAAGGGAGCACAGATGGAAAAGCCCGCCAAGGCTTACCAACAAGACTAAGAAGAAAAGAAAGTGCTCTGCCACAACACAGAGTCATCAGTCATACAAAGAAAGAGCTAAAGGCAGTGACAACCAGGTACAACATAAAAAGCAGCAATAATCAGATAGAACGCTAGAGGACAGCAACAACCAGGTACGAGAAGTGAGCGGACTCACCATCCATACAACCTCAAAATCGGGCAAGATGACTCAGGAGCAAACATAAGAGTTGTGCTCGACAATTTGTTGATCCCTGAAGAAGCTGACAGGGAAGGAGGCAGCCGGTGGCCTTCAGCACAACTCATGATGTCTTCAAGATAGTGAATATTTCCTGCAGCTGCCACTAGAGCCATGGAATACAGTGCTCCAGCATTCTTGAAACCTCCATCATCATTCAATACTGCCAGAAAACCTGAATATTGGTGCTAGATGGACCACATGGATCAAGACTTTTGATGATTTCATAGATGCTCAAGAAAAAGTAAGTAAGGATAAAATCATTAAATACAAAAAAAGGAATCTCACTTGTGACAGAGACAAACAGGGATAAAGAAATTCACGGACTGAAAATGTCTTACCGTCAAATTAAAGAGCGTTAAAAGCCAAGTTCAACCCAATGCAAAAGGTTTACTATGAAAACTACATTTACAAACAAGCAAGACAACAAGTTGGTGAAACAGTGGATGAGTTGGTTGAAAGACTTGATGTGCTCATCAAACATTGCAAATTCAGTAGATTTAAAGATGAAGAAGCCATGTGCCTAAGAGTCATTGATGGTTGTTTGTCGGACATGTTTAGAAGGCACAAGTTGTGAGAGACACTCAGTCTAGAAAAGGTGCTAATGACTGTTAGAGCAGAAGAACAAGCCAAACGGCAAGCCACTGGCATGGAAGCAGGAACAGCAAAAGGTGAACTGGCATTAGTCATAAAAAAAAAAAACATATACCACCTCCAAGCAGACGCCCAAAAGATGACATCCTCAGAAAAAAAAAGGCTGTGTCAGATGTGGATTTCCATTTCCACATGAGAATAAATGTCCAGCCATTGGACTAATGCGTAAAGGATGTGGAAATGAAAACCACTTTATAATCATTTGTAAAGCGAAGTAAAAAAATTAAAAAAAAAGTGCATCACAGCCGGAGGAGAAGTTGGACTCCAGAAGCTTCCAGGAGCAGTCTTGCCACACCCACGAAGACAATAAATGACCTCAACTTCAAGAGGTTGAAACTAAAAGTTGATTGTCATCAAGTCCATTCTGTAAGAGTTACTTGATGTCACCACTGAGCAACAATGAAAAGGGTGAATGTGCGTTGATCTTAACCCCATAGGTGCTGGTGTCGGCCACTGGCCAACGCCCGTACACCCTCCCTGGTGCGGGTCACGACTAATGGCCGACACCAGGGAGGGGTTCGAAAAATCCTCTGGTGCGTCACACTGGAGGATTCTTTTTATTTAAAACCCTTTCAGGAGACACAGAAGAGCTCCTGTGTCTGCACCCGCCCCTCTGTGACGTCAGCGCACCGTGAGGCGCGCTGATGTCTCACTTAATTTTCCCCACCAGAGTAGGAAACAGCAGGTAAGGCCATCACTCGGGAAGGCCTTGTTTGAAAGGGGAGATTATCCGCCTTAAATAAAATGGTGAGGCCTTCCTGAAAGGGTTTCCTGGCCATGGGTTGCAGCCGCGCTGCGATCCACAGCCAGGAAACCCCACTGGACACTAGGGATTACACTTGGGGGGGGGGGGAGTTGGCCCCCTCTAAAAACAGCCCAACCCCCCCCACCCACCCGGGGGCACATTTAAAAATAGCTATCAAGAAAACCTTTGTTTTTCCAAAAAGGGCACAAGATAAGGTGTTGAGGAGCAGTGGTTATGTGCACATCTCTGAATTCCGGGGTGACCATACTAGCATGTGAATTACAGGGCATTTCTCAAATAGATGTCTTTTTTTACACACTCTCCTATATTTGGAAGGAAAAACTGTAGAGAAAGACAAGGGGCAATAACACTTGTTTCGCTAATCTATGTTCCCCCAAGTCTCCAGATAACAATTATACCTCACTTGTGTGGGTAGGCCTAGCGCCCACGACAGGAAACGCCCCAAAGTGGACACATCCACATTTTTGAAAGAAAACAGAGGTGTTTTTTGCAAAGTGCCTACCTGTAGATTTTGGCCTCTAGCTCAGCTGGCACCTAGGGAAACCTACCAAACCTGTGCATTTCTGAAAACTAGAGACCTAGGGGAATCCAAGATGGGGCGACTTGTGGGGCTCGGACCAGGTTCTGTTACCCAGAATCCTTTGAAAACCTAAAAATCTGGCTAAAAAAAAACACATGTTCCTCACATTTCTGTGGCAGAAAGTTCTGGAATCTGAGAGGAGCCACAAATTTCCTTCCACCCAGCGTTCCCCAAAGACTCCCGATAAAAATGATACCTCACTTGTGTGGGTAAGCCTAGTGCCCGCGACAGGAAACGCCCCAAAGCGCAACGTGGACACATCCAAATTTTTGAAAGAAAACAGAGGTGTTTTTTGCAAAGTGCCTACCTGTAGATTTTGGCCTCTAGCTCAGCTGGCACCTAGGGAAACCTACCAAACCTGTGCATTTCTGAAAACTAGAGACCTAGGGGAATCCAAGATGGGGTGACTTGTGTGCCTCGGACCAGGTTCTGTTACCCAGAATCCTTTGAAAACCTAAAAATCTGGCTAAAAAAAACACATGTTCCTCACATTTCTGTGGCAGAAAGTTCTGGAATCTGAGAGGAGCCACAAATTTCCTTCCACCCAGCGTTCCCCCAAGACTCCCGATAAAAATGATACCTCACTTGTGTGGGTAGGCCTAGTGCCCGCGACAGGAAACGCCCCAAAGCGCAACGTGGACACATCCAAATTTTTGAAAGAAAACAGAAATGTTTTTTGCAAAGTGCCTACCTGTAGATTTTGGCCTCTAGCTCAGCCGGCACCTAGGGAAACCTACCAAACCTGTGCATTTCTGAAAACTAGAGACCTAGGGGAATCCAAGATGGGGTGACTTGTGGGGCTCGGACCAGGTTCTGTTACCCAGAATCCTTTGCAAACCTCAAAATGTGGCTAAAAAAAACACATGTTCCTCACATTTCTGTGGCAGAATGTTATGGAATCTGAGAGGAGCCACAAATTTCCTTCCACCCAGCGTTCCCCTAAGTCTCTCGATAAAAATTATACCTCACTTCTGTGGGTAGGCCTAGCGCCCACAAAAGGAAATGGCCCAAAACACAACGTGGGCACAACATATTTTTTCACAGAAAACAGAGGTGTTTTTTGCAAAGTGCCTACCTGTGGAGTTTGGCCTGTAGCTCAGCCGGCCCGGGGGGGGTGCAGAAATGCCCTAAAATAAATCTGACCCCCCCCTAATAGGCCGATCTGCCCCCAGGGGAGGCAGAAATGGCCTAAAATAAATTTGCCCCCCAACCCCTTCCCCGGGAGCGACCATTGCCTACGGGGTCGCTCCCCCTGCGTGACATTGGCGCTAAAAAACAAATCCCCGGTGCCTAGTGGTTTCTGCCCCCTTGGGGGCAGATTGACCTAAAATCGGCCAATCTGCCCCCAAGGGGGGCAGAAATGGCCTAAAATAAATTTGCCCCCCAGGGGAGCGACCCTTGCCTAAGGGTTCGCTCCCCTTGCTTGAAATTCACGCAAAGAAAAAACTCCCTGGTGTCTAGTGGTTTCTGCCCCCCTTGGGGGCAGATTGGCCTCATCAAAATAGGCCAAGCTGCCCCCAAGAGGGGCAGAAACGGCCTAATTCTAATTTGCTCCTTAGGGGAGCGACCCTTGCCTAAAAAAAAACATAACAAAAAAAAATGATTCCTGGTGCCTAGAGGTTTCTGCCCCCAGGGGGGGGGGGGCAGAAAATGCCTTCCTGAAAAATGGCCCCCCCGGGAGCGACCCTTGCCCAAGGGGTCGCTCCCTTATGTCACTTTGTAAAATAAAAATAAAAATCCCTGGTGTCTAGTGGGAGAGACTTCAAAGGGAAGGAAATACATTTCCTTCCCTTTGAAGCCCCTCCGGGCCTCCCCCAGTGATTGAAAGAGAAATGCTTTGCATTTCTCTTTCAATCAGGGGGGAGGCCCCTGTGACAAATCAGCGCGCGCTGACGTCACAGGGGGGGTGGGGAGGGTCGGGGTGGAAGGGGAAGGTCTTCCCCTTCCATCCCCGCCTTGGGGGGGAGGGGGGTGCACGGGGGGCGCGCAAGGCACAGGGGAACTGTAGCCTTGGACTAGGTCACCTCGTCCAAGGCACAGAAGCGGTTAAGCCAATAGTGTTGTGGAACAATTTATGGGGACATTGAAACAGGTGATTCAGTGTGCATTGATAGAGGGACTTGATCTGAATCAGGCATTATGCCAAGATCTCAGTGCTTACCGGTCAACCTCTCATTCTACTACAGGTGAGGCTTGCCACTCTGATGTTCGGCAGAGCCATGAGAACCAAACTACCACAGTGGACCCCTGAGCAAAACTCACATGATGATGTGGTTTGTGCTACTGACGTTGCTCGAAAGCAGCCGATGAAGACGGATGCTGAATGAAGTAATAGAACTCAAGAGGTAGTGTTTGAGGTGATTCGGTTCTCATCGAACAAAAGCGAAAGCAAAAGACATATACTCCATTTGATGCTAAACCTTTAAAGGCTGTGACATGAAAGAGACATATGATAACAGTGGATTGTCCTGGCAAATCCATCACAGGGGACACATCCCACTTCAGACACCTGTCTCATCAATCATCCTTCCCGGCAGATTCAGAGGAAACTAGGAAAAAGAACTCTGAGAAACATTAGATCCTGTAGCTACAGCTCAATTATCTCATACCGCATGGTCTGGCCGAACTGTGCGAGCACCTAGATGGCTGATCAAAGAAATGTAATGCTGTTATTTATTAGATTTTTTTGCCTGTGTCTTTTATTTAACAAGGAGGGATCTGTAGTGCCTTAGAACTGTAAGCGTTAGGACACCATTACTAGGGGAGAACTTATGAAGGACATTGTGTAATTAATCTGGGAGGTGTCAGGATGTGGTCTTTAACCGTTATTGGGATATTGAGAGCTTAGGTACATGTTGTATGCTAATGAGTACAGATGTTAACTACAAGCTCAGTGTGTGGTGCATTCATGCACTTGCCTCTGGGCCAGGAGGGGAGGACATGACAAAGACCTTCTCACCAAGATTCCCTTCCCACAAACCTGAGCACAAGAAAAGCTTATCCCAGAGGACGGAGGAAAAACACAACCACTAGAGACCAGATAAAACTCTAGGACTCTTAGTAGTGGAGTCCTTGAAAACTCAATCACTCACAGAGGATGTGCAAATAGATATACTATTGAGAATAGATAAGAACTAGATAACACAATTCCAGGGGTGAAACTTTCGAGTCCAGAACCTAATGGGAGAGCAGCACTAGGTAACTGCTGCTCCTTATCCAAAAAACAGGAACTCTATGCAGTATTTTGCACACCATGATTATCTGCTTGGCTGAAAACTGAAAAGAATCTTAGGAGTCACGTAACAGTAAAAATACTGTAGATGTTACTGTATAGGTGACCAACATAGATTTAGAATCAGACCTTAATGCGTCTAGTGATAACAGCTTTGAACAATGTGATACTTGGCCCAAAAACAGCCAATTTAAGACTTCATCTGGTGAAGAGAGAAGTGACTTGTCAAACAAGAGAGAAGTACCTTCTTGAATGGCCACTTCCCGATCACCACTGAATGTTTCTTGCTGTGATGATAAACCTGTGAAGGACAAAGGAAATGATTCGGCCACTGAGCATCCTGTGGAGGAATTTGAAGCAAACAACCCGGCACAGACTATTAGTGTTACAGACACAACGGGCAACCAAGTGCATTCACATCTTTCGAGGTAAAGCAAATGAGCATTTGCAATGCAATAGGTCTTGCATTTTCTTGAGTTAGAGCTATTGACACTGTAAATTCTGAACTGGACCTTTCTTGCCATATAAATTGCTCAACCCTGCCTCATAATTTTGACTTTCCTGGCATGTTTTGGTGGTCACTGGTGGCTACTGACATCAGAAATCACAAGCAATTGAGGAGAGATGAGAAGATGACTGCGCTACCTCGAGTTGTGTAATTGACTGAACAGAAATTGTAAAATAAGGCTGTAAAAGTATTTTTCTTTTCATGTCAACAGAATGAACAGTCTTGCAAGCATTTTTGCCTCCTATTTCAACAAGGTTATAATGAAGTTAACAATAGAAGAGCAGCCTGAGAATATTTATGGCCCCAATAAAGTAGATAAGCAATACTCTGTGTGCGGATGTCTCTGAGGGCTGGCAGGGAGGGGGCCTGTAGAGAGAGACTCCAGATGAGGCTCTGCAAGTTTCACATCATTTCTTCTAGGTTTAGCTACATTCTACAAGAAAGGGCATATTCTGGCTCTCGTGAGCAGTGAGCTAAATGTTTAGGCACTGGGTGTTTCTTTTGTAAAATAAGCTTATTTTAGGAGCCAGAGGTAAACGAGACAGCACTGGGATAAAGCTAAAACAAATGTCATTAACATGGGGAGAATCTGAATGCTGCAATAAAATTCAGGCAGCTACCTGCCTAAAACACCCACGGTGAAAAGTGAGCAACAAAGAAATGACAAATGTAGTCCATCACAGCAACAGATAAAGAAACCAAAGTGGGATAATACAGTAGTTGGTAACTGCTCTGAAACACAAAAAGGAGGGAGAAAAAGGCGGACCCGACCACAAGCGAGCAGGAATTTTTAAAGGACACTGCAACCAACAAATGAAATCGATTTAAGCCATAAGAAGTACACTAAAAGTATACATGAGGTTGAACTCTTACGCTCAACCTAAAAAAGACTTAAACTCTTTAAAAAAGAGAAAAGCAATGGTAACCTCAGTTATTTTGAGATAGCTCACAGAGACAGAGAACGCCGAATTCAGACCAAGACTATCCAACTACTATGGAGGTTAAGACAGAGGACGCAACTACACCAGTAACTGTACAATCTCAATTTTAGCAGCGACTAACAGCGATCAATCCAGTCCGCTGAAATTTAGGTGAGATAGTGGAAATGGATGGTCAGAGTACAATCAACCCTACATCAATATTAAAACTAATTCTATAACCGAAGGACAACAACTAATACATACTTATTGTGGCTGATGAAACACAAATAATAGGACCACAAGCATAGGTGCCTCAAAGCCGATCTGAGAGCACTACAGATCCAGTCCTCTTAAACATACCTCCAAGTCATGACCTCCAGATCGGTTGCAAGGCAATCATCGGCAAAAATGATACAATGACAGATGGTACAAAGAAGAGCTGCAAATCCACCGGTACGGCACATTCCATACAATGGAAAGTAGTGAGGTAAACTCAAATGTGAATAAAGCTATCATAAATTAGGGTACTAATAATAAAAACAGGGCTGAGCCCACAAACGATGGTGCAGTATTATTCATCCCACATTACCTTAGTGAAGGTCCACATGACACATTAAAGCCAATTTGCGGAGACCCCAGTCCTATCTAAGTCCTTCAACATTGAATGCGTGGTATTTTTAGGTGATAAATAAAAGTTGGTTAGTGCACAAGTAGAGGTTAAGAAAATTAAATGGGTTGAGCCTGAAACAGCAACCTGCATTAGAGCTCAAAGAAACATCTTTCTATATTGGAGCATAGATATAGTCCATGAGTTAGAGGCTAAATATCCATTGCCTCTGAGATTGAAGAAAGCTAGACAGAGCCCTTTGTCCCTTGAAATGAAGCCAGCTAATATAACCTTTACTGAGAAGTGTATGGGGCGTGCAGTATGAAATAAAGAAACTTGTGAACATCTCAACCTCTTAAACAAGGATTGGGAATCGATCAACCAAAGTCCATGTGCAAGGCAGTGTGTGCAAAGGTTTGAAAGTTAAGAACAGGAAAACATTAATATGATAAAAAGTAGATAAAACACACTAGAAATACATGAATATACATATTTCATAAACAGAAAGAAAAAGGGGTCAGTCCTATATGTAACACCATGTTGTTCATAACTATTTCTCAGTCTCACAGGGGCTTTTAAGAAACGGACCACATTAAAAATTATTTAAGTTGGAAGCATTTGGAGATACATTAGAGCCGGTCGAACTAGAGTACAATTTGCTCTGTTCAGTATAGGGATAAGTTAGGTCTTTCTGGGGGGGGCAACATAAAATGACAAAATATTGTAAAATAAAGGGGGTCCTGTGGAGACAAGCAATCTCAGTCGCAGGGCCCTAAACTCTGACCCTTCGACCTCCCCCAAGGGACTGCTAATAAATAGTGTAGCATGCCCAATCTGAACCTGGTGAGTAATAAACAATTGCATGTGTTAGGTTTCACTGATAAATAGGGCTCCATACTGGGGATTGTTTTCAACAAGAGATGGTTGAATATATTTGGCTTTGTTTACGAGATCTGCGAGATCTCTAGCCAGGGCCCTATGCTGCAGGAAGTGAGCTTTAAGGCTTTAATGTGTATCTGGTCAGCCTTTACTATACACTCTGGTGTATCAAATAGTTCACTCCTGCTTAAAGTCTGCAAGGTGTCCTTGATGTACCTAACTAAAGGCATTTGATGAACATAATGAAGGGATAAACAGTCTTTTAGGACTTCCTTATTCAGCTTGGCCTCAGGTCTAGACCAGACATCCAGCCAAAGAGAAAGAGGATGAAACTCTGATGTCTGTGACATACCCAACTCCCAGCTCTTTGTGCAGTGAAAAAGTGGGGGTGTACTGTGGAGAGCTCAGAAGAGGAGGCAAAAACAGTGTTCTCCACTCTCTGTAGCACAGCATGCTTGACGTATCCTCACACTTTGCTCCTGCATAACACCTTTGAGACATACTTGGCTCTGTACACTTGTAACATGGTCCTCAAGGTTTTTTTTACCCACGCTGCAAAGTTAAAGACTACTGCATTAGCACATACAAGTTCCTCTTTTTTCTTTTTAACCAGAGAACGCCAATTCAGGTAACAGTAGAACAGTATGCCTAAATAGGAAAATGGCCTTCTGTAAAGTCCCAGCGCCTAAATGAAACATTTTAGTGGAGCGAGGGCCAACCACCATAACAAAAGATTTCTTAACGTTAACCGAAAGGTCCAAATCTTCCATAAAGGTGGCAAAAGCATTCAACAGAGACTGCAATCCCATTTCTGTTTTAGCCACTGTAACAGCATTGTCAGCATACAGGACCACCAATAGCTGATGATGCCCCATCCGCGGACAATCTGCGTCAATGGTAATCAGTGCCTGCTCTAGTTGGTTCACTTACATATTAAAAAGGAAGGGGGCCATGATGCGGCCCTGCCTCACTCCTCTCTGTATACTAAAACTACGTGTACATTTTAGATCTTTAGTGTAATGGACCAACGCCCTGGTGTTCCGGTGTAGGTCCCTGAGGAAAAGAACTATATCCCATTCCACCCCCATGGAGAGCATAATATACCACAGTTTCTTCCTTTGCACCCAATCAAAGGCCGATATAAGGTCCATAAACGCAAGATGCGTAGAACCCTGTTGTGCAATGGTGTATTTACCCAGGACCATGTACAAGTTTAGACACTGGTCAACTGTGGAGCAACCAGATTGAAAACCGTACTGCACATCGGATAGAACACTATGTTCCTCAGCACAAATCTCAAGTCTGTTCAAATATAACACGCCCCAGTACCTTTACAACCGAGTCGAGTAGTGAAATTGGCAAGTAGCATTGGGGATTGTCCTCGTCGCCTTACTTAAATACAGGAACAATAATGGAGGCAGCCCAAGACTGTGGAGGACCCTTGAAGACAGCCACCGTAATGACTGAGGTCAAGGTGGGAGCTCAAACTTCAGTACAAGTCGGATTGCAGATTCCATCGGGACCCGGGCCATGTTCTTAGATAAACCCACTATCCCCCCCTTTACCTCAACAAGTGTGAAGCACAACTTAGAAGTCCTCTTCACCAGGTTATCCTTCCTATGATCAGTGCCTGGAATTACATCATAGGCCTCCTCAAAGTGTGACAACCAGCCATCCTCAGTGATTTGCAACCCCAAAGAATCTACCAGATCTGGAGCTGGGAAAGGGCTGTTAATCATGCTCCAAACATTGGCACTACTTTGCAGCGTACTCGCTTGTAAAAGACGCTCGCAAGCAATGCCCCTTAAAACATTCTTCCTCACCAATTACTGTTTGTATTTCTTATGATGGGTTTGAACAAGGGGAGAATCCCTGGTCCCCGTGCTCAAGGCATGGTTTAGGTTCTTTAAAGCTAAGGAGCATCCCTTGTCAAACCATTTGGGGCCTTGGTTATAATCCCCTCAACCCTTAACTCCAAAAGGGTGGATACAGTGGTAGCGATAATCGTAAAGTGGATATCTCTAGGGATATCACTACCACTAGACATGGTTGACCGACAGATACTTCCCTGTCAAAACGTGACTAGAGAGACCTGAAAAAGCCATCATGGTCAACTAGGGACCACCTAAGCCTTCTCCCATTGTTGGTCAGCCTTAAGTGCAAGAATCAAAATCCGAAGATTGGGGCTGGCTCTCTGGAATTATTGCACCCACCACAGATAAGGTTTAACTAGGCAAAAATAAAAATTATAAAATTGCAGAAAACCACCAGCTTATATTATTAAGGAATATGGCAGGTGTAAACACACTTAAAACAGACAATGAACTAACTGGGTGGAGTAATAAATATTCAATAAACTGCTTGCAGAAGACTGTGGGATTAAAAGGCTTTAACACACAGATAAAACCAGCCATCAAACTATTGGAGTATGGTCCATATTCAGATGGTCTTGCAACATAGATTTCCACCAGGGTTAGCTTTATGGTCTACAATGGAGATAGCCTCGGACTACATTCTAGCAATTCTAGCAATATCCATCTCCTTCCACAACAGAAACAATACAGACGTTCTCCTGTTTAACATATACATTCACGCTGATCTGATAAGAAAAAGATTAACTCAGGTCACACTATTGGAGCACATTAAGTGCAAGCAGCAGTTGCACCCGGACTATGAAATTATCATAAGTGGTGCTCTAGATAAGGTGCTTATGCAAGGGAGCCTGCAAGAGCCTGCACTAAGAGAACTCCAGCTTCACTGAAAGATCCCGGCTATGGAGCTCAATTACTAGTTAACAGTCAATTACCAGTTAACAGTCAGAAGTGATAAAAAGTTTTGGGCCACATTATTTCACCTAGGGTTGGTAAACCTCAACGGTTGCTTTCCACCGGATATTCTTGCCATGCCAACACATCCGGCTTTTTAAATTATACCCTGTGCTAAAAGCAATCATTATCCAAAGGAAATTAGAATTAACTGGGACCTATATTAGAATTATAAATTCAAGGCAATCTCTTCTGAAATTGAGGAATTCTGCTTGAGTAAATTACGAGGGAATGTTCATTAATTGGACAGATATGGTGAGTGAAATCTTTCTTTTGAAAATGCCTTGTTAACTCCAAAGTGTGGCTTGAACGGAGTCAACAGTTATCGGACACTTGCACAACATCACTTCTTTGGTGGAGTGCTGCTAGCCTCAGAACCTTTCAAGAGGTCCTCAAAATTCTCCAATGGAAAGGAAGGAATAAACAAGGATGAACCTACACAGAGGAATGAAGAACAGTAAAAAAGAAATAACAAAAAGGTCAAAACAAATTAAAACAATATGTTGAAATAGCATGCAATACTGCTATCAAAGAACTGAAATTCAAATATAGAGTGAAATGCCAGAAAGACAAGACAACATTCGAGTTCAGGAGGTGGTACAATATCAGCAAATGGGCCCATACTCCAGATAATAGGGTACTCTGCAGACTCATCCATAGGTTAGAACCCCCCAAAATCAAAACAAACATTGACGCAGATACATGAGAACAACATCTATAAGATTTGTACTATGACCAAGCCAAAGAGCCCCTTGATCAGTCTATGATTTACTGTTTCCTTTGAGGCTGACTTGAGAGACTGAATACAATGGAGAGCATTCCCAGCAAAGGACAGAGAAGATCAGTAATATGAATGCATCAATGTTGTTGTCAACATCTGATCTTGTAAGAATTCTTTCCGCCATGAGAAGTATTGGCGTATCAGGCCCAAATGGAGTTCTGTTGTAAGCTTTTAGAAATTATATGGATACTAAGTGTACCCTTCTGTTAACCTCTGCTACAAAGGAATTTCGCTATGGAAATCAGCAGAAAATTGGTGAGGGCCAATTTTGAACAGGATCCATAAAAAGGGGTGCCGAAACAACCTGCAGAATTAAACAGCAATAGCTTTCTTGGACATGGATGCAATGCTGTTTGCCATATTGCTGTTAGCAGAATTGGAGGATTGGGTTACCAAACTTAGCATCTTGCCAGTTATGCAGGCTGGCTTCAGGAAAGGTTGTGAAATCCTGGATAACATCCTAACCATCAACTTAGCCAACAAGGTGATAGCCCATAAATCCACACTGTATGTGTGCTTCTTAGACTACAGTGTAGTCTTCAACAAAGTTGATCACTGCACTCTGTGGAGCACGTTGAAAGCCTGGAAACTACCAGAAAAACTCTTTACTGCTATCTGGTTATTACATACTGACACGTGGGCCAGAGTAAACTAGGCAATGGAACAATGATCTTCAAAAAGATTCCAAATAACTGAGGCCCCAAAATTGGGCTGTGTCTTGGCTCAAGTGCTTTTTAACCTATATAATGCTGATATACAGCCAACATTAACTCACTTAAAGACCTTTCCTCCAAATCTGGGGGCGTAACATCTCCATCCTCTGTGGTATGCTGATGATACATCATTGTTGGATCAGATGGCAATGGGCCTACAAAGGACATTAAATTGACTCCAACACTATAACAAAGTGAATTAGTTGAAGCTCAATTTGGTCAAAACAAAGCTTATGAAATATGGCAACCCTAATTGTATGTACATATTGAAGATTGGAGAACAAAAGATAAGTACCACAGAAACATATCTATATTTAGATGTACAGCCAGACTCAAACGTAACATTTACAAAATAATTGAAAGCAATCATAATCTGTGTTAACGAACCACACAATCAACTAGGAAAGATTAACAAAAGTTTAAATAGCCCAAGTGACAATAATGTGCTAGAGGTATGTAGCACCAAACTGTTACCCACAATTCTATATGGATCTCAAACCTGGGGCTCAAAGTTCCATGCTGATATGGAAAAAATTGATTCTGGTTTCACGCAGTCAGTGTTTGGTTTGTCTAAGTGTACACCGGTCAGCTAGCTTAAGCTGGAATTTGGTTTGGTCAACTTATCACTTCTAACTGATATACAGTTTAGTAAGTATTGCTTTCCGCTGAGGAAAGCTACTCTGGAAACAATAACATTTCTAATCTGGAAAGAGCAGCAAGTTTACTTGAAAACCCTAAAAGAAATGGCATCACAATTTTGAATAGCATTTTAAGCAATCTGTAGCTTAAGGAATCCTGGAACAACAAGAGAGAATATAATCATTTTAAAGACCAAGTACAAGTGGCTGCTAGGCTACACTCTTAATAAAAAAATATTAAGACCTTTGGAAAATTGTGCAGTGCACAGCTACTACTACCCTGATATTCATCGCTGTCTCCTCAAACCCACCTCCTGATGAATATGGAACATTTGTTTCAGGTTCTTTTAGCTACTTCTTACATCATACGAAACTTGGAATAATCCTTCCTTATGTACTTGCTGCAGAGAATGTGGTTGTTGTAAGGAAACGCTATTTCATGTAATCTGCATTTGTCTGTGTTAGATCTGTCAGCCTTAGGGTGGGCGTCCCCCAAACGTTTTGCCTACTAACCTCCAATTTTTGGTGGCTTTTTGCTTTTGTTGTATATAGGACTATGTGCACTTTACTACTGCTAACCAGTGCTAAAGTGCTTGTGTTCACTCCCATAAACATGCTTTGATAAGCATCCACCCAATTGGTATATTTCATTTACTTATAAGTCCCTTGTAGACTGGTGTAACATATATCCAGAGCCTATACAGTAAATGCTACGATTGGGCCTGCAGCACTTACTGTGCCACCCACTTAAGTAGCACTTCAAAACATGTCCTAGGCCTGCCATTGCAGCCTGAATGTAGTGCCTCACTGCCATGTCGACTTGGCATTCAAAGCCCCCAGTCAAGCCTTAAACTCCCCTTTTACTACCTATAGTTTGACCCTAGGTAGCCCATAGGGCAGGTGATGTGTAATTGAAAGTTTGAACATGTACTTTTAAGTTTTACCTGGCTTGGCAGTGAAAAATTCCCAAATTCGTTTTTCACTACTGTGAAGCCTACCCCTCTTCGTTTTTCACTATTGTGAAGCCTACTCCTCCCATAAGAACATTGGGGATTCCTTATTAAATTTAATAAGCTATAATTCCTAAATGAGAGGAGATAGATATCTCATGGTTGGTACCTATGGAATTGTAATGATAACCTATCTTTAATGGTAAAGTCAGATTTTTCATTACCATTGTGAAAATGCCACTTTCAGAAAGTTGCCATTTTCCTGACCGTAGTCCTTTGTGCCTGGAGCCTGTCTTTGGTCACATGACTGGGTGTAGCGGACAGACTTTGTGAGTTCCTCACAGTCTCACAATAGAGAAATTAGGTGTTCCTTAGTGGGACAGCAACTGGAGGATGGGGGGCAGAACTGAGCACATCCTCACTTACTTCAGAATCTGCTGTGTCCTGTCTCCACACAAAAGGCCTAATGACCCTCTATTGTTACTGCACCCAGCTTGGATCCAGGGCAGGGGACCTTCCAGAAGCTTCTCCCACCTTCTAGGAGATGGGCACACAGATCTAAAAATAGGACTTTAGACCCACTCTTCAGAGTTTAATAATGGACCTGTAGAAGGACTCTAAGGGATACCTGCTCCTGTGACCTACTGTGCACTCTGCCAGACTGCTGCTGTACCTGGAAGGATTGCTTTGCTGCCTGGTGCCTGCCTTGAACCCTCAGAGGACACCTCTGCATCTACATCTGCAGACAGGTCTGCCAGAAGTGACTCCAAGGGCTAGTTTGCTGGCCTCTTGTTCTGAGCCACTGGGACCGAGCAGGTTCCCACCATCTTGAACCTGAAATGGGACCCAGCCTGGGTGAGTCCTTTACACCCAAGAAGTTTCTATCCACTACTCCATCCTTGGTTGTGGTGCTAAAAGTGCCCAGATAACCCATTTCCAAAACTGAAGACAGACAAAATTTCACCAAAAAGTGCTCTGAGAAACAGGAGAAGACCAGAACCCACCAGCGCACCTATCCACCCGAGGTGCATTGCCAGTCAGATTGACTTTGCCGCTTCTTCTACTATGTTCTTCTCTGTAGCAGCAAATCCATTCCAGTGGTCCTCCACCAAAGGGGTATGTGACATTGGTCTTCAGTTATAGCCCTCTGTTTCATCCCACTGCTGGAGTTTTTTCGTCTTCTATTTCAGCAACCAAGTCTGAACATAGAAGTCTTTACTGCGACTTCAACCCAAGGCCATCTGATAATGCATCCTCCTCAGATACCTCCTGCAGCCTTGCCCGGCTGAACTTAACCTTCTCAGATATTTTTCTTCAGAATTTTCTCCAAGTCCAAAGGTAAGCGCTGACTGGGCCCAGTCTACTTCTTGTATCTGAATTGCACTCCATAGCGGTCAGCCTTAACTTTCAACTTTGTCCCAGTCTCACACAACCAGATGTCTGCAGTTGGCACTTTGATGAGATTTTTGTTGTATTGATATCAGAAGCCCGGGCCAAGGGCGGGCCCGTCTGTGCCCGTCAGAGACCGCCAGAAGGCTGGGCTGGGCATTCCCCCTTTGTTGTAAGGTAGGATCTTTCACAATTTAAACTCTGTGTAGAGATTCCCTCTCTTCAGACTTTTAGGTATTTTTTAGTTATAGCGAATAGCTCCTATGGGGAAACGCAAAGCCAGAAACAGCTCATTAGGGGGAAATGCCCAGCCCAAGATCCCCCAAGTTATTTAAAACTCCTCGTGCTCCGTCTGGTTGTGTGGCAGATGATATTGACATCTTAATAGAGGAAGTGGAGGCCTTGCTGACTAAAAAAGATAAAGAACCACAAAAGTCCTTAACAAATGGCTCCCTTTCAACTTTCTTAAAACTTTGTGACAAGGGAAAGACCCTCATCAGTGATGTCATTGCAAGGCCTATGCCTTGCCAAAGCAAAGGGGCCCCACATGGAGCCTCGTTAACTGTGGAGGAAACTCCAGCCAGAAGTGTGATTGTCCACGAGGTCCCTTGCTCAAACCGTTTTTCTGCTTTGGAGTCCCTGGGCTCTAACGATGATCTGGGTGTTTTTAATGATCAAGCCACTAGTCAATACTCTACTTTTCCCACGCAGAAGGATCTGTTAACTCTTGTCGTAGAACTAAAAGAAGAAGTGAAAGACCTAAAGTCCTTCTTAGCTGAGGTCCTGTCTTTACTTCGCTCTAAAAGTATTCCTATGGAACTTTGTAATCCAAATAATCATGAGCCACCCATTAAGACGAGGCCTTATAAAGCACCTGTCCCTGGGAAAATTAAGGAAAAATCTTTGCTACAGCCACTTAGTGCCTCAGCCCAGGCAAACTCCTTTTTACCACCTGGCCAGAGTAGCTCCTGTGTACCAACATTGGCCCATCCAAAGCATATAAGGGTTGTGACCTCTACACAAAATGCATTCCAGTCTAGAGACTATGACCATTCAATTGTGCAGGGTTCCACCCGTAGCAACAGATATCAAAGAAGACGCGATGTCTCTAAAAAACAAAGTCATACATTGGATCCGGCACACTCGTCAATGTTGCTCTGTAATACACTCAGACATAATCTCTGCTCAGCTATATCCCTCATTGGTAGGCCAATTTGATACGATAAAGCTGACATTATCTACCCCTGATTTGGTAAGGGGTCTTCTATCTCTGGAAATGAGAAACCCTTTGAAAAATGGTTTGATGATCTACTTCAAAAGTTGCTGGCTCGAAAAAGACCATGTGGCAATTATGAACTCACGAGCTTCTAAGAGACCTTTGCTACAATCCAACAATCAGGATAGTCCCCCCGTGAATGCTCTAACACCAAAGAGTCCTGTCCAATTATCCCTGACAGTCGAATCTGATTGACTTATTCCCGATCAGGATCAAAGGGAGTCCCTCAACCTTACATTTTTGGGGGAAAAAGGGGCCCCATCAGTGCCTCCTGCTGAAAGGAGGGAGGAATCTCCATTCCCAGGTACAAAAAAATTTCTTAATTAACTCTACCTCTAAAAACCCAAATGATAACATGTGTAGTCCTGCACCCTCACGGAAGAAGACTGCAAGTGATGGGTATTTCACCCCAAACCTTTTGTCATGGAACTTGGCAGGAATTCGTACTAAATTGGCTGATCCAGACTTGGGGGTATACATCGAAAACTTTGATATTTGTTTTTTCCAAGAAACATGGTCGATAGATAATGCTCTTAGACAAGGTTTCAAATCCTACTGAAAACCAGCAAGTCCTTCCCCGAAGGGGCAACCAGCTGGAGGGCTCATTACATGGCTGAAGATCTCAGTCAAGGGGAAAATTAAAGAAATTGAAGTGGACTCAGAGGACATACTGGCCTTATCCATACAGCAGAAGGGTGGTTCTTTTTTATTATGTATTAATATCTACAATAGACCAGGTCCCCCTAACAAATTGTCCAAAACCTTTCATGTACTAAATGCCTTGGTTTAAGAATATATAAATTTACATTTTATTTTTATTGTAGGGGACCTAAATGTAACACTTGAACCAAATTGTGCTTTCTCAGAAGTAATTCAATTAGAAGATGCAGCATGGAATATCCCGCCGTTTTCCTCCCTAAAGAAACAGGTCAGGTCAACACTAGAGTGCTCCAATTTATCCACTTTATGATTACTCACGGCCTTCGCCCTGCGAATGGCCGTTTTCCCTCGGACATACCTGCAAACCACACTTTTTTTTAGAGGCCAGTATAGTAGTATATTGGATTATGCGGTAATCGATACAAGAATTTGGTTTCATATACACGACATGCACGTAGGAAGACAGTATACAAGTGACCATGCCCCAATTTTAGTTACCTACGAGGGCCTAATTCTAGAAAATGAGGATACCCATTGTAATAAGAGTCTCGCTGCCCCTAACACTCTCCTCTAACAAGCGTACCTTGAAATGGGAGTGCTTCCAAAAGTCAACAAAATTACAGAAGATTATGTATGATATAGTATCAACACACCAGCTTGTTGAAACCTCTTCTTTCCATTCTCCAAACGAGATCCTGAGTCTCCATACGGCATTATGTGATACTTTGCGGGATCTTTTTCTAAAAACTAACAGAGAAGTCAAACACCCAGTGTGCTTTTGTCACAGGTGGTTTGACAAAACATGCAGGGTTGCTAGAAATGGCTTGATCAAAGCGATCAAATCAAGAGATATAAACCTGATAACGAATGCCAGACGAGATTATGCGTCAACAATAAAGCAGGCCAAAAACAATTGGGAAATGGAGGCCTGCCAGAACCTATTGACAGCAGCCAGGGAAAAGCATATAAAACGTTTTTGGTCCCTGGTAGCTGCCAATGGACTAAACCAGGGCGATAGACTTGACTCCCATATCCCCGCCGATACTTGGGCTGATCACTTCACGAAACTCTATGAAGAGGAAGTTCATGTTCGTGAGGAATACAAATTGGGTTCTCTTTCAGAAAGCAACCCTATGCCATTTACATTACCTGAAACAAGAGAGGCTGTTATGGCCCAAAAATCGGGAAAGGCTCCTGGCTTCGATGGTATTCCGGCGGGTTTATATAAAACCGACCCAGAGACATGGGTCCCATATATAAATAAAGTATCAAATGCAGTCTTGACCACTGGAAATTTCCCCCGCACTTGGAGGGGTGCTATCATTATACCTATCTATAAAAAAGGAAACAGATCTGACCCAATAAATTACAGGCCAATCAGTCTTTGGGATAACCCCCAAAAAATATTTTGTTATCAGATTCTGATGAGAACCAAGGCATGGATGCAAGAATCACAAATCCTGAGTGACCTCCAGGCTGGCTTCAGGGAAAAAATTAGCACAATCGACCAGATATTCAGATTCCTCACGATTAAATGGAAGTCTGTCGACCTGGAAGGAGGGAAGCTATTCGTAGCCTTTGTGGATCTTAAATCTGCATTTGACCTGGTCCCACGTCAAAAGCTATGGGAGATACTGGATAGAGCAGGACTCCCGTGTACGCTACTAAATACAATCAAAAGCTTGTACGATAAGACCTTTGCCAAAGTTAGATGGGGACCAAATGGTAACTAGAGAGATCCCAAGTAAAAGGGGAGTGAGACAAGGGTGTGTTTTAGCCACAACCCTCTTCCTTAGATTTATAAATGCTTGCATTCCTTATCTTTTTGCTTGTGACAACAATGCTCCCAAATTAGGGGGGGTGAAGACACCATGTCTGCTCTTTGCGGACGATACATTATTGCCATCCCAAACTGCGTCTGGTTTAGCAAACTTACTCCAAAAATTCACATCCTTCTGTAGAGATGACGGTCTTGAAGTGAACACTACGAAAACAAAGTACATGATCTTTGGTGACAACAAACACAAATTAAGAAAGAGCATCTTTATGGAAGGGGTAGAGTTGGAGAGAGTCACTGAATTTGTGTATTTGGGGGGTAGATTGGAGGATACGCATAGATGGCAGGCTCAGATAGCAAGGGAACGTATGTCACTGAAGCAGAACCTGGGTGGTGTACTGAGATTTGCGAACAGGTCCCCCAGGTTTGCAATTACTCCAGCAATGGAAATATATAAGTTACAAGCAAGAGGGAACACTCTTTATGGAGCGGAGCTATGGGGACATGGAAACCTAAAGGATCTGGAGATTGCTGAAAACGTTTTTATAAAGTATATTCTTAGAATACCCACTAGTTCTCCTACGTTGCCTGTACGCATGGATGTGAACCTCGATTCTATTGCTCATATAGCAGCGCTGAGACCAATACTATATTGGATTAGACTATGGTCCTTGGATATACTTAGCCCGTATAGAACATGGTTGAAAGCCTTGATAAGTGGAAACAACACGGAAAAAATCCCCTGGTGCAAGTATGTTAGGGCTAGTCTGACTAAACTGGGGCTGGCCCATTTTTGGATGGCTCCTAATAATTTACCCAAAAATGTAGCACAAGTTGCAAAGGATGGATACTGGCGGTGGCTAAAAGTGGGGAATTTAACAGAGGTTCCTCTAGTTAGTTTGACAGACAAGTTTACATCAGTCAAATGTCACTATGAGTTTGAATCATATATGGATTTGATTACATTCCCTCAAGCCCGTGCCCTTTACATCAGATCCAGGCTAGGCTCGCTACCGCTACGTTCTTTCACCTGTAATTGGTCTAAAGATGATCCCTATGCCAATCTTTGTCCGATGGGCTGCTCCCTTCCTGAATGTAGTGCTCATGTACTATTCCATTGTCCTGCTTACGATAAACAACTAAACAAATGGATTGTACCTCTTTGTAGAATTATGGGCTTCCAGAACTGTTTTCCTGCCCTCAGAATTTTTAGGTCTAATACTAAGGGCATGGTGGCATTTGCCTTAGCAAGCTATTTAGATGAAATTTGGTGTGTTAGAATAAAAATGTTAAAATCGTCCCATTAATAGGAGTTTATATTGGGAATGCCTTCTATTCTCAGTTTAACCCATCTGTCGTTTTTAAATTAGGAATATATTTGTGTCATGATATTTATTATGGAAAATGCTATATTTATTCTATCACGATTTTATATGGTTTGTTTTTAAAGGGAAAATGTCTTACATTCAAGGACTTTTATTCAAGGACTTTTATCTATAGTATATTTTTGTAAAATTGTGATTTTTTGTAATGTGCTTTTATGGTATCTGTGTTTTACCGAAATAAAGCTATGATGATGATGATGATGATGATGATATCAAATAATTTATTTTAATTTGCTCTTATTTTTCTAAATTGGTTTGGGATTTTTTATTGTGCTGTGTTTTCACTTTTTATGCTTTGTGTGCTGCATAAATACATTACACGTTGCCCCCAAGCTAAGCCTGACTGCTTTTTTGTGCCAGGCTATCCAGGGTTAGGCACAGGTCAATTTAGTGACTTTTTGTGGTTCACCCTACAAAGGATTGTGGCTCTTGCTTGACCAGGGCGAACACACCAGTGAACCAATAACCCAACACCTTTTGCTGTATCTGGAGGAGACCTCGTTTCTCAACCCCACCCAGACACTTCCACCCACAAGATTGTACGGAAACTGTGTTATTAGCAGTAACAGAAGAATTTAAGTCTCTCTTAGATAAAGGGAGGGCGGCGGCCATCATTCTCCTAGACCTGAGTGCAGCATTCAATACTGTTGACCACAAAAACCTGAGGCTCAGGTTGGAGGACATGGAATGAAAAGAGCTGCAAACTGGCTATCCTCTTTCCTGAAAGAAAGGACCTTTCAAGTATGGGAACCCCCATGCTATTCTAAGGTTTTCCCCTAACATTATGGGGTCCCACAAGGCTCTGCACTCAACCCCACACCTTTTAATATCTATCTGTCCCCATTGTCTGAGTTAGTGAGGGATTTTGGATAGTCGATTACTTCCGAAGCTGACGACACCCAGCTGGTGGTCAACCTTTCTCCCGGAACAGGTTCACGAGAACAACTTGCCCCGTGCCTGGAAAAAGTGGCAAGTTGGATGGAAAACTGTTCACTCAAACAAAATGGAGATAAAACAGAGCTGATGAAAAATTATAACAATAACTGCCTCCTGTTTGGGCCTGATCAGAATCTTGTGAAAAATTCTGGCTCTCTTACCCTTTCACTCTAGGCGAGTAGTGGTCCATGCTCACTTGGACTACGAGAACACATCATCAAGAGACTCCAGGTGGTCCAGAATGCTGCGTTAAGGATCATATCCAAGATCTCCAAGCAGCTCTCTGTGAAACGGGCACTGGCCTCTCTGCACTGGTTTCCTGTAGCAGAAAGAATTAAGTTATATCTGGCACATAGGGGTCTCAGCCAAAAAGGGCCCCCTCTGATCAGGAAGCTCATGACTCCTTACATTCCCAGCAGAACCTGAAGATACTCAAAGGCTCAGTTATTTAAAGTGCTCAGAAATCCAAGGGCCTGATGGGGGGGAAGGGGGAGAGATCCTTCTCCTATTTGTCACCAAAGCTGTGGCACTCAGTGTAACCGGATTTGAGAAACTAAAAGAGTTAAGGTTTGGATAAAAGCTAAAAACCTGGCTTTACCTCCATTAGTCTGAGGCAGGGCCCGTCCCTACATAATCATGCTCGCTTGTACTCACTTAGCGATGGGAAGCCCCTCTGTAGCTATGCACTTTATGAATACGCATCACAATTTCTCAGTCTTTTTACAGCTTCATATAAGAAAGCTTTTATGACCATGCTTTAACCAACTAGGCATCAGGACAATTAAGGTAGCAATTACTGCATGTTTGAAGGACAGGTACCTGAGGCTATTGAGCCGGCTACTAAAATATTTGGATTTACCATCAGTAAAGCTGCAGAAAGGAAATTTTGCCGCCCTTGCCACCTCTTGTCCACTTTACTGAAGTCTTGATGTTCTGGAGGTGGGCACATAGAATGCGAGTAAAGGCAGCATATGTGCCTGTCCATCAATCATGGCAATGAATGAGGAAAGCAGTATTCTTGCAACCTTTCAGAATAGTGCATTTTACTCCATAATGATGTCCGTGATGACCATCAGCTGACTGGTCCTTACACACACTCAGCACTTTATTGCCTCATCTAATGTTTAAAGTGTTTGAGCCGCGGGGATTTTGACTGTCCCTCTGGGTTGGGCCATTAACTCAGGAGTGAAAAGTGCGAGATAACAGGACACGATATGCACAAAACACTTTATCTATATTATAGTGGCATTTAAAAGGCTTTAAAGTGTTTAAAGTGATTAGTCACAGGCCTGTCGTCAATTGGGGTTTGGATGATAACCTTAGCATGTAAAAATTCTTGAACCAATAGAATGGATTATGTTCAGAGCAATTCCATTCTACATTTTGACTGCCACAATAAAACCTGAGGGCCTCGTCAAGTATTTGGGAATTCAAAAGTTAATTTTAATGGAATATGCATCCTTGTATTCGCGTAGGGGGTGTCATCTATGGATTCTGAAAGTTAATCAAGGGCTTGAGTTAAACGGAGACGTGTTTGAGAATAACCATGCTGAATCATGTTATTCAAAAGGTAGCAGCTGGTATTGCATTTTATTGACAAAATAATGGACCTAACAGATTAATGCTCTTCGATTTCTATTATTGTTTTAAAGTTGTGTAACTTGATTTTATTATTGCTATGGTTTTATTAAATAAACGATACATTTGTTATTCTCACACAAATTAACATTTCCAGAATATTACACACAATCAGAAGAACATCTGAAAACCCTTATTAATCTTAATTGTATCCTTGTACTAAACAGTTGAATCTGAACCTATTTTCAAGAGATGACATTCTCAAAACAGATTCTTTGGTTCTCTCTTAAATGTGTCGTGAGAGTAAGTTATCCTGATGTTCAGAGGAACAGCGTTACAGATCATCAGGTCATAACCTGAGAAGGACAGCATAATGTTTTTGATGTTTTAAAACATGGAATTTCTAGAACAGAGTCCACATCTTACAAACGGTGTTCTCCCTCAGAAAGGTTTATGTGACAGAGAAGCTTGACAGCCAGCCTGCAGATACTTGTGTAATGCAAGCAAGTTTAAAGGACGCCAGGGAGCCAGTTCAGTGAGATTAACTTTGGAGAAATGTGTTAACATTTCCTTGAGAATTTGGCCAATTATTCACCTGCATGGAGGCCCACGTTGAGGGGCACTCAATCAATTTTAGGAATACTAATCAGAAAATTCGATAATCTAGCCTCAATAGCAAGGCTTAGATCACTCATATAAAATCAGTTTCAGGAGTAAACGATTTAAACCTTATAAAGTGTTTAAGATGGTAATGTACCCCTTTCGAAATATCATGGATATGTTTACGTTTTTGACCGGGGAAAAAGGTTTGGGTCACGTTCCACAATATTAGGCTAGCGGTTCAACACGAGGCAAGGGTGGAGCCATGCTTTGACTGGAACCATGCTGCACGGGGATGAGTAGAGGAACTCCGTTTTGTTGGGCTGTGATTGAAGTGAAAAGATTTCATTCATGTCTGTATTCCAACACCAGTTTAACAGCCACGGTAATGCTAGAAGTTGACCTAATTTTACATTTGAGTGTCATATGTATAGAAGTGATACTCAATGTTTAAGGAAGGAGGCAAGAGCTTCCATGTATAGGTTGCTAGCGCAGTTATATTAATAAAAATTATTAACAAATGTTCATGTAATTCTGAATAAGGGGTTTGTGTAGAAAATATAATAATGTAGAAAAATAATGCAAGCATTTGAAAATGTGATTACGAAGAGTGTCCGTCAATTTCACAAAGTGTACTTACTAGTAAATTAATATTGTGAAACGTTGAATATATGTCTGACTAATGTAGTAATATGTCACATTAAGAGTTATGCATTATGTAGTACTTTATTAATTGTAGTCCTTAACTTAGCGAGTGTCTTGGCCTACTTGCCAGCCCTCATGTCAAAGCTGTATTTCTTAACGTGTAATAAATGGCTGTCCTAGAGAGTTAAAATGTGATTTCTATTGCAATGTTTAAATGTGCTCATAACGGAAGCTTTCTCATGAGAACCGACTGCTAGAAGATGCTGTTCTTGTTAATGTGACATTTTGTGTGTAATACGTGTGAGACTGACTTTCTCAGGAGGAGAACAATTGAGATACTGACTGGAGTAGAAGCTGCAACAATATTGTTACCTGACAAGCCGTATGATGAGGACTTTACAGGGCAACTCATCAACGACAAGCGAACAGAGTAATGGTAGAATTTATAGATTTTGAATTTTAGTTTTATTGGATAAAGTGTGAACATGCGGTTAACTGACCAAAAAGGGTTTGGGAAGTAGTTTTAGTAGTTTTGATTTAACGACACTGCACTTAGAAAAATGCAGCATTCTGCATTTCTCCATTAGATTCTTAGCCTATATTCTTGCTGGCCGAAAGGTCAATATTTCCTTATGCGTCTTGACAAGAGAAGTGCTTAACTTTACTGTTTAAAGACTTATCGTTTAATGAACTTTGATGCTGAATCCGTTTTGCCTTGCTGATCGACTGATGTCCTGTGGACGAAGACTGACTCTGCTTGCTGATCCACATTGAGGATAGGTATTATGAATTAGACTGTTGACTATCATGTGTATTTGCTTTTCCTTTCTATGCACCAACTGCACTGTTTTGATACAGCCACAGTTAGATGTTTCTCCAAATGTGCGTTACTAAATTGTTTTGCATGAAGCCCAACATGCTGATGCTAATCTGATGTTAATTAAGGATCCTCACTAATGAAATTATGTTAGAGAAACAATGCTTGATGAATTTCTCTGCTGAATTTGAATATACGTAATTACTTTGACTCAGTGGATTGTGTTATTAATCTGCACCATAACCTTAGAATGTGTTGTAGTTCAAGCTTTGATTAGATTACGTTTCTTCCGCCGCTTTGGACAGCCAGTATTGTTTCTGTATGTCTTTCATTTGATATTGAGATTAATCCACATAATCTTAGCATTGTTAATATAGGAAAATAAATAATCAAACTTTTACTAAAAGGTGTGGTTGTTTATGACTGAAAGGTCATGGTGCGTGATAATGATTGATTATTACGGTTATTGATTGTTGCGGATTATTGTTATTGTGCATCGGTTATTGATTATTGTTAGAAATGGGGTCTTTGGTTGGCAGTCAGGTTACCCCCTGTCCAAGCAAGGACCCTCACTCTAGTCAGGGTAAGTCACACACAAACAAAATGATCCTGTGCTCACCCTCTGATAGCTTGGCACTGATCAGTCAGGCCTAACTTAGAAGGCAATGTGTAAAATATTTGTGCAATAAATCATGCAATAACACAGTAGAACACCACAAAAATACACCAGTGTTTAGAAAAATATATAATATTTATGTGATAAGATGCAGGTCAAAACAATTAAAATGCAATTAGTAGATGTTGGACTATCACTGTAAAAAATGATATAAAGTGTCTTTAGTCTTTTAAAAAGCAATAAATGTCTCTTGCAAGCACAAAGTTCCTGGTTTGCGTTGAAAATCTCCGCAAAGAACCGCAGAGGAGGAGATGCGTGGAAAACAGGGGTGGGGGGTGCATTGATTTCTCGGGCCTCACGCGGCAATGAGTTGTTTATTCTTCACGCAGGGAAGGCTTTGCGTCGATTTCCGGCGCTCGGTCTTGGATCCTCTTCGGGTTGTGGGTTTTTTGGACGGCCCGGGGACGATGCATTGAAATCCGGTGCCGACAGGATGAAGTCACAGGGGCTGTGTCGATCCGGTGGGCGACGTGTGGAAATTTCTACTGCACGGCAGGTGCTGCGTCGATTCCTCTCAGGAAGTCAGGCTGCGTTGTTCCGGCTCAGCTGTGCGTCGATCCAGTGGGCCTTGCGTCGAATTTCCGGTCGCTACGCTGGCACTGCATCGATCTTCTTGTTGCAAAGTCAGGCTGCGTCATTCCAATTCGGCGTGCGGTGAATTTTTCACCACGTTGCAGCCTGTGTGTAGTTTCTGGCAGGCTGTGCGTCGATTTTCACCGCGCAGGGAGTTCTTCTTGTAGAGATGAAGTCTTTTTGGTCCTGAGACTTCAGGGAACAGGAGGCAAGCTCTATCCAAGCCCTTGGAGCGCACTTCTCAGCACAGCCAGAGAGCAGCAAGGCAGCAGTCCTTCACAGAAAGCAGTCAGGTGAGTCCTTTGGGCAGCCAGGCAGTTCTTCTTGGCAGGTTGCAGGTTCTGGTTCAGGTTCTCTTCTCCAGCAAGTGTCTAAGTTGGTAGGGGCAGAGGCCCTGTTCAAATACCCAAATGTGCCTTTGAAGTGGGGGAGACTTCAAATAGTGGCTTAGAAGTGCACAAGGTCCCCTTTCAGTTCAATCATGTCTGCTAGGGTCTCAGTAGGGGGTGTGGCAGTCCTTTATGTGAGGGCAGGCTACTGTCCTTTGACATGTGTCAGGCCCCCCCCACCCTTCCAGCCCAAGAGAACCCATTCAAAATGCAGATGTATGCAAGTGAGGCTGAGCATCCTGTGTTTGGGGTTTGTCTGAGTGAATGCACAAGTGAGCTGTCAACTGAACCTAGCCAGACGTGGATTGTAAGGCACGGAAGGATTTAAGTGCAGAGAAATGCTCACTTTCTAAAATTGGCATTTCTGAAATAGTAATATTAAATTCTACTTCACCGGTCAGCAGGATTTTGTATTACCATTCTGGCCATGCTAAATATGACCTTCCTACTCCTTTCAGATCAGCAGGTACCACTCAAACAGTATATGACGGTAGCCCTAATGTTAGCCTATGAAGGAGCAGGCCTCACAGCAGTGCAAATATGAATTTAGGAGTGTTACACTACCAGGACATGTAAACTACACTGGTACATGTCCTGCCTTTTGTCTACACAGCACTCTGCCCTGTGGATTCCCTAGGGCCTACCTTAGTGGTGACTTATATGTAGAAAAAGGGGGGTTTTAGGCTTGGCAAGTACTTTTAAATGCCAAGTCAAATTGGCAGTGAAACTGCACACACAGGCCTTACAATGGCAGGCCTGAGGCATGGTTAAGGGGCTACTTAAGTGGGTGGCACAATCAATGATGCAGGCCCACTAGTAGCATTTAATCTACAGGCCCTGGGCACATATAGTGCACTTTATTAGGGACATATAAGTAAATTAAATAGTCCAATTGGGTATGATCCAATGTTGTCATGTTTAAAGGGAGAGAGAATATGTACTTTAGCACTGGTTAGCAGTGGTAAAGTGTGCAGAGTCGTAAAACCAGCAAAAACAGTATCCACAAAGTGGAGGGAGGCAGGCAAAAAGTTAGGGGTGACCACCCTAAGGCTGTCAGGTCTAACAGAAACTGAAACGCATGTGTGCTCTTTTGAACAAATGGAAAACATATCTTGCGTTCTCCACTATATTTCCAAACATATCTGTGAAATATCCAGATCCTCAATTCAAGCATGTGTGGTTGGCTGTTTTAACTCACACCACAATATATGTTTGAGTCATCTGTATGCACATGAAGAGACAGGGCCGGCTGCAACGCTGGTGGCGCCTAGTGCAAGTCTTTTTTGGTGCCCCCCCCTTCACAAATTCCCTTACTACCATCCTCCAGCAGCGTCCCTCATCTCTCCATTGCCCCTCTCTGACATACATTTCATTTTTTTGTTTAGCGCTTATTATAGTTCACTCACACTCAGTTCTGTGATCTGCATGGGACATGATGCATGTATGAAAATCGCTATACGAATGCAACTGCAATTCAGTCTAAAACACCTGCACGAGGGAAGCCACTTCACCTGGCCGTTGCCTGTCTGTGCGCACTGTTTGCATGTAAAAATCTGAAGAAACATCCAACTGTCTGCCCAGATATGCCAAACACCAACAATTCATTTTTTGCTCTTTTTTAGGCCTCTGGGTGCCTTCCCTCCTCCGCTTCCTCATTAAATCTAGGGAGAGCACCTTCCCTCGCTCCAGAGAGAGCCCAGCAGTGCCATCATTGCATGGTCGCCATTATTCTTAGTTATCAATCATCTGGAATAAAATACAAATTAAAAGTATAAATTGCTGCCTGAAAGATCAAAGTAACCATCTGGAAACAGAAAGTCTTTGGAGCAGGAACAATTTCTGAATTTCAAAGTGGGAACTTTGGGCAGTACGTTTGTACTGTGTATTTTATTCCCCTGCCCCCCCCCCCCTATTTTTTCACCACACTTGTCCTTTTCACCCCTCTGTTTGCATAATCTACCCCTCAGTTGAAGTTTCTGTTCTTCCTCCCCTCGTCTCTCACTTCAGCTGCTCAGGCTGAAGGCAGTGCGAACGTTTCACTGTGCCTGCAGTAGGTCAGGAAGGTGTTCAGAATGCATTGTCGTCCATTCCAATCCTTGGCCTCTCTGCAGAACGCACATAGCAATGATCACGTATTCCAGTTGCAATTGTGATTCTGTGCCACTATATGTGAAAGAGGTACACAAATGTCAAAACTTGGATTATGCAAAAGTAAAAGTGCTTGTGCTTACAGCTGAGTGGAACCATAGTGTGTTTGGGGGAGGTGAAGTGAAGGAGATGCGAGGAAGGGCATTCACAAGATGTAGAGACAAATAGGGCACCAAATTGCACCAAAATACACCATTTTTAATTTTAAAGGTTTTCTAGGGGGAAGAACCCCCCATAATTGCTTACAAGCATTAGGCTTGTTCACTTTGCTTGTGCCAAAAATTCATTCATTGCCCTTATGCCCCACCACTTTTAAATTCCACGACTGCTCCCCAGTGTTGGCCAATGGCCGACACACACTGGGGTTGTAGTTCGGGCAACGACTGCTCTTAAGGGGTTAAGCCAAGGGCGTTTTTCTTAAATACATGAAAGGTCAAGTAACTGTGCCATCCTTGATACTTGCTTTTACCTGAAGTAGAAGATTACCACCATTTCAACTTCTAAATATACCTTTGCTTGTCCACATTTTGATCTTGCAGTTGCTAACTCCAGACCACCATCTGTCTCAACTATAAGTGAACCATAAATGAAATAACGTGAACTCTAAATATTTCCAATATCAAGCAATATTGATAAAGCTGTATATAATATATTTACTCTAGTCCTACAGACTCGGTGAAATTGAGCAGTAGTATCACCGTAGAAACCTGCAGGATTTAACTATCTCTGCTGTCTGCGACCTGTGATTGTGACCTATATATAATGTTTGGTTTTTCCGCCTTGCTCTTCCAAATACATTCTCAGTCATAACATACGGTTAACAGAGAGCTTAGAAGGGGAAGTACAGAAAGATGAAGAAAGATGTTATTTACACTTTGCTAAATCCATGTGAAATTGAGTAACCAGATGTTTACCACTTCTCATACATATAACTCTTTAGACAATTTTAAAGAAAATTGAGCTGAAGAATTCACACATTTTTCACGGAGTGTAAGCATCAAACAACTGCCCTTTTGAAACCTCGAGAATAATCAATGTATGTTCAAGAAGTACTATAAAATACACTGTTGTTTGGACCTGGGATTTCCCAAGGTAAGTCAGGCTTGTATGTTTTGCTTTTTTTCTTCCTACATAATGAAGGCATTTTTTTCGGACTACTACTTTATAAGTAGTTCACCAACTGTGTGATGTCTCTTTACAGGGCCAGTTTGGGGCAGTGAGACCGGTGCAGCCGCACCCGGCACTGACTTTGTGGGGAGGTGGGGCGCTGTATTTAAGAATAACGTATGGGTTTCAAAGCAAGTGAACTTCATTGTGCATACAGCAGTTTTCAGGCAACTATAAAAATGTCAAGATAACTCTGGTGATTAATGTCCCTGCTGGTGAGAGATCGGAATTTTGTCTAGTGGCAGTTTGGACTCATCATAGTAGGGCACATGGTTAATGTGCCTGCTTCGCATGGTGTGTTTGGCCTGCCGCCACAGGCCGGCAAAACAAACATGCGCAGTAGGCTCTCTCCAGCCCAGCAACACAGTTACTGGGCTAGAGAGAGCCTGCACAATCCTGCTCTGAGCAGCGTCAGGATTGTCAGCAGGGCAGGCTGGGAGCCTGTGCCTGCAGCGATGGAAAGGAGAGTGGCGTAGGTCGGCGGATCAGGAACATTTTCAAAAATGTGTTTAATAATTAAATGTACCCCCTTCGCGCCACACCCACCCCGTTTTAGCGCTGTGAGATGCAACTGGTCACAGGGATTTCTAGTGTGGGGCATGTATGCAGCTGTTGATTCTAGAGCAAGACAAAGACCACTTACCCCAACAGCTTTGTCCGGTTGGTGTCCAAAACAGAGGTCATGCACACCATCAGTCCCTTCTTTTCTTCAAGTTGGCAGGTTCTGACACGCTCTGGCTGAAATGCTGTAAACAGAATACATTTGGCCCAGAAGCATGCACCATGTATTCTGTTTAGAGCAGTGTTCCCCAGCCTTTTGACTTCTGTGGAACTGCACTTGATCAATACTGGTACCCAGGGACCCCCATTGAATCATTATTGAAATTCAGGGACCCCTCCCCACCCCCATCTGAATCATAACTGAAAGCTGGGGACCTAATCTGTTAAAATTATGACATTTTCTAAGCAGTTGCAGACCCCCAGGGGTTCCCAGACCAAAGGTTGGGAACCACTGGTTTAGAGCATGCAGTACGTGACCCGGCCTTCCAGAGTCATGAGTTAACTATGACGTCAGGCCCCGCTGGCTGTAGCCCCTCCCTTTCCCAGCTCTTCACCCTTTGATTACTTGGGAAAGGGAGGGCTGGTGCTAGGCAGCTTGAAATAATTTCCAAGCAGCTCCGTGAAGTACAGGGCTGATACTGTACATGCCTGGGCTGCTAAAAAATATGATGGTGCATTGCATCATTACTGGGCGGTCCCCGGGGACTCGAAGTATTGAATGCCCAGTCTGACATCATGTCAGCCCGAGGACTACTGAAAACTGAAAACCATAGATGGTACATGCACACGGATGCATGTGCCGGAGAATAACTGTCTGACGTCAGTTTCGGGAGCATCACTCTAGGAAGGTAAAGACACTCCAATATAATGAAAATATGGATGGATTTGCTTTTTGCAATTACCATCCATAAGGCCTGAGAAGTTACAGGGGTGCACTGCTGGGAGGGTTATAAAGGTACATCTGATGCTTTGCATGAGAGGGATTCCTTTATTTACATTTCGCTCGAGCTGTTTGGAAAGAGTATCCCGACCAGCTCAAGGTTTCTTTTTTCTGTTTCCTGGGCTTGCCTCATCCCCCTAAAAATTTCAGACTTTCTGTCCACCCCCCCCCCCCCCTTGGGGAGCAGATCAGGACCATTACCCCCAATATGTCCCCTGGGGGAATACAAAAAGCCTACTAAACATCAGGGAAAATTTACAAAAAAAAATAGAGAAGATGGGACTGCCCACTATCAGCGTGACCATGCCATCACCCCAAATAAATGTGACAACAGTCTTTCTGCCCCCACCCCAGGGGGTGATTACCCCCAATCTGCCCCCGGGGGGTGGGGGGAGGGGGCGGGGAGCCCACTGGTTACCAGGAAAATGTAAAAATAAATAAAAAAAATACACAGGAGAGGGGCCAACAACCATGGTGGCAAGGCCATGCCCCAACTCCAAATAAATGCTGCAGTAGTCCTTGTTCCCCAGGGAGGGTGGATGGGGATGATTACCCCCAACATGACCCCTGGGACCCAGAGCCCACTAGACATCAGGGATAAATATTTGACCAAAAACATAGGGTGCGCGATGCTCACCATGGGCATGGCCATGCCCGAACCCAAAAAGGCGCAAAAAGTCTGTCTGCTCCCCCAGTGGATGGGGACAGTACCCTCCAAATCTCCCCCCCCCCCCCCCCCAATAGGGACAGAAAGCCCATGGATACCAGGGACTACATTTATGCAGTATTGTTTGGGGTGGGGAAAGCTCACCCTGGCCATGGGCCTGTGCTCTCCCCACCCAAGGCCCAATAGGCTTTCTGCCCCCGGGTTGGATAGGGGTATTAAGAGGGGGGGGGCAGAAAGCCCACCAGACACCAGGGGCTCTATTTACACAGTATTTCATGGGGGAGAAGCACCCCAGGGCATGGGCCTGTGCTCCCCCTCCCACCCTGTGGCCCAATAGATTTTCTGACCTCCCTGGGAAGTGGATAGGAGTATTCACCCCCAATCTGCCTCCGTGGGGGGCAGAAAGCCCAATACACACCAGGTATTTCAAAATGGCAAAAAACAAACAAAAGGCGGGGTGGCCTGCTCTGGCATAGAGCCATAACCCTGCCAGGGATAGGGTGATATCGTCTTAGTTTACCCCTGGCAGAAAATAGAAGGGTTGTTCCAATTGGGTAGTTTGGCCCAAATCTGCCCCCAGGTGGGTAAAAACACTATACACCAGGGAGTTTGCATTTGGGGCACAATAAATGGGTGTGGGCATTGTACTTCGACATTAGCCATACCCCCACCTCAAAAGGGACAAACCAGTCTCTCAACATCCCCCTCCTTTTAGGGGTAGATAATGTGTTTGCCCCACTCCCATCTGCCTCTGGGGGTGGGGGACAGAAAGCCCACTAGACACCAAGGATTCCAAAATGGCCTCAAAACAAACAAAAGGACGGGAGGTCTACACTGGCATCAAGCCACATCTCTGAACCAGCAGAGGCAACAGTGTCTTTCTGGCCCCATGTGGGCAGATAGGGGGCTTGTTTCAATTGAGGAAGTTGTCCCAAATCTGTCCCCTGGGGAGGTAGAAAGCCCAGTAGACACCAGGGATTTAGCATTTGGGGCAAAAGAAAGGGACACAGGCATTACAAACTGTTATTGCCATGCTCCCATCCCAAAGGGGACAAACCAGTATTTTGACCTACCCAGAAGGCCCCCAATTTGCCCCCTGCAGGCAGAAAGTCCACTGGAAGCCAGGACAATAAAAAATTTTAAAAAATGAAGATGCTCACCTGACCCATCTTGACATCAGTAACCACCCTCACCACTAAAGCCCCTGTCTTTCTGCTCACCTGTGGACTAAAACATCCCATACCTATGGCAATCAATAGGGCATTCAATTCTTTTGGGTGTTGCTTTTACATATGAGCCAATCACAGCACAGCAGCAAAAACAATGCAGGGCTGAAGTTGACAATTTTTTAGGTAAAGTTTAAAACTCTTTACCTAAACAAGTTATGTTAAATCCAACAACTGGAAGTTGTGGGATTTATTATAACAATTAATTTGATACCAAACTCTTGGTATCTGTTACTTAAGGGGACTTTTAAAACTAAAATAAAGTCTCCCCATTCTAGCCTATGGAGGCCATTCAATACAATGAGGGAAAACAAATTTGGCTGTTTTTACCTCACCAGGGCTTATAAAACTATTTTTATAAGGTCCCTGCTTATAGTTACATGGCACCCAGCCCTAGGGGCACATAGGGCACACCTTAGGGGTGACTTATATGAAAAAATAAGGTGGTTTAAGACTTTGGAACTACTTTTAATTCCAAAGTCGAATTTGCATGTAACTTTAATTTAAAAGCAGCCAGCAAGGCAGGCCTGCCTTTAAAATGACACTGGGCACCTCAGCAGTGCGGGTGCACTACTTATGCTGGGGTCCCTAAACCTACATGCCCTACCATACACTAGGGACTTACAGGTAGGTTGACTTGGCCAATTACAATTAGCCTATTTTGCATACTGATCTTACACAGACCACAAGCCCTGTGACTGGTTAGCAGTACCCAGGGCACCATCAGAGTCAGGAAAACACCATCAAAAAGTGGAAAATTAGGGAAAAAAGTTAGGGGGCCTCTGCAATCAGCCCTGTTCTCTCATAGTTAGGGACACTTGTGACAACTACCTTAATCCGTCCGAGTGTTTGGCACAAGACAGCCACGTTCAGGATATATTTGTTCCCCTTGAAAAACTAGGTCACAGTGAGAAAGGTGCTGAGCCAGCAGTCTGTGCGGGCTTGCCCTTTACCCTATATCTGTTTCTGGTCTCTCCCTTTCCCACCTTCCTTCCTGCTTAGAGAGCAGGTTCCATCAGGTTTGTGCCTGCTCCATGTATCACGTGTCTACCCATGCCAAGGGTGTAGCTCTAAATGTGCTCCCTTTACAGTACATTTCATATTTAAGAGTATCCCTGAACTGTAACATCACATAATTATTTTTGAAGACATAGATTTGACATATTCAATAAAAGAACACTCATACCTCGGTCTGAGCACTACTCAGCCATAAACGACTAGATTAATTCCAATTGGTTAACTAAGAAGGGCAGTGAAACGGATGACAGTGGGCTTTAAAAATTAATTAACTCTGTCCCCAACAGAATACAAGTACTCTTGAATTGAAGGGCGCACAACTTCCACTTTCCTAAAACACATTGGTATATCATTATAGACTCAGGTTTCCAGCACTGGAAATCAACGCCGCATAATAGCTGGTAAACGTAGCAACTATCTGATGGTAAATCTCAGGCGGAATCTGACCTATGTTTTGCAGGAAAAAGACAGCGCCACGATTCTGGAATCTATGCCGTAATGTTATTCAATTATCAATCCAAAACGAATTGATGAGTTAGGTCTACATGAAAGGCTTAGAAAATGCAGCAGCTAGGACTGTTGCCAGGTCATGCAGGAGAAGACATATTGCAAGTTTTAAGGAAACCTTATCTTCGTTTTTTAAAAATGTATGGCATTTAAAACAGCAACCTTACTTCACAAGTGTACTTCTACTCCTATACCAGAAGATTTGCAAATGTTGTGCCTGTGTTTTTATCATAGAACTACATTATTTTAGGGAATTCGGAACTAACTGCGTTTGCAGATATGAGGAACAAAAATATGCTTGTGGTGTGGGTTAGCTTTGGGATACCAGTGTTGGGTTGTAGCGCCATTTAAATCTAATCAAAATGAATAAAATCGAATTTAATACCTAGCAAACTAAAATCTCTATGATAAAACACCACAGCAGGCAACCTGGACACTATCCAGTACCACATAAGCACATGTCCCTTCAGAGACACCTTTCAAATATTCAACTTTATCCAACCAGCTGAGTTTGTGATAGTCCTGTGGACCAAAAACAACATACCACAGACTGCCTTGCACAGGTAAAGTGAAGAATGGAACATAAACAAGATTTGTCTAGATGCCACAAAAACCTATAATGAGGCAAGTGACGCGAGGATCCTTATCTGGGCGAGTTTTCTGACGACACCGGTGATAAAGGTCAGAACCTTGGGGCTAATTTTCAAAACACAAATATGCAGTTTCCAAAACGTCCTTTTAGTCATCTGCACCACTTATTCGGGATATTTCTGCTGCTGCGCTAATGGCCGTCACCCAGGAAACTAACCATTCAAAAAACCCTGCATCATTTACCAAGTCACCCAAAGTCACACCTGACCACAGTCCCAGGTACACCACGAAAATATTTGCACCGAAAAAGTGGAATAGATCGCTAAATCCACTGAGTGATAACTTACTTGCGTAGGGGATAAAAAAAAAAACCCCACAAATGGTTTAAGGCAGATCCGTTCACAGAGAAGGGTAATTTTTTGTTTTTTTGTTTGTTGGTAGTTTTATATATCGCAAACTCGACCCGAAGGTACTGGAGCGCTCTACATGAGCACCAGTTACATTACACCAGATGGCGTTCAAATTATTTTTTGAGGCACCGGGAGATAAAGTAATTTACCCAGGATGTTGAGCTAATGCCAAGACTCGAACCTGCTCTCCAAGGTGCAAAGTCTGCAGCTCCTGCCATGACATTACATCTTCTCCAGTATCTGCAACTTGTTCCTCTGGGTCACGGAACCTATTTCAATGTAGTCACACTTTAAAAATGCATTTGTGTTCACAGGCCTGTTGCTTTCACCGCTACCAAACAGCAAAAGACTTGGTGAGCCCAAAGACCAAGAATGCCTTTCTGAGAAATAGTGCTCTCCACCTTTTCTTTGAAAGGGCTGGAAGCTCCACTATATCACAAACGATTGAACAAGCCTTGGAGGGTCACACTCCAATGCCTAGAAGCTGCCTTCCTGCTACATGACTGCTGTATAATCCCCCAAATAAAAAACAGAATATCTTATGATATTGCAGTAGTGCTTAAATGCGCAATAGCATATATGTATTTATACAGTTTAAAATCAGTTTAAGAATTCCTAATAGCGTGTTCTACGCTGAAAATTTGGGAAGCAAGTTGTGTATTGGAAGTGTCATGAGATTACTTTAGATATTAGACTGGCACTTTATTTTAGCCTAGACCTGCAGCTTGTGCCTATTCACTCCGAGACATGCGTTTTATTTTTCTATTATTTTATCAGAAGCCTTCTTTTAGTGATGTTTTCATTATTTTATCAGCTTGCCCGTTTAGACAGTCTTTTGATATTCTTTTCTCTGGTTGACAGTTTCATTCTGTGCTTTCTTCAAGGTTGTACGTGATAAGTTACAAATTATTGCCAGTACAAAGCATTCCTCAGGTCCTCAACTCTTATACACAGTCACGTCAGGGCAGTTTTCTCAGAACACCAGATGTTTTATTATAAATCGCCTCACTGGCCCCTACACAACAGAGGGGGAGTCCAATCAGTTGCTATCGTACACTGCATGTCACCTTTGCAGTTTCTGCTGAGACCCGACGCAGTCTCTCCCTCCATGTGGAAGAATTTGCAGTAGACCAACAGACATCTTTATCTACAATCACAGGTATGGTAGAGGGGTTCTCCCAGGGGCCTGATCAGTAGATTAGTGCTTACACTGCCATGCTCTTGTAGAGAACCTTAGTAGTGCAGGTAGGGATTTTAGAACCATTGTTGTGACAGTATGGTGGGACTTTTTCTGTTTCTCTTTTCCTGTCACTATCTTGCTTTTATTTTGTTTTATCATCCTTATAATCACAATACATTCCTATTTACATAGAATGCAGTTGATTCAATAAAACCTATTGAACTTAGTCCTGCTTCTGTTTTGCCTTTGTGTGGGTGAGCCATATGTGACAGAGAAAGAGATAAGATCAGTTTCACCACGATTTCCCTGATAAATACAGATTACATGCTAAGAAGCACTGCCACAAATTACCTTTTACGTGGGTACTGGTGAGGTGCTGCTAGCTGGCCAGAAGGGTTAGGCCGACAGCTGTCACACAGCGCGGGATCAGACTCAGTTCCCCCGCACCCAGTGGTGTTGCCGCCCAAATCCAGCACTCATTATTATAACGAGAGTCTTTATGACAGAAGCACCCTCAAGTTCTACCCACTGTCTACCCAACAGAGTGTACGCAAATTTAATTTACATGCAGCTGCCTGTACATATGGCATACATTTGATTACCATCAGTTTTTTGGGAATAGTAAATTTGTGCAGATGACAATTTATTGAAAACCTGTAAAGGAAAATTATGAAGGAAAAATGCAATGATGATAGTTGATATATAATAATGATAATGAACAGTGTGGAGCTCATTGCCTGCCTCTCGTGTAACCCTCTGCAGCTGTCCTTCCTATACCAGAACTTTGACAGCGATGGAAACCATGCACGCAAACTGTCTTACACTTTCCAGTAAGCCTCCTTCTGTTTAATTTCACTACTTTATTCTACTATGAAAACTCTACTGTATGATTTCAAAAGAGCTACCCACATTATTTAAACCAATGTTCTAGGAGTCCCAGTTGATAGCCTTATTTATTTAAAATGCATAATGAAGGTTTGTTATGTCAATCACTATCTTAACGAAAGGTGCTTATTTTGTTCATGCATGAATTGTTGCAAAGCTTTCCTGCTCGACACAGGAGGTGACAGCGTAATTTTGAAAACGTTGACAGGTAACAGATGCTGTATTTGTACCTTGAGGAAAATCGCTGAAAAATCAATATCAGGTTTGTTTTTTCGAGTGAATGAGAAAATCAAAGATGTTCTTCGTGCACACATTAATTTACAATTTCGATAAAACACAATAAAGATATTCCTGGTACGCGCCCTGATGGAATTGTCCACTGGATGATTTATGGGGATTTCTGATCATAGTGTAAAGCAGCGTTCCCCTGTCTGAGTGCCCAAAAAGAAGTTTGTGGTATCCTGGTTTTGATTGTTACCTTAGATGTCCAATATTCTAGTGTATGTCCAGAGGCTTAGGCCTATGCCTTGACATGAATGAGATCCTGGACATGCCGTGTGTGCTGGAGGGGCTCACCAAGCCCGCTTCATTTGTCTGACAGTGGACTGCTACCCCAGTCAAGGGTTTAGCATTTCTGAGCAGTGGTTACAGAATATCATGATTGTGAATCTACAGTTTTGACCAGACCTTTTTCTGTGTCATTGGTGTGAAGGCCTACTGGTCTACTTGTATAAAGTTCTCCATCTATCCACTAAACAAGATCCTAGCATTAATGTTGGACCTGGTCCTTGTGGCAGGTTCATCCCCTGACTTTTTGCCTCCTATTTTTTCTGACCGCTCGCTGTTGTCTCTAGGACTCTGAGCACTTTATCACTGCTGACCAGTGCTAAAGTGTAGGTGCTCTCCCTTCAAAAGTTGGTATGATTGGCTTATACCTGATTGGCATATTTAATTTACCTGTAAGTCCCTTGTACGGTGATATCTCTATACCCAGGGCCTGTAAATTAAATGCTACTAGTGGGCCAGCAGTGCTGCTTGTGCCACCCACTGAAGTAGCCTTTCAAACCTCTCAGGCCTCCTAGCGCAGGGCCTGTGTGTGCAGTTTTCTGCCACAGGGACCTGGCATCTAAATTTACTTGCTAAGCCCAGAACTCCCCCTTTACTACATATAAGTCACCCCTAAGGTATGCCCTAGCTTGCCCTATGGGCAGGGCACTATTTATATAGAAGGCAGGACATGTGCCTGGTTGCGTGGCCTGTCCTGGTAGTGACAAACAGCCTAACTTGGCGTCTCACTGCTGTGAGTGCTGCCTTCTCATAGGATTGCATTAGAAATGCCCTGCCTTGTGTGTAGGGGGTATTTTCTGATTTATGAGGGGTAGCGTATGCATGTTTGGTATGCTTGTAATGGTGATGAGCAATGCTGCTTACTTGTGTAAGTGGATTTTTATTACTATTACAGAAATGCCACTTCTAGAAAGTGAGCATTTCTCTGTGTTTATGATTCCAATCCATGTCTGGGCAGAGTGACAGTTGGGCTTTGTGCATACTTTTCAGACAGCCTTACACAGGGAGGGTGGAGGTGTCACAGAAGTGCATTTGCATGCTGAATAGTCTTCCTGGAATGAATGAAGGGAGAGGCGGGGCACACCTGCATTTGTAAAGGCTGTGCCCTGGCCTCACACAATAGGGTCATTTACCCTCAACTGATGTTTGGAGCCTGTGCTGGAGGAGAGCGGGAGCACCCCCAGAACCAGTTGAAACTGGTTGGAACCTCCTCTCCCCTTCCCTTGTGGACACACTGTAGAACGGAGTATAAGTAAAGGGGAGTTTTCCCCACAATTTGGAGACACTGGAACTTACTGGGAACCGGACACAGACTGCTGGAGGGACTCCGCAGGAACTGCCATGGGCGGCTGCTGATGTGCGGACCTGTGACCTGCTGGGTCACTAGGAGAGACTGTCAACTGCTTGCATCCCCCTTGTGCTGGCCTGCTGCTGGGCCCTGCCACCTGTTCTCCTTCTTCCTTGACTTTGTCCCTCAGGGGCAGGGTGCCGTGGCACCTGACCCCTGCAACGGCATAAAGCACGAGGAGTGCTTCATCTTATTCTATAGCACCTGGAGGGTGCTTTGTTGTGCTTAGATTGAGTGCTGTGTGAGCGCTTTTCTCAGGGGTCTTCCAGCGTTTCCCAAACGCGTTGCTGCTGTGAGGAATTCACCGCTGCGACCTGACTATTTTAAAAGTGCGTCGGAGCCGCACTGTCCAACAAAAAGAAAGGAAAGGAGCAAGCGCGCTCCAAATGTGCCACCGGGGCGAGCACGCTCCAAGGAGTGCCCCTGGGGCACAAGCAAGCACATGCCTCGGAGCCTGCCCACATCAACAGAGATGGTGGGGAAGGAAACCTCATCGGAGGCTCCCCGCCCCACCGGTCCCCTGGAGTCTCCTTCTGCAGGACAGGCAGGTGAGAAGGAAGCCTCATCGGAGGCTCCCCCTGCCCCGAGGAGCCCTTGGTCTGCTTGCTGAGGCAGCAGGTGGGGTGGATGCCTCGCCGGAGGCCTCCTGCGCTGCAGGTCTCCTTCTTTGATCCCTATTGTTGTTTTGGGGCATTGTTTGCTCCTCCCTCATTGTAGAGCCAGTGGAGGCCCTGAGGGGGACCCCACAGATTGCGCACCCCGCCAGGCCCCCTATTGTTCTTTTTTGGGCATTGTTGTGCCCCCCCCCCCCCCTTTGTTCAAGGGCCAGTGGAGGCCTGGGGGGCCCTCTAGAGGTAGCCAGCCCCAGGAGGGGCCTGTTATAAACCCAGAGGGGGTGCATGTCGCCCACCCTCCCCCAATTACAGAGGGCCCCTGTTTTGCACAGTAGAGCATCGGTAGCCCTATTTGTTTGCTTCTAGGCACTGGAAGTGCTTTTCATTAGAGCAAACAGGCACTTTAAAAGAAATCCCTATTACTTAGGTTCCTAATATGGAGTTTATGGATTTAAATGTTAACCTGTTTGCTTTATGATGTGCTACATATATGTTTTGCTGATGTTCCTTTTATGGACATGGTCTGCTAATATGTCTTCCTGACTTGCCATATGTTTTATAATGTTCCTTATATGGGCATTTATGATATTTCTATGGCAAGTGCATTGGTGTAGTAATGGGATTCCTGACTACTGCTTATGTTGCAGAATATTAAGTAACCTGTGTGTTATATGCGACTACTGCTGTTTCTGCAGAGTAACTAAATGGGTAACGTTCGGACAACTGCTAAGGTAGCAGGATATTACTGACATGTTGTGTTCGATCTAATAAATACGTTGTGTACAATACAGTATATTTTCATGTAACTTGATGTTGTGTTTCCTTTGTAGTGAGGATACTGCGTCATGTGTTTTGTGCAAACGTTTTAAACATTGCCTCTGGGATAGGCCTGACTCCTCGTGCCAAGCTACCAAAGGGGTGAGCAGGGGTTATCCTGGATGTGTAACTCCCTTGCCCTGGCTAGAGTGGGTGGCTTCTGCCTGGCTTAGGTGCATACCCTAACCAACCAGAAACCCCATTTTTAATAATTACCATCTCAAGTGCATGTTATACATGACTATAAATGTGGCTCCTAAGGTACATGCATTGTGCATGAGTGTGCTGAGTTGTGGAGGCCTGTGGATTTCATTTTAGAAGTCCCTTGGCCTGGTTCTGTGCATGGTTGTGGGCCATTACAATGAAATGGTAAGTATATATCAGGTAAGTGAAACACACACACACATTTTATAGATATATATACACACACACGCACACACACATATTTGCCCCCCTCCCCCCCCACTGGAAAAACCAAAGGTTACAGGGACGTCATATTAGTAAATACAATTTAAAAACCTGAAAAATTCACTCAAAGAAAACAAAAGTTACAGGGATGTCCTAGTTGGGCTCTGATTTTACACACACAAGACCCTGGAAATTCAGCAGTTCTAGTTACCTGAGCTAATTATAACGTACTTGTTTATGACCACACATAGTACAGTACTCATAACATGGTCAGTAACATTATTGATGACATCTCAAATGGCATTACTGATGACATTACTTCCAGCATGTGTTTCGTAAAAGCTTCTGCCACTGAAAAATATATACTGAGCTACTCCATAAGGTAAATTATTATTCTTTCTGCAGCACTAATGATTTTTAATATTTCAAACATATATCACCTGAAGTAGAATCCCGTTTTTAAAGCAGATGTACTATTTAATCAGTGGAATAGCCTATACTGTGACACATTTGCTGCTGATGTAAGTCTATGGTAGTGCTTTGCAACAGTCTAAGCTGTTCATTAAGACTTCACTACACAGTAACGGCTGAGTGTGTTTCTGTTTTATGAAAGACTGGCCAGTTTCCTTAGACCTTTCTTTTTTTGATGAATGACTGTAGTAGTAGATTGCAATAAATGTATCTGGTCACTAAGAAATTTCTGTAGGGTGATGGCTCAGTGTAGTACAACAGAATGACCTCTTTGTTGACACCTTTCTGCAGGATGAAGAATAATTTTACTAGTGGTGTGTAATAGTGCCCTGCCCACTAAGACATCTCTACTAGGTTTGTGTTGTAGTAGTTTGTGTATAAATGACATCTGAACTAAAACTGCTTTCCTGGTTGACGAATGATGTGTTGTGGTTTGTGATAGCCTAGCCTGTAAGGTTAGATGACTTACGTTGGTCATTAGTGTTTAGAGCAGTGGTTGAGATATTAGATCAGTGATGTCATTTGAGATGTCACCAGTGGTGGAATAAGTGAGGTCATAAGCAGTGTATTAAAGGGGACATAAGTTATAGTTTACTCAGATAACTATAACTGCTGAATTTCTATGATTGTGTGTTTGGGCCTAGCTATGAATTCCCTGTAACCTTTGGCTTTTTCAGTGAATTTCTAAGGTTCTTTTAATTCTATTTCCTAATAATGTCCCTGTAAGCTTTGGTTTTTCAGTGAATTTCCTAACTATGATATTCCTTCAACCTTTGGATTATTTAGTGAATTTCACAGGTTTTTTAAATATAAAGCATAAAACAACTTTGCCCATAAGTTCTTTTTAGCAATATAACTTTGTACAAGTTTATAAGTACATTTTATTCAAACATTTATTCATACAGTACATTTTAAAAGTAACAATTAAGAAATCAAGGTAACTTAAATTATGTAGCCTTTCTTTAAATGCAATGCAACACGTTTTACTCACTTTTTTTTTTAAACCATTTTATGGGTTAGCGGATGTGCCTCAAATTCGAAATGGGAGCCCACACAAGTACTCCATAGTAAGTAGTTCCTGAGACGAAATTGTGGTGGATCCACTGATTTGTCAAAACATTAAAAATATATATATATAAATTTCACATACAGGCCCCTCAAATTTTAACATTGGCCTCAGAGAAACAATATCCATACGATATTTGGAATCCTATCTGTCTTTTATAACACTGAGTTCAGCGAATGTGCTGATACACTGTGATGGCACCGCGGATCTGCTGTGTTGTCAGGAAAACAACTAAACCTCAACTTCTGATTGGACAGAGTAAGTCCTTACCGATGCACATTGCAAACTACACTCTAAGGGCCAAATGTAGTAAAGGGTTTTTCCCATTCTGTGTCAATGGGAAAATGTGTTCGTACATATGGCCCTAACTTAGTTATTTGGCTTTCACGCATCTTTAGAAAACCCTGAAAACATGGGCTGCATTGGTTTTTTGCCTTCCTGCAAAAAAAACATACTTTCAAAAGCAACATGTATTCTTCAGAAGATAGGAGGAGAACACCACAATGAAGAGGAGGCAGACTTGCCACCTTCCAAGGAGTCTGAGGTGTGGAAGCATTTCTCCACACCATCAGGAGAAAAAAGGTTGTGGCTCAAACTGTAGAGTGCAACATATGCCACAGAAAACTATCAAGAGGAACTGGGAAGAAGTATTCCCATGACACTTCGTCCTTGTGGAACCATCCTAAGACCAGTCACAAACACACATACAACAGGATGATAAGAGTGAAAGAAGGAGGTGGAGCTTCATCGGCAGCCGGACCATCTACGGAATTGTCAGCACCTGACCAAATGGTTACTATCCCTGTTGTCTCACACAAACTATCGGGGATGGTCACTCATTGTGGGAAGTGTCATACGCCAGTGGGACTGACTATGTCTTTGGTTGCAGACTACATGGATGATGTCAACAACCACACTTGTCCACATCCCATTCTTTGTAAAGACTGAAGACAGTTGCTTTTCCAAGCTGCCTTCCCTCATCCCAGCTATTTTTGTTTCAAAAGGAAGAGGTCAAAAAATATAAAACTTTTTTTTTAAATCCATCCATTAAAAAAAAAAACCCTAAAAAACTGCTTTTTAGAAGAATCACTTCATACGATCAAAGGAAGAGCTAACTATGTGTTTTGTGTTTTCGTGCAATTAAGTGTTTACGTTTTTGCTAGTTTTTCTATGACTACATGTATCATACCCTGCATAAGTGAAATCAAAGTATTACATCTGACTACTTTGATATTCACCAAGGGGAATAAGTCTATAAAATATTTAAAAAAACACACTAGCAATGTTTTGCAATGCCATCTAGTATACTCAAATTGAACTGGATGTCTGAGTGGTTGTATGGGTGTCTCAGTGGATGCGTGAGTGGCTCTATGGGTGTATCTGTGCTTGTGTAAGTGGCTCTCTGGGTGTGTGAGTAGCTGTGTGGGTCTGTGAGTGGATGTGTAAGTGGCTGTGTGGATATGTGAATGAGTGTGTAAGTGTTTGTATGGGTGTACGATTCTATGTGAGTAGGTGTTTGCATGTGTAAATGTCATCAGCTGTGTGAGTGACTATCAGTGTGTTAATGGGGATGTAAATAGCTGTGTGGGTGTGTAAGTGGGTGTGAGTGGGTGTCAATCTATGAGTTGGTGTGAGTGACTTTATGGGTGTGTGAGTTGGCATTTGAGTTGGCGTGTGAGTAGCTGTATGGGTGTATACATCTATGTGAGTAGGTGTTTGCATGTGTAAATGGGTATATGAGTGACTGTATAGGAGTGTAAGTGGGTGTGTCAGTACCTGTGTGGGTGACTAAAGGTGTATTAGTGGGGATGTAAATGTCTGTGTGAGTGTATGAGTGGATGTGTAAATATGTGAGTCTGTGAGTTGGTATGACCGTGGCTCTATGGGTAAGTGAGTGGGTGTGTGAGTTTGTATATGAGTGTCTGCATCGGTGTGGTTGTGTGTATGTACGTATGTGGGTGTGTGAGTAGCTGTGAAAGTTTTTGTATGGTTGTGCAAGTGAGTATCTGAATGACTAGGTGGATATCTGAGAAGTGATTGTACAGATGTGTGAGTGAATATGAGTGGCAGTAAGGCACTGTTAGTGGGTGTCTGACTGCAAGTGGGTGCACTCTTTTTAATTGTAGTCTGGAACACCCTCACAATGTAATCTAAGACAATAACACTGCAATAACTAATTTGCAAATCACATTACTCCACTGGATGGTGCCATTCATCTGTATGAAAAATATATAAAAAAATATGAATTATCTGACAATTTACAAAATTATAAATTAAATTTTGAAATGTTAATACATAGCTTCATAATAGCAATAAAGCACTACACGTTTCCCATGCCCTGACATATTTTATCATACAAAATAAGCATTCCATTTTCCCTTTTTTACTGTTCTTAAAGTTTGTGCTTTTACAACAGAAATGATGTACTGTACAAAGAATCATCCTTGAAAAGTGTAGACTGCATAAAGAAAACACAACCACAGAATAAGTCACTGAAAATAAGCAACACTGCCTACTGCATTCCTTACAATTTTTTAAATTATCATTTTATCTATACTTTCACTACTACTCTAAAGAAACATATACTAAAATTGAGAACTTCATCATTAGAAGTACTGCTAGATATATAAGGCTCACCAGCATTGGTAAAACATTATAAAAGACAGCACCCTTGTAGGCCAGATGACGTCATAAATCCTGACAATGCATCTACAATAAGTAGACTATTCCACTTTTACAACTGAGACCCTCCTTAGAATTGTGGTTCCAAAAAACAAAAGATAGGAATTTCATAACTGCCATGACAATCTTTGTCTGAATTTAAGGTTCCTACCATTACATTCTGTCCATCTACTTCTATTGTTTAAATAGACAGTATAATGATCAGATATAATACTGACTCCTTCATGCCAGAAATAGATGTGTGTCCTGCTTTAAAATTAGCTATATCATTATTTAATTTACTGCCATCTGCTCTGCAAAGTTGTAGCATTAAAATAACATACTTCCCAGTTCTTGCTACACAAAGTCAACACAACATCTGTTCGACAATTTTAACATACATTATTTTGTGGGTTTTTTCTCACTAATCTCTCAAAAGTCACACTTTTGGAATCTGGTAATGTTAAATAAAAATTCCAATTCCATTTGTGCATTTGATATTTATGAGTAATCTTCACATTCATGGTGCCACGAGTAGTAGTAATACTTTATTTTGGACATAGACCATAAAAGCAATTAACACAGTAAAATACATCAGTACAGTCAATTAAAACACGTTATACATCCAATATAAACGCACATCTCAGGACTATCCCAATTGGTGCCACAAAACAGCCTAATTTGTATAAAGCGGAAGTGCAAACCATGCTAAACAATAACAAAAAATCTGCAGTTAATCATTTAAAATATCTATTAGTTTACACAGCATTACCTTATGCAATTAATCATTCGAGGAACAATGGATAGATACAAGAAGACAGGGGGCGATAGCCACTTGTTATATTATAATAGTATTCCTAAGGCCAGTACACTGGTTACATTTTTCAATTTAAAAACTAATAGGCCGTGGGATGCTGGGGTGCCCTCATTCAATAACAGACCATTAGTGGTCAAAAGTAAGTACAAATATACAAGGAACAATGGGTGCTTATTACAATGTCATTGTATTCCTAAAGCCAACAGCACTCATTGCATTTACAATTTAGAACTCTCAGTGCAAACAATGTTATGATGTACAGCATAGCCCTCCCTCAGTAGATCAATTTGTCAGGCAGGCTTATTCCGTGCGGCTAAGTGCATACACATTCCATACCATCTTACAAGTTAGCCTAGTTGTATAAAGTGCAAGTACAACCCATGCTAAAACAAATGAGGTTGATACCTGTTGCCCAATTTGAGGCGTCAATTAAATTAATTTCTGGGTAGTGCAGGTAAATACAATGTACGTAGAACAATAAGCAGCCATACTAACACAAATAAAGATATGTATAGTTGCCCACTTCAATTATATTTCAACACCATTTAAAACTATCAAAGTGTGCACTGCAGAAGTCTGCAATATGCATATAACGATAGACAGCCCAAGTTTGTATTATCTAATTGCTGGCCCCAACAAATACTAGCACTATATCACAAGGCCCATTCACCTCCTGATTACACTTACTGCTAGCAGTAATGTTCTAATACAGAATATCATTAACATGCTCGTGTCTGATCTCATAATTTGAAGAGCAGGCAAAAAGTGCTGGAATCCCAGATTCAGACAATAGGGTTTAAGCCATTTCACTCCGGCACGCGAATACAACGAGCAACTGAGCATTACATGTTCTATGTTTTCCACACGCCGAAAGCATTTGACACTTTACTAGCGTTAGAAGCGGTAATCTCCTTGCTCCATTTGTGAGTAAAACTATTTAGTGCCAGCGTGCCAAGTCTCATCATAATAAAAAGTGTTCTAGCCCACTGTGTCGTGATCTCGTAAAGATACAGTTCAAACTTCGGGAAAGATTTAATGGACAGTAACTTACTAGTAAGGTTAGCACTATCAGCATTCTGTAGATGGGTTGTTTTTATGTACCCCCAAATGGATTTCTTCAAATGAGCTTTTGAGGATGAATATTAACCACACAAATCTTCCAACCCTAGTGTACACATCCATTTTTTAATGTGTGACATCCAGGAAATTGACAGATTCTTGTCCAAGTGAACAAACTCATAGAAGCCTTATCAATAGGAACTGAGTTCTGGATTTGACCAAAGTAGACCAAAGGTCTCAAAGCTACCAGGTCACCTGTCAGATTTAAACCCAAGTTAAAATATTAAAGGACAAGTGGTGTGGTTTGCAAAAGGGAGAGTACTGATCTTATGATGTGATTTACCTTAATTGATTGGGAATACACCAATTTCCAGACCTCAGCCCTGTACAAGGCATCCGACTGGGCAGGGACCTTACAGATTTCTATTGCTTAGTAAACGGCCTTCTGGGAAGAGGCCCTTTGAAGCCTCCCAATTTCAGCTACTTTGTGCAAGATAATTGCCTTGCACTTCTCATTGAGAGCACACCATAGTAGGGAACTGCTAATTCTAATGCCAAGGTAATCGAATAATTTAACTTCTATGAGGATCGCAGCCCCTAGTAATAAATCTTCAGGAAAGAGTTGAGGCCTAAATGACAAATATTTGTTTTCCTTGGGTATTCATTTATAGCCCTCGAGAATAAGAAAAATCCTGAAATCTATTTAATAAGTTCTGGAGACCGATAGATCTATGAGATGAGCGTATGTCATCTGCAAACAGACCGGGTATGGGGACGCCACAGAGTTTAGGTGAGTCATGGGTGAAATCAAAAAGGCTATTAAATGTGTCATTAATAAACAAGGAAAAGAGTGTTGGTGCAAGAACACAACCCTGCCACACCCCCGTGTCACTTTTATCCTCTCTGTTTACTCCCCATCCTTACCTCACTGTACCTGGGCAAAGGTACCTTAGTGAGGCCTCATTAGAATTGGTACCACAAGTAAATAAGTCCAAATAATTATTTAACAGGTATCTCTTCTTCTTCTAAAACTGCAAACATCACCATTAAAAATGCCTGTGCATCCTCAAGTATTCTGAGTAAACTATACAGATCCACTACACACATATACAATGTCTCGACTTAATGATGTAGAATGCATTTTCATTCTCTCACTACGCCAATGGTTCAACAAAGCACACAGTGCAGAACACAAAACCTATTGCTGCGTCTCTTGAATTGCATCTACAACACAAGGTAATGCAAACAATTTGTTTACCACAACATCAGAATAGCTGTTCACACCAAAGGGGTTTGATCATTAATAACCAACAATATCTCCCTCGTTTTAAATTTTTTGTTTCTTAACAACTTCCTTTTTCTCTTTCATTTCTTTCTTTGCAACACCAGTACTACACTGCTTTGAAAAACTTTCCGCTTTGGACAGATATAACATTTCTCATAGACTGGATACTGTCCTAAATGAGGGGCATACAGACTTCTTAATCAGTTGAATTCTTTAACACAACTTGAGTCTGCATTTATTCTCATTTCATCGAATGCAACTAGATACAAAACAGATAATGTCCTAACTTGAGACAAAGCTATATATTACATACCTTCTTTAACCCCTTGTGTGCTGTGGACGAGGTGATCTCTTCCTCGGCACTGGTTCGCCGGTGCCAAGGACGAGACCACCTCGTCCTGCTATGGGCGCCAGCGCTCCCCCCCGATGGCCAGGCACCCCCCTCCCCTGGGCAGGGATGGAAGGGGAATCAATTCCCCTTCCACCGCCGCGACCCTCCTGTGGCGTCTGATGACGTAAGCGCGCTTTCGCACGCTGACCTCATCAGAGGCCTTCCCCTCGGCGCTGGAAGCTCAGCTTCCGGCGCCTGATCGAAGGAGGAATACAAAGCATTTCTCCTCCGATCATGTGGAGGGGGCAGAGAAGGCTTCTCTAAGCATTTCTGCTGCCCGATCGCGATGCGATCGGGCAGTAGAAATGCCACTAGACACCAGGGATTTTTTATTTTTGTTATTTCAAATAAGGGCCGCTCCTCAGGGGGGCAATTTATTACTTGCCATTTCTGCCCCCCTGGGGGCAGATCGGCCTAAAATTATTAGGCCGATCTGCCCGGGGGGGGGGGGGGAGGGCAGAAATCCACTAGACATCAGGGAAAATGTTATTTATTGTTTTTTTTTTTATGTTTGGGGAGCGACCCCCTGGGCAAGGGTCGCTCCGGGGGGAGGGGGGAATTATTATTAGGCCATTTCTGCCCCCCCCCCAGGGGCAGATCAGCCTCATATATTACCAGGGATATATTTTCGGACTTGTGATCTGCCCCTGGGGGGGGGGGGGGGGGGGGGGGGGGGGGGGCAGAAACCACTAGACACCAGGGAATGTATTTTTTTGTGGGCTATTTGAAGTAAGGGGAGCAGCCCCTTGAGCAAGGGCTGCTCCTCGGGGGCAAATTATTTCTAGGCCATTTCTGCCCCCCCCCCCCCCAGGGGCAGATCAGCCTCATATTACCAGGGATATATTTTTTCTTTTTACTTTTATTTTTTTATGTTTGGGAAGCAACCCCTTGGGCAAGGCTGGCTCCGGGGGGGAGGTGGGGGCAAATCATTATAAGGCCATTTTTGCACCCCCTGGGGGCAGAAACACTAGACACCAGGGAATATTTTTTTGTGGGGGCTATTTCAAGTAAGGGGAGCGGCCCCTTGGGCAAGGGCCGCTCCTCGGGGGGGGCAAATTATTTCTAGGCCATTTCTGCACCCCCGGGGGCAGATTGGCCTAATATTATAAGGCCGACCTGCCCCCGGGGGGCAGAAAACCACTAGACACAGGGATAAATTATTTTTGTTTACTTTTATTTTTTATGTTTGGGGAGCGACCCCTTAGGCAAGAGTCACTCCCGGGGGGAGGAGGGGGAGGGAATTATTATTAGGCCATTTCTGCAGAAACCACAAGACACCAGGATTATTATTTTTTTTTTTTTTTAAATACTAACGCATAAGGGGAGCGGCCCCTTTGGCAAGGGCCACTCCCCGGGGGGGGGGATGGGAATATTTTTATGCCTTTTCTGCCCCCCGAGGCAGATCGGCCTAATATAATTAGGCGGATCTGCCCCCGGGTGGCAGAAACCTCTAGACACCAGGGATATATATATTTTGTTTATTTACTTTGTTTTTATGTACAAGGGTCAGTTCCCAGGCGGACAAATTGTATTTAGGCCATTTCTGCCCCCCTTGGGGGCAGATCAGCCTATTTTAGTTAAGCCAATCTGCCCCAAAGGGGGCAGAAACTATGGATTGGTGTGTGTGTATGTGTGTGTTTTGTTTGGAGGGGGCAGCCCCTTGGGCAAGGGTCACTCCCCATGGGGGCACTTTACTGTTGGCCATAACTGCCCCCCTTGGAGGCAGATTGGCCTATTTTGGAAGGCCCATCTGCCCCCAAGGGAGGCAGAAAGCCCACCAGAGACCAGGGAAGATTTTTTTTTTCCAAAATAAGAGGTTGAGGGTATGGCCATACCCCCACCCCAAATAAATGGGGCCAAAGCTGTTCTGCCCATCAGTGGGCAGATTGGGCAATTACCCCCAATCCACACCCCGGGGGGACAGAAAGTCTACTAGATGCCAGAGAAATAGTGGGGTGTTGGCTACCAACCAGTATGGGCCTGGTTATGCCCCCACCCGAACTGAAGGGTCTTTCAGCTCTCCCCTGCACACTAAACCATCTTATCTCATGGCAAGCAAGAGGACATTTGATTATTTTTGGGTTTTGATTTACATTTGGGCCATGAGAGCTTGGTAACTCTCAAAATCGTCCCACTTGGAATGGTGAGGGCTGCACTTTTTTTTTTTTTACTTTGGGACGCTGCCATGTAGAAAAATCCACAAGACCTAGACACATCTGAAAAATAAACATCTAGTTGATTCCAGGGTGGTGTGCTTCACATGCACCCGCACCATTTCCTTACCCAAAATGCCCTGCAAACCTGCAACTTTGCTGGAAAGCACATATTTTTCCCACATTTTTGTGATGGAACCTTCCTGAATCTGCAGTAATCCACAAAATTCCTACCACCCAGCATTGTCTCATCTATACCGATAAAATTTCTGCTGCACTTGTCAGCCTAAACATTTTTTTTTCAAACTGCCCTTTTGGACCCACTTTGGTTCCCTCTCAATTTCGATGTGTTTTCGGCTCTTCCCTGTCAAAAACACTTGGCCCACCTACACAAGAGAGGTATAATTTTTACCGGGAGACTGAGGTAACGTTGGGTGGTAGGAAATTTGTCCCGGTGCAGTGAACCCACACAGAAATGTGGGAAAAATTTGATTTTTTTTTAGCTAAATTTGCGGTTTGCCAAGGATTCTGGGTTAGAAAATATTGGGGGCATCGACGCAAGTCACACCTCCCTTGACTCCCTCGGGTGTCTAGTTTTCAGAAATGTCTGGGTTTGGTAGGTTTCCCTAGATGGCTTCTGAGCCCCGGAGCAAAAACGCAGGTGCCCCCCGCGAAAACAGGTAGTTTTCTATTTGATAATTTTGATGGGTGCAGATAGTGGTTTGGGGCACTTCCTGTTGCGAGCACAAGGCCTACCCACACAAGTGAGGTACCATTTTTATCGGGAGACCTGGGGGAACGCTGGGTGGAAGGAAATTTGTGGCTCCTCTCAGATTCCACAACTTTCTGTCACCGAAATGAGATGAAAATGTATTTTTTTAGCCACATTTTGAGGTTTGCAAAGGATTCTGGGTAACTGTACCTGGTGAGAGCCTGACAAGTCACCCCGTCTTGGAGTTCCCTAAGTCTCTAGTTTTAAAAAAATGCACAGGTTTGGTAGGTTTCCCTAGGTGGCGGCTGAGCTAGAGGCCAAAATCCACAGGTAGGCACTTTGGAAAAAACACCTCTGTTTTCTTTGAGAAAATGTGATGTGTCCACTTTGTGTTTTGGGGCATTTCCTGTCACAGGCACTAGGCCTACCCACACAAGTGAAGTACCATTTTTATCGGGAGACTTGGGGGAACATAGAATAGCAAAACAAGTGTTATTGCCCCTTGTCTTTCTCTACATTTTTACCTTCCAAATAAACAACAGTGTGTGTAAAAAAGACATCTATTTGAGAAATGCCCTGTAATTCACATGCTAGTATGGCCCCCCCGGCATTCAGAGATGTGCAAATAACCACTGCTCCTCAACACCTTATCTTGTGCCCATTTTGGAAATAAAAAGGTTTTCTTGATACCTATTTTTGACTCTTTATATTTTAGCAAATGAATTACTGTATGCCTGGTATAGAATGAAAACCCACTGCAAGGTGCAGCTCATTTATTGGCTCTGGGTACCTAGGATTCTTGATGAACCTGCAAGCCCTATATATCCCTGCAACCAGAAGAGTCCAGCAGACGTAACGGTATATTGCTTTCAAAAATCTGACATCGCAGGTAAAAGTTACAAAGTAAAACGTAGAAAAAAATGGCTGTTTTTTTTTTACCTCAATTTCAATAATATTTAATTCAGTTGTTATTTTCTGTAGGAAACCCTTGTAGGATCTACACAAATTACCCATTGCTGAATTTGGAATTTTGTGTACTTTTCAGAAATGTTTAGGTTTCTGGGATCCAGCATTGGTTTCACACCCATTTCTGTCACTGACTGGAAGGAGGCTGAAAGCACAAAAAAATCATACAAATGGGGTATGTCCCAGTAAAATGCCAAAATGGTGTTGAAAAATTGGGTTTTCTGATTCAAGTCTGCCTGTTACTGAAAGCTGGGAAGCTGGTGATGCTGGTGTGCAAACCCTTTGTTGATGCCAATTTCAGGGAAAAACCACAAGCCTTCTTCTGCAGCCTTTTTTTCCAATTATAAAAAAAAAAACGAAATGCTCACTTTATTTAGGCTAATTTCTTGGTCTCCTTCAGGGGAACCCACAAAGTCTGGGTACCTCTAGAATCCCTAGGATGTTGGAAACAAAGGACGCAAATTTGGTGTGGGTAGCTTATGTGGACAAAAAGTTATGAGGGCCTAAGCGAGAACTATTCCAAATAGGCAAAAAAGGCCTGGCACAGGAGGGGGAAAAGGCCTGGCAGCGAAGGGGTTAAACACTGTATTACCAATATTATTATATGATGCTTTCAAACTTAAACCTTGTGATTTATAACTAGTAACATCATATGCTAGAGAAACTGGAAACTGTTTCCATCAAACAGATGAACCTTTCATATGCAGTAGATTGTTCAATTAGCTGTATGTTGTCAATCTGATCAAATGTAATCACAAGGTATTCCACTTCATTCCTATTATGAAAATGAATACAAAAATCAACAACTTTACCCAGATCACCATTAACCAAACTTTCTTCAACATTTAAATGTCAGCGCAGTTTGTGAAAAGCATTTTTGTAATGAATCGAGTTGTGCTTGTAAAGTTTCATTTAAGAAATACAATGACACCATTGTGTATCATTTTATCTATTGCCTTCAGTTGTAAAATGTCTTCTTTTTCCAATGCCAGCAATTCATTGTTGAAAGATGAATACTCCTCCAATGTAGGTATTAAGCATACAATATATTTATCTTCTTGTATAATATTTAACATTAATTTTGCTGCTGTCTTCTTTGTTGGATAATGTTTTTTAAGAAGACTACTTTCTAGAACACACCTTTCCGCTTTTGAAAGTGCACCTGCTCTAATATTATTAAAAATATTACCATATTCAATGTCAGGTGCTTGTCACATATTTCCAATTAATTGTTTGTATGAGAAATGTAACCAAATATTTGCATTTACAACACTTCCCAAACAACACGTAGTTTCATCATATAGCAGTGTTTTCAACACAGGCGGACCGTTCACTGATGTAAATTGCAGGAGATCTCCAAAAACAATTAAATGTTTTCCTCCAAATAGGACATTCTAATCTGTTCTCAGAATCTCTTACATTCTCAAATGTACAAAGGCAAACATTAGTTTTGAGACCATGCTCACCTCATCAATGAATAAAGGTTTCAACTTTAACACACTGATTCTTCATGACAAGCTTCAATGGATAACGTTTTGTATCCCAGTATGTCGTCATGTTCCACAAGAAGCATCAACATTTGAATTTGTATAGGAATAACTTTTATACTGTGTGCAGCTAACCCAGTAGGTGCTGTAACCGCACATGATACATTTCACTCTGGAGACTTCTGTAGAAAAGCAATAGGACAACTTGTATTAATAAGCTTTTACCAGCTTGAGCCCTTGCACAGAACAGTAAAGGTTTAAATGTTGAGCATGCATACTCTTCTTGTCATGAAGCAATCTATGCTCAACTGTAGCTTTCACCTCCATATGTATTTCCATTTCCTCATCGTGTAACTGTGCAACGAAATCTGTCAAATTTATTGTTTCCTGTCTTGCTTGTTCCATTGCAGTCTCCACCTCTTTCATTGCGATAGTCAGCCATTATTTGAAAATAAGGCTGCTAAGTGGGTCCTGACTTTAAAGATCTGAAATCGGGCTGCTTAGCTATCTCCACAGCAATTGCATCTTCCAGTTGAATTTCATCATTCAACCTTTTCAAGTTGTTTGGAAATACTGAGCACTCAATGCCATCCTTCGTAGTCTTCATATCAACCGCTCCTTTATTTATTTTTTATGTATTTATTTTTTGCATTTATAAAGCCAAACTGTCAAACTTGTGCCCTGGCACTGAAAGCTTTTAGATAGGCAAAACACTGCTGACATCGAATAAAGAGTACACATAAACGAGGGGCAAGGTTACTTAGGGAAAAGCCAGGTCTTTAAAGCTTTCCTAAACTGCAGCAGTTCAGTTGATGACCTAAGGGGAGGTGGTAGTTTTTCCCACAGCCGAGCCGCCTTAACTGTAAAGACCCAACCACCTTGTCTTCTATTTTGAAATTAATGTATGCAAATAAGTTTGTAGAACGCAAGTGGAGATACCTTCCAGCAATGTATCCTTTCAATCTGCATGATAGAAGTGCATGGCCTTTGCCATGTAGAGCCTTAAACACAATGCACATGGCTTAAAAGATGATCCTCTGCTTCAATGTAAGCCAATGCAAATCCCTCAGTGCATTGGATGCCGAAGATCTACAGGGTCTGTTTAAAGTAAGTTTAGCTGCCACAACTTGGGCTCTATGCAGTCTATTACTAGCATACTAGCTTCACATGAGTTTGAGTTTATGGGTTTGTTAAGCGCATAGCTACCCTGAGTAATCCCAACGTTGAACATTAGCTGTTGCAGGTGTGTTTGACTGTTTGCAATTCCAAACATACCCCAAATAACATACTTTTTATTTTTCCAAAGTGAATCACAGAGTTAGTTACTTTTTTCTTAAAATCACTATCTAATGTTAGTTCCCTGCACGATTTCACCAACCAATTAAATGTGTTCTGTTATATTTTAGGTGCGGTCTTTCATTTTAACTGCCTCATTCTGCTGCAGCCTTTTCCTGTGTGTTACTCTTACTTGTCTTCACAATGGTCAAAGTTTGGCTTATGGGTCATAGTTTTGAGTATGGGCCAGAGAGAGTGCTAGAAACGTGGCTTTGACAGGGACATAGATTTACCTAATGTAGACACTACTTGGTTGGTCAATGAGGGTTAAAGTGGTATCAATTGCTGCCTTTGGTGTAAAGCATTGTGTATTGCCAACATCCAGACCTCATGATTGTGAACTGCGGTGGTAATGACCTAGGCACAGTTACTGGGGTAGGACTGGAAATCCTACAGAAGGATACCATTGGTAAATGAATAACACTTTCCAGCATTCTGCCTAGGTATTCCCCAACATTTGCCAAATACAGAAGTGGCAGTGGTCAACCAAATTCAGTATGCAGACAGAAATCCAGGAAACAGGTCAATAAAACAGTTTCTGCATTCAATAATTATTTACGCTTCGATATGGACGGAATATTTCAAAAGGACTGAGCCCATTTCACAGAATATGTGTAATTATCTACACATCATAAACACAAAGGCTCTTTTCAGAGCCAACTCTTCTCCCACACTGGTTCCTTTTCTTTTCAAATCCTTTTTTAATTTCTCACTTGGATCCATGGATCCAACGTGGATCCCCAACCAAAAGCAAACATTCAATCTAGAAGAACAACACATTTAAGATCGGAGACGGATTCAAGGATCCACTCCCAACCAAAAGCATATATTCAATAGAAAAGAGCACCACATTTAATACAGTGGGTGTGTGAGTTGCTGTATGAGTGGGCATGTGAGTACCTGTGTGGGTCTGTGAATGGGAGTGAGTGGTGGTGTGGGAGTGGTTTTGTAGATCTGTGAGTGGGTGTGCGAGTGGCTAAATGGGTGAGTGGGTGTGTAAGTGTGTGAGTGGATATGTAAGTGTGTGAGTGGATATGTAGCTGTGTGTGCGCGGGTATGGGTATGTAAGTGGGTGTGTGGATCTGTGACTGGGTGTATGAGTGGTTTTATGGGTCTGTGAGTGGGTGTGTGGGTATGTGAGTGGGTGTGTGAGTGGCTGTATGGGTTTGTGAATGAGTGATTGGCTGTGAGTGGGTGTGAGTGGCTGTGTGGGTCTGTGAGTGGCTCTGTGAACAGTTTTTTTAGGTCTATGAGTGGGTGTGTTAGTGGCTGTAGGGGTCTGTGAGTAGCTTTCTGGGTATGTAACTAGGTGTGCCAGTGTGAGAACAAGTGTGTGAGTAGGTGTCTGAGTGGTTTTCTGGGTCTGTGAGTGTGTGAGCGAGTGGTTGTATGGGTGTGTGAGTGGCTGTATGGGTATATGAGTGGCTGTATGGGTATATGAGTGGCTGTATGGGTGTGTGAATTGCTGTGTAGCTAAATGAGTGGACATGTGAGTGCCTGTATGGGTGAATAGCTGCATGTGTCAGCGAGTGACTCTGTGTCTGAGTGGGTGTGCAAGTTTTTTGTGGGTATGTAAGTGGGTGTATAGGTGTGTGACTCAGTGTGAGTGTGTGAATGGGTGTGGTGGTGTTAGTGTCTGTGGGTCTACAAGTGGGTGTGTGAGTAGCTTTGTAGGTATGTGGGTGTGACAGTATTGGTGTGTGAGTGGCTGCATGGGTGTGTGAGTGGGTGTGTCAGTGGGTGTACAGGTGTGTGAGTGGGTGTGTCAGTGTATTAATAAATGTGTGAGTGTTGTTGTGAGTGGCTGTGGTATTGATTTTCTCAGTGTGTGAGCTGGTCTGTGAGTTCACCGCCTGCATGACCAAAGTCGCTAACTGAATACCAGCCAACTGATGGTATGTCTCAGTTCCTCAAAATCAGTGAGAACTGTTGTGAGAATAGTCTCACCATTGTGTGTTTTCATACGTTTTGAGCACAGTGATTGATTAATTTGCTCTACAATCTCTGGAGAAGATTGCACTTAGTCCTGATGAAGCGCCAAGTGATCCACCTGGATGTTGGAAGGCGCGAAACATGTTGACTTTCTAGGGTGGGGAGAGTATTGGCTTTTCTGCCATCCTTCCTTTAGAGTATTGGATCATTGTCTCCATAACTCTAATTGTGTTTTTAATCTTGTCCAGCGCTTCCTCATACTAATAAAATTGTGGTTAGGGGAGCATCAGAGCCAATTAAAAAAAAAAAAAGTCTTTCCCTCCAGCCTTGTTCTACTCTGTATTCTGTCACAACATTCTGGCAAAGAGGCCACCACAAGGATCCCGCCAGACACTGCAGTGCCAGTCTGACGTGGAGCAAGCCCAATGATGACTCATGAGGGCATTTGCTTCTGATCCTACCCATACCTGAGACACCTTAAGAGTTTGGAACAATGTACTCCGATGCTTGATTCATTATGATTAGGGAGTACGTACACATCATCAAGCTTCTTTTGTACACATTGTTCCATAAACGGGTATATCATTAGCGCTGCGTCTTTTACAATATCATACATATAACCACCATAGTTGAGGTAAGCTTGAGCTATTTGCAACATTTACCTTATATCACATGCTTTATGGGTAGCCAAGTTCATGTTGCCTATTAACCACAGATGAAAGGGTAACCTATCCTGCACACAGTGTTCAATCTATATATACCTTCTCAGGGAAAACCAAGTTCCTCCAGATTCTTAAGCCCTGCTATGGACCCTAGTTACCTCTGCTAACCCCCTAACAGTCACTGAATCTACATTGGCAAATAAAGTGAATAGGATTTGAAAAATGGGTATTGTTAACACTATTTACTCTATGGAGAGTGTTTACTCTAACACATTGCTTGCAGACAGTGAAACCCTAATGAGAAATACACCTCAGAGTATTAAATATCTACTAACCTCAGTTTGCACTCAATGCAGACCCTGTCCAAAGAGACACTATTCACTTAAAAAGCAGTTTGAAGGTGCTAAAGATCATACTGCCTAAAGCCTTCATACTGTGGTGAAACCTTTACAGATACCATTTCATTCATGGACTGTGTGGTCTGGTACACCCATTCCACCAATACCAACATATCCAAGTGGGGCTTGAGCTCCGCCTCTTTCCAGACAGGGTGATTAATGGTGTTTCCTAACAGACAGTCAACAAGCATGGTCAGACTCACTGTTACCTTTAAGGAATCTGAGATTCCCCCATTTAAAGGGAACTACAGCCACTGGATAGTGGTTCACCTGGTTGTTTGCTATCACTGCCTAGTAGACTACATCAGGGACTCCCTCAAAACCTCATCCCCCCAGCACTATAGGGGCCACACCTGGAGTAGGCTGTTTTCTGCAGCAACAGATGGTGTCCCCTTAATGTGCCCATACCAGTGACACTCATGGCCCTCAGACTGGAAGAAGCCGGTGAACTTCTTCCCATTAAAGCCACCCTTCTGCTGCTCAAGATTGGACTGGGATTCTTTCCCCTCAAAGCTCTTTTGGGGGCCTTTACAGAACTCCTTTTAGTTTTCTCTTTTTCCTCTCTTCCTTCTGCTGGTAGGGACCTTTTCCAGTCTTTTTGCCCCCTCCACCCCCAAGTGCCTTCTTAGACACTGTGGTATTAACCTCAAAGGTTAGTCCCCTTTGCAAGCTCTCTAGGTATACTGAGATTTCAAACCATCATGAGATGGCACGGCTCTGTGATCTCTCATGAATAGATTGTACAGCCCGCCATAGTCACTTATATTACTGCCCCTACATCCAACCATCTAGTGCCTTTCTAAAGTAAGCAATGCAATTCACCCCAGACTGGTTAGACAGTGGTCTGGATGTCCCTAAACGTCAAGAGGCACTTCTCTGGGATAAGACCAACAACAAGGGCTTATTTCATGGGGGATATTTAATTCTGTCAGCTTCTTCTAGGACCAGTAGGGTATCCCTAATAGTGACTAGCATATAATTCCAGAAATTTGCCCAGTCCTCCTCTGGGATTTTGTGAATGTTCAAACAGACCTCATAGGCTTCAAAGCACTTGTGAATGTTACTCCTTACCACAAAGCTAGACACCATGTCTTTGGGGATCTTGACCCTTTTACCTCCTCTAGACACCTTTGTGTTACTGTCACCAATCTTCACAGGACTCTGGGACCTACCTGGCTTTCAGGTCCAGTTCTTTCTGGCTCATCTCCTGTGCCAGCCAAATTTTCTCCTCTTCGAGGGCTAGCCTCTTCTTCTCTGAGGCTCGATCAGTGTCAACTTTCCTTTCCTCCATGCCCAAAGTGTCCAGCCACAGCTTCATCTCCCGCTGAGCTGGTGTATCCTCAAACTCTGCAGGAGTAAGGCTATGTGAGGACCCACTGTTCTCGGCCCTGGACACAGAAGGGGATCTCACTCCTGTGGGCCCTCCTCTGACTCTGGAGCCATTATCAGTTTATTGCATTCAGCCTCCTCTAGCTCATCCTCTGCAACATCATCCCCCTGCTCCTGTGATGTAGACTCCAACATGCAGACCTACTCCCAGGCTCTGAGGGATATTTGGCACTCCAGTATCTTGGTGTCTTTAGCTAGCTTCAGTCCCCTCTTCTTATACAAGTTCTTCAGCGCTGCCACAGTGAAGTTTTCAGTGTTGCTGAGATCCACCTCCATGCTTGCAAAAATCACAGGTGCCAAATCAGATAGGAGAACAATTGAGGAAAAAGTTTTTAAAAATGGCCAATTAATTAAACAAAAAATGTGATTCTGATGTACCGAGAGGATGTGACGTAACAGCCTGAGCAGCCGACTTCGGAGGTGAGGGGAACTAAGTTCGAGCCTTGGCATCTGCTAAACATCGTGAAAGGCCCATTTGGCTGAAACAGAAAAACTACAACTTCAATATTAGTATAAAATCTGACCTGTCCATTGAGCAGGATTTTTAATTACTATAAAAATTAGCCCTTGCATCATCCTCTCAGTAGCTTCCAAACTGAAACTTAGCACTATACATTCTTATAGTGTGCCCAGTGCTTTCAAATGTCAGAGACAACCTTGCCACAGTGAAAAGCAACTTTGAAGGTTTTTCATTGCCAGGAGAGGTAAGATTTTTTATATTTGGTATATTTTTAAATACCAGGTACCCTGCCCTATGGGCATTTAGGGCCTATCTAAGGGGTGACTTATAAGTATGAAAAAATGAGGTTTAGGGCTGACAAAAGGCTTATTTTGCCAGGTCAAAATGGCAATAAAAAACTGCTTACCTAGGCTGGAGCAGCTGGGTTGGAGACATGCTTTAGTGTGTGGCACAATAATGAAGCAGCCCACTAGTAGCATTTAATTCTGGGTATGTCCGGTACCATTTCCTAGAGGCTTAAAGATGAAGTAAATGTGCTAATAAGGTGTATGTCAATTTTATCAGGTTTAAAAGGGAGAGCAAAACACTTTGCACACTTTACTTATGCTAACCAGTGGTTGAGTCCCATGGCCAACAAAATCAGGTTCAGCAAAAGAACATAAAAGTCTGGGGGATACGAAGCAAAAATGGGCATTTTCACCAATGCACCAAAGACAAGCAGCAAGTTCATCCTCAACCAGAGGCCTGCGTCATCTCCAGAGCCCAAACACATGTAAAGTGGTCAACTTCACTGTTCTTACCACAGCCCTGCCAAACACAGGAGGAACCTCGAGCGGGCATATCTTCTCCAAAAAGAGGGAGCAAGAAGATGCATGTGGTAATTCCCCGCTGGCCCTCAAAAAGGACCGATTTACCACTGATGTGGCGAAAACTAAGAAAATGGGAGTGTTAAAAAATAAATGAGTACACAATTTATAAGAAGGGGTAATATTGAGGCCCAAAAGAGGCAACCTGCTTAGTATTAAGAAGGAGAGACACCCAGGAGAAAAAAGGCAAAGGGAACCAGGACCCAAGGTTCAGTAGCCCAAGCACCAGTAAAGTAATTGAAACCGTAGACTGTTTGCTGTAATTTTTGAAGTTTAAAGTCTGTATTAAGTGCTTTTCTTTATCAAACCAAAGTAGTGGGTTGGACAATCAGTTATTACTTCGCTGAGTGATTGTCAAGTTCTGAGTTTGCACACTCCCACACTACCTCCATGAGAAGCTTGCTTACCATCACTACCACTGATCATAAAGTGCTGAAGAGGTTGTACATGGCCCACTTTTGTAGAGCTCTTGTAGGACGGCTGCCATAAATCAGAGGCAAGTGACTCCAGCTTCCACAGCTGAAGCCCAGTAGCTCATACTAGCCCTTTGCCTGCCCTCCCTTGCCCCAAAAACAGGATCGGACACCTGCTCATGGTGAAAACTTCTGCAACATTTATGCAGATTATCCCCACCTTAATCTGATTCTTGTTGTTAATTTCCTGCCCCTCACGCACTTCATTAGCACGTCTGGTGGCTGTGGAAGGACAATACAAGAATGTGCAGAGGCGTGACCAGTCAGTAATTTTCCCTAAGCACTTTTGCCATTGAATGATCGCAATGCACAATAGAAATATATAACACTGCATCTTCAAAGATGGGGGAAGAAACAGATAAAACAATGACTATTCACGTAAAAAGTACAACACTCCTGGAAGCAAGGCTAATTGAGATAGAGGTTTGTCTCTGAAATACAGGTGAGCAACAAGTCAATGAATTTGAATGACATATTGTAGAGATAGAATTTCATCTCACAGTTTCAGACATTGAGCACCAGCTAAATGAGGTAATAGTAGCCGATGTTCTATGCAGTGTGGAATAGCATGGATTTTAAAGCATAAATGGATAAAGAACACTGCAGTTATACAGTTCTGAGAACATAGAAACAAAATAAAGACATAGGTAAATAATGGGTAAGGCAACAGAAGAAAAGGTACAACATCTATATATATATGAAAAGAAATACACAGAATGACATTGGATCCGATGTCTCAAAGGTTACAGCTAGAAAGAATTCAGGTCAGCCATCTGGGATCACTCTCACGATCTGAATAGAAGCAAACCAATAAGGTGTTCTTGTTTCATTAAGGCTTGTAACTTAGGGCTGAAAAGCACAATTTAAAAAAATGCCTGCTTCAGGAAAAAATAAACAAAAGCTTTGTTCATGAGATGGAAACAGACACGCTCCATTGACATTTGCTGCACAACAGCATCCATTATTTGCACTAAACAGATGCATGGAACAGCATCTTCCATTTTAATACCAGCAAAGAAGTCACACAGCATCATTTGTAGGAAGAGGTCTACTAGACTACACAGCTGTCTGGTAGCAAAGACATATTGGGGACATGCTAAAAGCTTCCTTAGGAATGCATTCTGCCCATTATTAACCATTGTCTTTGTGTTTTGTAACTCATATTTGCTTGCTTTCTATTTGCTAGCATTATTTGTTTTAGGTTGCCCAGCATTCCTTTGTCACTCCCTTGGAGCATAGCCTGATTACCACCTCTCTGACTGGCTCCTTGTATTGTTGCACAAATGATTTCCAGGACATTATTTTCTTTTTCCTGAAGCACTTCTTGAGAGGGCTTGTGTTTTCAGTTGTCTCCCTCGTACGCTAGTTCAAGAGCAGATGTTGCAGCTCAATGGGTTGTTACAAAGATATTGTATTTCTTTGAAAATATTTCCTACATCAATTATAGTTCCATTTTCCTTAGAGAATCATCTTTCTCAATTACTGATTCTACTTATTTCTGACACTAACAGTTCATCCGTCAGGCATGCCTGTAATCATGCTGGAGTTCAGAAGGTGAATGTGCCTTTACATTTTTGTTTTTATCTTGTCACATTTGCTATGCCTTCAAAGACAAAGGTCAAATGTCAGGCTATGTCTTCTGACATATTGCTTGCCATTCTTGTAAAAGAGAGGTTGGAGTTTACCATTCTTTCTTGGACTGCAAAATGAGAGGATTTTATAAAGTGATTTGTGCAACAATTTGGCTGGTTATAGGAAGCATGGAAGGAAATGCTGCAGTGCGTCATTTTTCTAGAACACAACAAAACATAAATAACTATAAATAAACTGTAGAAATATATCATAATATAATACCTGTTTGGAAAGCACAAATTAAGTATTTTTAAATTCTGAAGTGTGGAAAAAGATTTTAACAGGAACAAAATAAATTCATACACTTACTGATTTGCAAATGAAATATTCCCTGAAACCTGGTTTCCACAGATTAATATTTTGGTGTTGCATAGTTCAGCTGTAAAACCATGTCTGTGCAATTTTTTGGGTAATTTCAGTGGACCATTTTTTGTCTGTAAATGACAGTGTGCTTCGATACCATGTTCTAGTAATATATTTGTGACTGTGGGCTCCAAATATACCACCAGCTACGTACAACACTCTTACCACTCGCCTCCTGAATATATTTGATACATGTCTTATTTGTGTGGCACATGCTTTTTTTCACAATATCCTTATGATTTTGGTGATGCAACATTAATGGCAGCTCCATCACTCTGAAAGTTGTCCCAGCACCACTGGTGCATGCCATTTTCAAAATGTAGCTGCACATGATCCCTTGTTGTCACACTTTTTTCAGCGATCCTATTTCTTTGCAAGTCTTGAAGGAAGCAGTGTACTGTAATTTAATTAGCATTTTCTCACATATCAGGCATGCACTTCTCAGCTTTTACTTCAGTATTAAGTGTTAACACAGAAGTGGTGAAAAATACTAATCTTCATTAATGAAGCGTATATACAGATTACTGTATTACCCGCTGTAATTCACATCTGGACAAAACATAAAAGACCCACTGAAAATAGTGCAAGGACACATTCCAAGAACTTTTCACAAGAATATGAAACTGCACAGTGATATAACCAAAAGCAATAAAGGAGGTGTGTGTATGACATTATAAACAACAATTAGAAGAATCACCCAATATGCTTCTTTTACGAGCAGCACTAATGGTGCAAGTCTTGACTAAGCAGGGGTGTTTGCCAACGGTTTTTTATAGCTCTTGCTACCTTAACTGAAACGGTTTCTAAGCATTCCTAAAATTTTAAGACAAAAGACCAGTGGTGGCTCCTCCGCTATGGAGGAGCGTCACACCCCACCCCCTCACCAGCAGCATGCGCTGCAAATCCTTTAATAACCACCATACTGCCTGCATGTTTAACTAAAAGGAACTTGGAGTAGTGGAGGATAATAAAAATCAATGGACTCTTAAAAGGTTGACTCGAATTTTAGCATCATGATGTGAAGGATTCAAACATTTTGAAACACTCTTTCAGATCACATTTGAAAAGATTAACAGATTTACATTTTAATGTATTGTTTTTTAGGTTTCAAATATTTTAGTTATGAAGTAATGAAGTGAAAGACTCTGTCGAATGCTAATTAATATAATCTGATCTAAAATGAAGTGCCATGGTATATTTTGCGTGCCTGTTAAGATACAATGGCATATGGCCACGAGGCTATACAGGGTCCTTAATTTTTGGTCCACGTTATTCCACTTCTCACGGAGTTGTGCCTGGGAATCATTGACAGCAGACCTCAGTATAGTTATGTCTTCAGCATTTCTATAATTTATTTAGTCTCGTACCGTTTTCAGAAACTGGGAACGTATTCTACCTGATTTTGGGATTTGTCATTGGCAGGGGCGATCTGGAGTTACTGTGCTCATCAGTTCAGAAAAGATTAGGGTGCTTAGCAACGGTGAACTATGTGCACGGTTGATGTGCCATTGGGCATTCAGTTTAAAATACATCATGAGGGTGAAGCATTGTCCATTGATCTCGGCACTGTTAGTGCAGTTGAATTGGTTATGTGTGTGGTGCAAAATGTTGCATATGTGGGTATCCATTAGCAGCTGGAACCTTAAGACCACCAAGTAAGGTGAAGTTAGGAAATGTTTGCACTTTGTGAAGAAGAATTATATTCATTAAATTCAAAGTCATTTACAGACAGCGATAGTAGGCCAGTTAAAACAATTATAGACACAAAAAACAAAAAGGTTCAAGCAACCTCTATTACTTATATACGAGCCCGCAAACATTGCAAGAACATTAAATGCCACATTTCTGAAGAACATGGGGCGGCCCTTTCACCACCATTGTATGTTGCTAATTCAGCATCGATCCACACAGGAAGTGATATTACTCTTTACTGCTCATCATACCCTGCACTCTTTCCAGGACCTATATGATGGCAGCAGTGGTGTGGACGTGCAGTGGTCTCGCTGGTGGCATGCCAAAGGCAAGCATGTCTGTGCCAGCCCATCCCTGTTCCGCGTCCAACACCAGGTACCCTGGTAATCCCACTACCCACTGATACCCTGCTTCACTATGCCATGCTCTTGAACCAGACTGTGTTCTGCCATACCGCACCTTAGAACACAGAATGAGCGTTCTCTTGTGCCTCCTGTATGTCCTCATGCACTCCCCTACACCCAGCACTCACGCACCAACAGCACCCACCACCTGGCACCCCACTCACTCACACAGACCAACTACTACCCAAACAAAATACCACACTCGCATGCATGCTCCTCAACACCCGCTCGCTCAACAAACATGCCACACAGATATGGAACCTACTACACGACCACACTCCGGACCTGCTCTTTCTCACAGAAGCATGGCTAAACCAAACCTCAGCAACAGACATCACTAATACCATCCCCACTAGCTACAAGACTGTTAGGCAAAACCGTCAGAACAAGCCCAGAGGTGGCGTTACCGCCATATTCAAAGAAAACAAACTGCACCACCTACATGAACACCCCCACTAGCTACAATGGAACACTGCACATTGAAGATACACATCACAGCCAACTTCTCCTTGGGTGGGACCCAGTATACAGACCACCTGGACCCAGCACCAATTTTCCCAGAGACATCATGTACTTTGTTGCAACCCTCATTATCAAAGCCACCACCTTCATCCTCCTCGGAGACCTTAACTTTCATCTAGAACACCGCACCAACCCAAACTATTCAGCCCTTCTACAAAATCTTGGTGTCACCCAGCACATCACTGAATCCACCCACACCGCCAAAAACCTTTTGGCCTAATTTTCTCCTTAATCAGCAACTTCACAGTAGACAAGCCAGTAACAATGACCTGAACAGACAACACCATGGTCAGTTCTGTATACCCTTCCAGCACAATCAAAGCCTGCTGGGGACGGAAAAGCATGGCCCAAGTATACCAGGGACTTTCTGAAAGCCATCAAAAACCTCAATTGCTGGATTACTGCATGCACTGACACCTTGGCTCCACTCAAGTGCAACCCAAAGGCGAGAGCCTGGCCACAGGCCAGCTGGTACACAGAGGAACTCAGGCTGACAAAACAGGACTGCAAGCAACTGGAGCACTAATGGAGAGCAAGTCAAGATATCACAATTATGACATCTTGAAATCAGCCCTAAGACACTACTACCAGCAGATTTTGAAAACAAAGTTCACAGCTCTAGTGGATCACATTGACACCAGCACTAATAGCAGCAAGGAAATCATCATCCTCGAAGATTTCACCATGCCTCCTGCAACACCCTCTCCCCTCACAAGACCTTTGCAACAAGCCCTTGGAATTCTTCTGGAACAAAATTACCTCCACATACAGAAACTTCAACTCTCAACCGGACCCTGCTTTCATTGAAACCTAACTTCCCATCATGGCTGATGAACAAATACTGACCTTGTGGCCTTCCTTCACCAATGTTGAAATCACTGCTAGCATGAAGACCACCCACTCCTGGGCTCCATGTGACCCTTGCCCCTCCATTTCTTCAAAGGACTCCTATTGATATGTGAAGCACTAACACCCATCCTCAATCCCTCCATTGACTCATCCACGTTCCCAGACACCTGGAAACATGCCATCATGCCCTTATTCAAGAAACCATCTACTGACCCAGCCACATTTTTTAACTACAGACCCATCTTCCTCTTACCATACCTGGCAAAGGCCTTAGAGAAACTAAATAACTAAAGCTTCACCAACCACCTCAGCAGCCACCAGCTCCTCAATGCCACAAAGTCTGGATTCAGGCCCATCAGTACAGAAAAAACAGTCATTGCTGCCACAGATGACATCTGCATGATCCTTAACAGAGGAGACCCTGTGCACTCATTCTCTTAGACCTCTCCGCAGAATTTGACACGGTCTAAGACTCCATTGTCATTAGGCATCTGCACAAGATTGACATCCAAGGACCCAATTTCAGCTAGATCTGCTTCTTCATACTGGATAGAAAACAAGCTGTCAGCCTGGCACCATACTCCTCGGAGGTCCACAAATTCATCTGCGGAGTTCCTCAAGCTTAATTGCTCCGTCCCACCCTCTTCAATGTATACATGGTTTCGTCTAATCAATGACATCGTGCATACAATACCAAAATCCTCTCCTATGCAGATAGCACACAACTCATACTCTCCCACTCGGACAAGCCCCCAACACAAGAAACAAGTTCACCGCCTGCATGACCAAAGTCGCTAACTGGATAACAGCCAACTGTCTCAAGCTGAACACAGACAAGACAGAAATAGTGATCTTTGGCCTCACCATGAGACTCCAACTGGTGGCTGGCTGAATTCGGATCCACACCCAGAACCCATGCCAGGATTTTTGGATTAATAATCAACAGCAAACTGGACAGGACGGCACAAGTCAATTCCATCACTGCATCCTGCTTCCACATCCTGAAGATGCGGAGGAAGATCATCAAATAGCTACCAAGCAAGAAAAGTGGTCACTCATATCCTAGTCCACCCACAAAGTGGACTATGGGAACACCCTCTACACCAATATCATCAAACAACTCATTAGAAGACTACAGACCATCCAGAAAACAGCAGCCAGAGTCATCCTCAACCTCCCACACAGAACTCACATTACACCACACTTAGGAGGCTGCACTGGTTTCCAATACACAACCATTCTAAATTCAAACTCCTCACACACTCATTTAAAGCACTCCATAACTCAGGCCCCATTTACCTGAATAGTCGCGTCTCCTTGCACCAACCAGACCGCTCCACTCCCCAGGGGTCCTAGTTGCCAACATCCCATGCATACACAGAACCATATTAGGAGGACAAGCGTTCGCTTACATCGCTCATTCCTTCCCATGGAACAACTTTCCCTCCACATCAGAGCCTCCTCCTTCTTTCTCGAATTCTGCAAGAAGTTAAAGAACTGGCTTTTCAATTAACCAAACAGCCATGGGTAGGGCTAGACACATGCACCTCCTCAGCACCAGGATACCTTCGCAGTTGATAGTGCACTTTACAAAGATACATAACATAACAGTTATCTCTGTAGTTTGCTTACCTTTGGAAAAAGGTGGGGTGGACTCTTGAACACATGGTGAAGATTTTGGAGGGCTTCAAAAAGTAAAAGTTAGACTTTTGGCCATCCTCATTGTGACAGCAAAGAGAGAGGAGTTTGCCACCCAACCTCTTTGGTTCTCAAAACATGTTCAGTTCCACCTATAAGTTATTCTGGCCAACCAACTTCACACATGTGAGCTGTGGCTCTCCCTGCCTCAAGTAAACCCGCTGTGCCTTTGGTACTTTTTCCCCAGGTGTCATACTTTCAAAAAACTGTTTTACCTTCCTTCCAGGAGATTGGTGTGTGGACTTCAATTAGGACCATGCTAAACACTTCAAGGGCGATGAAGGCACAATCTGGAAAAACATATTTGGACCCTCAACCTTGATCAAGTGGCCAGTGCTCCTTCAATGGATTAGGACAAGGTGATGGGGTTCAGTTCTAAGGCTCTATTGTGGCACTTCACATGGGTAGATCAGGTAATGGAGACAGAATGGCAAGAGTCCACTAGAAGCAGCAGGAGCTATTGTTATGCATCTGGTAATCCACTAGGATATTCTCATTTTTGGTCCAATATCCTCAAGCAGACACAAAACATTTCTTGGTTTGGGACTGTCTCTGTTTGGAACATAGACATGGCTTTTCGGCCTTACAGGAGCTGATGAAAAATACTAGTCACGGCAATACGAACTTCAGAAATGTAATCTCTTGGAAAGATTTCTAAACTTCTTTAGTGGTCCAAACTACCAGAAAGTTTTGGAATTGTGGACACAAGTAAAATATATCACATGGGAATGTTGACATGAATTTCTCTGTTTGCAAAGTTAGATTACAGGACTCTTCTAGGCTGAAGTAATCCCTGTAGGATTGATCGGGTCTTCACCAACCTTGAATGCCATCTTATGGCATTGAAAACTGTGCCAGCCTGGATCTACTAAACATTTTCTGGATTGAGGCACCAAGCCCACTACTGAACTGTGCTGATTAGGGGGTGCATACACAGTGTATCACCACCAATAATTGAGGGTGGCTACTGCTCCCTCAGACCGGGCCATCTAAAGATTGATACTTGTGGCAGCTGACCTCCTTGATGCAGGACTTTCGTGCCTGCACCCCTGGATGCTATAGGGCCTTACGGGCCTCTTTCCTGTAAAGTACGGCAAGATCTTCTAACTGGATACAATAATCACCACCCCTATAGTGTCTAGAGAGTTTCATATATGTGTACAGCTTTCACACCATGTGCAGTGTGAATAGTATTCCGTGTGGAATACAGTAAGTGTCTGAAATTGCAGGCTCCCTAAGAGGTTGCCTTTGTCCATCAGTAGCTGTGCAAACTCTGTCCCAATGCATTGACCGAATAGAATGGGGGAAATAAACTTCTGCTTCCCAGCCTGTCATTTTCTGAATGTCACACTTCTAGATTGTGCCACCTCTTTAAGTGTTATGCTGTGTGTTGCCTAGAAAGGTATGGACACTGTATTAACTTGTCCAGGACAGGTCAAAGCTATTCCACAAAATTGTGTGAGTTCATAACAGCTTCTCCCTTACCTTTCGGCTCCTGGAATGTACACTGTGCTCTGACTGGCAGTGCGTTAAAAATCTGAAACCCCACTCCTAGCAGCCACATACGACAGCTGCCCTCATCCTCCTCAGCCTCTCTGCTGCTTTCAACACCATCTCCCATACCATCTTGTTCACCAGACTACATGACACCTGTATTCACAGCAAAACCCTTGAAACCAGCTGCAGAGTACCCCAGGGCTCCTCTCGGAGTCCCACCCTCTTCAATGTCTACATGGTCCCACTCGCCAAGATCGTCAGACACCACGGGCTCATCATCATCTCATACGCCAACGGTATACAGCTAATTCTCTCCCTTACCAACAAACCATCGACAGCCAAAAGCAAAAATTACAATAGAATGAAGGCAGTCGTCAACTGGATGAAAGACAGCTGCCTCAAGCTCAACTCTGATAAGACCGAGACCCTCATCATGGGGTCATCCCGAGCCCCACTGCCTGGGACGACTCTTGGTGGCTCACTGCCCTCAGAACTGATCCACCGACAATGTACGCAATTTCGGCATCATTCTTGACTTCTCGCTCTCTATGATGTCAACACAGTCTCATCCTCGTGCTTCCACACTCTCTGCCTGCACCAGAAGATTTTCAAGTGGATCCCCATTGATGCAAGAAGAACAGTCACCCATGAACTCATCAGCAGTAAACTTGACCACAGCAACATACTCTAGGAAGGCATCAACAAGAAACTCCAAACAAGAATCCAGAGCATACAGAACACTAAGGCCAGACTCATCCTTGACATCCCACACCCCAGTCACATCTCTGCCCACCTTAGAGACCTACACTGGCTCTCCGTCAACAAATGCATCACTTTCAAACTCCTGACACACGCTTACAAGGCCCTCCACAACACTGTCCCTGCCTACCTCAACTATCATCTCTCCTTCTACCCACCCTCCATGCAACATTGCTCAACTCACCCTCACAGTCATCCCTAGGATCAGGAAGAACACGGCTGGAGGAAGATCATTCTCCTACCTTGCTGTGCAGACCTACAACACACTGCTGCTTCAACTCAGTCACCCTCGCTGGCTCAGTTCAGGAAGGACCTCAAGACCTGGTTCTTCAACTGACCCGAATCCCCCTTCATACCTTGAGCCCCCCTCCCCGGGTGATAAGTTGATCTTTACAAATATTTGATTGATTGGTTTCAAAAGCTTGGCTTTTGGTTGGCTGCAGCTTCCCACAAGTGCTGCCCAATCAGAATAAATATTTGCCCCGTCCGAGCTGCCTGGACTTTGCAAGTAGACTTCTCTGGGCTCATTCCAGAGAAAGGTCTGCTAGAAAAGAGAATAGCCCTGACTGCTTTTCGAAAGGTTAGTACCAGTAAAAGGACTCGGGTGAACAAACACTGCATACCGTGGTCTTGAAAATGGAGAGGCTTAAGTGTTTGGTAAAGAATATAGGCTGATGTCAGTGAGATTCAAGGCAGGACCAAGATGAAGGAACCCTGGATGTAGGCAGTCTTAAGGAACTGAGCTATGTGGGAGCTATTGTGACCTTGAAGCTCTGCTGTACTGATCCTAGACAAGAAGCAAGACACAAGAACAAGGGGGTCCAGGGTGTATTACAGACTGGGTGTCATGGGAATACTTTCTCACCAACAGGCAGACACCATTTCTGATGTGTGGACTGCCCATGTCTATACATTTCCACCCTCAGGGAAGGACAGTTGTTTTCCCCTGTAATCCAGAGCCATTGTAATTTTCCTACTAGCTCTTACAGCTTGGGTAAACGTCACTATTTTAAATTGTCATTGTAATCCGACCCTAAATGTTTGTTACTAATCCAACCTGGATAAAATTGTGGGTCCACTGGGTTCCCACTGTCGTTATTTCCCATGCTGACTTAAAACCTTGATTGTAACTGGCTCGTTCCGAGATATACATCCCAGAAATTTTGCAATCATGGGGTCGTCTTTGTGTCTTGATGCCATTCCCACATCCAGTTGTCTTTTAATTATACTCCGTGCACTACTCCACCCCTGTATATCAAGTATCCAATACCCAGTAGCCTCATAAACTGGACAACAAGTTATTGCGACTCTGGTCTTTTCCAATGTAAAATGCACTTCGTATGGTTGGTTTGTGGCCCAGCCCAAAGACTTAAGGAAGAGGCGAGTCATACTTCTTGTATCATAGACCATATAACCCCTGAAACCTGGACTTCATTAACTATGGATGTGGACCTTGGTGCAGGAAGGAGGGCACTCAGTAGGTGAACGGAGTCAACAAGCCTGGGTCAAGCAGCTGGGAGGAATCAATCTGAAGCTGGCCATAGACTGCTTGGGTCAAAGGGTGCGTCCATCAGCAAGCTAAGCTCACATGACACTATTTGTGTATTAATGGTTTGAAATGACCTAGGTTGCCGGCTCCTTTGGATCCAAAAAAATCAAATCCAGAGGTCCACAAGATGTATTAAATCACACAGGCATCCTAAAACTAATAAAGGCGTTATCAGGCCTAGATCAAATGGAACCAGAGGGCATACATGCTATTAGGTTCCTACCAGCTAGAGGAGGACAGGCCTCGGACCCCACGCTTGTCACATTTTGCCCCAGATCTTGCAGCCCTGGTCCTGGAGAGAAAAAAATCTGTTGAAGGCTTGAAGCCCAGAGGTAACAGCCTTCTGGGGGGTGGGGGGGATCGATACCCACTCCTGCCAATGGAGCAGCAGCATGGTGCCAAGATTGTAGATACTACTGTATCCATACTGAAAGGTGCCACGGGGGGCTATCCTCCCAGGGGACGTTACCTTAGGCGAGAAACAGTTCAGTAGGTGAAGAATCACAACACAGCATGAACCAGATAATGGCTGGAGCTGGCCGCTCTATCCAAGACAGCAATTTTTAATGACTGAACTGGCCTCCGCTGGTCATCTCCAAACAGGATGAACTATCCATCTGCTCCTGCAATATGGGGGGCCTACAGGCAAAAACCGAAGATTATGCTGTTGTGGACTTCATCAGTGCATTTGACATAATAATGGTACAGGAAACTTGGGCTCAAGTTTGCATTCCACTCATAGGGCATATTGAATATAGTAAGTTGGCACAGAAAAGCAGCCTCTTTGGCAGGGCAGAGGGCAGCCTATCATTTTATGTCAACTCCAACCTGTCTGCAATGATCACGGAGCTCAACAAAGATGAACCCTGGCTGCTGGGCCTGCAACAGTTGGGCCATGCATGTACGCAAGCCCCTGGTACTCGTGAATGTGTACATCAATCCTAAGAGGAAATCCGCAACTGCAGTCAAGATTGTCACATACATGCTTATACTGAAAAATACATCCTGTCCATCATATTGGCTAGTCTCACGGGACTTCAGCCTTAATCTGTTCCACCGTACAAGCAAGGAGCATATAGAGGTCATTGGGCCTCTCCCAGATCAGAGTTTGCGACACTACAAATGACAAGACATACCAAAGAATGCGAGTTAGCTGGCCTTATAACCCTGAATGTCCGCAAGCCAGGTAGCATTCCACCAACACGGACAAGAGCATATGGCAAGTCGGTCTCATACCTAGACTATCCCTTGGTGAACCTCCCATTATACAACCAGGTGAGAGAATTTAAAATAACTTACTGCCAAGAGTGATCATCATACGCAGGTAATTCTGGTTGGGGCCACTTTGTGTAAACAAGGCCGTAACAGCTCTGTCTGGAGATGTTGGCACCATCAATTTAAAACATCTGAAATGGAGCTCCTGTTCGGTTAAGGCCCAGGCAGAGGAAGCAGTGGTCACTTAAGTCCATAGCAGATCCCAACCACATCGGAGTCTGAACAAATTTGACAAATAGATATCCTGTCAGATTAATAAACAAGGGAGCGCAGCCAAGGCCGTCCACCTGAGAAAAGCCAATGTAGGCAGAATGTTCAAGCAACTATGGCAAACTCCTGAGGACAGAGGCTTGCTAGCAGCTCTGCATAAGGAGAGGAGACTATTGGAAAGGGAGATATGGGCTTTCAAAAGATCCAAGCAAGAAGATCTGTGGGCCCAATTGCTGTGTGCCACTAAGTCAAATGACACAAAGAAACGTTGGAAAATTATTAATACCGTTGAGAAAGGCCCCAGAGCAGCTTACGATGCAAATATAAGTGAGGATGCTAAAAGCGAGCACCTGGAGTCTCACTTTAAGGGAAGTGTCCATGACACACCTGGCCTGGAGTGGCTCCCGGGGGAATACCGGATTACCAACTATTTGGCCCAACTACCATATACGTCAACAGAGATGACTAAGATCATCGAAAAATCTGAGACTAACAGAGCCCCATGGCCAAACGGAATCTTGCAGTCACTTTTTAAGCACTATCTCACGGTGGGCCACCTTTCTGGCCAGGATGTTTAATTTCATTCTGGTAAAAGGAGTTATCCCCGAAAGCTGGAAAGGTTCAATCATCCACCCCATCTTCAAGGGAGGCAATTAGGTCGTCTCCAAGTAACTATTGTTTAATTGTGTTGCTGGATGTAGACCTTAAATTCTTCTCTACTCTGTTGCTTCAAGGCCTAGAAGCATGGGCCTCAGACACAAGCAGACTCAAGAAGAACCAAGGTACATTAACCAACCTCATGGCAGTCGGCCTCACCCTCCGCAGAGCAAAGGCCACTGGTACTCCGCTTTACATGTGCTTTGTTGATTTTAAGGCAGCATTCAATCGTGTCACATGGTAAGCTATGGGTAAAACTTGAACAGTGGGCCCAACAAACTTCTTAAGGACCAGCAGTCTGCTATACTCTAATACATGGGTTAAGATCAAGCCTGGGGACGGCTCCCACTTGTCAAGGGAAGTGAGAACTTTGACGATTGTAAAACAAGGGTGTGTCTTAGCACCCCTTATTTTTAACTTATATATGGTGGATGTTAGATGGCTATCTCATGACTTGACCCTTGGTGGTCATCCTTTGTCAAACATCCTGTATGCAGACGATTTGTTACTGCTTAGCAACACCACAATAGGTTTGTGGAGGTTATAGGATTGTTTGACATTATATGTTTAGAATAACAGGCTGGAGATAAACAGTAAGAAGACGAAAGTCATCTCGCATTATCGCTTCATTCTTAACCAACGCAAATGGCATCTTAGTGCGGCTACAATTGACAAGCCCCGCAGCATATGTATACTTAGGTGTTAAGACAAATTGAAGGGCTTTGTTGTCTCCCCACCCAGAGAGAGGCAATAAAGTAAAAGTGCAAGCCCTCATTTGCGCTTTGTCAACGTTGGCTAAATTGCTAGGGGAGGGGTAACCTCCAGCATCCAAACAGATTTAAACTCAAAATAATGTAAATATTTTTAAGACAAGATTTTAAAGATACAGAAACATGATAGGCTGTTCAAACCTCCTAAAGAACTTAAAACAAATTGACATCAATAATAGAATTGACCACAATAACAATACAAACATCTGAAAAGGAGGAATCAATGGTTGTCTAATTCTGTTAATCACATAGCAAATTATTCTTAAGTTAGTAACCTAAACAAGGGGTAACCTTACAAAGTAGCAAATGCATTTTAACATGAGCTGGGTTAAACATGCGGGCAAATAGGCAAAAAGACCAAAAAATGTTTGAAAAAAGGAAATCTGGGGTAACAGGTGACTAACTAAAGTTGAAAATAATACGTACAAGGTAAGGTGTTAGTATCTCAGAAGCTGAATCAAGAGTCTCCTTCTCTGGGCCAGGGAAAAAATCTGTCTCAGCAAGGCATCTCAAAGGGTGAGGTTAGAGACTACTTTACCTCTCAAGGTTCAAGGGATTCAGCACAGAGCAAGAGGAGGAACATCTGCTGCAGGGAAAGCGAGGAGAGAACTCTGCACCAAATCCAACTGGGGAACAATATATTAATTTTCATAGTGCATGATGATTCATCCATCCATCACTCCACATGACACAAAAGGTATGATTGTCCAAATGGGGTACAGTCATGCGACACAGACTGCAACATCACTTTCGATTCTCACCATCAGCATGTGAGAAACGGCCATCTTTGATCGTCCATACGGGTTGAAACCATTGTAATCATTGTCCATTCTACAGCTGTTGGATGTAGTGCGCTCAAGGTTAGTTTCCCAAGCTTATTATTTGTAAAACAATAAAATATGTATTACCAATCCAGCATCCTCATGAAAACAGAACCTGAAAGAATGTCACATTAGCAAGAATGACTAAACATTTTCTGCAGTCGGGAAACTGCCTTGCAGGCCTCACAAAGGCTGAGCAAAATGAAATAATGGCATATTCATTAATGCAATTAAAATATATAACATTTCTAAGTACGAATTCAACATTAATAAGCTTTAGAAGCTTATTACTGTAAATTCAAAATAAAATGACCTAGCTCATTCATAGAACTATAATACAGCACAGATTTACCATAGCAGGCATGTGACACTGTTATATTCTGTATGGCACGTCTTCCCCATTGACTGTTCAAAGTTAACAGACTGTAGTGAGATCCACATCCATAACGTATCTCAAGGTCACTGGAACCTTGCCTCATTGCTTAAGTAGCATTATGCAACAGTGGAACATGATTTGGGATGTAGACAAAATGGGGAGTCCTAGAGGAGGAGTTCAGAGGTAGAGAAAAGGGACCTTGACATCTAATATGGAAGGAGACAATAATAGAAGTGGGTTGGGCATGGAGCTCTCCAAGTAGATAGCCTCCCATGGCAATGAGAACTATTACCCACTGCCTCTCCTTTTTCTTTAACCTGTGCAAGTTTTGCACTCTGCAAAGCTTTCAAAGTTCTATAAAACATTTACAAAATTGCCAGTTGCTCAACTTTGTACACACATAACCAAACAGCTGGTTCTTCTATTTAATAACAAAGTTTCTAGTGGCAGCTCCTGACCCCCATTTATTCAAAACACTTTCTCATCCCACAGTTGACATCCTAGGGGCACTTCCAAGTTCCCTCAGATGACATGTTCTCTGAAAGAGTGGCCACGAGCACAAAGCGTCAAGTACCCAGTCTCTCAAAAGAATCAATCCTCTCAGAGGTCTCCACTGAGAAAAAGACCTTCAGACATCTTCAGCACACAGCACTTACATGAAAGCAGATGCTGTACAATCGCTTGTGTATGGCATTCCAGTCTAACAACATACAGGAGGAGTTTCCCTTATATGACTAATAGTGGCTCTGCTGATTCAAAGCTAGGTCATCCTCTACCATGCTCAGCTTGAGTAGATCAATCCCTAGGAACAGTCAGCAAGAGGATCTTGTTGCACTCCCATCAGCATACATGCTCAACTAATAGGTTTGGAATTAGTACTAAAAACAGGTACACGTATAGGCTTCTCAACTCAGCATACACTTTATGCAATATTACTGAGAGGGAAATATCTGGAGTAATATAACTGGTGCTTCACATTTTATGTTTCTGGTTTACAACATGAAAACCTAGTTGTGAATTGCCTGCTGTAATTCCTGTGGCAGAAAACCTTGAGAACGAACAATACACAACTACAAGCAGAGGGCAAAGTGGGCTGGATCGGAGGGGCACAACATACCCATACTTTTTTGATTTATGAAAAACTGTTGATAGTTTAAAACTTCAGCTGAAGCGTCATTCAGAGAGTTCCCTGTGCGTAAAACCGAAGCCGGGCAAGCAGCTAAACAAGCCTTCCAGCCAGGGGGCCTAAACGAAATACAGAAGTGCACTACAAGTTATTCTGCAAATGTGGATGGTAATCTGCAAATATAAAGGATGCTTGGGAGCCCGTACTGGCTTTGATCAAATCACTTGAAGCTTTATAATGACAAAGCTGTGAAGTGTGTGTTTTTGATTGCAGTTATAGTGATCTAGTGCTTACGACCCCTGGAGGTGTTGATGGGACAGTAATATAAAAAAATGCTTTATGTACAGTCTAGGTATTATTAAAATCTATATTGTGGAGGCACCATTTTATCTTAAACTTCTTTGAAAATGTTATAGCAGTCTTCTACTGTGTGTAATGCAATCTTATAATAATAATGACTTAGGTATTCACAGTGCTTTCTGTCACAGGCTGCGAACTTCTAGCACCAAAAATACACAAGTCACTACTCTCCACTGCACCAACCAAGATTTAATTCTGCGGCTTTCAGGTTATACCCAGACCTCTGCAGTGCATTAACTAAGATGTTTCATAATGTAATATGAAGGGCAGTACCCTTTTTTAATTTATTTTTCATTTAAGCTGTGCATTGTTTCAAAAGTAGTTACCTGATGGTAAAAGACAAAAAAAAAAAAAAAGTACAGAATATTTTCTTTTTTTACCCACATCTTTGACTCCACCCTCACCTGACTGTCCCCGCCCACACTGCATGCAGCATCACAATTCCTAGACTTTTTTCAAAGCACTTCTACAGCTGACTACAAGTAGAAGGAAACAATGCTGCCATGTCTCTGTCTGGCTGAAACTGCTAGTGTGTTTTTTTCCACTAGAGAGGATTGAAATCAACTGTCTTAATTCAAAGATTACTGTGTCAGCACTTTCTGAGGGAATCACCTATGAGGTCTACATAAATGAATTAGTTGCACAAGATGAAGTGGCTGTGGAAGAGATATGAGTGAGTGACATGAGCTTTTCTCTAAAAAAGCATTCATGGTGTGTGAGAGAAAGAGAGGGGGAGAGATTCTAATGATTAAGCAGCCTTTGGTGATGATCAATCACAGTTTCTGAACCAAACATTGATATTAGGAAGGAGCTACACCTATCAGGCTGTACAGTAGTTCTGGATGCTGTAGATTTACAGAGATGCCTTTATAGCTCCAATCATCTTGGCAATTATTTGAGTCAAAATGTTTAATCAAACTTCAGACAAACAAAGCACAGGCTTCACATGTGCGGAGGTAGGGCAAGCTTTACTCAAGCTGAGTTTGGTGGATCATAGAGCAGGTAGTCTTCATCCAAGCACATCAGTAGTGGACGAGATAGTTCGCTACTGGTGTCCGCCCTAGTACAGCTCTGCAGACTGGGTCAAGTGTACCAGTTCTGCACTTGACTCTCAAGATAGTGGAGGTGTGCGGTCAAAGGCTTATCAGGGTGTTAGTGTGAGTGAAAGGAGCTCAGTTCCCAACAATAGACACAATAATGCATTGTCTTCACTTGCTAAGTACTTAAGACAAAAACATAATACTACACATTTCACTGCTCCTCAGCTATGGGGTTGTAATTCAAACTACAATTCTGGGTAAGCATTTAGACCCTCCATTCCACCACCTGTCCACTCTGATGTTAGAAAGGCTCATTTTATGTGGATTCCACCCAAGTGTACTTTTCGTGTTAGCTCTCATTATACTAATGCTGGATTTAGGCGGCAGCACCACCAGGTTGTGGGGAACTAAGTTCAATTCCACACTGTGTGACAACTGTCGGCCTAAACCTTCCAGCCATCTAGCAGTACCTCACCAGCATCTGAAAGTGTGGTTATTTGTGGTAGCTGTGCGCATGACAATCTGATTTCTCAGGGAAATCGTGGTGGAACAGATCTCATCTTTTTCTCTCAGTTACCTTCATATCATACATGCAAAGGCAAACAAACCTAAATTGGTTCAATATATTTTATTGAATCAACTGTGTTCTAGATAAAAGGGCATGTACTGCAATGATGAGGACAATAAAACAATAAAAGCAATGTGGTGGCAAAGAAAGTGAAACATAATAAAGTCCCACCATAGTGTCAGAATGCTAAATGTTGGAATTCCTACCTACACCACTAAAGCACTACTAAAGTGCCCTTCTGGATCCCCACGAAGACACCATCCACCATACCTGGATATGGTAGCAGAGAAGAGAGCTGTTGGTCTTCTAAGGGTCCTCTCTCATGTAAGCGGAGAAGATGTCAAGTCTCAGCAGACAGCTGCAACGAAGCAACAGCATGCAGTGGTAATTTTCTGATTTGAACTCTCCCTCTAATTTGCAGGGGGCAGAAGCATGTTTTATTATAAAACAGCTGGTGTTCTGAGAATACTGCCCTAACGTAAGAACACACATGTTTCCCGTGAAGTGGCAGAGATTGTGGTGTTCCACTTTGCACTAACAACAATACCGGGCACAGCCTTGAGTAAAGTACAGAACAAGAATGTCAGACTAAAAAGAATGAAAACAGTTCCTAGGCTAAGAGCACATGAGATAAAAGAAATAAAACGTCACCACAGAATGAAGCTTCTGCTTAGAAAATAAAGTGAATACAAATAAATTGTTACTGAGCTAAAGGGCACAAACTGCAGGCCTATGGCTAGAATAACGCCCATGGAAAGCTGCTAAAATAACCTCACAACAGTACCATGGCTCAGGCATGCAGTTCACTATGTCTCTCCACATGTGGAATAATTTGTGCCTCATTCAAGACTTCACATCCAGAGTGAGATGGTTTAAATAACAGTAAATGTTCCAACTTTCAGAACATTGCCTGCACATCTTGCTCAGTGATTCGTGTATGAAGATCAATTACCTGCTCAATTTGCTTCAGCTGTATGTTGCTGTTGGACATTCTCTTGGATGGCATTTTCAGAAGCATCTCTGATGCCTTGGGACTACAGGAGCGGCTTCACTCAGGACTTGGATTTCAGCAGGTGAGCAGCACAGTAGACCTGGTCAGGGGCACTCATCCTGGCAGATGCGGTCTCCAGCCAGGATCCAATGAGTATTCATTGCAAGCAGTTGCAACCTCTAAGCTGGGACCACACAGGTTGCTCATCTGGCAGGTGTGAACTCTAGGCCTGTATTAAGCTTCCATTTTGGTGGTGATGACAGATCCTCAGTTGGATTCAGGAGTAGCACCATCATTATGCCTTAGGGCACTGCAGGGCTGCCACACCACATGTTTACTTCTCAGGCTTGATTTCTGTAGGTGACTCCCCGCGGGAGCGATCATGGGAGACCACTAATGACATTTATCACCAGCAGCCTCACTCCCAAGGGAAGTCAGCAACTTGTAGGTTTTCTGCACACTGGGAACTTAGCTAGCTTCTCCTGGACAGTGTTTCCTCCTACAGGGCCTATCGCCTTCATTTATTCTCTGATCAGACAGACAGGCAAGCAGGCTTCAATGTGTTAAGCTCCTCCAGCAAGTCACGTAGCCTTCAGATGATGTCCTCCCACCTTTAGGAAACTGGCTGTCAGGCAGACACCAACCATTGTCATACAGCAGTTCATTAAGCACTCTGTAGAGCAGTCCCTTCCTTGGTTATGAGGAAAGGGAAACTGGCACAAAGTGGGTGATTTGAATCCCTTTTTTAATCAATCAAATAGGAGCTGCATAGCGTGGCCTATCACCTGAGAGGATATTCAGGCAGTGAGGATTTTTGCTGCAGAGGCTTAGTCGAACAGCCAGGTTTTGAGTCCTTTATTGAATTTCATCAGAGAGGATGAGGTCTAGAGATGAAGAGGGAGTCCATTCTAGGACTTGGCCACAAGGTAGGAGAATGAACGGCTTCTGCTGTAGCTTCGACATATGCAAGGGTTGCGAGCAAGGTGCAAGGAGGTGGAAAACAGGTGTCTGGGGGGTTGGTGGAAGTTCAGGCAGGGTTTGATGTATGCTGGTCCTTGGTTGTAAGTGTGGCTCAGTATCTTGAAGTGGCATCTCTTCTGAACGGGAAGCCACTGAAGTTGCCGGAGGTGGGGGGTGATATCGGTCAACTTGGGTAGGTGAAGGATGAGTCTGACCACAAAATTCTGTATGACATGTAGTCTCCTCAGGAGGTGCGAGGTGAATCCTATGTAGAGTGTGTTGCCGTAGTTCAGCTTGCTGGCTGGTGACTAGGGCTTTGGTGATGGTTCATCTGGTGTTGACTGGCAGCAATTCGAAGATCTTGTGGAGCATGCAAAGAGTGAGGAAACAGGTGGAGGAGAATGCATTGATCTGTTATTTCAAGGTGAGCTTGCTGCCTAGGTTGGTTACTGTGTCCGGGTGAGAGAAGTTGAGGACATGTGTACATTGGCTCTGTGATACTTTGCTCCAGCTTTGATAGGAGGTGTTTGGGGGTACAGCGATGGGGCTGGGGCGACCTGTGATGGTGAAGTGGACAATGCTGTGGTCTGTCCAGGTGAGTTGGTTGACGTGGCTGCACTTGACCCTGTTGCTGGCCGTGAAGATGGGGTCAAGTGTGTGACCAGTAATGTGCATGGTGTTGCCGGCTAGTTGTGTGAGGCCGAGGGTGTTCATGCTTTTAAGGAGGCTGGTAGTGTTTGTGTTATTGGGGTCAACAAGGTGGAAGTTGAGGTCTCTGAGGAAGATGTAGTGTTTGTAGTCAATGGCAAGCTGGGCGATGAAATCAGGAATGGCGTCGCAAAAGCTGGGGTGAGATCCTGGGGGTCTTTAGGTGAGGGTGCCTCTGATGGTGATTTTGCCATCCTTGTGGATGATGCAGATTCCACCTCCACGTTTGTGGACGCGGTCCTAGTGCCTTATCTTGTAGCCGTCGGGCATTTCTGAGGCAATGTCATGCGCATATGTCAAGGTTGAGCCAGGTCTCTGTGAGAAAGAGGACGTTGGGGGTTAAGAAAGGTAATGATGTCCTGGATCTCAGTGGCATGCTTACAGAGAGACTGTGCGTGGAGCAGTGTTCCTTGTGCTGGGTGCGGTCCAGGCAGGCGTGCCAGCTGCGCATGTCCACCACGCGCTCACGTTGCGGCCTCCATATGTAGCTCCTAGGAGGAGAGAAGGGTGCTGGAAGGCAGTGGGCGTGGCTTACTGGAGGTATGAAGCAGAAGGATGACAAAAGCGGTGGCAAAAATCGGGCGGCAGTGAGGGTAGTAGCAGGAAACAGCAGAGGGTTACAGAACAAGACTAGTGTATGAAATACAGACTAAACGGTGATGGTATAAAACAATGGCTATGCAAAAGGAACAATACGGAAATGCTAACAACAGAAATATAATGTCTATGTGCAAGATACAATGCGGTAATACGGACACATAATAATGAGAAAACAGAACAGCGGGAGTGAGTGGCACATGGCAGCGAGGGAGCAGACACGGGGACCTGTTCCTTTTATTCACATTTTCTGGGCAGGGAATGTGGATCCAATGCTAAGGTTTTATAAGTTATTTGGGGTTGTCATTTTCCAGCTTTGTGCAGCCTTTATAGAAGGTGATGGATCTCACAACAGGTAGCAATCGGTCTAGCTCTAGGCCGGAGTATCCAAAACAAGGGCACACTGAGGTACAAGTTCTCTGCACCTACCTTCTGACCCAGCAATCTTAGACATAAGGGCAGTTGCTGCCTAAAAACTTCCTCATCTTGACCAACAGAAACCGTAGTGCTATCTCTGCCATCTACCATATGTCAGTGCACAAGAAGAATTAATCAACAGCCTTTTGCCAACAAGGTCTTCCAAAGAGAAGTGTTGGCAGTCCCAATTGTATACGATCTACCAAAGCTCTTCTCCTGCCACTGATATCACCGCTGCAGCCCCTAAGTTGTGTTTTAATGTTGGGTGCTTGTGTGTATGTATGAATGTATGTGTATTTGTGCGTGTGAGCTGTGAAAGGGTGTGGCATGAGTATGTGCTTGTAAATGGTGGGTGTATGTGTGCACACTTGGTAATGTATGGGAGTGAGAATATGTGCAAGTAGATATTTGAAAATGAGTATGTATTTGAGAATGAGTACAAACTCAATTTTTTGCCATATTAGACTGGGGCAAAGCAAACTGAATTCACTTGAACCAATACCCAGACTCATACCATCCATAGAGTCTGTTAGACTTGAAACCCTTGGGTCGTAGTCCCCCAGACTTTTTGCTTTCACACCTCCTGTTTTGCCGAACTTGTTTTTGTTGGCTTTCAGATTCTGTGAACTTTACAACTGCTAACCAGTGCTAAAGGGCTTGTGCTCACTCATGTGAACATGATAAAACTGGCTCACATCCAATTGGCAATTTAATTTACTTATAAGCCCCTAGTAAAGAAGTACTACACATACACAGGGGCCTGTAAATCAAAATTCACTTGGAAAAATAAACCTTTTGCCAAGTCTAAAACTTCCTTTTTAACACATATACGTCATCCCTAGGGTAGGTCCTCTTCACACTGGAGTTTAGCAGGTAGCTTTTTCAGTGGCACAAACCTGGTCCCTGTATCGGGCATGCATTTTATCACAGTTGGGCTTCAGTTGTGACATTCAAACGGTCTAACGCAACCAGATGACTGCAAGCTGTGCTTTTAGGCGCTATACTTACCCTTAAGTCTTTGAAAGTGCACATCTGTTTTGGTGTCAAATTATCAAGTGTTACTCTATTTTTCTAAATTGGTGTGTGACTTTTCTTGTGTTGTGGTTTCCCTTTACTACTGTTTGTGTGCTGTATAAATACTTTACACATTGCCTATAAATTAAGGCTGACTACTTTTTGTGCCAAGCTACCACAGGGTTAAGTACAGATTAATTTAGTTACTTTCTGTGTTTCACCCCCACCAGGATTGAGGCTGTTGCTTGAGTAGGGTCTCACCCCCTAAAAACATAACTCAGTTTCTTAGAGTCCTACTAACAAACATGTGCTACATGGTCACTGCACATACATGCACTCAAAATGTAGGCAGAAAGGTCTGAGTATTACATAACAGCAGAGCTTTACATCAGAGGGTTCAGTAGACTCTCTTCTCTCTGACAGAGAAAAAAAGTCTAGTCCTGCTAATGAACCAGAAAGCATCAGTACGCTGCCATCACTGATTTACATAATTGAAGCAGGTCATGAACAGTAGTTTTATGCCGATTATGAGGGCACATTTCAAGAGCCCCTCCAAGTCAGAAAAGATGTTCTGGACCAACTTACGTTACCAATGACAGGCAAAGACCTTTGTACACACACTAGAATAGGTTCACGCCAATGTCAAAAAAAACAAATAAGGATACCAGTTTCACATACGTCGGGCCCTCAGGACCACACCCATTAGATGTGTAGTAGGCCTCACTATCCCAACACACCGACACAATATAGAGAGAACAGGCAGCATCAGTGCAAGTTTCACAAGTGCATACAGACATGTCAAGTAATGTACTCAATGGGAGTAACTGCAAGCTGACAGAAAAATCTCAAAGGGACAATTAACCAGGTTCATGTCACAGCAATAGGTGATTTCTGTTCCAACAGAACTGAAGAACTGAGTTGCAAGGAGCATTCATTAGAGTACGTGCATTGTTAAAGGATATGAGGCACAAGGAGCAAACTCAAGGAGTCTCAATGGTAAAAGGTAGTGAGGTACAGGCTTTAAAGGCAATGGGCATGGACAAGGCTGCACAGGTGGTTCAGGGCATCAGGTCTTTCCCTGGGAGGCTGGAGAAGTGTGGGGCCGTTCTTTTGTTTTTCTTTTTTTACTGGGGCCCGTTTTGCAGTAGTGCTGCAATATCGGCCCTATATAACAAAGTTTGCAGGGCTGGCCAGCATAATAACTAATTTCTCACTCTCTCTGCTGAGGTCCTTGAATATTCAGCAGTTTTCAGGCAACAATAAAAGTGTCAAGATTGAAATCTCTGGTGCTTAATCTTCCAACTGGAGAGAGATCAGAGTTTTGTCTAGTGCAGTTTTAGCTCTTCTGAAATAGCACAGCAGGTTAATATGTCTGCTGCAAAGAACACGTACTACACAGATCACAGAACTATATTTAATGTGTATAGCTTAGTGGTTTACTGCTTTTGTCACAGAGTTCCTTTTGTTACTTGCAGTTCATACCTTGCAATCGCAATCTAGCACAGTGAGGTATTAACTTGCATCAGAGCTGCATGGTACAGGTTCAAAAGTTATGTTTTTTCCCCTGACTTTCATCATCCTAATATTTCCAAAATTGTTTGAGTAGAAATGCATTCTTATTAGTAAAGCCAGCCACAACCACTGTGTTATGTTTCGATTCCAGGGCCAGCTTTAAGGCGGTGTGACCAGTGCAGCCACACCTGGTGCTGATCTCTGGGTTGAGGGGTATAGGGAGGGGCTGTTCAGAAATGAAACAGGTTTAAACAGCACCTTTAGTAGAGTTCCTGGTATGTCCAGCAGTTTTCAGGCAACATTAAAAATGTCACAATAACGCTGGTGATTAATGTGCCTGTGTAAAAGAGATCAGAGTTTTGTCTAGTGGCAGTTTCCGCTCATGATAAAGTAGAGCAGAGGTTAAAATGCCTGCTGCAAAAAAATGTGTACCAAGCAAATAATTGAACTGTATTTTGTGTAGATCGCTCAGTGGGTTACTGCTTTTGTCAGAAAGATCTTTCTGTTACTGCAGTTTCATCTTTGGAACCCTAATACAGAACAGTGAGCTATGAACTAGTATCACAGAGCTTCATCTAAACTGCATGGTATAGGTTAGAACGTTATGGTTTTCCCCAGTCTTCCATTATCGTGTTGCTAAAAAGGGTTTACTTTGGTAAAATACAGTCTCATTATTAAGGTTAATCACTGTGGTACGATTTAAATCGTGAGTTTGTTCTTCTACAGACCAAAGACACTTAAAATATACTTCCTACTTGTAATCCTCATTGTGTTATGTAACTTTTCCTATAGACTGATTTACACATGTATAAATCATTGGCTCTGCATAATATGCACGATGTAAAGTGCCCTGACAACCGACACTAGTATGAAAAGCACCTTAAAACAAATTAAATGCATGTGAAAGAGGAGCTATTTATGGAGAAGGGGTTTTTTGGAGGTGGGCGCCAACAAAGATTGTTATACTAGGCTCCACCAGTGCTAGAGCCACTGTTTTTTTTAGCCAGAGTTTTTGCTTCTCCAGCCCAAACACTCTTAAAAAAGCCTACCAGCATTGATGTCATGTAAATCCTACACCTCTTATTCTGAATAAACTGATTTACACACATATGATCCTGTGTCTGTGGTTGTGTGTGTGATGTAAAGTGTTCCAACACCCTGCATTGGTATGAGAGGCGCTATAAAACAAATGAAATACATGAGAGAAGGGCTAAGGAGAGATGAAGAGCACTGTTGGAGGGTGATAATCAGGGAATCTTTGAAGGGTATCAAAAAAGATTGCTGTATGCTGGTGCCCTGTAAGATCCTCATTTGCAATGCTTTAAAAACTAATAGAGTTGAATATATAATGAACAAAATGCTATAGAATGCCCAATTTTTGCCATTTTTCCCCACATTTTTTGAGGGGGAGGTGATTCCACCCCCAAACAATACAACCCACCCTCAAGCCCCCACCCCACAAGCCTCCCTTGTAGATGTCAGGCTCGCTAGCTACACACTGTACAGGGGCTAGTCTGACCACACTTGCCAGGGCTGCTTTGGTCAAGCCTGTGTTTGCGACTTTCTTGCAACTGCATGCCTGGGATCAGCAATAGGCGAACATGTCTATTCACCAAAATGCTAGAGGTAACGGAAGTGACATCACACGACCTTCGACCTTCAATTTCACATACATACTCTCTCACACATAAACGCATACTCACCCTCAAGCATGCAAACAACATTCATTTAAAAGCCCTTTTTTTTTTTTTTTTTTTTTTTTTTTAACTTTCCTCAGCTGCCAGGGAGGACTATATTCCAGGAAATTGTACTCCATTTTAATACACTAAAATAATGAAACTTTATTCACTATTAGTGTATTAAAAATGGTTAAAGAAAACAGTGGAGCCCCAACAGACACCCATATGGACGAGCTGCTATTGTGTTTCTGGCACTGAAATTGGCACGTCTAAGGCCCGGGGTCGCAAAGGCAGTGCCAGCGGTTGCAAAGGGCAAGCCAGGGGTCGCAACTGCGACCCCTAAATGACGTCCGTGGGCATGAGCATGAGAAGCCAGCTAGGCTTTAACCACCTTCACTGTTGGGTGGGCTTATATTTCGCAGCAGGGTCGGATTGGGACCAAAAATAGCCCCAGACAGCTCCAAAACAGTGGACCACATTTGAGGAGCGTCACCTCTTACAAAACATTGCTTGGCTAGTATTAGGAGACTAATTTTGGGAGAAATGTGTGGTACAGTAAGCATTTTAAAGCTTGAGGGGTCTGTATTATAGGTGAAGACTGGAAAACACAGTAGCTTTAAAAACTTAATATTTATTCCAGTCTTAACACCTTGTACAAGGTTGCAAGAATCCCGATGCCAATCAACCCTGATCCTCAACCCTGATTATAACATCAATCAGAAATCTAGTACAAAGCCAAGGGGCAAAAGGGTTTAGGTCAGGATCCCTGGAAAAAGAACATACAATGAAATAAAGAGAAAAGGCAGCTCTGAAATTCGTCCTCTTGAGGATTCACTGCAGAGGGGTTTCATAGAACAAAATCTGTAATTTTCAGTGGCGCTCACCCTTGTTTCTGCCCCCTTTTTTAGTAACGTTGATAAATAATAATCACCTATTATTCACTAGTATAATGAAAAATATGTCCACCCTTGCTGCCAGGAAGTAAATCAGTTTTATGGCTAACAGAGGTGCATGGGCACCTGCAACAACCATCAGAGAGATTGACCAGGACTAGCAAAGTCCTAGCCTTGGCCTCTGGATACTTCCAGGCTTCAAGTCCTCCCCATTAGTGACATGCTGTAGCATCACTGTACAAGTAGCCCTGGGTGCTAATGTTGTAATGTCTGCTGTGCCCAGGGCTACCATCAGTCATGCAGTCCACTCTTGCTTTCCCATCTCATCACAGGAGAGAGGGGTTGGCAAGAGCCTTTCTCACCACACCCTGCCTTATGCCCAGATGGGAGAACGTGAGTTGAAAAGGCAAGAAACAGATAGCTGTAGCCTATGTATCACTGTGCAGACTCCAACAATGTACTTCAGTTCTTGAGGATGGAAGAAGGTGTGTACCTGCACTGAGAGTCTACCAAGTACCATCAGCTGATGCACAACAGGTCAGGTAGTTGAAGCTAAGTAGGTAAAATAAAACCCTGTGAAATGTTGTGTGAGTGTATGTGTGTCTGTGTGCGAGTGATAATGTAACTAAGTGAGATTGATTGAGTCAGAGGGAGTGGGAAAAAGTGAGACTAAGTTGGAATATGAGTGAATAAAGGTAAGTGAGTGTGAGCTAGAGTGGTTGAGTGAGTGGAAATGAAGACGAGTGAAGCAGGCAATTCTTGGTATATGATGTACACAGGCAAAATGCAGGCGCATAAGCTGTAATTCTTGGAGCATATGGGTCACTTGTGGCAAAATACTGGTGCCGACATACTGGGCATAATTATTGGTACAAGGGGAGCATATGTCAAAATGTAGGCACTTGCATACTGAAGGTCATTCTTGGCATATGGGGTTGGGCACCTATGGCAAAATGCTGGTGCTGGCACACTAGAGGTAATTTGTTGCCTATGGAACGCCAGTAGTAAAATGCTGGCGCTGACATATTGGATCTCAATCTTGTCATATGGGACACCTGTAGAAAAATGCTGGTGCTACCATACTCAAGATAATTCTGGGCATTAGGGAGGACAACCATGGCATTTAGGGCGGAGGACACAGGCAATCACAACAAAATTCAGGCCTTGACATACTAGTGGTAATTTTGTCCTATGAGTCACCCATTTTTTGTGTATATATATATATATATATATATATATATATACACACACATATACATATACACATATACATATATATACACACACACACACACAGCCAATGGCAACATTCTGCCACTGGCATAGTGTATGTAATTCGTAGCATAACAGAGTGCCCATGGCATATGGGACGCATTCATACCAAAATTCTAGCCCTGACACAGAGGCAATTATTAATGTACAGGTGCACCCGCTGTAATTTTGAATTAAATAGGGTCAGCTACTTTAAAGTGTCTCTCTTCGGTGGCTTGCTACACCTTTTAAGTATTTCAGAATTTATTAGTGCACTTTGAGAAACAGTGATTTTTGAGCGAGTTTATGTGACAATTCTGCCTTAAAATGCACCATTTGATGTTTTTTTAAAAACAAGTTTTGGGAAAACATACCTAGAACATTCCTAAAAGTTGGGAATGCTTGCTTTGCTTGTTCACTGGAACTCAGAGCAAGTATTACACCACTCCACTGTCAAAGCAGCTTTTTGACTTTGTTCAACCCCTGTTTTTAAAAAATGTTTAAGCTCTGTGTCCCAGTGCGGAATGTCATGGTGATTTACATCACACTCACATATTGTACACTGAAAATTAATTATACAAGTGTGTAAATCAATTAATAGGAAACGATACATAAGACAATGAGGGTTACAAGATGTAGAAGTTGCATATCTTCCATACTAGTTGGTATTATATGTCAAGAATGCTCGGTCTGGTGACACACAAACAAAAATTAAAGGATAGCACAGTGGTTAGAATTGTCTTAACTAATGAGACTTTGGGTCTGATTTAGAACTTGGTGGAGGAGAATACTCCATAACAAACGTGACAGATATCCCATCTGCTGTATTACGATCCCATTATATTCTAAGGAGATCGTAATACGGTGGACAGGATATCCATTACTTTAGTGACAGAGAATTCCATTCGCTGAGATCTAAATCAGGCCCTTTATTACCACCCAAAGAACCCCTTTTAGCAATATCAAAATAAAGATTGATTAAAAATGCAATACCTTTCTATGTTTTGCAGTTTGCATGCAGCTCATTGATGCTGGTTCATAGCTCACTATGCTGCACTAGAAAGTTTACAAATAACTAGGGCCACTGGACCTACGCGATTCAGCTGCCACAGCATTTCCCATGTAATTACGAATTTGCCGTGTTTGTCACTTAGTCCTCCATCTACTGCATAATATGCAGACTTTAAGGAAAAAAATATTTGTAGCTTAGTCGGTCTAAAAGTTACCAAAAACTTGTGGACACTTGTTCCCGCGCATTGGAAGGTCCTTCTTAAATGTTGACTGGTCATCGTCCTTTCGTTAATTGCTGTGTTTGATTGTTAAACTGATACTAATGAGGTGAAACATTTGTCCAGACTGGGTTACAATGTTTTAAAGTAACAAATTAATAAAGTAATACCATGACAAATGTTGTATAATTTGTCTTTTCTTGCCCCAAAATGTAGTCAACCAGCGGCCTTGATTATAACTAAAGAGCTGCAAATAACAAAAGGACTTGAAGTAGTAACCCACTGACCTTCCTACATAAAATACAAATCTGATCTGCAAACTACATGCTGTGATTTGCAGCAGGTACATAAACCTTCTCTGCTAACATGCAGATTTAAAACTGAATAAACAAAACAGGGTTCTCTCTAGCATGTATGAAAAAAAAAAACGGGCATGTGCTAGGTAAATTACTTAATGAAATTTGTACTGGCGAGATCGAGGTGAAAATGGCCACAACACCTGACCTGGCCTTCCAGGGAGGACTTTCAGCCTTTGTGCACTCTGCAAGCCCTACCCACATCCTTGGCCCAATCTCAAAACAAAGAGCTATGTTTTACTAGCCTGCATGCCAGCCCCAAAAAACAATGACCTGAGCATGTGGGAATGGCGGCGGCCGGGAGCACAATAGGAAACACTGTGGGCAGTTAACAGAGACCCCACTCCTTCCCCCCCCCCCAAAAAAAAAAAGCATCCCCCTGCTGGCAATTATACACCGGCCCATCGGCCCGTGGCCGATTGCCCGCTTTTCCACCCGGCCCTGTATCGCAGTCTATCCGATCAAACACTGACGGTGAACTGTGTAGGAGTCTAAAGTGAACTCCGAGTTCGCTCTACAGCTAAATTTGTGTCGGGGTGCTTCTAGCAGGACGATGTATTGATATATTAATCTCTGCATATATTAAACAATAGAAAGGTATTTAGAGTGTTTGACATGTTTCCTTTCACGTGTTCAGCGGCGACAACGGAACCAATGAAAGAACAATCTTCACTTATAATGTCCTCGGTAAGGATTTTAATGTTCTAGGGGTTGAAACGGCATATTCATGGCTACTTAAGGCCCATTAGTGTATAAGTCATGAAATCCTCCAATGACTGGCTGTTTCTACATCTGAATGTGTGATTAGAACCGTCGTTAGCGATGCTGCCGCCCCTAACACGGCTGAGTGCTCTTCATACTAACTTGCTTGTGACACCACAACTAGCATGGTCTGAGGGAGGGACAGAGTTCGGACACAGTCGAAGGGACTGTTAAACCGCACCTGGCTTCTCAAAAACACACAATAGGCATGCCAATGATAAGATGCGGTTGAAAAAAACCTACAATTTTTGTGGGGAACTTATCAGGTGTCTTCCCTCCATTTCTAACACGCCATGTATGAAGCACATGGGATACCCAAATTCAAAAGAATAGAATGGGGGACACATTTAGAAGACGTTCAACGTCATTAATACTTTTTACTATTAGTGGATAAGAGGCCCTGGCTGAGACTCACACGTTTGAAGGTTTCGAATGCAAAAGCAGGCACAGGGACACAATGGAGCGAGAGCAGGGGGTCATGGTCAGGGAGTCAGATAGAGCGAGGATACCGCCAACTTCCGAGATGCGGAGGTGTGGGAGAGTTGAATGAGAGAGCGGGGTTGTCAGTAGAAGGGAGTCACGAGTGGCGAAGGGTTTAGAGAGGTACAGAGTGAAAAAGAACGTATTAAGGAAACCGGATAGGGGAGGTAGAGAAGGCATTGATGTCATGGGCAGTACAGCTGGGACTTGGGCAGTAAGGAAGAGGTAAGCACAAGGAGGCATGGGACATGCATGAGCAGAGAAACGGAAGCAGGGCTTCGTGAGGGGCACAGGAGACAATGAACAGAGAGCGTAGGGGAGCAAGGACAATCTCGCTCAGCACCTTTCCTCCGTCATATTTGGCCCATGCCTACCCCTCTAACCCATTCCCAGCTTGCTCAGGATACTTTACACAGTCTCTAGTTTTAGTTTTACGCTCCATTACTCAGTACTGTGATTTCCCTCTGTCTGGCCCAGACCCATCAAGTCTATATATACAGTCTGCAAATATACTGTTTGACATATACACCATTCAAGGAGTCCTACTTTACTTGTTGATTTCAAACTTCAATAGCTTCCCTAGCACCCCTGTTTCTAATGCAGATCCAGGGTTGAACTAGTAATTTATTCCATCTGGCTTTTCTCCAGGGAGCTGGAGCCACTGGAGGCTTCTCTTTGAAATCCCAGAGATGCTGCTCTAGTCCAACTTATTCCCCTTAGTCCCTGATGGTCCCTCATCACTTCCAATAACAGGGAATTATATGAACCAATTCCTTAGTTACATTCACATGGAAATAGGATCCATCAAAATTAATTTTTATAACCTGTATTCAAAATCTCTGCAAAGACATTACTGAGATTAGCAACCGGCAGACGCCCGCTCAGGAGATGCTCTTTTACAGGATCCTTGCCCTGGAGGAAAAGTGCGCTGGACTCCAAAACAAGCAGGAAGATCTTGACAATAGGAGCAAACGCAAAAGCATTCACATCCAGCGAGTCCCCGGGTGCTCAGAAAGGGGGGGACATTATGACCTTTACAGAGGAGTTACTCCAGGCAATCAGGGAGGACCCAAACACATCCTTGATGCAACTGGATCTTGCACACAGAACAGTTCTAAGTGTGGAACACGGGGAGACATTCTAATCAGTGTGCATTTCTTCAGGGACAAAGAAACTATAATGAGAATGGCCACAGGAAAAGCATGCCTTATTTGTTTGGGGCTCCACTACCCAGCTGTTTCAAGGCTTATCACCTATCACTTTGAAGGGGAGCAGGATTTCTGACCCATGACCTGTGAGATCAAGCCATCACGTACCAATGGGGTCTCCCCTTCAGCCTACTTGTTCAGTGGAATGGAAAACAGTGCATCATTTGCTCTCTAGCTGAGGACAACACACACTCTTGGGAATCCAAGGGGATATGGAAGACTCAGACCACCCACCAGGGGTATTCAGGGTAGTCGGGGGCAATGCCCAGAGTGGCAACGAGCACACCATGACAGCAGACCCATACAAAACCTAAATACATCTCAGGAAGAAGCCAAAGCAGACAATCACCCATTTGCAAAAAATGAAATAGGAGTATCCCAAACTAGATTCTGCTTTGGCGGTATAACACCCTTCTCCCACAAGAGTCTTAATAAACGATACAGGACAAAGCAGACCTCGATAAGGGTTATACTGATGTGCCAAAGAGGATAAGAGGAGCTGAACTGACTCATGGTAGTTCAATGGACTCACCTACCCCAGAGCCTCTTCAGCATTGCTCCCTTCTGGGTATCTCAACTCCACACTACATGCTCACAATGTATCCATGTCCTATGAGGGTCAGACCTCTGATTAAGACAATCTTTTGGAATATCCCAATTGAACAGTTGGCTTACTTGGTTTAATTTTTCTGTTGAACAAAAAGATGTTTCTGTACCAGGTGAGGGAGCGTGTTACCCAAGGGAAGCCACATGGCACCCTCGGCAAAAATGTTTTTTATAATACTATCAATGCTGTTGTCCTCTTGTCCTTTTACTAACGGGGGATTACTATAGAGTCAAACCCATATCCAGTAGTATACAGGGCCTTGACTCCCCCAATAAGCACAAGCAGCTCTGGAGATACCAACTCCAGACATTATTTTCATACAGGGAAACTCATTTAAAGTCAACCAGATATGCATGTGCCATCCCAAATATCCATGTCAATGTTGGGCTTTGGCCACTACATAGAGAGCTGGGGTGGCTATTCTGTGCATGACACATATTGGGCAAAAGCTGCGGTCACTCAGTAGAAACAAGAAGGGATGGTATTTGAAATTGAAAATTCAGATGGGGTCTTCAACGCTCACTATGCTTAATCTGTATGCTCCGAACACTACACAGGATGCCTATATATGCTTCCTCTTAAGGGAACAACTCCACAACGCACAGAGTGACAAAATAGTGGGCAGAGATTTCAACCTGGGCTGATATCCCACAATGGATAAGAACACCAATACATATCCGGGGACTGGAGCCATGTCAGCTCTACTCAAGAAGGAGATAAAGGAGTTGGGACTGGTAGATACTTATATCCTGACCTCAGAGACTTTTCCCACTGCTTACACGTGCACACCACATTCCCGCATTGAGTACATCTTCCTTAAGCAATCCCTATTAGCCATATTGGAATCAATTGATATATCTGATTTCTCAATCTTCGATCATGCATATGTGAAATTGTTGTGGAGGACAGGACCACAATATGTAGAGTTCCACCCTAGATTGAGATATCACCCGAACATCCTTTTGGGATCCTGTGGATAGGGCTGCCATCCAAAATGCAATCAAGAGAATACTTCTCCCTAAATGCTCTCTCTGACACTCCGCTACATATTCTATGGGATGGCTTTAAGGCCACAATCAAGGGTACCATAACCACCATAGCAATAGCTAGAGCACGAGAAGCGTATCAGAGCCTAATGGATTAAATATGAGACCTGGAACAAACAAATACAAGCTCCATCAAAACAAACGCAAACAAAACTGGCCTTCTTGAGAGGTTTGTTACGCACAAACAAGACTAATACGGCTGAACACTCACTGCTTGCAATAAAGCAACAATTCGATGATGGGGAGAAAAGGTAAAATACCCCCTCACCCGTAAACTTAGAATACAGAGAGGTTATTCACACACTGTGTATAAAGCACCCTTTTTGGCATGGTTAGCCCCCCACTTTTTGTCTGATATAATTTCGACTGAAATTGCACTGGTTTCTACTAAACAGGTCCCCAGTGCCAGATCTCTTTCCCCTAAAACTGCACAGTTGTTTCCCAATTGGCAAAACCTTTAGCACTCTCTGTAAGTCCCTAGTAAATAGTACCCCTGGTACCAAGGGTACTAAGGAAGGTCCATGCAGCACCATTTGTGCCACCCCCAGAAACCCCTCACCAAATCCACACTGTGCTGCCATTGCAGACTGCATGTGTTAGTGTAGGTAAAATTGAAAACATGACCTGTCACACACCCCTGTGTGTCAGGTCCTCTACCACTGCATGTGCCAGGTCTAAGTCACCCCTAAGGCAGGGTGCATCAGGGCATATGTGAGGGCATATATGCATGAGAAGATATGCCCCTGCTATGTCTGTCGATTCTTAGGCATAGGAGCCATTTTAAATATATGTGCTGGACACTGGTCCCTACAAGCTTCCCAGCTACATGATGTCTTTTCTGAACCCAGGGATGTTTGGTATCAAACATCTCAGATTAATACACCCAGAGGGAACTTTAGAGGTGCCCCCTGAAAAACCTAGCAGCTACTAGTACAGCCACTTTAGACATGTTTCTGCTCCCCCTCCCCGCCAAGGCGAGAGCCAGTGCTCTTGAGGGCCAGAGGCAAAAGCCTACACTGGGCAGGGTGTTAGCACCTCACCCAGGCAGGATGGACATTCCAGAGCTGACCCCACTTTTGGTGGCAGAACAGGTGGGAAAATTAGGCAGATTAGGAGGTGTGCCCACTTCATACCAGTCCCACCCCTAAGGTGGATGAGCTGAAGTGGACACTACTTTTTAAATTCCTCCATCTTTGATTGAAAGGAATTAGGGGCCATATGTACGAACACATTTTCCCATTGACACAGAATGGGAAAAACCCTTTGCTACATCTGGCCCTAGGTCACTAGGGTTAGGGTTATGTCCAATTCCCAGCGGAAGTGGTCATAGAAAGGGTGTAGTCATCCTAAAGGTGGTCAGTCTATTGGCTACCACCTGGCACTCCCTGAAACACCCCTAAATTGAGTATTTAGATGAGACCCTGAACCCTAGAACACAGATCCTGGAGTCCTAAGAAGAAAGGGTCAAAGAAGAGATGCACCAGCAATAGAGGAGAAGGAGCGGCTGACCTGGTACCAACACCTCTGGCCTGTCTGCTCTTCTCAACGGACTCTGCCCCAAAAGATGCCTCATCCTGCAGCTGAACCTCCAGAAACCCGAGAGGACTGCCTGCCTTTGAAAAAGACAAGTCACCATTGAGCAGCAGATCTGCTCTCCAACCAACTCCCAGGAAAGGGCTCTGCAGCCTCCAGAACTGCAAAGACCCAAAACCTGAAGACACCACTGCACCCGCAGTCACTGACCCTAGTAGAAGTGGACCTTCAGCGACAGCAAGGTTCCCCAGCTGGCCAGATTATGAGTCCATCATGGTTTCACCCCTCCTGGACTCCTTGAAGGCGACTGCAGTGTCTGCACACAGGCCCCATCTTCTGAGGTCAGAGAAACCAAACACCTAAAGCAACCACTGCACCTGTCGGTGATGGCCCAGGTTGAAGTGGACCCTTGGTGTCAATTATGTCCCCCAGCTCTCCTGAGCTTGAGTCCACTGTGGTTTTACTCCTCCTGGACTCCCCGACTACGCCTGTAGCCTCAGACCACAGGACTCCCCCCAACCGCAAGCACTCCTGGACTAGGAAACCCAACTCCAAAGGACACCCCTGCATGATTCACCCCTGGGCCTTGGAGAAGAGGACCAAAAGGTGCAGCTACGTCCCTGAGCAGCAGGCGTTTATGACCTACCTGTTTGCCCCGGACTGCCCCCACCCCAGTCGGAGTCTGCAGCCTAAATCCACAGAGACCAATCATCCACATTGAAATACATTGACACCCAAAGTGTACCGCACCTCTGCACCCGGCTGCCCAAGTGCTGCCCGGAGTGACCTGTGGTTGTGGTACTGACCCTTGCCCAATACTTACCTTAAGTCTACAAGAATGGTCCTGTGAGTCATCAATTAGTGCTTGTTTGCTGACATTGTTTTCCTCCCATAAGTTAACATTTAAGAACACTGAAATTGCACTGTCGATTTTTTAAACTAAAAAGTATTTATGCTTGAAAACATACTTACCTTATAACAATGTTTTTGGGTTTAAAGTATATATGAAAAGAAGTGTTAATTTTCAAAATTGGTCTCAAATTTATTCTTTGAGTGTGTCTCATTTAATGACTGAGTACAACAAATGTGCAGCACTACCCTCTGATAAGCCTAACTACTCGTCCACACTACCACAAAAATAGAGCATTAGTCTTATCTACTTTTACCTCTGCAAACCAACTGGGGATCCACTGGAATCTCTGCATGGTGTATTTTTTAGTGCACCATCGAGTGAGCCAGCTTCCTACACACGGCCTGTCTCAATAATGGGAACAGTGGGTGGGTTTTAAGTGACCTTCCATACCTACTACCTTGAACTGTAGGCCCCGAAAACCCTGAAAATATCTAGCCCTATCTCCAGACATGCAAATTGACCCCAATCACAATGCAGCATAGTAATCTGCTTGAGGCACCAATAGATGCCTCTGAATGGCATAAGGTCTTTCTATACATGCCTTTTGGGAAGATGCTGGGACCAGACCACTTATCGTTAGACTTTTACAGAGCATTGTATTTTGTGCTTCCAGACCGGATGGTTGCCCTGTTTAACTTATTCTCTCAGGAAACAAGCCTTACCCCCATGATGTGCGAAGCTGAGATCACATGAATCCAGAAACTGGGGAAGACCCAACCTCCTGTTCCACATATCACCTGAAAGACCTGCTAAACACTGAAACCAATCTAGAAACCAAACTTTTAGCCCAACGCCTCAGTTCCCTCATGCCCAGTCTTATTGAACAGGACAATGTGGGATTTATCCGCAAACGGCAAGGGGCAGATAATATGAGACGGGTTGCCCATTTGCTTGAAAAAGCACATAAACACCCCTAATACTGTCACTCAATGATGAGAAAGCATTTGACCTGATTAGCTGTTTTTTTTTCACAAAGCAGCACTTACAAAGATACAGCTTGGCCCAAAGATAAGCAATATCATGGTGGCCTGCTCTTTCCCAAGAGCACACATTAGGATTAATGGGCTAAATACAAAATCATTCACACTGGCCATGGCACAACACAGGGATGCCCCCACTTCTCCCTCTCATTTGCCCTTGTGGTGAAGCTCCTTGCCACCCAGATTAGACAGTCAAATATAATATCAGGGATACCTTTTGGTGGTCGGACACAAAGTTAATTTATTCATGGATGACCTGCTATTCACTCTCACTAATCTGGCTACATCCCTCCCGGCACTAGGAGAAGCACTACAGACATTTGAGCAAGTTTAAGGTTTTAAAGTGAATAAAGAAAAAACACTTATATTCAACTCGACCATTCGCTCTCAGGACCTCCAATAGCTGCAAGCACTAACCCCTTTTATGCGGGACCCGCAATCCATAAGATATCTGGGCCTAAATATCATTAAATGCCTGGAAGATTGGCCTAAAGCTGATTGGCAAGAATATTGGAGGAACATCCTTGAGGATATTAGAAGGTGGCACCCTCTGTATACGACATGGCTGGGGCACATCAATGTGGTAAAAATAAATATTTTACCTAGAACCCTTAACCTCTTTCAGTCCCTTTTGACTCCCATCTCTCAGAAAGATCACAGCCTACAAAGCAATATATACTCATTTATATGGGGCTGCTAGAAGCCCCACAGCTCCAACAAACTCCTCATGGTGTCAAAAGCCAAAGGTGGACTAGCCTGCCCGAACCTGCTAGAATATTATTGGGCGGCTCATTTACAATACCTGTCGGAGTGGGTGGTAAGAAGAAGTGAAAAACTCTGGTTCCTCATGGATCATGCAGTGGCATGTCACTGGTTGTAGGACTTGTCTCCTTGCTGCCACTGCCCCAAAAGTGCGTACATCGATACTCCAACTAAAACAGTGCTCAATACTTGGGATCAGGTAGCAAGCAAAAGAGGACTCCCTTTCTTACCTTCCCCTAAAGCTCCCATGGCACAGAATCCTAATTTTACTTGTGTGCTTTCGCGCACCTCAGTTCCAGAGTGGGAGAAAGTAGAATGTAGGATATTGGGAGATATCTTTCAGAGGGGCAGATCAAAGCTTCCCACAATGCAAGAAGGAATTTAGTGTGGCGGAAACCTCATGCCTCCAAGATTGCCAAGACACTGGGCATTAGACCCTGCAAACATTCTTGTAGCCACACAACCCCTCATGCAATATGAAAGCTAATTTGAACCTTCAAGGTGACGAAGGGGCTCATCGTGAAAACATTTAGCACAATCCAGTCCTCTAAACTGCAAACACAGCACCCCTACCAGTCACAATGGAAGGTAGATCCAGAGGAACCCATCTCCCAAAAACAATTGGGAATCATCTGGTGTGGTATTCCAAAAACATATAGGAGCATCCTTCCTAAGAGAATCTACCTGCAAAGTAATGTTCCAATGGTACTTCACCCCATGTGCACAAAGCAAACGTTTCCCTCAACCTCCATACTGTGCTGGCGCTGCAATAAGGCATCAGGGGATTTTATACATATTTGGTGGTTCTACACAGTTATTCAGATGTTCTGGAAGAAGATACTAGGCTACATCAAAAGGACATTGGGCTACCTCAACGGTATGACAAATGCAGCCTGGAAATTAGTATGCCATATGATGGGGGCTGCCAAACAGCTTACTGCATTCTCTTGGAATAAATCAGAGGCCCCCGTCACTATGTGGTAGTTTAACTGCCTTTGACATATTTTGGCCTTGGAACAAATAAATGCATAATCTACCCTTTACAGATAAGAAATTCATAACCATATGACAACCTCTTATTGATGATCTGCCGAGATAGGAGTTTCTCTGATTCTCACCTACTTCTCGCCTACTAGACTAAGAATAGTTCAAATATTTGACTAAACCAAGTAGAGCCGTAGGCAGGTGCTGAAGAACTATCGATGTCAGGAGTTGAGTTGACAGAATATCTACCCCTTATTGGAAGATCACTCCCAGCTGGAAGGCATTGCAAATGGGAGGGTGCAGATCGCTCCAAGCTCTCCTGCAATACCATATCTCGGAACCTTAGGCCTGTGAAAATCTTTTGTTATGATAAAACTTAAGTTTACTATTTGGTGGATTAGAGAGGGATGGGTGGTGGGGTATTAAGTTGTCTGATGGGCACTGTTCTTATGACTCACATAATACCTTCTCTGAACGAGACTATGATTAGGATTGCAAATAGTATGTATTGTAATAGCAAATAGGGCTTCGGCCCTCTTACACGTCACAATAGACTCAACTGTACAGAGCCAATGCTAAATGTGCCTTTATGTGTCAAATGGAAAGCCTCCCATAGAAAGAGTTGAATAAGAATTCATTAGCAAAAAAACACATCAAGGAAGCGCTTATTATGAAAATTAGGTTCTACCCTTCACCCTAGTCTCCCTGAAATAGATTTCCTTTAAGAGAGTTGCATGATAGTTCCGAGAGCAGGGCCCGTTTTTCTTGTGTGCTTTTTATGGCCAAGAAAGGGTGTTCCCAGGGAAGGGCTGAGAAACAAAATTATCCCTAGGATAAAAAACAAAATGATCCCCAGGGAAAAAACAAAAGCACTAGCCCTATAATGTATCAGGTCTACAAACACAGCGTGTCTGAGACTCTTTGGGGGCAATTTGGAGTGGGTTTACCCAAAAAGTAAAATGCCAGGAAATTTCAGACCAATTAATGCATTATGGCACAATTTTCCAAATACAGTGGCTAAAAATCCGGAAAATGTAAAAACATTTTTGAAGAGAAACTAACAAAAATATTTGAGGGACTGTTGCAGTAACCATAAGCAACATTTCTGACAACACCCACCACATGTCTGTGCCTGTAAATAAATTATTTGCAAGGTACTAAAACTTGGAATGAACAGCTGGCAAATGTTAATGCCACAACAAATACATTGCCTATATGATGCAGATTATGCCACTTAATAAAGAAACATACAACAAGCATCGGCAAAGCCAACAGGGCTCACCTATGAGACCTACCGGCTTTGACAAAGACATGTTAGCCTTGCTGTACAGCACCATGACTGCCGTGCAGCATGGATAAATCTAAAAAAAATGCCCTATGATGTGGCCTCTGCATCATTTTGTAGGCTCGTGGCAACAAGCGTATGTGCACCTACAAAATGAGGTGAGATTTATTTTTCGATTTATTTATTAATAGGAGATTGGTAAATAGAAAGTAGTGCCAAAAGCGCTTCTTTCAAATTTTGCACAAAATATTTTTTTAAAGAAAATATAAAACAGAGGTTTAGCGGTTGGTGAACAAAGAGACAGAGAGGGCGAGCTGGGTGAGAAGGACACTGGTGTTAAAGTATTCACCAGGCGTGAGCTGGAGAGACCAAAAAACACAACGGCCACGGATGGTGGGGGCAAAGGCACAACATGCATGGAGGGTGGGGGTAAGCAAATAGCAACAGTGGGTGACAGGAGGGCAGAAAGCAAAGGGCAATAAAGGGAGGACCGAGGGGGGCGAACAGAACACGGGAAAGAAAACACCGTGGAGCACTGGGGCTGGGTAGAAAAGCACACCAGAAAAACAGCTGGAAAAAACATGCACTCATGGAGTGCTTTAAGAAACAAGAAAAATCTCCCGAAAGCGAGCACTCATGAAAGAATAGAAGGAGACAGAGAGGTGGTAAACAGGCTTTGCTCCCTAGGAGGAACAAAGATAAGATGGACAGGCTAAAAGAAAGCTAGTGAATAGAAAGCAAGCAAATGTGAGTGACAAAACACAAAACCAATGCCATGACAGTATCCACATTTCCAAGTATGTACAGCATGCCAGAGCAGAAAGCAAGCTGTACATTAGTTGAGGCACCATTTCAATTCACGAACCTGTATTACCTTCATTTGTACAGCACCACTGCCTGCGATGATGCCAGGATCCACCGCGCTCAAGTATGTACAGCACACTATCATGCCTGATGTTACACTGCAGGTATATACACACACAAATGTTCATGCCCAAAACTAAATTGCCAACTAAAGCCTCATTTTAATGCAAATGGCATTGTACACGTACTAAACCCTTTAAATCCACCCCGCCTGAAGGATGAAAGAGGCATTCAGGATTAGGCACAAATGTCAGCAGGTGCATGAATTTACTGAGTTAAGGTAACTTTTAACCAATACCCACAAAGACACACACACACACACACACACACACAGTGGGGGTTGGTGTCAAATAACATTGTTGGGGTGCAAAACATACACACAAAAAACTACACATACACGCTAATATGAATATAAAAAAAATCTAACTTACCTTACTCGATGTTCTGCAGCATGAGATGGATCCAGCACCATATCCGATATGGTAAAAAAATGCACTTAGTACATAATGATGGAACCACTGGGAGTTTACATTCATCTACTCAAAAATAATACGTTATCCACCTTACCATTCCTCATGACACAAGCTTGTGTAGGTGCTGAGCCGAGTTCCAGTGGCAAGTTCAAAGCACCTTTTATGACAAACACACAGTAACAACAATGCGTCTCACTGAGGCCACACTACAGCCATGTCCTCTAGGTACCATGCATGCTACTTCAGCTTGCACAAAAGCTGCCAAAACTACCATTCTAGCAAGCTGCAGCTTGCACCAACTCTAAACAGGCAGATGGACACATATACTAGTTTGCTCCTAATTTGAATAGGCAAACAAGTACAAAAGCCCTGGCTACTTGCACCAAAAATACGGTAAGAGAGCTCAAGCTGACACAGAACAGGTTTTCTGCTCATTCGGGAAGTGAATGAGCAATAAAGATGCCTTTAAATGTTGTTTTTATCTAGTCATATTTACTGTGCTTCAAAGACAGGTCAAATGTCTGCAGTATTTTATCCAAAAGATTGGAGTTTACTTTTCTTACTCCTACTGCAAAGTTAGAGGATTCTATTAAGTGAACTGTCTAACAATGGCTGTGGACACACAACAAATACCTTGTAAATGAACAATACATAGATTTAAAAAGCACTTTTTTGTAATTCTAAAGTGAGATAGAAAGAATATTTTAATAGGATCAGTGCCTTGAGATCCTACAGGTGATTAGTCGTGCTTTAAAAATCACTGATTGATTGAAAACAAATTCAGGATATTTTACTTGGTGATGTGCAAGTGATAAATATTTGTGGGAAACTTGATTTCCACACAATATTTTTTGTACACTACACAGTTTTATCAGTAAAACTACATGGGTGCAGGAAAGTTTCCAGATAATTAATTGGGAAATGTCTGTCTGTAAATAACAGTGCGCTACGACATCAATCAATCAGGAACTTGTACAGACCACTACTCACCCGTGAGGGTCTCAAGGCGCTGAGGAGTAATATATTTATTGCAAGTGAGAGTTTTTAAATATGAACTGAGAAACGATCCTGCCCCTTCCCTGATGACAATGTGATTAGCGAACTAAGCGGCAAGTCAGGTGTAATGTGTACTCTATATTTGGACTAGATTTTTATTATACACGGAACAAATGTTTAGGCTATCAAATCACACAAAAGAAAATAATTTTTTGTACAGCAGGCATGACTAATTCATATGTTTTAAAGTGCTCTCAAATGTGGTAATGAAGAAGAAGGCAACTCAGTGAAATAAAATATTTGCCTAGGATCACACAATTTGAGATGTTTTTAAGGGTCAAGTGCATTACAGTTAGGTTTAGCAGATTATTCAAGTCACCAGACCTGCAGGTCTGGTAATATTTTACTGATTTGTAAAGGCCTGATTTATGTTTTAAAGTTGAAGCATGGCTGCCACATCAATGACAAATGTGTTGGCCCCGCTTGTATGGTACAATAAAATGATACACTATGGCAAAAGCATTCCATAATAGTCTCCTGGTTTAGAGGAAATGGCCATGTGGGATGCAGCACACTGTTGATGAAATGTGCAGTAAGCAAGCAACCCATTAGAACTGCCTAGAGAGCTTTAGTATCTTCTTAAACGTTAAAATAAAAGGAGGAGAAGCACATAAATGAAAGGGGAACTATGAAAGGGAAAATTTAAAAATAAAGGACTGGCCAACCAGCCCGACACTAAAACGTACTAATTTTCAGGTGGATGTATACATGTGATCAGAAAAGGCCATCATTCACAGAGCAGGAGAGTCACTGACTGCTTCCATCCGTTGCACCATACTGCATGGGGTAATGGTTCAGTCCACATCAGAGTGTAAATGACACTCAAACAGACCATGGGAAGAAGGGAGGTGAACCAAAGGCTATATATATATATATATATATATATATATATATATATATATATATATATATATATATATATATTTTTTTTTTTCTTTATTTCTTCTTTATTACTAGATCCTTTGCAACAGCTAATAAAAAATTCTATTAGGAATTGTCACAGTGCAAACCTTTTATACAAAGGTGATTTTTGACATTTCATTTAACAAAATATCCATCTGTAGGCTTTAATACAGAGAAATAAAAGCCCATCCTTAAATGCATATTCACTTTAACACATGCTATTTACAATCCACTTGTAAGACCTACTGCATTTATCACACCTTTTCAAAAGAAACAGATCAGACCTATACACCTGAAATACTTTTTTATAGTGAACCAATCAGGCCTGTAGCTGTTATCATTGGCTTGTCACCATATTCAGCTCTGTTCTACTATAATAGTACAAGCCCTTCCACAAGGCAATCATCAGGTATACCATAATAAAATTACAAATGTGTACACAATGCAGTTTTCAGAACAAAAAAAAAATCCCTATTAAAATCCTAAGAAGGATTACCATAGCGCAAATCATCTATCCCCATGGTTTGCTCAGGTGGGTCTCCAACAGCAAAAAACGTGCCTATTAAGGTGATCTTCATGATTGTGTGTAACAGAATACCTGCCTACAGGCTTTAGCACAGTGTAATAACAATCCAAACTTGAAAGTATGTTGTCTAACACGTGTTTCACAATAAGTAGGTTAGTCCTACTGGATTTGTTATAACATTTTATAATAACCAAATCATGCCTCTGAAATGTGGCAAGATTTTTCCCAATGAAGCCTTTACCATCTACCACAGTCCCATCTCACCAAACACTGCACATAGGGGGTTATTCCAACTTTGGAGGAGGTGTTAATCCGTCCCAAAAGTGACAGTAAAGTGACGGATATACCACCAGCCGTATTACGAGTTCCATAGGATATAATGGACTCATAATACGGCTGGTGGTATATCTGTCACTTTACCGTCACTTTTGGGACGGATTAACACCTCCGCCAAAGTTGGAATAACCCCCATAATCTGGCAAGCATTTTGCATACATTTACAAGATTATAAATGTGGAAAAATATATCTTGCAAAACAATATAAAACCCCACTAATCAAGACTTAACAGCAATCATCACAGTGAAAACTCCTAGAGTTTGTGAGAGTGGGAAGCCAATGTCAAAACCCTTGCCTACTTCTGTAATCGATGAGAGTACATGTAACAAAATACCCATTTGTAAGCTTTGCTACAGAGTAATAACAATCCACACTTAAATGCCTATTGACTTTCACGCATGTTTTCCAAAATTAATATGTCAGGTCTAGTGCCTTTTTCACAACATATAATAACAAACAGATCAGGCCTGTAGCCACTATCTTTGGCTTGTCACCATAACCAACTCAGTTCTGCTGTAGTAAGTATAGGCTTTACCACAAGCCAAAAAGTGCCTCTCTAGTGAAAGCAAACATACCTGGCCAAATTAAATCCTCTGCTCTGGGGAAATCAACTTGTGGATTAAGCCTAAGCCCCTCTATCAATAGTACTCATAAAAGTTATTTTTTCTTGATCGCAAAAGTTAAGGTAACAGTTGCACTGTTAAGCCAGGCCTAAAAATCTATGTAGATTAGTGTAGCCCCCAGCATCCCATGCTGCTTTCTAATGGATATCTGCACTCTGTAATTTAAGTTTAATGATGGAAGTGGAGTGTGCTGGGACTGCAATAAATTCCTCATGGCTGTCCTTTTCCCACTTGTGCTGCTGCCAGAAAAAGACAAACCCAGACGACAGCAACACTGTCAAGCCCGGCCATAAAAACGTATTAACTGCTACAAGCAGAGTGTTCTTAACATATTCTCCAGTACACTTAACATGACAAACTGCTCAGTACCTATAACATCAAAGAATATAACAGTGTTACTACTTATAAGGCCTCTATTGGTTGATAGATACCCTCTGCCAGAGTTATAGGTCCATCCCAGTGCAGTCTGAGGCAGAAGGCCTATAATGTTATTCAAGCTTTACAATTTGTTATATTCTCCAAGAATAAATTCCATAGTACGCACTTTCATATATTTCACATGGTAGGACATCAAACTCACAACTAATGGAAAACTTTGCATCTTCAAAGTGAAACAAGCATCAGCTCCCAAACTACCCACTTCACAATAGACCACCTTTCACAGACTGTCCCCTCCACAAGGGGCTATCCTTTCTTGAGGGACTGCTTTCGCTCTCTACTGAGAGGACAAAACCTAGTTCTACATTTAAATGTCCAGGGATTCAGTTGAACAAACTGAAGTTTCCAGTGAGGGCAGGTCAGGCAACTTCAGACATGTAACACTTCATATGTACTACCTCTGTCATGATGGAAAACCTCTGGTTCTTCAGCCCCACTGGTGGTGTCCCAGAGCACTACACCTTTAGGTCCATCCTGTTACAGACCTCACTCATTGCCTCCCGGGACCAGCTTTAACACTGGTGGTGCCCAGTGTGACACTCATTTTTTGCACTCCCTCATGACCTCCTCCTCAGATTCCCTCATTACCACCGGGCAAAAGTGTTCCCTCATCTCGCCATAACCCCACTCTCACATACATTTCATGTTTTGAACCACTGGTAAAGGCAGGCTATGCTACTAAGAATGCATATCTACCCAAACAAACCCTTTTTAGCAACATTAGGAATAAATAATGAAAGATTAGGAGGAAAACCATAGCTTCCTAACCTATTTTATTAAGGTTGCATGCAGCTCTTTGATGACAGATCTTAACAGTCACTCTTCTGTATTAAGGTTGTGTCTTATGAACTGGAGTAACAAAAGGTTCTCTGTGGCAAAAACAGTAATCCATTCAGCAATCCACATAAAATGCCGATCTGTGATCCATATACGGTGCTACTTTCTGGGTATCAAAACTTCCACTAGACAAAACTCTGATCTCACTTTCTAGCAGAAACATTAACTACAAGTGTTATCTTGACACTTCTATTGCTGCCTAAAAGCTGGGCGCACAAGGACCTCAATAACAGGTGTTTTTAAATCGTAAGTTGTTGCTAACCACAGGGCATCCCTGAAGTCAGAGGCCCTACCCTAAAGCGGGCCCCGCTGCATCCCATTAATCTCCGAATTGAGATGCCCCCTTGGTAGTGGGCAGGTAACTTATGGAAGAACAGATGCGAGGACTCTCCTCTGCAGTGGGCACGTCTGTAGCTGAGGCGGGTCCGGCTACTCTGCATCTTTCTTAAGCACCTGATAGAATCCTTCTCTGGTAATAACGTCTTGGAATTGTCGGACAGAATAATGAGGGTGCTGGGGGGTTCACCCATGCTCAGGTTTTACCTTACGTGAGTTACCGGTGACTGAGGAAGAAAGACACCCGCTTCTGCAGTATTCAAAAACAGATACAGATTGAGTAATTAAACAGCAAACTGGGTTATCCCGAAATAATGGGTAAAGCCTATTGGCGTGTCATGGACTTGCTCTCATTTAACAAGTATGCAACACTGATTATCAGACGCAATACAGTGTGCAGACTTATTCGCAATGTTAAAAAAAGCCCATCCTATTTTCTGGGGTTATCGCACTGGTTTGCTTGGATAGCATTGCAAGTAAAAACAGATGATATGTTTTGGCTGCTGCTTTGCTGGTTTGGTTGGGAGGCAGCTTCCTCTTGGGTTTGCCTATTTACCTTTGGGTCAGTTTGTTGTCTGAAAGGTGTTGTTCTAGGTACTGTAATAGGAATTGGGTTTCAAATCATTCCTGCAACACAACTGCATACATTTTATAACAGCAGCTGGAAGTGTAGGTATACTCATGTACGGTTTATATACTAGTATTTTATTAGTATGTTTGTTTTATTAGCTTTATTATTAGCGAGCCATATCCATATTTCATTAGCACCCGGAGTGGAAAGTTGGGAGCTGGCCAGACAATCAAATGCCACCTTTGCTAACTGGGTATGTTTAACGTTTACAGGTCCGCAAAGAGCACAACCTATGCTGGCGGCTCCCACTGTCCCCCAGTGTGCTGTGGGCACATATGGAGCGCCACAAGAGCATGGGCAGCCTCTTACCTGAATCCTTGGGTGAAGAAACAATGTATGCCCCAGTCTTGCCTCGGCTCCTCCTGAAGAACGGCAGGTTCACCGGCGGCTGTCAGGGCCGCTGCCCTTGCGTTTGCTGAGCGGAGCTCAATCAGCCAAAGTAGGAAAATGCAAATGCACATTGTATATATTTCTTTGGCACACCGAGCTTCCCTCCCTATTGGAGTGGTGATGAGAGATAGAAGGCCCTTATTGCTATTATCTGCATGTCTATCCCGACTGTTGATTATCCCCAGGTTTGCACCCTCAGCAGCAATCCAGTCCCACAATTGCGCAGAGAATCATTAACAGCCGTCATTGCCCAAAAACGTACCTACTCTTTTCCTTTTAACATGTTAACACATTTAAATCTATTCTTATTAGATCAGAGATACCATGTCCTGACCTCTGAGCTTTTGTTATTGTTAACTTGTAATGCTATTTTGAATTCCTAGTTTGTTTTATTTATTCCTGTGTACGGGGGGAGTCTCTGGGCCTGGACTTATCAGACCTGGAGACATGGGCTGTCTGGAATGCCCCTAGGCGACTTCCCTACAGTTACACGCGGGGGTACACGGGTAGCAGGTCGAGGGGTAGGAGACTGCTCGTAATGAGGACCTTGGTGTATTTCAAAAAATTATCATCTTTCAGTTTGCCCCCTCTCCATGTGTCCAATCTAACTTTTAATTGTTTTGCTATGTGTATATGTATAGTGCCCAACTCGCACGTGAGGGTGCCCTGGTGCTAAAGCAGGGCCTGTGTGGGGCGACCCAGGGCCTGGACTAGGTGAAGAGCCAGGGGAGAGTGGACCCAAAAGAAACATCAAAGAAAATATAAGGAAAACGCCCCCCCAAAAAAACAGTGAAGTTACCTCATATATTCTAAAGTTGTAACATAATACTTGACTGGTGGGTCATAGTTTCCAAGAGATTCTGGCTGGTCTTGGCTCAGATAATCAAATTGTGTCCTCAGTTCATTGCCTTTAAGCATCTTTTGTCCCTAAACAACACAAGCCATCAAGCACAAAGACTAGTACAAGACTGAATGGTAGCTAATGTTTCTTCTCCAAATATGGTTATTCCACGCAAGTTTACCAACTGAACACGAGCTGTTTGACAACTCCAGTTTACTGATAATGGAACAAAGGAGTTTCTGCAAAACAGACCAAGAGGAAATCATCCAAAAAATCTGTAGGCAGAACAAAGCCCGTATATTGCACAACAGCTGTCCATCATGCCCGCCTCTCCCAGTGTTTTGCTACTTCTCTTTCCACTCATTCCTCTGCTCCCTTCCGGACTCTGTGCGCTGTATTGATTGGCAGTCATGAACTGGGACACGGTTAATTGCACCAGATTTAAGAAAATGCAAACATGAAAGACACAATTACCTGAGTTTCCTAAGGCAAGGCACATTCATAGCTATAGGTGTGGTATCTGAATCGCAATTTGTCTTATGAAATGCTAATGAGTAATTACACAGCAGCATGTGAAGCAAGAAACAAAATGTACAAAGATGTTTCCAGTTTTGAAAATTGTAAACTGTCATTATTAATCTGTAATAATTTGTCTAGGGGCGTGCATAAAATAGAATTTAAATTGACTTTCCCATTCCTTAGCTTCCGTATTAAGAACACTGAAGAAGGTGTCTGCAGGCGTGTCCGAGGTCGCAGTAACAACGCCATGCACAGTCTACTAAGTTGCTCCAAGAATGAAAGTGTTGCCTTTGTTCATTGTTCGATCTGGCTTGACAGCACAGCTGTTATTCGCATTTATGTGAGCAACAGAAAAAGAGCATTAAGAAATACCACCGAAAGATGGGCTTTTGCCCAACGCACAAGCGGATTATTTTAATTGCAGCATTTGATTGGGAAGATGATTTGTGCTTCAGCTAAAACAAAGAGTGCTGCTATGCCAAGCGAGAACGCTTATGACCAATACAGCACACTTCAGATAGGGTGGTCCAGGCTATAGGTCTGATCTGTTTACTATGAAAAGATAAAGCAAACTTGGTAGGTCTGGGTTTTTATTTGTGACAAGGCATACGTTAAAAGTCAACAAAGATGTAAACCCTTTTGTGGTGAAGCTTTCCCACCACTACCGCTAAGCCTCTAAAATTTAGGGCACTTTGCAACTAAGCTTTCATAATTATTTTTCCACTAAAGTTATGCAGACCAAGTTTGCCTCCCTTTCTCCACATGTTGGGGATTCTAAAGGTACCCATGGTTTCATTGGTTTGTGGATTCTCCTGGAGGGAACCAAGAAAATAGTCAGACTATAGCAATCGTGTGTTTGGTGTTTTGTATTTAAAAAAGTGCTGTGCAAGAAAATGTTGATGCTATTTTTAGAATAAGAACCTATTCGACGTTTTTGCTAAGCTGAGATCACACTCCTTCCAGCAACAGGCAGAATTGTAAAATAGAGATATATATTTTGTACAACAATTTTTGAATTTTTCTAAGTGCGAGTCATATTTTCATTGTTTTGTAGTTTCTACCAACTTACAATTTGTGGTGAAAATCGGATTTAAAACCATATGTGAACCTGATAAGCCATTCATTTCTTTTGTGAAAATCGTTTCAATGCAAGTTTTCGCTCAAGATAAACAATACTTACATCCAGGGGGGCAGCTCCTTCGCTATGGAGAAGGAACGCCGCCCCCCGGCCAAGAGCCAGGAGATGAAAAACGAAATGATAGTTTTCCATCGTTTCAGTTTTCATCTGCTGGCTCAGCCAGCAGTGCAGGGGAGTGGCGGGACTGGGCCACAGGAGCTGAAAGGGGGAGGAGGGGAGAGTGCACTAAGTGCACATGTGTGTTTGGCGGCCGTCTGAGGCCGGCCAAACACATATGTGCACTTAGGTTTCTCCAACCCAGCTGTATACACAGCCGGGCTGGAGAAACAGCACAGACCCCAGGCTTGTGTCTGAGGAGCAGTGACTGCTGCTCAGACCAATCCTGACGCTCCATACCTGCTATGTTTAGCATATAAGCAATGCCAGGATTGCTGGGGGGCCTGTGCTGGTGTCCCAGTGAATGCTGGGACACCACATGGAAGGAAGAGGAGCGCGAGGCGGCAGGAGATGGAGACAGCGGTAGGTACGTTTTTTTATTTTTTTTAAATTAATTTTTTGTCCCTCCGTCTCCATCTCCTTCTCCCCGCCCCTCCCCTTGAGATTTGCAGCGGTCGCCTCTGCATACATTAGGTTGTAGATGTATGTAAAATCATGCATTTTCTGACGTTGTGAGAGAAAGTTCTAGAATCTGGGTCTAATCAACAAAATCCCTGCCAACGGTGCCCACATTTCCCCAATAAAAATGCTACCCCATTTTCACAAATGTCTGGGTTTTGAAGTTTTTCCTTGGTGGCGTTTGAGCTTGGCTCAAATAAAATTGCTGCCTACATTGCCAGAATGGGTCAATTTTCAAGGTGAAATATGTTATTTCAGCCAAAGTTTTAAGTTTGCAGGGCATAGTGGGTAAGAAAATACAGTGATATCCACACAAGCCACACAACCCTAAAGTTTCCTGGTTCTTTTTTTTTTCCAGAAATGACCAGGGTTCATAGGATTTCCTGGTTACCAGCACCTACCCTTGTCACGTAGGCTCTCATTATTTTAATGAGACTACTGGATTTTGAGCGGCAGAATCGCCCGCGGTGTGGAAGACTTAGTCTAAACCACTGCTGGTGACACCTGTCGCTTCAACCCAGGTTTTGCTCTGGGTAACTAGCAGCACCTCATCTCTACCCAAAGATAGGGATGACTGGACAGCCGAGCGCATGACATATTTGGCTTCTCAGGGAAGTCGTGGTCACTCAGGTCACATCCGGTTCTCTAACTTACAATTCAATCTCAAATATAAATGACAAACAGAAGCAGTATATGTTCCAATAATGAGTTTTAATAAATCTTAGATATCAAAGCGTGAGCTGCAATAACCAGGACGACACAACATGACAGTATTAAAATCATAACGAGTAGAGTAAAGCATAAGAACAACGATATCATGTTGTCACTATTGTCAATGGACTAATCCCTACCTAGGCTAGGATAGAGTACAGCATGTTAAGCTCTAAGTCTGCCCTTCAGGTTCCACTGGGAAGACATCAACCCCAATACCTGAGCAAAGGCCTGCGGTCTGCGTTAGCATCTGTAGCAAAGTATTCGGCAATCAGCATACAGTTGTGGTTCACTTGCTGGAATCTCCCCCTAACGTGTAAGGGACAAGGAAGTGTTTTTATAATTACACAGCTGATATTCTGAGAAAGTGTCCCTACGTAAAGATGTGTATTTTCTACAAATGTTGGAGACTAAACTCCTACCACCTTCACCGGCAATGTACCGTGCTGTAGCCTTGGAAAAAGCACAGAGTAATCAAGAATGGCTTGTTTGAGAACAGAGTGCTGGCCTAGGCAAAAACAGTTAGATGGTCGGAAATAAAACAAGACCGTAAAAATGGTTATTGTAACAATAATAAGACGAAGCTGAAATAAAATATATCTAGGTTAAAGTGCACATCGGCCTAGTGTGTTAAAATAACGTGCATGGAGCTATAACTAAAATGGCTACACAACACCCTGAACCCAGATTGCACAGAACTGACCAGGGAAATAAAAAGGAAACTGGGATTTGCATGCCTCTCAGCCAGCCCATATGTCAAAACAATACCTAACAAAATAAAATTTCCTCTCATACTATGGGAATGCTGTAGGCCCCAGGGAGGCTGGAAGACTGTTTGGGCTTTAGAGGTGTGGGTGTACCCTGACAATCTTTCTGTCCCCCCCTTTTACAAAAAAATAATCCATGGTGTATAGTGGGGCTTTTAGTGTTCCTGGTGGGGAGCAGATTGAGGCGAAATCTCCTCGAGGTGCCAGAAAGCTTGTTTGTAAGGTTTTTTTTTTTTTTTTTTTTTTTTTTACAAAGAGCACTAACTTGTTCCAAGTAAGGTAGCTCCACACCCTCCCGTACTCTATACATGGTGTCTAGTGGGATTTTTGCCCCCTCCCTCCAGGGAGGGTAAATCCCTGGAGGCAGAAAGAATATTAAGGCCCTTTTGGAGTGGGGGGCACCACATGTATCCTTGGAATTCTGTTGGCTTTCTGCCTATTAGGGCGCGCACAATGGAAGTAAATCTCATAACTGTCCCCGGGGAGGCAGAAAGACTGTTTTTTTTTAGGGGAGCATGTTTTCATGCCGGGGGGTAGGGTGAGCAGGCACTCTGCCTCCCCCACCCCAGACCGATTCATTTGAGGGGAGCGGTGGGGGGGGGGATTGGGGGAAACTCTTGAGCCCCACTAAATTGCTGATAATTGAGATTGCCATCCTGTGGCAATGCAGAAGCAAGGATCCACTATGGAGAGGTACTGCTGAAAAATAGGACATTGTCCCCTTTCCAGCAGTAGCTCTCCTGTTGCGATTGCCGCTCAGGGACTGAGATAGGTCTCCCTGAGCACCCATCAAAGGGAAAGCACTCAATGCCTAATGGCATCACCTACTTTTACTTTTAATGCTATTTAGTTCACTTTCAATTGTGTGACATCAGCATACTGTGGAAGCTTCTCATTACACAATCTGAAAAAACATATAAACCTGGGACCCGCATACCCATACTTTATTTTAGAAAAAGAAAATCTTCTGGTGTGTGCATTTCTCGGTGAATGTGGAGGATGAGACGTTCACATGTTCTGCAGGAATTACATAATGCAGACAACAGGAATTTCTTGTCTCACACTTTCTGAAAGTTAAGGGTTTTCTTGTACCATGTTAAAGCCTGTAGGCAGGTATTTTGGTAGCTGGAATCACACAGATCACTATGGTAAGCAATGGTTTTGGTGCTTGTTACCTCCTCTGAATAATTCTGGGGGTAGAAGGTTTTCACTGTGAGACACATATTTAGGCCGCCTTGGGAAGGGTTGTAAATTGTATTGCCAACCCTAATTGGTTAGGTATATATTTGTGATTTTAAGCCTGATGGTCGCCTTAGGGGATGCTTATGTAGTAAGCTTGAGATGGTTTTGGTGACAAGCAGATGATAATACTATAGACCTGATTGGTTCATTGGGAAAAACGTTATCACAGATCTGATCTGTTTACTGTAAAAAATAAAATAAAAAAAAGCGACAGACAGTAGGCTTGACTTACTTATTGTGAAGACCATATGTTAAATGCAAGAGGTCTTTAAGGTGGATTTTTCTTACATTGGGCTAAAGGACGCAGACATATTTTAATACAAAGAACCTCACAGACTACTGTAGGGAATCTTTGGGAGTAGAACATTTGCACTGTATTAAGCTCTGGTAGGCTCTTGTAGGAGGGACAGCATTCTGTTTTCCAACTGGAGATTTGTTCACCTTTGCAATGTTATCTATATGTTCCATAACTTTGTGGGAAAGATTATCAATACAAAAAGACAGAGTTTGATATGGTGATAAATTAATGAACAAAGCTACAGACCAGATTAGTTCAATTGAAAAGTAATGTCAGATGTCATAGGACTGAACTGTTCATAATGAAACATTACAACGAAGGAAATAGGTCTGGACATTTTGAAAAGCATATATTTAAGCCAATAGGCATGTGGGGGTGAATTGTAAAACACCAGGTTAAAGCCTGTAGGCAGCTATTGCATTAAATGAACTCAGAGATTTATCACAGTAGGCAAACGTTTTGGTGTTTCGAACTCCATATGACATATCTTGAGGGCGGAATATTTTCACTGTGGTAATTATTAATAGACCCTTATAGGAGAGCCTGGTGGGTTTAGTTGGCTGCTGGACTTTTGTAATCAAAACAAATCAAAACAATTATACAAAATACAAACATATATGCAAATACATACTGTTCGACCTGGCATCCTTGCCGTGGTTCCACCCATTTTACCTTCAGACCTCTTGTACTGCTGACCTCACTTTTCCTGACTTTAGGACTCTTGGCACTTTACCACTGCTAACTAGTACTAAAGTGCATGTGCTCTCTGCTTAAAACATGGTAGCATTGGCTTATCCATAATTGGCATATTTAGTTTACTAGTCCCTAGTAAAGAGCAATAACTGTGCTCAAGGCCTGTAAGTTAAATGCTACTAGTGGGCCTGATGCATGGATTGTGACACCCACTTCAGTAGCCCTTCAAACATGTCTCAGCCCTGCCATTGTAGAACCTGCGTGAGCAGTGTTAAACTGTCATGTTGACCTGGCAAGATAACTCGTCAGGCCCAAACTTTCCTTTTTATTTTTATTTTATAGAAACATTTTATTGACATTTTGCAGGTTAACAACAAACCTTTTGCTATGTACATAAAAAAGATCAATATAAATCGCATCATCAGTGTAACGAAGTTAAAACGAATCTCACGAAGCAACCACCCCCGTTAACAAGAGAATGTTATAAAGAGCAGCTTGATCACCCATCCGCGATAGTCCCACCATTTTTCCATACTTTATCATATTTGCGTGGGCACCCCTTGGCCTCGTAGATAGTTTCTTTCATTTTGCCAGACCAATCCATCCCTTTAGTTCATATTTCTATCGAAGGGGGCACCAGGAGGTCCAATTGCAAGCAGTGTCGCATTTAGCAAGTAGTGTGCCCATGCCCACCAAGGTCCTACCTCCCCTTGGCCCACCCAGTTCATCCAGGAGCCCACGAAGAGCAATTTTTGGGTCAACATCAATAGTCATACCCACCACAGCAGATAACACGGTAGAAACAGCAGACCAGAATGTCTGTATCACAGGACATTGCCACACAACATGAAAGAAATCCCTTTTTGGATTCTCACACCTTTGGCAGGCCAGGGAGTCCATCAGCACCACCTTCCACAAGTAAAGAGGGCGCATGTAGGCTTGGTGGAAGTATTTGTATTGAATGAAGCAGAGTTTGGAAGAAATAGCTAAAGTGCTAAAGATGCCATGTGGGCAGCATGCCAGTCTGCCGCGTCTAAGGATCCCACCCAGCCTTCCAACCGTTCATTTAGCGGGAACAATGAGGTTGGCAAATGCATCACAAGGGATTTGTAGATTTGAAATACCCTACCCTTGCCCAAGTGAACCATAAGGATTTTATTTTCCAGGGAACTGTATTCAGGGAGGTCCTGGAGCTCGATACTTTGGACCTGCAGGACGTGATGAAGTTGCGGGTAACAATAAAACGGGGAGGCTGGCGTTTGAAATTCTGTCAGGAGCTCATGGAAGGATCTCATGTGTTGGCCGCCCCATACATCGCCAAGCTGTGACAGACTGATTGAGCCTCACCCTTTAAATCCCTCTAGAGAGGGCACCTGGGACAACCATCTACCCACCCAAAGTGGAGTCTCTGAAGTAAGTCTGCGATCCCAAACCAACCAGCAGAGTGCTGCCCTCTATACTTTAAAGGCCACCCGGGTGACCTTCCCGATATCAGAAGGAATGGGGCCACCATACAAGACATGGAGCACACTCAAGTCCAGCAGGGCCAACACACCCCTCTAGGTCGGATCATCCCACCCTCCATGCAACCAGTCCTTGACGGGGAGTAGATCGGCTGCCCAATAATATAGCCGTAGGTCTGCCATGGCAAAACCGCTGTCATACATTGGTAGGGTGCACTTCCCAAACGATACTGGGGGGGCCTCCAGCCCAGATAATTATGCGACCCATGGCCAGGGCAGAATCGAACCATGCCTGTGGAATGTGGAAGGGATCATTTTGTCAGGCGTATAGAAATTTAGGCAAAATCATCATCTTATATACAGCTATCCTACCCATGGATTTAACCCCTTCTTTGCCGGAAACGTAATGGTTACGTCCACCGGCACAGTGCTCCTGTGCCGAGGATGTAACCATTACGTCCTCGGACATGAGCACGGAGCGAGCGCTAAATGGCTTAAGGCGTAAGGGGAGCGACCCCTTGGGCAAGGTACGCTCCCCAGGGGGGCAATTTTTTTCACGGCCTTTTCTGTCCCCCCGGGGGCAGATCAGCCTATTGTTATTAGGCAGATCTGACCCCGGGGGGGGGGGGCAGAAACCTCTAGGCACGAGGGATCATTTTTTTTTTTTTTTTTTTTTTTTTAGAGACGGCAAGCAACCCCTTAGGCAAGGGTCGCTCCCCTAGAGGGCAATTATAGTTAAGCCATTTCTGCCCCCCTTGGGGGCAGATCGGCCTATGTTTATGAGGCCAATCTGCCCCCAAGGGGGGCAGAAACCACTAGACACCAGGGAGCTCTTTTTAAGGTGAATTCATGCAAGGGGAGCGACCCTTTGGCAAGGGTCACACCCGGGGGGGTGGAATTTATTTTAGGCCATTTCTGCCCCTCCTGGCAAGAAACCTCTAGGCAAAGCAAAACACAACGCTGTGGGATAGCGTAACTGGATGGACGGAATGCGGAACCAATCAAACATTCACCCCCAGTCACAGATCTGGGTTGAATCCATCCATTATTTTGCTCACCATGCCACCCCAGTTTGAACCCAGCCATATGCAAATCAGTCTTGACCCTGTTCCTCATGGGAACAGTCCAGCCCGAACTGCCAGGCCAGGTTCTCCCTGGACCAGAAACAAGCATCCTGGGACCGGTTTCAGGGTTTCATCCCCCATCAGCCAGGCTAGCTTGAATCCAGTGGCACAGTGAGCCCGGGACCCACGTCTGTGGATTTTTTTTCCAAATTAAGAGGGTGGGGGTATGGCCATACCCCCACCCCAAATAAATGGGGCTAAAGTTGTTCTGCCCACCAGTGAGCAGTTGGGGGCAGTTAACCCTGGTCCACACCCCGGGGGGGGGGGGGGGAGGGCAGAGAGTCTACTAGATGTCAGGAAATAAAAACAAATAGTGGGGTGGTGGCTACCAACTAGTATGGGCCTGGTTATGTCCCCACCCCAACTGAAGGGGCTAACAGTCTTTCAGCTCTCCCCCGCACACTAAAACATCTTATCCCACAGGAAGCAAGAGGACATTTGATTATTTTGGGTTTTGGTTTTACATTTGGCCCATGAGAGCTTGGCTAGCTCTCAAAATCGTCCCACTTGGAATGGTGAGAGCTGCACTTTAGGGACTTTGGGACGCTGCCATGTACAAAAATCCACAAGACCTAGACACATCTGAAAACTAAACATCTGGGTGATTCCAGGGTGGTGTGTTTCACATGCACCCCACACCATTTTCTTACCCACAATGCCCCGCAAACCACCAACTTCGCTGGGAATCACACATTTTCCCCACATTTTTGTGATGGAACCTTCCGGACTCTGCAGGAATCTACAAAAAAGTCCCACCACCCAGCATTGTCTCTTTATACCAATAAAAATTCTGCTGCACTTGTCAGCCTAAACATGTTATTTTTTAAAACTGCCCTTTTGGACCCGCTTTGGTTCCCCCTCAATTTTGACATGTTTTTGTCTCTTCCCTGTCACAAGCACTTGGCCCACCTACACAAATGAGGTATCATTTTTACCGGGAGTCTGAGGGGAACATTGGTGGTATGAAATTTGTCCTGGTGCGGTGATCCCACACAGAAATGTGGGAAACATTTGATTTGTTAGCTAAATTGGAGGTTTGCTGAGGATTCTGGGTAAGAAAACATTGGGGGATCCACGGACGTCACACCTTCCTGTACTCTCTCGGGTGCCTAGTTTTCAGAAATGTCTGGGTTTGGTAGGTTTCCCTAGATGGCTGCTGAGCCCAGGACCAAAAACGCAGGTGCCCCCCACAAAAACAGGTAGTTTTGTATTTGCTAATTTTGATGTGTCCAAAAAGTGTTTTGGGGCATTTCCTTTTGCGGGCGCTAGGCCTACCCACACAAGGGAGGCACTATCTTTATAAGGAGTCTTGGGGGAACCCTGGGTGGAAGGAAATTTGTGCCTCCTCTCAGTTTCCATAACTTTTTGTCACCGAAATGAGAGGAAAAAGTGTTTTTTTGGCCAAATTCTTAGGTTTGCAAAGGATTCTGGGTAACAGAATCTGGTCAGAGCCCCACAAGTCACCCCATCCTGGATTCCCTAAGGTGTCTTGTTTAAAAAAAAACATGCAGGTTTGGTAGGTTTCCCTAAGTGCCGGCTGAGCTAGAGGCCAAAATCCACAGCTTTGTACTTTGCAAAAAACAGCTGTTTTTCTTTGTGAAAATGTGATGTGTCCACGTTGTGTTTTGGGGCATTTCCTGTTGTGGGCGCAAGGCCTACCCACGCAAGCGAGGTACCATTTTTATTGGGAGTCTTGGGGGAACACAGAATAGCAAAACAAGTGTTATTGTCCCTTGTCTTTTTCTACATTTTTTGGTTCCAAATGTAAGACAATGTGTAAAAAAGACGTCTATTTGAGAAATGGCCTGTAATTCACATGCTAGTATGGGCACCCCGGAATTCAGAGATGTGCAAATAACCACTGCTTCTCAACACCTTATCTTGTGCCCTTTTTGGAAATACAAAGGTTTTCTTGATACCTATTTTTCACTTTTTATATTTCAGCAAATTAAGTGCTGTATGCCCGGTATAGAATGAAAACCCATTGCAAGGTGCAGCTCATTTTTTGGCTCTGGATAGCTAGGGTTCTTGATGAACCTACAAGCCCTATATATCCCCGCAACCAGAAGAGTCCAACACATGTAACGGTAGATTGCTTTAAAAACATTTGACATCGCAGGAAAAAGTTAGAGTAAAAATGGCTATTTTTTTCACCTCAATTTTAACATTGTTTTATTTCAGCTGTTAGTTTCTGTAGGAAACATTTGTAGGATCTAGACAAATGACCCCTTGCTGAATTTAGAATTTTGTCTACTTTGCAGAAATGTTTAGCTTTCGGGGATCCAGCATTGGTTTCTTACCAATTTCTGTCACTAACTGGAAGGAGGCTGAAAGCACAAAATAGTAAAAATGAGGTATGTCCCAGTAAAATGTCAAAATTGTGTTGAAAAATTGGGTTTTCTAATTCAAGTCTGCCTGTTCCTGAAAGCTGGGAAGATGGTGGGTTTACCACCACAAACCCTTTGTTGATCTCATTTTCAGGGAAAAAAACCACAAGCCTTCTTTAGTAGCCCTTTTCCCCATTTTCTTGAAAAAAAAAAACTAAATTTTCGCTGTATTTTGGCTAATGTCTTGTCTCCTTCAGGGGAACCCACAAAGTCCGAGTACCTCTAGAATCCCTAGGATGTTGGGAAAAAAGGACGCAAATTTGGCATGGGTAGGTTATGTGCAGAAAAAGTTATGACGGCCTAAGCGCGAACTGCACCAAATAGCCAAAATAAAGGAGGGGAAAAGGCCTGTCAGTGAAGGGGTTAAGGTGTTTTATCTGACTTGCCCCAACTAGGATTGTGGATCCTGCTTGGACAGGGTGCATACCTCTGCCAACCAGGAACTCAATTTCTAACACATACATACTGTTCAGGTGTTAAACACATCCTGCATACTAGACCACTTCAGTCATTGGCCATGTTGCTCACTGATTGAAGACATTTTTCCTGATCACAGTCACACATCTCCCTGAATAGGAGTATACTTTAATGCTAGGGTTGATCAGACAGTCTTTCAGTTTTCCATTTTATATTTCCCATTTCTTTTTTTTCGTTCTCCTTTAATATTGGTTTTAAAGTGTCCTGCAGCTTTCCAATGCAACTGGGTAGCTTGTTTGCTACTCATTTCGTCTTCAGTGCACCACATCCAACTCAATCTCTGCTTCTGTACTGTGTAGCCATCTTGGAATATTTTAGTCCATAGTGAATCATTGTTTTACCTTTGTGGGATGGCTGGCTATAACGTATAGAAGCATCTGGGATTGGTACAACAATGATACACTCTGCCCAATGAAATAAATGTCACATGAACTAAACCCTCTATGCCCAGGACCGGAACTAGGATACAATATGAGAACTAATACAGCGGTTCCATGGAGCTCATTCTATCATGTCTTTGTCACATAAGCAAACTCCTTGCTATGTGAAACAGCACATATAGCACTTAGCAAAGAATTGCACAGGAATATATTTTTCTTATAGTTTCAATGATATTCTCCTTGACGTGAACCAACAATAATAGGAGTGATGATGGCGCAGTGCTCAAAGTGAAAGTTCTGTGACAATAAAATAAGTGATTCACATAAAATACACACATTCAGAAATGTACATTATTTACACGTTTCCAAGTCCAGACATGTTGGTTCCTTAAGAATAAGTGAGCATTTAGTGAGCAATCCTGGAGTCTAATCAATGTTTCGACCCTTTCTGAAAGTTGTAAGGGACTCGTCGGGACAGATAAAACACGTCTTACTCAGGTACCTCCAAATAAATACTTAATACATAGAAAAGGAAGTATTATCTATGTCACCGGTATAAAGCCACCAGATTTTAAATTAATTATACATCCACCGCAGAGTTCACACAATCAGCCAGGACACGCAGCCAGCAACCACAATTAAGATTGTGACGATTACAACAGACCACAAGCAGGAGATTGCTGGCTGCGTGTCTGGCTGGCTGAGTCCACGTGTGTACCACACATAAGAAAGCAGAGGACACGTTTGTCACTGGCACCCCACTGCGTTGTCAAATATTGTTTTGTACATTTTTGTGAATAAGTTGCTATTTGAACATCATTACTGTTTGATATCTCTCACGTAAGAACCACTGTTTTCATTTAGTACAATTATCTAAGGTCCCTAGTGATTCCTGGGTTCCTCGTGTTACTCTAGGACTATCACGGAACATGGGAAGCATCTCATGCGGACCATGTGCCATTGTCCATGCGATGTACTTCATACTGGGTTTACGTGGAACACTGCAGCACCAAATTGATGCCAAAAGCAGACAACAGTTTATGTCAATCATCTTAGTGTTTAGGGTGCTGAAAGGTTAATGCTTTTAAAATAGGAATTATATAGTGTTTTTGTTTTCCATTTTTTTTTTTTCCAACTGGACAAACATATTATGTATTTGAATATTAAAAGTGGGTGGTATGCTGCCCTGTTAAAAATATACCCAGCGTTTGATCTCAAGTACTTTCTCATGGGCGTAATCATTCCATTGTGCAGTCTTTCTCTAGACACAATGTTTAGCTCTGAACCTGCCCATTTTAATTATTAATAATAATAATAATAATAACAACAACAATATTCATTAGTATTGTATATTTGCTGAATTGTATGTCATGTGTAGGGGCATTGCATTGTGCTATAATGGGCTGTAATGCAGCCTACTATACTGCCAAGCCTAAAATAATTGCTCAATGTAATGTCTCATGTATACAATAACTTGTAGGTCAATAACAGTCAGTGACTTAACGCAGATTTAAACAACTACAAGACACCCCATATTATCAGTCAAGTACTTGTTGACAGAACCCATGGCTCTTAATCGGTCATATGCAATAAAAATATCTGAAACTGAGATACTGAATTGTTGTTACAGTTGTAAAGCATTTTACTGCGTAATGACTACTTGAGGGTCACGTGAAACAACACATATTTTTTATTGTTTACTAAAAAGGATGGGAATATTTTGCCACACCTCCCAAAGAAAGGTAACTTAAGAACAAGTATATGATGGGCATGAGCATTGTACAATACCTTATTTACAACTGGCTAGAACTGAGTTAAAATGCACTAGTCCATGATATACTAAAATCTTGTCAAAGGTCATGTGGTCTCACTTCAGGTGAAATTGTTTGGTCAAACCTCATACGTTCCTTCGTACATTGTCATCCACATCTCGAACTGAAAGGTATGAAAGTATTGGGTGGAATGCCTGAATTAATCTCAGACACTTGTAATAACCTTGAGCTGTATCCCAGTCCATCATTATTCTGCACACCATGCTACCTGTTATGTCATAACTAAAGTGTTACATAGATCTAGAAGGTTTTGACTGCAGATAGAATGTTAGGAGGTAGAAGAGAATGTTGTAGGGGTGGAATGTTGAGACTTGAATAGGAGCGTTGCCAGCTAGTGAGCAGATGTGTTGGCCTTACCGGATTTATACTTATCAATAAATAAGATTATAACCACCTGTTTTAGAGAATTTACATAACAAGTTTTGGCGACGAGTTGAAAGGAGTCAAGCTACAGCTGGAAAGGCACAACAGAGTTTGATTTTGTTACAGGAGCCATGAGAATTTCACTCTCTTGGCCAACACATATGGAAAATAAGTTACCCGGGCACACACTGGTTTCATCAATGCAGTCAGTGTATTTCCTTTGTGGGTCACAATTACAAGCAGTTTGGTTTACGATTTTTATTAAAAGATACAGGAGAAACAAAGTAAGCGTGAGCACGGAGATTGTAGGAGTGCAAGACTAGCGCAAACCCTGCAGTTCAAGATTATCATGCGCGACGACCAGTATGTTCATTTAAAGAAGCTGTGTATGCAATGTATTGCTCATGCTAGTTCAAAGGAGGATTAGCACCACGATTAAAAGCTAAAACAAATAATATTTCTTACTTGCTGTGATAGTGCTTCACAGCTACCGGTTGGGGAGATTCGTTTGAGGTTACGTGGTATTGAGGAAGTGTGCACAGTGTGTAGTCAATTCCCGCACAGATGCTGGCATGTCAATACTACCTGTGGAAACAAGCTTATTTACACTATTTGAGCAGCCATGTTGAAGTGCTGGGGATATTTTCAGAATCAGCACTGAGTGTCAGGCTGAAAACAAGTTCATCTCTGGAATTGTATCTTCGGTGATTGGAACACCTATTTAAATATTGATTCTGCTGCAGGTTATTGTAACAAGCACAGTCTTTTTGTTGTACTTATTTAACCATTTACAAGTTCATAATTCAAGCCAATTATTAAAATGTGTGCTTCACAGACATTTTCTCTCACTCCTCCACAACTATTTTTAAGCTCATCAGGGGAACCCTAGATTACGTGGCATGAATGGAAGGAGTACTTCTTGAATTATACAGAGACTGTTGAAGATGAAGAATTGACACTGGTCAAAAAAGAAAAGAAAATTCTGTTACATTGTTTGGGTCCTCAAGGACTTAAAGTTTACAATTCTATGAAAAGAAAGTTCGACAAGAGGGTGACTCAAACGTTTTCTTGCATACATTAGAGGACCTAGACAAATACTATTCCACGTCAGTCTGCTTTGCTATCGATAGGTTTAATTTCTTTAAAAGGAAACAAGGGAAAATGGAAACGATTGAAGAGTATGTATATGAGCTTCAAAAAACTTGCAATAACATGTAGATTTGGGTCGTTACATAATGCACTCATACGAGATCAAATCACAATGCATGTAAACAATGAACATATTCAAGAAAGGTTATGGGTGCACGGAGAGTCCCAATTAGAAGAAGTTATTGCTTTAATTGAAATAGCTAAAATTTCTAATAAGTGTGCAAGTGTTGTTACAAGTGAAATAAAAGAATCACAGAATATCATTAGCAAAGTCAAACATAACAAAAGAAAAGATATACAAAAACATCCCAATAAAAAAAAAATAGGTATAACAGAAAAACGTTGGCGATAAAATGGTATAGATGTGGGAGTAAGGAACATCTAGCGTATAGTAAAAAATGTCCTGCGATTAATCAAACATGTGGTGAATGTGGCATTAGAGGTTCATTTTGCCAAAGTTTGTAGAAGAATTAAGAGAGTTTCTATGATCAATAACGAATCTATCTCAGATTCAGAATCTGAGACATCGATGGAGGTAGTAATTCAAAAGAACAGGGTTGTGTATTAGGTATTAATAACTTGAACGATTTTGAGGAAATTTCAGACACTAAACTTGAAGGAGATCTTTGTGTTAAACACCTGAAAATACAATCCAGGAACAAACCAGTTTGTAAAATTTGATTTGGAGGTGTGGAAATAATTATGGTGGCTGATTCTGGTTCCCTGTTTACAATAATTGATAGGAAGTTGTGGGAGGAAAGATTTGTAAGTGTTATTGTACATCCTTGAGTCCACCAGATGTCTCTCCTGAAAGTTTTACTGGAGAATCCATACCCATGATTGGTTACAGGAATGTTACTTTTGAATTTAAGGGAAGAAAAGCATTATGTAAATTGTATGTTGTCGAGGAGAGTCCAGCAGTGCTTGGATGGATGGATCAAACAGCACTAAACATTGTTCTGGATCCTAATAGTGAAGAACAAGTACAGGTGGTGTGTGAAAGCGAGGAGAATGGTGCCAAATTAAAGAGCAATTTTTCTGAAGTGTTTTCTGGGAAAATTGGTACTCTCAAAAGGTTACTCCCATAAAATTATATTAAAAAACGATTTTGTACCAAAAGTACATACATCTTGAAGCATACCTTGGGTACTGAGAGAAGAAGTCAATAAGGAATTGGAATCTATTTTAAGAAAAGGCATAATTGAAGAAGTAGAAGCAACCAAGTGGATTTCTCCATTGGTAGTAGTTCATAAAGCCAATGGAAAAATCAGTTTATGTATTGATTTGAGAGAACTGAACAATTACATCATAGTGGAAAAATTTCCTTTACCCAAGATAAATTAAATGCTTGCTATGACTAAGGGTACGAAATGGTTTACATCTATAGATTTATCATCTGTGTACCATCAGATTAAATTGCATGAGGCTAGTAAAGATTTGACTGCGTTTATGACTTCTCAGGGGTGTTATTATGTTTGCATGCCGTTTGGTCTTGCCCCGGCTTCAGCAGTTTTTCAGAAGTTAAAGTAGAAACTTTTCAAGAATATGGTAAGAGTAATTTACTTCCAAGATGATATTTGGATTATGGGGGAGGATAAAGAACAACAAGATATGAGTAGATAAGGTTTCAAGCAAATTACAAGAGAATGGATTAACAGCAGAATCTTCAAAGTGCAAAATTGGTGTGCAAATTTTAAATTACTTAGGGCATGAAATTACCGCTGAAGGTATTAAACAAAAAAAAATAACTTATGGCATCTATAAGAGATGAACCTGCACCTTTTAACAAAGATGAGTTGAGATCATTTCTTGGGCTGGGAGAATTTTATGCTAAATTTGTTAGGACATTTTTGGAGAAAACATTTAATATGAGGCAATTGTTAAAAGACAAGTGTAAATTTGTTTGGACAGAAATTCTCCAGGAGGATTTTGAAAACATAAAAGCTGAAATATGTATTGCAGAGAATATCTGGATTTGATCCTAAACGTCTTTCTGTACTAACTACAGATGCTAGTAATAAAGGCATTGGAGCAGTTTCAAGTAAAAAAAAAAAATACTCATTGAAAGGATGACACAATAGCTTTTGCTTCTAGGGCATTATCACCTCCAGAGAAAAGACATTCAGTTATAGAAAAAGAAACCCTAGAAGTAGTTTGGGGATTAGAACATTTAAGGGATTTTTTGTGCTGTCAATGTAGAGGTAAGGTGTGATCACAAATCCTTATTCAAATTATTGTCCACAGAGGGTCTTCTAAAAGTTATGTCTAGAATTGCAAAGATGTCAGTTACACTATTGGATTTTAGATATAAGGTGTATTTACCTGGTGTTAAAAACAAGATTGCAGATTGTTTGAGTAGGATGCAGTAGCCTCTTGAAGAACATTGTGGAGATGATAAAGAGAGGATTATGGCATGGGCAGGAAATAAGCATTGGGATGCTATTGGTAGCAAACATTGGATAGAGGCTAATCTAAATGATCAAGAAGACATCCTTAAGGAATTATATTCAGAATGGATGGCCAGAAGAAATAACAATTGAGTTGGAATTAGAAACTTTTTTGAAATGCGCAACAAGTTAATTGTAATTCAAAACAATATATTAAGAGGAGACAGGAATTTGCCACCAAAATGTTTAATTAAAATATGGCATGAGGGGCATTTAGGTATAGTAAAGATTAAAAAAAAAAAGTTAGAGAGATACTGGTGGCCAGGAATGGATGTAGAAATTCAAAGAATCATTAGGGAATGTGACTTATGTATGAATGCAGATAAGTCTCTGGTTACTTTAAAACAAATGTTTCACCCCATTCTGTGCCCAGAGATGGCATGGGAAATGATTGTGTAGATATTATGGGTCCAATTGTTGAGGAAAATGAGGAATGGTATATAATAGTCGCCCTGGATTACTCTTCTAAATGGCCAGAAGTTAAATTCGTTAACAAGGCTAATTCTGGAAATGTGTTGTTATTTTTGGATTCCATTTTTCAGTGAGAGAGACTAACAAAAAAGGTTATTACAGACAATGATGAACAATTCAAAAGTGAGGATTTTTTTTTTTTTTTTAAACAGAATGTCATAGAACATATATTGAGGTCTGTTAATCACCCTAGTGGGAATGGAGAAGTGGAGAGATTTAATCCGATCATCAAGGAATCTTTGCAATTGGCTAAATATGAAAGTCTATATTGAAAGTCCGCTATAAAAAAATTATATGGATGTATCGGATCCGCCACACCAACCATTACTGGTCACAGTCCATTTACAATCATGAGGGGAGGGGTACCCTTCCCTAAGGACAATCAGGGGTGGTTGTTTATTACTATATTAAAGGATTGGTCACCTTCTGAAGTACTAAAAAAACATTCAGAAAGCACAACATGACTATAAAGAGTAAATGGACAAAAAGAAAGGAGCAAATGAGATTGATTTGAAGAAGGGTAAAGTAGTGCATGTCAAACTACCAGTTAAAGTAAAGAAGGGAGAAAGCAAATATTCTGAACCAAGTGTTGTGGTTGAAGTTTATAATAATTCTGTCAAACTAAGTGATGGTCAGATTTGGCACATGAGTGGTTTTGTGAAATATAAAGATGGTAAGAGGAATTCATGTGATGATTTAAAGGAAGAAAAAATATTGCTGGTTAGAACCTTGTCAACATAATGATAGTAACAAGTCATCTAGGGAAGATTCTAGGGTTTGTGAAGAAGAGGAAACTACTATCCAAGAGAATGCATCTACTTCAGAGGGAGATTTGATGGGAAAAAAAACATATATTAGTAAACATGGTAGAGTTATCGAATGACCCATATATTTGCTAGATTATATAACAAGTTAGGCCTTTTAGAGTTTGTACGTTTTCCTTATTTATGCAAATACATAACTTAAGTTTTATTTAGGTTATAGTTATTTATTGTCACTTTGTAAGAGATAAGATGTGTTGTGTCCATAACTAAAGTTGTGTATATCAAGAAGGTTTTGACTGACGATAGAACATGATGCGGTTGGAGAGAATGTTGTATGGCTGGAATGTTATGACTTGAATAGGAGCGTTGCCAGCTATCGAGCAGATGTGTTGGCCTCACTGGATTTATACATATAAAGAAGATTTTAACCACCCGTTTTGGAGAATTTACATAACACTACCTCACATGGACCCAGTCATATGCAAATCATGCTTGACTCATCTTCAGTGGGAACAGTCCAGTTCGAATGTCCAGGCCAGATCCTCACTGAACCAGAACACAAGCAACCCAAGACCGGTTTTGTTCCTACTGGGACTCATAACTTGGGGAAAGCTTGATTCCAGTGGCACAGTGTCAAAGGATATATGATGACGCTTCTACTACCCCTTGCATTTCGATGTCCATGCACACATAGCAATACAACTGTCGGTCAGATCGAATTAAATGAATACATAATATAACCGAGAGAAGGGCCATGTTTCAGCTCCCTCAGCCTTGCTTGCTGCCAGTATCATTCACATTAGGATCAAACCACAAGACAGCCATCGTGAGTGGAAAATGTCAGTCATGATGTTTGTGTTTTGTTGGTTTTCCTTAGGATTCCAAAAAGCAAAGGAAGTTGTTTCTGTGACCATAGTAGGTTAGGGGGATGGCTGTGTCATGGACCAAGCCTGACCAGGCTGCTACTTTAGCTCACATGCTCGAAAATAACAAAACCAAATTTATTTTGGTCAAGTTTTACTTACCATCAGGACCATCCACCAATATGAAGGTAACTAACATAATTATTGCCTTGGAAGACAAGATAAAGTGCTATCAGTCCTACAGTATTAATGATAGGGAACTTTAGGGCCTATGTTACACCCCAATTAAATTAAGATACACACAATGATAAGGCAAATTTGACAGGTTTCATGCAGCTAAATTGAAACCCAAAACTACTACTTACAGAATGAGGTGGGTTTGCAAGGGATGTATTTAAAAATGTGATTATCATAAATGGGAGATTAACTGGATATGTATCCAGAAACCCAACTTGTCGAAGTTGTCTATCAGTTGTCTTCTATAGACTTTGGCATACATTGTTTCACTTGACAATAATACCTACAGGTGGCAGTAGCCATTAATAAATCTTGAAATGTGTGGAGCCCGCAGAAAGTCGCATATTGCACAATCTAGCATCATCTCCAATGACTCTGGTTATTGTTCTGAGGCAAGAGACAGTGAACTAGCACTCAGCAGTGTTGATTCCTTTGGGAATCTTCTGATTTTAGCTATATGTCCAATCACTCGGACAGGCAGGGAGCTCTAGGAAAACTATTGTTGGTAAGAAGAGAGGCTTTCAACATAGTTCAAATATGTTTCTATTGAGACAACTGAATGATGTAATTTTGCAAAGAATCATCTATTTGTGCAAAGGGGCACTCCAAGATGATACAAGATGATAAAGCAACAACTAAGCAAATAGGTGAATGACTGCCAAGAGTAAGAACAGGTATACAAATGAATGGCATTAATAAAGCTTTAGCACAGAAAACAAATAGTCTTACTTTTTTTTTTTTATTTAATCACTCAATAAGGAGGTCAAGGCCTTTCATAGTGTCTTCTTTTCAGCTACCTTGTTTGGAAGGTTTTCATCAATGAGTTACATAAGTCAGTATATGTTTAACCCAAGTAAGTGAAGAATGTTTTGTCTCTCTATCCTACTTCGAAGAAGATGGAGTTTGATGATCCGGGAACGTAAAGTAATCTCCCCAAGTAGTCATAATAGAATTTCAGTAAGTGTTTTAAAAGCAAATAGCGGATAGTGAACTTATATTTTCTGCCAGTTTTTATCCTTTGATTTTTGTAGTGTTTTGTCTGAATTCATGGAAGAGTCTTTGATTGCTCCAATCTACTGGAAAGAGGTCATGAAGGTGCCATAATGCTACTATCCAATTGCCAAGTTTGTCACAGTAGGAAACTCAATGCCATTCTATGCAATTGCCATCCTTGTCATAATGGGAAAAATCTATGCCAAGCACTTGTTGTACACAATTATTGGATAACAATCTTGTCCCGAAGCAAAGGGTTTCAACAAAATTGTTTCACCAACGATAATGCACAAGCATAAAATTTAGTCAGCGGGTGGAAAAAAAAATAAACAGAAACCAATAATGCAATGTCCCTATTTCGCTAATGTGTTTAATCGGCTGATCCTTTGTTAAAAAAAAAAAAAAAAAAAAAACGTTAGGTCCTGGGCTATGCCCTCACATCTACTGAGGCTGCTAGTTGTGCTTCATTCTTAAAATTGGGTCAAAGTTCAACGAAGTACAACCACTATTTTATTTTTTTTAAACTTCCTGATCAATATCAATATGGTTTAAAACAGAGATGTCTACTAACTTACTTTCTTTTTTATTTACATGTAGCAGATGTGCAAATAGAGGATGCCAAATAGTGATTTTCTTTTCCAAGACATAAGATCCATAAATTGATGTACTGTTTTGTGTGAACAAGATGTTCCTTTTCAGTTTAACAATGCTATATCGCCAATGTGAACTTGGAGGTATTTCAAGAGAATAGTTTATGAGACAATATTGAGAAAAGAAATGTAATGTGCCTTTAAGGTGGCACAGTGTAATTAAGTTTGCTTGACATCTTTTTCTTAAAAACTTTAGAAGTGATTTAAAATTGTAGATACCTAGGGTTGGTGTTTACGCCAATGTATGGTGTCCTCTTCATCTATAGAAATAAAACAATGTTCAAAGACCTTCTTGCTGCCTAAGGCTTGGGAGGTTTTTGTAAGGCAATGAGAACATGTCCGATCCAACTTTTCAAACCTCAGAGTATGGGATGTGACATCAAAATTCAGTCTATTTTGTTATAGGGTCTTGTATGTCTTCTGATAAATTATTTCAGTTGAATAAAATGAAAGGAGAATACGGATGCACCTTTATGGTGTCCACTCATTACTTAGATTACTGGGGATTCAAAGCATAATTTGTAGAAGTAACACGCTACTGGTAAAAGTTGGTCCAAGCTCCTTTTGTGTCAATAAAATGTGAAATATTAACATCTTGGGGGTTACTGACATGACCTTCCTATCACCGTTAATGGGGAGGTCAATCCCACCTTAGATGCAGATCCTTGTTCTCCATGCTCACAGGGTGGAACACAAGGGCTGCTATTAGAGAACTGACTTACAACTTTCCATTGACAAATCTTCCATCACATAAAGCTCCAGGTGATCACAGTAAGATGCGATCACCTAGCGCTTCCACTAGACAAGGATTTTGCTGGCTGATGTGGTGGGAGTGGGCACATGCAAAACACAACATCCCACACGGCCTGTATTTCTTCTATAATAGATCAAAGTGCATAGTGGTCTGACCAAAGATCAATCCAAACAATTTACACCTGATACATTAGTTATTTTTATGTGCTTTATATTTTTCATTGATAAAAATATATTTCTGTATTTTTTCAGCATGAATTCAAAATATTCTTTACATTTCTCAAAATCATAAAATCTTTACTTTTTTCCTCCATTGGTCCTAAGTAGGTTTACAGTACTCAAAACCATATTTATGTGTTTCCCATAAAAACTTTCAACAATACACCATATTAGAAACATTATTACATACATCATTGTTGTTGTCTCGTCCATCCACCAATCCACTCTCTTGAACTTAAAATGCAACCTCTAGCATACACCATTCATACCAATCCCAGCCACACCACACATACATCAAAAAGTGCAATGGGAAAAGATCTTCAGTTTCAGCCGCTGTTGTTTTGCCAGCTAGGATCACTCCTAAAAAGAGTCAATGCATGTTTCGGTGAGTGAAAAACAAATCGGAATACACCTTCTTCAGGACCTAACTATAATTAATATTTTACTCGGTTGACCAATGGGCGATTAATGCCATTCTCGGAGGTCTGTGCATATTTAGTTATTTAGATGTATTCCTTTTCAGGTATCCATACTACTTCTGTCATATCACAAGGGCAGCTTGACACAGTCATGATGGCTATAATGAAGGGGTTCCCCAGTGTACCTGTTCCTTTTCCTTCCATGCATAATGAAAACACGCTCTCCTTTTTGTCACCTTTGGAGAATCTTAATTGTTCTTACATGTGTCAAATGGAAAACCCTGAGAGGCCTCCTCCTCTGTAATGCCACGGGCGATGTAAACTCCAATCGTCCATGAAAAATAGACACTGGTGGGAATGGTCACAAGAGGGCTGACTTGGTCCCCGCAAATGAATTCTGCTTAGAAGAGGCCACACTTCTTTGATCAGAGCATTCTTTGGGTCTCTCGAAGAAAGGTAAGCGCTCTCTTTTTTCTCTACTCTTCCCTGTAAATTAGGTACTCTGCGCTCACCAGGAATGGTGTAGAGGTAGAGATACCCCTTGAAAGCCGTGTTTCTCAGCTTTCCAGCAGCACCTCTCCTCTTTGATAAAGCACCATGTATCAAATCACGTGTGAAAAATAAGCTGCAAACACGTAAAAACTGGATAAATGAGCATACCACAGATGAGAATGAAAACAACAAAAACAAACTGCATGAGAGAGTGAGTCGGCCAGAACAGTGATCTGGAAAGCAATAATTAACAAGCATTTGCAATGCAACGGGTCTCGCGCTTGTTCATGTTAGAGCCGATAGCGTTGTAAACTCATAACCCGACTTTTCACCTATCGGCAAAAGTGCATTTATGTACGTAACCCAAAAAAGTGCAATTAACTATGTAAGGCGCTCGACTTCTGCCAAGCAAAATCGCGCTTGTAAATTAGACAAAAAGTAGTCCACGAGCCGGACAGAAAACAGCGAGCCTCGCATGTTTTCTGTACTTGGTCGATGCGCTCGAGAGGCTAGCCACCAGAAAAGGCATGACGTATGCATGCCTTCGACTAATGAAAGCAAGCAGATTTTAATAGGCAAGTCCACGAACAAATGAAAAACACTGATGTGACGTCGACAGGGCTCCGTGCCCTTTTCCAAACCCTAAAGCGTCTCGCTGCAATACGCATGCGCGAGGGCATGCCACGCAGGCTCGACCCTAAAAAGTAATGGGAAATTGAAAGATTGTGCTGTTTTCCATTTGAGATATTGTTAGTTGTGGATAAAGTGTCTGAAGGCTTTTTACTTATGACAAGTGTATTAGTGCATATATATATATATATATTCGGCCTACTACAAAAGTGATTTTTTTCTTTTTTTCCCCCTTTTTGGATCATGTTTTTTTCTCCTCTTAGCAAGTGTTGTGATATGGACGTTTGAGGTGGGTCTCTCCTTGGGATTTGCATGCCATGCCTATTTGAGTTCTGTTTTGTGTTGATCTGTTTTCATGCGTGCTTGTTCCATATTAGTGGTGCAAGGCTTAGTGCAACAATAGTTTTATGATTCTTTTAGAACAGTGCTCCCTAAATCTTTTTGAAACACGACCCAATTTCTAGAATGACAAACTTTCAAGACCCACTTCGCTTTAAAGGACATGAGACGGACGAGTTTATTAACAAACTGAAGCATCGTGTGTTAGCACAGTGTCATTAACAAACAGCACATGTTCCATTAAAATGGACACTGCATTTGCACAGACATATTTTTACTGATAACACTATACTGTGCACAAATGAAACAGGGTTCCAGTGCACATTTATCATTTGTGCCTCACCAAGGGTCTTGATTTGTTTTGATCTAGTTTTAAAATCGTTGTTTCCTTCACACTTCAGAATGATAAAACTGCTGAATTTACATAGTTTATCTATTTACATTTTGTGTATTTCTGAATCACTTTGTGTTCAATTACCTCGTAGTCTACTTTGGTGTTCCACGATGGTAATAATAAATCCTCCCTTTTTGTACTGGCAATTGCTGTGTAGAACATAATATTCCCTATGCTAAAACATCTTTTGGCAAGTCTGCCTTGCACATAAAATCCATGTTTCTTGCAAGGAACAGCCTAATGGTGAAGCATGCCACCTTGTGAGTGAGTGTATTACATCCTTTTTTGTGTGTTGTCTGTTGGTCATATTAGGTATGACTGCAATAGGAGGCAGTTTTTTGCCTAATTATTCTCTTAGGTTGTGGTGACATTGTTAGTTGTAAAAGCATGTTGTGTTGGAGGGTTTTGAAGCTTTTCTAAGTGGATGACCCAGTGTGTGCTTATGGAGTCACTGGAAGAAGTCTTTGGCACCAGAAGTGTGTGAACTATTTGCTATGCATTTTGATTTTTGTTTTATATATGCCAGTGAATATAACATAAAAGAGTTGTCACTAAGTGGTCTTGTGTATTGCATTGTAATTGCATTTATCAATCACTTACTACCTCTGTCTAGGTGCTGAAGTGCTTTACTGATGGGTACCATTGATGGAAAGGGGTTTTTCTTCTGATGTCTATGTGAGGGAGGAAATATCCATGTTTGAGTATTTGAGTTTTTTTTTCTTTTTTGAGTCCCGCCTTATCAGACTATTGTTTTTCCAAATATTTCACACATGATATACACACAGAGAGGAACTTTTGATCCGTAGGCCTCATCCAGTGGTCTGTTAAATTCTCATTCTAATTTTGCTTCTGCCCACTCACAGTGTAATGCACGGTTCAATGGATCATCTGACTTTACCCACTAGCTCTCTTCACTTTGAGTTACTGTACAAAGCCTGTGCATAGTGTTTGCCTGCCCTTTGAAAACTCAGTTAGATGACGATTTATTATTCGTCTCATCTTTAAAATTTATGTAATTCTATGTCAGGCCCAGAGGCAAGAATTATGCTCGGTTACAGCCTCACAGAACACCTCCAAAGAGGACCAGCAAAGTACTGAAAAGTTGTGCACTTAATGCACGCTCCAGCTGACAACTCAGTAGCATAAACTTGTTTGGCAGCAGAGCGCTGGGAAGCACAGATAACATGTGCTAAAAGTACCAAGTTCTGGCGCTGGACGACACCAGCTGAGATTCTTGGGCACATATACCAACGCACAGGGATTCACCCTGGGACCCAGAAAAACACCCTATTAAGAGTGACTGATATGAGTCTCGACTGGGCCGGCCCCCCTTGCGGGAAAGTAACACGCTTTTGCGTCGTAGTCTTTTTTTAAAACACAGATACAGACCCGTTCACTTCACGGGTGTCATGCTGCACACACAGCAGTGAAGGAATACAGATCCCAAAGGGCATACTGGCTTCCAAGCATCCCGGGAGAAGAGAAGCCAACAAGGCAATGACTTGCAGACAGGAATGTGTCACCTGCAGAGCAACTAGAGGCATGTAGCACGTCTCCCAGCAGCCAGAGCCCTCTAGTAGGCTTGTGCCTGCACCCAACTCATGCGCCCCGGGAAAGAACAATCTTGCCACGAAAGGAGCACTGACACCGGTTCCTGCAGCAGCGATCTGCATGGCAAACAATCACACACGAAAACAGTATAGAAATCTTAGAAATACAACCAGAAAAAATGAGACAATTGCAAAGAGAAAGAAAATCACTTAGCTGCCTGCTGGAGCAAGAAAGAAAGAGAATATGACAGAGGCTCATTGCAAGCTCCAGGAGGGCTGTTGATTGGCTGGTGGTGTTTTGTAGTTCCTTTCCTGGGTATTACTGGGAAGGGTAGTATATATATACATGCTAAAGTCTGCTGGAGTAAGAAAAAAGGAAGAAAATAGAGCATAATCCTCGTCTCCATGTCCTTAACAGAAATTACATTTTCTTTCATGCGTGCAAGGAAATTTTGCATTGTGGCCCTCAGTACAACCCTGGCAGTCCGAAGACTGCCGGGGCCACGGTGGCGATCTCACCATGGGTGAAAACAGCCACATTACGAGTGTGGCAGTGTGGCCTCTGCCAAATCGTCACATCTCTGCTAGTAGCACCAGGGCGGTAGAACAGCTGGGCTGGAGGACAGCACCTCTGGGCCGGCGGTCCACTGAAGAACACCTGCAGTATTACGAGTCGCCTTTCCGCCAGCATTTCTGCGCTGTTAGCACCACCATGAAAACCCTGGTGGAAAGGCTGCCGGTGATAGGAAATTCCTTTCCTGCCGCCAGCAGATGACTCCCCCAACGCCCCAGCAATTATATTACCCCCACCCCCTTCCATGACAGCACCCCCTTCCATGACAGCATCCCCTCCTCCCACCCGCCTTCCATGACAGAACCCACTCCCCGCAAACATGCCTACACACACCCACACACACCCCGCATACACTCATTCACCAATACACATCCACACACTCATTCACCAACACTTACATACACGCATTCACCAACACACATACATACTCTCATTCACTTGAATCAACAGACACGCATTCACACAAACATACCAACACGCACTCACTTCAACAGTCACACACCCATTCCCACACACATACATTCATACACACTTACATCCACACACACATACACTCACTCACACACGCACTCACACACGCACACTTAACACGCCCACCCTCCCAACCCCTCCTGTCAGACGATTGACTTGTATTGTCCGGCGAGGTCATCCGCCAAGGAACAAAACCCAGTGCTTCCAACACCGGCAGCGCCCCATCATCAGGACACCGCCACACCTTATTACTGCTTGTAATACGGCGGGCAGAGTCCTTTTGTTGTTGCAGTGACGGCTGTGAAACTACCTCTCCGCCAGCCTCCAGCACGACTGCTGACAGATTTCCACCGAAATTGTGGTGGAAATCCTTCAATAGTTGTAATATGGCAGTCTTCTGGCACAAAAGACCGCAAAAGTTGTAATGAGGGCCTGTTTGTTTAAGTGACACTTTAATGTTTTAGCTGCCCAACAGATATTTCTTTGATCAAATGCAGGGTCTCCTGATAGGATAGCATCGGAGCCTCACTGTTTTGGGCATGGAATTATAATTGTGGCATTGATGGTGAGTGGGACGCACAAGCAGGACACTAAACCTTTACTGAACTCCTCCCTTGACACGGTCATGGGTAATTTGGGCTTCATCCACAAGATCAGGAATACACTTGTCAATCCCTAACGCATGCTACCTATAGTCACCTAGATCGTAAACTAGTGGCTGGGGTGGATTTGAAAAACTTGATAGGGGTGACACATTTGGGGCAGTTCCTCCCCGATCATGCACCAGTGCTGCTTCAGATGAGGTGGAGTAGTGCTCAATGCCACGCGCGCACCTGGCGTATGCCTCCAGATCCTATCAGACACAGTGTGTCAGAATGTATTAACAACGTCTCTCACTAACAATCTAGATAATTGCATAACTGCATCCTCTAGGGCTACAGATTGGGATTCCCTTAAGGCAGTCATGAGTGGAGTATGCATTGGACTTACCTACGGGGTCTGCCAGCAGCTAGAGGCAGACCATCTGGTGCAGGAAAGCCATTTCGCATGCCTCCAGGGCTCAGAGGTCTCCTCAGTGGAGGCACTTGCAGGGGTTCTTCGGGCCTACCAGGAGATAGAGAAGATTTGGGATACCTTAGATAAATGCACCCTCAGTACGTATGAACAGCACTTGCACAGGGAGGATGATAAGACTTCTTGCATGGATTATTCAGCGAGAGACGGAGCCCCCCCATACTACATATTCGTGCCCCTTGTGGTGCTCTCGGAACTGGTCGGCAGGATATTCTGAAAATATCTGTAGAGCATTTTCAGGGGGTGTTCAGTGCTGGGGGGGGGGGTCGCCACCTGATAGCTTGGAGAAATTCTTGGAGGGCGTGGGGCTGCCGGTCCTGCCCCTGGACACAGCACAGGACTTGGAGGGCGCGATCACTGGCAAGGAGCAGGGTGAAGCAATTGGAGTCCTCAATAAATCCAAGGCTCCTGAGGGAGATGAGTTCCCCATTTAGTTTGATGAAACCTACTCCACCACACTCACATAAATGTTTACTAGAAGTCCTCCGTGAGACGCAGAAGAGTGGAAATCCTCCATCTACCATGAGGGAAGGGATTACAGATCTTTTGTCGAAATACGGAGGTGATGCTGCTGACCCCCTCACTATGTTAAATTCTGATGTAAAAATATTGTCTACTCCCCCAGTAGGTCGGTACCAATACTGTTGGGTCTGCTCACTGAGTTTAGTAATGTCTCGAGGCTTAAAGTTAATCTTTGAAAAGACTCTCATGTTCCCTTCTGGGTGCCTGGTCAGAAGGTCCCTGGATCAACTACCTGAGGTGGAAGACGGAGGGATTCAGATACTTGGGTATGCTGGTTACACATACAGAGGCATCACACAAACATCTGAAAGTTGAGAGAGTGGTTAATAGCTTAGAGGGTTCAACTAAATTCTGCAAGAGGCTCCCCCTGGCCCTCAGAGGAAGGGAGGCAGTGGCCAAAATTTTTTTTCTTCACCGCTGTCTTTATCTTATCTAGAACATGGTGTTTTCTCTGGGTTCTGGATTCTTTTGCAAGCTGGATAGCTTGTTGACATCGTTGTTATGGGCTGGAAGCATAGCAGGGTAGCACTGTCAGTTCTTAATCATGATATGGAATGAGATGTGTTTTTACTATTATGCAGTGAATCTACAGCATGTCGCAGGCTGGTTAACTGACAGCGACAACTGGGAAAAGCAATTATAAGCTGGTATGCTGGCATATCTACTGGCAGATCTACTGATGTGGGGGCTGAATTGGATCATTTTGTCCCTTACCTGGTGAGGCAGACCACAGCAGTGTGGGAAAAAGCAGTTGGGAAGGTGGTGAGTAGGGCCCCATTCGAGAGGGAGCTCAAACTCTGGAATCTGGCTACGTTTAAGGCGCTGGATGAGGACTTGTCCATGGATCATTAGAGAGCAGGACGGGGCCGGGGGGCAGGCAACTGATAACCTGGAAAAGTCTTCATTACTTTTCAAGAGGCGCAGGAAACCTTTGGAGTAAGGCCAGGCCAATTTCTACATTATGCCAGGATGGAGCATACTGACAGAGAGATATGGGCTGGGTTTCCCACAACACTACAACCTTCTAGAGTATTGAGTGGTCTGATTCAAGGGGTGGAGTGGAGGCACCTGATCACTTTGTTTTATAAGGCTCTCCATGAAGAAATGGAGAGTGCTCCCTATGTAGTGCGTAGGAACTGGGAGAGGGAATTAGCAATATCCATCACAGATATAGATTGGGCATGGGCTTGTGAGCTGGTGCAGACAGTGTTGTGCAATCACAGATTTAAATCACTGCATTTTAATTTTCTGCATCATACTTACATGACCCCCAGTCATGTAAACATGACTGACCCCTCAAAATAGCCTAAATGTGCACAATGCAGAGAGTTGGGGGCTAATTTCTTGCATCTGGCTTGAAACTTGAGGGAAATGATATCTAAGATCACAAGAGCCACCAGTATAATGATTCCTCTGACTCCATTGGCTTGTCTCCTGGTGGTGGTGAAAAAAGCTAAAGGCAGGAATCTACCGTACAAGCCTGGCCAACTTGCTCTTTTTTGAGCCAAATGGAGAGTAGACATTGGCTGAGTGCGCACTAGGTTGCCAGTGATGAAGGTATGGATGTGGGATCTCCTTGAATGGGGGGGTAGCTGAGGAGTTCCACGTACGCCCGATGCATACTGATGAACACGTTATGGATGCAATTGCGACATGGGACACTAAAACATCACAAATACAAGTACAGCCAGATAAATTAATTTTTAAAGTTTAAACTGAAAAATAGCACCAAAAAAAAAGCACCAACCACGGTTGTCTGGTTGCACTAAACTTGGTCAGTCAATCAATCATTCAAATATTTGTAGAGCAAGACTTATCACCCGGGGGTCTCAAGGTACTGAAGGGGGACCTGGGTCAGTCGAAGAGCCAGGTCTTGAGGTCCTTCCTGATCTGAGCCAGCGAGGGTGACTGCCTGAGGTGGAGCGGCAGCATGTTCCTGGTCTGCGAGGTAGGAGAAGAATCTTCCTCCAGCAATGTTCTTCCTGGATCCTAGTGATGTTGGCAAGGGCCAGTTGAGTACAGCAGAGTTGCCTGGGGCGTGGTTGAAGGAGAGGCGGTGGTTGAGGTAGGAAAAATCACAAGTTAAGGCCACAAGTTAAGTCCCAAGATAAGGCCAACCGCGATGCAGCACAGGTTGGATACAGGGGCCAGGTTTGTCTTGGGGAAAGGTTTACCTTGGGATATAAAAGGTTTTATGAAGAAAGGTGGTAGTTGACGGGTCTTCGGTAGGCAAGACTGCAAGCTGGATCCAAAGCAGCGCTGGATGACAGTGGGTTGCACAATAAGAGGGTCTCTGTGCTGTCATCGGTGAAGGCAGGAAAGGTCTGAGAGGGTTTAAGTTCGAAGTCTGTGCCCATAAAGGCCTAGGCATAGACAGGTTGCTGCTCGGTATCCACCCCAAGGAATCCCTCTACATTCAGACTTAGAAGCTTTTCTGGAAGTCAGATCACCTTCAGCATGGAAAGCCAACAAGTTGGATCCAACCGGCAATTCAACGCCAATGGCTTTGGCTCAGTGGCGGTCCCAGCTTCATGCCGGTTCTCTTTAGGAAATTTGGCAAAAGAGTTTCCATGTCAGAGCCTTGCAGTGTGGCCTGGAAGAATACACTAACAACAGCCAAGAGTCCAAGATCCTGGCAACCAAGTGACCACTGGAGTCACTTCGGGGGTCCTGGCTACAAGGCTCAAGGCAAATAAGATCCAGCCTTCCTTCAGGTTCTACAGGCAGCAGGGTAGTCATTTTTCTGATCCACACAGGTCCAGAAGTGTTCTGAGTAGAGTTCTGTGGGGTCCACATTTATGACCAGTGCCAGCTGTGGGTGTGGGAAAGCCTTTGTCCACACCCTAAACAGTTCCCTCAGTTTCCCTACCCCCACTGGGTTTGGTGACAGTGTGCCTTGAGAGACAAAGTGGAGGTAGTCCCAGGTGTTTGCTTCATCTGCCAGTGACAAGGCAGATCATTTTTTGAAGCTCGGGAAGGGACTGAGCACAGCCTCCCAGGCCCTACTGTCTAGAAAGGAGTCCCCCTCCCACTCATAGGGGCTTTTGTACACTGGGGCAATACACATCACTCTAAGGGAGCAATCAGGGGTCAAGTGACACTGACTACAGGCAGTAAAGCCTGTACAATGGCAACTTTCTAAACATGTCAGTTCCAAAAGAAATACTATAAAAATCTGACTTTGCAATAAAGTTGGATTTTATATTAGTATTAAAATGCGTCCTTGAATATTTTACTGGCTATTCCTAAATATAAGTTAATCATTGTAGTGAGCTATATGTAAGCCAGTGTTTTCCCCTGGGACAGGGGACAGCTAGCCTTGCTACATTGAAAAACAATTTTGTAGTTTTTTTCACTGCAAGGACATGTAAAATTTTAAATATACTTGTCCTACTTTTTTTTTTAAATCCCATTCACCCTGCCCTATGGGCACTTAGGGCCTACCTTAGGGGTGATGTGTATGAAAGAAATAATGTAGGCCTGCCAGAACGTATATTTGCCAGGTCAAAATAGCAGTTTAACACTGCCTACTCAGGGTGCAAAGTCAGTCCTAGAGCCATTTTACACAGAGCTACTTTAGTGGGTGGTACAATGAGTGCTGTAGCTTACGAGCTGCAGTACATTTAAAGCCCCTGGGTACACGTTGTACCATATACTAGGGAGATGCAAGTAAATTAAATGTGCAAGTTAGGTATATGACAACTTTATCATGGTTAGAAGAGAGCACAACCAGTTTGCCACTGGTTGGGGGATAAAGTGCACAGTGTCCTATGCCCAAGAAAAATGGGTTTAGCTACTGAAAGCAACCATTTGGGTGAAATACCAGACAAAAGATGGTAATTTCCAATTACATATCAAAGAGACACTTGCCTCAGACAGAGGAATGGTATGCCCAGGGCTGGCACTGGCCTTGGTCACAGTGTTCAATAGCTTCAGATTCCCAGGTCCATGTTTTTATAACATCCATTTCAGGTTTTTCTTTGCATTTTGGCACTTGTAGGCCAGATTTTGTATAATGAGTACATTAGTACTAGGTGTGCAACCAATGCATTGACTTCGAATACTCCAGAGCTCTGCAGTAGACAAGGGGACCTGATGCCGGTACTGATACTTTTCAAGGATCGTGGTACTGGTGCCACCATGGGATGGATGTTATTCTCTAAGTACCAAGAACAGAAAGGCATAATAAAACAGGAACAGAGCCAGGTTACAGTCTCGGACATCTCTTAGGAGACATTTTACAGGAACTGGCGCTTGCTTTGGGCACCAGTACACATATGGTGCCAACTCACAGCTGGGATGTGATACTGATGCGTACACACTCGGGGATATCTGCTTTCCAGTAGGGGCCACATTACAGGGAATGAACCCTGAGGCAATTGTGCAAGTACTGAGTCTTTAGACACCTCAGTGCCGTGGCATAAATACTCTTTATTTCACAGGTGTGGACTCCTTCCTTACAGGCACGATGAAACGGGTACTGAAACCTTCTAGGGATATGGTGCATGCCCTATGCAACAACCATAATAGTAAGGTGTTGCCACTTCTGGCCATGCCGCTCTTTCATTGCTTCGACTGTTGCAAATTACTGTGTCCCCCGTTTTAATGCTAACTCATCCGCAGAACCATGTATAAAACCATGGAGGGATATTCGCCAGTCTATAAAGAAACACGGTTTGCAATTTGCTTTGTTAATGTTTCTTTCACTAGCAAACGCAAGGAATGTTTCCAGTGAGATTGCGGATAATGCGCATTCCCGCCTGTTTTTCCATTTACTTGTGAGCTTAGCGCTTTATCGACGCCGTAAGCAATGGTGCAGGAACGTATGAGGCAAACGACAAATGTTTAAAAACTAAAGTGAAAAGAAACATCCTAAATCCTCAGCCCTGTTTATGGTGCATGTACCGAGATCACAGCCATCGGCTTTGAAGAGGGGAGGAAACATGGTGGCTCGCCTGGAGAGTTTAGGGTTGCTGTGAGGACACAGTAACAGACATTGGAGATTTCACGTTCCATTAAGAGTGGAGCGCACAGGACACACCATGCATTCTTCATCCCAGTCAAACCAAGGAAGTCGATCAATTTCGTTGGAAAGCACTACACCTGTCCTTTTCTCAGAAATGTAAAACGATCGAGAAGTAAGTGAGGGGAATTAAACTGTACTTCCTGCTACAACTGAATAGTCACATTTCTGCTCGTGTCTTGCTACCACGCCCAAAAGTACAAACGAAGTAAGGCCTCATCACGTACTGTGTGTAGCCTGTGAGACCTTTGGGTGCAGTGATTAAGGATGCACTACTTTTAACTTGGTGTCCAGCCACCTGTTCTATCTAATTGGGCAATCTCGGTTAAAGGTGTACCTCTATTGCTCCGGCACGTAGTCATACAGACATTTTATATGTAGGTTTTAAAAGACATTTTAGCGCTTTATTGGTCTTCCTGCTCAGCATGTCTGTCCTTTATTGCGGAATATACAAGTCATTGTATATTTCGCAGACTTTGGATTTTTCGAATCTCGGCACTAGGGTAGTTAAGGTTGGTCAGATCACCGCAGGGTGGCGACCACACTCCGATAAACGGGTAATGGCCCTCCTGGAGCACATTTTGGACCCTAGAGCAGTGAGCTAAAATATGCCAATGATCCCATGGTTTGCCAAAGGAATATGCTGGAGCCATCTGCAGTGATAGAAATGTTGATTCTTTCAATGCAAGTTCCTCACAGTGCAATAACCTACCAAGTCAAACATAAATGTTCTCATCAGACAGCGCCATAAGATGGAAGATGACCTCTGAAACGAACTGTCACTGTGTGAAGTTTGTTATTGATTACCAAGTCTGTCCGATCATTTGTACTTTTAACTTGGCTAGAAAATTACTTGATAAGTCATATCCACACAGCATCAAACAGAGAGATGAGACAAAAGGAAGAGGGGAGGCATGTACTTCATTTAGGAGTCGCCAGCCCTTTGCGACACCTGGCACTACATTTCGACCCCTGGCCTTAAAAGTGCAAAACCAGTGTCTGGAACACAGGGGTAGCTCATCCAAATGGAAGTCAGTTGTGGATCCACTTTCCTGGTTTTCTGTCAATTTGTTAATTACACAAAAAGTTAATATTATTATGCACTATTTCTGTAATGAAAAAAGAAGTACAATTCTCTGAAATATGACCCTATCTAGCAGCTAAGATAAGTAAAAAAAATTGCTTTCAATTGTATGTGGTATGCATGCTTGCGGGTGAGTGTGTATTAAGTGAGAGACATTGTGTGAATGTGTGTGTGTATGTCACAGTAAAGGTCAAATGACATGTGATGTCACTTCCCACCCCTGGCATTTTGGTGAACTGACGCCCATGAGAGGAGTAAGGAGTCTTGTACAAAGAGAGTGCTGCTACTGGAACAGCGACCGTGGAAGGAGCGAATACTTCAGTAAATGGAAGCCCAGCATGGAGCTAGAATTGAAGCTGGGAAAGGCTGCACTTAACCTGGGAGGCAATTGAATTTAAGTTGGAAAACAAATATTTAACGGTGGCACAGCAAAGCTTCAAAACGTTGACTGCAAACTAAAATTAAAAACTAAGGTAAACAAACGGAAAAAAGACCATTGATGTCTTGAAGTACTCGATTCAATTCTTGGATCTACAAAGAGAAAAAGGAAAGTTCAACACCGACATAAGTCTAGAAACCAGTTTTGGTCCTGAGTATAACCCATGGTAAGTGGAATTTGAAAGGCGTTGACCATTTTGCGCAAGGGAGTTGGTGACAATAACCACCCAAAAGCAATCCAAAAAGGAAAATTGGATGCCTTGCTCTAGACAAGCAAGATGGTGGCACAACCTCTCGAAACAGGTTTAAGTAAGGAGTGTTATTAACAATAGAACAGAATAGGACTACTCCATCCACTTCTTGAATTAATGACTGGTATAATGTAATTGTGTTTATAGTACTGTGCTTTCTTATTGGTTTGATGTATGATATATTATTTATGGCCTTTGAGTTTGTGGGCTTAAAATATTGCGAAAAGTGTGGTGCTTGTCTTAAGAATATGGAACATGTGTAAACGTGTTGTCTAAATGAACTAAACGGTTAACTAAATAACTAGGAGGTCGAGAAAAATAAAAACTTCATCACTCTCAAAAACTGTGTGGACAAAATACTTATCAGCATAAGTATTTACTGTTGTTTGATTTTCAAGTGGCCCAACCATGCTGAGTAAATAGGCCCAACCTCCAAAATCAGTACCAGGAACAACAACAGGCCAGTCCACCTAGAATCTCACACAACTGCAGTCATAGGTAGCAACACATGATTAAGCACATATTCGGAGTATTACAACAAGCTAAAGGAAAATATAAACAGCAGCTAGCACATTATGAACACGGGCAAGTGGAATTTAGACAAACCGACTTTTATTATTAAAGAGAATCAAACACCTAAGAGATGTGGCAGTAAATACAAGATCCAGAATTGCATATACTCAGAGCCAACTCCCATTGCAGGAATTACCTCCTGTCAAAGGATATTACTGGACATCAGAGTAACAGAGTGCAGGCGCACAGCCACAAGGTTGACTCCCCACTTTTTGTCACAGGCCCATAAAGAAAATAAGAGGAAGTGGACAGTAAATAAGAAATGTGGCTGGGTGGGCTCTGCAGGCTATAAGATTAGGGCTTAGGGCTTGGTACTGATGGGACAATGTTGGGTGTTCAAGTTAAGCATGCACACAATTGTTCAGAATGATTACATACCATGGATTAGATTAGGTATCTAATCAACCTTTATGTCAGAATATCATATAACAACGTGTAGAACGTTAATTTCCTTTTACTTTTCAGACAAACTCATTACCTACTAATGGCTAGTAAACAGACGTGTAGTAAATATGCAACCCGAGTAACATCTTAGTCCTGCTAAGCAATGTTTTTGGTGGTACATGGTGGAGTTTGTTTTTCTAGGATCCATGGCTCAGAATTTGCTTTAATTGGAGCCTTGGATGTTTACTAGATGGAAACATTGCATTATTTTTATACATGTTGTTAGAAATGGGGTTTCTGGTTGGCTAGGGTATACACCTCAGTCAGGCAGAACTTACCCACTCTAGTCAGGGCAAGGGAGTTACACGTCCAAGATAACCCCTGCTCACCCCCTTGGTAGCTTGGCACGAGTAGTCAGGCTTAACCCAGAGGCAATGTGTAAAGCGTTTGCACAACACACGTGATGCAATATCCCCACCACAAAGGAAACACAACACCAGATTATATGAAAATATACTGTATTGTACACAAAGTAATTATCAGACCAAACATCACATATCAGTACTATCGTGCTACCTTAGCAGTTGTCAGAACGTTACACATTAGTTACTCTGCAACCTAGCAGTAGTCACACAACACACAGGTTACTCAGTATTCTGCAACATAAGCAGTAGTCAGGAAAACATGTTATTACATCACAGCACTTGTCATAAGAATATCATAAAATGGCCATAGTAGGAACATTAGAAAACATATGGCAAGTTAGAAAAACATATTAGCAAGCATGTCCATAAAAGGAACATTTGCATACACATATGTAAAAACATAAAACGCAGGTAGGTAATATATGAATCAAACATAAGTCTGTAGAAAGAACTTTGGATTGCAACTATATTGGCCCTTTAAACAGTACCTGGTTGGATGAAGGCACCTCCAGTGCCTAGAAGGCGAACAATGGGGGCCCCCGGCGCTCCTATGCGCAAAAGGGGGGCCTCCCTTATACTCTGGGGTCAGAGGAGGGCGACATGCACCTCCTCTCTTTTATAGACAGGCCCCTCTGGGGACCGTGATTGCTGAGGGCCACCTAGGGCCTCAACCAGCCCTCACGAGGGCGGCCAAAGTCAGCAAAAACAACTTAGGGCAGGAGGGGGGCACCACGCACCCCCTCCGGTTTAATGACAGGCCCCTCCTGGGACCCGTGATCTCTGGGGGGCCCCCGGGGCTCCACTGGCCCTTCCACCAAGGGGGGGAGGGCCAAAATAATGCCTGTTTTTCCTAACAGCAGAAAAGGAGCGTCCTGCTCCTAACGCAGAGGCCAGGGGGCACTTCCTGCGCCTTCCCCTGGTCCTGCCGTGAAGCCACAAGAAGATCGGACCCCTCCTGGGCCCCGAGCAGACTCGCCTGCACCCGATGCGGTGCGCGAGTGTTCTTCCAGCTTCCCGGGCCGCTGCAGTGATCTTATTTAAAGGGGCACAATGCAGCAAGGAGCCTACGAGCTCCCAAGGCTCCATAAGCGCGCTGCAATCAGCGCTATGGCAGCCGCAACCACGGAGAAGCCCCCCTTGTGAAGAAATGGATGCAGGGGTCAGGGGCCACAGCACCCTGCCCCTGGGGAGCAGAATTTTAAGACTCACAAGGCCAGCACAAGGGAAAGGCAGCAAGTGGCAAGTCCTTCACAGTGACCAGGCAGGTCACAGGTCAGCACAGCAGCAGCAGCAGTCCATGGCGGTTCCTAGTGAGTCCTTTCAGCCTTTGGTGTCCAATTCCAAGATGATTCCAAGAGTCTCCAAATTGTGGGGAAAATTCCCCTGTACTTAGTCAGTTCTTACAGTGTTTTACAATGGTAGGGAGAGGAGGTTCCAGCCAGTTACAACTGGTTCTGGGAGTTCCCCCCCCCTCCAGTTTCAGCACAGGCTCCAAACATCAGTGGGGGGTTAACGACCCTATTGTGTGAGGCCAGGGCACAGCCTTTACAAATGTAGGTGTGCCCCACCTCTCCCTTCTCTCAGCCCAGGAAGACTATTCAGTATGCAGATGCACCTCTGACACCTCCACCCTCCCTGTGTACAGGCTGTCTGAAAAGTATGCACAAAGCCCCAACTGTCACTCTGCCCAGACGTGGATTGGAGTCAAGCTGCAAAACACCAGAGTCATAAGCACAGATAAATGCGCACTTTCTAGAAGTGGCATTTCTGTGATAGTAATAAAAAATACACCAACACCAGTAAGCAGTATTTATTATCACCATCACAACCATACCAAACACGCCTACGCTACCCCTCATAAATCAGACAATACCCTTTACACATAAGGCAGGGCATTTCCAATGCAATCCTATGAGAAGGCAGCACTCACAGCAGTGAGACACCAAGTTGCTGTTTGTCACTACCAGGACAGGCCATGCAATATGGCACATGTCCTGCCTTTCTACATACATGGCACCCTGCCCATAGGGCTAGCTAGGGCGTACCTTAGGGGTGACTTACATGTAGTAAAAGGGGAGTTCTGGGCCTGGCAAGTAAGTTTAGATGCCAGGTCCCTGTGGCAGAAAATTGCGCACACAGGCCCTGCGCTAGCAGGCCTGAAACAGGTTTGAAAGTCTACTTCAGTGGGTGGCACAAGCAGCGCTGCAGGCCCACTAGTAGTATTTAATTTACAGGCCCTGGGTATAGAGGTACCCCTGTACAAGGGACGTATAGGTAAATTAAATATGCCAATTAGGTATAAGCCAATCATACCAACTTTAGATGGGAGAGCATCTGCACTTTAGCACTGGTCAGCAGTGATAAAGTGCTCAGAATCCTAGAGCCAACAGTGAGAGGTCAGAAAAACCAGGAGGAAGGAGGCAAAAAGACTGGGGATGACCCTGCGTAAGGCAAAAAGTTCAACACATGTCACTTCTATTCCTTTGAAAGAGCCCGCACTATATTATAATGAACATATCTAAATACTTACCTTGCTGCAACCCTGCAATAAAGTACTCGTCACTGCAACATTTAAACAAAAAAAAAAACACGTCTTATGACTCTTGTATGTCACTAAACAATTATCCTTTATATACGATTAATAACCGAACAGTGGAGATTTAATAATAGCATTTGATACACAGCAACTGTCAATACTTTTAGTCTAGATGGCCTTTAAGTCCCATAACACCGAACAAGCAGAGCTGAAAGATGCTATAATAGTGAATGTACTCCTTGCCCAATTGCTACACGGAAACACCCGGCATCTGCCTCCATCACCATCATTTCCATTAAGTGATCAGAGGCCAAGTACTGGTAGAATTACACTGAAAACCAGGAAAGCCGTGCAAAGTGAGCGTCATGAGGACGTACAGCATCATCTTATTTTAAATAAGTTAACATTTTCATTAGGTTAGAGGGAATGGATAGGCTCTCCACACAACGCACTGATCAATCATGACACAAAAAGATGTATGGGATCTTCCTGTAGGAATATTGAACCACCTTGTAAGAATTGCAGTTTATATATGTAATGAAATTAATATAGTTACCCTTTTTCTGCATATTATTTAAAAGAATCACTGCTATTGGCTATATCACACACACCTAATATTGTGCCACTTGAATCAACACCGCTTCTTTTGTTTGTATACAATACAATCCGCATTTAAGGAGTGCAGAACATTACGTATGGATTATCAGGAGATAGTGGAATAGTATTCTATAAGAATTAGGTCATAAGGTGTTATAGGAAACTCGGTAATGAATACACACACAACAGCTCTTTTTAACATAGACAGGTACATTCCTAGGATTTCTTAGTGACATGGAAAACTATTGACAGAATTGAAGTTTACCAGACCCCCGTGTTCGGAACAATATTAAACATAAACAGATTGAGAATTCTCCAAATCGGAGAGTAACATTATCATGCATGTAGAGTTTTGGCTGTGCAAAAGCTTCCAATAAAAATAAATAAATAGAAATTACTGAAAGACAGAATGAGGGTAGGCCTAACTGAAGTTGCTTTCTGTAGGCGTACTCTTGCTTCAAACTCTGCGTGGCCTATGCTGCCTGACTTCAAACACTTAACGCCAACACATTAGTTCGAATTTATTAATGTTTCATTGACGAACTTTGCATGGCTTAGACATGTTATGAAACTTCTTCCATCTTGCTTTGGAATATGCTAAATTGCACAGTTTATGTACTAAATTGTACCTCTTACGAATGGACTTACAATGTGAAAGCTGGGAGAAAGTAGATGACGACAGACAATCATGCATGTATTTTATTTTTCAGAAACAAAGTATGCATGGAAAGACAGGGCAATGTCACTGATTCCTAACCCCATATCGAGTTGATTTCTGCTAAAGAAGTTTCAAAACCCAAGAAGAATGAGTTACATTCATAACAAATTGTTAAAGATTATATCAAATGAAATGCATTATTAAAGGTGTCCGAGGGAAAGAAGTGGAGAGACAAGACCACAGCAGTGAGCAGCGAGTGCGAAAGGCTGAGAGGAGGACAGAGTAAAGGGGAGCTAAGCAAGAGATTTAGATACACAGAGACAGAGAGACAGAGCTGGATAGACTGTTACAGAATAATGCATTAGCCAAAGCTTACCGCTCTGACAAGTTGTGAGAACTGAGTTAGAGACAGGAAGAAAGAATTACATTCTGAAATTCACAATAACATTTCCTCAGGCTTCTTCTGACTGACTAGACGCATTCTTACAAGCTGCAACTTTATTCTTTATGAGAATAGAAAATTCTTGCCAAATAGACTAGGCAAATTAGAGTAGGGACAGATTCAGGATACGCTTCATGCAATGTTCTGTAATTTCATTGATTAATAAATCTTATTATTGTATGTTTAATTGAAAATATTAAAATGTTCCTAAACTCTAATTATTGTCTCATATAAGATTAGCTTGTGAATAATAGCATTGGTATTGCAACTGATTTTACCTAAAGTACCACACCAAAGATCCAAAAGCCTGGAGTGGGCTAAGCAGAAGGGCAGTATAAAATTAATTGGTAAAGTTGAGCTGCCCCAGATATTTTTGCTTCCCTTTTTGATGTGTGGTTTGCTATCACTTGAGGTTAGTAACAGACCTCCAAAGAACAGAGGTCTGAACTTTATTGCTCTTGCGTTTTACGTCTTACCAAGATGATCAAATATTTATGGTTATTTCATTACCTTGTTTTGTTGTTATGGCCCATATCTACAGGTCCACTTGGGATGGTGGATAACTGACCCTCCTTTGAATTTACTTGGTCTAGCTTTTGTAGCACTTCTTATTGCAGAGATTAACCTAAACCTTATTAGGGATTACAACTAGCTAATAGTAACAACATAAAATAATATTTAAGATGTTGAACAGTGAGTTTTTTTTGCTCATTACCCTGCCACTGAGAACGCAGATGCTTTACAGAAGGCATTTCAGTAAAGGGTAAGCACTTTGTATGCATTATCCATTTTTGTCAAAGGTAAGTTCCTTCATTGACTGAAGAAGTCATGCTTTACCATAACACAACACAGAATGTAGCTGAATGGCTTCAACATGGACGGATTTTTTTCACGTTCATTGCCTCTTTTAAGACAAATTCCTGGACTATGTCAGACATACAAACTAATTCTAGACCTACCTCTTAGACTCCTAGATGAAGAAGGGAACCACTTTGGAATTGTCACTTCATCAAGTATTGCACTTAGTGATTTAGTTACTCAACCAAGGGAAATAACATAGTACATAAGCAAACATTAGCAAAGCTACAAGGTCTGACATTGTTAAACCTTTGTTTTTTTTAATGTTTTTTGCAAATCTGTCCAGTAGTCATTAAAATAAAATTAAAAATACTAAAAGTGAAAATGTTGCTGTTTTGGGGTAATTGGCATGTGGTGTAATACAAATATGCGAATAAAATACAGATTGCAAAAATGTTTTAAATATATTAAATGAAAGCGAGGGTTGGCTGCCAACCTTTGCATTGTAGTGAACGTCTTTTAATTAGATGTGTGCATAAGCGCCAGCCAAATCCCATCAGAGTGAAGAGAGACCGTAGCTGGAGGGAGCTGACCCATTGCCCGGTGCTGTATACTGTGGTGGGTCGAAGGAAATTGTGAATGACACTTGAACAGATCAGTCATTGAAGAGTGCTGACCACAAACACCTATAGTTATACATATAAGTAGAAAAACATGACGCAGACAACACATTTGAAGTGGTCTCTTGGCCAGACCTAAATAAAATATTGTTAAGAAAATAAAATAAATATTCTTGCACAAAAAGTTTAGAATTTGCTAAAAGTATGATCTTGCCCACAAAAGAAATCAGTTGATCAAAACTAATGTTGGTATTAGGTGATTTTAATCAGTTAATATTAATGCTGAAATTGGTTGAGCGCTGTTCAGACTTTCAATTAATATTGATGTCCGTGTATGCAACTGAATGAAGAAAGCAATTTCCAACCTGTAACTTAATTAGCTGGCTATTTTAGAATAAGTAACAGTGTCCAAATGTGTAAGCAATATTCAGCCATTGCAAAGGTTTGTTCAGTTTTGGATTTAGCTTCAGATTTTTCTGTGTGCAATGAGGAGGGTAATGTTCACTCTCCTCGGATTATGACATAAAGGAGATATTAAGGCACCTTGGCATAACAAATTGTGGTGTTACGCTACCTTTAAATTATTTGGAAGTGATCCGAAAAAATGGTGGTTGTCTGCATAAAAATTGGTATATATAAAATAATACCCATAATGGTATATGGGCTAAGCTACTCAACAACATATACTCTAGTTAAGAAGAATTCAGTGTGCATATGTTTGTTTCTCTGGAATGAGTAAATCACTTTGTACGACCTTCCATTTAAAGTATGAAGGCCATCACCCAACAATAAGGTGTGTGCCATCATCTGTGGACTACAATATTTCTTGAAGGGGAATACTTTCTTTCCTTATGTGTTTATCATCTAATGGTGAGGTGCCCAAAAACAGAAACATATGGGATGAGATTAAAATTAAAACTACCTATTGGTTAACAATTCTCCTCATTCGTTTCACCAATGGGGAGGGTTCAAATTAAAAAATACAGCAGAATAATTTAAACATGTTTCAGCCCTAAGTCAATTGTTTCATGAAGGTGTAGCAACTTTCTTCAGGATCATAGTACCTTCTGTAGCCTGTGTAGAAAAATCCCAAGTGCCAGACCTGTTCCCACATAAACCAAGGACAGAAGAATGAACTCCACAGGATATTTGGCTAGCTTCCTGTTAAGCTACGGGGGTACAAAACTGCAAGAAGTAGCTACTCTTCCCGAAGACCCCATTTAACTAGTTACAGCTGAACTTGCCCTGGACCCTGCTGGTGGCTTACCCAGGCATGAGTACTGACCAACAAGTGATGTCCTTAAGGTCGTGGGGCCCTTGGATAGATGTCAAATGTACTCCTCCTGACATCTTAAATAGTCCCCAAACTATGAGAGCCTGCGATGAATTAGTTCTTACAAATGATATATTCATGGTCAATTCATTAATTATTTGCACCAAAAATACTCAAACTTTGGTATTTTGGGAGTTCTTCACTCTAAAATATTGCCTTCATAATGTACACCACCAATGTATCCTGAATGAAGAAGAGTCTATATATTATTATTATTTCTCATGAGTGAGATGTCATTATCATATTGGACTGTTAACTGGTAAAGGACTCAAAGAAAAAGCTGCAGTTTGGGTATGTAATAGGCAAGTAGATACTTAATGTAATGAATAGGAAACACGCCCTTCATATTATGACATCAATATTAAACACAGTATGTAGAAAATACCACCTTACTGGGCTTACTGCACTCAAATCAACAGGTAGTTTTGTAATGTTGGTAACTTCTTGAATTTATCTCCGTCATCAAAATAAGTTACGTAGGTAAATAAACTTCTATATACATTTTCTTTTAAATGTAACCTCAAACGAATCTTCTATATGTTTGTTTTGAACCTAAAACTCTAAATACACTCTTAAATAAATTCAATTGATGGCTTACCTGTGAGGGTCCTTTGAACTTGGTACTATGTGCACACATTCCCTCTTCGTAAATGTTTTTTCTACCCAGGACTTGTAGGACTGTTAAAATAAGAACAAAGAAAGTTATTACAAAATATGATTACATATGTAAAACACGGCATTACACGGCATTACATATAAACGAAGACAAATGTTGCTGTTACAATCAATTATTGTAAGGAATCAACTCTTTGCCAGCCAAACTGAAACTGACCACAGTTGTAGACTGCCAGATTCCTGTGGATTACTGGCTTGGAAAGATATATTTTTGCTATTTGAGAGGATCAAAAATTATCTTGGTGGAAATCGCACCTGCATACGTACACACCACTACATAGTGCCTGCTTACTCCTCAAACCTGTCTGCTATTAAAATGATTATACCCCAGCTGTGAGGTACTCCAGCAAAAGGCCATGCTTAAGTTTGAGTGCCCCGAATATAGCGTTCTCCTTTGATGTACCTACCTGATTTCACAGTCTAAGGAGCCAATTAGATGTATTTAATTTTCACCTCGTCTTGCCACTTGAGCTGCATGGATTGTGTATTATGTCGGATTCCGAAGATCAATCAATTTGATTCACAAATCAAAGACGTTTCTTTGACAGTAGTTGCAACTACTCCCTTTACCACATCGCCCTGGACTAGGGGTGCCCATGTTGGAGACTGAAGGGAAAAGAAGGAAATGGGAAAGCGAGCACTCAATTTCCTTCGATTCTGCCATCTTGAAGCAGGCAGTCTCACCCACCACAGTTGCCTCAGCAGAACATCACATCGTAATGTGCACAGCGGTAGCCGTGTCTATACCACCCTGTGACAGCTGCTTTTCCCCAGCCACCATCAAGGTGGTCGGCGAATGGCTGGTGGTGTCAGTGGGACTCCAGCGGTCTCTAGTTCAGCAAACCTCCAACATCGTAATACAGGGGTTGGACCACCAACATGGCAGAGATCAGACCGCTGCCATCACATGGCTGTCCCCGGACTGCAAAACTCTTAATCAGGCCCTAAGAGTCTAACGTTCAAAGAAATTTGTTATTTCAAGACTGAAAATGGGACCACTTCCAGTAGACCTGCTTCCAGCAAAGATAACCAAAATATGGGTAAATATTCTGGTGCACTAAACCTTTTTGAGTTTTAGAAACAATTATTGATCATAGTTATATAAAATGTAAAATAAACATCCTGTAATGAAAAAAGAATTATGCTTTAACATAGAAAATAGTGTCTACCTGAACATTAAATGTAGAATACATGCAGAATTATGACCCATTAAAATGATTAGTGAAAGGAATATGAACAAAAATCTGTCATCAAAAAGGAAATTACAAAAAAAAAAAAAAAGTAGAAATGAAAGATGACAGACTGAGCACTGGGAAATATCTTAAAAGTTAGAAACATTTGAGAATTAAAAAATGAGTGAAACATACTTAATAACCATGGAGGAATATATTTATGATTTTGACTATGCAACAAAGAATATTGTATGTTAAAGAAACTTAAGTGGTTAGGAATCATCATATTGTAAAGAATATATATGGAGAGTGCAGGTAAGTATGGTAGTGAATTACACATTTTACATAAAATAGAATTAATAAAATTAAATTAAAGAATTAAATCGCTGAGCAAAGATGACCCACGGCTGTGAGCCAGTCAAGTCAATAAGAATTGGAACGGACGTCCACCTGAAGTCTCCCTGACACGGACACGCTGTCCCAATTGCAGATGGTGAATGGGCATGCCAGGACTGAGGTGGTGGCCATGGGGAGGATGTGAACCCCTGAAAACAGTGTGCAGTCTGGCACGTTCGCTGATGCAGCAGCGGCGGCGGCACAAGATGGCAGCAGGTAAGCCCTGACAAGGCATACCTGGACACCAAGGTGCTCAAGATGTGCCGGCGGCTGCAACCCATGCTTTTAAAGGGGGCTACCACAGGTCTGGGGGCAATGTGTGAATGAAAGCTTCAGTTCAACTGTGAGTTGCAGCACGGAGGGATTGGGGAGTACAGTCACATGTCCCACTGGAGTAAAAGACCTATTCACAAGCAGAGCTCGCGGCACAGGTGATGGGGTGGGCAAATGCTGGCCTCATAATCCCCTCTCGCCGTTTGGGGAATGGCCTTTACCCTAAGGAAGGAGCAACTGATATTTAACATGGACTGGCCCATGCAGGTGAAACAAACAGTATACAAAGCACATGGATGTCCAAAGAGATTCAACAAAATACGGAGTCCATTGAGAGGCTGAATGGATAAATACTCCTGACCTTGTTGAAGGGGGGTGGTCTACAAGTGAGCTTATGAGAATGTTATCTGTGATAGGAGGAATGGAACCAGGTGATTTGGGAGATGGAAGCTACGGTCCATGGGGCCTTTGTAGTGGTCTAAGTGCAGTGCTCCTGTACCACCCATTCCCAAAAGTAATGCTTCTGAAACATTGTACTGGGTGTCTGGGAAGTATTGAGCCGATAGTTTAAGAGTTTGCTCTTATGCCTTTATAATGCTAATCGAACAATCAAAAAGACTAATTATAAAAAAGAATACAACATTATTTTCACACCCCTCTTCAGTCACAGGGTGATATAAACCACATGAAATACCAGTATTATTTACCAATATTATTTAAATGGATGGTAACTGAAGATCATAGAGCTTCCTTTTTTATAGAAAGTGAGATAGGTGTAAAATAAGCTCTCACAGGTCTATGATTCTGCTACAGTGAGCATGGAAAAGGTGGGCAGTCTTCCTTTGAATCTTTTCAGAGTAATGGGGGACAAAAGGGTTGGCATCAAATTCGCATTTACAATTATGTGAAGCCCGTTTGACAACACAGAGGGCCAGGAACCAATATTGAAGTAATAGGTTTATTACGAGATAGAAATCACTCCAATATATGAGCATATTAAAATCAGATTAGAAAGGTACAGAATCAGAATCTGCAAGTTGAAATGCCAAAAGAGAATCAGTCTCTTTGAGGTATAAAAGAACTACAGTCACAGCAATAAAAAGTATGAAAGAAGAATTGCCATTCTATAAAAGAGTTCAGATATCTTCTAAAAGGCAGAAATAGAGACGTAAAATTAATTTCTGAATAAACAGGATTAAAATTAAAGAGTTTGGGGATAGACAAAAGACAAGCGTCAGCTTTATGAAGACCTCAGTAGAAGTCTTCCCGAAAGTAAAGAATCCAGTATTAGCATGAAGCTATGCACTGCGAGGACAAATGTTTTAAGAGGTCTGCACCTATCAGAGTCTAAAGAATTCTACTGTTACTCCAACAATGTCAACACTAAATTAATGTGGAAAGTTCAAGGAGCACCCATATCTTCTGACCATGTAATGGAAACACCAATTGTTTCTCCTTCTCATGGAGCGCACTCGCAACTTGGAGTGATTCTCCCATCCCACAGATAGACCTTGATTTACTTCTTCCCAGATAGACAAAAATCATCCTTTCTGTACCCATGCCTTCATGCTCACGCTCTCTCTTATACACAATTCTCCTGTCACTAGCCAGGCAATGAAGAATGTGCTCCTGCAAAGGAAAATCATGCAAAGTACAGAGAATACATTTTTCACCTTAAATGTAGGCCTGCTTTTGCTAAATTAGAAAGCCACAAGTATTGTGCACCTTTAACTTTTGGTTATATCATATGTACAATAATAGGATAAACTTAAAACATGAGCACCAAATCATGAACACATGAGCATGGCTCCTTTTAATAAATACAATATTTCTAAATAAAGTGTAAGTGTGAATAAGAACTACAGTTTCAGGTTAAGGCTAAACACTGAATTCACACATATAAATGAAAACACAAATTTCTACAGTGAGTGCACTTTCAATAATGCAGTTTGATGCTTCACTTTACATCAATAAGGTTAAGACACACAATATATAGAATGTCGATTACACTGTTAGATCACTTTTGTTACGTGTAGGGGTGCAGCCCAAATCACACTACTCCAAATCCATGCTGCCAAGCTTTGAACAAAATGTTTATTCAGTTCTTCCAGTACTTGGCATAGTGTTGCAATGTCATTTAATATGCAATCACTCCACGTCTTCCAATACATTGCCTAGGAAGACAGGCAATTGTAAAAGGAACATTTGATTGAATCACAGAATGTAACTGTTCCCAAACCTTAATCCAAAACCGGTGAGTATAATGACATCTAAATATAAAGTGTTTGTAGTTTGAGTTACATTCATTACATGGTCAACATTTGAGTGGTGGATCAGGAGTTATCATGAACAGAAGTTGAGGAGTTATAGGAGGTGTATTATTTGTGAAAAACAAGGATTGGGTAGTGTGCTGCTTTTGGAGATTTTAGAATTAACTGGTCTGTTACCATAGCGAGCTTCTTCACACTTTAATTTCACCTATGGTTTTTGCCTCTCAGTATCAGAAGATCTAATAATTTTATAAAGTGTAGAGACTGATGGTCGTGAAACAAGAGTTTCAAAAAGGCAATCATTTGATCTAGTGACTGCATTAGTGATCTGACTTTTATCATATAGAGCAGATATAATGAGTGCTAAAATGCTAAAATGCTAAATTTGGATTTAAATACATTGTGCTTCAGAGAATGATAAATACATTTATGGTGTCCTTAAACAGGTGACAAACCTATATTAAACCTTTCTTTCTCTATAGTTACCAAAAGTGTTCTGTTTTTAATTTTAATAAGTTTAGTATGCCAGACAGATGAATTTAGGAAATTCTCTGTGTCGTCAACACATGGAAATAGTGTGAAGTATGTTAATTTGCATATGTGGTTAGGGATGGGTAACAATATTAACAAGGGTAATTAGAAAAAAAAGATACACATTATTTACAGAAAAAGGAGAAGATAATTGTTGTTCTACCCGAGCTCATAAAGGACAATCATCATTGTTATCTAATAAGTGGACTATTTACCACAAAAAATCTTAAATATTTGGATGTTGCTATCATTAACTGTTAATAACAATACTGCAGTTTCCAAAGAAATCACAGGTAACACGGTCCAATGGCTCAATCTCCAAAGTAGAGTCAATGAAGTAGTGATTTGTGTTTGCTCTGTTTAAGAATCCAACCTAGCTAAACTTAGTGTTGAGTCTGAAATTGTGGTCAAACTCTCTTCCCTTAATGGGTTCTATCCCTTAGGGCGGTGACTTTAAAGCTTTGCTAAATTCTTATTGTGATCAGCCAAACTCAGGATGAGGATTTACAGATCATTAGTAATTTGTATATATCTGGTGAACCTGTACACTTGACTAATTTGTCTTCCCACCCCTATTCTTGGTATTTCTGGATTGAATTTGCTTTTAGTTTATTGAGAGCTCTCTAAGTACTGAGAGAATAACCACCTTAGTTCTATTTTTGATCATGCAGTTATTACAATAGAGATCTGATTAGTATTGGTAAAAACAATCACACCTCGGTTATTCCATTAAGGCCAATAAAATGCATCAAGAACAGCATTTCCATCATGGTACATTGTTAACCATTTAGATATGACATACTTGTATCATTGAGAAGACAAACAGATCAGTAGTCGATATTCTGCAGAAGATCCAGGTAAATCAAGCCCTTGTGTCAGTTAGTAGACATGAACTTGGCCTGCAGGAGGAAATTTGTTCCCTACTTTTGGTCAGATCAGGAGATGCTTGTTAGACATTACCAAGAGAGGGCAGTGCAGATAGCCCAAAAGCTAGCTTTTATATCCACAGAGAAGCCTTTCTGAGCCCCAGGTGAAAACAAACACAGAGACTCTTCTGAATAATAGCATGTTTCACCTTTACCATAGCATTGTAGGCTTAATAACATGGTTTAGTAAATAATTTAGGAATTAATTCAGTTGAAGAGCTTTAAAAAGAATCTACATATGCAATCAAAATCTACCTAAATGTGTAGAAACTATGCCACCTGAGAAACTGCAGATGCAGTGAATAGTAGCATATACCCTTGCAATAGGCTGTAGGTAGTGATGACCAAAAAAGCATACACAATAATTTTTGAACACAGATACAACATCCACACAGGTGATGCGTAGACTCACATTGGCAGTAAATGAATTAAGATAGACAAAGCCAGTCTCAGAATCTGTGGTACTTCGGGACATCCATTGAATTCATGGTGCAAAACATCGGAGGGGTGGGAGGTATGGCAATACACGTAATGGAGGCAGATATTGAGAGCTCACTTCCATTCAGGGATAGGCTCATTGCTTGCATGTGAAGCCTCCATTTCCAAGACGATGTAATGAGTCTTTGTCTCACTGATCTGGAACTCGAAATTCTCTTAAGGGTCTCTGAAGGCTGAACTACAATGAGAAGCTCAGCCATTTGCCTAATGTTTGCCAACATTGCAGTTTGTATGGGCTCTTTTGCTCCTGTGCAATTCATATCTGGTTTCAAATTCTTTTTTTTTTTAATTGTAGCTTGGTCCGATAGTGTTGTGGACGTCTCTAGTTTTTAGTCTATGAGTCTCCTACCCTAGAGCCAAATTTACGTATACTAATTGTACTTCTGGCACCTTACTGCACACCCAGTAATCCAGAAAATACACACATTATTTTCTTTACCTCTTTACTAGAAATGCTTACTACTGCTAGAAAGTAGTTAACTTGGCAGTTCTGCATTAATTTGTCCCTCCATTCTCCAAGTTAATTCTCTATCAGGTGATACACAAAGACATGTGCAATGATCTTCCTTATCATACCCACATTTAATCTTCATTTTCGGAGAACTGATAACATCAGGGAAATATGGGAGTAGTTTTCATCTGGACAACAGCAGGGAGGTGCTGAGAATAGCTATTGATACATTTTCTGGATCCTGACACTTGAAATAACTAATCCCTGATGATTGGGGCACAGCATGTAAAACGTTCGCTGAAGTTAGGATACCATACATTCGGGGAACAGAACAGGACAGAAATTGATAGTTGGCTTTACCCAAACACCAAATAAATTAAACGACCAGCTTGGAATAGTCCGTTTTGAAACAGAAATATTAAGCATGTAAATAAAGAGTGCTCAACGACTACAGAACAAACAGAAGTACCGACAATTGCATAACAAAATAGTGAAGTCATGTATGACACAGAAGAATTGTTACACATTTCCATTGCTTCTGCTGACATGCAAAGGGTACCAAGGGTGAACAAAACAAGTCTGTCATTAAGGAGGGCAGTTCTGAAAATTAACAACACATGCTTTACCTGGCTGTCACAATACATATCCTGGCCAGGCTATCTCACACATTTCCTACATCATGTCACAACATGTCACTACTACCCACCCCTGTATGCCTACCCTCACACCTACATCTAAATCCAAGTAAGTCAGCATGACTAGAGTCATCAACATGATCACCACCAAAACCATGTCTGCATGCACATCATGCCCTGGATGAAGTACAAATGACTCCCTGATTTCACGTCAGACCTCTCCGTACTCCAATCACCTATTGGAAGTGCAGCTGACTGAACAAAACACCTTAGGCCTGTACAGCTACAACAGCTGATCAGTCCATGTCTTTTGTTATATATCTATGACAGTGAAGACTACTCCACCCACACACCATCTGCCTGTCACATTGCATGGCTGACCTAACACTCTGTACAGTAATGTCAACATAGATCTAATGACCGATTTGCCCACTACAAGTTGGACACCCATACTGGTGACATCTAATGTGTACAATACAAGTTTGGGATCCAGGCATGCGATTACCCTGACCCAATCACAGAGGAAGATCTGCAAACACCAAACATATATATCACAACTAATCATACATCTAAGTGCATTTACAGTGGCCCATAATGCACATATTACACATCCATACTCAATCACTGAGAGAACTGTCACAACTGATGAACTTCAGGAACACACTTATGACATCATGGTCCACATACAATACCACCACACATGCAGTTTCAACAGCAGGACTTCCCAACTTGATAACACCACCTTCACTTACACCATTGCAGAATTGTGAATACCTGTACCAAAGTCCAGACAACACACATCTAAGCCAGTAAATACATGCAAGCCTTATGCACACATGGACCAGCACCACTTCCTTTGCACAGACAACATCCCAGTACTACATATGGCAGTCTGAGGAGAGAAAATGCAACATTCATTTCACATCAACATCTCATAAGTCATACAATACCCAATCCTGTCCTAATCACCCACTTCAGCTAGCTCAAGGTTTAGAAGACATTGTCCCACTCCTTCAGATGTGCCCCCAAGTAACCATTGAGACATGATGTAGGCAGCAACTAAGCTATATTGCACTGTAATTGCTAGGGCATTGTCATACATGGCATTTACATTACATATTGACAATGACTAGGTCTGCCTAGGCACTTACCATCTCTAGTACTATCCCATTGGGTTCAAGGTTTCTTTCCCACAAGTCTATCATTTAGAAATGCATGATGATTGCTATTAGACCACATCAAACACACATTTCAAAATATTCTACTTTAGCAACCTTCACATAGATAGCAGATGACCAATATAAGGGGATACAAGTAGAAAGGCATTAGTCCAGTCATGTACAAGCCATATCCGTGGTAGAAATGTAAAGGGTTCCTCACAATGAGTCAATACCATTGCCAGTACTTGATGTATGTAGTCCCTGTAATTAAACAAGAGTGTGCTATACAGATGGAGGTGGACTTACTCCTTAGAGCACCAAATGCTCAAATGCAGATGGCTGGGGAAGGTCATACTAAATGGTTAGGGTGATACACAAGCCTATATCTATAGAAAAGGCAAGATGAAGTCAGACATGTGCCAATGTCATTAGACCAGCTCCACAATGCAGACATGGAGATGTCTTAATATGGGAGATGTACATCCACTGACAGCAAACCATCTAAGCACATCTACAACTTATACTTAGGCCAGGTGGTTACTACCCATTCCCACTATGCTACATACATGTTGCATTGACTACATTGTCACATAAGCTACAGTGAGGCAGATAAACCCATCCAACCCGAGCCAAGTCCCACGATACAGTCAGTACTCACTCCCTTGTGGCTGCTGCGCTACCTACAGACGCCCATCCACCTCAGGGTAGGCCACAGCCAAAAGGTGGGCTATTTGGGGGGGGGGGGGGGGTGAGGTCAGGGCCCGACTGGCACCTGTACCTCGTTGGGAGGACATCCCCAGCTGGGCCTCCATGGTCTTCGTCCCAGCATCCAAAGTCCTCCCACCACTTGCGACAATGGGTGCTCCACTGGCTGTGAACCTCCAGGGTCCACACTTGCTTGACGATGGCATGTAATGACGATGGCATGCAAGATCCCTTTCTTCTGATGGGCGTTCACAAAACATGACAGACAAAAGGAGAAAGTTACGTTCACTGGCACCATACCAAGAGGAGTGGCCTATACACATCTGACTCACCAAGTGCATGCATATACTCCCTCACCAGTACACTTGCCCGATTCAGTCACATGCAACCCCTATCACACATGACTATGGCATTGGACTCACCTGCTCCTCTGGTGCCCCATATAGCTGTTCATACAGGGGTAGGACCTCCTCCACAAGCTTCTCCAGCTCTTCTGGGGTGTAGACTGGGATCATATCACTAGAAGGATGTCGCATGATGGCTCCCAGAGACCGTACACAGCAGCTCAGGTCATGGAGGTCTTGCTAACAACAGTGTCAGGAGTCAAGTAAGCAAGGCTGCAGAAAATGGCGGTCACGGCCACAACTTACAGGTCCATCACTGCCGGTGGTCATCACCGTTGGCCCCAGTCCGCCGTGGGCAGGAATGTTAACCAATGACAAGCAGTACAGAGGTTGCTATCGCCTACCGCCATGCATCATTCGTTGGCAGACTTCGGTCACTTCCAACTGTCCAGTGCAGCAGGACAGGCGGCTGACATTGTGTGCACATATAATGCATTGATGTGCCAAAATATGTGTGCCATACACTTATTCACCCAAATGGTGGAGTGAGCCTATGTTGGGCCATCATGGTAGTGCAAAGAAATGTGACATGCATGACAGTGATGTGATGTGGCAGTATATCTGATGATGTGCATGTTCAGATACTCGGAGGCACATAGGCGATGGCACTATATTGGTATATCCCATAACTATTCTTTTGATCAGTGCAGGACAGCTCAGTCTGCCACATATGGGACATTACATATGTGATATGTCTCGTATACAACTTACATGTACAGCAATGTGCTGCAAGGATGGTGTCCAAAGCGCTTCAGCATGGCCACAATAGTATATGTCAGCAGTACTACGCATGTATTACAGTGTTCGGTGTGTGCTATTTTGTCATGTGTCAAATGCTTTTCTCAACATACATTCTTTCCCCTCTATCTAGATATCCTGCCATGAGGAAATGGAGACAACCATCAGTGCACCGTCCACTAGTTGACCTTGCAAACATGGAGGACAGACATGTCATCCAGACCTATCGTCTGAACCGCCAGACCGTCATGGATCTATGTACACAGTTGGAGCCAGATCTCTTGCCCGCAAACGCAACCCCTATTGCATACTAACCACAGTACAAGTCCTGTCAGTGCTACACTTTGTTGCCACAGGCTCCTTTCAGAATACAGCGGGCTTGACAGCAGGGATGTCGCAGCCCATGTTCAGTCTTGTGTTGAAGGATGTACTGTGTGCACTGTTGAAATACCTGGACAGCTACATCGGGTTCCCCCAATGTGCGGATTTGGCCTATGTGAAGGCAGACTTATGATATGGGAGACATCCCAACTGTGATAGGAGCCATTGTTGGCACTTATATAGACCTGGTCCCTCCCAGTGCCAATGAACAGTATATATTGTGTATAAGAACAGGACGAACTACCACTCCATAAATGTTCAGGTGGTGTGTCTGGCAGACCAGTACATCTCACACATCACAGCTAAGTTTGAGGGTTCGTGAATGACTCCTACATTTTGAAGAACAGCAATGCCCCACACATGATGCACAACTACACACAGAGAGGGCCTGGCTCCTTGGTACGTATGCATATGAAAGTGTTTCACTGCTACGGCACCGGTCATGACATTTCTTACCTGGTGCTCTACCTGTAATTTCACTGGTCCTACATTTTTTTTAACACAGGTGACTCTGGTTGTTGACACCAGTGAGGTACCCTGCCACAGAAGGGGAACTCCATTTCAGTGAGGCTCACGGGAGGACGAGGCATGTAATTGAAAGAACATTTGGCCTCCTGAAGGCCAGATTCAGGTGCCTGAACCTATCTGGAGGTGTCCTCCTCTACGCGCACCGAAGGGTATGCAAGATGAAAGTTGCCTGCTGCATGCTCCACAATCTAGCCCTGAGACTTTAGATATCGTTGCTAGCTGATGAGGGTGAGGAAGCTGGACCAGTGGCTGCTAATGCTGACATGGCAAGAGATGAGGAGGCAGAGAAGGAAGGTGCAGCTGACTCTACGACTGAGCTCAATCAGTACTTCCACTGACATACAGGTATGTTGAGTGTGGGTTTGCAATTGTTCTGTATCCACACTAATTGCTGACTGTTAGAAATGGGGTCTTTAGTTGGCAGTCAGGCTACCCCCTATCCAAGCAAGGACCATCACTCTAGTGAGAGTAAGTCACACACAATCCAAATTATCCTGTGCCCACCCTCTTGTAGCTTGGCACTGAGCAGTCAGGCTTAACATAGAAGGCAATGAATAAAGTATTTTTGCAATAAATCATACAATGACGCCACATAGCACCACAAAAAATACACCACACAGTGTTTAGAAAAATATATAATATTTATCTGATAAGATGCAGGTCAAAATGATTAAAATGCAATAAGTATATGTTCAGATATCACTGTGAAAGTGATAGAAAGGCCCTCATTACAACCGTGGCGGTAAATGCCACCTACCGCCGTGCTGACGGGTGCCGCCGTACTGTGCCCTTGGCGGTATTCCGCCGCGGGTATTGTGGCCCACACGGAGAATTCCGCCACAATACAGACATCCACACAAGTCCGCCAGACCAAAGGTCAGTGATAAACTGGCGATAGCCAAACCCACACGGTTACGCCAAAAGGAATACGCCCACAGTATCATGAACCACGAATCACTGCGGCGGTCTTTCAATCGCGGTAAACCATACCGCCGCGCTCAAAATACACACACATTTACAAAACATCACACCACTGGACAATTCAAAGTACACAAACTACACACACACACACACCACACCCACACACTCACACTCACACCACTATAAAAACACCCACCCACATTACCCACAACCCTTTCAATGAAAGAAAAAGATTGCCAAGACAGAGAGACACAAGCCAGGAGCACCCACTCAGAGCCAGAGGACACCATCACCCATACACCATCCACCATCCACGCACCTCACAGCATACACCAATACATCACTCCACACATCCTCACACCACATCCATGGCACCCCAAAGACACCCCCGGTTTTCTGAGGAGGAGCTAAGGGTCATGGTGGAGGAAATCACCCGGGTAGAGCCATAGCTATTCAGATCACAGGTGCAGCAGATGTCCATTGCAAGGAAGATGGAGCTATGGCGGAGAATCGTGGACAGGGTCAATGCCGTGGGACAGCACCTAAGAACCAGGGATGACATCAGGAAGAGGTGGAACGACCTCCGGGAAAGGTGTATTCCGTGGTAGCAGTACAGAGGACTGGCAGTGGACCCCCACCTCCTCCCCCACAACTAACATGGGAGGAGCAAGTCTTGGCAATTAGGCATCCTGTGGGCCTCGCAGGAGGACTGGACTCTGGTAAGTCAAATCTTTATTACTTTATCCCCCGCGCCCTACCTGCATGCCATCACAAACTCCTACCCCTACCCTCACACCCATCGCTCCAACACCTCACATAAACCCCACTATCACAACCCACCCATCCCAATACCAAGCCATGCATGCAACACCAAAGCATGAACCCCCAACACAGACCTGCATGGACACCCATCACCACAGCATGCCCAGTTGAGAAACTCACCCAGCCTACAAAATCACCACTCACACAAGGCCAAGCTGACAGGGAAATCACAACCATACAAGGATACACACCCATGCACAAGATGGCACACGCAGATACATTAACACCGCATTTGCATCCCCACAGCACCCATACTCAACGTCACCGGAGAAGAGGTGCCAGCTTCATCCAGTACTCCCCCCTGAAGAGGCACACAGTGATGACAGCAGCTCTGCACGCCTGGATCAGGATCACCAACCTGGCCCATCAGGGACTTCTGGACAGTCGGGTACCCAGCCATAGTCCCAACCCACTACAGAGCCCCCCCCACAGGAAACACCAGCACAGCACCCACCCAGCGAGCCCATGCCACTGTCCCCAGGACACGTCAATCAGCAGTGTGTCCACCACTACAGGGACCCCAGACAAACCCACAAACACGGGATGATCAGGGAACTGGGGTCAGTGGGAGTGGGCTCATGGTTCAGGGGACAGAGGCACAGGGCAACAGGAAAGTTGGGAGGACTGCTGTGCGACAGGGGGAGGACAGACCCAGGGAACCCACTCTCCATGAGGCACTCTCCAACATCCTGTGAGCATGCCACCATTCCCAGGAGACCATGGGCCATATACTGGCCAAGTTGCAGGAGACCCAGCGGCTGCAGGAGGGACAGTACCTGGGGATCAGGGAGGACCCAACAAACATCTACACCATCCTGGTCACCATTGTAGGGGGGCTGGCTGACATGGCCAAGACCATGAGGGAGGCAGTGGTACAACAACGGACGCCTGACACTAGCCAAACCGATGAACAGCCTTCCACCTCCGCCGGCGCTAGTGGACAGGGGGCCCGCCACAGGAACAACAGGCCACCAGCACCCCACCCCCTGCAGAAGGAGAACCACCCCACAAACGGTCCCTGCGATTCAGGCAGAAGCCAGAGAACATTGCCAAGACCCCTGCTAGGAAATAAGACTCTCCTGATTGTCAACCTTCTGTCCCACTCTGTCACCCTGTTCATCTTGAACTGCCATAAGTCCCCTTCCTATGCCCAATTGGACAATGCACCTGTGATACCAAGAGACTGGACTCTACCCTGTACTTTCCTCCACCATCAGCCCAGCCCATTGCACATCCCCCTCTACTTATGAGCACCTAAATAAACACCCTTGGAACAAAGACTAATCTGGAGTCTGTCAAATGCTTCACAAATGAATTAGTACAACATTATCAAAGCATTGCAGCTCAAATGTACAGTGAAATATACTTTGGAATGACGGTCCGGACGGTTGACTAATTCCCTTTTCTGCTGTCTTTTCCCTGCAGGTCACCACCCACCAGAAGAAGGGTATTTGGCGTGCCATCGCCAAGGAGGTATGGACCCTGGGGATCTTTGACAGGTGGAGCACCCACTGCCGCAAGAGGTGGGAGACCTACGCCCCTGGGCAAAGAAGACAGCGGAGGCCTAGCTGGGGCTGGTCTCCCAACGAGAAAGGGGTGCCCGTCTCTCCATGAACCCCCTGATGTTCTGCATCCTGGCAGTGGCCTATCCGGAGTTGGATGGGCGCTTAAAGGCATCACAGCAGCCACGAGGGGGTGAGTACAGGATCTGACTCCTGACTTTGTGCGCGTTAAGAGGTACCTGGGTGGGGGATGTGGCCTATGGGTGCCCCTAGGCCAGGGCGCAGATGGCAGGGTAGGTCCTTTGTTGGGCAGGCTCTGACGCACTCCTACCCCAATAATGTTAGCGGGCATCTACTACTGGGCAGGGTCCTGTGGGTTTCTGGTGTGCAGCTGATGGCATTCCACCCCATGGGCTGGTGACTATCTTAGTAACTGGCTGGGCATTGCCTAGTGCATAGGGCTGCTCCCTATGTGTGGTGTCCGCCAACGGTAGTGGTGTTGCTGGCATTGACCAAAAGTATCCTCTGTCTCTTCTCCCCCCTTTTTGTTGTGTCACCCTGTCTTTATGTGCATTAGCATTATCTAGCGGAGGAGCAGAGGCACCGGCGACGGAGGGCGCTGCATCCCACATGGGCCTGGAGGTCGAATCCACCGACGGTGAGGGCACCAGTGGGATGGAGGGCGAGGGGAGCACCACATTGAGGACAGGAGGGGAGACCAAGGACAGCGACTCCTCCTCCGATGGAAGCTCCCTGGCTGTGGCAGACACCTCTGTGCCCACCCCAACAACAGGTACAGCCACCACCCCCCCTACCAGCACCGCCCTCCCAGCAGCCCCTCAGTGCATTTCCCGTGCCTGCTCACCCAGGAGGATGGGCATCTCCTTCGTCCTAGGCAGCTCAGGCCCTGCCCTAGTCAGCCCTGCTGCCCTCAGTGAGGAGGCTATTGACCTCCTGAGATCCCTCACTGTTGGGCAGTCAACCATTCTGAATGCTATCCAGGGTGTCGAGAGGCATTTGCAACAAACAAATGCATACATAGAGGGCATTCACTCTGGCATGGTGGCCCAACAGAGAGCATTTCAGGCTCTGGCCTTCGCACCGATGGCAGCCATTGTCCCAATATCTAGCCTCCCTCCTCCAACTTCCTCTACCCAGTCCCAATCCCCTCAACCTCAGCCCATCCCAAGCACACCTTCAGACCAGCATTCACCCAAATCAACAGACAGAAGTGGTTCAGGCAAACACAAGCACCACACATCATCCCACAGGCACTCACACAAGCACCATACCCATGCAACATACAATGCCTCTACTGTGTTCCCCTCCTCCTCCTCATCCACCTCCCTTCAAGTATTGTCTCCACTCACACCTGCATGCACTACATCCTCATCCACTATCTCCATCATCAGCACGCCTATCACTACACGCCCCTCCCTGGCAGTCACCACCCCCACATCCATGCACACATCCCCTGTGTTCTCTCCAGTGTGTCTGTGACCCCTCCTCCCAAAGTAGACAAACGCAAGCACCCACCTACCCAGCAGCCATCCACCTCACAACAGCATCCAGCACATGCACCTTCACCCAAACTCAGCAGACAGACACCTCGTACCACCACTCCCTCTTCCTTCACTCGCAAACCCCCTCCCTCTTCCCGCCCCAGTGTGTGTAAAAAGCTTTTCCTGGCAAACACTGACCTGTTCCCTAGCTCTTTCACCCCCCCCAGTCCTTCCCCTTGGGCCAGGGTGTCCAGAACCCAGGGTAGCACCTCAGCTACCAAGAGGCCCAAAGGGGCCACCCGTCAGGCCAGCCAGTGTGCCACCAACCCCTGCAAAGGACCAAACCATTCCGCCACCAGCCAAGGTGAAGAAGGGGACAACATGCAGCAAAGGCAAGGAGCACGACCCACCCAGCAAGGCCTCCTCCAAAACTCCAGCTGCCAGAGCCAAGGCCACAACAGCATCTGCCAAGGTGAGGAAGGGGCAGAAAACCCAAGGCAAGGCACTTCAGCCGACAGAGGCTGCAGGTGAAGGTCTGGTGCCTGCCAGCCCCGCCACCTGCAAGCGGGCAGCACCGCCAGCAGCCCCGCCGCAGGCACCACCGCAAGCACCGCCACTTGCAGCACCACTTCCACCACTACTGTCAGCAGCAGCATCCCCAGTGGGCAGCCGTCCGAGGCTGTAGGAGAAGGGCTGGGGCCTACCTCCACCACTGGCAGCACCGGCACCACGCCCAGCACGCCCGCCACAGGCACCGCACCTGCACCGCTGACAGTAGAACCACCACCAGCAGCCCCAGTGGGCGGCCGTCCAAGGCGGCAGGAGACGGGCTGGAGCCTCCCACCACCACTTGCAGCACCCCCACAAGCACTGTCACTATCACTAGGTGCAGCCTTAGGTGCCACAGGATGGAGTCTAGCCCTGCCTCCATGGACTATCATGCAACATTGTCCCTGCAAATCTCATGACTCAGACACCCAGGTGAGGAAATGTGAACTGTCACAACCCAAGTGCTGCATCACTCGGCACAAGGCCCCCTCCAGAACCAGTGGAGAAAGGAATCCACTCACCCTATCCTTGGCAGGATGAAGCAAACTGGGCACCAAGCCCCCTCCAGAACCAGTGGAAGGAGTCATCCACTTGAGACTGTGGCCTTGCACTCCCTAGGACCAAGCAGTGGGCAAACCACCCACTTGAGAGACTGTGGCTTTGCACTCCCCAGGACCAAGCAGTGGGCAGACCACCCACTTGAGAGACTGTGGCTTTGCACTTCCTAGGACCAAGCAGTGGGCAAACCACCCACTTGAGAGACTGTGGCTTTGCACTCCCCAGGACATCACTGTGGACATGTAGCCCCCTCGAGGAGCAGTGGCGTTATTCCATCTTCCAGCTGAGGTGCCCCCTTCCCGTCCCCCTGAGGTGCCTATGTGTTTGACCTGATGCCCCTGCAGTGTTCTCTCTGTATTGAGGCAGGAGTCAAGTGTGGGCTTGGCCCATGATTTTTGCCCAGTGACCCACGGACATTTGGAAAGGACAATGTACGGCCTTATGTACATATTGTATATATTATTTTGATAATCGTTACGTGTATCTGCCTATTTCTAAAATATCAATGATTTAACTCTATTACTTTTGGCCTTGCGTTCTTCCAGGGGGTTACATGGTGTAAATGTAATGTTGCTGCATGTGTGTGTGTATGGTGTTGTGGGTGGGAGTGTTGCATGTGTGTGTCACTCTTTTTCCTCCCCCCTACCCTGTGTACTAGGTGCTGTACTCACCGTGGTAGTCGCCGCCGCCTTTGGTGTTCCTGGTAGATGAGGAGGTAGACCAGCATTGGCAGGACCTGCAACTCGGCCTCCATGGCGTCCTGGTTCTTCGTTTAGTGTCAAAAGGTGAGTGGTTTCCCTTCCAAACACTATTTCCGCTGTGCTTTTGATGGCGTGCTTTTGATGGCGTTGGTACCTCCCTGAAAAAGCTGTCTGATTGGTGGGTTGTGATGGGGTTGGCGGTACATTGTCTTCCGCCTGTCTGTTGGCAGTTACTGCCGCAGTGTTTGTAGCTACCGCCGTGGCGGTCAGAGTGTTAAAGTGGCTGTCTGTGTTGGCGGTTTCCACCGTGGTCGTGATCGCATTTCTTTTTTTTTTTACCACCGGCCTGTTGGCGGTATCACCGCCACTTTAAAACCGACCGCCAGGGTTGTAATGAGGGCCAAAGTGTCTTAAATCTTTTAAAAGCACAAAGTACCTGGTTTGCGTGAAAAATCTCCACAAAGAACTGCATAGGAGGAGATTAGTGGAAACAAAGGGGTGTGCATCGATTTCTCAGGCCGCACACGGCGATGCGTCCTTTAGTTTTCATGCAGGGACGGTTGTGCATTGATTTCCGGTGCTCGCCCGTGGATCGTCTTCAGGTTGCGGGGTTTTCGGACATCCTGGGGACAATCCGTTGATTTCCGGCACTGGCAGGATGAAGTCACAGGAGCTGCGTTGATTCGGTGGCCGTTGCGTCAAACTTTCTACAGCACGGCAGGCGCTGCATCGATTCCTCTCTGGAAGTCTGGCTGCGTCATTCTGGCTCGGCTGTGCGTTGATCCGGTGGGCTGTGTGTTGAATTTCCGGTCGCTACGCTGGCGCTATGTCGAGCTTCTCGATGCGAAGTCAGGCTGCTTCGTTCCGGTTCGGCGTGCAATGAAATTTTCACCGCGGTGCAGGCTGTGTCGTTTCTGGCAGGCTGTGCGTCAAATTTTGCCACACAAGGATAGAAGTCTTTTTGGTCCTGAGACTTCAGGGAACAGGAGGCAAGCTCTATCCAAGTTCTTGGAGAGCACTTCTTCACCACAGCCAGAGAGCAGCAAGGCAACAGTCCTTCACAGAAAGCAGACAGGCGAGTCCTTTGAGCAGCCAGGCACGTCTTCTTGGCAGGCTGCAGGTTCTGGTGCAGGTTTCTTCTCTAGGAAGTGTCTGTCTTGGTAGGGGTCAAGTTGTCTACAAGAAATCAGCCAAAAACAATAAATGCTATCCCGGGAAAGATGCCAACAAAGGGTGATGAAATTAGTCATAAGTTTATCCTCACGTGAAACCCAAGATTAGGAAGTCTAGGGCCAATATTTTTCTAATAAAATTAGCAATGGCAGCAATCCTGCTAAAGAAAACTTCAACTTAGTCTTATGAAACCAGCACTAACAGCAGACCCTATAGAAGCTTCAAGGTCACACTGCAATAAATTAGCAGACTATTTCACTAACAAGAAAGAGGATATTTACCTGCACGTTCCCCCCAATGCCTCAAATGCTTAGTCATTTTGCACAGTCCCATCAGTGGACAGTAATCCTAAAGCCTTGCTGAACTCTCTGCCTCCCCTGCCTTCCTTACAAGTCCTATGTACCCAAGTGAAATCTGGCTCGCCTGGCTACCCTATCAGACCTGATCTCTTCAGTAAGCTTCGGGACTTTCTCCTAGCTCCCTGGTTAGACGCAACAATCAATCTCTCTGTCATCCTCATCCGTGCTTGGCCCATGGAAGCATGCTAAAGACATCCCCCTTCCGAAAAAACAGTCTGTGGATGCAACCAGGCCAGAAAACCTCTGCACCCATCTCTCTCAAATGTTTTTTAGCCAAGGTGACAGAGAGACACATCAATAGCATCCTAATCATGTTCGTGGAAGAAAATTACATCCCTGACATGTCTCAAAATGGCTTCAGGCCTGCATACAGTACGGAATCCACACTACAGGCGGTAACTGAGAAGCTTTGCAGTTTTCTAGATGAAGGCAGGTCCTCCGCCTTGCTGCTGCTTGACTTGAGTGCTGCATTCAATAGTTTCACACATACTTTTGCTCCAGCGCTTACAGATCATCGGCATACGCGGGTCGGCACTGCCCTGTTTCATCTCTTTTCTGTCTGAAAGTTCATTTCAGGTAATTTCTCATCCTTATGGCTCCCAACCTCATGCTCTACACAATGGCATTCTCCAGGGCTCTTCATTGAGCCCTACCTTATTCAATATCTACATTCAAACACTGTCACAGGTCTTAAAATTCTTGGGTCCTGCGCTGGTATCATATGCGGACAATACCCAGCTCATTCTTTCACTTCAGAAAATACAAAGCAAGACATGGCCAACTTTCAAAAAGGAATGCTTTCTGATGCAGAGTGGATGAACAACAATTGCCTATGTCTGAATGCCAATAAAATGCAAATACTTTTACTAAAACAAACACTTCCACTCTTGAGGTGACCACTGGTGCCCACCTCTCTTGGGCCTCCTCCTAACCCCAAGCCAGCCATCAAAAACTTAGAAGTTTTGATGGATAACACACTGGCCATTGTGGCTCAAGCCAAATCTGTAGTGGGCCCGTGGTTTGGGCTCTTGAAAAGTATTAAACCCATCTTGGGCCATCACAACCCATGCACACGGCAAACCATTATTCAGGCGGTAATTTTGTCCTGATGAAACTTCTGTAATTTCCTGTATATAGGAGCCAACAAATCGGTCACAAGAAGACTACAGCTGGCTCAAAATGCTACAGCTAGGCTGCTTTTCTCCCTCCCCATATTTTGCTCGGCCTTGTGTCTCCTTTGCAAGCTGCACTGGCTCCCTGTGGATAAGCACATCCACTTTAAGACCCTGTGCATCACCGCAAGAGCCTGCACTCCCAGTGGGCCTCTATTCTTGATAACCTCATATCACCCAACTTGCCCTCTCGACCCTTGTGCTCCGCCGACCTCAACTTTTCTATTGTCCCCAAAGTGAGGAGAGCAAGAAGCGTGAGGCCACTCCTTTTGAGCTCCGACTTCAGCACTCTGTAACACACTACCTTTTTCCCTCAGGAACACTCAAAATCACTTGTATTTTTTTTTTTGGGAAAATCTCTCAAGACATGGCTCTTTCCCTCCCTATGTGGTACATTCAGTATCAACTCCTGTGTCCTCAATTTGAGAAGCCCTGTTCTTGAAATAACAATAACCATAACATTAACTATAACATTAACCATAACATGACAAGCATAGAATACGGACTATGTGTTTTCCCTTTGGAATGGTGCCACAAGAAAAAGAGTGTAACACCTTGGAATAGTTTTAGGTTATATGAATCTAAACAGTCACACATAAGCATATGGAGTGCCAAATGCTCACAAGACGGGTTTAATGGCAAACCTAGGCTGGAAAAATACAACATCACTCTGGATATCTCCAATGGGTTTTCCAGTAGTCATAAGTCACCTGAAAGCAACTATCTAACCGCTTTATTTTAGATGGAGTGCAATATTCATTTAAATGATTGCCTATTGGGTATAAGAATAGCCCTGGCCTATTCTCAGCATGTATAGTGGAGATCTTACAACAAGTTCCAGAGGTTCTATCATATATTGATGACATCTATCTCGTCAATGATGATTTAAATGTACACCTAACGAGGGTGGACTGGACAGTGGCAATATTAAGATCACATTGTTACAAGAATAACTTTATCAAGTCTAAAATTCCCTATCTGATGGTGACTTAAGATTTCCAAAGAGGAAAAGGGTCTGGCACTTGATTTCCTTCAGAAATGTGCTACCCTGCACCCCCCTAACACAATGAGGAAGTTACAATCCCCGTTAGGATTTCTTAACTTCAGACACATTTACTTGTCATTCTATGCTGAGCAAGTGAAGCCCGTCTCCCATATTTTCTTCAAAGCAATGGAAGATTAAACATACTAATTTCTTGCCTGTGTTACATGTAGACGTGCTAGAAATAAAATAATTAAAAACTAGGGACTGCAAAACAAATCTACTATTAGGAGTTTTACCAAGCTTTTCAGGTTACACATATATAGTTTACAATGAGGGACAAACAATTCCTATAGCCCACAAGTTACACCTGTATTCTCTAACTAAACTTTTTTTGCTTCCATCGAGAAAATTCTTGAATCTGTTCAGACAGCTATTTTTAAAAAGTGCCCGTGGTGCAGGCAAAACTAATAATTGTGGTTTTTCCTAGTCCTCCACTGGAGGCAGCATCAAACAAGCATGCCTCATGCTCATGTTTTACACCCAAGATGGACGCAGTGGGTCTCTTCCTTAAGTTTGGTGGAAATGAAGTTTCAGTATAATCTGACTCTTCAGACATGAGCTTTAATTCAATATAAATGGAATATCACCCCAAATCCACAAGCCTTACTCATTGAGACTTATCAGTGTGTGCTCTACATGGACAGCTCTATACAACATGCAATAGGAACCAGATAAAAGTACTTGGCAGCAGTGCAGGAAGTAGTTAAAGATAGTGAGCTCCAACCACAGTGCAAGCACACCTTAATCCTAAGTGACAGCACTGCACAACATGCAAAAATTAATAGCTTCATGTTTACACTACCAAGGGCTGACCCGTCAGTTCCCACACTGATAGTGTCAGATTCATCCTTCTGCATATACGGTTACAATGTATATTTAAAATGTAGGCACCTAAATAGGACCAAAGATTCAAAAAGGAAATGCTTTAAGAATAAACACTTCTCCATTAATACCCAGGCCAGGCAAAGATACAAACCTTTGTCCATCTTATCACCCGATGCCCCTCCTGAATCTTGATCTGAAACTTTTTGCAAAGGTCCTACCTAATTGCATACGACACCCTGACGCCTAACCTGATTTACAAAGATCACGAAGGCTTTATACTCAAATCACTAACTAAACTTGCCCTCCATGTAATTGATATAGCTCAGAAGAAGGTAAGAGTGGATGTTCTTCTGTCATTGGACACCGAAAAGGCATTCAACAAGCCAGCTTGAGGAATGCTCTTTGAGGTGCTCAGATGTTTTGGCCTGGGTGCTAAGATGACGGAATGGATTTTGGCACTTTATTGCAACTCCATAGTGAAAGTCAGAGTCAATTACCATTCTTCAACCCCTACACTGATTCAAAGGGGCACTCGACGGGGATGCCACCTCTTCCCACTTCTGTTTGATCTCTTTCTGGAAACCCTTCTCCAGAGCATCAGAAACAACCCACAGATCCATAGCATCTCCTTCTGCAGCGATTTTTTCAAAGTGTCCACTTTTGCTGATGACATCTTGTTTTCTCTCACAGACCCAGGGTCTTCCTTTGAAGCTCTGATTCCCCTCCTAGCGGACTTCCAAAGAGTCTACGTATCGAAAGGATTCATTCGGAGGGCCAGATTCTAGCAGGTGAGAACCCCCTAACAAAATCCCTAATCACAGCAATGCCATTTTGGTGGACAGCAAACTATCAGATACCTGGGCATTCAAGGGATACCCACCTTCTCCACTTGTGCGAAGCTCAACTTTGAATCCCTTTTACATGGAACTAAAACATTGCTGTTGGCCTGGATAAACCACTCGCTCTCATGGGTGGGATGCATAGCAGCCCTTAAAATGACCTTAGTACCATACAACCTACTTCTGTTTCAAGTTATGCCCTTACCAAACTCCAAGGAGGATATTGCCTGCCTTCAAACCACTTGCATGTCTTACATTTGGGAAAGGAAATGTCCCATAGTAGCCTTTTAGATTTGTACTAGGCACATGCAGAAGGGGGGTGGGGGGGTTCTAGGAGTCCTGCACTTACTACACTACTACCAGGCATCCCAACTGAGCCACATGATCAAATGACTCAAAGGGGAAATGCCAAACCATGGTACTTTATAGACCAGAACCTTGTGTCCAGATCACTGGGTGAAGTCTTGTGGGTTCCCAAGTCCATGATGAGCAGACTTCTGTATGTCTCCATGGTCACTAGAGCTATTGTAGCAGTCTAGGACCCATTCACCAGCAAGCAGGGCCTCACCTCTTACCCCTCACAGCATACACACATTCTAGAGAAGAGTTGTTTTTGTCTTTAGGATTTCCTAACGAGGGACAGAGTGAAGACATTCGGGGAACTAAACCTTGACTATTGGATCCCAGAGACAGTTTCTACTATCTCCTGCTCCGCCATTGGGTTTCACACTGCAGCCTCAAAACACAGAAATAAGTGCCCTAATCACCTTTCAAAAGATTCTTCCAACACCTCACTGCCTTCAAACACTTCATCTGTAACTTCCTCAATACTCAGACGGCTATAAATAAAGCACTGTTCCAATTTTACTGGGTGGACAACCTGCAGAATACCCTAGATACTAAACAATGGCAGGAATTGTTCAACCACAACACCAACTTTGCCCTCCATTGCCAGGGTAGGGAGATCCTTTATAAATGTTGGTACTGCTGGCATCTCACCACACACCGCCTGCATGTCATCAACACCACCCATACGGAGTCATATTGGCACAGATATGATGGCATTAGCATGCTCATACATGGCTTATGGTCACACCCCTACTTAGAGGACTTTTGGGATGCTGTCTTCTTGGCAGTCTCCCAGATTTAGGGCCATGACAAAGATAAACGTCCTGAATTTACAATCCTAGGCAGACGTGCCAAGAGATTCTACCCACTCAACTCTACAGTGAGCAAACAAATGTCCCACCTTTTCATAGCCACCAAACACTCAATTCTCTCACTTTGGGGGAAACCCACTACACCATATATGAACTTTGGCTTCACAAGTTGTGGCATCTGCTGGTTTATAAAAAAAAGATAGACTATTACATGGAGGGCAAATCACAGCTCTTTCTTAATTATGTGACCCAGTTCTATCCTACCTGAACTCTGACTTTCAAGACAAGACCTCTCTAGAGAGACTTTGCGCCTTGGGCCTATTTGACACAAGTCTATTGTCTCGCTTTGGATCATCTCATAATGTAATTGACATGGTGGTTGGGAGATGGGTATGAACTCTTGTGGGAAAGTTTTGTGCCACTATATGGCCAATTCAATAAAAATCATTAAAAAAATAAAAAATAAAAAGCTCTGGGGAAAGGTGGCAGTCTTCCGAATTAAGCTTCCATTGGTCCAGGTGGCAAACACTTTGGGCCAACAGTGGAATAAAATTCACACGTAAGGAAACTGTGCAGCTGACTTATCTGCAGAGACTGAAATACAGACACTCAGGATAGCAGTCTTAACTGGATCTCAAATGAAGATCAACAGTGATACACTAACAGTGATTCAGGCCAATACAAAGAATGAAGCACTTCCAGATGTCTTTCCTCTCAAAACCTCGTACACCCTTGATTCAGATAGCACTCATGTGGTTACTGTAAGTGGAGTGGGAGCAGGATAAGGCGTCTAGATTAAATTTAATCAGGGAAACCCTTGAGGGCTTTGCATCTGCCCATACTGGGGTAAACACAACCATAGAAATGCTACAGCAATGCTAGTGGTGGTCCTATTTATATAAAACAGACTAGAGACTATGTTAACACAACGTGATGGTTGTAAACAGATGAAGGCCTCTACTGTTAGAAGACCCTGCAAACTCCCCTCACAGTCTCCAGCATCCTGTTTTGGGTTATGTAGGTGGACCATCTCGGGCCAATACATTTTGTTAACTACCAAACGTCAACTCTGGGAGTGGGTCTACAATGCAGCAGTCCAAATTTAGCAGAAAGTAACAGATTAATTGAGCATGCTAACAGCATGATTAAACAAGCTTTGACTGCTAGGGTACTGACTGCAGGTCTTAGTTGGTACCATCCTCTGTATGGCGGTCAGAGAGCACTAAATAACTCCACTAGATGAAGAGTAGGATGGCACACTATACGGAGTACTCCTCGCAGTGCCCATTTGTTAGAAATGGATAAGGGAGGTACCTGTTCAGATAACCCCTGCTCACCCCCTTGGTAGCTTGGCACGAGCAGTCGGGCTTATCTCAAAAGCAATGTGTAAAGCATTTGCACATAACACTCAGTAACACAGTAAAAACACTACAAAAGGACACCACACCAGTTTTGGGAAAATAGTCAATATTTATCTCAATAAAACAAGACCAAATACGGTAAAAATCCAACATACAGTAATAAAAATATGACTTTTGCAAGATTTAACTTAAAAATACAGTTCCTTGAAGTCGATAGCTCCACTGGGGTATCACAACGTCGTGATCAACAAAACCAACAGTTCAGGCCAGCCGCGGCTTTGCATGGTGTTGTGATCCTTGCAGTGAGCTCCGGAGAGCGGCGTCGAGGTGTCAGTTCCAGAGTCAGTGCAGGAGTCGCGGGCCATCGAAGTCACACATGTTGCAGATCGAACTCCGGGCTGATAAACTCAGAAGCGCTGGCGTGGATAACATCGGGGCTCCAGTGCAAAGCAGGATGATGCCACATGCAGTGCCCACAGGTCACGGTGCAGGCAGCGCCTCGGTGTAGGAGTCCAGCGGTGTTGGGAGACCAGGTCTGTGCTGTAAAGCAGGACGGTGCGACATGTGGTGTCACCTGGTCACAGTTCAGGCAGCGGCGTCATTGCTGAAGCGCTGTCGTCGGTAGGCCCAAGCCAACAATGCAGGATGGGACGGTGCTTCGTGACCCTCACAAGCGGTGTCCACAAGCCATGGTGCAGGCAGTGGCACCGGTGTCAGCAGGAGTGGCAGCGTCGGGGATGCCCAGGTTGCGGTGTGAGCAAGACGATGCCAGAGTGCGGGGCCCACAGGTCGCTGTGCGAGCAGCAGCTCGGTGTAGTCATCAGAGGACAGTGTCGGTGAGACCAGGGTCGCGGTGCGAAGCGGGGCAGGGTGGCATCAGCAGGTCAGAGTGCAGGCCAGCAGCTTCACTGGCAGCATTGCAGTGGTTTCTCCTCTTCAACAGAACAAAATACATAGTTGGAAGTGCTGCAAGCAGAGGAAACTGAACTCTTTGGTGTCCATGAGACTTCCAACTGGAGGCAAGCTCTACTCAAAGCCCTTGGAGAACTTTCTCAAGCAGGACACACAGCAAAGTTCATCCTTTGCACTCTTTTCAGGCAGAAGCAGCAACTGCAGGCCAGTCCAGCAAAGCAACACAGGAAAGGGACAGTACTCCTCCAGCTCTTCAGCTCTTTTCCTGGGCACTGGTTCTTCTTGGTTCCAGAAACATTTTAAAAGCCTGAGGTTTTGATTCCAATACACATACCCCTTTCTGCCTTTGAAGTTGGCAAACTTCAAAGCAAAGTCTAAAGTGTTTGCAAGATCCTTCCTTGTCCAGGCCAAGTCCCAGAAACACACCAGGTTGCTGGAGACTGCATTGTGTGAGGTCAGGCACAGTCCTTTCAGGTGTAAGTGACCACTCTACCCTCAACTCTAGCTCAGAAGGCTCATCAGGATATGCAGGCTACACCCCAGCTCCCTTTGTGTCACTGTCTAGAGGACAGGTGTAAACAGCCCAACTGTCACACTGACCCAGATGGGAAATCCACAAATAGGCAGTCACAGAATGGTTTAAGCAAGAAACTTTCTAAAAGTGGCATTTTCATCCTCACAATCTAAAAACCAATTTCACTAAAAGATGTATTGTTACATTTGTGAGTTCACAGACCCCAAACTCCATATTTCTATCTACTCTATAGGGAAATCTGTGCTTTAAAGTTATTTAAAGGCAGCCCCAATTTTAACCTCTGAGGGAGATAGGCCTTGCAACATTGAAACACGAATTTGGCAGTATTTCACTGTTAGGACATGTAAAACACACCAGTACATGTCCTACCTTTTAAATACACTGCACCCTGCCCATGGGGCTCCCTAGGGCCTACCTTAGGGGTTCCTTACATGTACCAAAAGGGAAGGTTTGTGTAGGTTGAATTGGCAGTTTAAAACTGCACACACAGACACTGCTGTGGCAGGTCTGAGCCATTTTTACGTGGCTACCTATATGGATGGCACAATCAGTGCTGCAGGCCCACTAGTAGCATTTGAATTACAGGCCCTGCGCAACTCTGGTGCACTTTAAAGACTGACCAGTAAACAAAATATGCTAATCATGGATGAACCAATCAACAGTACAATTTACATAGGGAGCTCTTGCACTTTAGGACTGATCAGCAGTTGTAAAGTGTGCAGAGACAATAAACCAGCAAAAACAGAGTCCAGCAAACCATAAAAACAGGAGGTCAGAAGGCAAAAAGACAGGGGAGACATGCCAAAATGCTGCCAGGTCTAACACCATTTATGTACGTGGCCTAGAAAATGCTGCAAAGTTGGTTGGCGAAAAAGAGGTTGACCTGGACCAACGTTTAAAAATCCTATTGAGTGTCCAAGAGGTCGGAGATAAGCTGCCCAACATGAGCAGTTCCATCAGTGAAGAGAAGGTTTTTACAGCTGCTGACGGGTGTGTCCCTAAAATAGGGGATATAATTTGAGAAAATAGCCATGACAAGCAAGCTTTTGAACCATCCTATAGACCACCCATTCCAGTTTTTGGAGTAAAAGATGAACAAACTGTTATCCTGTTTCATTTGTCTGGTTCAAAGAAAAATTGGTAGATGTCCATTGGGCTGTATGATGGAACCATGCATGCCATTACCACGCATGCATGGTCCTGCAGTCATTACAACAACCGCAACACTACTACGCATGCCTTTACAACGATCTTTTTTAGCACAAATATGCCTTCATCAAGCATGCCTTTACAATGGAAATTTCATTATAGAAGCATGTTTTGGGAAAAGCATGTGTATGGTAAAAGTGTAGGTATAGTGTAGATATATATCTACAAATATAATCATATTTATATATAAATGTATATCATTTTATATATGCATTATATTGCATTCATATATCACCCTAAACCCAAAAATAACCTCCCCACATTAAAACCCATACCCACCTTAAAAAAAGCCCTTACCACCCGAAAACCCGTAACTACACTAAAATATGAAAAACACTTATCAAAAAAACCCATAGCCACCCTAAAAAGTCACCACTCAAAAACCAACACCAGCCCTAAACCCTAAAAAACACTTACCACCCAAAAAACCATAGCCACCCTAAACATATCCTTTTTACCTATAAACCCATACCCACCCTAAACCCTAAAAAATACTTTCCACTCAAAAACCAATACCCAGCCTAAACCCTAAAAAACACTTCTTAACCAAAAATCCATACTCACCCTAAAAGAACACCTTAGACCCAAAAACCCATACCCACCCTCATACCGAAGATTACCCTTTACCATTCAAAAACCCATTCCCACCCTAAAACCTAAAAAAATAACCTTACCACCCAAAAACTCATACCTACCCTAAACCCTAAAATTACAGTTACCATGCAAAAACCTATACACATCTTAAACCCTAAAAATAATCTTTCCTATATATATATATATATATATATATATATATATATATATATATATATATATATATATATACACAAATGTGAATTTCGATTTTCCTAAATTAACCTGGTGGGAGTGCGCTTTCGCTTAGAGGACGCTTTTGTTTAAAATAAATCACCGGCTGGTCCAGCCGGGAAAGCAGCACCACTGTGTTCTGAGCAGGTCGGTGTGACTAAAATGGATTGTCACACTTCAAGCAGCAGGTTGGAATATATGCAGCTAATTTGAAAATTCACGTCGAATTCGCCTACTAAGGAATTGTATTCTTTTCATGATTTTGTCTGGCTCCAGCAACCCACCTTGGGTGCAATTACAAATGCGCAGGACTACCGTAACCAGCATGCACTTGGGCTGGCACTTGAATATATTAATCAGGTGCTTGCAATTGAATTTGCTGAACGAGCCAGGTATGTGGTCTTTAAAAGGAATGAGAGTCTGGAACACATCCAGCAATGGCTGCACCTACGAGGGTGATATATTTTTTAGCTTCTCTGCTGATGAGGGGATCAACCCCGAAACACGTGTCCAGAGATGTTTTTTCGATATAGGCCTGAATTTTGAAAAGACTGAAAGGAATTCGCTGTGAGTTGCTGAATTTCGATTTTCCTAAATTAACCTGGTGGGAGTGCGCTTTCGCTGAGAGGACGCTTTTGTTTAAAATAAATCACCGGCTGGTCCAGCCGGGAAAGCAGCACCACTGTGTTCTGAGCAGGTCGGTGTGACTAAAATGGATTGTCACACTTCGAGCAGCAGGTTGGAATATATGCAGCTAATTTGAAAATTCACGTCGAATTCGCCTACTAAGGAATTGTATTCTTTTCATGATTTTGTCTGGCTCCAGCAACCCACCTTGGGTGCAATTACAAATGCGCAGGACTACCGTAACCAGCATGCACTTGGGCTGGCACTTGAATATATTAATCAGGTGCTTGCAATTGAATTTGCTGAACGAGCCAGGTATGTGGTCTTTAAAAGAAATGAGAGTCTGGAACACATCCAGCAATGGCTGCACCTACGAGGGTGATATATTTTTTAGTTTCTCTGCTGATGAGGGATCAACCCCGAAACACGTGTCCAGAGATGTTTTTTCGATATAGGCCTGAATTTTGAAAAGACTGAAAGGAATTCGCTGTGAGTTGCTGAATTTCGATTTTCCTAAATTAACCTGGTGGGAGTGCGCTTTCGCTGAGAGGACGCTTTTGTTTAAAATAAATCACCGGCTGGTCCAGCCGGGAAAGCAGCACCACTGTGTTCTGAGCAGGTCGGTGTGACTAAAATGGATTGTCACACTTCGAGCAGCAGGTTGGAATATATGCAGCTAATTTGAAAATTCACGTCGAATTCGCCTAGTAAGGAATTGTATTCTTTTCATGATTTTGTCTGGCTCCAGCAACCCACCTTGGGTGCAATTACAAATGCGCAGGACTACCGTAACCAGCATGCACTTGGGCTGGCACTTGAATATATTAATCAGGTGCTTGCAATTGAATTTGCTGAACGAGCCAGGTATGTGGTCTTTAAAAGAAATGAGAGTCTGGAACACATCCAGCAATGGCTGCACCTACGAGGGTGATATATTTTTTAGTTTCTCTGCTGATGAGGGGATCAACCCCGAAACACGTGTCCAGAGATGTTTTTTCGATATAGGCCTGAATTTTGAAAAGACTGAAAGGAATTCGCTGTGAGTTGCTGAATTTCGATTTTCCTAAATTAACCTGGTGGGAGTGCGCTTTCGCTGAGAGGACGCTTTTGTTTAAATATATATATATATATATATATATATATATATATATATATATAGTAGGACATTGGCTCTGTATATTCTATCTCAAAGTGAGAGATAGTGTGCACAGAGTCCAAGGGTTCCCCTTAGAGGTTAATAGTGGCAAAATTAGATAATACTAATGTGCTATTTTGTGGTAGTGTGGTCGAGCAGTAGGCTTATATGAGGGTAGTGTTTAGCATTTGTTGTACACACACAGGCAATAAATGAGGAAAACACACAGTCTTAACTCCAGGCAAATAGGTTTTATATAGAAAAATATAATTTCTTAATTTATTTTAGAACCACAAGATTCAAGATTTGAGGTAAGTACATAAAATGCAAGTTACTTCACACAGGTAAGTATAGAACTTTGATTTAAAACAGTAGTACACACAGTTTTGGTTAAAGTGGCAATAAGCTATTTTAAAAGTGAACACAGTGCAAAAATTAACAGTTCCTGGGGGCGGTAAGTTTGGTTAGGTTTCGCAGGTAAGTAAAGCACTTACACAGTCAGTCTCCTGGGCATAAGCAGCCCACCGTTGGGGGGTTCAAAGCAACCCCAAAGCCACTGCACCAGCAACACAGGGCCGGTCAGGTGCAGAGGTCAAAGGAGGGACCAAAACACATAGGCGCCTATAAAGAAAAGGGGTGCTCCGGTTCCAGTCTGCTAGCAGGTGTGTACCTGCGTCCTCAGGTAGCAGACCAGGGTTTTTTTGTAGAGCAGTGGGAGGGGAGACACACACAGGCCCACAAAACACACCCTCAGCAGCACAGGGGCGGCTGGGTGCAGTAGGCAAAGTAGGTGCTGGGCTTGCTATAGAAAGCAATGGAGGGACCTGGGGGTCACTCTGGCGATGCAGGCAGGGCACAGGGGGGCTTTTCGGGCCAGCCACCAATTGAGCTAGGAAGAGGGCAGCCTGCTGGTCACTCCTGCATTGGTAGGTGGTTCCTCTCGGTCCTGGGGGCTGTGAGTGCAGTGCTTGGTCCAGGCGTTGGGTTCCTTTGTTACCAGGCAGTCACGGTCAGGGGCAGCCTCTGGATCCTCTCTGCAGGTGTCACTGTGGGGGTGCAGAGGGGTTGACTCAGGGTGTCCATGTCATTGGAGTCGCCTGGGAGTCCTCTCTGCGGTGTTGGTTGTCCTGGACTCGAGCCAGGGGCATCGGGTGCAGCGTGTGAAGACCCACGCTTCTGGTGGGAAGTGAGAGTCTCTTTAAAGTTGTTTTAAAGTTGCAAAGTTGTTGCAGTTTCTGAACAGTGCCACTGTTCTTGGGAGGTTCTTGGTCCTGTAGGTGCAGGGCAGTCCTCAGAGTCCTCAGAGGTCACTGGTCCCACTGGATGCATCGCTGTGCAGGTTCTTTGAGTCTGGAGACAGGCTAGTAGGGCTGGGGCCAAGTCAGTTGGTGTCTCCGTTGTCTCTGCGGGGCTTTCAGGTCAGCAGTCCTCCTTCTTGTTTTAGGTTGCAGGAATCTGATTTCCTGGGTTCAGGGTCTCCCCTCAATACTAAATTTAGGGGTGCGTTTAGGTCAGGGGGCAGTAGCCAATTGCTACTGTCCTTGAGGGTGGCTACACCCTCCTTACGCCTCCTCCCAAAGGGGAAGGGGGCACATCCCTAATCCTATTGGGGGAATCCTCCAAACTCAAGATGGAGGATTTCCCCTGGGGGGCAAATTGTATTTAGACCATTTCTGCCCCATTGGCCGATTTTAGGTCAATCTGCCCGAAACCACTAGGCACCGGGGTTTTTGTTTTTGGCACCAATGTCACGCAGGGGGAGCGACCCCATAGGCAAGGGTCGCTCCTGTGGGGGGTGGGGGGACAAATTTATTTTAAGCCATTTCTGCCCCCCCTGGGGCCGGCTGAGCTAGAGACCAAAATCCACAGGTAGGCACTGTTTTCTATGAAAAAATGTGATGTGTCCACGTTGTGTTTTGGGCCATTTCCCGTCGCGGGCGCTAGGCCTACCCACACAAGTGAGGTATCATTTTTATCGGGAGACTTGGGGGAACGCTGGGTGGAAGGAAATTTGTGGCTCCTCTCAGATTCCAGAACTTTCTGTCACCGAAATGTGAGAAAATATGTTTTTTTAGCCACATTTTGAGGTTTGCAAAGGATTCTGGGTAACAGAACCTGGTCAGAGCCCCACAAGTCACCCCATCTTGGATTCCCCTAGGTCTCTAGTTTTCACAAATGCACAGGTTTGGTAGGTTTCCCTAGGTGCCGACTGAGCTAGAGGCCAAAATCTACAGGTAGACACTTCGCAAAAAACACCTCTGTTTTCTTTCAAAAAAATGTGATGGGTCCACGTTGCGTTTTGGGGCATTTCCTGTAGCAGGCGCTAGGCCTACCCACACAAGTGAGGTATCATCTTTATCGGGAGACTAGGGGGAACGCTGGGTGGAAAGAAATTTGTGGCTCCTCTCTGATTCCAGAACTTTCTGTCACCAAAGTTTGAGGAAAATGTGTTTTTTTAGCCAAAGTTTGAGGTTTGCAAAGGATTCTGGGTAACAGAACCTGGTCAGAGCCCCACAAGTCACCCCATCCTGGATTCCCCTAGGTCTCTAGTTTTCAAAAATGCACAGGTTTGGTAGGTTTCCCTAGGTGGCGGCTGAGCTAGAGGCCAAAATCTACAGGTAGGCACTTTGCAAAAAACACCTGTTTTCTTTAAAAAAATGTGATGTGTCCACATTGCGTTTTGGGGCGTTTCCTGTCGCGGGCGCTAGGCCTACCCACACAAGTGAGGTATCATTTTTATCGGGAGACTTGGGGGAATATAGATTAGCAAAACAAGTGTTATTGCCTCTTGTCTTTCTCTACATTTTTTCCTTCCAAATATAAGAGAGTGTGTAAAAAAGACATCTATTTGAGAAATGCCCTGTAATTCACATGCTAGTATGGTCACCCCGGAATTCAGAGATGTGCAAATAACCACTGCTCCTCAACACCTTATCTTGCGCCCTTTTTGGAAATACAAAGGTTTTCTTGATAGCTATTTTTCACTCTTTATATTTCAGCAAATTAATTGCTGTATACCCGGTATAGAATGAAAACGCACTGCAGGGTGCAGCTCATTTATTGGCTCTGGGTACCTAGTGTTCTTGATGAACCTACAAGCCCTATATATCCCCGCAACCAGAAGAGTCCAGCAGACGTAACGGTATATTGCTTTCAAAAATCTGACATTGCAGGAAAAAGTTAGAGTAAAATTGCAGATTTTTTCACCTCAATTTCAATATTTTGTTTTTTCAGTTGTTATTTTCTGTAGGAAACGCTTGTAGGATCTACACAAATTACCCCTTGCTGAATTCAGAATTTTGTCTACTTTTCAGAAATGTTGCGGTTTCTGGGATCCAGCATTGGTTTCATGCCCATTTCCGTCACTGACTGGAAGGAGGCTGAAAGCACAAAAAAAAAAACGTAAAAATTGGGTATGTCCCAGTAAAATGCCAAAATTGTGTTGAAAAATTGGGTTTTCTGATTCAAGTCTGCCTGTCCCTGAAAGCTAGGAAGCTGGTGATTTTAGCACCGCAAACCCTTTGTTGATGCCATTTTCAGGGAAAAAGCCACAAACCTTCTTCTGTAGCCCCTTTTTCACAGTTTTTTAAAAAAAACGAAATTTTCACTGTATTTTGGCTAATTTCTTGGCCTCTTTCTGGGGAAACCACAAAGTCTGGGTACCTCTAGAATCCCTAGGATGTTGGGAAAAAAGGACGCAAATTTGGCGTGGGTAGCTTATGTGAACAAAAAGTTATGAGGGCCTAAGCGCGAACTGCCCGAAATAGCCAAAAAAGGCTTGGCAACTGAGGGGGAAAAGGTCTGGCAACGAAGGGGTTAAAGTGGACATGTGACAGATGTTTATAGGGTTGCGACCATTTTCAGATACGAATGGGGATGTAGCTGGTATGGAAAATGCCTTTTTTTAAATTGTAATCGTGACTCAGCTTTAATTATCGTTTATGAATTCTGAATATTGCTTGGAAATACTTTTAATGCGATATATGCAGGGCCACTGGAATTCTGCAGTAGAGAGCCAAATTATTCAGCAGGGTTGAGTAAATCATGGGGCAAGAAAAGTTACATTATGAGCCATAATGCAGTACACTTCGTAATAGTATTAATTTATAATTTTTACACTCTCTCAACATTGTTTGCACCTCTTTAGTACCAGTTTAACACCCAAATACAGAAATAAACAACAGACCAGACACCCTCTGTAAATGGCCTTCCACTGCACAGCAACACATGCTCCTGTGTTTTCAGTAACTTTCTAAATGTTTGAACTAAAAACAATTTTTTCTATTAATATCTGCATATTTTGCAGAAAATTGTGGATTATGGGGGTTATTCTAACTTTGGAGGAGTGTTAATCCGTCCCAAAAGTGACGGTAAAGTGACGGATATACCACCAGCCGTATTACGAGTTCCATAGGATATAATGGACTCGTAATACGGCTGGTGGTAAATCCGTCACTTTTGCGTCACTTTTGGGACGGATTAACACCTCCTCCAAAGTTAGAATAACCCCCTATGTGTCAAATCTATAACTAAAATCTATACCTATGCCACACTGTCGCACAATTCTAGTGGTTCTGGATATATGATTGTTATAACTGTTTAAACCTAGTATTTCAAACAGGAATAACTATGAGCTCTTGCTGAGAGCCAAGATTTTTTTTAGCAACATCTACTTAAAAATATCCTCTGTTTGGTAACAGATTGGCCAGGAGGCAAGCCTCTGGGAAGATATAGCAGGGAAAGAAAAATAGATGCAAGAGGGGAAGAACCACTCAGAGAAAGTAACAGGCTAGAGAAGTGAGGTAGGGGGAAAGGTGTTTTGGGCTCCTTGTATAGGCTTTTATTGTTCTAGATGAAGCAACATTATGGTCCTTTAAATAATATACAAGAGAAGTTTTTGTATAGTTTGCATCCTGAACAATTATTTGAAGGTGTTCTCAAATTTGTAATGATCACAGTGACGAAAAGCAATTGCCTTGGTCACACAGTTTATCTTTGTCAGCCAGGTTCTTTGGGTCAGGTCACCACAAATGCTTCAGACTGGCCTGGATGGTCCATATACAACTGATAATGTAAAAGTACTGATTTTTCCTGATTACACTCCAGTGGTTCAACAACAGCGGAAAGCGTGTCTGGAATTAAGAAACGACTCCCTGGATTACACATCAAGTACATGTTATCATTTCAAGTGGACCTAAACATTTTGCACAAAGGGAAATGTCACATCTTCACTGATGCATCGCTGTATGGAAATGGGATAAAGCACTGACAAACTCTGGGAGTCCCATCTACTGGTAGTCCCAGAACAGACTGAAACCTAGACCGCATCAAAGAAGAAAAACACAAAAGGTTAACAGACCGTTCACTGCTCTGCACAAGCTTAGAGGGCTGCCACAGCAGTGGAAGCCCTTTCTGAATCATTGAGCTTGACTTGTCACCAGTTGCTTAGGAGGCAGCACATTTGTGATTAGTGGCAACACAGATGACCCAGAAACTTCCCTGCATATGATGGGACTCATGGACTAAGCTGTGCATTTATACAAAACAGTAGCAGGACACTGGTTACTTTTAATTAAACCGAGTTGGGGGTATATTACTCATTAGCATTAGCATTTCTCCATGGAAACGTCATGTGGCAGCACTGTAAAATGCAGCTTTTTGGTGGACACTGAGGGGTGTGAACCTGGATTATTATAGGGAAAATTAAGGGACATTGGGAAGCATGCTAACTAAATCATAAGTGTTAAAACTAATTGTTAGAAATGGGGTTTTTGGTTGGCAGTCAGGATACCTCCTGTCCAAGCAAAAGCCCTCACTCTAGTCAGGGTAAGTCACACACTATCCAAGATTATCCTGTGCCCACCCTCTGGTAGCTTGGCACGAGCAGTCAGGCTTAACTTAGAAGGCAATGTGTAAAGTATTTGTGCAATAAATCATACAATACCACCATATAGCACCACAAAAATACACCACACAGTGTTTAGAAAAATATATAATATTTATCAGGATAATTGTAGGTCAAAAAGAATAAAGTTGCAATGGAAAATTGTAGAAATATCACAGGGAAGTGATATAAAGTGTCTTAAGTCTTTAGAATGCAATACAGTGTCTTTCAAGCACAAAGTACCTGGTTTCTGGTGGAAAATCTCCTCAGAGGGCCACAGGAGAAGAGATGCGTGGAAAAAGGGGTGTGTGCGTCGATTTCTCCTCAGCACACACAGACTTGCGTCGGTCTTTTCCACGCGGGGAAGTCGGGCGTCGTTTTCCGACGCGCAGACAGTCTCTTTTTGTGGATCGCGGGGATTACCAGATGTCCCGGGTCTGTGCGTGGATTCTCCTGCTTGTTTTCCGGCTGCGCGTCGTTCTGCGGGGCTGCGCGTCGAAGTTTCGATCTCACGGTAGGCGTCGCGTCGATTTCTCCTTGGAAGTCGGGCGGCGTTGTCCTTGCGAGGCCGTGCGTCGAAAGTTTGGTCTCACGGCAGGCGTCGCGTCGATTTCTCCTTGGAAGTCGGGCGGCGTTGTCCTTGCGAGGCCGTGCGTCAAAGTTTCGCACTCACGGTGGGCGTCGCGTCGATTTCTCCTGGAAAGTCGAGCGGCTTTGTCCTTGCGAGGTTGTGCGTCGAAGTCTCGATCGTCCCGAGGGCGTCGCGTCGATCAGCGTCGGTGTGCGGCGTTTTTCTCGCCGCGAAACAAGCTGTGCGTCGAAATTTTCGGCGCACGGAGCGTCCAAGTGAAAGGAAGAAGTCTTTTTGGTCCTGAGACTTCAAGGAAAAGGAGGCAAGCTCTATCCAAGCCCTTGGAGAGCACTTTCACAGCCAGACAAGAGTTCAGCAAGGCAGCAGGGCAACAGCAAGACAGCAGTCCTTTGTAGAAAGCAGACAGGTGAGTCCTTTGAGCAGCCAGGCAGTTCTTCTTGGCAGGATGTAGTTTCTGGTTCCGGTTTCTTCTCCAGCAAGTGTCTGATGAGGTAGGGCAGAGGCCCTGTTTTATACCCAAATGTGCCTTTGAAGTGGGGGAGACTTCAAAGAGTGGCTAAGAAGTGCACCAGGTCCCCTTTCAGTTCAATCCTGTCTGCCAGGGTCCCAGTAGGGGGTGTGGCAGTCCTTTGTGTGAGGGCAGGCCCTCCACCCTCCCAGCCCAGGAAGACCCATTCAAAATGCAGATGTATGCAAGTGAGGCTGAGTACCCTGTGTTTGGGGTGTGTCTGAGTGAATGCACAAGGAGCTGTCAACTAAACCTAGCCAGACGTGGATTGTAAGGCACAGAAGGATTTAAGTGCAAAGAAATGCTCACTTTCTAAAAGTGGCATTTCTAGAATAGTAATATTAAATCCGACTTCACCAGTCAGTAGGATTTTATATTACCATTCTGGCCATACTAAATATGACCTCCCTGCTCCTTTCAGATCAGCAGCTGCCACTTCAACAGTGTATGAGGGCAGCCCCAATGTTAGCCTATGAAGGGAGCAGGTCTCCCAGTAGTGCAAAAACGAATTTAGGAGTTTTACACTACCAGGACATATAACTACACAGGTACATGTCCTGTCTTTTACCTACACAGCACCCTGCTCTAGGGGATACCCAGGGCACACATTAAGGGTGACTTATATGCAGAAAAAGGGGAGTTCTAGGCTTGGCAAGTACTTTTAAATGCCAAGTCGAGGTGGCAGTGAAACTGCACACACAGGCCTAGCAATGGTAGGCCTGAGACAAGGAAAAGGGGCTACTTAAGTGGGTGGCACAATCCGTGCTGCAGGTCCACTAGTAGCATTTAATCTATATGCCCTAGGCACCTGGAGTGCACATGACTGGGGACTTATAAGTAGATTAAATAGTTCAATCAGGTATGATCCAAAGTTACCATGTTTACAGAGAGAGAGCATATACACTTTATCACTGGTTAGCAGTGGTAAAGTGCGCAGAGTCTAAAAACCAGCAAAAACAGTATCCAAAACGAGGAGGGAGGCAGGCAAAAAGTTAGGGGTGACTACCCTAAGGCTGTCAGGTCTAACATGTGTCCCCCCCAGCTGAAAGTGGGGAGAGCTACCCGACCTCCTGGGAGCTCTCATCGCTAAGGCGGAAGTACCTGGAGAGACCATCAGCATTGGCGTGGTCAACCCCTGGGCGATGTTCCACCGTAAAGTCCATCCCCTGTAGGGAAATGGACCACCTCAGAAGTTTTGGATTCTCACCCCTCATCTGCATGAGCCATCTGAGGGGCCTGTGGTCTGTCTGAACTAGGAAGTGAGTCCCAAACAGGTAGGGCCTCAGCTTCTTCAGTGCCCAGACCACAGCAAAAGCTTCTCTTTCAATAGCACTCCACCTCTGTTCCCGTGGTAATAGCCTTCTGCTAATAAAGACTACCGGTTGATCTTGGCCCTCCTCATTTAGCTGTGCTAGGACTGCCCCTATGCCATGCTCTGAAGCGTCTGTCTGCACGATAAATTCCTGGGAGTAGTCAGGGGCCTTGAGCACGGGGGCCGTGCACATGGCTTCCTTTAGGGCGTCAAAGGCTTTCTGACAAGCCTCTGTCCAATTCACCAACCTAGGTTGCTTCTTGGACGTGAGTTCTGTCAAGGGGGACACAATGGTACCATAGCCCTTGACAAACCTGCGGTAGTATCCGGTGAGGCCTAAAAAGGCTCTCACCTCAGTCTGGGTTCGAGGTGGTTGCCAGGCCTTGATAGTTTCGATCTTGGCCTGGAGTGGCTGCACCTTGCCACCACCTACTAGGTGTCCCAAGTACACCACGGAACCCTGCCCAATCTGGCACTTACTAGCCTTGATGGTCAGGCCTGCCTGTTGCAGGGCCTGAAGCACCTCCTTGAGGTGGAGCAGGTGTTCCTCCCAGCTGGAACTGTAGACAGCTATGTCATCCAGGTAGGCTGCACAGAAGGCATCCTTGCCAGCCAGGACCCCGTTAACCAACCGTTGGAAGGTAGCGGGGGCATTTTTCAATCCAAACGGCATCACCCGGAACTGGTAATGGCCGTCAGGGGTGGAAAAGGCGGACCTTTCCTTAGCCCCCTCAGTCAGGGCGATCTGCCAGTACCCTGAAGTAAGATCAAACGTACTCAGGAACTTGGCAGCGCCTAGCCTGTCCACGAGCTCATCAGCTCGGGGGATGGGGTGAGCATCAGTCCGTGTGACTGAGTTGAGACCCCGGTAGTCCACGCAGAACCGGAGTTCTGGCTTCGTGCCTGGGGCAGTAGCCTTGGGGACCAACACCACTGGGCTGGCCCAGGGACTACTGGACTTCTCAATAACCCCTAGCGTCAACATCTTGGAGACCTCCTCCTTGATGCTGGCCTTCACCTTATCTGACAACCTGTAAATTTTGTTCTTCACAGGGAGACTGTCACCGGTGTCAATAGCATGAACACAGAGGTGGGTCAGTCCCGGAGTAAGGGAGAAGAGGGGGGAGAACTGCTCCAACAGCTCATAGCAGTCTCCTTTCTGGTTTAGAGTCAGGGAGTCAGACAGAATGACCCCGCTTACGGACCCATCACCTTCTTGGGCAGAGAGGAGGTCAGGGAGAGGTTCACTCTCCTCTTCCATTCCTTCATCTGTGACCAGAAGCATGTTGATCTCCGACCTCTCAAAATGAGCTTTTAGTCGGTTCACGTGGAGCACCCTTAGGGGGTTCCTAGGGGTTTGGAGGTCCACTAGGTAAGTGGCCTCCCCTTTCCGCTCCTTTATTTCAAATGGGCCAGACCAGCGGTCCTGGAGAGCTCTGGGCTCTACTGGCTCCATTACCCACACTTTGTCTCCAGGTTGAAACTCTACCAGAGTGGCCTTCTGGTCATACCATTGTTTCATCACCTCTTGACTGGCCTCCAGGTTACTTTGGGCCTCTTTCCAGAAGCGGGTCATCTGATTGCGGAGGGCCAACATGTAGCTGACCACGTCCTGAGGGGGTGTCTTTGGAGCGTTCTCCAATCCCTCCTTGACAATGCTTAAGGGTCCCCTGACGGGGTACCCATAGAGAAGCTCAAAGGGACTGAACCCTACCCCCCTCTGGGGGACCTCTCTGTAAGCAAAGAGAAGGCATGGTAAGAGGACGTCCCATTTACGCCTCATGGCCTCAGGGAGGCCACCAATCATGCCTTTCAGGGTCTTGTTGAATCTCTCCACAAGCCCATTAGACTGGGGGTGATAGGGTGTGGTGAACTTGTAGGTTACACCACACGCATCCCACAGATGCTTCATGTACGCGGACATGAAGTTAGTGCCTCTGTCAGACACTATCTCCTTGGGGAATCCCACACGGGTAAATATCCCCATCAGGGTTCTGGCTACCACCGATGCAGTTACGGTCCTCAGAGGGATTGCCTCTGGGTACCGGGTGGCATGGTCCACCAAAACCAGGATAAACCTGTTGCCTAAGGCAGTTTTGGGGTCCAAGGGGCCAACAATGTCGACGCCCACCCTTTCAAAGGGGGTGCCAACGACAGGAAGTGGAATCAGGGGGGTTTTAACCCTCTTTCCTGCTTTACCACTAGCCTGGCAGGTAGGACAAGCCCTGCAGAATTTGTCTGAGTGTGTCCTCATTTTGGGCCAGTGAAAGTGGGTGACAAGCCTGTTGAAGGTCTTGTCTTGTCCCAAATGTCCTGCCAGGGGAATGTCGTGAGCCAGACCCAGTAGGAAGGCTCGGTAACATTGGGGGACCACCAGCACACGTGCTGCCCCAAAGACCGGAACCCTAGGCTCACTGTAGAGGAGATCATTCTCCCAATATAGGTGGTGATTGCCAGAGGCGTCACCTGCTGCCTGGTTTAAGGCTTGTTTCCTCAACCCTTCTAGAGTGGGACACTCTTTCTGCGCCTTGCAGAATTCCTCCCTGGTGGGTCCACCCTCAACTTGCCAGCCAGCAAGCTCCGGTAAGTCACCTAGGGTGGCAATGTCTTCCCCAGTTGGCTCGGGAGTCTCCTCCTCAGGAGCCCCGTCAGCCACTGTGGGAACTTCTGGGGCCGGTTTCCCGCGCCCCTCGTCCCTCCTCTTGGCAGCTCCCTGGGCCATCGTTCCAGGCTCCAGATGCCCTTGACTTCCCTCTCGGTCAGCCATGGACCGGGTGGTCATGCAGACCCACTCAGGTAACCCTAACATCTCCAGGTGAGATCTGAGCTCTACTTCTTTCCAAGCAGTATGCTCTAGATCATTGCCTAACAGACAATCTACAGGCATGGCAGGACTCACAGCTACTTTCAGAGTACCAGAGACCCCCCCCCACTCAAAGGGAACCCGAGCCACCGGTAGGTGACTCTCGCGATTGTCAGCGACTATGACCTGGTGGAATGTATTAGGGATTATCTGCTCTGTGGACACCAGCTGACTCTTGATAGTAGTCATACTGGCTCCTGTGTCACGCAGAGCCTCCACCTTCTGCCCATCAATGAGGACCCACTGCCGGTACTTGGAAGTATTTTTAGGCATGTGGACCTTGGACATCATTTCTCCTTCTCCCAGGGACACTAGGGAAATCTCTACCTGCTCCCCAAAGCTAGTGGGGTCCATCTCCCCCCCCGAGTGCTACACTAGTCAACCCAGGCGCCTGTCCGGTAGTGGACGGTGCCCTCTTGGGGCACTGTGGATCGCCTTTGTAGTGACCATATTGGTAACACTCCATGCATTTGGGGCTAGATTTTCCTGACCTGTCAAATGTCCCTGGCTTCTTCCCAAATTTGGAAAAGGAAGGGTTGCCACCCCCTCCCTGGGAATTCTTTTGGGGGCCTTTAGAGAGTTCCTTATCTGTAAGTTTATCTCCCCCCTCTTTCTTCTGTTGGGAACCCTGACCACCTTTGTGGGAGTCCCCCCCAGGTACCTTTTTGGACACTCTGGTGCTAACCCAGAGGTCCGCCTCCTCAGCAAGCTTCCTGGGATCAGTCAGCTTACTATCCACTAGGTGCTGGCGCAAATCGGTATAAGTAACATTAAGCATATGCTCTCTCAGGATCAAGTCATATAAACCTTTATAATCTGCTACTTTGTTGCCCCGCACCCATCCATTCAGTGCCTTACTAGAGAAATCAAAGAAATCTACCCATGTTTGTGTGGTTTGTTTGGTGCTGTCCCTGAACCTCTGACGGTATCCCTCAGGGGTCAGCCCAAACTTGGCAAGTAAAGTGGCTTTCTGGAGTGGGTATGTGTTTTGATCCGGTGGATCCAATGTGAGAAGTGTGTCCCTCCCCAATGGCGGCACATAACCCCACATAGCTACCCCCCATTGCCCTTCAGGAACCTCATGAGCCCTTAGTGCAACTTCATAAGCAGCTAACCATTTATCTATGTCATCTCCCACCACAAAACTGGGCACCACATTTTTGGGTATACGAACCTTCTTTTCTCCAGCAGGTCCTGTCTGTATGCTGCCACCATTATTGCTGGATTCAGACTGTCTTGCCTTGATCTCCAGCTCCTTGAGACTCAGTTCATGAGCCAACAATAGTTTCTTTTCAGCCAACGCTCTTTCAGCTTCCACTTGTTTGGCTGCTCTTTCAGCTTCTGCTTGTTTGGCTGCCCTTTCAGCTTCTGCTTGAATCTGTTTGGCTGTTCTTTCAGCTTCAATCTGTTTGGCTGCTCTTTCAGCCTCAGCTTGTTTGGCTTCTCTTTCTGCCCTCCTCTCCTCCTGTTGTGCCTCAATTTTCAGTTTTGCCATTTGCAATTGGAACTCCCTTTCCTCTCTCCTTTCCTCTGCGGTCAGGCTTTGCATGGAGACACTGCTCCCTGGTCTGGAAGGGTGCACAATTGCAGTGGTAACACCATCCATAGATAGTGAAAATCCTTCTGAGGGGCCATTTTCTGGCTCCTCTTCCTCATCATCCTCTAAATGGGCTTCTGCCCAGGCCCTCAGCGCCACTTGAAAGTCCTCCTTTCTGGAGGCCCCTTGGGTGGGTACCCTTAATGCCCTGCAGAATCCTCTTAGTTGTTTGACCGTGTATGTATCCAACTGGACTAGGTCAAAGTCCCCTGTCTGAGACCCAGTCAGAGACATGTTGAGTGAGGATTTAGTTTTTGAAAATTGTCAGGAAAAAACGGATTTTCAAAAAGAGATAAAAACCAAGTTGACCTTCAACTGTGGGTATGTAGTGAAATACTTAGCTACTGTATGTCACTGCACAAATACAAGTCCTATCCTCACCGCTGATCACCAATGTTAGAAATGGGGTTTTTGGTTGGCAGTCAGGTTACCTCCTGTCCAAGCAAAAGCCCTCACTCTAGTCAGGGTAAGTCACACACTATCCAAGATTATCCTGTGCCCACCCTCTGGTAGCTTGGCACGAGCAGTCAGGCTTAACTTAGAAGGCAATGTGTAAAGTATTTGTGCAATAAATCATACAATACCACCATATAGCACCACAAAAATACACCACACAGTGTTTAGAAAAATATATAATATTTATCAGGATAATTGTAGGTCAAAAAGAATAAAGTTGCAATGGAAAATTGTAGAAATATCACAGGGAAGTGATATAAAGTGTCTTAAGTCTTTAGAATGCAATACAGTGTCTTTCAAGCACAAAGTACCTGGTTTCTGGTGGAAAATCTCCTCAGAGGGCCACAGGAGAAGAGATGCGTGGAAAAAGGGGTGTGTGCGTCGATTTCTCCTCAGCACACACAGACTTGCGTCGGTCTTTTCCACGCGGGGAAGTCGGGCGTCGTTTTCCGGCGCGCAGACAGTCTCTTTTTGTGGATCGCGGGGATTACCAGATGTCCCGGGTCTGTGCGTGGATTCTCCTGCTTGTTTTCCGGCTGCGCGTCGTTCTGCGGGGCTGCGCGTCGAAGTTTCGATCTCACGGTAGGCGTCGCGTCGATTTCTCCTTGGAAGTCGAGCGGCGTTGTCCTTGCGAGGCCGTGCGTCGAAAGTTTGGTCTCACGGCAGGCGTCGCGTCGATTTCTCCTTGGAAGTCGGGCGGCGTTGTCCTTGCGAGGCCGTGCGTCAAAGTTTCGCACTCACGGTGGGCGTCGCGTCGATTTCTCCTGGAAAGTCGAGCGGCTTTGTCCTTGCGAGGTTGTGCGTCGAAGTCTCGATCGTCCCGAGGGCGTCGCGTCGATCAGCGTCGGTGTGCGGCGTTTTTCTCGCCGCGAAACAAGCTGTGCGTCGAAATTTTCGGCGCACGGAGCGTCCAAGTGAAAGGAAGAAGTCTTTTTGGTCCTGAGACTTCAAGGAACAGGAGGCAAGCTCTATCCAAGCCCTTGGAGAGCACTTTCACAGCCAGACAAGAGTTCAGCAAGGCAGCAGGGCAACAGCAAGACAGCAGTCCTTTGTAGAAAGCAGACAGGTGAGTCCTTTGAGCAGCCAGGCAGTTCTTCTTGGCAGGATGTAGTTTCTGGTTCCGGTTTCTTCTCCAGCAAGTGTCTGATGAGGTAGGGCAGAGGCCCTGTTTTATACCCAAATGTGCCTTTGAAGTGGGGGAGACTTCAAAGAGTGGCTAAGAAGTGCACCAGGTCCCCTTTCAGTTCAATCCTGTCTGCCAGGGTCCCAGTAGGGGGTGTGGCAGTCCTTTGTGTGAGGGCAGGCCCTCCACCCTCCCAGCCCAGGAAGACCCATTCAAAATGCAGATGTATGCAAGTGAGGCTGAGTACCCTGTGTTTGGGGTGTGTCTGAGTGAATGCACAAGGAGCTGTCAACTAAACCTAGCCAGACGTGGATTGTAAGGCACAGAAGGATTTAAGTGCAAAGAAATGCTCACTTTCTAAAAGTGGCATTTCTAGAATAGTAATATTAAATCCGACTTCACCAGTCAGTAGGATTTTGTATTACCATTCTGGCCATACTAAATATGACCTCCCTGCTCCTTTCAGATCAGCAGCTGCCACTTCAACAGTGTATGAGGGCAGCCCCAATGTTAGCCTATGAAGGGAGCAGGTCTCCCAGTAGTGCAAAAACGAATTTAGGAGTTTTACACTACCAGGACATATAACTACACAGGTACATGTCCTGTCTTTTACCTACACAGCACCCTGCTCTAGGGGATACCCAGGGCACACATTAAGGGTGACTTATATGCAGAAAAAGGGGAGTTCTAGGCTTGGCAAGTACTTTTAAATGCCAAGTCGAGGTGGCAGTGAAACTGCACACACAGGCCTAGCAATGGTAGGCCTGAGACAAGGAAAAGGGGCTACTTAAGTGGGTGGCACAATCCGTGCTGCAGGTCCACTAGTAGCATTTAATCTATATGCCCTAGGCACCTGGAGTGCACATGACTGGGGACTTATAAGTAGATTAAATAGTTCAATCAGGTATGATCCAAAGTTACCATGTTTACAGAGAGAGAGCATATACACTTTATCACTGGTTAGCAGTGGTAAAGTGCGCAGAGTCTAAAAACCAGCAAAAACAGTATCCAAAACGAGGAGGGAGGCAGGCAAAAAGTTAGGGGTGACTACCCTAAGGCTGTCAGGTCTAACACTAATGATTCGGGAAGTGTACATCAGTATAGTAATTGGGTCTTGAAAACTCTTAGAGAGGGAAGTATGCAAGACACAGACTGCCATGTGTACCCTTCTGAAGGATTCTGGGGTCGACATTAGGAGCAATGATAGATTACCAGCATGCAGGGAACTCTACAAGACAATCATACATAGATTGAACTGATCCTCTAATAAGGAATTCACAGACAAGCAACTCTATGAAGGTGATATATCAGGCAGGTTGCTAGCATGCCTCCTGATCGCAGAGGTGTCCCAAACTCCAATGGTAATGCTGTGATGAGATAATCTGGAGTATGCACTATGCAGAAACCACCATCAATTACATTTTTGTCAATTACTATGCCTCCTTAAATGCTCTACCATGTGAGATATAGGGCACACTTACTGAAGTTCTAAGGATATTAGTCTCTCCCCATTTCATCAGAAGATCAAAGACTTGCTCTGGAGGTACCACTGGTCCTGGCTGAAACTAGGCAAGCTATATAAGTGAGAATTAGGGGCAAGAACCCAGGTTTGGATGGCCTGCCAAACAAAGTGTAGTCAACGTACAAAAGACTGCAGACTCCTCAGCTTTTGGAGCTCTATAACCAGGCTTGAACCTTACTCATGCTTCCACAAAGGGCAGAAATTCTAGTAGCGATTCTGAAGTCCGACTACGCTAGTTTTGTTAAGACTTTAAAACACGCCACTCTCAATGATAAGCATAGAAAGTCATGGGGAAGGTGATAGCAAATTGATTGTTGCCCTTGCTCTCTGTAGTAGCTCATGATTAAAATGGTTTAATTTTGGGAAAGAAAACTTCCTTTAACTTTATGAGGTAGGTCCAGTTAATGGCAGCCCTCCTAGATGCTGACCATTTACCAGCAGTGACGTCATTGCCTTGTTCAAATTAATAGAGTTTATTTTTCTTCGTCCAAACTATCTAACCCCAAGAAAGTTCAGTAAGAAATGGAGTCTAAAGATTAATCTCACGGTGTGAAAGGCCGAAAGCCAGATTTGATCATATGACTGCTTGAACCCATTCTACTTCTGGAAACCTATGACTGAAACAATATCCTAATAGTGGGTGAAAGAACAGACTGTACTCTGAGGGTGAGCATGATGGGCATGATGCCCAGAGCCAAAAAAACAGAAGAATAAATGCAAGTGTGTACCATAGTGGTACCAAGCAATGTCATGAAGATCAATAACAGCACTTGAGAAAAATAGTTTGAGAGAGACAAAGAAATGGGTGGAAGCAGAATGCACAACAGTGATAAACTCAGATATTCACATACATGGACCACATAGGGGAACCAATAATGCTGGAAACAGTTAGGGTGCCCTATCATCAGAAAGCCTGTCCCACAGGCTCTCTCAACTGCATAACACAATGTACTGGTGTATGATTAACAATTATGCATAGATTGTATAATAGGCAGAAGAGACTCAAGGGATGGAACATATACCTCTCACTGGATGGGCAGAAACAACTTTGGTTTTCTCACCATTTGTAAGCCTACTACACTCTGTTTACTCTGGGTTCGAATCAGTGTTCTATGGTATTGCATGGTCACCTACAAAAAACATATGAAAGCAGACCCCAACACAGTTTGTTTGCATTGTATATTTAGGTATACATCTATTGTTCGCACTTATGAAAGGAGAGGCTATGTCACATGAAGAGTAAACTTTAAAATAACAATGTATGTGCTTTAGAATGATAGTCATTTGCCCTGTGATAATGTGGATATTTATCAAAAGGTTTATTAAAAATCAATCATTTGGAATAATGTAGCAGTGAAGGTACTGTCCTGATGTGGCTTACCTTTGTCTAACAAAGAGGGCATAAACAGTCCACTTCCCCCTATTTTAGTCATGTTTGAAACCTCTCACTTGCAGAATCCCTTGCTGCTTCTCTCGGAGTCCTACATTATTTACTCTTTATCTTATTTTGTTAGTTTTACTTTGGGTTTTTTGTGATGTCCTACACAGATTATATCCTAAGGATCATTTTCTTCAGCAAGGATCTGTGGTCTGACCAAGAGAAATTATGATCTTGCTTCCTAGCTGTTGTCTCCTGGATCAAGACTAACTAAAACTCAATAGTGACAACACAGAGGTCCTCATCTTTAGGGAACCTCCTTGGACATGGTCTTTATTTTGGTGGTAGTGAAGCAGAGCCAATTGTTCACTCAGCAAGAAATCCTGGATTAATTTTCATCTACATTTTTTTTTATTCTTTCAGTAGGTCAAGCATATTTTCTATTTGCTCTAACAACATAGTCAAATCATCCCTTTTCGCCCCGCTCCCAATCATAAGACTGCTGTAAATTGAATTATCTTCTCACAGTTAGATAATGGAAAGTCTACCATGGGCTTCCTGCCTTCAAATCATTTGATAAACTCTTGCATGCCTTATCTGAAGAATGCCCACTTGCTTCACCATCTCTTTCCACTGTTCTACTGTCCATTGCCTTCCGATTGCCAAACAATGTAACTTCAAACTATTGTGCCTAGATCTTTGTGTTTTCCATAAAATAGGCACTGTGCTTCTTCAGCAATGTTTAACTCTTTATATTCCTTCCAGAACCATGGAGGGAGTAAAAGAAAGGGGGTGATGGGAATGGGTAAGTTAAGAGAGCGTGGAGATAGGATAGAAATAAAAGGGGGTGGGGGGACAAGGTGGGAACAGAAGATGATGGGAAAAGTGAGACCAATGAAGAACCTTAGGATTGAGGGAGAACAAAGGACAAAGCGGGCCTAAATAAGGTGTGGAGATTATCAGGAGAGCAAGACATAATGGGGACAAAATGAAAAGAGGGACTGGGTAGGAGACTGTTTGACAGGAAGTTGGAACATGAGAGATAGAAAGAGCATGATAACAGGGAAATATTCTGGCATGAGAAAAAAAAAGAAGGAAGAATACTAGTGAGGTTAAAATGCAAAGGGATAAAGAGAGGCTAAACAGCAGTGGGGGAGAGATTCCAGGAGTTTCTGGTTCAATTTAAAAGTAACCCTTATAAATAAGGAAAGATCAGAGGTTTTCTAAATGATAGCAAGCTCTAATACATGGGATAAAAAGATCACGAAGGTCTGATGATTGTTCAACATCAAACTAGATTCTGAGCATCCATCAACTTTGAGACCGGAGTTAAGCATAGACAAAAGAGATTAAAGTAACACAGATTGAAATAGGGGTGATATGGTTCTTAACTAACTCTTAAAATTATATTTTGGTATTTCTTTACATTGTTTTATTTAAAATGTTGAACCTGATAGTTTGGGGGCATACAAAGATGATGCAGAACATTTAAATTGATATTCTGGTTTCAAATATTATGAAAAAATACTTATGGCCACCATCTACATTGGCAAATAACTCCCATGATAACATCTGCCTTAACATCAAACATTGTCTTACCAATTAACTAGGAATGGAGTAATTTAAATCACCCCAATTTGTCTAAATCTGGAAGTAATGTTAAGAGACGCAGTTCGGCTTTTTTTGTACGTATAAATAACTTAAAAAGCAAATAACCCAAAATGACTTTGAAATGCAAAGGGAATCTCAGCCTTGGGTTTGGACTATGTCTTTACAAGCATCGAAAAGTCTTGGGAGGAACCTCTTTTGTTCCGGTCATTTAAAAGAGCACGGAGACGGTTTTGCCTGGGTTTACTCTTCGATGGGCGTTTTTGATATAATTGTCTTGTTATCTCATCCCCAAGCAAAATCACTTCCGTCCCAGGTATTTAAGAAAGTTATATGGTTGAGAGAAATCATGTGATTTAAGAAAGAGCTGTTCCCATTTTCACTGTCCGAGAAATATTTCAATTAAAATGGGCTCCAGGGAGGGTAAGAACATCATGAAAAAATGAAAATAAATTATACGAGGAGTCAAAATCATAATGTCAACTTTAAATATTATATTATATATATATAGTAACACTGCATGCTTTTTAAAGTGAATTCTTCACCAAAACAAAATCTACCCTGGTTTCACCATATGTCTTCTCGACGAAAGCACCGTTTATTTGGTCTCTAGCGGTGCCATTTTGCAAGCCCTAGTGTAGGCCATATTTTGCGGCTGCTTCAGCTCCTAAATCTCGAATGGCGCAACTTGGATGAAACGGCCACGTCCTCAACGTGCCAGGTCCGTCCTTTATTTAAAAAAAGGTGATGCACTGTTAGGAAGATAAATGTATTGGATTCCTAGGACTAAACCTAAAAAAAAAAAAGCAAAATCTGGTTATTAAAGCACTTGCTACTTTTTTGGAAAACGCAGTTTTCCCCTTGTTCATCTGGAAGATGGTTCAGTGCGGTAACAACTCGCCGCTGACAAATGTAGTTTTGAGAGTCTATCCTTCCGGGATGCGTACATTTACTAAGATAAACTGGACGACTGAAGCATGTAGAATTTAGAGTTCTTGCAAACAGCGAAGTGCGTATGTAGCGTACTATTAAACAGCAATTACATTGCTGATAATAAATAAAAGGCGACAGGGTTTGCGTATAATGTAGCCTTAAAATTACAGGTTTACATTGTAATTTATTCATGCCTGTTTGTTCTGGATGAGTTCATTGAGAACAGCTCCCAAAGAAAGTGGTTCAAACATGATCATATCACGATCGACCTGTTAAATTATTTCCCAAAACTGCGTTCACCGAGATAAACATTTCTGGCTATAAATGCATTATGCCTCAACAAATCCCTATGTCGCAGTAAACAATGCAAAACGTTTGGCGTGCATTCTCATGAGGGTACCTGACAGTCTGTATGAAAGTTAAAATGCACCTTTGCACATGCCCACCCTAGTGTTCCATTCAACTGTGCCTTCAACGGAGCGTGGCGAGCAACAAGGCACTGCCCGAGTTAACTAACGCGACCAAGCCAAGCAGATTTCTGGAGTGGGAAATGTGAGAACATTCCTGCAACACTCTGACTGACACACACAGCTCAGAGCGGTGCTGTGAGTAAGAGCCACAAAGCCCGTGTTCCTGGGAAGCAGTTAATAAATAGGGTAAATTTAAATGTGTAGATTTATTTACACCCGTGGGAGTATCCAGTCGCCGTCTCTGGACAAGGGGAGATTGAGTGATTTGCCCAGAATCACAAGACGTTTCGCCTACGCCCGAACCCGGATCCCCAGCTCCCAAAGCGGTCGCTATGACCGCTGCTCTATATTCTCCGAGTAATGCACCTTAAACCTTTCTATTTTAAATCTTGGCTGAGAATGAGGAGGTGCTGTCTTTCTGTAAGGAGGTACCTTCTAGTCACAAGCTAGAACACTGTCCTGGCTATAGGAATGTGCACGTTCTCGGGATTGCTAGTGCAGGTGTCTCTAATTAGAGTTATTAATGAGTGTTTATATATTTTGAATAATGTGTTTATGTAGAAAATTAGTTAACATAGAAAAATGATGCACGCATTTGTAAATGTGATCTCGAAGAATGGCCACCAATGTTCACGAAGTGTACTAATTAATGATTAATACATATGAAATGTTAAAAAGGTGTTAGACTAATGCAGTAATAGGTCATTAAGGGTTATGAAGTATGCTTTAGCTTATAAATAGTAGGCCTTAATTTAGAAAGTGTCTGGGCCTATTTTGCCAGGCTTCATGCAGAAGCTGTATTTCTTAACGTTTAATAAAAATGCTGACCAAATGAATTAAACTGTGACATGTCTGTTGTATTGTTAAATGTGCTTAACGGAAGCTTTTTGTGAGAGGCGACTGCTAGGAGATTATGTTCTTGCTAATGCAACATTTTGTGTGTAATGTGTGTGAGACTGACTTTCCCAGGACAAGAACAATGAAGATACGGACTAGAGTGGAAGCTGCAACAATATACCCGGCAAGCCGGAGGATGAGAATATCGTAAAACAGACCAATCAATTATATAGGAATGGAGAAATATTAGAATTCATAGATTTGGTATAGTAATATTATTGGACAAAGCGTGAACATACGATTAACTGACCAATAGAGAATTAGGGGATAGTTTAGGTGACTTTGATATAATGACTCCGCAGAGGGAAATGTTTCAGAAGACTTATTCAGATTTGAGAGACTGCAGACACTGTAGGAGAGGGAGGGACTTTACAGATTTTAGGAGAGAAACATTCGTTCCGAAATTGGGCTCATATTCCCTGACCAAGAGCCTGATGCCTTGCTGATCGACTGATGTCCTGAGGACGAAGACTGATTCTGCTTTGCTGACCCATACAGAGGAGAGGTATAATGTGATAAAACTGATTATTATGCATATTTGTTTTTCCTTTCTAGGTACCAACTGCGCTGTCTTTATCTATGACTATCGTAGTTAGATGTTTACCAAATTTGTGTTACTAAATTGTTTTGCATGAAGCCCAACATGCTGATGCTAATCTGATGTTAGTTGCGGATTCTGACCTATGACAAACAGACTAATGCTTGATGGATTTCTCTGCTTAACTACATGTATTACATCTCGTTAACGCAGCTGACTATTGATTTGCACTGTAACTCTAGAATGTGTTGTAGTTCAAGCTTTGATTGGATTGCATTTCTTCCACCACTTTGGATAACCAGTGCTGTTTTTGTATGTGTTTCATTTGATTTTGAGATTAATCTACATGACCTTCGCATTGTTAATATAGGGAAATAAACATCCTAAACTTTACTAAAGGTGTGGTTATTCATGACTGAAAGGTCATGGTGTGTGATTATTACTGACTCCATTGATTATTGATTTTTTTTTATCACTAATGATTGTTGATTATTGTGTATTGATTATGTACTGGAGCTATGGTAAGAACATCCTAATTGCGAGTCAAAAGTTTAATCGACCTCTTCGCGTCCCCTTGTAAGTATACTTATTAAGGTCTGATGCGCTAACAGGATTAAGTGGCGGGAGACACACGAAGAAGCTGGGAAGCCCAGACTTTAATTTCAGAAACCTGTTTCGTGCCACTCAAACCCAACGGAGTACAAAAACAAACAAAAAGTACCTCAATCACATCGAGAGCAGCGGATGAGCACAGATTAAGTTGAATCAATCTGTGCTTGGTCCCTGCTCCACTCTAAGGAATAGATGTTACGTTGGCAGTGCGCTGGCTGCTAAGAAGAAAGGCACTGATGCCAACAAATGGCCAGCAATGGCAGCTTCCAAGTCCCTTTTTAAAAGCTACAGAGTCTTTCAAGCGAAACGCATGCTCTAGCACATGCACTCACAGTATCAACCTTAGCAAGCAAGAATCATGCACTAATGCATGCACTCTCAGACTCGATCCTAAAAAAGACTGCAGTAAGGGAGGGGGAGGGATGTTCGAGTATGTGTAAGAAACGTCTGTCTGTGTGAACAGAGCATGTGATGTGTCAGATCATGTGTGAAGCAAAGTAAAAGCAAAATATCTGTGTCGGAGAGTTAGACTGAGAAATAAAAACAGTACAGTATGTCTAGGAGTTGTGCACATGTGACACAGATGCGTTTGAACGTGTATGAAAGGAGATTTTAAACACTCGTGGGGTGGTATGTGTGTGTGAGTTTGTACTATCCTTTTGGACTCAGGTGTGATAAACACACACGCTGTGGGGACTTGACTGCACTGTGGGGACTTGAACACAGGTCCACACAAGGCAATGCCTTCCAAATCATTAACAAGCATTTGCAATGCAATGGGTCTTGCATTCGAGAGAGTTAGAGCTATTGGTGTTGTAAGTAACAATGGGGGTTATTCTAACTTTGGAGGAGGTGTTAATCCGTCCCAAAAGTGACGGAAAAGTGACGGATTTACCACCAGCCGTATTACGAGTCCATTATATCCTATGGAACTCGTAATACGGCTGGTGGTATATCCGTCACTTTACCGTCACTTTTGGGACGGATTAACACTCCTCCAAAGTTAGAATAACCCCCATAGTCTTTTACCCATGTGATTTGGTTTGGAGTGGATTGGATGTATATGATAAGGAGTGAAATTATGTGGGTTGGATTAGAATTGTTAGTTGTGAAATTGTGGAATTGTGTGGTGTGGATTTGTGTAGTGGAATTATGTGACAGTGTGCAGTGGAATTATGTGGATAGTAATTATGTGGTATTGAGTGTACTTGAATTATGTGGAGTGGGATTGTGTGTCATGAAGTGTAATTATTTGGAATGGTATTTTGTGTTGTGGAGCGATATGTAGTGGAGGTTAATTATGTGGTGTGCTGTAAACGTTTGTGGCATGATGCGGAATTCTGTGATATGGATAGGATGCGTGTGTTGTGTCGTGTTGTTCAGTTGAATTATGTGGTTTGTTGTCAAATTAAGGGATGCGGAATGGAAATGTGTAGTGTTGAATTGTGTGGCATGGAAGTGTGCAGCGTTGAGTGAAATTATGCTGATTGGAATTATGTTGCATGGTATGGGGTGTATTTATGTGGATTGTTGCTATGTGGCATAGAGTGGAGTTATGTGGTATTGACTAGGGTGTAATTATGTGGAGTTGCATTATGTGGCATTGACTGGTATTAAGTGACATGTAATTATGTTGTGTGATGTAGAATTGTGTGGTGTGGAATTGGGTAGTGTTCTATAGAATTATGTAGCATGTTTTGGAGTGGTATGTGGCATGGTGTGAAGTGGACATATGTTGCATGGTGAAGAGTATTATTATATGGTGTGGAATTATGTGGCATGTTGCAAAGGTAAATTTGTTTTGTGGAATGTATTTATGTCTTTTGGAATTGAGTGGATATATGTGGAGTGTAAATATGTGGCATGAAGTGTAAATATGTGGACTGGAGTCTAATTATGTGTACTGGGATTATCAGGAGTTGAACTGTGTTGCGTGGAGTGTGATTATATGGTTTGGAGTAGAATTATGTGGCAGAGTGGGAGACACTTGGGCTACAGCATTATCAGTGCAATGAAGCCTTTCTGATCCGCGTTGTCCATTCATCATGCACTGGATGTTCAAATAGTTCTCACAGCTCACCTATGCTGTGTGGGAGGAATGACGAGGATTTGGAAACAAGCCAGATGTACTGACAAACTTAGCCCCTGAGCTCAGCCTCAACCATGGAAGCACCAACATTTCAGACAAGATAATCTTTTGAGAAGCACGCCCACAAGCAAAAACAAAATAAAACATGAGTGAAATGTAAGAAAAGTCGACTTGGCAAAATAAAAGATAGTTAGCTATGAAATAGAAAACTTTGCACTTTTTGTTTTGTCCTGCAGGCCACATTTTTGCCAGTCACAAGCCTTCTGTTTGTAGGGCAGTAGAAGTTAAAACGAACCCAACAGTACCTCTATCACATCAGGAGCAGCAGACAGGCACGGATTAAGTTGAATTAACCAGTGCTTGGTCCCTGCCCCACAGAGAGGAACTGAAATGATGCCAGACCTGAAGTGGATATATTACGAGGCTGTAAAGAATACTTCCATGAAACCAACATAATATTTTCAAGTAGCAGTTTGTTTTGAATGATTTAGAGCTGCAGTAGCCAGAAGTCATGTGGAGGGCAGAAAACTCCCTTGGTCTGTTAACAGTTGTCAAAGGGAACACATTTTAACCCCTCCATGCCCTCCCCCCACAAAACTGCTGTTTTTATTATCCCAAGCTGATGAGTTTGCTTTCCGTGAAGCACATTTAGAAAGTGTGTCTTACTAACCAGGGAAGGGTGGCAGCAGTTCTCTCCAATCCCCCCTCTACGTCTCTGCCCTGTATGGCAGAGCATGTGGAGGGAGGGTACCCGCTCTGCCTGGCTTAGTCCTGGGGGGCCCAGGAGCAGGCATGGGGAGGGAAGTGGGTTTGGAATCCTTCCCTTCTCTCTAGGTTGAGGCTGAGGTGGGAGGAGGGGATGGGAGAGATGGATGGCTGCTGTTGGCTGCAGAGCTCGCTCGTATCAATGCGGGGAAGGACAGGAAGGGCAGCACAACGAGAGCGAGGGTGGTTTCAAGGGACCTATAAAAAGAGGCACTGCCAGTTGTATCCTTGTGGGGCCCAGAGCTACAGTTGCAGTGCTTTTTGTATGTTTTTGTGCCAGTTTTCCATTTTTCACAGTACATTTAGTTTGCCTAAATAAACAGAGTTGTATTTTCGTTGTTTTTAAATGCAGGCTTGTGGGATTATGCTCATGCAAACATCGCACCTGCAGTCACTTAGCAGTAGAGCACCCCCTTCGTAGCAGCTCCGTCACAGCACAGCACCTGGCCTTTTCTGGCTTTGGCCGAGGCAACAAGGAAATTAAAGCTCACTATTCCAAGCCAAGCATGGAAGCTAAAATACAAAAGAATGTCAGCCCAATGGGAGGAACCGGGAGAGATGAATGCTCCATAAAACACAAGCAGCTATGGGCCTGAGACCCCACAGTCTAACACGAGCTGGAAAAAAATAATACAAAAGTCCACCCACAAACAGATAAGCACAACAAAGCGGAATGATACTGTGCATTGTCCCTGCTCCATGGGTGGAATGAAAGAGAAAAGGATGGACAAAGAGGCTAGACTGCCCACTGTGAAGCAAGAATTATTAATGGACACAGAAACAAGCAAGTGAGAGTCCGTGAAATGGGATTTAGCCCACAGAGATGTATACCAAGGTATACTTGGTCAAACACATATGCTTGACCTTAAAATGACTTCAAAAAAATGGTGTCAATTTTCACAACTTTAAAATTTTACTATGTGGGAACCTGCATTTACATGCGTTTATTTTTGTGCTCAGCTCTCACCCTGTAGGCAGGAGTTATTGCTGTCTTAAACACACGTGGAAATTTAAACACACTTTGGTAATCGGATTTCAGTGCAGAGCTAAGCGAAACATGCTAAAGTATAAAAAGTAGCATTGTCCTTAGGCCCTACTTATTTGTTCAAAAATGACTATTTTAATCACATGGCAATCTTTTCTGCTTTCATTGAAAAACAAAAACAGAAATGAATCTTTTGAATTTAGTATATTGTAAAAATCCTCATTTACTCCTGTGTAAAAGCATACTTGTGCAGAATTTAAACAACTTTATAATATTATCAACTCACTATTTTCAATCACACATCTCCCCTTATAGCTACACCATTCCATTTCCATTAGTAAATATTTTACCTTCTTTCTTAATTGTGCAGTTTAAACCATGGGTTTGACTGTCTTCCTTTAAATTTGACCTTCCTTTAGATTTATATGGTATTATGATGAATAAAGAAATAATTTTAGGGTAGCTCATTTGTGCACAGGTGTAGGGACATAAATGTCCTCTCCGTGGCTTATAGTTGTGGTCCCCTGCCCTGAGTGCCCTATTTTGAGTATCAGATATCCTGGTCTGGGTGGAGGGGTGAGGGGGTTTGGAGAGGGTTGTGTTCTTGTGGGGACTTGAGTGTGATAACACACTTACGCTGTGGGGACTTACAATGTGGGGGCCTGAACCCAGGTCCCCACAAGGCAATGTATTCTAAATGGTAAAAAAAATGGCCTCAGGAACATGTGCCAATTTTTACAACTCTTTAAAAACTGCCTTGTGGGGACCTGTGTTTCACCAAATGTTTAAGGTTTTGCTCAGGTCTGCCCCTGTAGACAGGAGGCAGTACTCCACTCTTAAACACACTTCGCATTTAAAATAAAATGTTCTTTATATGACCTTAGATTTTTTGATCCGAATATTGTTATTGGTTTTATAAATCTGGGTCAATATTGAATTCCAGAATACTTCACTATTGCGGTTTGATTCTTAACTGCAATTAAAGAAAGATGGTGCAATAAGTTGCGATACAATTGGTTTTATGATTTTTGGCAAAAAATGTTGGCAAATAAAAAAAATAATTAAAAAAAAATTAGAGGCATCACCGCTTATTGCTACATTTTAATGCCTGTGCCAAGAATTCAAGTCTTTATTTTGCTTTGGGGTTGTTTACATTCTAATATGCATTATGGAATTGTGCTTTTAGATGATGGTTAGATGGGAAACAGCATTTACAACACAATGCCTTTAAAACAAAGCATTTACCATGCGTGCCTTTACCACCCAGGTACATTTTTGTGCCTTTACCACTCGTATCTTTACCATCCATGGATTGAAGTGGGGGTTATGGGGGGAGAGTGGTGTGTGGGGGGAAGGTGTAGATAGATAGCGGTAAGGGTAATTTTAGGGTTTAGGGATGGTAAGTGTGCTTTACGCTGGGTGGTGGTAAAGGTTAGTAAGAGTAATGTTAGGATTACGGAGTGGGTAGTATGTGTAATTTTAGGTGTGGGCAGTGGGAAAGGGTGGGAAGGGTATTTTACGGTTTAGGAGTAGGTAGTTGATAAACGGTGATGGTGGTAATTTTAGGGTCTAGGGTTGGCAGTAGTAAAGGAAGGTCAAGAGTCAATTAAAACATCATATATATATATATATATATATATATATATATATATATATATATATATATATATATATATAAAAATCGAACTAGCGATAGCCAGTAGGTAGTAATGATTAGGACCAACTTTTCCCATAGACATAAGTTTCTTGTTTTGCTAATAACTTTGGTGCCCTTTGATGGATCTTGATGAGATTTTAAAAACTTGTATGCTAGTTGGTTCAGCTGGTGTCTGGAAAGTTTAGGGGTGATTCATTTTCGCTTTTTCCCCATCCAATGTCTACAGGGATTTTTCATTTTTTGAACAGGACTACAGCGTGAACCGCTGAATGGAGTCACACCACATTTGGCACATTTTGTATTATGTGAAGACAGGTATTAAAAGCAGATCTATAAACAATTTGTTCATGCATCTTACAAGTCATTACATGATAGGTTCTCTATTTCAGTTTTGCCTTAGTGTTGAATACAGCTTCTCATTGAAAGTGCTTAAGTGCACAATGCTTAACTCCTTACTTGATATTTATTTTTTTGAGTTGAAAAGAAAGTTTAACCCTCTATCTTTGCATTTGGAGGTTAGAATGATGGAGCTGGACACTTTGTTTTTTGTCATAACTTTAAAAAAAAAAAAAAAGCTATCATGCAATATGAAATGATTTTATATATGCAATTGTGTGACGATGGTCAGAGCATGACTCTAGTCTATTAACATAGGCTTTTTTTTTTTTTTAACTTGTTTCCCTCTGGGAAGACTGCCTAAAGGTTGTTAAGGTAAAAAAAAAAAAACAGTTATGAGGATTGAACAGACATTAATTACGTCAGGGTATGTAGAATACATTTTGTATGTGAGGTGCGTGTAAGTGTGCGCCCAGCTGACCGGCAGTGCAGTTGTGTGCATGCTTTTTCTGCATTCCTGATAACTCTCCTGAGGTGCTCCATAAGTTTGTAAAAAGGAGACCTAGGAAGCAATAGTATTTTATGTTTCAGCAATCCTGTCCCAAACATACACAAACTATCATCTAATATTTTGAAATAGTTTCTTCCTCTCTGAAGCCTGTTGCACTTCCACTGTTCGTGCCAAACAACAGGCTTCAAATTAAAAACATTGCCATCGGGTGAAAGGACTGGTGAAATACACAGATCAATGAGAGTGGCAGTAGCTGGCAAATGATAGAAAAGTAACAGCACTTTATAAAAACTAAGTGCTGGATGAGAAGCAAGTGCAGCCCTCCAACACACATCACCCCTACGCTCTGGACACTCTTGCTTAGCCTCGCAAACTAGACCCGACTCGTGATGCTCTAGAAGAGAGAAGAAAATTGTACTGACTGCAATTTCGCTTTTTTTGTTTTTGCTAAAGTTCGCGTCTAAAACACAATTGGGTTAAACCACAAAAACAAGTTAAAGTGCGTGGCCCATCAGAGTTAAGAACACTGAACTTTCTAAGAAACATGGTAGATCTCAATGAAAGTGGCTCTGTACAGTTCAAAACCATACATATTGCTATTTACTGGCTGCCAAACAAATCCACAATTACAAGTTAAAGCATTCATTTAAAAAATAAAAATAAACACTTCTTGCTAGCTTCAATAAGCACTGTGCAGCAGCATCTTTCTCTGGCCGTGCCTGATGCTTCTTTCAAATGGTATTTGCAACGGCAACCAAAATGTGATGGGGAAGACTGGGGAGAGGGAGAGTGTTCTTTTCATTGGATCATCGGCTCGGATTTCATTGGATCAGCTTCCTTGACTGACTTCTGTTGCCAGGCTGGGAAGGTAAAACCCAAAGGCCTCAATCTGCATACATTAACACCTGAACTGCCCATCAATGTCTACCCCCCAGAAAGCATTGTTCTGTCAATACAGCGTTCTCTTCCTCAGTTCCCAAGAACGAGTGGCAGGTTTCTTTTCTTAATTTGTTAAGGGCTTCTTTGCAGGGCAGGTGTTTTAAGCTAGTCTTTTACTGCCATAATATTAACTTGATTTTACATGGCACTTCTTGCCACAGTTTTGCCCATTGTAGTGTTTAAATAATTTAATGGTGAAAGAGAAAAACAAAGAAAACATGAACAGTCCTTAATCAATGTAATGGTCATTGTGTCAGAGGCTTGCAGCCTACAATCTTTCTAGTATTTTAACCACTTCGCTGCCAGGCCTTTTCCCCCTCCTGTGCCAGGCCTTTTTTTGCCTATTTGGGGCAGTTCGCGCTTAGGCCCGCATAACTTTTTGTCCACATAAGCTAACCAAGCCAAATTTGCGTCCTTTTTTTCCAACATCCTAGGGATTCTGGAGGTACCCAGACTTTGTGGGTTCCCCTGAAAGAGGCCAAGAAATTGGCCAAAATACAGGGAAAATTTTGTTTTTTTCAAAAAAATTGGAAAAAGTGGCTGCAGAAGAAGGCTTGTGGTTTTTCCCCTAAAAATGGCATCAACAAAGGGTTTGCGGTGCTAAACTCAGCAGCTTCCCAGCTTTCAGGAACAGGCAGACTTGAATCCGAAAACCCAATTTTTCAACACAATTTTGGCATTTTACTGGGGCATACCCCATTTGTGCAATTTTTTGTGCTTTCAGCCTCCTTCCAGTCAGTGACAGGAATGGTCATGAAACCAATGCTGGATCCCAGAAACCTAAACATTTCTGAAAAGTAGACAAAATTCTGAATTCAGCAAGGGGTCATTTGTGTAGATCCTACAAGGGTTTCCTACAGAAAATAACAGCTGAAAAAGAAAAATATTGAAATTGAGGTGAAAAAAACATCAATTTTTCTCTACTTTTTACTCTGTAACTTTTCCCTGCAATGTCAGATTATCGAAAGCAATATACCGTTACGTCTGCTGGACTCCTCTGGTTGCGGGGATATATAGGGTTTGTAGGTTCATCAAGAACCCGAGGAACCCAGAGCCAATAAATGAGCTGCACCCTGCAGTGCGTTTTCATTCTATACCGGGTATACAGTAATTCATTTGCTGAAATATAAGGAGTAAAAAATAGCTATCAAGAAAACCTTTGCATTTCCAAAAAGGGCACAAGATAAGGTGTTGAGGAGCAGTGGTTATTTGCACATCTCTGAATTCCGGGGTGACCATAGTAGCACGTGAATTACATGGAATTTCTCAAATAGATGTCTTTTTTACACACACCCCTATATTTGGAAGGAATAAATGTAGAGAAAGACAAGGGGCAATAACACTTGTTTTGCTATTCTATTTTCCCCCAAGTCTCCCTATAAAAATGATACCTCACTTGTTTGGGTAGGCCTAGCGCCCGCGACAGGATATGCCCCAAAACACAACCTGGACACATCACAGAAAACAGAGCTGTTTTTAGCAAAGTGACTACCTGTAGATTTTGGCCTCTAGCTCAGCCGCCACCTAGGGAAACCTACCAAACCTGTGCATTTCTGAAAACTAGAGACCTAGGGGGATCCAAGGAGGGGTGACTTGCGGGGCTCGGACCAGGTTCTGTTACCCAGAATCCTTGGCAAACCTCAAAATTTGGCTAAAAAAACACATGTTCCTCAAATTTCTGTGGCAGAAAGTTCTGGAATCTGAGAGGAGCCACAAATTTCCTTCCACCCAGCGTTCCCCCACCTCTCCCGATAAAAATGATACCTCACTTGTGTGGGTAGGCCTAGCGCCCGCGACAGGATATGCCCCAAAACACAACGTGGACATATCACAGAAAACAGAGCTGTTTTTAGCAAAGTGACTACCTGTAGATTTTGGCCTCTAGCTCAGCCGCCACCTAGGGAAACCTACCAAACCTATGCATTTCTGAAAACTAGAGACTTAGGGGAATCCAAGGAGGGGTGACTTGTGTGGCTCGGACCAGGTTCTGTTACCCAGAATCCTTTGCAAACCTCAAAATTTGGCTAAAAAAACACATGTTCCTCACATTTCTGTGGCAGAAAGTTCTGGAATCTGAGAGGAGCGACAAATTTCCTTCCACCTAGCGTTCCCTCACGTCTCCCGATAAAAATGATACCTCACTTGTGTGGGTAGGCCTAGCGCCCGCGACAGGATATGCCCCAAAACACAACGTGGACATATCACAGAAAACAGAGCTGTTTTTAGCAAAGTGACTACCTGTAGATTTTGGCCTCTAGCTCAGCCGCCACCTAGGGAAACCTACCAAACCTGTGCATTTCTGAAAACTAGAGACCTAGGGGAATCCAAGGAGGGGTGACTTGTGTGGCTCGGACCAGGTTCTGTTACCCAGAATCCTTTGCAAACCTCAAAATTTGGCTAAAAAAACACATGTTCCTCACATTTCTGTGGCAGAAAGTTCTGGAATCTGAGAGGAGCCACAAATTTCCTTCCACCCAGCGTTCCCCCACGTCTCCCGATAAAAATGATACCTCACTTGTGTGGGTAGGCCTAGCGCCCGCGACAGGATATGCCCCAAAACACAACGTGGACATATCACAGAAAACAGAGCTGTTTTTAGCAAAGTGACTACCTGTAGATTTTGGCCTCTAGCTCAGCCACCACCTAGGGAAACCTACCAAACCTGTGCATTTCTGAAAACTAGAGACCTAGGGGAATCCAAGGAGGGGTGACTTGCGGGGCTCGGACCAGGTTCTGTTACCCAGAATCCTTTGCAAACCTCAAAATTTGGCTAAAAAAACACATGTCCCTCACATTTCTGTGGCAGAAAGTTCTGGAATCTGAGAGGAGCTACAAATTTCCTTCCACCCAGCGTTCCCCCAAGTCTCCCGATAAAAATGATACCTCACTTGCGTGGGTAGGCCTAGCGCCGGCGACAGGAAACACCCCAAAGTGCAACGTCGACACATCCTAAATTTTGGAAAAAAACAGAGGTGTTTTTTGCGAAGTGCCTACCTGTAGATTTTGGCCTCTAGCTCAGCCGGCACCTAGGGAAACCTACCAAACCTGTGCATTTCTGAAAACTAGAGACCTAGGGGAATCCAAGGAGGGGTGACTTGCGGGGCTCGGACCAGGTTCTGTTACCCAGAATCCTTTGCAAACCTCAAAATGTGGCTAAAAAAACACATGTCCCTCACATTTCTGTGGCAGAAAGTTCTGGAATCTGAGAGAAGCTACAAATTTCCTTCCACCCAGCGTTCCCCCCAAGTCTCCCAATAAAAATGATACCTCACTTGCGTGGGTAGGCCTAGCGCCGGCGACAGGAAACACCCCAAAGCGCAACGTGGACACATCCTAAATTTTGGAAAAAAACAGAGGTGTTTCTTGCGAAGTGCCTACCTGTAGATTTTGGCCTCTAGCTCAGCCGGCACCTAGGGAAACCTACCAAACCTGTGCATTTCTGAAAACTAGAGACCTAGGGGAATCCAAGGAGGGGTGACTTGCGGGGCTCGGACCAGGTTCTGTTACCCAGAATCCTTTGCAAACCTCAAAATTTGGCTAAAAATACACATGTTACTCACATTTCTGTGGCAGAAAGTTCTGGAATCTGAGAGGAGCTACAAATTTCCTTCCACCCAGCGTTCCCCCAAGTCTCCCGATAAAAATGATACCTCACTTGCGTGGGTAGGCCTAGCGCCGGCGACAGGAAACACCCCAAAGCGCAACGTGGACACATCCTAAATTTTGGAAAAAAACAGAGGTGTTTTTTGCGAAGTGCCTACCTGTAGATTTTGGCCTCTAGCTCAGCCGGCACCTAGGGAAACCTACCAAACCTGTGCATTTCTGAAAACAAGAGACCTAGGGGAATCCAAGGAGGGGTGACTTGCGGGGCTCGGAGCAGGTTCTGTTACCCAGAATCCTTTGCAAACCTCAAAATTTGGCTAAAAATACACATGTTACTCACATTTCTGTGGCAGAAAGTTCTGGAATCTGAGAGGAGCCACAAATTTCCTTCTACCCAGCGTTCCCCCAAGTCTCCCGATAAAAATGATACATCACTTGTGTGGGTAGGACTAGCGCCCACGAAAGGAAAGGGCCCAAAACACAACGTGGACACATCACATTTTTTTATAAAAAGCAGTGCCTACCTGTGGATTTTGGCCTGTAGCTCAGCCGACACCTGAGGAAACCTAGCAAACCAGTGCATTTTTGAAAACTAGAAACCCAGGGGAATCCAAGATGGGGTGACTTGCGGGGCTCTGACCAGGTTATGTTACCCAGAATCCTTTGCAAACATCAAAATTTGGCCCAAAAAACACTTTTTCCTCTCATTTCGGTGACAGAAAGTTCTGGAATCTGAGAGGAGCCACAAATTTCCTTCCACCCAGCGTTCCCCTAAGTCTCTCGATAAAAATGGTACATCACTTCTGTGGGTAGGCCTAGCGCCCACAAAAGGAAATGGCCCAAAACACAACGTGGACACAACATATTTTTTCACAGAAAACAGAGGTGTTTTTTGCAAGGTGCCTACCTGTGGTGTTTGGCCTGTAGCTCAGCCGGCCCCAGGGGGGGGGGCAGAAATGCCCTAAAATAAATTTGCCCCCCCAACCCCCACCCTCCCCCGCCGGGAGCGACCCTTGCCTACGGGGTCGCTCCCCCTGCGTGACATTGGCACCAAAAAACAAATCCCCGGTGCCTAGTGGTTTCTGCCCCCTTGGGGGCAGGTTGACCTAAACTCAGCCAATCTGCCCCCAAGGGGGGCAGAAATGGCCTAAATACAATTTGTCCCCCAGGGGAGCGACTTTTGCCTGATGGGTCGCTCCCCATCTCTAAAAAAAAAAAAACAAAGAAAAAAAAGAAAAATTCCCCTGGCGCCTAGAGGTTTCTGCCCCCCCCCCCCCCAGGGGCAGAAATGGCCTAAAATAAACTTGCCCCCCCAACACCCACCCCCCCCCCGGGAGCGACCCTTGCCTACGGGGTCGCTCCCCCTGCGTGACATTGGCGCCAACAAACAAATCCCCGGTGCCTAGTGGTTTCTGCACCCTTGGGGGCAGATTGACCTAAAATTGGCCAATCTGCCCCCAGGGGGGCAGAAATGGTCTAAATACAATTTGCCCCCCCAGGGGAGCGACCCTTGCCTGATGGGTCGCTCCCCATCTCTAAAAAAAGAAACAACAAAAAAAAAAACACACAAAAATAAAATTGCCCTGGCGCCTAGAGTGTTCTGCCCCCCCCCCCGGGGGCAGTTCGGCCTAATAATAGGCCGATCTGTCCCCCGGGGGGGCAGAAATGGCCTAAAATAAATTTGCCCCCCCAACCCCCACCCCCCCCCCGGGAGCGACCCTTGCCTACGGGGTCGCTCCCCCTGCGTGACATTGGCGCCAACAAACAAATCCCCGGTGCCTAGTGGTTTCTGCCCCCTTGGGGGCAGATTGACCTAAAATTGGCCAATCTGCCCCCAGGGGGGCAGAAATGGTCTAAATACAATTTGCCCCCCCAGGGGAGCGACCCTTGCCTGATGGGTCGCTCCCCATCTCTAAAAAAAGAAAAAAAAAAAAAAAAACACACAAAAAAAAAATTGCCCTGGCGCCTAGAGTGTTCTGCCCCCCCCCCCGGGGGCAGTTCGGCCTAATAATAGGCCGATCTGTCCCCCGGGGGGCAGAAATGGCCTAAAATAAATTTGCCCCCCCAACTCCCCCCCCCCCCCGGGAGCGACCCTTGCCTACGGGGTCGCTCCCCCTGCGTGACATTGGTGCCAAAAAACAAATCCCCGGTGCCTAGTGGTTTCTGCCCCCTTGGGGGCAGATTGACCTAAAATTGGCCAATCTGCCCCCAGGGGGGCAGAAATGGTCTAAATACAATTTGCCCCCCCAGGGGAGCGACCCTTGCCTGATGGGTCGCTCCCCATCTCAAAAAAAGAAACAACAAAAAAAAAACACACAAAAAAAAAAATTGCCCTGGCGCCTAGAGTGTTCTGCCCCCCCCCCCCCCGGGGGCAGTTCGGCCTAATAATAGGCCGATCTGTCCCCCGGGGGGGCAGAAATGGCCTAAAATAAATTTGCCCCCCCAACCCCCACCCCCCGCCCCCCGGGAGCGACCCTTGCCTACGGGGTCGCTCCCCCTGCGTGACATTGGCGCCAAAAACCAAATCCCCGGTGCCTAGTGGTTTCTGCCCCCTTGGGGGCAGATTGACCTAAAATCGGCAAATCTGCCCCTAGGGGGGCAGAAATGGTCTAAATACAATTTGCCCCCCAGGGGAGCGACCCTTGCCTGATGGGTCGCTCCCCATCTCTAAAAAAAAGAAAGAACAAAAAAAAAAAAACACAAAAAAAAAAAATTGCCCTGGCGCCTAGAGGTTTCTTCCCCCCCTGGGGGCAGATCGGCCTAATAATAGGCCGATCTGCCCCCAGGGGGGGCAGAAATGGCCTAAAATAAATTGCCCTCCCCCCCAGGGAGCGACCCTTGCCTAAGGGGTCGCTCCCTTTGCGTGAAATTCACGCAAAGAAAAAACTCCCTGGTGTCTAGTGGTTTCTACCCCCCTTGGGGGCAGATTGGCCTCATCAAAATAGGCCAATCTGCCCCCAAGGGAGGCAGAAATGGCCAAAATATAATTTTCCCCCAAGGGGAGCGACCCTTGCCTAAGGGGTCGCTCCCCACCAAAAAAAAAAAAAATGAAACAAAAAAAAAAAAAAAGGTCCCTGGTGCCTAGAGGTTTCTGCCCCCCCTGGGGGCAGATCGGCCTAATAGTAGGCCGATCTGCCCCCAGGGGGGACAGAAAAGGCCTTCCCGAAAATATGCCCCCCCTGGGAGCGACCCTTGCCCAAGGGGTCGCTCCCTTTTGTCAATAACAATAATAAAAATAAAAAAAACCCTGGTGTCTAGTGGTTTCTACCCCCCTTGGGGGCAGATTGGCCTCATCAAAATAGGCCAATCTGCCCCCAAGGGGGGCAGAAATGGCCAAAATATAATTTTCCCCCAAGGGGAGCGACCCTTGCCTAAGGGGTCGCTTCCCACCTCAATAAAAAAAAATGAACCAGGGGGGGCAGAAAAGGCCTTTTCAAAAAAATGCCCCCCCTGGGAGCGACCCTTGCCCAAGGGGTCGCTCCCTTTAGTCAATTTCAAAGAAAAAAAAATCCCTGGTGTCTAGTGGGGTTTCAAAAGCCGGATTGCAAGCAATCCGGCTTTTGAAACCCTCGGAGGGACTTCAAAGGGAAGGAAATACTTTTCCTTCCCTTTGAAGCCCCTCCGGGCCTCCCAAGTGATTGAAAAAGAAATGCTTTTTCAATCGCGCTGGAAGCAGAGCTTCCAGCGCGACTAGGGAGGCCCCTGTGACAAATCAGCGCGCGCTCGCCCGCTGACGTCACAGGGGGGGGGGGGTGGGGGGGGTCGGGGGTGGAAGGGGAAGGGATTCCCCGGTCAGCCCTGACCTGGGGGGGTGGGGGGGCGTCCCTCGGGAGGAGCGCTAGCGCTTCTCCCGAGGGAAGCATTCAGGACGTAATGGTTACGTCCATGGCGCCACACGGGCGCTGCCATGGACGTAACCATTACGTCCGTGGCGGGGAAGGGGTTAAGAAAAAAATAAAATCAGGAAAAGACTGAGGGGCAGATTTAAGTAAAGTGGCGCTGCATCTAGTACCACAAAAATAATGGCCCTATTCCTGCAGAGTACATAGAGGCCCATTATAAATACTGGTATGCCTCCTTTTAACGCCTGCTCTGAGCCGCACATGTGCATCAAAATACATGCTGCAAATGCAGCATAAGGTGGCGCTAGGGGCTTATAAATATGCCCCTGAATCATTAGAAGTTATAGTGCAGATTCTACGATGACCAATAGATTCCACTGAAGTGTATAGAGCAGAGTTTCTGTCTGTATTTCACACAGGAATAAAGGTGCGCATTTCAAGTCTTAAGAAGGGAATTGTAAATGCCCCCAAGATGTTTGTGGTAGGACAAAATAGAGGAGTTTTGCAATAGCTTGTGAATGTTTTAGTCATGTAACAAACGTGAATGGTGCTGCTTTAAAAAGATACACAATATATGACTGAGCAGTTTGAAAAAAGAAAAAAAAAAAAAAAAAGAAGATGCACACAAACGTCGTTTGCTACAAACCAGAGGTAGCATCTTTATGCATTACCTGTTGCAAAATTTATGTAAACCCTTTCCTTCTTGTGCTCTTCTAATATTCCACATATGGTTGTACCAAACATAAATAAAGTATATTATAGGTAAAGCAAATATTGCTGAATTTTATATTTAAAAAAATTAAATTCACATACGTCTAAAACACATAGAAGTACAGTTTGGCATCAACAGTGCAAGACTCCCTTTTGCAAAACAGAGGTACAGGACAAGCAGCAGCATTCCAGCTGCTTACACACACACAGTATAAGTGCAACTTGGCTATCAGCACGTCCTTTCACATTCCTTGGCATACACAAACTAAGTGCAGCACAGGCAGATGAGCCACCAACTTCACTCATCTACATAGAATAGGTTCCACTCAAGGCTGAGCACTGCAAGCTCCCCCTACATAGAGCAGGCAGATAGCCCATACACGGTAATAGTGCATGCTTCCTTTGTACATGCAGAATAGGTATAGCACATACAACAGCTCAAACATTAGTCACACACAAATCAAGAACAGATATACCAGATTAACTAGGAACACAGCCTTCTGTTCTAGCTAAAACAGGTACTACACAGGTTGCAGCTGTGAAGAGGGGCCATGTGCCCCCTCGTATCCCAGGGAGTGCCACCTCCCCAGGACTGAAATTAAATAATGAAGGCGGTCAGTCCCAGGCCCCTGGTGACCACTACCTCCCCGGGGCTATCTAAAATGTTGGACGAAGGCCCCCTGTTGGAGCCAATAATGGACCTGGGGACTGCCACCCTCCAGGGCCGGCTCCCGCTATGTCCCAGGGTGCCCATCCCCCAGGACATGGCTGTTTGCTCTGACTTGGCAGGAGTTTTGATAGATCCCGCAAAGTCAGACAAATGCTCTGCTTCCAGCAGGCGAGAGCGGTCAAACAGCTCTCGCCCGCTAGAAGTAGAGGTTTCCTCTGTTTCCCTGCCCACAGAGATGCGTGCAGAGAAACAATTGTTTTTGCACACAGGGAGCTACATATTTAGCAGCTCTCTGTGTGCAAAAGCAATGCTGGCTCCCACAGGAGGCAGGGAGCAGGCTGGGACCGCTGGGGCCTTCAGGCACCCACGGTCCCATTGCACACTGGATGTCCTGCAGGGCTCCCAGGAGATATAGCTGGGCCTCAGGGAACGGGGTCCCGGAGGTAAAAAATTGGCCCATGGAGGAGGGCTGCGCGTCCCCCATCCTCCATTTAATTAAGGCCGGGTCCCAGGGCTGGGGTTCCAAGGGGCGAGATTGGCCCTGGAAGTGGGGATGCGTTGCCCCATCCTCCATTTAATAGAGGTGGGCCCTGGAAGATGGGGGCCCTGGTAGCCAAAACAGGCCAATAGAGGGGTGCTACCATGCCTCACTCTCCCATGGAATGGAGGTAGGCCTCAGGGGATGGGGTCTCCAGGGCCGATATGGACCTGGGGAGTGGGGCCACGCAGCCCCTCTCCTCCATTAAATAGAGGTGGAACTAGGGGGAGGAGGATCTTTGTAGTCTTGTTGGTCTCGCTACAGGAGGATTCATGGTATCACATGATTCTGGAGAAAGATGCATGAGGGAAGAATCGTATTGCCAACACACAGACAAGGGCACTCATGACATTTCCTTGTGCTCCATTACCGAGCTATGGTGAATACATACTGGACATTTACCCAAGGAGGCAGAGAGAACTCCACTTTAGATATTTTATGCAAAGCTGTAGACTCTTGTTGGATAAACGGGTAGGTGAGGTTCCCTTGTTGCAGAGTCACTCACACAACTACTGACACACCCACACACTCACAGACCCCATCAGAGACATATACACACTCACAGACCCACTCAAACTCATGCACTCATTCACACACCCACTTAGACACTCATGCACCCTGTCAGTGACCCACTCAGATATTCACGCACTCACTCACAGACCCAATCAGACTCACATACAAACACTCACAGACTCAGACACTCACAGACCCACTCAGAGACACTCTCACACACGCTCTCACACCCAGAGACACCATCTTACACCTACTCTCACACCCAGACTGACACTCTCACACTCTCACAACCAGAGAGACAGTCTCTGCAGCCAACTCCCCTAACATATGGCCAAAGGCGGTGTACAGAGCAGGATGGCTGGTTAGGAGAGGGTGGCTGCAACCACCACCACACACGGACGAAAGCTGTGCGCGGCAGTGATTGGATTAGTGTATAGTAATGAAAATGACTTTACATTAAGAAAAGAAAACATAGAACTTCACTGAAAAAAAAAAAAAAAGCAAAGGTCACAGGGACGTTATAGTTAGGTTCTGAATTTACTCACACAAAAACAGAGAAATTCAGCAGTTATAACTAGAGTTATTTCAAGTCACTATAACCCGTGGCTTAAGGTAACTAGAACTCGTGCCCTCGCCATGCACTGCTAATTACCCCATAAAGTACAGCATTCATGACAACTTTTATACTATCAATAAAAATATCAATGAAATATTAGAAGTCAAATTATTGAAGAATAAACTGTGGGGCACGAGTTATAGTTACTTGAACTAACTGCTGAATTTCTCTGGTTTTGTGAAAGTAAATTCAGAACCCAACTATAATGTCCCTGTAACCTTTGGTTTTTTGAGTAAATAAATATATATATATATATATATATATATATATATATATATATGTATATATATTTACAGTTCGGACCTAATTTCTATAGACAAAAATGTTTTTGACTTTGCTAGATATTTCATGCCGTTTGACAAATCTTTACTAAATTTCCCCCAAAAAGTGTGCCCACGGGTCTTGTTGTGTCTGGAAAACTTTGGGGTCAAGTGGGAGCCAAGAAAAAAACATGTCTGCTATTTAGGGATCCTAAAAGATGATGTTTATAGATTGTGCATGAAGATCTTAACTGGAAAATTCATTGTGTGGCATTTTGTGGCCAGATCAACTATTTGCTTTCCTTATTATCTACTGGAGTACTTACCACTGGCAGTGTTGCTTCTTTTTATTTTATTTAGTTACATCTTATCATAAGCACACTTAAGTCTACATATAATTCTTACTTGTTTGACTGTGCTTTTGGTGTGCCCCAGATCATTTTCTGAATCTTAACCAATCAATCAGTCAGAGGGGACACAAGGCCAAATCTCTCCGGTGCTTTTGAGCACTTTTAAGTATCAGACCCCACCGATAATCATTAATATCATCTTGCTTTTCATCGGTTCCATGACCTTCGGGAATGGTTCGGTTATTGTGTTGACATCCTTTGGATCAGTTTGAGAGTCTTTCTTTGGCCCACACCAAGGCTGCAATTACATGCCTGGTTTCAAGGGTAGTGAGTGGAGTGCATCTATTATAAACAGGGTATTTCTTGTACCACAAGATGTTTAAGCAGCACTAGGGCTATCACGATGAGCATTGTGAATCAAGACATGTTGGTCAATAACATTATGGTAATTAGTTCCTTTTGGTGACGTCTCTAGATGTGCTGCTGCTATATATTTATTAAAGAAATCCTTTTTTACTTGTGAACCAGTTTAGAGTTTATTTTATAACTGTTGGCAATAGAATTTAACCAAGTTTGACAGGCATGTGCAGCCTGACCTTTGGCCCGGGTGCAGCATGCATGCGTCCCATGCTGTGGGAATGATGACAAAGCTTTATGTGCAGATGTCCCAGCCCACATCCTCCACCTCTGATCTGGGCAGCCTAAAAATAAGGATCCTAGGACTGAAAGTTTCTATAATATCTCTTACATCCCACGTGGAGGCATGATGTGCAAGGCCTGCTTCCTCAATCTCACCCTCCTCTGGGGAGGCAAAGAACAGAATCCTGGGACTGCAAGTCCCTGTAATGTCTCTTGCTTTCTCTAACCTTGCACTACCAGCCCCTTTTAGAAAATCTTGTAGGGCTCAAAAAATGCTGTTTTTCAATCTGTTAAAGGCTTCTATATTTCACATAGTAACATTTTAAGAATGTCTCTTTTTCCATGAAAAAGGAAGTTTTACAACTGTCGAAAGTAGTCTATCAAGAGAACCAACAGTGCCATTGATAAAACCCAGTTATATAACCCAGGTAGACAATATGGGCTACCAAGCTTTGGACTAAAGATTGTAAAAAAACAAACAAAAAAAAAAAATTACTATTAACCCTACTATTAATATGGGCACATTTCAATAATGTTACTTTCCCCGAGAAAAAAAGTTCATTGCATTACTGCCAGTGTGACTTTCCCTATTTTTCCATTAAGGTAACCGTAGCACTATTTTGGCAATCTACTGTAAGACCCATGGACAAAACGTGTATTCCTAACCAAGTAAATATTTCTATTTTGTGAAAGACTGCTATATTTAACATTTTGACAAAGTTCCATTTCCCATGAAAAATGTACGGTCAAATTGTGTTTTTTTTCTTCTCTGGAACAAAGGGGCCTACCAGCTCAATTCAGAAAACAGAGATTAATACTCTATGTTCAAAGAACCCTCACCTGTAAAAGTGATTTTTAACTTTGTGAAAGACTCCCGACTTTAACCTGGGCATATTTAAAGTTTTTTTTTTTTCTTTTTTTTTTTTAAAGGCTGTTGCACGGCTTTTTAAATTCTCTTAATTCCTAAACACAAGATTCACCGGTCTATTTGGGGGAGTAAACCCCAAAAACACCAATATACAACATTTGGGCTCCTCACATTTGTTTTTTTAACACTGTGAAAGACATTTTTATTAATGTGGGCACATTTGAGTTCTTTATCAACATGAAAATGGCATGTGTATATCAGCCACAGCGACTTTCCCTACTCTTACACAATGAGCCTACCAGCTCAGTTCAGCAACTCAAATTGTCAGACTCATGTATAAGATTTGGCCTTCTAAAATCAGTATCTTCAGCTCTGTCATAAACATGACTTTTTATGAAGACTTCAGTTGCACCATTGCCGAAGTACCTTCTCTACTTCCTGTTCAAGAATTCCTGTTTCACACCCCACATCAAAACGTGAATTCACATTCAGTTCGAATGGATTTTTCAACTTTGTGAAAGTCTCCCATGTTTAGCATGTGCACATCTTGAGAATGTTACGTTTCCCATTACCAGACAGTTGCACCACGGTCAATGTCTTTTTATTACTCTTGCACAAAGTGACAGCTACCCCCATGCATGAAAACCCGTTGTATGTACCCCTTACAGAACTTGTGCTCCCAAATGCAGCAAACCTTTTAACTTTGTTAAACAAGCTTTATGTATTTATATAGAGTGCTAGGCTAACTAGCTAGCAAAGAACACAGAGAAGGGGGAAGAAGAATAAATAATTTGAGAGAAATAAAAGCTTTGAAAGTAGAGACCCAATATTTCTTTTTTTAATTCTAGAGACATAATGAAAACATGTGTCTTTCCCTGAACTTATTTTTCATATGTAATAAATGTACAGGGTCAGAAATAATCAGCTGAGAAGTTTAATGAAATCATCAAGTTCTATCTTCCTTCTAGAGACTATTTATAGGGTGGTGACTGGAAAACAAAACAAGAACTCTGATATGTAAATGTTTAAAAAAGTGTATGTCTTCTGGGTGAAAAATGTAAAGCCAATTAAAGCTGCATTTAAAGTGGGATTGTCAGATCAATGGGATAGTTCCAGTCTACATCCTGTGGAGTCTTAAATACCAATCTTACCACATCACATCATTACATGTTTTTTTAATAAACTGTACATTCACTTCTGGTGTCATCTTGATGCTGAATAACATACGTTTATTGTTGCTCAACTCAATGGTAGCCATTTTACCAACCTTGTAAGAATGAAAGGCTAGGTAGAAGCATTAGGATTCAAACATGGGTAGGAGTTTAAAAAAAATCTTTCTAGTGGATACATTAGTCCACTAATTTTACTATGTCTGTGGAGACCAGGGTATCAATATAATCAATCACACTTTATCTTTGTGGGGCATTGAACATAAGTATCCACACAGAGTATCTCTAAATGGGCTTCAACATGTTGGTCGTAAAAGACTACCCCGACAAGGTCTTGAACTTGACAGTCATTGTAACGTCTCCCCCCCTGCCCGGGTACCTATGAAGCAATACGCCACATGGAGCTATGTATTACACCATTTCCGCCTGCCAGCTCAGTGGGGAAATCAAAATAGGGCCGGCGGGGTTGCGGCCTGATGGCGGTATGGCATTGGCGGGCAGCCTCCGCCACCCACCAATGTCATAATCAGGGCCTATAACTCTTCAATGAGCCTTCATGGTGCTTTGATGACTAATCTGGATTGTCTCTTTGAAAACTGGGAACCAGTAGTCAGAGTGTTCATGATCTGCTTCGGTGATGCAGGGGCAATGGCAGTCTGGGATTCTCCAAGTGTCCTCCCTAGTCAGTATCTACATTGACATAAGGGTCTGACAAGCATTGAGCCACATGTTTGAAGTGCAAGGAATATTGCGTGATAGACTTTCCTAGATGTTGGACAGTCACTATGTGCCCTTTACTGGTTACAATGTGAAATGGCTCGGCATCAAAAGGACCATCAGGTTTACGTTGTCGTGGCTGATGAACAAGCACTCGGTCTCCTCAGATGAAGATAATGTTCTTTGCATGTTGCCATTTGTTGGCATAGGCTTCATTTTCTGTTTATGACCCAAGTCTGTTGCACGTGTTTTCGATCTGCCATTGGTCGACTGAGGCAACTTAGTCATTCTGTCTCTCCTGAACATCAATGTTGCAGTGCGTTCACCTGTGGTCGAGTGAAGAGTCAAACAGGAAGCTCATAACGTGGAATTCAAGAAAGGCTTGAACTTGAGCATTTCTAACATAGCATGTGAACAGCTTTGTTTTGTGTACTTACTAAATGTTCAATAAGGCTTTAAGCATGGATCCGCTCTTCTGATTCTTCATATGAATCAGATTGAGGAAGTCTCTGAACTCTCTTCCATTAAAAGGTGAGCCATTGACAGTTTTCAAAATCGTAAGAATGCCTCCATGTCACAAAGATGCCATCTAATCTCTCAATGACTCTTTCTTGAGTGCAAGATGTGAGATCTTCAACTAATGGGAAGCGAAAGTATTCATCCACAATTCCCATCCAGTGATGTCCATTGTCAAGTGGACCAAAAAAGTCAACAGCAATCCTTTCCAAGGGATGCTTTGGTAAATCAGACATGTTCAAAGGATGTTGAATGCTTTTCACTGACAAGCAGTTGCATAGATGACAGGTTTATAACTTTTTCATCGAGATGAGACAACCAGACTATCTCAGAGACCTTGTTTAGTGGCATCGATTACATGATGTCCTTCATGGGCCTCTTCAATCACTTGCTGTCGCAGACCCTCTCTGTTGGACTTTTTAGTTTATGCAGGGTCATCCCCAATCTTTTTGCCTCCTGCCTCCTATTTTGTCTGACCTGTTGCTGTTGTTTTTTTTAACTCTGAGCACTTTACCACTGCTAACCAGTGCTAAAGTGCATATGCCCTCTGTGTAAATTGTATTGTTGATTGGTTTATCTATGGTTGGCGTAATTGATTTATTAGTAAGTCCCTAGTAAAGTGCACTAGAGGTGCCAGGGCCTGTAAATCAAATGCTACTAGTGGGCCTACAGCACTGGTTGTGCCACCCACATAAGTAGCTCTGTAATCATGTCTCAGACCTGCCACTGCAGTGTCGGTGTGTGCAGTTTTGACTGTAAATTCAACTTGGCAAGTGTACCCAGTTGCCAGGCCAAAACCTTCCCTTTTCTTACATGTCAGACACCCATAAGGCAGGCCCTAGGTAGCCCCAAGGGCAGGGTGCAGTGTATGGTTAAGGTAGGACATATAGTGATGTGGTTTATATGTCCGGACAGTGAAATATTGCTAAATTAGTTTTTCACTGTTGTAAGGTCTGTCCCTCTCATAGGTTAATATGGGGGCTACCTTTAAATCTGATTAAAGTGTAGATTCCCTTTGGGAGCGGATGGACATGTGGAGTTTGTGGTCTCTGAGCTCACAATTTAAAAATACATCTTTTATTAAAGTTGATTTTAAGATTGTGTATTTGAAAATACCACTTTTAGAAAGTGAGCATTTTCTTGCTTATACCATTTCTGTGACTCTGCCTGTTTGTGGATTCCCTGTCTGGGTCAGTTTGACAGTTGGGCTGGTTGCACCTCACACTAGACAGTGACACAAAAGGAGCTGGGGTGTAGTCTGCATTTCCTGATGAGCCATCTGTGCTAGGAGAGAGTGGAGGAGTGGTCACTTACACCTGAAAGGGCTGTGCCTGTCCTCACACAATGCAGTCTCCGACCCCCTGGTGAGTGTCTGGGGCCTGGTCTGGGCAAGGCAGAATTTCACATTCAAAAGAGACTTTACTTTGAAGTAGGCGTACTTCAAAAGGAGAAACTGGGTATAAGAAGGGCACCCAAAACCACAGACTTTAGAAACACTTCTGGAACCAAGAAGAACCTCTGCCTGGAGAAGAGCTGAAGAGCTGAGGAAGAAGATCTGCCCTGCCTGTGACTGTGCTTTGTGGAGCTATCCTGCAGTTGCTGCTTCTGCCAGAGTAAGAGGGCAAAGACTGGACTTTGTGTGCCTTCCATCTTGTGAAGAAATCTCCAAGGGCTTGATTTAGAGCTTGCCTCCTGTTGTTTGAAGTCTCAGGGACAGCAAAGACTTCTTTCTTCCAACACCTGGAGTCTCTGGAGAGACTCTTGCTCTGACAAGTGGTGCCCTATCCAGTCCCTGGGCCCTTGAAAGGAAAGCTGGTGGAAATCCAAGGAAATCGACTTCGGATGACTTTCGGACCGACGCCGCTGCTGAATCCGGTGACGCCGCCTGCAACCAACTCCGTGATCTTCGCTGGAATGCGCCGACCTTCGCAGGCCTGACGCCACTGCAGCCCCGCTGAAGTCCGTGACTCCGTAGAAGTCGCCGAACCACGTCATGACCGATGGCGCTCGAAGTGCACGGATTCAACGTTTCGTCGCTATCCCCGACTTCGCGCACCGACTGGTTTTCATTCTTCACCAAAGGTACTGTACTTTGGGGTCTACGGGACTCCGTTTCCGGCGCCGCTGGTGTCCGCTTGTTGGGAACGACTCAGTCACGACGCCGTGTTAACACCTCAAAGCATTTTGCGTTTCTAAGGGCTATTTTTGAGTTTAATCTTTAAAAATTCATAACTTGACGTGTGTATGTCGGATTTTTTTCATTTTGGTCTTGTTTTGTTTAGATACATATTTCCTATTCTTCTAAACTGTTGTGTCATTTTGTAGCGTTTTCATTAAGTTACTGTGTGTGTGGGTACAAATACTTTACACCTAGCACTCTGAAGTTAAGCCTACTGCTCTGCCAAGCTACCAAGGGGGTAAGCAGGGGTTAGCTGAGGGTGATTCTCTTTTACCCGGACTAGAGTGAGGGTCCTTGCTTGAACAGGGGTTAACCTGACTGTCAACCAAAGACCCAATTTCTAACACCCTCATATGACAATTCTTGAATCCCTCAAAATAATTCATTTTTGTGTCACATAAAGTTAATCTTTGACTTTTTCTTTTTTACTTCTCATACTTGCTGTCACTGGTAAGAGGTTGAGTGTGTTGATTCTATGACTGATGGGTGATAATATCTTTTAAACATAGCATGTCACTATCTTGACTCATGGCAGTGACAGTTGGTCCAACAAAATGGCAGCTAGTGTGTTTGATTTCACAAGAAAATGTGTGTAGGCTTCAGCAGTCTTAGATGGGGTACCTTGGCATTGTATAGGCACTTTTGATAATTAGTCAGCACGGTTTTGATCTTTCCCTGAACAATGCACAATCATGTCATTGTATTATTCCTAGACCCCCAAAGTTAAATGCGAGGCGGTATCTTGTCTTTTGCATTGCTAAATAGAGTCAGCAATTATTGATGATCTCTCACAAGCATGAAAGGTTTTCCGTACATAGAAATGTTCAAAGGCTCACAACACTGCTAAACTTTCTTTTTCAGCTTGTGAATATGCACGTTCAGTCTGTGATAAATGTTTACTTGCATGAGCTACAATATGTCTGAGCATTTGGCTGTCCGCTGTGTTGCGCGAGGAGAGCGCCTTACCCGACTGGGCTGGCGTCAACAACTTCAGTATGTAGCTTTGGATCAAAATATGCATTTTAGTAGTGTTTTCAATAGCTTATTTAATTCTTGTAAAACTTCTCACATTCATGTGACCACCGAAATGAAACATTATTTTTTGTTACCTCTCTCAATGGCGTACTCGCAGTGGCAAAGTCTTGTATGTGTGGAACAGCAACTGACCACGCCAAGGAATGAATGTAACATGGAACCATATTGTGGGGGAGTGGCAGTTGACAATGCTTGTAACTTATCTTGATCAGGAATGATGTCCCCTTCAGAACAGATATGGCCAAAGAATTTTAGATCGGTCTTGTTGAATTCACATTTCTCAGCATTTAGCATTAAACCTGCATCAACAAGTAAACACCACATTTGCCGTAACACTTTATCATGTTCTTTCTGAGTAGCTCTGAAAACCAGTATGTCACAGCCATAGCTGAAAGCATTCACAACAGGTTGTATGATATGTCTAATGACATTTTGAAAAATGTCTAGCAGCTGATGACATACCAAATCTTAGTCTTTTGGACCGGAGCAGACCAATATGTGAAGAAAAGGTTCTAATGTACCTGAAATTCTAACTGGAGTTCTAACTGATGAAAACAATTTTTTTTTTTTTTGTTTAAATCAAGGCTAGAGAAGACTTTCACACTGCTGACATGGGAACACAATTGAGAAATGTGTGGACCTGGATGTCATTCTCTTTCAATTGCCTTGTTCACTTGACGCATTTGCAACACACAGATGTGTATAGCTTTTTTGCTGCCCTTTTTTGGTACTACTACTATGGGAGAAACTTGTGGTGTTGGACCAGTGGAAGGCTAATGATATCATGTTTAAGTAATGGTTCAAGTTCCTTTTCAACAGCTTTTTGTAAAAGAAATGCAATTCTTCTGTGTCTTTGAGCAACAGGGCAAACCTCCTCATTGATATGCAATTATTCGTTAATAAATTTACGTTTTCCTAGCCCATGAAATAACAAAGTGAACGGACTTAGGTTTTCATGATGAGCATTCATATTGTAGTTCACGGATATCAGTCCCATGTCAGCAGCTGTGCTGAAACTGAGCAGACAGGCACTTGATGTATACCTTGAAGTACTTAAATGAGGGCTTGCACTTTTGCCTTTGTGTGCTTCAGAGTCACTACCAATTAACCTTTACTTGTCAAAGGCTTTAATGCAGCCCAGGTGTACGCTTATGTCTTTGATGGCGTCAGTCGTAATGGAGATCATTCATCATGCTTCTCCTTAGGCATAATATTTATCAATGCATCACTGTTGATGATAAAAGGTTTTGAACAACCATTTATTTTCGGTGCAGTTTTAGGACAATGTTCGAATGACTTGAGTGCTTTGTCATGTCAGCACTTCTTTGACTGGTATTTCTCCACACATGCGGCCAGTCCAACATGTGCACATTTTTCTGAGGTAAACATTGACATTACACAATCATTATATTCTTCACTTTTACTCAATACTGATACTGAAACTTTTCGATGAGGATTTAGATGTGATTAGTTTTGTTGGGTATCAGTTTATCACAACTGATGTTGCTGCTTGGTCTTGTGGATGCGCATTGAATATCGCTTTTGGAATGTTCAGTCAGCCATTTTGTCTTCTCGCTGTGATGAATTTACTTTTTCTTCCACTTTACAAACAGTCACAGAATGGTTCTCTTTACCGCAGCCTTTAAATATCTGTCCAATGCTGGGCCATTTACCTTTGTGTGGAAATGACAATCCACATCTGAAACACAACTTTTTTCCCTGTGGAGACATCATGTTGTGTCATTTAGCTTTGTGTTTCTGATTACTTTTCATGTTTATGACTGAGTCACTTTTGGCACCTCCGTTCTCTATGTCAGCAGCTTGTCGCTTAGCACACTCAGCACGCTCTGGCAGCCATGAGAAGGTGGCCCAGACTAAGAGTTTCTCTCAGCATTCGTCGTCTGAAGAAATCTGACAAGCATCAGTTAATAACTGAGACGTATTGCTTCTTCGTCATTAAACTCAATGAATTTGCAGTGTTTTATGAGCGTATCCTGTCTCACAAATTCATTTATGGTTTCACCAATTCTTTGTCATTCTTGACTGAAAACGTACCTTTTGTACTCTACATTCAGCAATGGATTTAACTCAAGATTCAAGGTGTTTTTCATTTAACAGTACGTAACCATCAGTACGCAGCATTTTCTTTATAACTTATTTATACTATCACCACCAAGATTCTTGAGGTATTTGCTAATCTTTATTTTATCTGTTTCTTCTATCGCATCTATAAAATCCTTAAATGTCCCTTCCAAGCAGTCTACCTTTCACCAATATTTTCTGCTTTTGACGGTATGGAAGGGTGGTGGTGGTTTCAGGATGGCAGCAGCATTGTAACGGTTTGCAGGATTATCGAACATTCCGACTGGAGCTCTCTCCGAATTAGTTTATGCACACTATATTGGGTGTCTCGTGACATACTGGCCTCTGGATCATCTTTAACAGTCAGTGGAGCCGTGCCTCTTTCTTGGTTTCCATTGGAGCCCTCACTTCCTGAAGACCTCTTGAGGTGGGCCGAGCCACCACCCAGCAGCTTTGGTGGTGTGCCCTTCAAGTATCGGACATCTCCGTAAGCACATCCCTGTGCTTCTTTTGGGTCCCCTCACCCGCAGCTGTGGTTGCAAAGCTCTTCTTTTCAAGGCTCAGCTAAGTGCTACTACTGTGTGCTTTGTTACCAGTCATTCTGTCAAATACTGCTGTAGCTGTATTTGGCCTATATCAACAAATATATCCAATGGGAGACCCCTCCTCCATCGCTAAACCACTACAGTCAGACAGTACAGCAGGGACATCTAAATCTGCTCGGCGGTACGCTGCCAGCCTGATGGCAGCAGACTACTATCAGCCAGCACTGGAAACCACTGTTGCTGTAGTTTGTTTGTCAACCGCTAACAGCTAAATATGGTGTGCACTACTCCATCGGCTGGCCAGAGTACTTGGGACTGCCAGGATCGCAGTAAGACGATCAAGATCTAAATCAGGCCATAACTCTGAGGGGACCTGAATATTACAATAATCACATACTATCTCTGCAGGGGCTTCAACATAACTATAATAATTCACTAGCTCTGGGGAGACCTGATAATTTCCACCATCACACACTATCTTATGTGACTTCAACATCACACATTATCACTTCACTATTACTATAATCACAATACCTGAACTTGAAAAAATAAAGTCACAATCAATCAATGCATTTGTAGAGCGTGCTACTCACCTGTGAAGATCTCAAGGCGCTTGGGGGGAGGGGAGAAAATGCTACTGCAGGTCTTGAGGAGTCTCCTGAAGGTCCTTGGTATGGCATAGGTGGATGGGAAGGGTGTTTCAGGTCTTGGCCGTAAAGTAGGAGAAAGATCTGCCACCGGCTGTTGTCCTGTGGATGCGTGGGACAGTGGCGAGGACGGCCGAGCGGAGCTGACAGTTCGGGGTGTAGAAGGTGAGATGATCGTTAAGGTATGCTGGTCTGGCGTTGTAGAGTGCTTTGCGGGCATGGGTTAGGAGTTTGAATGTGATCCTTTTGTTGACGGGAAGCCAGTGTAGGTCTCTCAGGTGGGCTGTGATGTGGCTGTGGTGGGGGATGTTGAGGATGAGGCGTTCTGTATCTGTTGCAGTCTTTTCTGGAGAGCTGCTGTGGTTCCCGCATAGATAGCGTTGCCGTAGTCCAGTCTGCTGCTGACGAGGGCCTGGGTAACCGTCCTCCTGGTTTCGGTAGGGATCCACCTGTAGATTTTGTGAAGCATGCTGAGGGTGTTGACTTGTTGGGTCATGGAGAGCGATGAGTCAAGGATGAAACCCAGGTTGCTGGTGTGGTTGGTGGGCATTGGTGCAGCTCCCAGCGTGGACCGCCACCAGGAGGCGTCCCAAGCGGAGGGGGTGGGGCCAAGGATGAGGACCTCTGTCTTATCCGAGTTTAGTTTTAGTCGACTTTTCTTCATCCAGTTGGCGACGGCCTTCATACTCTTGTGGAGGGTGGTTTTAGCTGTGGAGGGGTCCTTGGTGAGGGAGAGGATCAGCTGGGTGTCGTCGGCATAAGAGATGATGTTGAGGTTGTGAGATCGGATGATTTTGGTGAGCGGTGCCATGTAGACATTGAAGAGTGTCGAGCTGAGGGAGGAGCCCTGTGCTACGCCGCAGATGGTCTTGGTGGCTTCAGATAGGAATGGAGAAAGGCGGAATCTCTGTGTTCTGGCGGAGAGGAAGGAGGTGATCCAGTCCAGGCCCTTGTCACGGATCCCTGCGTCGTGGAGGCGTGTTCACAGGGTGTAGTGGCAGGCAGTGTCAAAGGCGGCCGAGAGGTCCAGGAGGATGAGGGCTTCGGTTTCGCCTTTGTCCATGAGGGTCCGTATGTCGTCTGTGGCAGCGATGAAGGCAGTCTCGGTGCTGTGAAAGCCGGATCGGGACCAGTCCAGAGTGTTGTTTACTTCCAGGTGGTGGGACAGTTGCCTGTTGACGATCTTCTCCAGGACCTTTGCAAGGAAAGGAAGCAGGTGGATGGGCCAGTAGTTTTTGAGGTCCTTAGGGTCCATCTGGGGTTTCTTGAGTAAGGCGCTGATCTCGGTGTGCTTCCAGCTTTCCGGGAAGGTGGCAGTCTCGAAGGAGCTATTGATGATCATGCGGAGTTGGGGGCGATGACGGAGATCACTCTGTTGTAGATGTAGTGCGGGCAGGGGTTGGAGGGAGAGCCGGAATGAATGGTGTTCATTACTTTGATGGTGTCAGTATCGTTGACGTGTGTCCAGGAGAGCAGGAGGTTGGTGTGGTTGGGGGACGATGAGTCGTAGTTGTTGATGGCTGCTGGTGGGGTCATGTTGTTGAAGCTGTTGTGGATGTCTGTGATCTTGCGGTGAAAGAAGGTGGCGAGGGAGCCGCAGAGGTCTTGCAAAGGTGGGATGTCGTTGGTGCTGGAGCATCTCTTTGGGGACTTCACAGTGATTATAGTAAAATACCCTATCTCTGTGGGGACCTAACATCACTATACTCACACACTACCTCAGTGGTGACCTGGGTATCCCTTTAACCTCACACTATCTATGTGGTGACCTTGGCATCCGTTTAATCACACACTATCTCTGTGGGTAACTGAGCATCAATATAATGACACAGTGTGTGACAATAGGGATTCCTGAGTCCCCACAGAAATACTATCTCTGTGGTGACTTCAGATGGACTATAATTAAACACTATCTGTGTGGGGACCTGGACATCACTATAAGCATGCACTATCTATGGGGGAACTTAAACATGACTACCATCACACACACACACAGTCAATTCTAGAACAGTTCTATAATCATATGCCTAATCTATGTGAGCTGTTATTACACAGTCATATGAAGAAAGTGATGCCTGGTGGTAATAGTGATCTTTTAAAAATAAAAAATAAAAAAAATAAAAAGTAACCAAGCAGCCTCAACCTGGCTTTTTCATCTAACTACATTGGCCTGTAATTTAATTTAACTAGGTGTTGTTTACTTATATCTTACTATTCCTATATCTTGACATTTGTGAGCACTTAATAGGGTGAATATCCTTGCACCCCTTTCCTTGGACTTGATTTGCTCTGATTATTAGCTGAGAAATAGATTAGCATCAAAATCTATTTTCTGTGCATCCGTAGGACACAGTGAGCTAATCATCTGACTAATTTTTCAGTACTGTACTTAAATTACATGATAGTTAACATTTAGTAATGTGTTTATGTAATCAATCGCAAATGACAATTGTGAAGAAAATTGTCAAAAGGTTATTAACGTGTTCAGAGCCCCATAAGGATAGTTCTGTGGGCATGATTAAGTAAAGCTATTTATACAAATTTGTAGCAGGATGCTGTATCATGATTTTTTTCTTAACATCTTTCTGTAATTACTATATTATAAGAGCATTGGGAAAGGTTAGTTCCCACAGGGTAAATCTTCACATATAGTCCCTGCAAAGAGGGGGGAGGGGAGGGTGAAGGGACTAAGAAAATATAATCCCAGCATCTCACACCACATAAATTTCAGGGAGATCACAAACCTAAACAGTGTAATTTTTGGTGCATTCAGATTTTTATGTAGTTTATTTAAATCATTGGTCAAACCATTTTTTTTTAATGTATGTACTGATAAATGTGGTTTTTGGTCACAGCATTCCATCATTTACACACCGTTGCTGTTCTCCCATTGACAGTGTCACCAATTTGGCACTTAACCATTTTGCAACAGCTACATCCGATAACAACCAGGGGCCCTATTACACATAGGGCGCACTCTCTGTTTGCGCACAACTCACCCTTAGGTGTGACATGCGCAACCAGGCAAAGCGTGCCTTATTACAATAAATGTGCTCTCTCCAGGGCACTCACAAACTCATGATGCCCTGGGGGGCAGCGCATTGAAGTGAAATACAGAGCGGCTGCTTCAAGGTTGCTCCGTTTTTTGTTTTACTGTGAAGGTGGCAACCTGCATGAACTTTAGGATTTAGATAAATATCCCTTGCAGGTGGGTGCTGTGCGTGACTGCACCCACCTGCAAGGGGGTGACTGGGGAATCCAAAGGCCCCCTCCTGAGAGCTGCCAGCAAGGGGCAGACTGACAGCGTGCCACCTTTTTGTGGCATACTGTCAGTGTGCCTCCTGACAGTTTATTTGCCTTTGTGCCCGTGTCCATAATATAGCGCGGGCGCAGAGGTAAAGAGATTCCCTTATTTGCATGGTGCCACACCCCCATGCAAATGAGGGAATTCCCTCTTGATATAGCACTGGCACTATATGTCCGCCAGTGCTATCTGTATTACAGAAGGGGCCACACATGCGTCTGTAGCCCCTTCTGTAGCACTAAAGTGCCCTGGGGGTACACAAAGCAGGCGCACATGTCTGTTGCGCCCCCAGGTCACTTTCTGTAATTTAGCACCTAAGCTGAACATTTTGTATTTAGTATCAGGTCCTTTTTTATGTTCAACTAATGCAGTGCATGAGGTACGTTATAGCTACATTCTTGTGTGGTCCAGGAGATCTGTCATTGGTGTATATAAAGCAGAATTGAACATAATTTTGGGTTTAGGTAATGAGCTTCTGCAATATGTTATCCCAGGTCAGCTTTTTAAGGGTCAAATTGCAGGGGCACCAGTAGGCACACCTGTTTCAGATCTTTGTAAACATTTTTTTGTGCTACTTTGAACTTTACCTAATATAGCAGTTAATTGGCACTCAAGAGTGACCAGGGAAACCCACAGTTTAATTGCTTGCCATAAAATATATCTATGTTCGCAATCACAAACCATTAGGTAATCTGTAAAGGACAAACCTTCATTTTTCTTTTTTTTTTTTTTAGGTAAATTACCCAAGTTACCAGTAATGATAGAAACAGTATGTTATCACAAGTGTTACCCTGGTATTTGAAGCCCGTTTGGCATTGTGATATGAGCTTTATGCAGTTTTTGCAAAATACATTTAAATTATTTTGCATGTGTATCAAGCAGGGAAATTAACTTATAATTTGAAGTTATATGAAATTGAGTTTATTAGTTGAGAAATGATAATCACAATCCTTGTGAGGATTAACCAGAAACAGTCACTAAATTAACTTGTTCCCAAACCTTTGTTAACGTGGTACACAAGCAGTCAGGCTTAACTTAGAGGCAAATAGTGTGTTTATACAGCACTCAAATAATAGTAAAGTTAAAATACAACAAAAAAATCCCAAATTAATGTTTTAAAAATGGGCACATTTAGAAAAATGAAATGCACAAAAATGACAAAAACCCAATTTAGGAGAACTAACGTTATGATTTTTTAAAGCTTAAATTGAAAAATAGCTATTCCGCATTGATCAGTAACTGTGGAAACAGGTGTGGTGCCTTAACGTACAATTTAGTCTCAGACGTTCAAGTAATCAATCAATCAGTACTTCTAAAGCACGGCTAGTCACCTGTGGGGTCTCAAGGCGCTGTATGCGGGCATGCTGCTTAATTGAATAGCCAGGTCTTGAGGTTTTTCCTGAACCTCTTCAGTGATGTGGTTTGTCTGAGTTTGAGAGGCAGGGTATACTATGTTTGGGCTGCGAGGTAGGAGAAGGATCTTCCTCCTACTGCATTTTTCCAGAACTTGAGAATTGCTGCAAGGACAAGCTGGGAAGAACGGAGTTGTCTTTTGGGTACATAGAAGGTGAGGCAGTGGTTGAGGTGGGCTGTTCCTATGTTGAGTAGTGCTTTGTAGGTGTGTATCTGAAGTTTGTAGGTGATGCGCTTGTTGGCTGGGAGCCAGTGTAGGTGTTTGAGTTGGGAGATCTATTGCTGTGTCGGGGGATATCCAGGGTGAGCCCTGGCTGCTGCATTCTGGATTCTTTGTAACCTTGATTGCAGTTGCTTGGTGATGGAGGCATAGAATGCATTGTCGCAGTCCAGTTTGCTACTGACGAGTGCGTGGGTGGGTGGAGTTCCTGAGTAGCAGGTCGATCTCTGCCTGCTTCCAGTCGGATGGGAAGGTGGGGGTCTCGAAGGATCGGATGATAGTCCGGCAGAGCTCTGGTGCGGTTGTGGTGCTGGCCAGGATGAAGATGTGATGTGGGCACAGATCCGAGGGCACTCCCAAGTGGATGGAGTTTATGAGTTTCTGGATTTCTGGATTTCCTCTGTGGTGATGGGGGTGTAGAAGTTCAAGATCTGGTGAGGCGCAGAGTCCTTGGTGTTGTTTGTGAGCAGTGCAGGCTGGTTTTGGTTCTTGAAGCCTTCGTAAATGTCCTGGATTTTCCAGTGGAAGAAGGTGGCAAGGTTGTTGCAGAGGTCATAAGAGGGAGGGGTGGCTGAGGTGTCTGTCCTGGGGTTTGTGAACTCTTTGATGGTGGTGAAGAGCTCATTGCTGTTGTGAGCTCTGGTGCAGAGGCATTCTTGAATGGCAGCTTTCTTAGCGGCTTTGATGTTCTGGTGGTGCGCAGTGACTGCTTTCTTGTAGGCCATGCAGTCTTCTGTTGATTTGCTGCTCCTCCATTTCCATTCCAATTGCCCCCAGGAGCGTTTGGACTCTTGTAGGTCTGCATTGAACCATCTATGTGTTTTTCCTTGTTGGTTTCCTGTGGGGTTCCTGAGGGGAGCTACACTGTTAGCACATTCCGAAATCAGGTGGCGTAGATTAAGTGCGGATTAATTTGCGTTTGCTGAATCTAGTGGGTAGGAGTGGCAGAGTGCATTGATGAGTTGCGCTTCTGTGACTTTGCACCAGAATTTGCCAGGTTGCAGGGGGCATAGTGGTGTGCAGTGTTCTTCGTGAAGACGAAGTGGACGCATCTGTGGTTGGTCCAATGGTGTTCGGAGATGTGAGAGATGGTGATGTTGTTCCCTGCCGAGAAGACATGGTTGAGGGTGTGCCCAGCTGCGTGGGTGGGGACATTGACAAGTTGTTTGAGGCAGAGTGTTGCGACATTGTTCAGGAGGCTGGTGGTGTTGGGGTTATTGTGTATATCAAGGTGGAGGGTGAGGTCGCCAAGTAGGATGTAGTTGGTGGAGGCGAGTGCTAGATGGGCCGACGAAGTCAGCAATGGTTTCGCTGAATTGAGGTTGGGGTCTGAGTGGTCTGCAGATGAGCATGCCACAGAGGGAGGATTTGGGGTTGGTCTGATTCTGGAAGTGTAGGTGTTCATGGGTTGGCCAATTCTGTGATTCATTGGTGGTTGTCAGGTGGAGGGTGCTCTTGTAGACTGTGGAGATACCTCCTCCTGGGCGGTTGGCTCTGTCCTTGTGGATGATTTTGTAGTTGTCTGGAATGGCCGTGGCGATGTCTGAGGTGGGGGTAGATCCAGGTCTCCATGAGGAAGGTGACGTTGAGTCATGGAGGTACCAGACTTCTATTGCATGCTTGACGAGGGAGCATGTGTTGAGGAGCATGCACTGTAGGTTGCCGTCTGGGCTTGGTGCGAGATCATGTGGTGGTCGGTGAAGGGTGCCGGAGCATGAGCAGCACAAGAAGGGTCTATGAGTGTTCCTCAGGTTGGCTAGATGGCAGGCTGATGATCTTCCCAGGTTGAGGGCAGGCAGAGTGTTGGAGTCGAACTGATGATGAAGCGAGGACCAGGGTCCATGGCGCTGGGTGCAGTCCAGGCACGGACGGCCACAGCCGGGCTTGCCTTCGGTTCCCTAGCAGCACAGACGTGCAATGGCCACCCTTAAGAAGGGGAGGGAGGGTCTGGAGGGCTGGGAGGTGGGGAAAAACAGTTCGCGGCCAGGGCTCCATGGGCAGCAGTGGCAGGGAGGGAAGCTGCAATGGGGAAGGTGCAGAAAAGCTAAGAAGTGGCAAAAAGTGAAACAAGAGAAAGAGTGAAAAACAGAGAAAACCAATAAAAGACAGAAAGCAGACAGAAGCAGATGGCCACTAGGCCACCAGGGTTGAGGGGCAGGTGGGTGCCTGCGGGTGGAGATGGGCTTCAATCTCAGAGCCGGCAGGCTCTTGAGAAGATCGGTCACAGCAGCAGGAGGAACCACACAGGAGGGAGCAACAAACACTGACCAGAAAGGTCTGTGGAGTCGACGTTGCAGATGTTCACAGTGGTACTAATGGATTGCGAGTGGGTCATTTTGTCTTACTAACAATAAACTTTGGTTATTAAAAAAAAAGTGAAAAATGGCTCCAAAAAGAACAAAGGCCATCTGTGGTTGCCTGGTTGCGCAGATATGGGACAAAGTCACAGATTGAGTCAAGCCATGATGGAGTGCGGGTCGGTTACAGGAATCAGCTTTGACCTGGACTAAGTCAGAGGAGGAGGTTGTCGACAAACGAAAGCCACTGGACAATATATCGGTGAAGCCATCGAGGAAGGTGGGAAAAGCTGAAATTTCACACCGAGGAGGCCATTGTCATAGATGCAGGGATGGTCTTTGTCAGGCTTAGTAAAGATTCCTATTTTCGGACTTATATGTTTTTCTGGAGCTCGCAATCTGTCAGTGGGGCAAGGGCTCAGACTGTAGCAAAAGAGGACTCCACAAAGCCAGATGTTGCTTAACTGGATTTGTTGCTGCGGAGCAGAACGTAGCAAGAGCTATCGCAAAGAGACACCCATCAGCAATGCTCCTTGGGTGGATCAGCTAGCAGATAGGTCCCAGTCTTCTGTGGGTTCTCCAGGCAAAATTTCTTGAAAACGTCTTTATGTTCCAGATTTTAGGGAAAGGTAGGTGGAGTGCCATCAATAACACTTCTGTGGGTCCAAGCCTGGAGGGGGTGGAAAGGGGGTGCCACTCAGGGGGTTAGAACTAACTCTAACAGAGACCTGCAGCAAGAGTCAAAGTAGGTCGATTTAGATTACGTCAGGTGCAGAGAGACCTCTGAAAGCTTGCTGTAACTCACACTGGAGGTCAGCCAACTGATCCTTGGACTTACCCTGGGCATCCTGGGTTCAAGACCAACACAACACCTCTCTTCAAACAGCAAGTCTGTTCTTCAGGCAGGATGGCAGTGCTTCTGGCATCAGGCATCCCTTCTTCTGAATCTCCTACAGGTGCAGGAGTGTTCTGAAGAAAGGTTCCAAGGGGTGCCCCTTTTACTCTAGTGCCAGCCTTTATGTGGTGGCATAGCTGACCTACCCTCACAAGCTGGTTCCAGTCAGCTCTTCCTGATCCCACGATCCTGGCTTCAAGGTGTCTAGGGGGACAAAGTAATTTCCCATGTATCTTCAGGGATAGAATTACCACCTTGCTTAGAATACATTTCCAGACGGTTTACAAACGACCCAGATACAATTACAAATGACACAAACTCCTTAAGGACTCCCCTTTCATTGAAGGTCTGACTACTTCTGTTCCAAAGCTACCCGTTTCTCCTTCCAAGCCATCTTTTTATGAGACTGTCCTAGTGAAGTTGGTCTCTCCCCAACCTTCAGGATGCTTAGGAGTTTTATTAGCCACCTTAATTCCATATTTAACTTCCTTGGCTCAAAAAGAATTAACGTCCAGGGCTCAATTCAAAATATATTGATGGTTATAGGTATTTAATTAACTTCAAATCAAAACATTTGGAAAGAGCGCTAATACTCATTTGAGACAGGTGAGTGAAAACTAAAACTTCAGGGGGAAAAATTAAAACACTCCATTAAAAAGCCAAGTTTTCAAATGGCCTTTAACAGACCCCAAGTACTTAATGGCTCATAGATACAGGTGCAAAGAAATCCAACCTCTCGTAGCCATAGCAGAGAAGGAGGAATCTTTTCTTCTTAGTCAGAACTGCCAGTAGTTCCTCCGCAGAGCACAAAGTTATTATAGGCTGGCAATGAGGGAGCCTCTTAGACAAATAATTAGGTCCCACGCCATAAAAAGCTTTATGGGCCAACGTCAATCCCTTGAATTTCACTGTTGCCTTAACAGGTAGCCAGCACAATTATTTAAGATGGGCGTGCACAGAGCTGTTCCAAGGAATCTTAGGCACGAGCCGAGCAACCGCGGTCTGCACCACCTATGGTCTTCTTAACAAGTACTCTGGGAGGTCCCAGTAAAGTGCGTTCACATTTTCCAACCGGGATGTTAAAGAATGGACCACCATCCTCAATCCTCAGATAAGTGGAGGGTGGGAGGGGAAGAGACATGAATAAAAACGTCATCATTGTGGAGGCTACAGCATTTCCCAACAATGCTCTCAACTTGTGACTTAAATGAGTGACTGTTATCAAATTTTACTCCCGAATTCCTCACTACAGTGGAAAGAGTCAGAGAAGAGGAGAATGACCCAGATCTCTCCTCCCCACTGCATGGGGGGGAACGGGGGGAGGTAAAAACCAAAACCTCCATCTTGCAAGTATTGCACTGAAGATTATTCTGGGACATCCAATTGAACACTGCAGAAAGGCACAACTTGAATTTGTCCTGTGCACTTGAAACGTCTCCATGCCACGTTAACACTAAATGCAAATCGTCGGCGTGGGAAACAATCTGCACCAAAAAAAAAAAACAATATCGGACTCAGCATCTGATCCTGGGTGACTCCAAACTCCAGGAACTTTGGGATCAGATGCAAATGGTGGCATTCACACTGACTGGGATCTGTACAATAAGAAAGAGCATAGCCACAACAGAGTGGTCCCACTTATCCCGATGTCTTGCAGACTTTTCAGCAGGCTGGGGTGGGAAACCATATCAAATGCTGCAGAGAGGTAAAGCAAAAGTAAGGCCACCTTTTTTCCACAATCACTGGCAAATCTGATCTAATCAGAGACTTCAACTAAAGCAGATTCTGTACTAAATTCCAGGTGGAAACCCAATTGTGAAGGATGTACCAGCTGATTGACCAAAAGATAACTGGACGCTGAATATTATATCAGTGTTTCAAGAATTTTAAAAAAAAAAAATCAGAAAGGAAATCGGCCTATAGTTGGCCAAAATAGTCTTATCTGCGGACAGTTTTCTTCAGAAGCGGTATCAGTTTAGCTTTCTTCCAGCACTTCGGGATGTCAGCCTGTCATAAGGACTCATTTAATAACAAATTTAAGGCAGGATTGATGATCTGAGGTGGGCACAGATCCTCAGGAGAACCTGAATTACAGGCTTTAAGGGTTTGCATTGAGTCTTCTTACAAAAAGGAGAAAAACTCAGAAAGAATGAACTTGAGTAGATAATGCTAATTAATTCAGTGTTGTTCTACCTCATTAACTGGATATTCCTTTTTTCGTTCCAGCTAATTCCTTTAAATCCCTCTGACCCAATTTGTGCTCCCAAGAAATAATGGTATTTCTTTAATTAGTTTCTTCATTTTAGGACTAATCACCTGAGTTCAGTCATTACTCCCAATACAATTAAAAAAAAAAAAATCTATTTTAGGCACCGCCTAAAAGACAGGACAACGCAATGTTATTTGGTACAGTAAGATTGTTCAAAACAGCACTAAGAAGCGCATAAACGTTTAAAGCTTAAAACTTTCCAAATCTCTTTTTATGAAGGGACTGATATTCACTTTAGTGTACTTCATTAGTGATGACTGAAATTAAAGGGCATAGGGGTAATGCCCACATTATTTATAGTACTTTCCATTACTCTTGCTTGTTATGCATAGTACGACTCTTTCTCACTACAGTCATTTTGATCTGACAGCCCTGGGTTACTTGGCCTTCAGTGAATGCTGGGCTATTTCAGGTAGATACTTTATTAGGCTTACTGTCACATAACTTGCACTCAATTTTCTGTGATGGATTCTGCATTTACTTTATTAGTATTAAGAGGGTAGAGACGATTATGGATTCTGATTTGCAGAATACTACTGGCATTTTCAGTTGTGTCCACATTGCGCAAACATGTGTTTTCTATGTTCAATTTTTTCGACATTGTACCGGTCAATAATGAAATCAGAATACTGATCATAAAGAGGAGCTATGCCCAGAAATCTAGTATGACAACTCTCAAATTCAACATTTTATTCTTCACCCCGAGCAAGAACATTCGGAATTGTGCAGTCATTTTGCTTCAGTGCTGTACTGTAAAAACGCCCGCTCAGTAATTCCTATGAGGTCATAATGCAGGCCTACAAGTAATGAGGATTACTGGTAGATTACTGGTAACTATTCCACGTAAAAGACATCACTGGAGACTCTGCATATATTGATGCTGAGAGAATCCAGAACATGATACCTAAGGGGTCCTTGATATATTATTGTAAGTAGCTGGTGTAAAAACACCCCAGCAGAAATATTGTTTGGGCTTGCTTTTGGGTGCTTTTTTTTTGCACCAGAATTACAAATTGTTATGAAAACATGGTTAATAATGTGAAGAAAAAAAAAAAAATAATAAACAATTTAGCAAATCGTTTCCATGCGTTGCTACAATCAGCAAAATCCGGGTGCTAAAAGCATGGTCAAAATGTGTGGGCCTAGTTTGCAATGTAACTTTAATTACTATTATCAAACTTCAATGTACTCTATTTAAAAACAGAGAAAAATGGAATTCTGAATCATCTTTGCTGGACCTCAAATACATGGCCTGCAGATTGCTGCATTTCTAGGCAGTGAGTGTTTAAGTCACAAAGCCATGCTGCCAAAATGAGTGGTTTAATCACTGCCTTACTAAAAGATCTGTCTAACACTGCAAAGATACTCACGTCACAAAGGATTAACACCAAGGTCCTCATTATCCCGATCATGTGCGCCAAAACTGCATGAGTAAATAGTGAGAATTTACAACCTTAGAATTCTCATTTGGTTTCTCACTACAGTTTCATGCCGAAATTAAAATTAAAACTGAAGTTGAGGACTTTTATATGAAACACTTTGTGTACACACACTTTATAAGGGCTAGGTTTGCAGGAAGCAAGAATTCGAATGTTCTACAAGCCCTGCAGTGGAACCTATTTATAAAGTGTTGTTAAACATTCTGTAAGTTAAGTCAAGCACATTTTCTAATTATACCTGCATCGTGAATTTATCACAACTCTCTGCTGATTACACAGATGCCCTACTCACTTAAGTGAAAATATGCTGCCAGAATGTTTTTTAAATTATTTTACACTTTCCAGTTTTGTTCCAGCATGAGGCTGGACAATCTTGTCGTTTGCAGATTTTAACATTTTTACATTTGACATTTTTGGTTTTCTCTGAGAGCCCCAGTCACAGCATGAGCAACTACAGCTAACGAAGCTTTGAGTGTCACATTTGCTCATCTGGCCTGGGCTGCACAGCACTCCCTACTTAGCGCAACACACTTGTCAAACGATTACATGAACATGTGTGGTGGCTGAGCAACAGCTCTCATTCCCCCCGGATCTCTCCTGCATCTCCAACAATTGCCAGACTTTTACCAGCAATGGGGCTTTAGCCTGTATAGTACAGGGTAAAGTGAGAGGGTAAAGTGAGTGGGTAAAGTGAGCTTCATGGACATGTCCGCATTTGTATCTGGTAGGAAATGGGGAGCTGCGACGAGGGCACTGGTATACTGGCAACTTTTTGGAAACACAAAATAAAGTATATTATAACTTGGTAGAATACAAATTTTGATAAACCCCAGAGTTGTTGAAATGTAATGTCACCTAGCCTACAGTTTGTATTCATCATATAATACGGGCTTTGTGGTTGTGCAGATTTTGAATGTAGTTATACACATTTTTAAAGGGACAACGGCATAGAAAAGATGTTAACATTACACTAAAAAATATATGTTGCCAGCCACAGCATTTGGATTTACAGTAATGCACTAATGCCACTGAGAGTTATTAGTTACCACCTAACCAATGTCAAAAAACTGTCAACAATTAGAAAGTTCTATATCTTTTATATCATGGACAATCTCTGCATGAATTTGCCATAATCGCCGAGAGGAAAAAGGAAGATAAACACCCTTCAAAACTAATATCTTAAACAACCTCCAGGTTCGGTTTCTCAATTTTTATTTAACATTAAATCTATTGTGCCTAACATAGGAAAATAATTTAAAGCCATGAGACAAGCAATCTGGATTAGGAAAAATATTTTTGCAATGTAATGAAAACCTGTATTTAAGATATGCATATGCAAACATTTGCCCCTTTATTAACAGCATCTTTTGTGCAAAAGTAGATTTGTGGTGCCGTGTATGTTTCATGTGCAGCACATATTTCCATTGCATCCGTCTGCACACTGTTAAGACTGGTAGTAAAGTTGACGAGCGATGCGCAATGTATTAGTAGAATTCCACATTACACGGACTCTATTGCAATTTAAGAGTATATTTCCTGGAAGGAGGCACAGAACTAAAAATGCTAATTTACTCTGATAAAACAAATGGGTGTATCATTTTATTGTTAAAGGGGCGGGGCCTTGGAATGACACAGGGACGGAGGGGTGAGTGTACAGCACTCTCCTCAGTGCACATGTGTCTTGGCCGGCCATCTCAGGCTGGCCGAACACACATGCGCACTGGGGTCTCTCCAACCCGGCCCAGTGTTGCCAGGTCGGAGAGCGCAGACAGAGGCTCCCAGTCTGCCTTGGAGCGCCAAGCCAGGGTGTTCCGGCCAATCTGCATGCTTTCATGCTGCCAGCAGCAGAAGTGTAGCGTGCGGATTGGCCACAGGGCAGGCTGTGTCTGCAGTGGAGCAGCAGTTGTGGGGAATCAGGTGTTTTGTTTTTTAATTTTTTTCTCTTTTCCCCCCAAACTCCCCCTGCTGCACGCCTCCCCACCCCTTTTCCGCGCTGCGAGTTGCAAGCTACATAAATGACACTTTCTTACACTGATGAGAGGCTGAAGAGTTTAGCAAACAGTTAGCGTGCCACTCTGTGAATAACTAAACATTTGAGGAGTTACAGATTTCCAGTCATAGGGATTACAGTTTGTATGCTGTTTGTGACAGTCTATCATGCAGTTTTTCCTATGTTACTTATTAAATATGTGGATGCTAGAATGGTAAGCGACCTGAATTAAAAGGGATTTTCAAAACTCTGTCACGCACAGGAAATTACAGTGGACATGCTGTTTGTCACACAGCTGTTTCATGTTCCTAAAATGTTCAAATTAGAGATTTTGGCCTCAATTCCAGGTACGCTTTTTAAATAATATACGTTTGTTAACTCCTTTTATTGCACATACGGGAATGATGAATTGTTTTGTAAACACCACGCAGATTTCTCCTGTTCCATTTTGGGAGGCCAAATTTCCCATAGTTAATGGGAGGAAAATGCCCAGTAAATACGGAGCCATGTGAATTTTGGGGCATTAAGCGCCGATTGTCACTTTTTAAGACTCCTTTTTCAGGGAAAACTCGGAATAAGTGACTATTATTGCACCAGATAAATTCGGCAAGCCTCAGTGTCAGATTGTATTGTGCGCAATAATTATCGCACCCACCACCAGGCACTCGTAACCCAAGATTTTAATTTGCAATGGGATTACAGATTACCATGATTTTATCAAACAGCTGTCATGTCGTTTGTGAACAGTTTAAAGTTTTTATGTGTCACTTGCTATAGATTGGTATGCAAATCTAACTTTATGGAAGTTCACAGTATAATGAGCTTTGTTGTAAATAAGAAAATTACAGTTTAGGCTCTTTGTCACTAAAATGCAGCTTGTAAACAATTCGTCATGCCATTTTGTCATTTAGTTGAAAATTAGAAGCAGTAGTATAGGCATCATATTGGGAGAGTGGCCAAGCAAGATGGCTGACCAGGGGTCTGCAGAATCCCTGTATCATCCTCTGGCATCCTGTCTTGCCGTTGCATGAGCCATAGCGGGCGAGACAATGCTTATTGGAAGCCTGGGGGCCGGACGGACTACCATTTGCTGCTCTGAAGTGACCAGTTAGCCCAAAGTGAGAAGATAGGCCTGGCAGTGAGTGTAGGAAGCGGGCTCAGTATATACTACATCAAAATGAGATATAGTATGCACAGAGTCCAGGGGTTTCCCAGAGGCTTAACAGAGGCTAAAGTAGATAATACTATTGCTCTCTTTTATGGTAGTCTGGTCAAGTAGTTAGGCTTATCAGACTGTAGTGCAAATAATTTGTTGTACACACATAGACAATAGAAGAAGCACACACTCCGTTACTTAACCACAGACCAATTGTTTTTATAAAGCAAAAATATATCTTTTGTTAATTTATTTCTATGACCACAAGATTCAAACTGCAGGTTAGTACACAAATAAATATTTTACTTATGCATCAACATCACTTTTATTCAAAAACTGTACAATTTACCAATTTCAATTAATGACAATCTGTTTTAAAAGTTGGCAGTGTGATTTTCAGAAACAGTTACTGGGGGAAGAAAAGTTAGTACATTTTGCAGGTAAGTACAACACTTTCAGTTCCAGTCTCCAGGGGTTAGGAAGTCCACTTGTTGGGGTTCAAGTTAACCCTAAACACCCACCACTAGCAACACGGGGTCAGCCAGGTGCAGAGGTCAAAGATGAGGCAAGCTTAACATGGGCTCCTATGAAGATCGGGGGCACTCTGTTTCAGATCTGCTGACAGGTAAGTACCCGCATCTTCGGGGGGCAGACTTGGGGGATTTAGAGGAGCACCGGGGGGGGCACAAGTATGCACCAAACTCACACCCTCAGCGGCACAGGGACAGCCAGGTGCAGGGTGCAAACAGAGCTCCGGGCTCCAAATGCTTTAATATGAGGGGAACCCAGGGATCACTTAGATGCTGCAGGCTGGGCCAAGTAGGTCGGTTCCAGAAAACCACAGGCTGGGCAAATAGCAGGACCGACTGCTGAGCATTGCTGCACCGGAGGTCAGGTTCTCCAAGGCCTGGGGCTGCGGGTGCAGTGTACCTTTTGGTGTCTGATAACTTCATCTGGAGCTTTTGCGATCCAGGGGGTCCACTGGATTCACTCTCGTGGGGGACAGGAGAGGTCAACCCAGGGTGGGCACTTGCTCAGAATTGTCCGAGGATCCTCTCTAGTTGGATGGGCCACCTGGACATGGGCCGTGGGCGTCGGGTGACGAGTGGTCAGGACTTGCGGATCTATGGGAGACTCTGGAGTCCTTAGATGTAGTTTCTTCTTGGACAGGGCCGCTGTCCACAGGAGTTCTTGGTCCTCTGTGATACAGGCAGTCCTCTACAAGCTTGCCAGAGGTTGCTGGACCCACAGGATGTATCGCCTTCTTTTGCAGGGCTTTTGTAGCAGGAGATCGGCTGGTAGGGCTGGGACCAAGTCAGTTTTCGTCTTCCTTCTTCTCTGCTGGGGTTTCAGTCCTTTTTTCTTGTGAGGTCACCAGGAATCTGGCGACTTGGGTTCAGGGGAGTCCCTAAATCCTGGATTTACAGGTGTTACAGGGGAGAGGGAGGGCAGTAGCCATTGGCTACTGACCCTGAGGGTGGCTACACCCTTTTTGTGTCCACTCCCTTTGGGGAGGGGGACACAAACCTAACCCTATTGGTCCTGGTCCTTCAAACTAAGAAGGAGGATTCTGCAGGGAGTCACCGCAGCTCTGGACACCTTGGGGTGGTCACCCCTTCCTGCTTTCCCTAATTTGCCAGGGGGTGAGGGGGCTATAAGCTCCACTAGCTGGGGTGCCCTGGTGTACTGCAACAAGAGGCCAGAACCTTTGAGGCTCAGTGCCAGGTGTTACAGTTCATGCAGGGGGGAGGTGTGAAGAGCACCTCCACCCAGGGCAGGCTTTGTTTCTGGCCACCGAGAGCACAAAGGCTCTCACCCGATGTGGCCAGAAACTCAGCTCTTAGTGGCAGGCTGGCACAGTCAGTTCTGCACTAAACGATTGGGTAAAATACAAGGGGCATCTCTAAGATGCCCTCTGTGTGCATTGTTCAATACATCCAAAACTAGCATCAGCGTGGGTTTATTGTGCTGAGAAGTTTGACACCAAACTTCCCAGTATTAAGTGAAGCCATTATGGAGCTGTGGAGTTTGTAATGATAAACTCCCAGACCATATACTCATTATGGCTACACTGCACTTACAATATCTAAGAATGGACTAAGACTCTCTAGGGCAGAGGTCTCCAAACTTTTTAATGCCGCGCCCCCCCAGTTGAAAAATAAAAATCATTGGGCCCCCCCCTCAGAATTTTATACAATTATTTTATAAACATGGCAATGTTTAAATATGTCTAAACCTATTTAAACATTGCCGTTAGGTATTGTTACCTTTTTAAAACTGCAATAATATGCTTCTGCTTAAAACAAAGGCCTGTTATCTGTATAATATTTATTTTGGCCAGAGTCTGGGGCCCCCCCTGGGATCACTTGTGGCCCCCCTAGGGGGGCCCACCCCCCAGTTTGAAGACCTCTGCTCTAGGGGCATAGGTCTCGTGCAAGTATGTCCTCACCTGTGGTATTGTGCACCCTGCCTTAGGGCTGTAAGGCCTGCTAGAGGGGTGAATTACCTATGCCACAGGTAGTGGATTGTGGGCATGGCACTCTGAGAGGGGTGCCATGTTGACTATCTTTTTCCCCCAACCAGCACACACAAGCTGCAAATACCGTGTGCATGTGCTTGGTGAGGGTTCCCCTAGGGTGGCATAATACATGCTGCAGTCCTTGGGGACCTTCCCTGGCCATAGGGCCCTTGGTACTATTAGTGCCATTTACTTAGGACCTCTCGGTGCCAGGGGTGTGACAATTGTGTAAACAAAAGGTACAGTTTTGGGATAAGGATACTGGTGTTGGGGCCTGGTTAGCAGGATCTCAGCACACCCTCACTCAAAGTTGGCATCAATATCAGGCATAAAGTGTGTGTATGTAGGGGGATAGGGGTAACCATGCCAACAAGGGCACTTTACAACAGTGAGTGTCTACAACAAGACTGTGGCCACTCTTGATTGCTGGGACGGACTGAACATGAGTCTGTAGCGGACCGACAGACGTGGAGCGAGGGTCCTACAGTGATGGGGGAGGACCCAGGCCCCCGGTGTGGTGGCAGCTGCGGCACACCAGGTCAAGGTGTGCCCCTGTGGTTTACTGGCGAAGCAGGTGTTGGATACTGGGAGAGGGCCTGGTATAGACTGAGTGGCTGGCCCAAAGAAGCCAGCCCTGTAACAAAGACTGCAAATGTGCAGAGTTGAGCGGCAAGGAGGTTTGGCATCTCTGAAGTGGGGAGCGGGGCTGTGTAGCCTATGAACAGAGGAACTATCTGATGGGCCAGCCTCCTCTCATGGCCACACAGCTGAGCAGCCCAAAACTGAGTTAACATAGTTGCTAGAGACTGCCTAAATGCTCCAGGGAAAAACCTGCTTAGGGGCCCTTCAACTGTGAGTGAAGTCTTGAAGGTGGTTCCTTGGGAGTAACAAACTCCGGCTGTACACCTGATCTTGGCGCTAATGAATAGGAAGTTGATCAAAAGGCAGGGGGGGCCTCTTTCACTTAATCAGTGAATAATGGGGCTTTTCTAGGATGCACTGTCCCCAGCAAAATGTGGAAGGTCTATGCAGGGATGAGGTCATGGCACGGCAACCTCAAAGAAGACCTTGACCTCTATTCTGGTCTCCACACCTGAGGGAAGATGCCCTCTTTCTCCAGGCAGTATCGTTATGGGACAACCATGCCTGGGTAGAAGTAGACTGGCAAACCAGCCCCCCACTTACTCTTTTTGGAGGACCTCACTCATCACTGGAATACACCGGAGACCCTGGCGCCTCCTGTACCTGACCTACCAGAGGCCACCCAGAAACCCAAAATGGATGTCTCCATGGAATGCATTTTGCAAGAAATCACAGCGGTCGGCAGGAGATTGGAAGTCATGGATACCAAAATCTCGGCCCTCGCAGCAGAATCCAGGTCAATTCGCACTGACATTGCCAGTTTCCAGGACAAGGTGATAAATATAGACCACTGCGTCTCCCTTGTGGAAAAACTCAATTCACCATCCAACAGAGACAAAGAACTGCAATATCTCCGAAAGAAACTCACTGGCCACGAGAATTGGAGCCGCAGGGATAATGTCCACTTCTTTCAATTTCCAGAGCCCGTGGAGGGCACGGACGTCAAAGCCTTCCTCATTAACAATCTCCCCACCTTCACAGGCCTTGCATTTTCTCCCCCGCTGGAGCTCCAGAGGGTTTATTGGTTAGGTCCTATTCACAAAGACCAGGATGACGGACCTCGCCCCATCATTGCCTGTTTTCTCTGCCATGACAAAGTCCGACAGCTTCTGACCTCTGCCCGTGCTCATGGGCCCTATGTATTTGAGGTTTGGGAATCACAGATGGCCCATGACTACTCCTGTCACACCAACGACAAACAGAAGGCATTCCTGGCGCTGCAACCCCAGGTTTGACACATTGACATTAAGTTTGGCTTGGTCGATCCTGCACGCATGTGGATTTCAAAGGATGGCAAATTTAAAGACTTTCATGACCCTCAAGCCTTACGGCAATTTTCAGATAACCTGTTCCTACAGCCCATGGACTCCTCATCCGATGCCACCTTGACCGCTTCATGCCTGCAGGAGGCACCTTCCCACCTTTGGTCCCATGCAGATGGACAAGGCTCTGTTGGGATTCAGTCTTCAAAGAGGGGCAGGCCTGCTGATTGACCTCCCAGATCACAAGAGAGTAGGGAAATGGCTCTCCAGGTGGTGGCGGCTCTCACCCAGGAGCTAGCAGAGACAAATCTAGATCCCCCCCCCACTGAAGCCCCCGCCCACGGTGGACTGAGAAGTACCTCTTCTAGAACCAGACCACATGGTTGCAGTGATGACCAGGGTGAGACCACCTCCTCCCTTCACTTCCCCGGACCGGATAAGTATACTACAATCCAACACATAGCTCTGATGTCAAGCAATTTTGTGATTGTGATTATTTCTCACCTTAAGCCAACCTGGTTTTCTATGTACTGTTACTACTTTTGATGGTTCTGAAAGGCCAACGGATTGGGATTATATGATACCTGCCCTCTCACCCACGTTGGGGTGCTGATCATTACTTGTTAACCGTTCATGCAGTTTAATCAGGATCTCATGGTCAGGCACTAGCACCTCCAGGCTCTCCATCACAGCGACTGCCTTCACTGTGGTCTTAAGGGGTGTAGACTCTCACCACCCTGCTCTATGGGATCCAGACCTCTGTGGAGTCTGGGAGTCTCGCCCCCACACTTAAGCCCCCACGCACGTCCTGCCGGGCACGCTTTCTCCGCCCTTGGCCTACATGCTTCGGTACCACTCCAAGGGTTCGGGTGCCGCCTCCGCTTGCTTCCCCGCACTTGCCTCCTCGACTGCACCCAACACCTCTACCACTGTGTCAGATGTTGGACATCGATTGGCCACCCAGCCCACGGTCCTATCCCATGTATTACTATGACTCCACCGACTGTCATTAAAACTACTTGTCTGGGGAAGAGCACTTTCCCCACTCCCCATCCTGGCCCACACACACCCCCCCTCTCTGCCCCCACCAGTTCCAACATCAGGAATACATCTCAGCCCCCAACTAATGCCACCCACCCCACGTCTTGAACCATATCACCCAATCCTGTCAGACCATTACAGCACCTACGGGTTGCACCGGTCTCAACCTCACTCTCGCCATCTGTAATGCACCGTCCTCTTGTCTCAGTGATCTCCTGGATATGTATAGGTCATCGTAGCAAGGGTAACTACCCCCCCCACCTTTTTCATTGGCTGGCCTTCTGGGTGTCATGTGGCACTCTGACACCTGTTGTGGCTGTTCCACGTACTGCCTATCCAAGACTCAAACTGCTGATGCACAATCTTGTAGCCCTCTACACATCCTCCCCCACCTCCCCACACACACACTTATTGCCTTACCTTACAGTAAAGCAGCCTCGGGGATCTGCGGATATGTTGCACCCCCACACACACTCCCCATCTGTTGAGGCAGGGAATCCTTGCCCAGCCAGTGAGCAGAGCCCTGCCTCCTTCTCGTCCCCTATTGGGCCATAGCCACCACCTAACCCACTGAACATATAGCCCACAATCTCCCCCCTCCTCCTCATTATTATTATTTATTTTGCACTCGCTCTCAACCAAAATATAAAAACACACTATCTTTGGGGAGACTTGAACAAAACTATAACACACTATCTCTTTTGTTAACAGACTTCATTGTTTTTCATCAAGCATAGACATCAATACAAAAACTGACATAATTAAACAGTGGGTCATAGATAAAATATTCTCATGTTTTTTCATCCAACATGTAAATAGGGATTATAATTGGTGATAAACTGTGCTTGCCATGTGCTTTACGAGTAGCAATATCTTCACCCCACTCCTCCATGTAATATAACAGAACTTGGATGTGTCACCTGGTGTTGAGATCGGGGTAGTAGTGTGGTCTGGCACATGCATGTGGTCTTAGTTTGGAGGTGGTTATAAGGTAGGTATGTACTGACAGTTCAGGGTGTTGAGTACTCATGTGTTACAGGGGTGTGTGATGGCACTGGAGAAATCAGGTTAGCCCCGGCTTTCTTGCATTGTCGGTTATCATTCTGTCCCATTTTCCTGTCTGTGATTTTAATCTAACTGTGTCCCATTCCATTAAGATGTTTTTTTTATTTAATCACCTATACTCCTCTTGCTGTATTGCCTCACTCTCCGCCTAACTCCAGTGCAATACGTCATCAAACCAAGTATCTACTGTAGGAGCCAGTGATTAATGGCTTTGCCAATATCATGGCTAAATTTGCAAGCGTGCAACTACCTTTGGGCATTTGAGCCTTGGATATAATCTCATTATGCATTGCTCAGGTGTGTCCCAATGTCGGAGACCAGTTAGATCTACCAATGCATCCAAGATCACCTTCCAGTAGTGAGCTAACAGAGGGCAGTTCCATACCATGTGTAGGATATCAGCTTCTTGAGTGTGACAACAGGGGCATGCTATTAATGACGTGGGAAACATTTTTTATAGCCTGCGGGGTGTTAGGTAGGCTCTGTATAAGATTGAGAATTGGATATACTTGAATCTTGAGTTACGCAAGATTTGCTGGGGTTTTCCAGTAAACTAGCCCAATCTTTGTCTGTAAACTCCCTGGACAGGTATAGCTCCCATTTAGCTTTGAGAAGGGCAAGTGATATTGTAAGATGGGACCGCAGTCCACGGTAGAGCCATTGTATAAGATGTCTGCCGTGTCTCATGAAGTGGAGCGTTTGGAGGCACAGTAGAGCGCTCGGAGGAACCTTTTTGGTTCCTGGACATCTGGTGCCCAGTGGGCACGAACACACCCAAGTAAACTGGAATGTGTACCCGATTTTAAAGCCTATTTTTTTTTAACTGGACAGCTACAGTGGATAGCAAATTGGTTAGCTGGACACAACCTCATAGAAATAGGATTCATGATGACCCAACTGCATAAAGGCCTGCTACACAGATTAATCAGCCCTGGTGCCCCGCCCCCAGTTCAGGGCCCACTTCTGTTGAGTCACCATAGCATACTGGAAATTGGCACTCACATTTATACTGCCTCTCCCCTGTGCCATACAAGCCATTGTACGGCCTACCTAAATCTTCTTTGTACCCTGACTATGCATAGATTAGCCGTGTGGGAGCAGGTGGGAGTGTCCACAGTGGGCACATTCTGGAGGGAAGGCCCACGAGCTTTGCTCTGCACTGGTTGCTCACCCTCTGTGCTGTCCGATGCTCTTGAGCTGGTTCTGTGACCACTGCCATACTGGCTCCTGCTGCTTTACTCTGATCTGCTTCCAGGTCATCGTCAATCAATCAATCAATCAATCATAAGATTTATAAAGCGGACTACGTACCCGTGAGGGTTTCAAGGCGCTGGGGGGGGGGGGGGGGGAGGGAGTAGAGGGGGAGGTGCTGTTCACTGATCGAAGAGCCAGGTTTTGAAGACCCTTCTGAATGCGAGGAGGTCTTTGGTCTGGCGTAGGTTGGTCGGGAGGGAGTTCCAAGTCTTGGCGGCGAGGTAGGAGAAGGATCTGCCTCCGGAGGTCTTTCGCTGGATGCGGGGGACGGTGGCCAGGGCGAGGTTCGTGGAGCGGAGCTGGCGGGCGGGGGTGTAGAAGTTGAGTCTGCTGTTAAGGTAGGCAGGTCCGGTGTTGTGGAGGGTCTTCTGTGCGTGGATGAGTAGTTTAAAAGTGATCCTCTTGTCCACAGGGAGCCAGTGGAGGTCTCCCAGATGGTGGGAGATGTGGTTGTGGCGGGATACATTGAGGATCAGTCGGGCGGGGGCATTTTGGATACACTGGAGGCGTCGTAGGTGTTTGGCAGGGATGCCTGTGTAGAGTGCGTTGCCATAGTCTAGCTTGCTGCTGACGAGGACCTGTGTCACGGTTCTTCTTGTTTCGGTCGGGATCCACTTGTAGATCCTGCGGAGCATGCGGAGGTTGTTGTAGCAGGAGGAGGAGACTGCGTTGACCTGTTTGGCCATGGAGAGGGAGGAGTCGAGGATGAATCCTAGATTTCGTGCATGGTTGGGAGTTGGAGGGGTTCCCAGTGTGGTCGGCCACCATGAGTTGTCCCAGGCTGAGGGGGTGATTCCTAAGAAGAGGACCTCCGTCTTGTCCGAGTTCAGCTTCAGCCGGCTGTTCCTCATCCATTCGGCGATGGCCTTCATGCACTCGTGGAGGCTGGTTTTGGCGGTGTGTGGGTCTTTGGTGAGGGAGAGGATGAGCTGTGTGTCGTCGGCGTAGGAGATGATGTTGAGGTCGTATTGGTGGGCCGTTTGTGCGAGGGGGGCCTGCTCCCTTCTCTTAGCCAGTCACTTTCCCGAGGGGTAGGAGTTTTGTCCCCCTGATATGAGTTGTCACAGTGCACACCTAAGGTGGAGGGTTGGGGACTCGCTGTGTTTCTGGCACCTTTGGGGGCCCAGGCCACTGTGCGCATGACAGGAGGTGCCGCTCTGGCTGCTGCCAGCCTGTGCCCTGAGCCCGTGCAGTTGACACTCTCCCTCTGGCCAGAATTGCTTGCTTCTCAGTACCTTCCTCTTGCCTTGTCCTCGGTCTCTTAGCCAGGCCCTGCTCAGGTGGGCTCAAATCCCTTTTGTTGCCCCCCCACCTCTGTGTTGTCTGGCCAGCAGCTCTCTTGCTCTCCTTAATAGTTCCTCTAGATCATCATACAGCTCTGAGTAGTGTCCCTCTGTGGCTTGTCCCCTTTTCCCACCGGCTGGTCTCACCAAGGCCTCACAATACTCCCTGTACTCGGAGGGGGGGGGGCTTCCTCAGTTGCCCTCTGCCTGCTGGTTTGCTCCTGTGAGCCATCCCTCCGATTCTACTTAACAGCAAGTGCATGACCTGTCTTGAGTACTTACTGCAGTGTGTATTTTAGTTGAAAATGTCCACGTTAGCAGGGGATGTAGTTGCCACCATATGACAGGTCTGTGGCCTGCAACCTGTTGTTAGCGATCGAGTGCTGTGCCACCGTGCTATATCCCGCCGGGTGTGAGTTTCCAGGTATGAGCCGCTGTCACAATTAATTAGGACTGCAGTGAAAGAACTTTAACTATTGAAGACCTCATGTTATAGACGTGTTGCTATTGATTCTCAGGCTGGTGCATCCGCACAATACTGCTTATCCCCCAAAAACATTTGGTTCCATTATGGTGCCTCAAGTGTTGCGCACGTCAGCCTTGCGTTCCATGTACATGCTTCCATTGATGCAGAGTGCCGATGCGCTGCCCAATCCTCATGCTGTGCTCCTACACTGCACTGCTTCCTCTCGACTTCCGGTCCCTCAGCCTGCCTCTTATGGCTTCCCAGCAGGCATTCACCTAGGAGAGGAGAGTCGCTGGCTGGTCTGGTTTGTAGGCGATCCATTGGTTGGCCAGGTCCACTACTTTACAGGTGGTCACCTGATCACCTCCACAGTCCCCACTCCCTGGCTGTCTAACACTCAGCCACCTCGGTTCCCCAGCGGTTGCTCTTCTGGAGTCTGCCCTGGTGCCGTTTCCACAGTGCCTTTCCCAGCGGTGATGCAGTATCCTCCATGTTAGAAGGATCCAGTAAGGTGCCCTCAATGGTGAGGGTCCTCAATGTAATTCTGGCGGTCGCTTGATTTCAGGGGTGGCCTCCTCCACCCCTTTCAAGCGCCCCAATGCCTGTTACCTCGATGCCTGATTGGCTGGTCTGAAGCATGCTGGTCAACCGGCGCACCTTTCTTTTGTGGGTTTGGGTCTCCCATAGCCAGCTAGTCACACCCTCAGGAGGCATTTGTCGCCAACAAAGGAGTCACCGACCAGTTCCTCCCAACCCACACATACTAATGGCCTCAACAAACATCATTCATGGAAAGGGCTTATCACCTAAGGTGGCTGAAATCTGCGTAATGCCATAGAAAATCTGTGGTCATTATAAACTTCAATTTCAACAAGGTTAAGGAGCCAGCTCCTACTTACAAATGCAACCACTTGTTATGCGTGTACATGATTGAAATCAGTGCTTTAAATGGAGAAAAATAAGTGCTGGTACTAACCAAATGTAGCTGTGAACTAGGGGTGGAGATTGGTATAGAGAGAAGTGTGGGGGCAGGGTTAAGTTTGTGACCTTTTCAGGCTTTACCTGCAAGAAATCGGCTTACATTTTAAGAATATCATATGACAATTGACAATATAGAATCATCTCAGTAATTCTACCAGGCAATAAATATGGCCGACTCCCCATGCTCCTGTGTATCAATATCTGGGCTCATTGGAGCTGCCAATTCTAACTGAAATATTCAATAAGCGATTTGACAACCGAATAATGGTGCTAGAAGTTGAGCGAGTCATCAAATTTCGAAATTTAATGAGTGCCAACATCCTAATAGATACTGACTACCATATTTGTCCTTGTTCCCAATTGCTTTGAGGCATAGTTGTGGGGGAAAAAAAGGATTTTTATAAAGTTGACGGTCAGACTCTGCTCTTTGTGACTGTCCACATTCTGCTGCCAACTTTTGGCCCCCAGTTTATGGGATGACAAAGTAATTTTTTCTTCCATTTACAACACACATTACTCTACACAATTAATAAAACGAGTGTTGACCTCACAAGTGTCCATTTTTTAAAATACATTTGACTCCCTCTAGGTAAATCAAATCCATCATTTGTGCACAAAGCTGATGATATTTTGGCAATGAAATTGACATATAACAATTACCCAACAGTCAATTAAATTTCCTTCCATAACAAAAGGAAGGAAAAACACTTCCTGCACTCAGACTTCAAGATTTCTGGAGTTTGAAATGCTGCTGCAAGCATCTCATTTCTAATCTATACTGCCAAGGTAATTACTTTTGCTAGAACTTAAAGACTGTAGCTCGATTGGTTTGGAAATGGAAGAGATGGACAGTTAACACATGCATTCTGTAAACACCCTTAAACCTCAAAATACAGCCTCCAGCCCGCAGGAATCCCAGAAGGAACAGAAGGCTCCTATCCCACGTAGTACTTGGAGAACTGGCTTAGAGATGCGATAGCCCCAACAGGTCTCAGAGTTTTTCAATGTTGAAAGGGCGCATTAATTCCGAAGAAAAATCCCATTGCAGGAGTGCCCTCCCACCCCCCACCCCCTGGACCTATAGTGGCCAAGATCCTCAATTTTAAGGGCCAGGATGTATTACTCAAAGATGCACATGAAAAATCTCCTATTCTGATGGGTAACAAGGATTTCACGCTTTCCTGACTACACAATTGAAGTTCAAATTAAGCGTGCATCTTTTCAGGAGGCCAAGTGGCATAGGCCTTGCTGTTTCCAGCCGAACTTAAAATAATCCACGATCACATGGAACTGGATAAAAAAACAATTCCCAGATTCCTGCAATAAAGGGGCAAGGGGCCCTCCCTCACCCAAAGCACGCCGTACTCTGTGTCCTCGCCGGCATGGAGTTGTGGAGGAGCCCCCTCATCAAAGCAAGCATTGGAGGGACAACTAGAAGCCCATTAGATCAGTGATTAGTCTGAGACTTACTAGACCGCCCATCATTTTGAATTGGTTGCAGGGCAACACCTCAGACTCCGAATCTGTTGGCACTGTTCCCAGGAATGAGCACGCAGACAGCGAATGCTCTACTAGGATGACTTAGAAAGGCCATCCCCATGATTTACCACTGACCACCACAGACAGGCCATCACCATTCTTATGGTACAATGGGCTATGCTATGATCTTCTGACAGCGAAACCTTTCCTACCACATAATTAAACTACTGTACTTAGGCTTCTATAACATTTCACCACATAGTGGACCCAGGGCCAAATGGCCCACACTGGCAAGAACATACACAATGCATGGCTGCACTACCCTTGCTGAATTTACTAGCAATACCCCCATTGCCAAAGGCACACAGTTTACAATGTTCCAATTGTTATTGTTAGTTTTGCAGTTTGGTTGAACAAGGAAGCATCACTGGACCAAGATTTGGGAGGGTAATGTTTATTAATATTCGATGCCACTGTGTGAACTGCAGGAGGCGGGTTGGATATGGGCACACATCACCCCTAATGACTAACAAAGGTAGATATGTGGACTATAACAAAGGTTTATAACATAACCTGGAATGCACTGGTTATGGGGTCTGCACACAAAGGCCTAGAATTTTAGTCCAACTTCATAGGCGCTGGCCCAAACACGTCTTCCTACAAGAAACCCATCTTGTAGCATTTGAGGCACACAAACTGCACAAGCGGTGGTGTGGTAATTTATTCCATACCTCCTATTCTACTTACTCAAGGGGGCTGCTATTTGGCTTCGGGCTGGGATCCCTTACCAGACACTCAATACAAAAATAGATACACTGGGCCATTATGTTTTTTTTGCGGGCACTCTAGATGGGGAACAACTGGTGCTGGGATGTATTTATGCCCCTGGCACAGTACAGGATGCTTTCTTTTGCCACCTATCTGTGGGTTTAGTGGAATAAGCCCCCGATCCCTGGAGTTTTAGAGGAGACTTCACAGTCTTAGCATGACCCTGGACCGACTGCACCCCTGTTGCAGGTTCAGCATGGAAGGTTGGGACCTAGTAAATTATATGTGAAATTGTAACACAGGTATGAGAGAATACTCCTTGTAATCTCCTCCACATGCACTTCACTCCCACCTAGATAGATTCCTTTGTCCTCCGCAACTGCAACCCCATATTACTCATGCCATGTATTTCAGGATACTATCTCAGATCATTGTCCGATAGAGATTACACTGTCCTGGGGAAGAGTGCTGTCCCCAGGGCCAACTTGGCACCTACATTCCCCCCCTCTTTGGAGGATGCAGGTTTCAGAAAAACACTGGCCACAGCCATACAGGAGTCCTTCTGTTACTCCTCCACTCCTTTGGTGGAATGGGAGGCATTCAAGGTTGTGGTATGCGGTACATCGAGTAATGATGTAGCAGGCGCAAGGCAAGTAATACTTGGGGAACTCACCCATATAGAAGATACAATAGGAGCTCTGGAGAGAGCAGTGGTTCAGAACTCTGATGCAGTGACTAAATTACAAAATGCCCGAATATCATATGCAGAATTATTAGAATTCCTCTGCATGATCGATTACAGGGCATGCACACAGAAAATACATACGGAGATAGACTAATCAGGCACACTGTTGGCACATTTAATTTGTCCAGACTCATCTCCCACACCTATATTGACACCCAACATACCAAATCAACAACCTGTGGTAACGCAGATGGGAATTAACAAAGCCTTTCATGATTACTACTTTGAACTATGCACTGCCCCTCCATCTCCAGGCCCAGTGGAAATTGTGCAGTGTCTAGCACTGGTGACACTAGCGAAAGCGACCACCATTGAAGGAGAAAAACTCACTTCTCCCAGCTGTGGCTACAATCAGAGGAGCCATTAAGGAATTGCCTGAAATAAAACACCAGGCTCAGATGTAATTCTGCTCCACTTCCACTACTAGGCTAGTGCCACAATTAGAAGAACTGCACAACAGTTCTGTGAAAGAAGGTAAATTGCCCTCCTCCACTAGGGAAGCACTTGTGAACTCATTACTCAAGCCAGACAAATCCCCTACGGAATTGTCTTCATATAGACCATTATCCCTGCTCAATACTGAATATAAAATACTCAGCAAAATCTTAGTCAACAGGTTGCTTCCATTAGTGCAGCGGCTGGTCCAAGTGGATCAATGTGACTTTATTCCGAGCAGAAATTCCTACCTGAACATACAGTGACTGTTTAGTATCCTGGATGGAGCCCGAGATCAATACCCACAGGGTGGGATTTCATGTTTGCAGCACTAGCAAGCTATGAATATCGGATGCCTACATCCAATGGTAGAAACTTCTATACATAAACTCCACAGCAAGAACCAGAACAGGCTCATACATCTACGACTCCTACAAGGTGGGGTGCGGCACTCACCATTGCTGCTTCCTCTCCCCGCTACTCCTTACACTAGCAATTGAGCTCATAGCCCAAAAAATACGCCCAGAAGCTAGTCAGAGGGATTCCAGCACAAATTACAATACACACCATTTCACTCTACTCAGATGAATGGATCTTTTACTTTAAGGATATCAGGGTGGGTCAGGTCGAGATGGCACAGCTGCTAGCAAAATGTGGAAACTTGTTGGGCCTCAGCATCAATGTCGACAAGTCAGAGGCCTACTCTTTTTCAGACACCTATACAGAACCCAAACTATCTTTCATGGACTTGCAGATCCCACTGGCCCCACATACATTCCGATAGCTGGGAATACAAATATACTGAACCAACCCAGGTATCTTGGATGGCAACATTATATGTGCAATTAATGCCATTAAACCCCAAGTGGCCTTCTGGACAACACTACCCATATTGGCGGCTGCTCGCCAAGCTTTAGCAAAGATGGTAGCACTGCTATGCTAATTATAATATTTATCTTACTTACCAATCCGAAAACCACCATGGTTGTTCAGACTACTAAACTTTATATTGCTTAATCTCATCTAGGGATGGTGTGCTCAACGAGTTAGCCTAGTGAAACTCCAACTGCTGGCAGTGTGGGGTGGCTAATGGGAACATAGAGAACTTTGGCACACAGATGTGGGAGGTAAACTCTCCTGCATGGCAAGGTACCATCAATCACGCTCACCATGGCAAACCAGGCCCTTGGACAGCGGTGGGCATGGGTATATGGACACAGCAACCACTGATGCCTACCACAGGCAGCCAGTGGTGGACTTGGTCAGGCACGGAGCCTACATTCCTCCCCCCCCCAATCTATACACCTTTCTGCTGGCCATGTATGGTTCCGTAGCAGGGCGAGGCCATGGGGGAGATACCACCAAGCAGCCCTCAGGTAAGGGCAGACAAACAAGGGCAGAATCAGAAGTGGCAAATGCGAATAACAAAGGGGACCCTTGGGGACAAGCAGGACAAAAGATAAGGAAGATGGCATGAAGGAGGGACAGGTAGTGGTTCTGGGTGATACCCCCCTCCCTCGCTACAGGGGACAGACCCCATGAAGGCCTGGGTAAGAGGGGCAAAACAGGGGACGGGTTCAGGGAAGAGAGCAAGCGAATACATAAGACCATCTCCACAGGACCCACTCAGAATGGCAAGGGATACAGGCCTTGCCAGTCTAATTCCACTGGTGGTGTGAGAAAGAATATGGAGAAAAGAGTTTAGACATATTTTCTCCCTCCTCAGTGTGGACGTGACCACGCATGACAAAAAACAGACGAGGATAGAAGGGAGAGGTGTCAGGGTGGAAGATCTATAGAAAACTGTCTATGATCATTTTGAACTCCAGCTGGCGTGTTTGTAGAAAACTTCCCTGAGAGTCCAGTGGATATTCCTTCATGAGCAGAGAGTACATGCAGCTCAGTTGAAATACGAAGGTAAGGCATGATTGCGTTGTGACGAAGTGTTCAGTGAGAAAATGCAAACATGGCCTATCATTAGTGAAACCCTCCTGGTCTTGCTGGTCCCACTGAATCACATGGTGGCAGCTAGAGAGGGCGTGAGCACACAGGAGCATAATTTTCGCATCTCTGGGAATAAAAGTAAGCAGGAGAGGTTCACACATGGTGGCAGGGCAAGAACCAGCCAGGGAGTAAGCAGGTTAAGCCCCTCTCAAATGTCTGCTGGAAATACGAGAAAAACGAATGCAAAATGGGGACAACCCTGCAAGTTCAGACATAACTGCAGCAGCTGTGGAGGGACTCACCTAGCAGTCGAGTGTTGAAAGAACAAGAGAACAGACAAAGAGAGAGACAGCAGCAACAGGAAGTAGATTATCCGGGAGGGGATCCAGGGGGATGGGGCCCCCAGGATACTTTACGTCTCTACACCCCTATCCATATAGGTCAGATTCTATACTTCCTCAGTGGACACCCAAAAAGGAAGGATGGGCAGCTATTGGCTGAATGATTTCCATTAGGTTTCACCATCCCATACAAGGGCCCCCAGGGTCACCGCACACGCAAGAACCTGAAATCAGTTAGAGAAAACCTAACAGTGGCTAGAGGAAGGAGGTAGCAAAAGAAGGTCCTTGGGAAGGGTGGAAAGCCCATTTTCGGGTCCCCCCCTTGAAAACTTCATAGTATCCCCCCTGGGGGTAGTTCTTAAAAAACGAAGAAGGGGAATTCAGACTAATTCATCACCCGTTTTACCTCCAAGGAGGTTCAGTGAATGATGTGCTTGACCTAGGCAGCTGCTTGGTATCCTACACCACAGGGGAGGACGTGGTGGGTCGGATTAAAGTGTTAGGAAAAGAAACGTTGTTAGCAAAGACTGATGTTGAATCTGTCTTTCACCTTCTACCAATGCACCTAGATAGCTATCATCTGTTGGGGTTTCACCTAGATGACTTTTATTAGGACAAATGCCTGCCAATGGGCTGCACCATCTCTTGCGCATATTTTGAGGCATTTAGCACCTTCTTGGGATGGGTGCTGCTAAGGAGGTGCCCAAGAGGGGAGTGCACACATTGTCTAAATGAGGGGAGTGCACACATCTAGATTAATTCCTATTTGATGGTAAGGCAGGTACCAGTTAGTGTGAGGAACTGCTATAGGCTTTTAAGATGCTAGCTGAGGAAATAGGGGTACCTTTGGCCAAGAGAAAAAAAACTGAAGGTCATCCACATGATTAGCGTTCCTGGGCATAGACCTAGACACCATAGAGGGAGTGTGCAAACTCACCAAACTTAAGATAGAAGAGCTACAGTGGGACATCGAGGCCATGCGCACAAAGAGGAACATTACACTAGTCAAAATTCAAAAGCTCTTATGTAGGCTAAACTTCGCAAATAAGGTGATCCCGGCAGGCAGGCCTTTCGCCAGGTGCCTAGCATGGTTAAGCAGGTTCCCCAAGGAGAAGCACCACAGAATACGCCTCACACTAGCGGTCAAGGAGGACCTGGAGCAGAGGCTGGGCTGGGCTGCCTGAGCAGCTTTAGGGGAACGCTAATCTGGAGGGAACCCTGGGCCACTACGAGCAACTTGAATTGTTCACAGATGCAGCAGGGAGCAAGAGTTTGGGCAGACCTGGGAACAGCATGGACAGCAGCTTGCTGGCCCATCTTATGGCATGCAGGCAGGGTCACCAAGAACATCAGGGTTTGAACTCTTCCCCATAGTTGTTAACTTCACCATATGGGGTGACACACTGGCAAACAGGCAGATCACACAACGGTTTGACAATCAGGAAGTGCTGCAAGCACTAAATCTCGGGACAGCCCGATGCCCCCAGGTAGTGCATCTTTTACACCACCTAACGGGATGTCAACTAAGGAACAACACTTCAGCAAGGGCTAGGCATATTCCTGGTTGCAAAAACTCAGTGGTTGACGCACTGTCTTGTTGCCAATGGCAGAGGTTCAGGGAGCTGGCTCCTCATGTAGAAATGTGCAGGACACTGGTACCCAGGCAGCTGTGGGGACTAGTGAACCTGTCCCGACAGTGCTCATGGACAATGCATTAGCCGCCAACCCTCCACCCCAACCCAAGACAGCAGCAAGATAGAAGTAAGTACTGGGAGGTTTTCTGGAAAGTCACCTTCTCGAAGGGGCAGAGCAAAGTCACTGCTGAGGAGGTACAAAGGTTTATACACTGGGCTTTCACGGGTGGCAGGGGCAAGGCATGGGCACAGGCTCACCTCAGTGCGGTTGTATACTATGCAAAGTTGTTCACAAGGACAGCCCCTACCAACTCCTTCTACTGCAGAGCAGCCATGAAAGGTTGGGGGGGGTAGACTGCAACCCAGACAACAGGACCAGCGTCTACCCATTGAATTCTCCATGTTAGGGCAGCCAAAAGCAGGTCAGACAAAGGTATCCAGAACAGAACATGAGAATGCACTGTTCAAGGCAGCTTTCGTGTTGGCTTTCTTCGGGGCTTATCGAGTCAGTGAGCTCTTTGCACCCTCCAGGACAAACCCCCTGGGTGGCATGCCTCCAAGGGCAGGATGTGCTCACACTGGACAGATATATGGCAATCCATCTGTGCAGGTTAAAAACAGACCAATAGGGTGAACGGAAATATTCTGGAAAAGGACACTCTCTGCCCAGTATGCAGCATTACATGGGGGTAGGCATCCAAATAGGCTTGCTGCTTTTTCGGCATGAGGACGACTCCTGCCTCAGCCATTTCCAATTCACAGCAGTACTGAAAATGGCCATCACAAAAGCCTAACTCCCCCGCCCCCAACAGTTTTGTGTCCCACTATTTCCACATAGGCGCAGCCACAACGGCGGCAGCAAGTGGGCTCATTGGGGATTTGATCAAGAGAAAAGGCTGCTGGTCGTAGGACCCAACTCCTTCCCACCTTGCAGAGCACCTTGCTGTGGGAAGGCAGGCCGGACACTATGGTAATGCTGTGGTAATATATACCTAGAGGGGGTAACGATCTAACTTGCTTCGGTAGGAAGACTTTGATGGGTCTGATGGTGTCAGGTCTCACAGCGGCGGCATGACTGTTACACCCCACTAACATTCTCTGATCAAAATTCATAGAAAGACCAGAGTGGGGTGGGGGGATGGCGGGCGGGGAGGATCACAGGGTGGTAAAAAGATCCAGGAGAAAGCTGAACATACCCATTGCAAAGTATGTAGGGCCAACTCCTGGGCTTTTGTAAGGCACAGTTTCATCAACCTCAGGACACCAGGGTTTTATGAGCTAGATGACATCCACTTGACAGGGTTGGGCATGGATAGGATCTTGTTAAGCATAGATGGGGCATTAGAACAAATAGGGTTCGTTTAGGACAGGAAGAAAAGGGGGAGCTGCCTGTAGTTGGATAGCCATAGGAAACGTTACAGAGAGAACACAGCCACATGGATAGCACATCAGCCTAAAGAACAAGAGCTGCTCAGGTAGTGTCCTTGGTATGCCTCAGGGCAGAGACATGAGGGAGCAGGCAAAGGCCAATGAGGGTTAGCAGCGGGCGGGCACAGCACTTGCAGCCGGGGTAAGGCCACCCCTCCCAAGGGCATGACCAGCTGGCTACGGGTGACCTAAGCCCCCAAAAGAAATGGGCATTGGTTGGCTGGCATGCTTCAAACCGGCCAATCAGACATGGAGGCAACAGGCTCTTAAAAGGGGGGGGGTAGTACAGCAACCCCAGAAATCAAGCAACCACAAGCATTGACCCACCCACACCATAGGAGCGGGTGTTGCAGGATTGGGGCCAGGTGTAGGGCAGAGAGGACACAGCCAGACTGATAGCACATTAGCCTGAAGAACAAAACCGGTTCAGTAGCCCAAAGAACAAAAGCTGCTCAGGTAGTGTCCTTGGGATGCCTCATGGCAGGCACATGAGGGAGCAGACAAAGGCCAACAAGGGTTAGCCGCAGTCAGACATGGCACTTATAGCCCGGACAAGGTCACATGGCCACCCAGTGCAATTGGTAGGAAGGCAAGCCTAGCCTCAGAAAGCCTGGGCCCTCATTAGCAAAGGCTGTGCAGGAATACCAGCGACCAGTAACCTTGCAAGCGAACCAGAGGGTAACCTAAAGGACACAGAAAAAACCTTACATTATGGATGGAACTTGATGACCAGAATTGCGATGTTTAGGTTTGTGAAGTACAATTTAGTAAACTGCATCCGTTTGTATCCCAGTAATGTCTCCCCTTGTTTATGTCAAATAGAAGGACGACGAACGGCCAGGAGGGAGAAATGGTCTCTCACCTGTCTGAGAGGGGTTTGTTATTTTTAGGGACACCCCAGTCCGTGTCGCAACATTCAGATGCCCTGGTTCTCTCTAGCTACATCCTGGAACGCATGTGCAACACTAACTTTTTGGTGGCACGGATTCTTCACAGTGAGGGTCTCCCTCCAAGGGAGAAGAGCCTGACTGTCGTGGATGCGAGGTGTGAACAGTCTCCATGCCACCCTAGGCCTCTCTCACAGGTGTTCTCTTGCATTTCTGTAAATAATACCAGGTGCACAAATAGTCGCTGAACCTTTGTAACTACACCAGCACATTCTGCGGGGACTGTATTTTATGCTTTTCCGACAAACTGTGCATATATAGTCTCCACACGTGGTGCATCTGAACTGTATATTCAATCCTGCAAATGTTTTTTCCTTAAATGTGTTATTTTAAAAATCGCAGGTTTTAGTCTTTTGTGAATAAGACGCTAGATTGTTTGTCTTCAAGGGTGGTACATTCTTAATGACCGTGTAAGAGCCAAGTGGTGTGTTCCGAGAGTGAAGACGTAAACTAACTACAAGCTCCTCCATTTGTCACTAGACTCTATTTAACACAGCTGTTTATACTCAAATGCCTTTTTTTTCCAGATAGAATTACTTACTTTATATTTTTCTTGTTGAGCCCTACAAGTAAAAAGAGAAGCAGTAACATTTGTTGTGTCACGCTAAATAATTAATTATTCAAATCTCCAGGAAGGTTTTGTAGCAAGTGTCATTCACACTACTCAGCAGCTCAGGCAGGCTTTAAATGTGGCGTAGCAAGTTTCACGTTTGCCGTCTGTCGCTCGATCTGGGACAATGCGGTCTTGTGATCATGACTTCATTAGACAAATGCATTTGCTCTGACAAGAAGTGCGGAAGCCGCAAATATAAATTACAGTGATGTAATGGGTCTGCTGGGCGGGTCAAATACATATACCAATTCCATCCGAGCAGCCTGTGTTTTTGTAACTTGCTCTCCGACCACGCACTAGCCATTGGGCAGTGCTAGCGCAGGTATTTTAATAAAATTATTAATGAGTATTCATGTATTCTGAGTAATGGATTTGCATAGAAAACATAATAACAATAGAAAAATAATGCACACATTTGAAAATGTGATCAGGATGAGTGCCATCAATGTTCACGAAGTGTACATATTAATGGTTTATTAATATAAAATGTTGAGTATATGTTTGACTAATGTATTAATGTGTCATAAAAAGGGTTAAGTATTAGCTTTATTAATTGTAGGCCTTAATTTAGCGGAGGTCTTGGCTTAGTTGCACAGCCTCACGTCAAGCTGTATTTCTTAACCTTTAATAAAATGGCTGTCCCAGAGAGTTAAACTGATTTTCCATTGTATTATGTAAATCTGCTCATAGCTAAAAGTCTTTCTCATGAGAACCGACTGTTCGAAGATGCTGTTCTTGCTAAATGTAACAATATGAGTGTAATGTGTGTGTAAGACTGACTTTCTCAGGAGGGGAACAATGGCGACATTGACTGGAGTAGAAGCCGCAACAATATTGTTACCTGACAAGCCTGATGAGGACATTGCAAGAGAAACCAATCAGCGACATATGAACGGAGTAGTAGTAAAATTCATAGATTTTAAGTTTTCGTTTTATTGGGCAAAGTGTGAACATCCGATCCCTTGACCAATAGGGACTTGGGAAGTAGTTTTAGGGAATTTAACTAAACAAGACTGCACCGAGAGAAGACAGCCCCACTCTCCGTCTTGACCAAAGACGTGCTTAAGCATTAAAGCTAAAGATTTTGCGTTTTCTGAACTTTGATGCTGAATCCTGAAGCCTTGCTGACAGACTGATGTCCTGAAGACGAAGACCATCTTAGTTTGCCGATCCATTTGAGGAGAGGTAGTATTGTACCAATGTGTTTGTAATGCCTATTTGCTTTTTATTCTTTCTAGGTACCTACCGCACTGTTAGGATAGAGCCAAAGTTAGATGTTTTCCAAATTTGTGTTACTAAATTGTTTTGCATGAAGCCCACATGCTGATGCTAATCTGATGTTAGATAAGGATCCTCACTAATGAAATGTTGTCGATAGGGAATAATGTTTGATGAATTTCTATGCTGAATCTAGATGTATGGGATATTAATTGTTCTTGTTATTAATTTGTACTGTAACCTTAGAATGTGTAATAGTTCAAGCTTTGATTAGATTACATTTCTTTCGCAGATTTGGACAGCCAATGTTGTTTCTATACGTGTATCATTTGATTTTGAGATTAATTTACGTGACTTCAGCATTGTTAATATAGGGAAATAAATATTCTAACTTTCACTTAAAGGTGTGGTTATTCATGACTGAAAGGTCATGGTGCGTGACAATTACCCACTCCATAGATTATTGATGTAACTGATTGATTATTGGTCTGCCTGTACTGGTTTTATGGTGGGAACATCTTAAGTGCGAAAAGGTTCATCAACCTATTTGTGTCCCCTTGTAAGATTCCTTATTAAGGCCAAACGTGCTAACAGCAGTTGGTTTGTAATTTAGTAACTAAAAGGTAGCAAGAACGGAATTTCTTAGATCAGTGGGATTTCATTGGAGGCAGTTCTCTGGAAGAGAATGATATCTTTTGACTGGTTGAATCCATACAAATCTACATTTGTAATGATCATCATTCATTGCCATCTAGTGGTTTGTTCAATGACTGATGTGGATGAAATGCACGTGCCCATATGATGGGTATCATGTAGCACAAAGTCTTTCCCATTACCCTTCCTGATCCGAGTGAGGCTGCCCGGCGGGTGCTTTTAATGTCGAGGGATGTACATACTCAAGCCCTCCACTTCCATGAACAAGCAGAGGTATTTTTTTACCTTTTTCCTGTGGTGCAGATTTTGTACTTTCTAATCAGTTTAATAAAAGCCCATACATGTACAATAAAATTATTCTAATCGCATTATTACACAAAGAGTGTCAATATTAACATATTTCAGCACAAAAGCAATTAACTCAGTTTAGAAACAAAATTTCTACTGGATTCTGACTGCAACTGCAACCACTGCCTCACTCTTCAGAACCAGTTTAGGGTGGTTCTCCTTTCAAATATCATTCCTGGCTGTTCCCCAGAGACACCCTTTGTGTAGTGAGGCCCCAAACACTGCCAGTGACACTCTTTGACGAGTTTCCTGAAAGTTGGCTCGAGTCACTGTCAATCAAGCCTCTAAACAAGAGATTTTTACCATCATTAACTGCTTTATAGCTACAACCACTCCCAGTCGCGGCAACCAGAAGGGTCGGGCGGCACGTAGGGGATAAATAGCAATTAATTTTTTTTTCTTTTTAAGTTAAAAAAAAAAAAACACACTTACCTCCTTTGCTGCACGCTGCTCCGCTCCTCCATCTCCTTGCTGCAGGCACAGGCTCACAGCCTGCCCTGCGGCCAATCTTGATGCTGCTCAACACAGCATCAGGATTGGCTGGGAGCACCCAGCCAGGGTGCTCCCAATCAGACTGGGAGCCTGTGCAGGCTCTCACCAGCCTGGCAACTGTGAGAGCCTACTGCGCATGTGTGTTTGGTCGGCCTGAGATGGCCGGCCAAACACACATGCGATCTGAGGGGAGTGCTTTGTGCCCTCCCCTCAAGTACTCGTCACCCCAAATGCCCTGCCCCTTTTCAAGAAAGTGATAATAAACTCAGTTTATTATTGTTTTCTTGAAAACAAATCTGCAGGAGCTGCTGCTGGCAGGAAGACAACACTCCTCCGCCCTAATGGAGGAGCTGCCCCGACCACTTCCTGAGCCAATGAAACTATGCACACATTGACAGTCCTTCTCCATGAAGACACGTATGCTGTGTGTGTACCTGAGGATATTGAAAGATCCTCAGATGACGATTACAAAAGTTACTTATGAGTCAACAAGAATCATGCACAGGATTTTATAGCTACTACAAACAGTGTCATGAAGCAGAAAATGTCAACAAACTATTTTTCTCTTTTAAGTTGCATTATTGTTTTTAAGTATGGCATAACCAGTATCATGCCTGGCCTGTTGTATCTCCTCAACACATCTCTCTTAATAGACATTATGATATGATAACAGCTTTGTGCAGGGTAACATTTCAAACATTTTTTCTCATCACTTGAAACATGAAAGCCTTATAAAAAATATCCTTACAAAACTAGCCACATTACTCTGTGCTATTTAAGAACTTTTGTGACATCTTACATATTCACAATTTATGATTATGCGGATTTTTAAAATGTATTTTTAGATCTAAAAATGTAGAATTATTTTCTGAAAGCGGGAACTCGTAGATAGGTATACATTTGCCCTAACTACATCATATTCAGACGTACAACCTGAGGATAATGTAAAGTCAATAAGGACAGACACCAATTTGAGCAGGCCAAAACTTCCATTTTCCGCTTGCTCATTGGCATGTTTAACTTTGACGTAGATGCAGTTTGTCCTTATCTTTCTAAGAACCTGTGAAGGTGTCAAGTCATCCAGACAATGACATTGATAAGAACAACTAATGCATCATCTGTCTGGGATAAGCGTATTGTTATCTATATTTCAAGGTCAGCTAACGACAGTGACATAAATAAGGTAGTCTGAATTGATGTAGGTTTACCATATTTGCATATACTAATGAGTCTAGGACTAGCATATTGATGCACACAGGTTGTCAGAAATTCTTCAAAAATTCCCCATTTAGATTTAGATCAGTGATCAACAGTGTCAAAGGCTCATTGGTTGGCCATTGGGTTAGAGAGGTCCTTTGTCACAGGTTATCAGTCAAGATAGTGAGAGAGATTCTGGCAGAGGTCTCCAGATTGGCTACTGCTGCAGTATCCAGTCCTATGCGGAGGGTGGATACTGAGCCATGTCTGAGAGGGGAGGAGCGGAGTTCAGCTGACGTTTGCTTTCATTTCAAGGGAACACTAACAGTTACTGAGAACTACAGCTTCTTGCATAGACAAGTGCACAATGTGCTGATTCTTAAGAAACTAGTGGTAAGAGAAGTTACTGCATACTCTCACAGGATAGCCCATAGAGGCAGGCTCTTAGGGTACAAGATTGCCAAATGACATTTCGACTATGGTAGAAACATTCATATTTCCCTCGTTGTTAGTAATATACATCAGTGCTGTTTTAATAATATTATGTGTGGTTATTTTACCTGTGCAAAGGAAAAGGACGAGACTGTTGAATTAAAGCACTCTTAATTATACAATGTATTTTCTCTTAGTGCAGAACTTTTGATTGATATTCTAAAGAACGAAATGAATCACTACTGCATCCCTTAAACGTTTCTTGAAAACTATCAGTAATCCCGAAAGCATGGGCACTTCTGTAATGCTAAACCAGAGTTAGATTACGCAACAAGATTTTTAAAACCAGGAATTCTGTAATGAAGGAGAGACCTTCTACAGTAAGGCAAAAGTCCGGATGATTGACACGGAACATCTCCCCTTAACCCCTCATAGATGTTCAGTGATTTAAAAACCAGCTTGCCTCCGTTTTCTTGGAACACGGATTTGGACTGTAATGGCCATTTTGTCAACTGAAACATCCTTGCTTACCTCTTTGATTGTTTTAAGCAGAAGCCGGACCTACCCACTTTCATCCTGCCCATTATTCTTCGAACCAATGATCCTGCTTTCCTAGCGCCTACTGCGTAAAGCTACACAAGCGTAAAGTCAGTGGGACAGCTATCAGAGACCACTTGTTATTCGTGAAGCACATGACACGCGCAGAAGTACACTAAACACCTCAGCTGTGAAACCACAACAGGAAGGGCAGATTAACAAGGAGAAGTAGAGCGAACACACAGTTGTGCTGATCCACCTTCATGCACAAATTTCCAGACAAAGTGTTCCTGAACATGAACCGATCATTCTGTACTGTACTCTTACCAGCCAGCTAAACGAAACGATAAAAGGTTTTAATAGAGCTAAATTACTCCTAAAGTGAAATATAATTCAAAAGCAAACAATCACAAGTATAACCTTGTAACGAGCAATGAGACTTCTCTGAGAAACATTGAAGAGAATATGTGACTAGAACGAATGATGTGCAGTGCACCATCACGCAGAATGCGTGATGGGGTGCCTGGCTAATGTAGATTGCTGCATTGATGGTAGAAAAGCACACACAGAAGGATCTTACACAACAAACAAACAAAATGGGACATTGATTTAAAATAGATGACGATTCTGGAACCGTTCAGTATCCCCTCAAAGTAAACGGGTATGTTACGCTAATGTGACACTTTTCCACGTGCCAAATTAAATATGCAAGAGGTGCCCCAGTACATCACGTAACTGACTGGAAACGCACTTGACTCGAAAAGGAACTGTGCCAACTTTTAACACAATTCTTTGAGGCGATCACTAAATATGGATTGTTACAAATCTCAACCAACATTCAGATTAATAGAGCAGGGAGTAAACTACAAATAGTGTTATACACCTATAACATAAATTACTTCAAAATGTGGGAGTAGGGACCTCACCCAACCAAAGAACATAGAGGCACTCGCTAAACGATGTCATCTTGCAAAGCTTCTAAAGCAGAAGTGACACGGAATCACCATTTCAATTCCATTAGCAGGCGTGCCGTGGAATTTGACAACTATGAGTACATTTTTTAGATTGAACTGGAAGTAATTTGGAATATGTATTGATTGCACCTGCAGGGAACCTCTAACAATGAGAGAGCTTTTAATATATCTTTATTAATTGTATAGAAAAACATTAAATTGTACTAATCCTGCCCCGAAGGGATCACAGGGTTCTTGCTCTCCCCAGAATCCGGGTAACTATAAGCGTTACTGCGCTGCATGGTCTGCCCCCTGGGAACATAAGCAATGACTCAGTTATGTCTTCAAGACATCGTGTTAACTTACAATCAGACTTAACAGTTATAAAACTACGCGGTGACTGTCCCGTAGATCCTCCCCCCCCAAAAAAAAAATTGAATTAGTGCACTGTGTCCTGTTCACTTATCAGGATGAAGAAACAGTGGCATATGGATACCAAGCAGCTCCTTCCCAGTGCACTACCCCGCAGGCCCACCTACAACCCGCATACAATCTCCCCGTATCCAGTGAAGTTTTCCTCCGCTCACTGGGCGGGTAACCTTTCGAGGCAAGCGTCCCAGCCAGTGTAGCGTGTGCCCCTGCCACCAGTGTAGCGTGTGCCCCTGCCACCAGTGTAGCGTGTGCCCTGCCACCAGTGTGCCAAGGGCCTGACAGTAGATCAATCGCTGCCTGAGCACATTGTTGCACATCAGGCCGTAATCGACGGCGCCGTGGTCACCTTCCACGACATAGCAATGCGTCGCTTGGCCACGAGTGCCAGGTTGATTAACTGACTGACACACGTGTCTATTTACCTTTGAGTGAACTATCAGCCCAAGCATGCATGTAGCTGCACCCCTCAGTGTCAGACAGCCCGTGATCTTGGACACATTTTGGAGTTTTGCTTCCCAGTATTGCACAATGATTGAACAGTGCCACACCACAAGTGAAAATCAGCTTCCCCTTCCTCACACCTCGGGGAAGCCACGGAGACTCCCCAGGTTCATGCGTCTCCGTCTCTGTGGTGTCAGATATGCCTGGTGCAGGTAGATGAACAACTGTACATATCGCAGGCTCGAGCTCCCGGAGGCCTCTTTAACTGCGCAAAGTCACCTTATCCACCGAGGGTCCGTTAGCTCCGCACCTACCACTCTCCAACACCACTCAGATGTCCAGTCTGACTCGTGCTGCAGGGCTTTTGAAACCATTGGTTCGTCAGTGCCCGCTTCTCAGAGATCCACATCTCTCTTGGAGACTCAACTCACTGCCGTGCCGACCTTTCCGCTGTGAATAGATCACCCCAGACTCGAATGACCGCCAGACCAGCATCGGACGCCATGCGTCTGTTTCAATGCCTCAGGTTCCGGTAAGGACCAGAGATGTAATGTTGCAGTGTATGTAGGCTTCACCGATGTGCCTCTCACGTACGTCCTCTGGTACCACCGGGCAGGTTTAAACACATTTGAGGCTGTGCGCATGGACGTCATTTAGAGGTATCCAGGGGTCACAGCTGCGACCCTCCGCTTGCCCTATGCGACCTCTAGGGCCGCCTTTGCGACCATTGGCCTCAGAGGTGGCAAATTCAATGTCAGGAACACAGGGGCAAGCTCGTCCTTATGGACGCCAGTTGGGGCTCCGCTCTTTGTTTTCTTTAAATTTTTTATTACACTCATTATTCACTTTTACTGTAATAAAAACGTGAATATGCCCTCCCATGGCAGCTGAGGTAAGTAAAAATGCCTTTAAATTTATGTTGTGTGCGTGCATGCAGGTGAGTGTGTGTTTATGTGCAAGTATGTGTCTGCGAACTAAGGTAGAGGTCAAAGGGCACGTGATGCCACTTCCCCTACCCCTAGCATTTTGGTGAATTGACGTCCATGGCTATATGTTGTTCGTCTGTGCTCCAAAAGCCCGAAGGTTTTGAGGCCTCCTACGTGGTCTCTGGCATTTTGAGTTTCAAGGTCTGCAGAACCTAGCAGCCACCTCATAGACCATTATAATTTGGCAGCTGCGTAATATCGCTCATGATCAGGGGCCCCTAGTCTGCCTTCCATCAGGGAAGGTACAGTGCAGCAATCTTCATCTTGCATCTCCCTTCCACCCAAATCACTGCTGCGCATTGGCATTGCAATTCTCTGAACATTCATTTGCAATGCACTAGGTCTCGCATTTATAGGAGTTGGAGCTATTGGCATTGTAAATGCATAACTGGACTTTTTTGCCACATTAATTGGTCAACACTGATGCATATTTTGGACCTTTCTGCCACATAATTCCAGTAGCCCTGCATATAACTGAAGGACTAGTGGGCCTACTGGAATATATATATATATATATATTTTTTTAAACAAGGTCCTTAAAAGAAACTACTCCCAGGTGCAAAACATTTACTTGGCGGTTAGAACAGGCAACATTGCCCATGGGGCAATTAATAATATTTGTACTTCAAGAAAGCGTGCTTACTGGATCACTGTCCCTTTACTGCAGTCTTGGAGGGGGGGGGGGGGGGAGTCAAACAAAATGCCCATGATTTTTCACACGCTTGAGGAGAGCCCCCTCACAGGATATAAAATGAACCTCAGTCAGCCTCGAACTGAAGTATTAGTTATAAAATATTGACCATTGTACAGCATAATCAATTGTAAGCTCTCCTCAAAGTTAGTTTTATAAATACATGCACACACAGCTCAAGTTTCACAGACTGAAACGTGTGTAATTCATCTATTCAGGTTTCTGCTTTGTATTTGCAGTTTGTATCATGTTATAAATATTAAACTACAAGTCCCAGAATGCAAAACTGAAACAAACTGAATAAGCAAATCACGCATCGAACTAGGGAGCTGGAAAACTCTACGAATACTACTCCAAGGGTTGGTTTCCAGCATTTATCACATTATAAAAATAAAACTACAAGCCCCAGAAAGAATTTGTGTTGGACAGTACGTGTACTGAGCAGATCAGAGTGCATATAATGTAAAAATGTTAAAATGACTCTGGCAATTCATGTTCTTTTTGGAGCAAGAACATACTTTTGTCTAGTGGAAGTCTGGAGTCATCTAAAGGGAACGCACAAGGCTAATATGCCCCACTGCAAAGAATGTGTACTAAGCAAATCAGAGTGTACACAATGTAAAAACAATACCGCCGATTAGGTTTGCGCTCCAAGCGCTGTGAGAGCCATGGCAGCCAAGAGAACGTACTTTTGTCCAGTGGAAGCTTGGAGTCAACATAAGATAGTGCAGAGGGTTAATGTACCTGCTGCAAAGAACGTGTACTAGGCAAATCACAAAGTGCATGTAATGTGAAAATGTCAAAATAGCTAGCAATTTATGTTCTTTCTGGAGAGAGAACTTACTTTTGTCTGGTGAAAGCTTGAAGTCATTATAAGGTAGAGCACAGGGTTAATATGCCTGCTGCAAAGAACATGTACTAAGCAGATCAGAATGCATATAATATAAAAACGATACAGCTGATCAAGTTTGTGCTCTGAGCGCTTTGAGGGCCATGGAGGCCACGAAGCGCAGATAAAAGTAGTTCACACATGCTGAAGTAGAACGGCAAACATGCAATTATCCCTGTAACAGAGTCAGTGTCCAAGGCGGTCCAAGGCGGTACAAACAAAGCATTTACCAGAATCGGTCATTTTATATAGAATTCTTAGTACCTCCCACATGTTATTGAGGCCCTTGCTCACTTCTGAACCGGTCACCTTCTGATGGCTCCTTTGTAGGGAGGTTCACATCGCTTACTAGGATATGAAAGGCTCACAATCACTTGTTACACAATGATAGGGCACACAATTACGAAATTAAATACAAACACAAATCTAACAATTTAAAGAAATTCAATAGACTACAGATTGGTTTAAAGAGAAACAAAGGAAAGTTTAAATAAATCATGGATCCGGAATAAATCTTTCAAATTTGACAAAATCTTTCTTTTGATTCATACAGTAACTCCATCTATACATCCGTGATTAATTGAACCATTTAAACAAATAATTTGGAAATAACACACACAACAAGCACTGGCAAAGACAAACAGGTCTGCCATTGATTGCCAACTTTTAGACTTTGCCAATGCTTGGTTTGTCATGGATTTTGTAAAAGATTCTTACAAAAATAGTAAGTCATCAATCCACATGCATGCATATGATGAGATAAGAGGAGCTTAGTAAGAATGTTTAGGGAATCTGCCAGGCACTCAACAAAAATATTTTTATTTTTTTAAAAAGCGAAATTGTCTTTCTCAAAAAACACACAATGCTATGGTAGCATTATTGTAGTGCAATAATCTGTCTCTAGACTATCTCTTGTATGCCTTAAACGAAGGCAACTCTCATGCTCCTAAATTGGGAAGGGGGTCTTCAGCTTTCAAACGTCCTTTACGCCGATCATCTAATCCTTATCAGTAGAACCAAGGTGGGTCTGCAGCGAATTCTAGATAACTTTGGCTTACTCAGCAAGCATTAAAAGGACTATTAACAGAAAGAAGACCAAGATATTAGCAATCCAAGTGAAGGGCTCACAGAAGCACGCATGGTTTTTGGGTGGTGAAAAAATATATAGTTAGTAAAAAAAAAAAAAAAAATAATAATAATAATAAAATAAATTTAAAAAAACCTTTATGTGCCTGGGGGTTTTCTTCAATACTAACGGAAAGGTCAACTGCCAATTGGTGGGAATAAGAAGGAAAAGCAATGCCTTGGTGTTTGGCCTGAGAACCCTTTACACCAAGCTGAAAGGTCCAACACTTAGGCCAAGGAACAATTCCTGAAATACAGGCTGGGGATATTATCTGTTTTAAAACACTATTCTCCATGGAAGTGAAGAGATGGTTAAGAAATTTGCCGTTTATGTGGCTAGGGACCAGAGGACATTCACCATGTGCTGTGTTTTTGCAGAGATATTGTGGGGGGGGGGGGGGGGGGTAATGGCGTGTACTTCTACGCAGGAAATTGAATGAAAGAGGAATAAGGTCCTACAAGAAGGCGTTGCTGACCTGCTTTGAACCAAGGGACCCCAAACTGAACTGTGCAGTGTTGACATTTCTTCAAGGGTTTGGGAAGAGAGCTACTGCTATGGACCACGAGGTTGCAGTGTAAGGGGCAGCAAAATCCACCCAGCCCACAGTCAGGGCAGGTAAGGAACAAAATCTAACTGTGGAGGAGAGTCTCCTCATCCTGTGAAAAAAGCACAGACCATGGTGTCTAGTAAAATGTCTAGTTATAATATTTACAATTTTAGTTGTACACCAATATACAGGAATGACAACTTGCTTGGGATCCGTTATTCTACCTCAATAATTGCATTAGGTGTTAAATAGCAGGCAGGGTTTGTGACTTATGTGGCTGAAACGCATGTAGACTTCACACCTTACTCTGCTGTTCTGCACATTTTAAGTTACTTGACTTAGTTCAATAGAGTTATCATCTTTGAACTTATTGTCACCAACAAAACTTTGTGTAGATCCTAGCTCTTTGCTCTGTTCCTCCGGCTTAGCTGAATGGGATAAATCGATGGCAAGAGGGGTCAATCTTCTTGCTTAGAAGCACGCAGACCTTGCACCCTACTTTGGTCTTTTGCACACTTTAATGCCACTCAACTCATTCTGTTAGATGGGCGGTCTCTGAATTGCACTTTACTATGCTTAGCTTGTTCATCTGCATGATGGAAACCTCGCACTTCTTCCCATTATTCGCACTGTGATAAGACGATATGATGTCCACTGATGGTCCCATCCAATTAGTTCTATAGTACGCAAGTTTTGCACTCCAAACTCTTATTGGCACTTTAAGGTACCTGCTTAGTCTTTCTCTTTGCTGAGTCGTCTCCGATGCTAATATGAAAGTTTTAATGAAATTCTGTCAAACATCGCGATTTATTGTATTTAATTCCATATATCCTGTTACTCTGTTACTTGATGGAGTATTTTAGATTCGTTATTTGGCTCTGCATTTAAACAAAATGGAAATGAGACTTAATATTTTATGACATGCATTCTGTTAAAGTATTCCTGAGCATATAAATGCTCTTAGAATTATACAATGGAAATATAGAATGGATAGGATAGTGCTGCAGTCTACTGGCTGCACAAATACCCGTTATTATTGTATATATGCAGAATGCAAAGATTTTATTTAATCATGCAATACAATTATTCAGTCTATGCTAGCAATAGCACTGAAGGGATCTATGTCGTGCAGATGTGCTCCTTGTGAAAAGGAGGAATGTCGTCACACAGTACATTTACCATAGTGGCTGAAGTGGGCTGACCGACTGCACCATGCTTTAGGCTGCAGTGGACATAAGAACAATCTAAATTAACAACAGACTAAAGAGTGAAGAGCGCTGGCTTGAAGTCCCTATAAGTGCATAATATATGCACTGCTAGTAAAATCAAAATGTCCTCACACACTCCACACCTACAAATGAGAAGAGCACCTTTTGTGTTGCTAATAAGCTTTGACCCAGCAGCTAAAACTTGGAGTTTTAAAATCTTGTCAGTTCCAGGCAGGGCTGGTTATTGAGTAGGTTCTAAAGGCTTCAGCAAACAGCCTGCACACGCCTAGGAGGTGTCGTGAAAGTTCATGTGACAGTGACATGAGACACTTGTGTAATAATCTCTGCAATGTGCTTGTTGCTCACTGTGTGGCCTTAGGCGCACAGCCTTGGCCACTCCAATGAGCCAAACCGCAATGTACACAAGGAAGTGATACCCATAGCAGCATCTACATCCAAAATGTGTTCCACTAAAGAACACGGAATTTAAAATGTATTTAGGGCTTACCTGTAAATAGTGGGTATTTCTAGAGCATTTTGGGGCTGAACTATAAGTACAGCGGTTATGTAATGCCGTTTAAACCCAATTTTCATACCCGTTTCTTAGTTAAATCTCAGGCGGCTGATGAAGTACTAGCCGTAAACTCTGCGGTACTCATGTATTTATTGGGAAGGTTTGTATAGCACAACAATTCAGCCTCACAGTTGCTTCCCTCGACTGTACATCCTCATTGAAAGGGTGGGGATGTGCAACAGACTATATTGGGGTTTCTTTCAGGTAGGGCAGGAACAGCAGTATCTTTCGGGTTATATCTTTCGGGTCATGGTATAGAACGTGCTCGAGTGAAGAAGTCATTTGAGGCCCTTTCACCAGATCACTGTGTGTGAGGCAAATTATTTTGAAAAATATTCTTCGTTTGGTTCGATTGAGAGCTAATGCAGTTATTTCAAGTTTGGGATTATAGGCTGCTGCCTATTCACATACAAGGCCATCCTTGCAGCGTGTTTAAAACCTTTATTTCTTCTGGATTAGAATCGTGGACAGGCTGGAGTACACAACATTACAGTAGTCTAGTTGACACAAGATCGAAGATATAGCTACTGCAATAGGATGACTGGATCTCAGTAAGTACATTGGCATTTTTACTTGATGACTGCGTTAATTTGTGGGGTAAAGAAGATACTGCTGCCAAGTAGACTTTTCATGTTTCAGTCCTCCTTCTATTGGCTATAGGAGTCACCTTGTGTTAGAAATGGGGTTTCTGGTTGGCTAGGGTATGCACCTCAGCCAGGCAGAACTTACCCACTCTAGTCAGGGCAAGGGAGTTACACGTCCAAGATAACCCCTGCTCACCCCCTTGGTAGCTTGGCACGAGCAGTCAGGCTTAACCCGGAGGCAATGCGTAAAGCGTTTGCACAACACACACATACATGTGACGCAATATCTCCACCACAAAGGAAACACAACACCAGATTATATAAAAATACACTGTATTGTACACAACGTAATTATTAGACCAACATCACATAACAGTACTATCCTGCTACCTTAGCAGTTGTCAGAACACGTTACACATTAGTTACTCTGCAAACTAGCAGTAGTCACACATAACACACAGGTTACTCAGTATTCTGCAACATAAGCAGTAGTCAGGAAACACGTAATTACATGAGAACACTTGTCATAAGAATATCATAAAACGCCCATAGTAGGAACATTAGAAAACCTATGGCAAGTTAGGGAAACATATTAGCAAGTCATGCCCATAAAAGGAACATGTGCACACATATGTAAAAGCATCATAGAACAGGTAGGCAACATATCATAATTGCAAAGTCTGTAGAAAGAACTTTAGATTATAATTATATTGGTTCATTTTAAAGTACCTGGGAATGATGAAGCAGGCACCTTCCGTGCCTCGAAGACAAAGAAGAAAGGGGCCCCCAGCGCTCCTCTGCGCAATGAGGGGGCCTCCTTAAAGTCCTGGGGAAGAGGGGGGCGGCACGCACCCCCTCTGTACTGCTGACGGGCCCCTCCTGGGGCCCGCGATCACTGGGGGCCCCCCGGGCCTCCACCGGCCCTCCTGTGGGGGGCCAAGGTCACCCAATACTTTAATGGTAGAGGGGGCGATCGCGCCCCTAGGGCAGTGACCGGGGAGAAGGGAACTCCCGTTCCTCCCCGTGTCCTGCGTGTCAGGGGGCAGCCGCCCTTGTCCGTGGTGCGGCTGCCCCAAAAGGAAGTATACGAAGCAGGGACTTCCGTTGAGGTCCCTCGCCGGCTTCCTGCGGTAGCTGCACCGGTCTGGTGCACGGACCGCTCCTCCTGCCGTCCCTCGTCCACGAGGGAGGCAGTTCCGGCAGCTGATGCCGGCATGTGCCCCGGGGGCGCTCCGAAGAGTGCGCGTCCCCCAGGGGCACGGTAGGAGCGTGCTGCTCCTTCCTTTACTTCTTGACGTGCCCCGGGGGCACTAAAGTCAGCGCGATCCTCGCGCTGGGAACAAAAAGCCCTGCCTGGGCTGCGGTGGTGATTCTCTGTTACCATAGACAAAAAATCAACAAAAGGGGAAGCGCTTTCAAGCGCTAGTGGAATCCCCAAAGGAGCGCTTTCCTAAGCGCTAACTTGGATATCAAGTGAAGCACCCCCCGTGCTTCAGGGTTACTGCAGGGGTCAGGGGCCACAGCACCCAGCCCCTGGGGAGAAAAAGGTTCAGGAAAGGCCCACAGGTGGAGGGGCCCTAGCAACAGGCCAGCACAAGGGAAAGGCAGCAAGTGGCAAGTCCTTTACAGTGACCAAGCAGGTCACAGGTCAGCACAGCAGCAGCAGTCCATGGCGGTCCCTGGTAAGTCCTTCCAGCATTTCTGTGGCCAGTTCCATGATGTTCAAAGAGTCTCCAAATTGTGGGGAAAATTCCCCTGTATTTATAGTCAGTTTTTACAGTGTTTTACAGTGGTAGGGAGAGGAGGTTCCAGCCAGTTACAACTGGTTCTGGGAGTGCCCCCTCTCTCCTTTCAGCACAGGCTCCAAACATCAGTGGGGGGTTAACGACCCTATTGTGTGAGGCCAGGGCACAGTCTTTACAAATGCAGGTGTGCCCCGCCTCTCCCTTCTCTCAGCCCAGGAAGACTATTCAGTATGCAGATGCACCTCTGACACCTCCACCCTCCCTGTGTACAGGCTGTCTGAAAAGTATGCACAAAGCCCCAACTGTCACTCTGCCCAGACGTGGATTGGAGTCAAGCTGCAAAACACCAGAATTATAAGCACAGATAAATGCGCACTTTCTAGAAGTGGCATTTCTGTGATAGTAATAAAAAATACACCCACACCAGTAAGCAGTATTTATTATCACCATCACAACCATACCAAACACGCCTACGCTACCCCTCATAAATCAGACAATACCCCTTACACATAAGGCAGGGCATTTCTAATGCAATCCTATGAGAAGGCAGCACTCACAGCAGTGAGACACCAAGTTAGGCTGTTTGTCACTACCAGGACAGGCCATGCAATATGGCACATGTCCTGCCTTTCTACATACATGGCACCCTGCCCATAGGGCTAGCTAGGGCATACTTTAGGGGTGACTTACATGTAGTAAAAGGGGAGTTCTGGGCCTGGCAAGTAAATTTAGATGCCAGGTCCCTGTGGCAGAAAACTGCGCACACAGGCCCTGCGCTAGCAGGCCTGAGACAGGTTTGAAAGTCTACTTCAGTGGGTGGCGCAAGCAGCGCTGCAGGCCCACTAGTAGTATTTAATTTACAGGCCCTGGGTATAGAGATACCACTGTACAAGGGACTTATAGGTAAATTAAATATGCCAATTAGGTATAAGCCAATCATACCAACTTTAGATGGGAGAGCACCTGCACTTTAGCACTGGTCAGCAGTGATAAAGTGCTCAGAGTCCTAGAGCCAACAGCGAGAGGTCAGAAAAACCAGGAGGAAGGAGGCAAAAAGACTAGGGATGACCATGCGTATGGCCAAAAGTCCAACACAACCCCCTACCAGCCAAAATCCAGGGGAGAACAATCAATACCTTGATGTACTTTCCTGATTGGGGCGATAGAACAAGGACCCAGGCCCACAACAGCAGGGGCATGTTCCAGTTCTACACCTTCCTGACTCCACTGGGATCTCTCTGTCAATGCGTCCCAGGCAGCCTAGACCAACCCACGGGGATTCTCTAGCTGCCAATGGCCAGAACCAGGCCCCAGGCCATCTAGGAGCCTCTGGTCTCTGAAACCATAATGAGTGGGGGGTGGTAGCCCCAGGTGCAAAGCAACCTGTCTCCACTCCATTTCCGATCAGTTCAGGGGCTCTACCCTGCCACTGATCCACCAACCTAGGGTCCGCACCCATAGGTTCTACAGGGGCTAGAGGCGAGGCTCTCCTCCCTCTATCCCTCCTTCTAGGATCCCGCCCTCCTCTCCTAGGAGGGGTATCACCAGAATCCACACTTGCCAGGGTGCTGGGTACAGCAGCCCTGTACAACTTTCTCGCCAGCCCAGGATCACTACCTGGCGACTGTCCACCCAACCTAGGGACGACACCCTTGGGTTGCACCGGGGTCCGGGGCAGGCTTCCCCCTCCCTGAACCCCACTTCCAGAGTCCTGCGTCTCCCCACCTCGGGAGAAGCCACCAGAAGTTTCACACGGGGGGTGAGCACACTAACCGCCCCCCCAACCAGATCAGAGTTTACCCCCTGAACCTGTCTATCTAGTCCAGGGACGACACCCTTAGACTGGACCATTTCCCAGCGAACCAGGACTTCCTTGGGAGCACACCTACCCCCTACCAGATCAGAGCTTACCCCCTGAATCTGGCAATCCAACCCAGAGTCACTACCCTGCGGTTGAACCACTGCCTGGCACACCAGGACTTCCTTGGGAGCACACGTACTCCCCATCAGGTCAGAGTTTACCCCCTGAACCTGATCATCCAACCCAGAGTCACCACCCTGCGGTTGAATCATTGCCTGGCGCACCAGGAAACACGTAATTACATGAGAACACTTGTCATAAGAATATCATAAAACGCCCATAGTAGGAACATTAGAAAACCTATGGCAAGTTAGGGAAACATATTAGCAAGTCATGCCCATAAAAGGAACATGTGCACACATATGTAAAAGCATCATAGAACAGGTAGGCAACATATCATAATTGCAAAGTCTGTAGAAAGAACTTTAGATTATAATTATATTGGTCCATTTTAAAGTACCTGGGAATGATGAAGCAGGCACCTTCCGTGCCTCGATGACAAAGAAGAAAGGGGCCCCCAGCGCTCCTCTGCGCAATGAGGGGTCCTCCTTAAAGTCCTGGGGAAGAGGGGGGCGGCACGCACCCCCTCTGTACTGCTGACGGGCCCCTCCTGGGGCCCGCGATCACTGGGGCCCCCCCCGGGCCTCCACCGGCCCTCCTGTGGGGGGCCAAGGTCACCCAATACTTTAATGGTAGAGGGGGCGATCGCGCCCCTAGGGCAGTGACCGGGGAGAAGGGAACTCCCGTTCCTCCCCGTGTCCTGCGTGTCAGGGGGCAGCCGCCCTTGTCCGTGGTGCGGCTGCCCCAAAAGGAAGTATACGAAGCAGGGACCTCCGTTGAGGTCCCTCGCTGGCTTCCTGCGGTAGCTGCACCGGTCTGGTGCACGGACCGCTCCTCCTGCCGTCCCTCGTCCACGAGGGAGGCAGTTCCGGCAGCTGATGCCGGCGTGTGCCCCGGGGGCGCTCCGAAGAGTGCACATCCCCCAGGGGCACAGTAGGAGCGTGCTGCTCCTTCCTTTACTTCTTGACGTGCCCCGGGGGCACTAAAGTCAGCGCGATCCTCGCGCTGGGAACAAAAAGCCCTGCCCGGGCTGCGGCGGTGATTCTCTGTTACCATAGACAAAAAAATCAACAAAAGGGGAAGCGCTTTCAAGCGCTAGTGGAATCCCCAAAGGAGCGCTTTCCTAAGCGCTAACTTGGATATCAAGTGAAGCACCCCCCGTGCTTCAGGGTCACTGCAGGGGTCAGGGGCCACAGCACCCTGCCCCTGGGGAGAAAAAGGTTCAGGAAAGGCCCACAGGTGGAGGGGCCCTAGCAACAGGCCAGCACAAGGGAAAGGCAGCAAGTGGCAAGTCCTTTACAGTGACCAAGCAGGTCACAGGTCAGCACAGCAGCAGCAGTCCATGGCGGTCCCTGGTAAGTCCTTCCAGCATTTCTGTGGCCAGTTCCATGATGTTCAAAGAGTCTCCAAATTGTGGGGAAAATTCCCCTGTACTTATAGTCAGTTTTTACAGTGTTTTACAGTGGTAGGGAGAGGAGGTTCCAGCCAGTTACAACTGGTTCTGGGAGTGCCCCCTCTCTCCTTTCAGCACAGGCTCCAAACATCAGTGGGGGGTTAACGACCCTATTGTGTGAGGCCAGGGCACAGTCTTTACAAATGCAGGTGTGCCCCGCCTCTCCCTTCTCTCAGCCCAGGAAGGCTTTACAATATGTAGATGCACCTCTGTGTCACCTTCGCCCTCCCTGTGTACAGGCTGTCTGAAAAGTATGCACAAAGCCCCAACTGTCACTCTGCCCAGACGTGGATTGGAGTCAAGCTGCAAAACACCAGAATTATAAGCACAGATAAATGTGCACTTTCTAGAAGTGGCATTTCTGTGATAGTAATAAAAAATACACCCACACCAGTAAGCAGTATTTATTATCACCATCACAACCATACCAAACACGCCTACGCTACCCCTCATAAATCAGACAATACCCCTTACACATAAGGCAGGGCATTTCTAATGCAATCCTATGAGAAGGCAGCACTCACAGCAGTGAGACACCAAGTTAGGCTGTTTGTCACTACCAGGACAGGCCATGCAATATGGCACATGTCCTGCCTTTCTACATACATGGCACCCTGCCCATAGGGCTAGCTAGGGCATACTTTAGGGGTGACTTACATGTAGTAAAAGGGGAGTTCTGGGCCTGGCAAGTAAATTTAGATGCCAGGTCCCTGTGGCAGAAAACTGCGCACACAGGCCCTGCGCTAGCAGGCCTGAGACAGGTTTGAAAGTCTACTTCAGTGGGTGGCGCAAGCAGCGCTGCAGGCCCACTAGTAGTATTTAATTTACAGGCCCTGGGTATAGAGATACCACTGTACAAGGGACTTATAGGTAAATTAAATATGCCAATTAGGTATAAGCCAATCATACCAACTTTAGATGGGAGAGCACCTGCACTTTAGCACTGGTCAGCAGTGATAAAGTGCTCAGAGTCCTAGAGCCAACAGCGAGAGGTCAGAAAAACCAGGAGGAAGGAGGCAAAAAGACTAGGGATGACCATGCGTATGGCCAAAAGTCCAACACCTTGCATAAGACAAGAAGAAAGCAAAGGTATTGGTGATTTAATTGCCTTTTATAACTACCTCCATCGTAAACCCCTTGAATCACAAATATCTTTTTTCATCCAGATAGGTTCTCGACATTCACAGATTCTCTTCCAACTACCTGATTTATCCCGCAGTAAGATTAATTCCGCTCATTTCTGCACTATTCTAGACATTGGAGTAGTGTTAACTGAACCACTGCATGGTTGGTAGTAGAAAGGTCGAGTATTATTCAAGCTACTAGTTTGTCTTGATCAAAGGCCATAAGGATTTTTTCTATTGCAGATCACATTCGGATAAACTGGTGAATCAAAAGTCTGATTGCCAATTTTAGAGAATGCACTCCATTTCTACATGATGGTTTGATTGTTTGGGCAGTGGTCTTACTTGGGTGTCATGCGCTGGAAATAGAGTGATAATTAAATGATTTTTGGTGTTAGAATAGAATTTTCTTTTCCTAGAGTGTGGCATTACCCGGTCTGTAGACTATAAAAGAAGAGTGAGACACAAATGAGTGCAGCAGTCTGGGTCAGGACGATGACAGTGATGATTGGGCGGACGCCGCACTTTCTCCCGGAAGGAGGCCGTCTCATCTTTTCTCCACCTCATGCAATTAAAATACTTACATAGGCCATGTTACACAAGACACCAGCTATGGAAAATGACAACGCAAGTAGTGCAAAGAAGCTAAGAGTCCCAATCTGAAGACGGCTCTTTCCTACACACAGTCTGGGACTGCACAGGGCGGTCATGCTTCTGGGGAGGTGTTGTGGCCTGCTAAGGTGAGGTATTAGGGTGGTCCATTCCCCTAGACCCAAAGCTAACGCTCCTTCACATACTCTCTGGCATTAGTGAAAACAGATATAATTGTGCTTTACTCTTCCTCATCCTCGCCATCACCAAACGAGACATAGCTAGAGCCTGGAAGGCCAAGAGTGCCCCCACCATCAATGGATGGAAAAAGGGACTAGATTTCTGTATGGGCATGGAGATAGCCATATTGCAGAGAGAGGCTGTCCCCAAAAACATCCTACCAATTTGGCAAAGTTGGGCCGACTATAAAGGTATTACCCTGACCTCTGTACAATCACACACCTCTACTATATAAGACGAAATACATATATTTGCCATATCTACTATAGGAGGCTAAATACGTAACCTCTGTCAATCACACATATATGCAAACATCACAGGCCGGTCCCGGAGTTGGCAGGTGGAAGAGTTCTGAGCATGCCAATTTCTGGGTTTTGTTTTCTGTATTGTTTTAAATACGTTAATAAATGTCCTCCCGGTCGGTAAGGCCATGGTAACTGTGAAATTCCAATAAAATTAGGTTTTGAAACAAATCAGTGCAGGAGTTCATGTTTTTTTCTGCAGTTTGATTTTTTTGTTATATCAAAAGGTCTAGAGTTCTTTATAATCTTTATTTGACCACAATGGGACATTCTACAGTACCAAAGGCTCTGAGGCTTTTTGCACCATCCCAAATATTAATTTCGTATGGTCTGCTGCTCCAAGGATTCTTTAGCCATAAATGTTTTGTTTGATTTTGCGATGCCCTCTCCATGAATCTTGCAGTGATTTCTGCACAACTCGGACATAAATCAGCACCAGGTCTGCTGCAGCTTTCCTCTTCTTTTCATCTTGATAAGCTCTTTATTGTACCGCTTTATATTCACCTTTGAGCCAATTCGAGCTTACTCTTCCGTAGGTAAAACAAACATCTAGGCTGTATGACATACTGCTCTATCAAGTCAGAGTGTAACTGGTGTGGGATGGTATTTACCTTCAGAAAAGATTGAATCATCTTGAATGGGTTATAGATCGTCAATTGGAAATCATTTGTCATATTGTTACCTCCAGTGACAGATGAAGGTTCCCTTGCAGGATGTTGGGGAATTATACCTACAAAAAGGCTCCAAACACAGACAGGAGTACACCTAGTCTCTCAGTTCACGTGTATATAATTATCCTTAGGGATGACTCATTACTCAATCATCCCTACCATTTTTTACTGGAGTGAACAAAGAAGAGGAGATATGACTAAAAAGATTACTTGTACCCTCGCTTACACTAGGCGGTCTGCTTCTTAATTGGGGCTGCTCCTTTTACCAGCACCTCCACAATGTAAGGCAGAATCATATCAGAGCGCTTGAGATACTTTTCTGTGAAATGTAATGATTAAGAATAAGGTGAAGATTCCAGAGGGTCGTGTGTTTAAGTGCTTCAATTGCTTTAGGAAAGGTTGAAGCAGAAGCAATTTTATTAACCCTAGTAGTGCAGACGCCGGCCATGGGACAATGCCCGCAATCCCTCCCCAGTGCATTCACCAGCCACTAATCGACTTAGGAGAGGGTTTAAAGCGAAGATCAGGTGCTTGCACCTGAGGTTTCCTTTTTATTTATCAGAGGGTGGGGGCGATGAGGCACGCTTATGTCACAAACCTCCGCCAGAGCAGATGAGTACCGCTCCAGTGGCCGGTGGGATTTTTAGGACACATGAGGTCCCTCCACATTTGTGGAAGGCATAGTTTGAAAAGGAAGAGTCTCTTTTCCAGCGATGCCTCACTCAAACAGCTTCCTGCTCGTGGATGTGCCATAATCCACAAGCAGGAAGTCAATTGACACCAGGGATGTATGCATTTTTTTGGAGACCCCAGTCAGGGAATAATTTATTTGAATAGATGTGTTTCCCCCCTCCCCCCCCCCCAGGCAAAAACTAAATGGCTGTCAGATGCAGGATGGAAAATGACCCTCATAAGATATGGGCCAGGCAGTAAAGTTTTCCTAAATGTAGGTTTTCCACTGTGGGCATAAATGCTGCACCCCACCCCCCGGAGCCGATTACCCTAATATTACCACAAACATTGCCTTCTTCAAACAATAAAGCATTCAGTCTTCCAATACAACGCAAAACACCTATCTATTCAAATATGTTTTAAGTCTGGTATTAGCCATGACCTTTTAATTTTGTATATATATATATATTTATATTCTCACAGAAAAAAAACTAAAGATTACAGGGACTATATAGTTACACTCAGATTTTATACACAAAACCAGTTCTAGTTATCTGATCTAACTATAACTTACTCCCCTGCAATGTACTGCTCATGACTTTACATATTACATCACTCATGACATGGTCAGTGACAGCACTGATTACATTATCCAGTGAGTAAATGTTTCGTAAAAAACTCTAAAACATAAAGACATACTAAAGCTACTGCATATGTTAACTTATTATTCTTTTTATACTACTGAGTGATACTGTTTGTAACATATGTCATCTGATGTATAACCTTGTTTTAAAGTGGGTATACTATTTATCAGTGAACTAGCCTCTACATTGACACGTCCCCTTCTGATGTATGTGTAGGGTAGTGCTTTGTGACAGTCTAAGCTGTTTGAGACGTCACTCCACATAGATGGCAGAGTATAGTTCTGTTTTATGACGTATTGACCAGATTTCCTTAGACTGCTCTCCTTTATGATGCATGACTACACTAGTAGATTTCAATAAAAATTAATCTGTCCATTAAGACCTTTCTCTAGGGTGATGGCTCAGTGTAGTAGACACTTACAACAGACTGACCTCTTTGTTCACACCTTTCTCCAAGATGAAAAATAATTTTACTAGTGGTTTTATAACACAGTGGCCTGTCCACTAAGACCTCTCTACGAGTTTAATGTTGTAGTGATTTGTGTAAATCTGACATTTGGACTGAAGCTTCTTTCCCGGTTCATGAACGGGGTTGTTGTGCTTTGCAATAGACTAGCCTATTTGGTTAGTCGTTTTACTTTGGTCATTAGTGGTTCAGAAGAGTCAGGACTATCCGCTGAGAACTGTCTTAATTGATAAATCAGTAGTAGTTAAGGTTATAGAGAGCGCTGTGCTGTACACCTCTCACTGTCATCTTCCTATTTAAAAAAAAATTTAAATGGTATTTTACGAAGCATATTGAAGTTTACTGTATTCTATTTTTGAACTATAAGGTCCCTGTAACCCTTGAATCAACCACTGCTACAGATCTGCCACATTATATTATGTTCATCAAAGGTGGCGAGACACCACCGCTACAGTTCCTCCACTTTGTATGATGCCACTGAGAGGCGGTAACACGCTACTGCTATAGATTTACCTCTCTATATGATGCCAAACAGTGTAAATGCAGGTCACTAACCAGGCCTTAAAAGATCACTCAGACATCCTTTATTCGATTTACATCATGTCTCTTTAAATCAAGGTGGTCCAACGTAGGTCCATAAGGGCAGGATGCATATGAGTTCCATATGCGGTTAATTTACGTACAGCTAATCAAACTATAACCAATTTACATAGGGGTTGTCCTGAAAAGCCTGAATGCAGCTAGTTCTGCGCCCGCAACCCCCCGACCCCCCCCCCACTCAGTTACCTGCGCTGGACACCAGATATTTATAAGGAAGCATGTGAGGAAAAGGAGGGGGGGGAGTGGCAGGCTTCACTGATGGGCAGACGGTTCCACTTTGGGTGGTTCTCCACTCACTGTCCTTTCCGTGCCCTACCACCCCACGCCTGGGGTGTGTTTTCTTGCCTTTCAACCACAAACCCAGTTCTGTGTGTATATATATATATTACTCCTGTTAGGTACATAGAGGCCAACGCCTGGAAGAAGTCCGTGGCACTGCCCTAACCCTAGCATCGATTATACCCAGCTGTGGTACCCTCTTCGGAGGTCCGACCAGGCACCATTAATTTATCCGTGAGTGGAAATCATGTTCAGATGCTGCACAGCCAGGTTGGTCGAAGGCAGAGTTCGCAAACGGAACGTAAAGAATAGACTTCGGTTTTGCATTTATTTCAACTGCGAGTCTTTCTACCAACATCTGTATTCTATATTGTGTTTTAGGATTTGTAGGACGCATTGCAGTCAACGCAACTTTAACCCCTTCGCTGCCAGGCCTTTTCCCCCTCCTGTGCCAGGCCTTTTTTTGCCTATTTGGGGCAGTTCGCGCTTAGGCCTGCATAACTTTTTGTCCACATAAGCTAACCAAGCCAAATTTGCGTCCTTTTTTTCCAACATCCTAGGGATTCTGGAGGTACCCAGACTTTGTGGGTTCCCCTGAAAGAGGCCAAGAAATTTGCCAAAATACCGGGAAAATTTCGTTTTTTTAAAAAAAATTGGAAAAAGTGGCTGCAGAAGAAGGCTTGTGGTTTTTCCCCTGAAAATGGCATCAACAAAGGGTTTGTGGTGCTAAACTCAGCAGCTTCCCAGCTTTCAGGAACAGGCAGACTTGAATCAGAAAACACAATTTTTCAACACAATTTTGGCATTTTTCTGGGACATACCCCATTTTTGCAATTTTTTGTGCTTTCAGCCTCCTTCCAGTCAGTGACAGAAATGGGCATGAAACCAATGCTGGATCCCAGAAACCTAAACATTGCTGAAATGTAGACAAAATTCTGAATTCAGCAAGGGGTCATTTGTGTAGATCCTACAAGGGTTTCCTACAGAAAATAACAACTGAAAAAGAAAAATATTGAAATTTAGGTGAAAAAAAACATAAATGTTTCTCTACGTTTTACTCTGTAACTTTTCCCTGCAATGTCAGATTATCGAAAGCAATATACCGTTACGTCTGCTGGACTCCTCTGGTTGCGGGGATATATAGGGCTTGTAGGTTCATCAAGAACCCGAGGAACCCAGAGCCAATAAATGAGCTGCACCCTGACGTGCGTTTTCATTCTATACCGGGTATACAGCAATTCATTTGCTGAAATATAAAGAGTAACAAATTGCTATCAAGAAAACCTTTGTATTTCCAAAAAGGGCACAAGATAAGGTGTTGAGGAGCAGTGGTTATTTGCACATCTCTGAATTCCGGGGTGACCATACTAGCATGTGAATTACAGGGCTTTTCTCAAATAGATGTCTTTTTTACACACTCTCCTATATTTGGAAGGAAAAAATTTAGAGAAAGACAAGGGGCAATAACACTTGTTTTGCTAATCTATGTTCCCCCAAGTCTCCCGATAAAAATGATACCTCACTTGTGTGGGTAGGCCTAGCGCCCGCGACAGGAAACGCCCCAAAGCGCAACGTGGACACATCCAAATTTTTGGAAGACAACAGAGGTGTTTTTTGCGAAGTGCCTACCTGTAGATTTTGGCCTCTAGCTCAGCCGGCACCTAGGGAAACCTACCAAACCTGTGCATTTCTGAAAACTAGAGACCTAGGGGAATCCAAGGAGGGGTGACTTGCGGGGCTCGGACCAGGTTCTGTTACCCAGAATCCTTTGCAAACCTCAAAATTTGGCTAAAAAAAAAAACACATGTTCCTCACATTTCTGTGGCAGAAAGATCTGGAATCTGAGAGGAGCCACCAATTTCCTTTCACCCAGCGTTCCCCCAAGTCTCCCGATAAAAATGATACCTCACTTGTGTGGGTAGGCCTAGCGCCCGCGACAGGAAACGCCCCAAAGCGCAACGTGGACACATCCAAATTTTTGGAAGACAACAGAGGTGATTTTTGCGAAGTGCCTACCTGTAGATTTTGGCCTCTAGCTCAGCCGGCACCTAGGGAAACCTACCAAACCTGTGCATTTCTGAAAACTAGAGACCTAGGGGAATCCAAGGAGGGGTGACTTGCGGGGCTCGGACCAGGTTCTGTTACCCAGAATCCTTTGCAAACCTCAAAATTTGGCTAAAAAAAACACATGTTCCTCACATTTCTGTGGCAGAAAGTTCTGGAATCTGAGAGGAGCTACAAATTTCCTTCCACCCAGCGTTCCCCCAAGTCTCCCGATAAAAATGATACCTCACTTGCGTGGGTAGGCCTAGCGCCCGCGACAGGAAACGGCCCAAAGCGCAACGTGAACACATCCAAATTTTTGGAAGACAACAGAGGTGATTTTTGCGAAGTGCCTACCTGTAGATTTTGGCCTCTAGCTCAGCCGGCACCTAGGGAAACCTACCAAACCTGTGCATTTCTGAAAACTAGAGACCTAGGGGAATCCAAGGAGGGGTGACTTGCGGGGCTCGGACCAGGTTCTGTTACCCAGAATCCTTTGCAAACCTCAAAATTTGGCTAAAAAAACACATGTTCCTCACATTTCGGTGACAGAAAGTTCTGGAATCTAAGAGGAGCCACAAATTTCCTTCCACCCAGCGTTCCCCCAAGTCTCCCGATAAAAATGATACCTCACTTGTGTGGGTAGGCCTAGCGCCCGCGACAGGAAATGGCCCAAAACACAACCTGGACACATCACATTTTTTCATAGAAAACAGGGCCTACCTGTGGATTTTGGCCTCTAGCTCAGCCGGCACCTGGGGAAACCTAGCAAACCAGCGCATTTTTGAAAACTAGAAACCCAGGGGAATCCAAGATGGGGTGAATTGTGGGGCTCTGACCAGGTTCTGTTACCCAGAATCCTTTGCAAACCTCAAATTTTGGCTAAAAAAACATGTTTTCCTCACCTTTTAGTGACAGAAAGTTCTGGAATCTGAGAGGAGCCACAAATTTCCTTCCACCTAGCGTTCCCCCAAGTCTCCTGATAAAAATGATACCTCACTGGTGTGGGTAGGCCTAGCGCCCGCGACAGGAAATGGCCCAAAACACAACGTGGACACATCACATTTTTTCATAGAAAACAGTGCCTACCTGTGGATTTTGGCCTCTAGCTCAGCCGGGCCCAGGGGGGGCAGAAATGGCCTAAAATAAATTTGTCCCCAACCCCCCTGCCCCCCCGGGAGCGACCCTTCCCTATGGGGTCGCCCCCCCCTTGTGTGACATTGGTGCCAAAAAAAAAATCCCCGGTGCCTAGTGGTTTCTGCCCCCCTTGGGGGCAGATTGACCTACAATCGGCCAATCTGCCCCCAAGGGGGCCAGAAATGGTCTAAATACAATTTGCCCCCCAGGGGAGCGACCCTTGCCTAATGCGTCGCTCCCCATCTCTAAAAAAACAAACAAACAAAAAAAAAACCACACAAAAAAAAAATTGCCCTGGCGCCTAAAGGTTTCTGCCCCCCCTGGGGGCAGATCGGCCTAATACCAATAGGCCGATCTGCCCCCAGGGGGGGCAGAAATGGCCTAAAATAAATTTGCCCACCTCACCCCCCCCCCCCCCCGGGGAGCGACCCTTGCCTACAATGTCGCTCCCCTTGCGTGACGGCGCAAAAAAAAGATCCCTGGTGCCTAGTGGTTTCTGCCCCCCCAAAGGGGGCAGAAATGGCCTAAATATAATTTCCCCCTATGGGAGCGACCCTTGCCTAAGGGGTCGCATCCCACACCTAAAACACAAAAGAAAACAAATCAAAAAACAAAAAAACAAAAGTATCCCTGGTGTCTAGAGGTTTCTGCCCCCCCTGGGGGCAGATCGGCCTATTATTAGGCCGATCTGCCCCCAGGGGGGGCAGAAAAGGCCTTAAAAAAAAATGACCCCCTGGGAGCGACCCTTGCCCAAGGGGTCGCTCCCTTCTGTCAATTACATATAAAAAAATCCCTGGTGTCTAGTGGGGTTTCAAAAGCCGGATTGCAAGCAATCCGGCTTTTGAAACCCTCGGAGAGACTTCAAAGGGAAGGAAATACATTTCCTTCCCTTTGAAGCCCCTCCGGGCCTCCCCCACGTGATCGAAAGAGAAATGCTGAGCATTTCTCTTTCGATCGCGCTGGAAGCTCTGCTTCCAGCGCGATGGGGGAGGTTGTGTGATTGTCAGCGCGCGCTCGCGCGCTGACGTCACAGGGGTGGTGGGGGGGGGGGGGGGGTCGGGGGTTGAAGGGGAAGGGATTCCCCCGTCAGCCCTGACCTAGGGGGGTGGGGGGGCGGCCCTCGGGAGGAGCGCTAGCGCTTCTCCCGAGGGCAGCATTCAGGACGTAATGGTTACGTCCATGGCGCCACACGGGCGCTGCCATGGACGTAACCATTACGTCCCTGGCGGGGAAGGGGTTAAAGCTGTGCATAGAGTATAGAAATGTGCAAAGGACGAAGAACAGCGCGTGCACGTATCTATAGTTACAAAGCGCTGTAAATATGCACGTGCAGAGATGCACACGTTCATAGATACAATATTTACATAGGTTATAAAATATTTGGAATAGGTTTAGTGCGTAGGGAAGCACCATGTAAAGTTCAGTTTGATGACATAGCGTACACAGATGTACATGCATCAGGTCTGGACAGAACCTGTAGACATTTTCATGTGCAAACATCAACATATTCACAATAACCAGCTTGCAGGAGTCGTACAGATAAAGGTTCCTAAGTTCTACTAATGCATAGTAGTACATAAGACAATTCTTTAGGTACACTGTGAGGAAATGCCTCCTTGGCATGGTTACCCCCTAACTTTTTGCCTTTGCTGATGTTAAGTTATGATTTGAAAGTGTGCTGGGACCTTGCTAACCAGGCCCCAGCACCAGTGTTCTTTCCCTAAACTGGACCTTTGTCTCCACAATTGGCCCAACCCTGGCACTCAGGTAAGTCCCTTGTAACTGGTACCCCTGGTACCAAGGGCCCTGATGCCAGGGAAGGTCTCTAAGGTCTGCAGCATGTCTTATGCCACCCTAGGGACCCCTCACTCAGCACAGACACACTGCCTCACAGCTTGTGTGCGCTGGTGAAGAGAAAATGACTAAGTCGACATGGCACTCCCCTCAGAGTGCCATGCCAACCTCACACTGCCTGTGGCATAGGTAAGTCACCCTTCTAGCAGGCCTTACAGCCCTAAGGCAGGGTGCACTATACCACCGGTGAGGGCATATGTGCCTGAGCACTATGCCCCTACAGTGTTTAAGCAAAACCTTAGACATTGTAAGTGCAGGGTAGCCATAAGAGTATATGGTCTGGGAGTTTGTCAAACATGAACTCCACAGTTCCATAATGGCTACACTGAAAACTGGGAAGCTTGGTATCAAACTTCTCAGCACAATAAATGCACACTGATGCCAGTGTGCAATTTATTGTAACATACACCCAGTGGGCACCTTAGAGTTGCCCCCTGAATACCAACCCGACTTCCAGTTTAGGCTGCCAGCCTGCCACACACCAGACATGTTGCTGGCCACATGGGGAGAGTGCCTTTGTCACTCTGTGGCCAGGAACAAAGCCTGTACTGGGTGGAGGTGCTTCTCACCTCCCCCTGCAGGGACTGTAACACCTGGCGGTGAGCCTCAAAGGCTCACCCCTTTTGTTACAGCACCACAGGGCATCCCAGCTAGTGGAGATGCACGCCCCTCTGGCCACTGCCCCCACTTTTGGCGGCAAGGTTGGAGGAGATAATTAGAAAAACAAGGAGGAGCCACCCACCAGTCAGGACAGCCCCTAAGGTGTCCTGAGCTGAGGCAACTCCTGCTTTTAGAAATCCTCAATCTTGAGAGTGGAGTATTCCCCCACTAGGATTAGGGATGTGCCGCCCCTCCCCACAGGGAGGAGGCACAAAGAGGGTGTAGCCACCCTCCAGGACAGTAGCCATTGGCTACTGCCCTCCCAGGCCTAAACAATCTCCTAAATTCAGTATTTAGGGGCTCTCCAGATCCCAGGAAATCAGATTAATGCAACCTTAACAAAGAAGAAGGACTGCTGACCTTAAGCCCTGCAGAGAAGACAGAGACGACAACTGCCTTGGCCCCAGCTCTACCGGCCTGTCTCCCAACTTTGAAGAAAACTGCAACAGTGACGCATCCAACAGGGACCAGCGACCTCTGAAGCCTCAGAGGACTGCCCTGCACCCAAGGACCAAGAAACTCCCGTGAACAGAGGCTCTGTTCAAAACCAGCTACTTCTTGGCAACAAAGAAGCAACTTCCAAAGACTTCATGTTTCCCGCTGGAAGCGTGAGACTTCACCCTCTGCACCCGACACCCCCAGCTCGACCTGCAGAAAACCAACACCTCAGGGAGGACTCCCCGGTGACTGTGAGCCCGTGAGTAACCAGAGACGCCCCCCCTGAGCCCCCACAGCGACACCTGCAGAGAGAATCCAGAGGCTCCGCCTGACCGCGACTGCCTGTAACAAGGGACCCGACGCCTGGAACCAACACTGCACCCGCAGCCCCCAGGACCTGAAGGAAGCGAACTCCAGTGCAAGAGCAACCCCCCAGGCAATCCTCTGCCTAGCCCAGGTGGTGGCTGCCCCAAGGAGCCCCCCCGTGCCTGCCTGCATCGTTGAAATGACCCCTGGGTCCCTCCATTACTTCCTATACAAAACCCGACGCCTGTTTGCACACTGCACCCGGCCGCCCCTGTGTTGCTGATGGTATAACTTCTGTGCCTTCTTGTGTCCCCCCCCCCGGTGCGCTACAAAACCCCCCTGGTCTGCCCCCAGAGGACGCAGGTACTTACCTGCTGGCAGACTGGAACCGGGGCACCCCTGTTCTCCATAGAAGCCTATGTGTTTTGGGCACCTCTTTGACCTCTGCACCTGACCGGCCCTGAGCTGCTGGTGTGGTATCTTTGGGGTTGCCTTGAACCCCCAACGGTGGGCTGCCTATGCCAAACTTTGAGACTTGTAAGTGTTTTACTTACCTTCAAAACTAACCTTTACTTACCCCCCCTCAGGAACTGTTGATTTTTGCACTGTGTCCACTTTTGAAATAGCTTATTGCCATTTTTGCAAGGACTGTACATGTTATTGTGTTCATTCAAAGTTCCTAAAGTATCTAAGTGAAGTACCTTACATTTAAAGTGTTTAATGTAAATCTTGAACCTGTGGTTCTTAAAATAAACTAAGAAAATATATTTTTCAATATCAAAACCTATTGGCCTGGAGTAAGTCTTTGAGTGTGTGTTCCTCATTTATTGCCTCTGTGTGTACAACAAAATGCTTAACACTACCCTCTGATAAACATACTGCTCGACCACACTACCACAAAATAGAGCAATAGAATTATCTACTTTTGCCACTATCTTACCTCTAAGGGGAACCCTTGGACTCTGTGCACACAATTTCTTACTTTGAAATAGTATATACAGAGCCAACTTCCTACATACACCTATAGATTGCATATAGAGGTGCTTATGTGTACGTTTGAAGTAATGTGTATATTGCTATACAGGGACATATGCACCATTAGGTAGGTACAGAACTGCACAGGTACAGAGGCATTTCTAAGAATCATATGCACACTGGTGGAAGAGGCTATGTACATGTACCTTTGATTATTTTCTTATGTTTTCTATGGGTACATGTGGGCATACGCACAGTAAGTATGCACAGGTAAGTGGCCACAAAATTGCACAATATAATGTACATTAGCACATGTTCATATGTAAGTCTACTCAAACAGGGACATGGGACAGCATATATATGTAGAGGTACATCAGCATAGAACTCTACAGAGGTTTGTCCCTAGGTTACATGTAGAAGAAAATAGATACGGTCAGTCCAGTTGGCCATAACTACAGGTCCACAGGATTTAAATGTGCATATGCCCCTATATTTATATGCACAAATACAGTTACATAGGTGTGGGGGAGCACAGGTACGCTTGAATCAACATATGCTCGAGTACTCGATGTGCATGCATACACATGTACAGGAACATTGGCACAAATTCAGACATACCAGAAAATGTACACATGCACTTACAGAGGGGGTGTTGTTGCAGTGTGGGTTGAGACAGAGTTGGGAGGGTAAGAAGAGGGCTGATGTGGTGTTAAATATGCCGGATGCAGCACATTGAAATGTTTAAAATCACTGTAATATGAATAACTGGAGCCAACTTGACAGGACACAGCTATAGGTGCCTGGAAACAGCAGACAGCGCCATGCGCCCCTCTGAAGGTTGGGCCCAGCTCGCCCATGTTAAAAAAAAAAAAAAAAAAAAAAAAAAAAAGCCCTGTGCACAGGCACATGGTTACAGGATTACTTATACTCGAACACATACATCTTCCCTTCCACATATGTAGGCACAGTGCACAGGATACGTATGTAGCACTACACCGGCGAAGAGCTGGACAGATCTCCGTGCCCAGACTACATAGATAACAAATGTTTTACCACCCTTACAAACGAGACTGGGCAAACTTACTTCTGAAAGGTGAAATGCTCAGTCAGACCAGTTGGCATTTCAATCTATCGGTAATCTGTACGCTAAAATTACTCGGTGTGTGCACTGAATACTTCAATAATTCAAAAACTGATGGGGACATGCCGATCTAAGAAAATATATATGTATGCCATATTTTGGATGGACTTTTCAGTATACTGTTACGAAAGCGTTGCTGTGAAAAATCGTAAATAAATCTGGAAGAGGATGTAGAATTTTTATTTTTGGATGGCAGATGACGTTAAACTTTGGCTCTAGTACCAATCAGTAATCACACCTCCTCCCATGAAAGATGAATGGGTGGGTCAGCTCTGCCTATTAAACATAAGCATCTCTATCTAGCAGGCTCCAGTCAGTGTGCTACAGCAAGGGTTTAGGGAGGAGATAAGGTTCTACTGTACAAATGACTACCACAGAGGAATGGGTGGTACTTTTGAATGCCTCAGGTCTTTTTAGAGTGTTGCGAGTCCCTTCAACACGCTGTTTACCCACCTCCCCTCCAGAAGGTGGTTGCATGCTCACCAGCAAGGGCAGGCCCGGGACACTTCTGCCTAGTGCTCATCCCTCAAATTGTACAACCGCTCCCGCTCCTAAAAAGGCTTACCTACCCTCATACACATCAACAACCTGGATATAGTTAAGGCGCCTTTCGGCTACTTCAATAAGTCTGTTTCCTACAAGAGACAGGCTGCATCGTCGTTCAGCCCCTGTGCTTGGACCCTGCAGGAGGAGAGGCAAGAACGCTCCGGAAACATAGGCTGGTAGTAAGCCCCCAGGTACCTGGCCAACCAAGGGGGCATACAAAAAACAAGCGCGGAGCGTGGTCTTATTTTATCTTTACAGTCGATTTGTGATAAAATTGAAACCGAACCAAAAAAAAAAAAAAAAAAAAAAAAAAAAAGGGTTTTGCCCACGACACCACCACCAAGCCTAGTAGGTCAGGGTATTTCTACCATAGCACCTTATGTGTTTGTTTTAAGTCTTTTTTTTCTTGGGACTCAGCCCCAAGATGGCTGATAACACTTCCTTGTTTCAGTGGTGGCAGCCAATAAGATCAAACAATGAGATCTGTGCTTTTGCTAAACCCAAAATACAGATTTCTTTTTTCTTTAACAACTCCAAAACTACTGAACGGATTTCCACCAAGTTACAACAAGCATTTGCAAAGCAATGGGTCTCGCATTTGCTCGAAATAGAGTTATTAGTTGTAAACTCCTAACTGGACTTTTCTTGCCACATAAATGTAAAATGAAAAGTAAAACAGTTTCACATAAGCAAGCTGATTCAAAGCCCCACACTGCCATGAGCATCAGCATGAAAAGACACATAAAAGGAAAAAGAAGTTCGCCCGCAGTTAAAACGTATCAGCAAAAGTTCAATTAGCCATGTAACAGGGGAGATAGCCGTGGCCATAACAAAACTTCCCCAGGGAGGGACAAACGTAAACCATTTACCAATATCAAGAACTGATTTTTGAAGGGCAAACCCACGAATGAGTGGTAGTGATGGGCGTTGCTAAAAGCCCAGATACATACCAACACCTCTGAAAAGCAGCACTTGTGCGCTGCTATGCTCGATCTAAAAAGGGCTTTTTCTGGACCAAAATTTATCTTTCTAGTAAATTTGGTGTAATTCCGGTCAGCGGTTTGGGCTGTAGTCGTGTCTAAAATCAGTATAAGAAATTGCATGGTGAAATGTGTTATGGGACCCCCCTTTTTCTTGGTCCCTGCATGACCAATCACCCCATCCCCTTGGTTGCCCAAAGACCCCAATACATGCCTGGAGCAAGGATTATTGTTCAACAAAAAAAAGGTAATTTCTGCCCACACCAGAATTACAACAAGAAGTTCTATCCTGATACCACAATTACCCTCTATTCTGTCTTCAAGGAGCTGCCAAAACCTCTAACTTTGTGACATGAACCTTTTGGTGAGACTGCCTCTGGATCGACTGCAAACATTTTTTTAGAGACATGTGGCATTTTGCTTAGGCCAAAAGTGTGTGCCCTAAACCTGCTAGACTGCCACAACCCCTAGCAAATCCACCAGCACCTTAGAATACCATCTCCATGAACCTGATCGCGGATCTCACCCTAGACCACAAATACACTATTCTGGTAGCTGTAGACACCTTCACTAAGATAAGGCAACATATCCCCTTTTCAAGGAGTACCGCCAGCCCAAGAACTGGCGAATATCTGTTTGAAAAACATAGCAAGAGTACTCAGCCTACCTACTCAAATCGTTACCAATCAAGGTACGCAATTTTTGGAAGGTCATTTGTGCCAGATTGGGACTAAGAGTTTAACCACTTCCTACCATCCCAAATCCGAATGGTTAATTCCAGAATTACTTGGCTGACAATCTTCAGCTGGCTGAATTCAGTCACAACTCTGCTAACGCATCACAAATTTTTCCCCACTCTACGATTTACATGGTTATCACCGTTGTAACTCCCCCTAAAATTGTTGGAGCCTTGTAAGAATACATCACTGGTTGGCAGACTCAGCACCACGGGCCAGAGACTCAGAACTGTAAGCCAACAACTGAAAAAAGCCAAGACTACCTACAAACATTAAGCAGATCGGAAACGGAGACAGCCTCTAAAGTACCATGTGGGGAAACAGTGTTTGCCTCGCCACCAAACACTTGTGTGGCTGGTAAGAAAAAAACTCCTGTCACGGTTTATCAGGCCACTTAAGATACAACGCACCTTCCGACAAAGTACGGTTAGGTTAGCACTACCTTTCACTGGAAAAATATACCCAACTTTCCATGTAACTTTGGTCAAGCCCATGGTCCCAGGAACTCACATAGGGAAAGTCCAACTTGAGGGCGAACCAGAATACGAAGTGCAGAGCATCCTAGACTCCCTTAGAAAAAAATGGACAGTTATGATATCTCAGCCACTGCAAGTACATCCCACAATAAAGGTCTTGGGAACCATCCACACAGGCCCATGCCTCTCGACTGGTGCTGCAGTTCCGGCACCAAGATCCCTGTAAGCCTCAAGTTAACCATATTACATGGCCTAGAGGGGGAATACTGTTGGGAAGCCATAGCAGAACAACCCACAGATTACCATTTCCAATCATAGCCACTGGGGAAGAGTCATGAACATTTAGGTTACGGCTGTCATTGTGTAACTTCTGGAATCACAGAATGCTTGGGGAAACACTTCTGGCATCACAGAATGATTGAATGGTTCAGGAAGACAAACTAAAATGGATGCGTAAAGTTTGAAATCACATGTATGCTCCTTAACCATTATACACCTGTGCTCACCTCCATAAATCACCAGACAAGTCTTAAGGAAATCTCTTCCTGCCTGCCAACCATTTGAACTGCCCACGGGGGCTTCCACTGGCAGAATCTCGCGAGATCTACATCTCTGGACTGACCCAGAACTTTTGGTAGTCATTTTGCAGGCCTGTGGTATACAGCCCTGCCCCTCAAATCCCCAATGCTTTGCATGGAGGATCCAGTGGAAGGAAGTGTGCAGGCGGAGCTCGTCTGTTTGGAGCTCCTATTTCTGACTTCTACAGATGTCGGCTTGCCACTTAGGGAGCCCAGTTTCCTTAGGCTCAGTTCCCGCATCCCTGCGCGGCAGAGCATCGCGCCGATGTAGAGATAAGTACTAAACCGCTAACGTCACAGTAACGAGCGTCAGGTTTGTGAATTGCCCTTATGTAACCCTTTTCTAAGGTCAATTGGCACTATTAAATTTTGCGCATGAGATATTGTGTCAAACTGGGCAACAACGCAATATAAACATTTATAGTGACTAAATCATATAACATATCAATTTGAAATCCTAGCTCCTGTGAAGTAAACCGTGTGTACTACAGAGTAACTTAAAGAGTTGCCAAGAAATGCTAAATGTGCTGTATAATTCAAAACAGACACTCACTGGGATTTGCAAACAAACAGAAACTTAGAAAACACGGAGTTTGATTCCAGGAACAGAAACTGAGTTCTCACTGATTCTCAACGTTGTGATAAGAACAAAGATAGAGGTCGCTCCCAGGGCTAAGGCATCACAGCCAGCAAGCACCAAGAAACACTAACACCCTCTAACCTTCCTGGGAAGGCAGATAGTCTCCAGGGAAGACTCAGAGGCACCCGTCCAGATAAGGCCCTTCCCAAGTTCCCACTAAAGATTGTAAGAAGCATAAGCAAAGAACTATACTGACAGTACTAACACCTATCCTTCTCTTACAGGAAGAGGTAAGCAGGCTGTGTCTCTTATTATTTTAGTTTGTTATTTGGTCCCAAACCTCATTACCTTGGGTTTATCATTCTGCCATTGAGGAACATATAAAACCAGTGGCAGCTTTGAGCATAAGGGCCCATATTGCCTCCGTAATCCCAGACCTCAAGTTGAACACGTTCAAGAAAGAAGGCGGTGTGACATAACACACAGAGTACTAAAGCCAACAAAATGAATTCCAGCAAAACAGGAGGGAAGAAGGAAAAACATTTCAGGGGGGCCCTGCAGAGAGGGCCAGGTCAACATAACCCATTTTCCAGTCTAAAGCCAGGGTAGACTAATCAATACCTTAATGGGCTTCCCTGCTCAAACAAAGAGCATGAACGATGGGCCACTTTTGCAGTGGCACTTGTCAGATCTATGTCCCTCTGACCCTAGTTGGATCACTCTCTCAACATTCTCCTGACACCTCTAGACTGACCCATGGGGAACCCTCCTCCTCCAATGTGGACCCAGTCTGTGAAGCTCCCGATCTTAACTTACTCAACAATTCATCCCAGTAGGCAGACAGTACCACCATGGCCAACAAGGTGATGTGCCCATTCCATCCCTTGAGGCAGACATCTCTCCCCAACACAGGGAAAACTCTACCCATAAAGACAACAACAAACAAAGGCCACTCACAGCTTTCAGTGTCAAGAGACAGGCCCCAGGCCATCATCTGGCAGGTTGAGGCTCAAGCGGGGGCCTTTCGCAAACCTCACTTCCAGCCTTTGAGTTCCCTACTTGCTCCTGAGGTTTGCCAGACCTCTGAGGTTTCTCGGAGTGGGGAGAACAGCCCCAGGTGTCAGGCACCCTACTTCCGCTCTCCTTCCCACCAACCCAGGTGTGGTATCATGAAACTTGCCACTCAGCCCAAAATCCGCACCCTGAGGCTAAACAGGTCCCTGGCAAGCCATGACCTCTAGAGGGGAACTACCACCCACCTCAAAGATGGCACACTGTCTGTCATGCAGGGGTCTGCATGGTGTAGGTGTCCAGCCCTCTCTCTGTGAGAGCGCAGGGAGCATCTCCAGCTCAGAAGTGGCTTCACCTTGGTCATTCTAGAGGTGCACTATTTACAGAGCTGGCAACCCCTTATCCGCTGGTCTTCCCACTGTGGACTATCTCCACCTCCTGCCTCTCCATTTGGGCCTCTGTGCTCTCCTTTTTGAAGTAGGGCTCCAAGAAATAGGACTTTTCAGGGTGCCCTGAGCATCCACCCCTCTCAGCTCTTCCAATACTAGTGACAACCCATTCCCTAGGATGCCGTCAATGGGCAACTGGGGACTAACTGGGACTCTCCTCAGGGCCACTGCTCCAGCCCATTCCAGGGGTACCAGAGTCATAGGACAGATAAAGTCAGCCCCAAGGGCTTGGCTTACCCTACACACCTGTCCTGGCAGGTACTGATCTGGGGAAACCTTTCCACCATCATGGTCTGGCTGACACCAGTATCCCAAAGAGTAGCAATACGGTTCCTATTTACCATGATCTGATTGAAGGGATGACTCCAACAGTCTGGAATCACAAGCTTACCCGCTGAGCCTGTCTCCCAACTAAGCATGTTCTATCCTTTACATTATGGCGCTACTTCCCTTAAGGCCACATATGTAGAATTCCCGAAATGGGGGGGGGGGGGGGGGGTTCTTAGGACAGAGTCCCCTTGCTTGTGTCCTGAGAACAATCAAAGCACTGGGATTGAAAATAAGGCACCCTTGGCCACGGTCCACCAGAACCTCCCCCTTGTTTCTCTGAAGGGACTTGGGAGACCTTTCCCTCCTTTCCCCACCTTATTCTGAGACCTGTCTGTCACTTTAGACACCCACCCTCTTCCTCTGTGTGAGAAAAACCTGAATCACCCTTCTTAGAATGATTCTGAGGTTCCTTCCTGAATGCCTCTGGTGCTGACCCAGAGATCCGCCTCCTTTGCAAACTCTCTAGGTGAAGTGAGATTGCCATCATTCAGGTCTTAAACAACTCTGTAAATCAAGTACTGAGCATGTGCTTTCTCAAAAGCACATCATATAGCCTATTAAAATAATTCATTTACTGCCCCTCACCAAACCACTCCATGCCTTACTGGACTAATCAAGGAAACCCACCGAAGACTGGTCTATCAGTCTCTAGCTGTCCCTAAATGTCATGCAGTACGTCTCTTGGGTGAGCCCAAATTTGGTGATAAGAATTGCTTTCATGGGTGCGTACTTCAGCTGGTGCTCTACCTCTAGGGCTAACAGGGTATCTTTCCCCACCATAGGCATGTGTTTCCAGAGACTCACTTCCCCGCCACCTCCCCCCCAAAAAAAATCCCTGGGATCCTGTGCTTCCTTAGGGCAACCTCATAGGCTGACAACCATTTCTCAATATCATCTGCCACCTCAAAGCTAGACACCAGGTCTTTGAAAGTGTGGACCCTTTTGTATCCACTGGATACTGTTAATGCCACCATTTCTTCTGGACTCTGAGACTTACTTGATCTTTAGGACCAGCTCCTTGAGACTCACTTCATGAGCCAAAGAGTTTCTTTTCTGCTAAGGCCCTTTCAGCCTCTGCTTTCTACTTGGCCAAGGCAATCTAAACCTCAGCACTCTTTTCGTCCAAGGCCCTTTTGACAGCTGCCTCCTCCTTGGCAGACTCTCGCTGGCTTGGCCACCTGAACTTCCTCTTTCAGCCCTCGTGTGCTCCAGTTCCTCGGGAAACAGGTTGCAGGAGTGCACACTGCTCCAGGCTCTGGAAGGGGACCTTACTCGTGTGAGCAGAGCCATGGTCAGAGGGTTCCCATCCTCCTCCACAATACTCTCATCCCCCTCTTGCTCCTGTGCTGTATCAAGTGGATGGTGGGCTTCCTCTCAGGCCTTGAGGGCCTTCAGGAGTTCCTGATTCTTTGAGCTCCTATGTGCTGATAGCTCCTTCTCCCTGCAAAATCCTTCCAGCTCAGCCACGGTGTAGCTTTCTAGGTTGCTAGGATCTAACTTAATCTTTACAGGCAGCTACCGAAAAACAACTAGTGAAGCTTTTGCTTTTCCCTGATTACATTTAGAAAAGACCCCATGTAAATGGCATCCTTTAGAACCCTCTCTTAAACAGTGAATATAAAATACATGATTTTAGAATATTAAGCAATCGTAAGTATGATCGACCTAGTCCATGCAGACCAAAAGGGTGTTATACCAGGTTGACTTTTCTGAATATTAGAGGAGTCTCTTCCTGAGTACCGCACTCGGCTTCACTAATATTAGAGGTTGATAAAGCCTTTAATGCATTAAACTGGCAATATTTGTGGGAAACACAAATATAAAATGGATCAAATTACTGGGTGCATTTGGTTTGAGGAATGGAAATCTTCTCTGAGAAGTACAGAGTGGAAAGAGGCACATGGCAGGGATACATGTCCTCCTGTTTGCTCTAACTATGGATACATTTGCTGTCTGGATCAGGGTAAGGGTGCTAGATGGGGCACTACATGACTGACATGACCCATTTGGTCTTGATCTATGCAATGTTGTCATTTATTAAAGACGTACAAGATAAAAATCCCAGACCCCATATTTGAAGAAGTTCTCAGCCTTAGGCCCACCCCCAGTTCAGGAATAACTGTCCTGAAATAGTATGGGAATGTCACTTTTTTTGAGACTTAGAAATTTCAATGTATCCGAATGATAATATTCTTGATGGTAACTTTGGGGGGTGAGGGGGGGGTATGACAACTGCATCCTAGTACCCAAAGTTAACTTTAGAGAAGAACCCTGATTGCGATTCCAAAAGGTTGTGCTTCACTGGCTACCCTATTTAACTAACTTGCAAGTGATAATACCAACAGCAGTTTTTAGTGGTCTGAAAATATTACTGGGGGAACCTGTATGGGGACAGGGTAGGAGAAGAGTTGTACTAAGCAAACTGAAATTAATCAGTACATAAAGGAGGATTGAGTGCTGTGGACCTGGATCATATTATCTAGCTACACATCTGCAGTGGCTGACAAGATGGTTGGGAGCGCACAAAATTACAGCAACGGTGCTATCAGAAAGCAGTATACAAGATGACAAACTACTGCATTTATTGCTGATAAATAATAAGATAGATTACCTCCTTCCACGGTTACTGTCAGTAGCATTGCACTGTTGACTACTAGCCCAATGTAAAACTAGTCGCGGATAGCAACAATACCGGTGAAAGGGCTTCCCAAACTCAAGGTTATCAGACAGCAAAAACTTTGACTATGTGGGAAGAAAAGGGGTTATTTAAAGTGGGAGATTTATTTGGAAATGAGCAACTACTAACACTCTTATGATTGATTATGGAGTACATAGGCGGGAATTCTTGACTCACAAAAACTAGCAAAAGCAATCGAACAATGCCGGACTACACAACATATGGAATCCGAAACAAAATTATATAAAAAGAATATACACACAATGGGTAATGTGGATTTACAAAACATTGCAAGAAACCACAGGAGATCCACTGGCTAAACTTAAACACACGGGGAGCAAACTTAGAAAGACGTCTTAATGACAAAATAATGGCAGACAGCAATTACTTACCCTTACAAAATATTGAGAAATACCAATTTCAAATACATTCAGTTTAATATTTTACACTGAGTATATATGGCATCTAAGATCTACCATGATGTATCTTTTAATCGCACTCAATGCGATCATGATCTGGCAGGGTACAAGTGCATAATATAAGAATTCCCTGAAATATTGTTCCCATATTATGAACTTCTGAAAACACATAACCAGTCATCAAAATCTATTGAAAGCTGATTGTTACATATCAGAAGTACTTCCTCATATGCAAGAGCGGTACTGCTTCATCTAAATTTCTTGGCATAGCCTTGCTACAAGCTAAAAAGATGCTCACCATGATTTGGAAGACTAAAGTGGCTCCCCCGATCAAAAGTTGGCAGCTAGAATTAAAGAAGTGGTCAGAAAGCCGAAAGTTGAAATGTTATAAAAAACAAGTAAAAAAAAAAACATTTTTAAAAAAAACTGAAAGGGTTATGAAAGATACCATTGTGAAATAATACTGGAGACCACAGACCGTTATCGAAAAATAGGAGACCAATAATTAGGGTACATATGCACTAGGAATGTTCTGCAAGATCCATACAAACCTAATGCAACAAACAATATCTTAATTCTGTTTGGCCTATAATGCCAATGCTGCCATAACCATTTCTGCCAGATTTACTGCCCTGTTCCTTAATGGAGCTGAAGTCTCTAAAAACAGAAAGAGGCACATCAAGTCATTCACCACTAGGGGCAGAGAATACTGGGTCACAGTCTCAATGTAGGGTTAAATATCACATGAGCTCCAAGTGGCAACATAATGGTATCAACACAGAAATGTGTCTCATGAACTTGACCGGACAATTCGGAATGTCCTCTGTACCAGAGGAATAAAGCTGGGCGCCTCGAAGGCTGTGTGGCTACTGCTCACTCACCGAGTCAGGCCCGGTCTCCCGCAGACCTGCTTTCTGTTGACCTAACTGATACACCTTAGACCAGCCAGGCCTCCGGTAGGTAGACATTCGGTCATCGGTTTACACCTCTTCTTTGCATTCTTCCACAATGAAAATTGAAAACCTGCCATGATATCGGATCAGCCATAAAACGGAGAACCCATGGTGGGAAATGTAGGCAATGGAGGGCAGAGCCACGGGGACGTTGCTCCGGTCGTTGTTTTGCAAAGCAAACGTCAAATCAATGTGAAAAACAAACACCTCATTGTAGAAATGGGGAGAGGATTTTCAGTGCCTCGGGCAAGACACACTGCTATTTCGTGCCCCAGCCCTAACTCCTGCAACAGGGCAGTTTCGTCAGCTTTTTCCGTCTCCTCGCACCCTCAGGCTCCTTGCTGGCGGCAGCCATTGCGGCTGCCTCACCGCACCCTATGGAAGAGCCAGCACTGCCCACACAGTGAATACGGAGCCCGCTTGAACAGGACACCCCCAGAGGCAAGGGCCTAATCTGAAACGAGCATCTTCACTACGAATGAACTTGCATGCGTAATCACTTTTAAGAGGATAATCATCATAGCAAAGTGAAAGGTTTTAACATAGATACAGAAACTCAGATGAGCACTTGCAGCTCCCTGGCAGCATTCCACGACGAGGCAATGGAGCACATCAAATGATATACTATTGAAAGTAATAGGCAGAGCCCTTTACATTACTTTCCAAATACAGCCAATACTTTTCTACAGCGAATTAAAAGCGCACAAACTTCTACTCAAAATAAAACATATGTACGCACAATTGAGGGAGGTCAGTTTAACCCAAAACAAAATAATCTACAATTGTTGAACAGTAAATTCAGTAACCGCATCTTTGCTGTTTACTGATTAGAGTTGGATACTTGCTGTGTACAGACAACAAGCTGTATCTGGAAACCACACTGGAGCAACTAGGAGTAGAAACCAGAAACATCTGGCCTTCATTGCATTTGACTGCCTTCTAGCACCTATAAAAGTGAAAGTTGTAACAGATATGTTCCCTCGTAAACTTATAATTGTTCTGTAGTTCAGTCACATGGTTAACAGCAAATCGCTTTGCTGCTAACCTTTCATCACTAGCGCTAAGCTCTTATTTGCACGACTGTGGTAGCTCGCTCTTAAAACTTCATAACTCCACTCCACCCCCCCCCCATTAAAAGGTATCCACGCCAAATTGCATTCTTCACTGCCAAGGTGCTAGGGATTTTAAAAGGTACCCAGCGTTACAGATCACCCCAGAGGGAATGAAGAAAATATCAAAATATAGTTACATTTTGTTTTTGGGGAAAAAATGATGCGCAAGAAAGCATATTATTTTTTTATCTAAAAATGACATCAACGAAAGGTTTCCGGTGCTAGGATCACCATTTCCCCAGCTTTAAGAAACAGACTTGTGTCAAAAACAAGTTATCACAGAATTCATATTTTTCCTAAGAGCTTGCCCATTTTACCTAATTTTTATGATTTCAGACTACTTGCAGTTTGAGGTGGAAACAGATGTGAAATCCACAGGTGATGCCAGAAAAATAAACATTTCTGAAAAGTAGATGAAATTCTGGATTTAGTGAGCAGTCACTTGTGTGTAGCTCTCAGAAGGGCTTCCAAAAGGAACAAATTGTTCAATTATAAAAAGGAACAGGTAGATATGGCCATCTGTGACAATGTTTTCATCTGTAATGTTTTGTTACAACAGCTAATTTACAAAATCATTACACAGTTACATCCAATAGACCCTTCTGGTCATTTGGATATATATATAGTTTGTAGGTTGCCAAAAAACATGCAATAACAAGTGCCAACAACTGATCTGTACATTACAATGATTTTTCATTCTGTACGGACCATGCAGCAACTCATAAGGAACAGTATAAAGAATTAAAAATGGTTACAAAGGAAATTATATATTTCTGAAATATGCACAAGATACTCAGTTTATGACTAGTGCTCAGTTTTACACCTGTGAATTTGAAGTTAGTCATACGATCATGTGAACCAGAGGGCAATTTGCAAAATGTCTTCTTTCTTGCACACTGACATATTCAGAAGCCAAAAGTGGAAAGAAATCCAATAGTTAATAACAGATGTTCTACTATCCTGTGTTCCTGAACAACTCTATATACCAATGGTACACCACTTGTGTGGCCAGACCTAGCAGCTGCAACAAAACACACCCAAAATATGACCTGGAGACTTTGAACTTCACCCTTCAAAATCAGCACATTTTTTTACATTGTATATAGTTGCAGAATTTGGGCTCTAGTGCAGCTGCCACCCCCAGGATCCTACCAAATCCAGACATTTATAAAAACTAGACACCAAGCGGAATTCAGGGTGGCGGCATTCGTGGGGATCATATTATGGTGTTTTTTTACCCAGGCCTTGTAAACCTCGCACCTGAACTAAAAACACACATTTTCCTCACTAGTTCCAGAAAGGGATCTGCAATATTCCTAGCTCCCAGCATTCTAACACAATTCTCAATAAAAACAGCACCCAACTTGGGTCCCAAAACGCAACATAGTCAGATCAGCTTTTTCTGCTCAAAAACAATTATTTTTTGCAATGTGGGCAGCTGTGAATGTTGGGGGCCTGAGCTCAGCCGCCATCCAGGAAACCGTCCAAAAGCATTTATTTCTGAAAACTAGACAACCAAAGGAGTCGAGGGTGACTGGATTGCATAGATATCTCTAGCTTTTCTTACCTGCAATGCCTTTCAAAGTTCAAACTTGGACAAGAAATGTGCTTTGTCCTCACATGTTCTGAAATTTGCAAGAATTGATAAATGTCCTACCACTTAACCGTTCCCACACTTCTCCTGATCAAAATGATGCCTTACTTGTATGGTTCAGCCAAGCGCCCCACCCTTTCTTTTTTTTTTTTAAGGCTATCTTTTCTGATGTCTAATGGGCTTTCAGATCCCCTGCAGGGGTGGGGAAAACTCGGTATAAAGCCCCCCCAATCTCACCCCTGAAAGGTCACAAAAACATTTACCCGATTGGGGAAGGGGAGGTGGCGAGTAGAAAGTCTGTTGTGCTTGCTTTGGGGAAGGGGCAAGGCCCGATGCCTGGGTGGGCTAACCCCACTCCTCCTTTCTTTGGGTCTATTTTGTTCCTGGTGTCTAGTAGCTTTCTAATCTCTGGGGGTGCAGATTAGGTGTAAATACCCCAATCTGCCCTCCGAGGGAGGCAGAAAAACAGTTTCACCCATCCTGGGGTGAGGGCAGGATCTGAAGCCTGGGTGATCTGTCCCAACCCTACTTTTTTTTTGTTGGGGGGGGGGGGCTATGATTTTCTTCTTGTCTAGTGGGCTTTCTACCCCCCCTCCTCCAGGGGTCTAGATTAGGTGTAGAAGACATCAATCCATCCCTAGGGGACAGTATGACTAGAGCCCCTGTTCTGGGATGGGAGCAAGGCCCGATGCCTAGGCGGGTCGACCCAACCCCTTCTTTGTTTGGGTCTATTTTTTTCCTGCTTTGTAATGGGCTTACTACCTCCCAGGAGTCTGTTGAGTGTGAACCCCCAATTCACCCTTTGGAGAGGCAGAAAGTTCTGGAGTCTGAAGCCTATGTGTGCCACCCTCACCCCTACTTTTTTTAAGTCTGTTTTCCCCTGGCATCTAGTGGGCTTTCTGCCACTCTTGGGGAGGGGGTTAAGTCGGTTGTGCTTGTCCTGGGTTGGGAGCAAGGCCTAATGCCTGGGTGGACTGACCTCACCTCTTATTTTATAGTGTTCATTTTTTCCTGGTGTCTAGTGGGCTTTCTGTCCCAGGTGAGGTAAATTGGAGTAAACCTCTTCAATTTGGCCCCGGAGAGGCAGAAATACAGAAGTGCCCATTCTGGGGGTAGGGTCCAAAGCTTGGGTGGCCTGCCTTACCCCTCCTTCTTTTGGGTCTAATTTTTCTACACCAACTTAACCCTCATTGTTTGTACGGGCACTGGATATTTTATTAAAACTTCAATATCACCAGTTTCTTTGATCCATTTTTGTAGCATTTTTCTTATTAAATTTTCCTTGATTTTTCTGAATTGGTTAAGCTATTTTATTGTGTTTTGTTCTCAATGTTAATGCTAATGTTGTGTGGCACCAACTGAATCTATTGGGCATTTCTCCAGCTAACGTACTGCTGCTTAGACAACAGCAGTTGGGCAAAGATTCACCATGAACTGAGCAGAATCAAACACATCTGTGTTACACTACGTCAGTGGCGTCACCCCTACCAAATTAACAACCCGGTATCAGACCGTACCAGTTGAATATTGGATTTCTTAATATGAATGTCGTGCACGACATTCACTTCATTTCACTGATCCTTGTGTGCTCTGTGTTCAGTTGCTTGGTCTGAAGTTTACCAGTTCCTCTGCAAATTTTTGAAAAACATTTTCGTTTATTGATGCTGAGCTCAATGTAGCAAACCATTTGTATATGTGACTCCTCAGAAGTATCTTACTTAATATTAATCTCAGGTCTTCCTATTTGTTTTTTACATATACACAGTGATTTGCATTGCACGAGTTCTGATTCCTGGTAAAGCCAGCTCGAGGTTCCATCATTTCCAATACAGAGTTGGCAATACTAAACGAACTATTAGTAACGTCAGTGATCATGGCACTTATAAACAATATGAAGTAGTGAATTTTATTATACAGAGCCATTGTTGTCAAGTTTTGAACCATTGCTATACAGTTGTCAATGTATTTTTATTTTGATGGAAAGGGATTTTTGGTCTGTTGGGTATTAAACTTTACATATTGTGGGTTGAAACATTCTGTAACCAACAAGCAATAGCTTAGATCGAATTGGCCTATAGAGTAATCAGGCAGTGCCCGATGGGCTGGTCTAACATGTCAGTGTGTGGGCTGTTTTTGTTTTATTGGCTGTGAGTGGGACTGTTTTATGGTGTTCTGAGAAAGTTTACAGTTGATTTATCTAATATTAAAACAAGCAGCCTGCAGCAAGCTCAAATATATGCAGTTTTCCATATACTACAAAACACATACACAGCATGTCACTACAAGTTCAACACTGCACCATTTGCCAACATGGGCGAATTTTATTTCACTTATGTGGGCCCATTTATTTTGGTGCCCAGTCCTATTTTCTGTACCGGTCCGATCCTCCTAATAGTGTACACATTTCTTTGTCTGAGATGAACAGTTCTTAGCCCGGGGGCCATGGACCCCTAGGGCTGTGATGCTTATTCGAGGGGTCAGTGGCGATTTAGAAAATGAAATAAAGTATATATACACACATTAAGTAAAAATGAATATTTGTAAAACGCTCTTGTAATTTTAAGGAATTAGACTAAAAATGAAGTTGGTATCCTGTTACTGATTCAGGGGAGCAGTGGAAGTACAACATACATAATCTAGCATGCAGAGTTGATGGCATTAACTGAAGCACTGGTATAACCTGCAAAGAGAGAGCATGCTCTAGGAGCAAACAAGACAACTGGAATGCTAGAATCTAGCATATCCCTTCGTCTTTCAGAAAAAAGCTAATATTTGAAAAGCTCCAACCTGTGTTTACAATATATGTTTGTAAATTAAATATTTCCTAACATGTGTATTGTTGATGCATATTTGTTTCTGTATTGTTGTGTACCCTTGTGATGTTGAAATGTAAGAAAGTGCTTTGTTGAGGGGGGCCCGGCCTCCAATTTTGCTCCATTGCGCTACGCAGAGGTCAATGTCAAAATGTTAGGAACTGACGTTTTAGGTTTTATAAACAATATTTGGATCATGCATTACACCACACATCATTTTAGAGCTGTTATTTATGTAAAGTAGAATGGCTCTATTAACATCAGAGCCAGGAATGCAAGGGAAGCTCGTCCTTATGGACATTGCTTTGGGCTCCACTTCCATGTTTTCCATCAATCTTCTTATTACACTAATAGCAAATAATATATTCTTCACTATTGGTGTAATTTAAAAAAAAATGGAGTACAGTTAGCTGGAATAAGACAATCCTTGGTAGCTGAGGTATGTAAAAACACTTAAGTGTATGTTGTGTGTATGCTTGCGGCGAGAATTTGCTTATGTAAAAGAGTTAGGGTGACCACCCGTCCATAAATTTCACGGACTGCCCCTAATTTCACTCTGCCATCCGTTGTCTGTGATGAAAAGCTTAACGGACAGCATTTGTCAGTAATTTTAGCCTTTCACCAAAATGACAACGGAGGGCAGGGCGAAATTACTGGCAGATCAGTTTCCCCAGCTGGAGTGTAAGGGAGGGAGTCTCCAATACTCTGAGGGAGGGGCAGAAATATAAGAAAAGGCCTTCTTGCCAGGGTGTCTTCTTCCCTAATGAAATGCAAATGTGCGCAAACGCTAAATCTACAAATAAAAAGGGGCATGAAAACCTGCATTGACTTTAATCAAAGAAGTCACTTGAAGCTTTCTGATAGCAAATATATTTTCTTTCAGACAGGTACTGTAATGGTGTTCCACGGTGAGCTGTGGAGTGTGCAGTTTTAATGGAGTGTTATTAAAAAAAATGTTAGTACTAGGTATAAACTGCATATTATTCAAATCTGTATTTGAGAAGCACTTCTTATTTAACTGAAATATATTTGCACATTTTGTAGCAGCAAATATTATGATGTAATTGTATTTATATAGTGCTTACTACCTCTGATGATGCATCAAATGCCTGTTTAAAACAAGGACTTACACATTCACAGTTCTTTCAGGGACCTTGTACCTCATAGTACTAACAAACATTGGCAAAGCCAATTGGTCTCAGCTATGCAAGAGTTATTGGCTTTGTGATTGTGTTTTAGCCATGTTATACACCCGAGTGGTTACCATTTCTGGCTAAAGGTTAGTTGCATAGTGGTGTGGAGTAGAGTAGAGTGGCATAGGAGCAGTGGCGTAGTGGTGCATTGTACAGTGCAGTGGGGTACAGTGCAGTTGTTTAGAGTGCACTGTGCAGAATGCAGTGGTTTAGAGTGCAGTGACATGGAGTAGCCTGGGGCACAGTAGGGTGGCATATAGTGCAGTGGAAAAGAGTGTCACACAATAGAGTGGCAGAGAGTGTAGTAGTGTAAAGTGGTGCAGTGGCATAGAGTGCAGAGTAGACTCGAGTGGCAAAGAGTGCAGTGGCGTACAGTGGAGTAGTGTAGACTGGTGTAGTGCAGAGTAGAGTATAATACTGTAGAATGCAGTTGCGCAGAGTAAAGTGGCATAGAGTGCAGTAGCGTAGAGTGCAGTAGTACAGAGTAGATTGGTGTACAGTACAGTGGCGGAGAGTGAAATGTTGCAGAGTAGAGTGCACAGTGCAGTGGAGTAGAGTGGCACTGAGAGCAGTGGCGTAGAGTAACGTGGTGCAGAGTAGAGGGCAGTGGTATACAGTGCAACTGTTGAGAGTGGATTGGTGCAGAGTGCAGTGGCATGGGGTAGGGTAGCATAGAGTGCAGAAGAGTGGCATACAATAGAGTGGCAGAGAGTGCAGCAGTGTAAAGTGGTGCAGTGGCATAGAGTGCAGAGTAGACTCATGTGGCATAGAGTGGTGCAGAGTAGAGTATAGTGCCTACAGTGCAGTGGCATAGAGTGCAGGAGTACAGTAGTGTAGAATGCAGTGTTGCAGAGTAGAGTGTCAGTGCAGTGGTGTAGAGATGTACAGAGAACAGTGGCATAGAGTACAGTGGTGCAGAGTAAAGGGATGTAGCATACAGTGCAGTTGTTTAGAGTGCACTGGCGTAGAGTGGCATGGGGCAAAGTACAGTGGCATAGAGTGCAGTGGAATAGAGTGTATTGGTGCAGAATGTAGTAGTGTAGAGTGGTGTGCAGTATAGTGGCTGCCAGTGCAGTGTTGTGGAGCAGAGTGTTAGCATGCAGTGGCGTAGAGTGCACTGAACTAGAATGCATTGGTCAGAGTGGCATAGAGTGCAGTGGGGTAGAACAGATTGTTTCAGAGTAGAGTGCAGTTGCATAGAGTAGAGAGGTGCAGGGTAGAGTGCAGTGGCATAAAGTAGATTGTTTCACAGTAGAGTGAAGTGGCTTAGAGTGGAGAGGTGTAGGGTGGTGTTGCGTGGAGTGGCATAGAGTGTGATGGCATAGAGTAGTAGAGTGCTGTGGCATAGAGTGCAGAGTAGATTAGAGTGACGTACAGTGTACTGATGTAGAGTGCAGGGGCATAGAGTAGAGTGTTTCAGGGTAAAATCCACTAGCAGAGAGTGAATTAGCTTAGAGTGCAGTGACATACAGTGCAGTGTTGCAGAGTGGCATAGAGTGGAGTTGTGCAGACTAGATTGGTGTTGACTGGAGTCGTATAGCGTGCAGAGGCACAGAGCGCAGTGGTATAGAGAGTCGTAAAGTGCATTGGCATAGAGTAGGGTGGTACAGAGTAGAGTGGCAGTGTGAAATAGCACAGAGTGCAGTGGTATAATGTGGAGTGGTTCAAAATGGAGAAGAGTGCAGTGGCATGGACTGGTGCAGAGTAAAGAGCAGTGGTGTGAGGTGATGCAGAGCAGAGCAGAGCATGCAAGGTGTGGTGACACACTGCCATTACAGACAACACATTTTTTAATGAAATGACCATTACACTTGCACAGACATACAGTTTTACAAATCAAACTATACTGTGCACAGATGATGATGTGTGGAAATTGCATCACCTAATGCAATGATTTGTTTACAGCACAGTTCAGAATTAACACCTTCGCTGCCAGGCCTTTTCCCCCTCCTGTGCCGAGCCTTTTTTTGGCAATTTGGAGCAGTTTGCGCTTAGGCCCTCATAACTTTTTGTTCACATGACCTACCCACACCAAATTTGCGTCCTTTTTTTCCCAACATCCTAGGGATTCTAGAGGTACCCAGACTTTGTGGGTTCCCCAGAAGGAGGCCAAGAAATTAGCCAAAAAACAGTGAAAATTTAGTTTTTTTCAAAAAAATGGGAAAAATGGGCTGCAGAAGAAGGCTTGTGGTTTTTCCCCTGAAAAGTGCATCAACAAAGGGTTTGCAGTGCTAAAATCACCAGCTTCCCAGCTTTCAGGAACAGGCAGACTTGAATCAGAAAACCCATTTTTTCAACACAATTTTGGCATTTTACTGGGACATACCCCATTTTTACGATTTTTTGTGCTTTCAGCCTCCTTCCAGTCAGTGACAGAAATGGGCATGAAACCAACGCTGGATCCCAGAAACCGCAACATTTCTGAAAAGTAGATAAAATTCTGACTTCAGCAAGGGGTAATTTGTGTAGATCCTACAAGGGTTTCCTACAGAAAATAACAACTGAAAAAGAAAAATATTGAAATTGAGGTGAAAAAAACATCACTTTTTCTCTACGTTTTACTCTGTAACTTTTACCTGCAATGTCAGATTTTTGAAAGCAATATACCGTTACGTCTGCTGGACTCTTCTTGTTGCGGGGACATATAGGGCTTGTAGTTTCATCAAGAACTCTAGGTACCCAGAGCCAATAAATGACCTGCACCCTGCAGTGGGTTTTCATTCTATGCCGGGTATACAGCAATTCATTTGCTGAAATATAAAGAGTAAAAAATAGCTATCAAGAAAACCTTTGTATTTCCAAAATGGGCACAAGATAAGTTGTTGAGAAGCAGTAGTTATTTGCACATCTCTGAATTCCGGGGTGCCCATACTAGCATGTGAATTACAGGGCATTTCTCAAATAGACGTCTTTTTTACACACTGTCTTACATTTGGAAGGGAAAAATGTAAAGAAAGACAAGGGGCAATAACACTTGTTTTGCTATTCTATGTTCCCCCAAGTCTCCCGATAAAAATGATACCTCACTTGTGTGGGTAGGCCTAGCGCCCGCGACAGGATATGCCCCAAAACACAACGTGGACACATCACAGAAAACAGAGCTGTTTTTAGCAAAGTGACTACCTGTAGATTTTGGCCTCTAGCTCAGCCGCCACCTAGGGAAACCTACCAAACCTGTGCATTTCTGAAAACTAGAGACCTAGGGGAATCCAAGATGGGGTGACTTGTGTGGCTCGGACCAGGTTCTGTTACCCAGAAACCTTTGCAAACCTCAAGATTTGGCTAAAAAAAAAAAAAACACATGTTCCTCACATTTCTGTGGCAGAAAATTCTGGAATCTGAGGGGAGCCACAAATTTCCTTCCACCCAGCGTTCCCCCACATCTCCCGATAAAAATGATACCTCACTTGCGTGGGTAGGCCTAGCGCCCGCGACAGGAAACGCCCCAAAGCGCAACGTGGACACAGCCAAATTTTTGAAGGAAAACAGAGGTGTTTTTTGCAAAGTGCCTACCTGTAGATTTTGGCCTGTAGCTCAGCCGCCACCTAGGGAAACCTACCAAACCTGTGCATTTCTGAAAACTAGAGACCTAGGGGAATCCAAGATGGGGTGACTTGTGTGGCTCGGACCAGGTTCTGTTACCCAGAATTCTTTGCAAACCTCAAAATTTGGCTCAAAAAACACATGTTCCTCACATTTCTGTGGCAGAAAGTTCTGGAATCTGAGAGGAGCCACAAAATTCCTTCCACCCAGCGTTCCCCCACGTCTCCCGATAAAAATGATACCTCACTTGTGTGGGTAGGCCTAGCGCCCGCGACAGGAAATGCCCCAAAGCGCAACGTGGGCACAGCCAAATTTTTGAAGGAAAACAGAGGTGTTTTTTGCAAAGTGTCTACCTGTAGATTTTGGCCTGTAGCTCAGCCGCCACCTAGGGAAACCTACCAAACCGGTGCATTTCTGAAAACTAGAGACCTAGGGGAATCCAAGATGGGGTGACTTGTGTGGCTCGGACCAGGTTCTGTTACCCAGAATCCTTTGCAAACCTCAAAATTTGGCTAAAAAAAAAAAACACATGTTCCTCACATTTCTGTGGCAGAAAGTTCTGGAATCTGAGAGGAGCCACAAAATTCCTTCCACCCAGCGTTCCCCCACGTCTCCCGATAAAAATGATACCTCACTTGTGTGGGTAGGCCTAGCGCCCGCGACAGGAAACGCCCCAAAGCGCAATGTGGACACAGCCAAATTTTTGAAGGAAAACAGAGGTGTTTTTTGCAAAGTGCCTACCTGTAGATTTTGGCCTGTAGCTCAGCCGCCACCTAGGGAAACCTACCAAACCTGTGCATTTCTGAAAACTAGAGACCTAGGGGAATCCAAGATGGGGAGACTTGTGTGGCTCGGACCAGGTTCTGTTACCCAGAATTCTTTGCAAACCTCAAAATTTGGCTCAAAAAACACATGTTCCTCACATTTCTGTGGCAGAAAGTTCTGGAATCTGAGAGGAGCCACAAAATTCCTTCCACCCAGCGTTCCCCCACGTCTCCCGATAAAAATGATACCTCACTTGTGTGGGTAGGCCTAGCGCCCGCGACAGGAAATGCCCCAAAGCGCAACGTGGGCACAGCCAAATTTTTGAAGGAAAACCGAGGTGTTTTTTGCAAAGTGTCTACCTGTAGATTTTGGCCTGTAGCTCAGCCGCCACCTAGGGAAACCTACCAAACCGGTGCATTTCTGAAAACTAGAGACCTAGGGGAATCCAAGATGGGGTGACTTGTGTGGCTCGGACCAGGTTCTGTTACCCAGAATCCTTTGCAAACCTCAAAATTTGGCTAAAAAAAAAACACATGTTCCTCACATTTCTGTGGCAGAAAGTTCTGGAATCTGAGAGGAGCCACAAAATTCCTTCCACCCAGCGTTCCCCCACGTCTCCCGATAAAAATGATACCTCACTTGTGTGGGTAGGCCTAGCGCTCGCGACAGGAAACGGCCCAAAACACAACGTGGACACATCAAATTTTTTCATAGAAAACAGTGCTTACCTGTGGATTTTGGCCTCTAGCTCAGCCGGCACCTGGGGAAACCTAGCAAACCAGCGCATTTTTGAAAACTAGAGACCTAGGGGAATCCAAGATGGGGTGATTTGTGGGGCTCTGACCAGGTTCTGTTACCCAGAATCCTTTGCAAACATCAAAATTTGGCCCAAAAACACTTTTTCCTCTCATTTCGGTGACAGAAAGTTCTGGAATCTGAGAGGAGCCACAAATTTCCTTCCACCCAGCGTTCCCCTAAGTCTCTCCATAAAAATGGTACCTCACTTGTGTGGGTAGGCCTAGTGCCCACGAAAGGAAATGGCCCAAAACACAACGTGGACACAACATATTTTTTCACAGAAAACAGAGGTGTTTTTTGCAAAGTGCCTACTTGTGGATTTTGACCTCTAGCTCAGCCGGCCCCAGGGGGGGGGGAAATGCCCTAAAATAAATTTGCCCCCCAACCCCCACCCCCCCACCAGGAGCGACCCTTACCTACGGGGTCGCTCCCCCTGCGTGACATTGGCGCCAAAAAACAAATCCCCGGTGCCTAGTGGTTTCTGCCCCCTTGGGGGCAGATTGACCTAAAATCAACCACTTCTGCCCCCAAGGGGGCAGAAATGCTCTAAATACAGTTTGCCCCCCAGGGGAGCGACCCTTGTCTGATGGGTCGCTCCCAATCTCTAAAAAAACAAACAAACAAAAAAAAAATAAAACACCAAAAAAAAATTTTGCCCTGGCAACAAGAGGTTTCTGCCCCTAGGGGGGGCAGAAAAGGCCTTCCCCCAAAAATGCCCCCCCTGGGAGCGACCCTTGCCCAAGGGGTCGCTCCCGTTGCGTGAAATTTCCGCCAAAAAAAAAACTCCCTGGTGTCTAATGGTTTCTGCCCCCCTTGGGGGCAGATTGGCCTCATCAAAATAGGCCAATCTGCCCCCAAGGGGGGCAGAAATGGCCTAAATATATATTGCCCCGTAGGGGAGCGACCCTTGCCTAAGGGATCGCTCCCCACCTAAAAAAAAAAGAGAACATCACAAAAAAAATAAAAACTCCCTGGTGCCTAGAGGTTTTTGCCCCCCTGGGGGCAGATCGGCCTAATAGGCCAATCTGCCCCCAGGGGGGGCAGAAAAGGCCTTCCCAAAAAAATGCCCCCCCTGGGAGCGACCCTTGCCCAAGGGGTCGCTCCCGTTGCGTAAAATTCACGCACAAAAACAAAATTCCCTGGTGTCTAATGGTTTCTGCCCCCAAGGGGGGCAGATTGGCCTCATCAAAATAGGCCAATCTGCCCCCAAGGGGGGCAGAAATGGCCTAAATATAATTTGCCCCGTAGGGGAGCGACCCTTGCCTAAGGGATCGCTCCCCACCTAAAAAAAAAAGAGAACATCACAAAAAAAATAAAAACTCCCTGGTGCCTAGAGGTTTTTGCCCCCCTGGGGGCAGATCGGCCTAATAATAGGCCAATCTGCCCCCAGGGGGGGCAGAAAAGGCCTTCCCAAAAAAAATGCCCCCCCTGGGAGCGACCCTTGCCCAAGGGGTCGCTCCCGTTGCATAAAATTCACGCGCAAAAACAAAATTCCCTGGTGTCTAATGGTTTCTGCCCCCCTTGGGGGCAGATTGGCCTCATCAAAATAGGCCAATCTGCCCCCAAGGGGGGCAGAAATGGCCTAAATATAATTTGCCCCGTAGGGGAGCGACCCTTGCCTAAGGGATCGCTCCCCACCTAAAAAAAAAAGAGAACATCACAAAAAAAATAAAAACTCCCTGGTGCCTAGAGGTTTTTGCCCCCCTGGGGGCAGATCGGCCTAATAATAGGCCAATCTGCCCCCAGGGGGGGCAGAAAAGGCCTTCCCAAAAAAAATGCCCCCCCTGGGAGCGACCCTTGCCCAAGGGGTCGCTCCCGTTGCGTAAAATTCACGCGCAAAAACAAAATTCCCTGGTGTCTAATGGTTTCTGCCCCCCTTGGGGGCAGATTGGCCTCATCAAAATAGGCCAATCTGCCCCCAAGGGGGGCAGAAATGGCCTAAATATATATTGCCCCGTAGGGGAGCGACCCTTGCCTAAGGGATCGCTCCCCACCTAAAAAAAAAAGAGAACATCACAAAAAAAATAAAAACTCCCTGGTGCCTAGAGGTTTTTGCCCCCCTGGGGGCAGATCGGCCTAATAATAGGCCAATCTGCCCCCAGGGGGGGCAGAAAAGGCCTTCCCAAAAAAATGCCCCCCCTGGGAGCGACCCTTGCCCAAGGGGTCGCTCCCGTTGCGTAAAATTCACGCGCAAAAACAAAATTCCCTGGTGTCTAATGGTTTCTGCCCCCAAGGGGGGCAGATTGGCCTCATCAAAATAGGCCAATCTGCCCCCAAGGGGGGCAGAAATGGCCTAAATATAATTTGCCCCCTAGGGGAGCGACCCTTGCCTAAGGGGTCGCTCCCCACCTAAAAAAAAAAGAAAACATCAAAAAAAAAATAAAAAAATTAAAAAAAAATTTAAAAAGGTCCCTGGTGCCTAGAGGTTTCTGCCCCCCCTGGGGGCAGATCGGCCTAATAATAGGCCAATCTGCCCCCAGGGGGGGCAGAAAAGGCCTTCCTAAAAAAATGCCCCCCCTGGGAGCGACCCTTGCCCAAGGGGTCGCTCCCTTTTGCCAATTTCATTGAAAAAAAAAAAAAAAATCCCTGGTGTCTAGTGGGGTTTCAAAAGCCAGATTGCAAGCAATCCAGCTTTTGAAACCTGTGAGAGACTTCAAAGGGAAGGAAATACATTTCCTTCCCTTTGAAGCCTCTCGGGGCCTCCCCCATGGGATTGAAAAAGAAATGCAAAAGCATTTCTCTTTCAATCACGCTGGAAGCTCTGCTTCCAGCGCGATGGGGGAGACCCTGTGACTAATGACGTCACAGGGGGGGTTGGGGGGTCGGGGTGGGAGGGGAAGGGCTTCCCCTTCCATCCCTGACTTGGGGGGGTGGGGGGGAACCCCACAGAGGGAGCGCTAGCTCTCCCTCTGGGCTCTGTGCACAGGACGTAATGGTTACGTCCTGGGCACAGCAGCACTGTGCCTCAGGACGTAACCATTACGTCCTGGGCACAGAAGGGGTTAACAAAACTGTGCTTCATTTGTACTCCTAATTCTGATATTTTCTGAAGTTTATTTATAGGTTGTCATGTGATAGAAAAGAACTCTTTCCTAACCCCAGTATCCAGCAAGATTGTTGCACAAATCTTCTCACTTTGAAGTCAGAGAAAGAAAAGTAAACACTAAGTTACCACTGAAGACAGAGCCTGACATTTGAATGCACAGAAAATGTGATGAGATAAGAACAAGATTTACTGGCCTGTTTACAGAAAGGGAGCACTCGGAAGGATTCTGTAAATAAGTTTTGGGCAAGGGAAGGGATAAACTCAAGCTGCATAGCCTAAAACAAATAAAGCCCACAAATTGAAAGCAACAAAATGTGATTTACAAACCACAAGGCCAATGGCAAGCAACGGGCGGATTGCATTCCCAAGGAAGCTCTATGAATGTACTTAAAGTGACAGCCGTGGGATACTTTGTGGGGAAAGTCCTGTATCTTAGTCCAGTCCATATCTTGCAGAGGTTTGGCCACATCAATCACCCAGGTAGTGTGACGAGAAGACCTGGAGTGGGTTCCATGTTGCAGGAAAGGTCTGCACACCCATTCTATCAGTTTGCCACCAGTTCCTATGGTGTAGAGCTTCTGGCATACCTCTTGTAGTGTTAGTGCTAGGTGGTAGACATGAAATAAGGCAGTTAATGATTATTTAAGGTGGTTGTACGTAAGGAGTTGACCAGGGTGAAGATGGTAGTCTGCCACAAGGGTTTTGGAAATTTAGTAGCTCTCTGCCCAGAAACAAATCCCCCAATTTTTAAGACACTTGCAGCATGCCACTGACGGAGTTGCTCTGAGCACAGCCGTCCTGTGTGAGTGGGAAAGCTTAGCAGAGATAGTGCGGGAGCACAGGGTTTCTTCGTGTCAGTGCGTTTACAGGTTCTAGCAAGGCAAGAGAAAGCTGTGTATGATAAACCCTGATGGCGATCCGTAGAATGGTCAGTAGGAAACAATAAGCAGTGCATTAAGCCTTACTTAAACGTCTTTATTGATAAACCCCATCTTATGCAGGGAGTGGGGCAGAAAGCCAGAGAACCACCCATTGGACCTGTGCAGCTGAATAATAGCATTCCAAGTCCAGAAGACCTAATCCACCTGCAGTCATGGATAGCTTTAGAGTGGAAAGACCTACCCGACGGCGCCCCGGCAACTAAATCAGATGTGTGGCATGTCTGAAGAAGGAAAGAAGGGCAAGCAGGGTAAGGTTTGCAAAATAACACTATCATTGGGGTAGTACACCATCTTCACTAGTGCCATGTGGTCCACTACAGAAAGCAGAAGAGAAGACCAAAAAGCAAACTGGGTTTGGAGGGACCGTGACGTTCTGCCAAGATTTCTATCCTGCAAATCAGTGTGAGAATGGTAGATATTAATCACTAGGTATCAAAAGGTAACTGGTTCCCAGTTCAATCTGACATCTAATGATATATAAAGGGGCAAACAGTGCCATATGTTAAAGAAACACTAATTACATTTTCACTTTTTCTTTGTGCAATTTACTTCCCAAATATTTTGAAGATTCTATATGTACCTGACACTTAGAGATAACCCAGATCACTAGTTTGGCTTTTGCTCAATTTCAAAACCATTTAAAGACATGGAAAAAGTGGACAAATTGCCTCGCACAACCTTGCAAGGGGTCTGGCCCCTGCTCAGCCTTCACAAGGAAGGACAGCGGGCCATTGTACCAGAAGAGTTTGCCAAGGTGGGTGGGTGTTGCTTGTTCAACCACTTGACAGTGCCTCTTCTGTTTCTCTCCTGTGTGCAGAGACAACTCCCCAGGTACCCAATACCTTCCGATAGTCTTGGTGGACTCATCTTGTCTGATCTTAGGAATGATCCCACCTTGTTCTTCTCATCCTTATTTATCCAGTTCTTAGCAACAACCCTTTGAATCACTTGTCGTGGATCTCGCATTTGATCTCGATTTCATCCTCCTCTTTTACTATCTTTGATTGGTAGTCCGGGCTCCCATTTCTGAGATAAATGTAGAGTCCCAGACATAAACTCTAGTGCTGTGAGACTACAGACAAGTTGTGGGTACCTCACATTACCTCACCCGACATTAGGTGTAAGATTATCGCCCACACCATCTGCCCTGCCTCATTCAATTTTTTTTTAGGTTGAAAGTCCATGAGCGGTTGGGGTGAGACAGATATTTTTGTTCAATTTGTTTAAAGTAGCATAAGCTTAATTACCTTAATGCTTTCCAAACAGTTTGTCAGGGGTTTTAAAATGTTCAGAAAGATAAGTAAAATGTCCTCTCTTCAAGAAAGACTGGGTAGATTTTGGTAGGGGCGATGGCCTTGACACAGAGCTGAAGAGCATTAATTTACTACTGAACAAGGACATAATGTGACAGCTGAATGTAGCATACCAGGAGGCAATCACAAAATGACCACAGTGAATAAATAGTGCTATGTTAAAAAAAAAAAAAGTAAATAAATGCACGGACATAGTGAGGCATTGCCTCTCTTGGGTGTGTCTGTAAAAGTGGCGTTTGTTCTTGAATTTTGACCTTTGTCCTGAATTTTTTACAGTCCTGTCCAGAATTTGCCTCAATCCCAGGTGGTCACCCTAAAAAGAGTGTGTGCATGACAATGTGTGTGTGAGTGAATGTAATGATGAAATGGCGTGCGATGTCACTTTCGCTACGCCTCGCATTTTGGTGAATTGACATCTATGCATGAATGGTCTTCCATTTTTCTCAGAGGGCTGATTATATCTTGTGGTCAATTTTCATCCGTTTTCCCTGCCTAGCTGGCCATCCCTTGCAGATGTACGGCAGCTGAACTTTCATGCATAATGTAGTTTATTTGCAAAGTAAACACCACAAAATAAACGATCGTATAATAGCAATACGTTTTGTGCTGTGCAATAGCTGTTGCAGTGTTTGGTAATCACGTGTGCACATAAAATGGTGATGTAGCGGGCTTTGCGTGTGTTCACTCTCAGTAAGTACCTGCAACGTTATTTGTCTCTCCGTGGCCAATAACAAAGCAAAGCCAGCTCTGCTGAGCCTCAATGCTTGCCTGGTAGCTCCTTGTTTCACAGTCACACACAGACTTCCAGGTGCCCTTTCCCTGCTATGGGATTACAACTGGATGATGTTCTGCGCATCTCAGTGCAAGATGTGTGCTGGTGGGGGATTCCTAATCCTGCCTCCTGCATCTCTGTGACGACCCCCTTGCTCGTGATAGATAAATGGGGCCTGTAATTCCTAGGTAAGTGTATGGCACCAGGTGGGCCCCCACCCCAATGAGGACCTGCTGTCGCAATATTTAAGATACTAAAAAAATGCGTCAAAATGATTCTCCTCTTCCCCTAGAATGTCTTTACTTCTGTGCTTTCCCACCGCATCGTTATCTATACGTTAATAACAAGAAACTATATATTAAACAAATAACAGGTGGAAAAAAGCTGACCTATCAAACGACAGGTAAAACACAATCGTCCTTTCTGCACTCAGAAGGTGACTCAACCCAACCATAGCACTTTTCTTGTTTAGCATGTCTGAGTGCAGGTGAAGCACCCCCCCTCCCCCACCCCGTGTTTTTGTGGGAGGTTAAATCTGTAACAAATGTGTCGGAATTGGGCCTACAGCACATCTTATAAACAAATAAATAAAAAACATTTTTTTTTTTTTTAAAGTCACTGTAAAATTTTATTTACTTTTGCTGCAGATGTACAGGGATAATCTGCTGCATTCTATGGCTTGCCTAAGTGCAAAGTGCAATGGATCATTCAATCTGTACTTTGGCAGGTTCTGGACATCAGAGGTAAAGTCGTAGACCATGGGTTAAGGATTTGTCCAGTCACTCGAATCCTCAGACCCTTTAGTCCTGGAGCTTTGTTCCATGTTGATAATAAATGGGACTCTTTGGCCAAACTTATAAGAGTAGGCTAAAAAGACTTAAATAGCAGGCTAAAGGTCACCATTTTTTTTACTGCTACCAGATTTAAGAGATACAGCAGTTTTGCAGCCTTGTTCCGAGCGGATGATAATCATTGGTGGCCTTCAGTTCCTTCTACTCAGAAAGTGCGCAAGAAGATTTTTTTTTTTTTTTTTTTAAATACAGTCACCCAATCTCACAAAAAATTCATCCACAACCTGAAGTGTCACAGTCACTAAACTAAATAAGCACCACTTATGATACATCTGCACAGTGCAGATCACACTCCGACCTGCAAAGGAACCCTAGGAACATTCAGGGTTCAATCCCTGACCCACCTGAAGCGTCGAGTGGTAATAAGAATGGGGTAGGGAATTATAGAAATGCTAATAAAATACCATAAGGCACCATAATATATGAGGCTACGCTAGCAAGACGTAGACAACGAGACCAAAAGGACAACATTTTTTGAGTGTTGTCATCTGAATCCAGAGATACAGTAGCCATGCAGCCTACAACAATGCCATTTAGTTCTCTCTGCCCATGGGCAGGAGAGGTGATCAGCAAACCGTCAGCAGGTAGACCGAGTTTTAACATTTTTTGTCACCTGAATCCGGAAACACAGAAGCCTTGCAGCTTTTTTCTGACCTCCAAGTAATTAAAGGGTACCGTTTAGTTCACTCAACCTATACATTTGGCAGTAACTCAGCAAAATATGTCGGCCAAAGGTTAACATTTTGCTCAGTTATCTGACACCAGAGATGCAGAAGCCCTGCAGAATTGTTTCGAACTGATTATAGCCAACAATCTGAATTTTCGATTAAAAAAAGGAGGGTAACATAGTGCACTGCGCTGTCGCTCCGTTTGCTCAAACACTACGGTTAACAACGAAGTAAAAAACAGATACTCAATTGATGAAAAATGTCATTCATACTGCAGAATGCCATAAACAATAGCCAGTGTACATATTCAAAATGAATGAGGGCACAGTAAAAAGGTAAACTATAACATTTATTAAACCACAATAAATATACCCATTACAGATATCAACCCCGTACTGGGCAACGAAAAACATCTATACAAATCCTTTCGGATGAAGAATTTCTACTGAAAGTGTTTGCAACAGCGCAGTTAAGTTTTCAATATATTTAGAGAATTTCGTTAACCTCCATCAGATCTGTACTAATACTCATGCAAGCCAGCTTCGGAGAGGCTACAGTCTTCTTCAGGTAAACTCAGCTTAATAAAGTTATTTCAAGGTTTTTTTGTTTTTTCTCTTTCTCACACATTTTGCTAGTATTTCCATATACTGTAGATGGTACCATCTGTATTAAGCAGTGCTATGGGCCTGTGTGACGAGATTGCCCTCGCCCAGTTTCGGTAGGACTTCAAAGCATGCCATGGCCAGGTAGAAATGTGTGAAGGTTTGTGTTGTTCAAGAAGGTCTTTAAGAATGCACTGGTAATCCCATCAGGGATTTGTATGATTGCCCTCATCTTCATGTCTAGAAACGACTCAGTAAGCCCATCTCTCAGTGTAATTTTTATTTTTGGGGGAAGTCAACTCCCTCACTCCACTGCGTGCAACTTCTTGATGTTCATAGGTTTCGGCTCTTTCCTCGTTTGGCTGTTTGTAAAATGCAGCAAATGCCTCTCCCTTCACTCTAACTTTAAATAAAAATCTCTGTTCTGAATTTTCTAGGCATACTATTCTATTTTTGTTACGTGCCCCCCTTCAGGTCTCTTGCTGACAGAGAGTGAGTTTTGCTAATATATTCATAATGTTTTCACTTTAAAACTAGTGTAGCTTTTCTGATTTTTTAACCAGAAGGTTATGTGCCCTCTTTCTATCCTAGACTTCTTCTTATGTTGATCTTCCACTACTTCAGTTTGAGCCGATAACCTGTTCCTATTTTCAGCTGTAGCCAGTGCTATCATTTTGCCAAATGATACCAATGTGAGTTTCTCCCAGAGTACAACTCTAGCAGTGCCTGGTTGTGAGCAAAGTGATGTATTATATGGTGTGGTTATGCAACCTACCTATTACTGTGTAATAAACTTAGAAACCTGTCTTGGATCCAGTGAGCCGTGCTTACAAAACTTTAGCTCCACCCTGGGTACCTGTGGCTTTCAGAAGTAAGGCTTCATCAAAGGAACATGTGCAAAGCATTTAGGAGGTACAAAATCAGTTGAACAACAACACACACACACACACACAACAGAAAGGAAATCGGACACCAATATATATATCATATTTTTATGAAGTTTTAGACACCAAAATAAAAACACAATTCACCTGAGAGTTCCAGAGATATAAATTATTAACCAAATAAGAAATCATTGCTTTGCATTTAAATTGCAAAAAGAAGCATTGGCAACTCCTACGGTTAGCAGTTACCTGGAAAGCTTTTGCAAAGCTGTGCTCAACTATTCCAGCCCACTTTGAGCAACAAAGTCACAGAAGCCAATGAGCCTAGGCCCTACAGTTACTTTGCAGCCAAACCAGTCTCCAGTCCAATTCCAGGCTCTTTGGTTGAACCACCTTAAACATCAATGGAGCAACCGCTGATGCAAGGAATACAAGATGCATAAGAGTCAGAAGATGCTGATACGCTGACAGGGGTCTTCCTGGGGCCATCCCTTTGATAAACAAACATGGTGAGGTGATGTTCCTCAAAGCCCAAATTAAGTCTAGTCAAAAAACAGTTGCCACTTGTCTACTAGTCTTCAGTTACCTCAAACCCGGAGGTCTCCTTTCACTGAGACTAGTGTCCGTCTTGAATGGCCAAACTGAACTCCAACAACTCTCTAGGGTCCCACAGATTCAGCCACAACTTTTGAGCATGTTTAGTCAGTTCTCAGGTTGCGCTTCAACAGCCACTAGTGGTCAAGTGACTGTGGTTACCAACTCCTCAAGGAAGGCTTCTTTAGCTTTTGTGGCCTTGTAGCTTTTACAGGAAGTGGGCTAACTGATGCTTGGAGTCATTTCTTCTGTCTATGGCTCAGGGATGACTTTTTCCTTGAGTAGGGCACCAAATGCCCTCCCATTCTTTGATAGCCTAAGGGTCAGCAGGTGCAGCCCAGTTTTTGGTCTTTTTGCAGGTCCGGGGTACAGCCGGGCCGTCTTTCTGCTGTCCTCTTTCCAGTGCAGATGTGATCTCAGGTTTAGGAGCCAAGGACTTGCCCTTAGCGAATGTGGTGAGCACTAGCCAATGGGCTACCAGGTCCCTTCTCACCTGGTGAGAACTTCCTACATAGTGTGGCATCAAGCTACCTGAGATGGAAATATTCTGCCCACCCCCAAGACGCCAGAACCACTCTCTCAATGTGTGGAGTTTGGCAGCCCACACCCCAGATATCGCAAAAAACATGTCCACTGGAAAACTGTTTTTCAACTGTTCCCCGTCTATCTCCGACACCAGCCTGTCTACCAAAACACAAGAGCAGCCTCTCGAGTGGGTCTACCATTTACCCTTCAAAGCAGCTTTCCCTATGAAGCTTTTGGCTCACACCGTGCTTGGCCTTCCAGCCAGGAAGAGGCAACACCTCTCCCAACCACCAACATAGTCAAGTGTACAATCGGGAGAACCAACAGTGATATGTTTCTTTTGGTTAGAGGCTTCTCACTGCCCCAGCATCCGGTAGACTAGAGCTGTATGTATGTATTTCCATGTCCAAACCTGGACTCAGGGAACCAGCAAAATCTATAGCAATTCCTCTGTGCTGGCCCCGTGTTAAAAGGGCTGCCTCCAGGCACATATATTGGTCACTTGATGCCCATACACTGATCCATACCTCTGTTCCACTCTACCAATGGAAGTGGGTCCTTCTCTTTCCAGTGGCGGGCTATATCTCTTTTTGCAACCACTAATCCCACCCATGGTAAGGCAAAAATAAATTCATTTTAGTCAAGGTCCTCTGCTGCATGCAGAAGGACTAACTTAGGATCAGATTTTATTGACCATCCCAAAATTGACCCAAACAGGCCAACACCGCCTCCCAGTAAGGATGGAGCAGAACACAGCTCCACACCGTATGCAACAGGTCTCCATCAGCCAAGGAGCAGTGAAGGCAGGCCAGGTAGGGCACCGCCCACATCTTCCACAGTCTATGTCTGGTGAGGTATGCCCTATGAAGGTATTTCAATTGGATAAAGCATGGCCGGGCTCCACTGAATGATTCCCTTAGGGCTGCTCTAGCCTCCCCCCACCCCTTCTTATCTGTGGGTCCGTCTTGCTCCCAAGCAGCACAGAGATTATAACAGAAATCCTCAATATTAGCAATTAGTGTGCAGTATATTTGAGTGATTTTTTTTGGGCTGCCCACCTCTCCCAGTAGCAGTTTAGCTTCCAGAGGGCTAAAGCCTAGGGAATCCCCGATTCCAAAGAAAACTCAGAAGAGTTCATTGAGTTTGTCAGAAAATGCGCACCTGCCCTACTTTTAAATATACAGCACCTTGCTTTAGGGTTCTATAAGCCCAACTTAAACAGTTTAAAAAGGAAGGTCTGGACTTTGTTATTAGTTTGAATGGCAAGCTTGAGTAAGCAGTTTGAAAACTGCTCTGCCAGCCACCAGTGGCAGGCTGGGAGTCTTACTTTGCTCTTTCACACATGTGGTGGCACAACAAGTGCTGCAGTCCACAAGGGACACTTTAACTCGGCCCTGGGTGCCCCTGGTAGCATAGACTAGGGACCTGTAAGTAAGTTAACGTATGCCAATTATAGGTGAGACAATCATGTTTTAACGATCAGGAAGCGTAGTCACAAGCTAGAACAATCCATGAACTCAGTAAAATCAGAACAACTGAAAATCATAAGCTAAATATATGTCCTTACGTTAAGACAAAATTACACACAAAAAACTGAATTGATCAATGGTTCTCTTGGGTAGATGCAGTACAATTGAAAAGTGCGCAAAACACAAACTGCAATGATCACAAGTACAGTTATTTTACACCCAGACATCCAATCATGTTCAGGGGTATATTGTCAAGTATTGTTGTGCCAAACAAAAAATAACTTGGTATTTTAACTCTCAAAATATTTTACGATGGATATTCATAAAGAAAGGACAAGGTAACAAGGAGCAATCTATAAGGAACAATAGTAGCACCCAGGGGTTGGTTGTCAATGATCTAATGGCTGAAATGTTAAGTATACATGACTTTCACTCACCTGGGGCTGCCTTTGCTCGCTCTTCTGGGCTCCTAGCTCTTTCTTCTTCAGCTCTAAAACGGCAATTAATTGCCTGAGGTTTTGCAGCTGCCTTTTAAAGCTGCTTTACAGCTAGTTTATTCAGTGTTTAGTTCCTGTTCCTTTATCTTTTCCACCATGGCTATTTCTTCCTTAATTCCTATCTGGTTTACCCAATCCTTTTGGGTTATAAGAAACATAATTGGTTATCCATGCCAAAATATCTAGGCTTCGCTTTTCTGGGCCTGAAACCACGAAAATCAGAAGGATGAGAAATATGAGTGGAAATGAGTATCACAATTTTCATAACTGCGAGAACTGTCATAGTAAGGAGCAGGAAAAAACGAGCACACCAGCGGTATCAGAATGATGTTATAAGGTGTGAGGCACAATGGCCCTGGAACGACTATCAGAGTACCTAATTAACTATAGATATGCTTTCCTGTCAGCTGGTGGTTAGTTATATGGGAAAGGAAGGCGGAGTGACAACAAGATTAAAGGCACGTTATCTGTTCGAATGACCTGATAACCCAAAGGCGGGCACCCAGGGTTAACAAGGGAATTCAATGGGTCATTAGTTGTAGAACTGGTATGCACCAGAGTAAAGGGGAGAAAGGGTGTGATTTGTTTCACTGGGTTTAGAGGTAATGTGAGATACTGCAATGAATGGGGGTGGCAACTGTAACTCAGATAAGGGGATTAAGGGACTTTGCATGCGATATCAACATATGCCACTGCATGTGATAAAAACGATTTAAAGACAGCACGTGCGTAAATCACAGCCAATACCTAAAATGGAAAATGTTAATGCGCATATGCCAAGGGTACCTATTTTCTACTCAGACGTGTCTATACTACCATATTAAAAGTGGGGAATCCCTACAAAGAAATGCTAGTACTCCCCCTTTCAAATTATATACGTGCAGATACTCACTCTCTGGCCATTTAAAAGATCAGTTCCATCATTTCAAGAACTGTAAATGAGAAGTCAGGACTGACGTCACACGTGGGGACTGCTAGCAACTATGGTGATTATCATATGTGCTTCGACACCTTCGTTTATGTAGACTAACCTGATGTAGAACTGTTGACTTTCCCAGGTTCATGCGAGAGTTTTCTTTGCATTCTGGCATTTGTAGTTATGATTTTATATCTGGATAAACTGGACTCTGAATCCCAGAATGCAACGAAAACAATCAATAATGGATGGGCGACCCACGTATAGGAATGTGAAACTTGAAGGGTCTGCGGGCGTGCATATACGTTTTCGTCACCAGTATGCTCCAATTTCGACTTTAAAAAAAAATAAATCACAACTCTACGTTTTATTTGTTGTGTTTTTGCACTCATGCCTTCTTAAGACTTCAAAAGCTTAAAAACGTTTTCCGAGACGTGTGTCTTTTATGACTTTTCAAGCTGACAGGCTTCTTAACTTGGCCTCCTGTCAGCATTTGACTCATCAAGGGACATTCACGGTAAACAGTGCTTCGCATGAACATATAGAAATGCAGTTCCTCACTATCACCGACCAACTACTTGCCACTGAAGTGCCGGCACTCACCCTTTCAAATGAAAAAACAGTAGGTCGTCAGTATCCCACAGGCCCTGCCCATTTCAAGCACTGACGGTAACTGCGCGGAAGCAAAGATCTTTCCCCTCTGCAGTATACTTTAAAACAACTAGAGAAGGAGAACCAGGATACAAGGATGACTGTGTCCCAGACCCCTGGGTTAGAGTACGCGGAGTAGAGCATTGTATCCAAGCCCTCATTAGCACTCTCCGTATCAAGCTATTTAGCATCCAGGCAGTCACACAACTCCCCCCCCCAAAAACCAAGACCTCCTTGGCAGCGGCGTAACGGAAATGACGAGGCCCTTGCAGAATGGGGGGGGGGGGGGGGGTCGGTGAGCGGGCCTTGAAGAGTTGGGTGGCTCACTGCCTTGCAGGAGCCTGTGTTACCCTGCTCCCTATACAAAACATGTAGACCATGGCATTGACTGGTAAATGTTTTCAACTAATGCCAACGTATGGTTGCTCTGAACTACAAGTAAATGAAAGTCTTAAGCACACATCCCATCCCATAGCACCCTTTTAGCTCACACCAGCGTCTGGCGATAACACCCCTTCGGATTGCGTCTGATTTATGCCGCAGCACTCACCCCTCCACCAGCGAGCGCATCTCGAGACCACACCTGCGTCATTAAGCCTAGTTACTTTGCCTCCCGCGCGCCCAGCCAAACAACAACGCAGAGACGTAAAACGCTGAATAAAACAAAGTTTAGATGGATGTTGTTCTATTCAGGTGCTGCCCGCAGATGGGGAACGTGATTATTTTGATGTCACTTTAAGTGCTTTATCTCCAGTCACTCGCAGCTCTTTGGACTCCCGAATCCCTGACCACAAAGCGCAACACCCCCCCACCCCACTAGCCCTGCTTTAATAGTCGCACAGCCACTCATTTCTCCAAAGCGCACAACGACTCCAGATTCTCACTCTTCACATGACTACTGCCCAGCAGTGGCGTAACAAAGGCCCCCGCTAGGGGGGCGGGACTTAGCAACGTGCACTGACCCGAGAGCTCCTGAGAGAGATCGGAGCGGGGCCCTCTATTTACTCAGCAGTGGGGCCCCATCAAGTTTCGTTACGCCACTGCTCCCCAGAGAGAGAGTGGCAGGCTCCCCGGTAAGCGCGTGAACAGAGACCCCAGACTCTCAGCACTATCTCTGCCCCTGTTCCATTCCTACCATTCTCCCCGCGGCAGGCTGCTGATGGCTGTGATTCTTCTCTGGGTTTTTCGGCCATCGGTTGTCGTCGAGGTCCTGCTCGAGACGAGGGCGAATACTCCGTACAATTCCCTCGGCAGCACCTGCTTCAGGTGCGCTGCTTTAAGCGCGGCCGGACTGGCGTGTCTGAGGCTGCAGGTGTCTTCTGATGACGCTGCACATTCCTTCCCAGGTACCTCTGAGACAGGACGAATGAAACCCTAAACCGAGGAATGTCGCTGTTGGTTCACCCGCCAGCTAAAGGATCAATCGATCCTATATCTCGCCCATTCATTCATTCATTCATTCATGGGGTTAAAGACTACAGAGAGTCAATTCATCCATGAAGGGAGGGGCACAAGAAAGATCCAATTGATCCACGGAGGGTAATGAACTACAGGCAGCCAATTCATCCACGGAGGGACAGAGGCTTTAGACAGCCCGTTCATCCATGTAGGGACGGAGGCTTTAGACACGGAGGCTCTAGACAGCCCGTTCATTCATGAAGGGACGGAGACTTCAGGCATTTCATTCATCCATGGAGGAACAGAGGTTTCAGGCAGCCCATTCATCCATGGAGGAGCGGAGGCTTTAGACAGCCCGTTCATCCACGGAGGGGCGGAGGCTTTAGACACGGAGGCTTTAGACCGCACGTTCATCCATGGAGGGACGGAGGCTTTAGACAGCCCGTTCATCCATGGAGGGACAGAGGCTTCAGGCAGCCCATTCATCCATGGAGGGGCGGAGGCTTTAGACAGCCCGTTCATCCATGAAGGGACGGAGACTTCAGGCAGTCCATTCATCCATGGAGGAACAGAGGCTTCAGGCAGCCCATTCATACATGGAGGGACGGAGGCTTTAGACAGCCCGTTCATCCATGAAGGGACGGAGACTTCAGGCAGTCCATTCATTCATGGAGGGACAGAGACGTCAGACAGCCCATTCACACACAGAAGGATATGTATGGAGAGGCTGAGGGGGAGACGCTACAGAGATCCCAGTGATCTACGGAGGAACAGGGTGTACAGATAATCCGTTCATCCATGGAGGGACTGAGGCTTCAGACAGCCCAATCATCCATGGAGGGACAGAAGCTTCACGCAGCCCATTCATCCACAGACTGACAGAGGCTTCAGACAGCCCATTCAACCATGGAGGGACAGAGGCTTCACGCAGCCCATTCATCCACAGACTGACGGAGGCTTCAGACAGCCCATTCAACGATGGAGGGACAGAGGCTTGAGGCAGCCCACTCATACAAGAAGGCACATTGTGGCTGTGCAGAGGATACAGCTACAGACGGTAGGTTCCCATGTCTAAAATGTAATGTTAATGATAGAGTTGTAAGAAAAAATTAAACTGAATTTCTTAAGTCCAATTCGGTGCACTTTAAACAGTAGAATAGTGGTATATTCCCAAATTTAGGTGTAAGCTTGAAGTATGATCCAAGGAGTAAAATGCAAAATCGGAGAAAGTTACTGCCAAAGTCTAGTAAAATCTTGTCAAAGTCCAATAGGATGTCAGCCAACATGTGTTTCGCCCCACTTTGCGAATGCGCCAGGGCTTTCTCAAGGCTGTAAAGAGATTTTGAATGCTATGAGACTCCAGAAGGGAACGCTAAGACAGATAAAGAGTGACACCCATTTGGTGAATCCCCAAAAGGAGGACATGCACTAGATAGGTCGTGCTCCTATTTAAAATGCGAAAGATAAAGTGGATAATAAAGGTAAGTAGCAGTTTTTAAAGTGTCCCCTCCATGGGAGTTACCAGGAGGGAATATAGACACCCCTGTGTTCGTGTATGTGAAAAAACATGCATTGTCATAATTCTGTCCTCACAAGAGAACAAGAAAGTTAGAAAAACAATTGTGAAACTTCCCCTCCGTTAAAAATCACTAAGAGGAGAATATTAGCATCCTCGGAGCACACGGTGTGGACAAACAGCCATCCCATTGGTGATTGAAAAAGAGAGGTATAAGTGCAAAGAAACTGCGTCAGATGTATGCTGGCACTCAGCAGTGAGGGGTAGGTGATCCATTTACCATGCCGAGATGTGACGAGTAACATAAAGGACGAGAGAAAATAGTAATGCATCATATATGACTTAAACGAGAAACAGTTACATACCCTGGTGAAGTAATAGCAGAAATTCTTCAGGCACAAATGCCACAATGAGTATAACAATGCTTTGCATAAAAATATATATATCATGTACTAAGTAGAAGATTAAAAAAACATAATACTAGTCAAATGACAATAGATTAAACACCTAATATAATTAATTGGTCAAAATGTTCTCCACTCGATTATATGCAGCAAAAGAAAAGTCCCCATGTCTAGTGGGCAATATAGTGAAAAAAAAAAAAAAAAGGATCAATATTCTAAAGCATATGAGTGTTTGACCCGATAATACGAATGAAAAACAGAATATGAAGTATCTCAGATAATAAAACTGATTGGTGAACAGTATCTAATGGTATTAGAAAATAGAAGCTCCAAAACGTCCCCAAGAAGTGTATGCACACAGTATTCAACAAGCTCGTACCTGATTCCAAGAAAACGGGCAAAAATTCAGGAGTCCGACGCGTCCATCGTCAAGTATTCGAGGACGCGCCGGTTAACGCTCCCGTGTTTATGGGCGGTAGTCCTTAGTCTGGTCAAGAAGTAACAACACAGACGAAGGACTACCGGGAGCTGAAATAGATCGAAGGCGTCATAAGGAAAGCAGCGCCATCTTTGAAAGTATTTTACGAGAAACTGCTTTTTGAGCAAAGTGCAGAGGAATATAGAATAATATAAATAGAGCGGGCAAAGAGTGGGCACAAAGAAAAAGGAGGAAGAGAAGTCAAACATAAGTCACACCAAAGGCATGAGAGAAAGAAGTGATACTAACTACATGGAACTGAATAGGAATAGAAATACAATTTTTTTTTAAAAAAAGGTAAAAGAAGAAATAGAAGTAGGAGTGAAAGAGGAGAAGAGAGAGAAGAGAGAAAGGGAGGCAACTGCAACATAAACATAGATGAAAGATAAATAAAGTTGAGTGACAAGTGCCACTGGGCATCAAGTTCTAAATAACAGAAACAGTATAAAACAGTTAATGTTATGTCAGGATATTGTGTTGTCACATTCAAGAGGTAGCTATACTGGTACCTCCTGTCATGTCCTCTATGTTACAAAACATAGTTAGTATAATGCATAGAGGAACAAATTACACTTGTTTACAATAACCAATAATGCCACTCGTGGTCCTTATTTAAACCATTATGAACAGTGTCATAGTGAATGATCAACCGGCTTTCCTCCTGACATCGGCGTAAAGATAAATTGCCCCCCCCCCGGGGACATTGTGATGCATCGAAGTCCACAGAAGGTGAAGGTACGTTCATATGGATGAAATTCATTATAATGTTCCAGAAGCGGTGCCTTGACTTCCATTTTATGAATGTTTCGAGAATGTTCTTGAATTCGAACCTTGAGAGGGCGAATGGTACTTCCAATGTAGACTAATTTGCAGGGACACCATAGTGCATAGACAATGTTGGTACTTTCACAATTGATAAAGTCTTTGATCAAAAAATCCTTTCCTTGAATGGTTACTTGAGTTGATTTGTTGAGGCCCAATTTGCAAATCAAACATTTGGTGCAAGTACAGAAGCCCTTAGAGTTGCCATCCTCCCAGTACAATTAAGAACATTCCTCAAGGCAAGTATAGACGTGCCAGAACGAATTGCACAAACCTTTTTGATTATCAAATTTCGTCTAGTCAAATAACGGAGAGACTTTTGGCCAGGGGGTACAATAAGACCAACTTGAACCTAACTCAAGACAAACTTGGTAATATGGATCGAAATAGGATGATCAACACTACACATCGGCCCAAACAGGATACAAGCATTCGTTTGATCACAGAATTTCATAATGGTCATTACCCTATTAGAAAACATCTGCAGAAACATTGGTACCTTTTACAAAATAATTCCTCTATTAATAAATTCATTTCGGATCATCCACAAATTGGTTTTCGTAGATCTCCTAACCTCAGGGACAAACTTTGTCCCTCTTTCTTTAAAGTAAAATCTCCTGATCCTCTCTTTCCCAAACCTAAGGACTTCTATACTTGCACCAAATGTTCGATTTGCAAATTGGGCCTCAACAAATCAACTCAAGTAACCATTCAAGGAAAGGATTTTTTGATCAAAGACTTTATCAATTGTGAAAGTACCAACATTGTCTATGCACTATGGTGTCCCTGCAAATTAGTCTCCATTGGAAGTACCATTTGCCCTCTCAAGGTTCGAATTCAAGAACATTCTCGAAACATTCATAAAATGGAAGTCAAGGCACCGCTTGTGGAACATTATAATGAATTTCATCCATATGAACGTACCTTCACCTTCTGTGGACTTCGACGCATCACAATGTCCCCAAGGGGGGGCAGTTTATCTTTACGCCTACGTCAGGAGGGAAGCCGGTTGATCATTCACTATGACACTGTTAATAATGGTTTAAATAAGGACCACGAGTGGTATTATTGGTTATTGTAAACAAGTGTCATTTGTTCCTCTATGCATTATACTAACTATGTTTTGTAACATAGAGGACATGACAGGAGGTACCAGTATAGCTACCTCTCGAATGTGACAACACAATATCCTGACATAACATTAACTGTTTTCTACTGTTTCTGTTATTTAGAACTTGATGCCCAGTGGCACTTGTCACTCAACTTTATTTATCTTTCATCTATTTTTATGTTGCAGTTGCCTCCCTTTCTCTCTTCTCTCTCTTCTCCTCTTTCACTTCTACTTCTATTTCTTCTTTTACCTTTTTTTTTATTTTAATTTTATTTCTATTCCTATTCAGTTCCATGTAGTTAGTATCACTTCTTTCTCTCATGCCTTTGGTGTGACTTATGTTTGACTTCTCTTCCTCCTTTTTCTTTGTGCCCACTCTTTGCCCGCTCTATTTATATTATTCTATATTCCTCTGCACTTTGCTCAAAAAGCAGCTTCTCATAAAATACTTTCAAAGATGGCGCCGCTTTCCTTACGACGCCTTCGATCTACTTCATCTCCTGGTAGTCCTTCGTCTGTGTTGTTACTTCTTGACCAGACGAAGGACTACTGCCCATAAACACAGGAGCGTTAACCGGCGCATCCTCGAATACTTGACGATGGACGCGTCGGACTCCTGAATTTTTGCCCGTTTTCTTGGAATCAGGTACGAGCTTGTTGAATACTGTGTGTATACACTTCTTGGGGACATTTTGGAGCTTCTATTTTCTAATACCATTAGATACTGTTCACCAATCAGTTTTATTATCTGAGATACTTCATGTTCTGGATTTCATTCGCATTATCGGGGGCAAACTCGCTTATGCTTTAGAATATTGATCCTTTTTTTTTTTTTTTCCACTATATTGCCCACTAGACGTGGGGACTTTTCTTTTGCTGTATATAATCGAGTGAGGAACATTTTGACCAATTAATTATATTAGGTGTTTAATCTATTGTCATTTGACTAGTATTATGTTTTTTGAATCTTCTACTTAGTACATGATATATATATTTTTATGCACAGCATTGTTATACTCATTGTGGCATTTGTGCCTGAAGAATTTCTGCTATTACTTCACCAGGGTATGTAACTGTTTCTCGTTTAAGTCATATATGATGCATTACTATTTTCTCTCGTCCTTTATCTTACTCGTCACATCTCGGCATGGTAAATGGATCACCTACCCCTCACTGCTGAGTGCCAGCATACATCTGACGCAGTTTCTTTGCACTTATACCTCTCTTTTTCAATCACCAATGGGATGGCTGTTTGTCCACACCGTGTTCTCCGAGGATGCTATTATTCTCCTCTTAGTGATTTTTAACGGAGGGGAAGTTTCACAATTGTTTTTCTAACTTTCCTGTTCTCTTGTGAGGACAGAATTATGACAATGCATGTTTTTTCACATACACGAACACAGGGGTGTCTATATTCCCTCCTGGTAACTCCCATGGAGGGGACACTTTAAAAACTGCTACTTACCTTTATTATCCACTTTATCTTTCGCATTTTAAATAGGAGCACGACCAATCTAGTGCATGTCCTCCTTTTGGGGATTCACCAAATGGGTGTCACTCTTTATCTGTCTTAGCGTTCCCTTCTGGAGTCTCATAGCATTCAAAATCTCTTTACAGCCTTGAGAAAGCCCTGGCGCATTCGCAACGTGGGGCGAAACACGTGTTGGCTGAGATCCTATTGGACTTTGACAAGATTTTACTGGACTTTGGCAGTAACTTTCTCCGATTTTGTATTTTTCTCCTTGGATCATACTTCAATCTTACACCTACATTTGGGAATATACCACTATTCTACTGATTAAAGTGTACCGAATTGGACTTAAGAAATTCAGTTTGATTTTTTCTTACAACTCTATCATTAACATTACATGTTAGACGTGGGAACCTACCGTCTGTAGCTGTGTTACTTACTAAGGGAGGACTTGGGTCCATGTCCTCCGGTTTAAGCTCCCACAACACAGAATAAAGGCAATTAATACAGGAAGCTATCCTGTTTGGACCCTCCTGCTCTGCTGGATGCACTTTTGCTGTGCAGAGGATCCAGGCAGTCCATGTATCCATGGTGAGGCAGCCCATTTCTCCACAGAGTGCCAGAGCCTAAAGCGAACCCATTGATCCATGGAAGGACGGGAGCTACAGGTAGCCCATTCACCAGTGGAAGGACAAAGGAATAGAGGCTACAGACAGCCCACTCGTCCGTGGAGGGGCCGAGGCTGCAGATAGCCCAGGGAGAGAGGCTACACTGCAGACTTGCAACACATTCATCCCAGGGGCACCGAGGTTCAACCAGTCTTTCCGTCCACCGCTAAGAGGTACAATGACTGGGGGCAAGACCTAGGGGTCCATTCACCGATTCCTCAGTAGAAGGAAAGAGTTGGGCGTTAAGGTAGCCCACTAAATTGTAAGGCAGAGAGGTTACAGGCAGCGTTCTTGGAGTAACAGGTTAAAGACAGCGCATTTTAACAGAGTGTAGCACTAGGTCCTTTGACCATGGGGTTTCGCAGCTAAGTGGACTACGATCATGAAAAATAATTTAAGGGGACCTGCAGAGCTGCTGAAAGCTGCATTTTACCGAAAACCACAAACTATGCATCTCTGTTTCGCAAATCTTCACCCATCACACTACAAAGCGCTGTGTCCTATTTCACGATAATGGCACATTGGCGGTCCTCGAGCACAACATGAAGACACTTCCCACAAGGATCAAAACAAAGAGAACACACATCCAACCACACACCCCTACACAGCGTAGCGTGCTATCCGTGTAGGCTAGCGCTTCAGCGCCCCTCAAAGGGGGTAGGTAGTAAGCGCTAAACAATGTTGAAATACAATAAATTATTGATAGCCCGCTCTAAATGAGGCTACTGGTTGCTCATTTAAACCTGGATCAAGAAGTCTACATGCAGGCGAAGTTGGGACAAACGGGGCCGTCGCTCAAGTACGTAGTGAGAAGGCTATAGATGTCCCTTAAACACGGATTACCAAGTCTACCAGTAGCCCTTTCAAACATGGAGTAAGGAGACTGCAGGCAGCGCATCCGCACATGCGGTAATCAGTCTACAGTTACCCTATTTATACATCTGGTCAGCAGTAAACAAGCACAGCATTTTTATGTCATGGCAAAAGTGGGCAATGACCCAAGGCCCCATATTCTAAGACGTCCTTCTATTAATTGTTCTGGGCAGTCAGAAATCCCACAGCATTGGTGTAAATATAATAAACTATTTTTTAATTTCACAGTTGGGCATGCCCACTCTTAAAAACTGTACACTTGGAAAGTTGGTGGCGATGAAATTCAACAATAATTTTTCTGTCTCATATCTTACTTTACTTCACCCCTTCTCTCACTCTCACTCCCTTCCTCCCAGTGCTCTGGAAATCTCTGTGGGCCAGATGTACAAAATACTTAATTTGAATTTCTAGATAGCGACTTCTTCGAAATCACTATTTAGGAAATGCAAAATGGTATGTACAAAAATAGAGATTCCTTAATAGCGATTCCTACAGTGTAGAAATCACTTTTAGGAAATCGCTATTTAGGTAATACCAAACTATTCGTACCTACGTGCCTAAGACCCATAGGTATGAATGGTTTAGCATTTCCTAATTTCCAATTTCCTAATAGGAAATAATAAATTATAAATGCTAAAACAAGGGTGACGTTCAGCCTAAGCCCACCCCCCTTTGCTGCACCCCAAAATAGTGGTGCACATTCAAAAGCACACGCATGCCCTAGGGGGATGTGCGCGCATTATTGCACATTAAAAAAATAATAATAATAATTTGGGTGATTTTTTTTAAATTGCACATGGTTACAGTGGACTTGAAGTTGATGGTAACTGCATTTTCTAAATACAAAATGAGCATTTAGGAAATGCTTTGTACATGTGCCAAGAAACAGCAAATAGGAAACCCCTATCTGTGAATTCCTATTTAGGGAATAGCAAAATATGATTTCTACAGAGTTGAAATCACATTTTGCGATTCCCTAAAGGCCTTTTGCAATTCGGCGCATTAAGAAATGCCCTATATTCCATACACCTGTCCCTCTATGTCAACTCACTCAACCTTGCTTACGTATACTTCGGCTTCGGCTCACGCAATACACCTCATTCTACCCCACCGGTCTCGAACTCTCACCCACATCGTCATCTATATCCTCACCTCACTTCTTAATTTTCTCCCCATTTGTTTACAACCTCAGCTCTCCACCTACCCTCGTGCTGTTTCTACCTCTGTTCTGTTTACCTCACCTCTCACTCCCTTACTTCTTTCTTGCTGCCTCTCTGTCTCTCTTTGTTTCTCTCCCTCCCTCCCCCTCTATCTTATTTCTCTCTAGGCCGTTTTGCCTCTTTTAACTCTCTCTTGTTATGCATCTCTACCTCAGTCCCTACCTCTCGCTATGGCTCACAACATTCTATCTAACCTTTTCTTTCTTTACCTCTGCATCAATTCCACCCCTTCCTCTATCATATGCCTGTCTCTTTACTTCATCTTTTCTCTCTATAACCTTCATCTCTCGACGCTTTTCTGTCTGCCTCACTGCTCTCCCTGCCTTATGTGTTTCTAGACTTCACTTCTCATTTGGTTCCTCTGTCCGGCTCACTGCTTTTGCTGTAATTCGCAATTAGATCCACACATAAAAAGAAATGTCTTTATGAACGCCTGTCCACGGGTTGTTTTGGTACTCTTTGGTCGGTGGAGGCCGGATGGCTTCAGCTTTCTGCTGGTTTTGTGGTACCACTTTCCGTAAATTTAATATATAATTCAAGTTTGCTTGGCATTTTGACTGCACGGATTAGCTGAAAATAGGTTATAAATAAAAACGGGTTATCACTTCAAAGTTGTCCATAGCCAAGGCCCGAAATATGTCTTGACAGGGATCCCTAAAATCTTTAAGGTCTCACTGTAAACAGGGAACCCATTTAAACCTGGGGTAACACGTATACTATTAACGTTTGTGTAGGATAAGGAGGCAGGCGGCCCATTCATTCTTTGAATAAAGAGACTACAAGGAACTCGGTCCTCACGAACAGGCTAAATAAGTAACAGGCAGTAAAATGACCCTTTGATATCAATTCACCAAAATGTCAGGGGCAGAAAAAGTGAAATGACCCCTTGTCTCACCTTAGGTCTTTCATCAGCCTCCTATTTGCTACTGATGGACTTGTGGGAAGGGCAAACAGAGGAAAATACAGTCAGTGAATAGCATTTAAGAGCCCTGTATAGTTTCTGCTCCTGTTGCTGCCTTCATGACTGCCAAGACCAGAGCAGCAAGGAAAGTATTGCTTCTGGTCTCAGTTCTCAAGAAGCGATTAGGAGACAGCTGAGGAGCGAAGAATAGAGCAAGGCGGCAACCATGATGTCACAGAGGGGGTCAAAGCTGACAAGGCCATAGACAGAACCTAAAAAAACAGAGTACCAAGTCTACAAGTATCACTTAAGCTACCTGTGACATTCTGTTGAATTAACATCCATGGATAGCGGTATTAGCTGCTTCTTCTGGCTAGCCCTAGTTGGCATAGTAAGGTAAGTGCCTCAGTGAGGAGATCATAAATGAATGAATGAGGTGTTGTATAAAGTGCACATCTATTACTAGAGTGTCCGGGCGCTAGGCATAGAGCTGCCAAGAGAAGGAGCGGCATCAATTAAACAGGTGGGTTTTCAACTGTTTCCTAAATTGATTTTAAGAGTAAAAGGAAGATCAGTCTAATATTTGGCGGCAGCCCCACTTCTTCCTTTTTATGAGGGGGATGCTCAGAAGACAAGCAGACAAAGATCTTCGGGATCTTTGAGGGTGATAAGTAGTTAGCCATTTGTGGAAGTATGAAGGTCCAGTTTTACAGAACGCAGAGTGTGCTATAGTTAAAGCCTTAAAATTATCCTTTCCCTCACAGGTAACCACTGTATCTGGTTGCGGTACAGGGTGATCAAGGCATATTTTGACAGATTGAATAAAAGCCGGACTGCCATGTTCTGAATCTTTTGCAATCTATGAATAAGGTAATCTGGAAGTCCTATATAAAGGGCATTGGCATAGTCCAGTCTTGACAGAATTAATGCCTGTACCAGGAATTTCTGAAGTTTCCTCATTATCCTTAAAATCCAGCATGCAGACTTAACCACAGCTGCAATCTGAGAATGAAACGATTAATGAGTGTCAATAAGAACCCCTAAATTCCTGGCAAGCTTGGTAGGATGGGGAGGTGTAGTTTGGCTGACCATGCCTCTATCCATCCAGGTAGGGGGGAAGCTCCAAAAAGCAGGATCTCTGACTTTCCTGGACTGCATTGTAAGGACTTAGTTTTGACCCGTCCCATAACTGCTGTCAAACAAGCTGCAAATTTATTTTTGGCCTCCAGTTCATTGTTGTTATAAGTCAGCAGTGTGGGTATCTGTGGTAATGTGTATTTACACGAGGAATTAGAATGTAGCATGGAATTAGAATATAGAATGTTGTAATGTACTGGCCACAAAATATATCAAATTGATATATGGTAAGGATAAGCTAGAGCACGACAAATTTCTCAAGCATGTTTCAACACTGCTTGGCAAAAATGGCTTAACCGTAAGGAAAGATAAGTGCAGATTTGGCCAGTCTCAAGTGGAATATTTAGGACATGTTATTTCCTCTGAAGGCATTTTCCCCAAAGTGAGTCATGTAAAAGCTATACTAGACGCTCCCACACCAGAATGTAAGGAACAATTTATGTCATTTTTGGGTCTCACCGAATTTTATTCACGGTTCATAGAAAACTATGCAACCAAAGTGGAGAATTTGAGAAAAATGTTAAAGAAAAATGTTCAATTTGTATGGGGGCAAGAACAATCAGAATGTTTTGATTGCATCAAACAAGAAATTGTGAACTGCCCATGTTTGAAACCATTTGTAAAAAAGGCTGATTGTATGATTGCGGTTGATGCAAGTAATTATGGCATTGGGGCTGTTTTATCACAGAACAATAATGGTGAGAAGTGGATTGTAGCTTATGCCTCACGCACTTTATCACAATCTGAGAGAAGTTACTCAGTGATTGAGGAAGAACTGTTAGCGGCTTCGTGGGCTGTAGAAAGATTTAGAATGAATGTGTATGGAAGGAAATTTAAATTGCGTACAGACCATAAACCTTTAGTAAATATCTTACAACCTGGTGGTGGGCGGAATTTGTCTCCAAGATTGGCAAGACTTGCTTCCAAATTGCAACTGTATTTCTTTGAAATAGAATATATACCTGGTAAGGACAACTGTATTGCTGATGGATTGTCTAGATTACTGATACAAGACGCACATGAGGACATGGAATGTGATATTGCATATACGTATGCGGATGTAGTTTCTGGTTCTGAGATGAATAGTGAGACAGAACAAACTGTATTAACTGAACAAATATGGGAGGGAGAAATGATGAAAGACAACGAAATGCAATTGATAAAAAAATATATAAGCAATGGGTGGCCTAGTGAGCAATCTTTGAGGGGTGAGAGTGCAGTGTTGTGGAAATTACAGAATGAAGTTTAGAAGACGGTATAATCATGCGTGGTGACAGAATAATTCCCCCGAAAGGAGTACGTGATATTATAGTGCGAAGAAGTCATGTTGGACATAGTGGGATGTCCCGGAATAAACGGCAAGTTAAGGAATTTTTCTGGTGGCCAGGTGTGGACGTAATGGTAGACAGATTTGTGCGAAACTGTGCTGTTTGTGCCCAAAGTGACACAAGTGCCAAACCCTGTTCTGCACCATTATTGTCGGTTGAACTGCCTGATAGACCTTGGAGGAAGTTGGCTATTGATTTCATTGGTCCGTTCTCCACTTTGCCAGCAAGAGAAGCTTATGCTGTTGTTTTGATGGATTCTTTTTCCAAATGGCCAGAGGTTGAGTTTGTAAGCAAAATTTCCACTGAAGTTGTCATAGAGTTTTTGGAAAATGTTTTTGCCAGAGAAGGGGTCCCAGAGACATTGGTATCTGATAACGGTGTGCAGTTTACCTCCGCAAAGATGGCAGCATTTTTGGAAAGAAACAGTATTAAGCATGTCAGAGTAGCTTTGTATAATCCTTCCTCAAATGGATTGGTTGAACGATTTAACTGAGTTGTTAAAGAAACTATACAACTAGCTTTAAAGTCCGGAATTCCGTGGAAGGAAGCAGTAAGAAAGATGCTTTCTTCCTACAGGGAATCTACGCATTCTGTGACGGGGAAAATGCCTTTTGAACTGTTAAGGGGAAGGAAGCCTTCTACCGGTTTGGTTCCTTGGTGGTTGATGGAAAGGAATCGTGGGAAATTCAAGGTAGTTTGTGAAGAGGAGATGAGGAATAAGGTGCTAGAGTTTCAATCCCAGGCTAAGTGGTGCCATAATGTTAGATCTAGTATTGGTTAGTTGAAAGTGGGACAAAGTGTCCAAGTCAAGATACCTGAATTTGTGGAAAAAGGGAAATCCCAATGGTCAGAACCACGGAAGATTGTAAGGGTTTTGAAGAATGCTGTAAAACTAGATGATGGTAAAGATTGGAATGTAAGGCGTGTGTCTATATGCAGGCGATATCCAAATGTCGTCATGCGAGATGCGGACTGCAGGGAAGAATGCAGCGGATATCTATTTGGAAGTGATTCTGCTAATGTGGATGAGACTGGTTGACATGATGCTTATGCCAGTGTGAGTGAAGCGCCGCGCCGAAGCGAGAGGGACAGAAAGATGCCTACATATTTAAAGGACTATGTGATCCACAAGTGAAATGTAGTTCACTGTAAGTTTCATTTTTTCTCTTATTACGCGTTATTTATTGTATGGTTTAATAATCCAAATGTATTAGGATTTTGTGCACTGTTAGGGTTAGCTTCGTTATGTATATATATATTTATTTTTTGTTATTGTATTTTTCTTTGTTGGGAGAGGGATGTGTGGTAATGTGTATTTACACAAGGAATTAGAATGTAGCATGGAATTAGAATATAGAATGTTGTAATGTGCGAGTGAGCGCGAGGACATCGGACGGTTAGGAGAGTTGTTGCTCTGGAACTTAACAGTATCATCACTGTAGGAGACAGCCTGGATGTCAAAGGACTCACTGAGGTACTCCATTGGGGTCAAATAGATATTGAAAAGTGTAGGGCTCAGGGCATAGCACTCCATACTTGATGAGTTTAGCTTCAGAAAAGAATGGCTTAAGCCAAACAGCTTGTTCCTTATGTTCTGAAAGGGAACCCAACCAGGCCCGTGCCTTCACCGCCACCCCAATATGGGTAAGGTGATGTAACAGGATTTCAAGCGAGATTATGTCAAATGCCCCAGAGAGATCTAACAAAATGTGTGCAGCATTTTGACCAGCATCCAGAGCGAACTTAATGCAGTCCATAATTTCTATAAGAGCAGTCTCAGTAATGTGTCGGGCCATAAAGCCAGACTGAGACGAGTGGAGGAGTTTAGAGGATTCCAAGAAAGACATGAGCTGGGTGTTAACAATTGTTTTGATAATATTAAAACCCCCAGGGAGCAGAGAGATAGGTCTGAAGTTAGAAAGTACATTTGGGTCTGCATTGGTTTTTTTTAAAATAAGGAAATAACTTTATCCCTTTTCCAAGCAGGGGGTACTATACCAGTAAGCAGGGAGGTTGCAAAGAGGTCTTGGTAAACAGAGGCAAGGCTGTTCCCAAACAATCTCATGATGTGCGGCAAAAAGGGATCCAATGGGGAGCTAGATTTACTTTTTAGGAAAACATTCTAATTTGTTGATTGCAGGGGGAGTAAACGACAGTAATTTATTCTCAGCTCTAAGCACTAACGGTCTCTCATTGTTCATGGGGTCCAAATTTAATGTTTCTGCCAGGTTGTCCTGGATGTTTTTTTATTTTATCCTCAATTGGGAATAGAGAAGAGCACTGGTTTCCAAAGGTGGTGTGGAGCTTGTGGGATCAGTAAAGTCCGATACAAATAAAAAAAATTCCTTGGCATTATTATTAGCTTTTTCTACCAAATTTGAATAATAAACGCAGCGTGCTAGTTTCAGGTTTGTATGATAAACCCTCGGAGCTGCTTTATATCGGCTTTTATCGTATTTATCAAATTTTTTATTTCTTCTGCTAGTTCACTCGTGAACCAGTAGGTGGACTGTAGTTGTCTAGTTGTTCCTATTTTGGCAACCGGCACGGCTCTAGAGGCAGGTTCAGAAAGCCAATTGTTCACCTTACCCTCATCTGATGTAATATTTCCCGGGAGTATAAGCTTGGTGGAATCAAGAGAATCCTTCAATAGGACTATGTCCACCGCATTCCAGGCATGATATGTCTGAGAGTGTCTTGTTCTCCCTAGATTTTTTGGGGCAGTCCAAAGCCTTGAAAAGGGAAGAAGGAAATGGTCCTACCACAAAACTTCCATTGGCATGGCAACCTCAAACTTTGTGTTAGAGAAATTGGCATTGATGCTACGGTCTGTTGTTACACCTGCCAGCTCTTGGTGTAGTTTCCACTATCTTTTTAGTGTCTGACCTCCTGTTTTGATCCTGTTCTGAATTTTGTTTTTGCAGGCTTTGGGACTCTGGGCACTTATTGCTGACCAGAGCTAAAGTGCAAGTGCTCTCTGTCTAAATTGGATTGGTAATTGGTTTATCCATGACTGGCATATTTGATTTACTAGTAAGTCCCTAGTAAAGTGCACTAGAGGTGACAAGGGACTGTAAATCACATGCTACTAGTGGGACTGCAGCACTGATTGTGCCACCCCCAAGAAGAGCCCTGTAAACATGTCTCAGACCTGCCATTGCAGTGTTTGTGTGGGCAGTTTGGAACTGACAGTTCAAACCGGCAAGTGTACCCAATTGCCAGGCCCAAACATCCCCTTTAAATACATGTAAGTCACCCCTAAAGTAGGCCCAAGGCAGCCCAATGGACAGGGTGCAGTGTATTGAAAAGGTAAGACATGTACTGATGTGTTTTACATGTCCTGATAGTGAAATACTGCTAAGTTGTTTTTGTTTACTATTGCAAAGCCTATTTCTCCCCTAGATTAACAGTAACATGGAGATTGCCTTGAAATATCTTTTAAGTGCCATTTCACATTGGGAGCAGACAAAGATGGGGAGTTTGGGTCTCTGAACTCACAATTGAAAAATACATATTTTGGTGAAGTTGGTTTTCAAATTGTAGGTTTGAAAATGTCACTTTTAGAAAGTGGGCATTTTGTTGCTAAACCATTCTGCGCCTCTCCCTGGCTGTGGAATACACGCCTTGGTCAGAATGACAGTTGGACTGTTTGTGAATTCACTCTAGACAGTCACACAAAGGGAGCATAGGTGTGCCCTGCATATCCTGATGGGCCTTCCTGGGCTAGAGTAGAGGGAGGAACTGACACTTGCACCTGAATAGGGCTGTGCCTGTCCTTAAACAAAGCAGTCTCCAACCCCCTGAAGTGTGTCTGCGGCCAGGGCAGGAAAGGCAGGGTATTATGCACTACAAATACTTTCCTTTGAAGTATGCCTATTTCAAAGGCAGAAATAAGTATAAGTATTGGGCCTTTGAGACCGCACCTTTAGAACACTTCTGGACTGCGGACATTCTTCCAGGATGCTGAGGCTCCCATTCCGCCAGCCTTTTCCTGGCGGGGTAAACTGCCAGGGAAAGGCTGGTGGAAAGCAGGTACATTATCCGGCGGGCAGCGCTGTTTGCAGCACTGACCTATTGGATATGTGACTACGCCATCGCCAGGCTACCTGGTAGTGGTAGCCTGGCCGTGGCAGAGTTACGCCAGTGGTGGTTCAGCCACGTATATTATATGACAGTCTGGGCCGCCATGCCGGCGGCAGTAATTACCGCCACCGCCGGCATGGCGGCCCAGACCGCCATGTTCATAATGAGGGCCTTAATCTGCCAGCACCAGGATTCTTCTGCTGAAAGTCCTGACTTGCCAAGTGGTGCTAAATCCAATCCCCGGGCCCTTGGAAATGGAAACTGGTGTCCTGAGGATGAAAATCCACGCATCGGATCACTGCCAGTAAAAATCGACCCTTGCCTGGCTTGCAGCAGAAGAATCAACACATTGCTCGCTTTGCAGCTGAAAAATCGACACAGTGTCTTCCCTGTTGTGGAAGTATTGATGCAGCGCCTGTGGGACTGATGCAGCACCTGTTCCACCACAGCTCAATCATCATCGTTCATCCGGATTTTCCCATGCATCGACACTGGGTATCATTTTTGCATTGACCCCGCACGGCAGCAAGGAACTGAGGCTGCATGACTGTAAACTGATGCACCATTTCCCCTGTGGGGAGAGAACCCATGCATCACCCCAGCTGCCAGTAAGGAATCGATGCATCACCTCTCCTGCGAGGAGAGAACCGACGCATCACCTCCCCTGTCAGTAAGGAACTGACGCATCACCTCCCCTGTGCAGTTAAGAACCAATGCATCACATTGTATTACGGCCCCTCACCTCCTCTGCGGCCTGCATTGTCTTTGTTATTGACGCATCCCAGATACTGTGTGTTAAAAAGAGACAACCATTGATTCCTCTGCGTTAAGACTCTGCAACTTTTAAAAAGTGATATCTTCGCTTGTGTATGTTGGATTTTTGTTGTTTTGGTCTTGGCTTATTCAGATTAATATTGGCTATTTTCCTAAACTGGTGTGGAGTCCTTTTGTAGTGTTTTTTACTGCATTACTGTGTGTGTGTGTGTGTGTGTGTGTGTCTACAAATACTTTACACATTGCCTCTGAGATATGCCTGACTGCTCTTGCCAAGCTACCAAGGGGGTGAGCAGGGGATATCTTAGCTGTGTGACTCCCTTACCCTGACTAGAGTGAGGGTCCCTACTTGGACAGGGTGAAAACCACTGCCAACTAGAGACCCAATTTCTTAAACCTGCCTTATCAGTGGGACGGATTATTGTTGTAAAGAGATCAATGTCAGCAAATGGGTCACACAGTTTCGATGTCAGATTACCAGTGAAATTATCTGGTTGAATGTTAAAGTCCCCTAAGACTGTAAAGTTTGTGTAAAATTAATATTTCTTTTTTTTTAAGAGCGTGCCTGTGCACCGCCGCCCCGACACCGTCACCTTGAGGCTCCCAGCCTGTCCTGCGACCAATCTGAATGCTGTTGTAATGCTGCTGGCAGAGTCTGCCTGTTCTCTCCAACCAGGCACTGCATCGCCAGGTTGGACAGAGCTTAGTGCGCATGTATGTTTGGCCGGCCTGAGACTGCTGGCCCAACATACATGCATACTGAGCCTCTGTGCTCGTCATGTCCTGTGGCCCGCCCCTTTTACAATACAATGATAATAAACACGGTTTATTATCATTATATTGTAGACGTTTGGCAGCTGCTGTTGCTGTCGGGGAGGCAACACTCCTCCACCCGAACGGAGGAGTCACCCCTGTTGTTTAGGCTAGGGCTTTAATCAGTATAATTCTGCCGAAGTAGTGAAAATACGCGGGCTTACCTCTGAACCAGCTCCGACAGCATGTTGGCGCTGGCCCCGGCTGGTATGCAGATGGGCGGTCGTGCTACTATCCGCCTAAAATAGCCAGCTCCTTGAGAAAACTAGACTAACTGTGCAAATAGCGGCCAGGAGATGCTCGCTCCAACCGGCGAGTTAAAATGCCCCCAGGTATACAGGGAGTGCAGAATTATTAGGCAAGTTGTATTTTTGAGGATTAATTTTATTATTGAACAACAACCATGTTCTCAATGAACCCAAAAAACTCATTAATATCAAAGCTGAATATTTTTGGAAGTAGTTTTTAGTTTGTGTTTAGTTTTAGCTATGTTAGGGGGATATCTGTGTGTGCAGGTGACTATTACTGTGCATAATTATTAGGCAACTTAACAAAAAACAAATATATACCCATTTCAATTATTTATTATTACCAGTGAAACCAATATAACATCTCAACATTCACAAATATACATTTCTGACATTCAAAAACAAAACAAAAACAAATCAGTGACCAATATAGCCACCTTTCTTTGCAAGGACACTCAAAAGCCTGCCATCCATGGATTCTGTCAGTGTTTTGATCTGTTCACCATCAACATTGCGTGCAGCAGCAACCACAGCCTCCCAGACACTGTTCAGAGAGGTGTACTGTTTTCCCTCCTTGTAAATCTCACATTTGATGATGGACCACAGGTTCTCAATGGGGTTCAGATCAGGTGAACAAGGAGGCCATGTCATTAGATTTCCTTCTTTTATACCCTTTCTTGCCAGCCACGCTGTGGAGTACTTGGACGCGTGTGATGGAGCATTGCCCTGCATGAAAATCATGTTTTTCTTGAAGGATGCAGGCTTCTTCCTGTACCACTGCTTGAAGAAGGTGTCTTCCAGGAACTGGCAGTAGGACTGGGAGTTGAGCTTGACTCCATCCTCAACCCGAAAAGGCCCCACAAGCTCATCTTTGATGATACCAGCCCAAACCAGTACTCCACCTCCACCTTGCTGGCGTCTGAGTCGGACTGGAGCTCTCTGCCCTTTACCAATCCAGCCACGGGCCCATCCATCTGGCCCATCAAGACTCACTCTCATTTCATCAGTCCATAAAACCTTAGAAAAATCAGTCTTGAGATATTTCTTGGCCCAGTCTTGACGTTTCAGCTTGTGTGTCTTGTTCAGTGGTGGTCGTCTTTCAGCCTTTCTTACCTTGGCCATGTCTCTGAGTATTGCACACCTTGTGCTTTTGGGCACTCCAGTGATGTTGCAGCTCTGAAATATGGCCAAACTGGTGGCAAGTGGCATTGTGGCAGCTGCACGCTTGACTTTTCTCAGTTCATGGGCAGTTATTTTGCGCCTTGGTTTTTCCACACGCTTCTTGCGACCCTGTTGACTAATTTGAATGAAACGCTTGATTGTTCGATGATCACCCTTCAGAAGCTTTGCAATTTTAAGAGTGCTGCATCCCTCTGCAAGATATCTCACTATTTTTGACTTTTCTGAGCCTGTCAAGTCCTTCTTTTGACCCATTTTGCCAAAGGAAAGGAAGTTGCCTAATAATTATGCACACCTGATATAGGGTGTTGATGTCATTAGACCACACCCCTTCTCATTACAGAGATGCACATCACCTAATATGCTTAATTGGTAGTAGGCTTTCGAGCCTATACAGCTTGGAGTAAGACAACATGCATAAAGAGGATGATGTGGTCAAAATACTCATTTGCCTAATAATTCTGCACTCCCTGTAAAGGCCAGATGAGTGCTGGTCAAAATTAAAAATAGCAAATGCCAAAGAACTGTTTAAAAATAATGCCCCCAAAGCTATAGCAGTATCAGGATGAGAACAGGGCCGTCGCGCTAACATTCCCCTAAAAAATCCTCTCTCTCTCTCAAGAAAGGTAGACCCCTAACTGTACAAATGGCAGCCAGGAGACTCTCACTCTCACCGGCGAGTTAAAATGCCCCCAGGTATAAAAGCCAGGTAAGTGATGTACAAAATTAAAAATAACAAATGCCTAAGAACTATTTACAAATAATGCCCCCAAAACTATAACAGCATCACAATGAGTGAAATCATTACTTTTATGTTAAATATATTCCTACGTATGTGTCACCAAAAAGATCACAGGCATGGACATGTGAGTTCTAATATCCTAAGATCTAACATACCCTAAACTAAAACAAATACATAAAAAATAAACAGTGCATGTCGAAACATGGCAGTTCACTTTACATCCACAATTTATATTGACATACCCTCACTATATTTTCAGAAGCGGTGCAATGTGAAATTAGACTATACACAATACCAAAGTGTTTCATCTGATATGCTACACTGAACTCATACAGCCAGTAAATCCATAAATATAACATCTCATGCATGTATCTGACGTTAATGCTTTTTGGCTCTGAAATAATTATAGCGAGCCTTTCATAGGACAGGGTTCCTTAGAGCTAGGTGTGTCTGTTGCACACAGCCCTGTCAGAAACCTTTTTGAGACTTAGGTCAAAATCGGCATGGAGGGTTGTAGTATCCTCACTCCCTGTATATCTGAGTTGGTGTCTAGAATGCTGAGAGTGGGATGCTGAGAGTGAATGATGTAATATGGTGTTGGTATGTGGCCTACATTGGAAGAGGGGGAGGCCTGTTGTGATAAGGAAGACAGCCCTGTGATTAGGGAGGGTTAGTCTAGGGCTGCCCACCCTCAAATCCACTGGCAAATAGTGTCAGCTGAAGCTGCTAGGCTGGAGGAGCCCAGTGGAGGTGGTGGGCAAGGTCTAGTAAGAAAGGGGGCCACCTGAGAGAGTTATAAACTGAGGGGTTGTGTCCCAATGTGCAGTCCTAAGTTTAAGGACAATGTTATGGAGATGGTGTTAGAAGGACAGTGTTGTTGAGATAGTCCTGTAGAAACAGTAGGAAGAGGTACAACATTTTCTGTACAGGAATCATAACTCGGAAATGCCCCCTGGATCCTCAGGCAGTAATACATTCAACAATAATGGCGAGTGTGGAGTTTGATTTCTCAATTTCTCAATTAAGGTTTTACGTTATGAGGATTTGTGTGGCACATTATTCACCCGTGAGGGAATCCAGACTCTGGAACAGATGTGTAGGCATAGGTGTTTGGGTATTGTGTGTCAAACCCCACAGTTAGTTGGAGAGCCAGATCTACATTGTCTTGCAGAATTCAAGGAGTGAGGAGGAGGCCCTGATGTGTTGAGGGAAGTCATTCCAGGTTTTGAGTATGCTGTAGGAGAATACTAGACCCTCCTGTTCTGCTTTTAAGGATGCGGGCTGTGTGTGCGTGAGTGAAAGAGTGCCTGAACATAGGTGTCTGGTGGGTTGGTGAAAGTGCAGGTTGTTTTTCAGGTATCGCGATCCAATGTTGTACAACACCTTGAATGCATGTGTGGAGAGTTTGAATTGACTCCATGTGTATGGGGAACCGGTGGAGCTTTCTTAGGTGTGGTAAGATGTGGGTGCATCATTGGAGGTCAGGATGAGTCTACCTGCGGCAATCAGGAGATGGTGTAGACGATCAATCAATCAGAGTTTATAAAGTGCAGCTACTCACCCGTTAGGGTCTCAAGGCACTGGGGCGGGGGAATGTAGCGTGTACTGGAGGTGGATTAGAAAAGCCATGTCTTCAGTTCCTTCTTGAAGCTTGGGAGGGAGGTGGTTTGTCTGATGTGGATGGGTAGGGTTTTCCAGGTGGTGGCGGCGAAGTAGGAGAAGGAGCGTCCTCCTGTTCTGGTTTTCCTGATGTGGGGTACTTCAGTGAGGGAGAGCTGAGCTGAGCATATAGTCCTGTGGGGTATGTGGAAGTTGAGTCGCTGGTTAAGGTAGGCAGGTCCCGTGTTGTGGAGGGCTTTGTGTACGTGGGTTAGGATTTTGAAAGTGATTCTTTTTTCAGTAGGGAGCCAGTGTAGTGTGCGTATGTGTTGTGAGATGTGGCAATGACAGGGTAGGTCGAGGATCAATCTGGCAGCAACGTTCTGGATGTTTTGCAATTTGCAGGTACGTTTTTTGCTGATTCCAGTGTAGAGTGCAATGCCATAGTCCAGTCTGCTGGTGATGAGGGCATGTGTGATGGTTTTTCTATGCTCGAGGGGGATCCATTTGAAGGTCTTGCGTAGGAGGCAGAGGGTATGGAAGCAGGTGGAGGTGACTGCGTTGATCTAACGGTTCATGCTGAGGTCGGGCCAAGGATGATTCCGTGGTTGTGGGCATGGCTGGCAGGGATGTGTGGGTTTCTGAGGATGGGTGGCCACCAGAAGTCGCTCCATGCGTTGGGTTGAGGGCCTAGGATGAGTACCTTGGTCTTCTTTGTGTTGAGTTGAAGGCAGCTATCTCTCATCCAGTTGGTGACTGCTTTCATGCCCTTGTGGAAGTTGTGTCTGGCCTTGTCTGGTTCTTGGAGATGACGGTTGGAGATCCCAGCGTAGAGTGCATTACTGTAGTTTAATCTCCTTGTGATGAGGGCTCCTGTGACTATGTGTCTGGTGTTCATGGGTAGCCATTTCAGGGTTACTATTGTGATACCCAAAATTTCACCGAAGTAGAACAATGTCAAAATCTCCATGCCTCTCCCAGACCCTCCCAAACTCCAAGATATTGTCTAGAGATTTAGGAGGGCTCCAAGGGGAGGAAATGAGACAAGGGGAGAAAAAAAGAAGAGGCTGCCCTTGTCTTGTTCTTTTGGGTTCTTCTCACATTTTTGGTTGGTCTTCACTTCTCTGACCTAGAGATGTAGTTGGTGTTGTTGAAGAACTGTAAATAAACACAATCATTAACATTACTTTCAATAATCCATTACTGTTTTGAACATATTATACAATAAATCATGCATGTTCCCGGCTCTCTAACATACCCTTTAAGACAATTACTTTAGCCTCTCATCTATTAAGTGTGTAAAATGCCAAATTACTCTGCAAACATAGAACTGAAGTCTGGGGCACCATCTCCACCCTCGCCCCAACGTAGCCTTCAACACAGAGACCTGGCTCACCCCTGCTTTGGCCCCTGACATCACCACGGCAACACCCACCAGCTACAAGGTGAAACACCGAGACCCCACCAACAAACACAGAGGTGGCATCGGCACCGTACACAATGAATCTATCACCTGCACCATCACCAATGACGAAACCACGCCGATCATGCAACACATGAATTTCCAGCTCCACACTGACAACACCACCACCATCAAAGGCACCTTCCCATACAGACCGCCATGACCACGAACTGGCCTCAGCTACGCCATCACAGAATTCATCACCCCACTGGCTATTGAATTTTAGCACTACATCTTCCTGCAACACTTCAACTCTCACCTGGACGACTCCGCTGACACCAACTACACCAACCTCCTGGAAAGACTAGACAACATCGGCCCCAAGCAGCTAGTCACAGACCCCATGCACAAAGCAAGACACACGCTGGACCCCAACTTCACATCCAGCAACAGAATCAGATACAGCCACACCTTGAAACTGACCTGGTCAGAGCACTCTGTTTTACACTTCACCCTCGCCAGACCCCCTGCACTGCCCCCAAATGCCACAGCACCCCTTTCCACAGCAGGACTAAAGTCACTCAGCAACAATGGATTGACTCCCTTAGCACACATCCCAGCATCACCAACAACCTGGATCAGGCAGTACAAAACTTTAAAAACTGGATCGACAACTTTGCTGACCGAGTTGCTCCTACCAAACCAGCCAAAACCCACAGACCCTCCAAACAAACTAGCTGGTACACCCCGGAACTCAGAAACAACACTGACCGAGCCACCTTCAAGGCAGCCCCCAAAGACTACCGCCACCAGATCAAAGCTGCAAAAAAGGAGGCCCGGACTCATTGGAGCGAGACCAGCGCCAACCAAACCAAGGAACTCTTCACCATCGTCAGAGAGTTCATCTGCCTGTCAGCCACTGAATACTCTACCCCCTCACAGAAACTGTGTGATGCCCTCGCTGACCACTTCCACAAGATAGATACCATCTACAGAAACTTTGATCTCCAACTCTCCGACCTCCTCAGCTCCCCACCAACCACCACTGCCGACCACCCGCTCACTGCATGGGAACAACTCAGCACATCAAATATAACCACACTTATGAAGTCCATCCACTCAGGAGCACCCACTGTTAACTACAGCCACCTTTCCATGCTGAGGTCAGACCCCTTCTCAAGAAACCCTCTGAAGACCCCAGCAAATCCAGAACTACCGCACAATCTCTCTGCTCCAATTCCCCACCAAAGTCCTGGAGAAGGCCATCAACCTCCAACTCACCGAACACCTGGAGAGAAACAACCCACTGGACCCATCCAAATCAGGCTTCAGAGCCAACCACAGCACCAAGACAGTTCTGATTGCAACAACAGATGACATCCACACCCTACTTGACAGAGGAGAATCAGCTACTCTGATCCTGCTCGACCTCTCCACAGCTTTCGGCACCATTTCCCACTGCACACGTATCAATCGACTATGCCAGATTGGAAACGTAGACGATGCACTCAGAAGGATGGCATCCTTTTTCACCGGGTGCACACACAGAGTCCACCTCTGCCTTCACCTCGCATGACAAAAACACAATCTGCGGTGTCTCCCAAGACTCGTCCTTTAGCCCAGCCTTCTTCAACATCTAAATGCTACCAATCGCAGACATTGTTAGATCTCACAACATCAACACTATCTCCTACACTGACGACACAAAGCTCGTCCTCTCGCTCTCAGGAGACCCCACCTTGAAGAAGACCAACTTCCAAAACTATATGAAGAACATATCAGCCTGGATGAGAGACACCTGAAGCTCGCCATGGACAATACTGAAGTTCTGATCTTCGGTAGACACGTGGCCCTCTTGAATGTCTCCTGGTGGCCATCGGAACTCAGACCCACCACGCTGAAAGACCACACCTGCAATCTTGGCATCATCTTCAATAGTGAACTCTCCATGAAACGTCAGGTTAACGCCATCTCGTCAGACTGCTCCGACATGCTCCGCTTGCTCTACAAAGTTTTCAAGTGGCTCCCCATCTGCACCAGAAAGACAGCAACGCAGGCCTCATCACCAGCTGACTGGACTACAGCAAGATGCTCTATGCAGGCACCACCACTGAACTCATGCAAGGACTCCAGATGATCCAGAACATAGCCAAGTGATTGGTCCTCAACTTGCCCAAGGGAACCCGCATCACCCAACAATTGAAGGACCTCGACTGGCTCCTGATCCAGAAAGGATGCCATTTCAAACTCCTGACCCACACCTACAAAGCCCTCCACGACCAAGGACCTGCCTTCTTGAACCACAGCCTGCACTTTCAGCGACCACCCTGAAACCTCCTTTCCAAACACCAAGCTCTCACACAGATACATTGCATATGCCGCTGCCGCTCCGGAGGTCGCTCCTTCTCCCACCTTGCCGCCAAAGCCTGGAACACTTGCTGTAGGAAAGAATCCTCTTTTTGGCATGTTTCCCCCAATTTCTGCCTGATGTCAGTGTGTTTTTAATTGTGTCACTGGCATCCTGTTGGTGAGGACCCCAGTGCTTATGGTTTATGGCCTTCTTGTCAGTGTGTTTCACTATTTTCTAAATTGTCACTGGACTCCTGCTAAACAGGACCCCAGTGCTCATGCTCTCTCTGTTTCCAAATTTGTCACTACGTGCTGGTAACTCAGTATTTCACTCCAAATTGGTATACTGGTCCCCCCTTACAAGTCCCTAGTATATGATACCTAGGTACCCAGGGTAGTGGGGCTCCATGGGATCCCTATGGGCTGCAACATTTCTTTTGCCACCCATAGGGAGCCCATGCAAATGCTTCTACAGGACTGCATTTGCAGCCTGTATGAAATAGTGCATGCACTATTTCACAGCCATTTTCACTGCACCTGGTCACTTATAAGTCACCTATATATCAGGTCTTCCAACCCTGAAGGCTGGTTGCAAAGTACCTATGTGTGAGGGCACCCCTGCACTTGCACCAGTCCCTGCTGTGGTGCGAAACTGGACAAAGGAAAGGGAAGTGACCACTCACCTGTCCATCACCATCCCAGGGGTGGTGTCCAGAGCTCCTCCAGAGTGTCCCTGGGTTTTGTTGGATTATAAGGTGGTGGGGCACTCTGGGAGCATTTGAGTGGCCAGTGCCAGCAGGTGACGTCAGAGACCCTTCCTGATAGGTGCTTACCTGGTTGGTGACCAATCCCCCTCTCAGGGCTACTTAGGGTCTCTCCTCTGGGTGTTTCTTCAGATTCGGATTGCAAGACTCCAGCAGGAACCCTCTGCATCCTTTACTTCATCTTCTACCAATGGAACAGGCGCTGACTGCTCCAGGAACTCTACAAAACTGCAGCAAAGAAGCAAAGACAACTTCTGCAACAAACTTCAGCTCCTTTCAGCAACTGAAACAATTTCCAGGTTGTGCATCAACCAAGGACTGCCTGTCTTCAGCCTGCACCAGAAGAACTGAAGGATTCTCCCATGGAGTGAAGGAGTCACTTCCTTGCTTCAGCAGGCACCGACGATCGGTGGCTTGGATCCCCTCTCCAGGTGACAGACGTTGATCCAGCAACACGGGTGGTGGACTAAAGTGACTCAGACAGTCCCAACGCCCAGCTATCCAAATTTGGTAGAGTCAAGAGCTTGCCTCCCCATGCAAGACAGTACCCCCCTGCATCGAGTGACTTGCAGTTGCCAAGGCTTGTGTGCAACCTTCCAAGAAGTTCTTCATACACAGCACAGCTTAGGCCCCCAGCACTCCATCCTGCAACGCCCAGTTTCCTGAGTGGTTTTCCAGCGGCGTGGGAATCCTTTGCGTCATGCTACATGTGCCTCCATTTGTACCTTCTTTGTCCCATGCTTTGGGACTCCTGTGCACGCTGCTTGGTCTTCTGAGGGCTCCTTGAGTTGCTGAGAGCCCCTTCTGCCTCCCCATCCTGGGTCCCTTCTGATCCTGACTTTGTCTTCTGGCCGGTGGTTCTTTTTTTGCACGTTCATCCGGGTTAGCAGGGGCTCCTGTTCTCCCTGGACTCTTCAGTGCTTCTTGGACTTGGACCCCTTCTTCCACAGGTCTTCAGGTCCAGGAATCCATTGTTGGTGTGCTGCAGTCTCTTCTGGTTCTTGCACTATCTTCTATCACAAATTCTAGTGTGTTTTTGGAAACTTGCTGTGTTTTACTCCTGGGCTCTGGGGTGGGGTATTTTACTTACCTTTGGTGTCTTCTTACACTCCCAGCACCCCTCTACACACTACACTTGCATAGGTGGGAAACCGACTTTCGCATTCCACTATTTTAGTATATGTTTTGTGTTCCCCCACACAGGCCCATTGCAACCTATTGTGATTTTCACTGTTTGCACTATTTTCTGACTATTTACTTACTTGTTTCAGATTACTAGTGTATATATTGTGTAATTTACCTACCTCCTAAGGGAATATAGTCTCCAAAGTATTTTTGGCATTTTGTGACCTTTATTTTTGTAACACTGAGTATTGTCTTTCATGTGTGTGAGTACTGTGTGACTACAGTGGCATTGCAACAGCTTTGCATGTCTCCTAGTGTTTTGCTTTTCACTGATGACCAAGCTGACAAAAATCTCTGGAATGCACTTCTTAGTTTAAAGAAGACATTTATTATTTCACCACAAGGTTCCTAAAAGGAGATTAGCATATTGAAAGCACACGTTTAAAAATAGTCACAGCAATGAAAGGAAAATATACCAAAATGATTCTCCACTGCAATCTACACAGCAAATATATGTATTTATATTATAATGCAGAGCAAATAATGAATGAAAAATGCATCAACGTAGGGCCTGCCAGGTCCTTCATCTTTCTCATGCCTGTAAGACGATGACCCCGTTCGACTGCGAAAGAGAAAGAGATCTCTAACCTCACGGGAAAGATATCAGGCATCTGACGTCTAGAATCCTGATTGAGGCCACTCACCCTCTCACTGTCGCACTAGGTCTTTTTATATCGTAAAAAACAAAAGGAGCTTTCTTGAAAACCCCCCTCATTTCGCAATTCAAACATGCTGGTTAGTTTAGGTATGCTTTGAAAATAACACATTGGGGTTTGGCCACAATCCCAAGGTGTCAAATCAAAACAAGTCCATTCCCTGCCATCTAAGTACATCCTTATCAACCAAAACTCTTGGTGAGAAAAAGCACGAAACCAAGACAGAATGCATAGTTTACAATGTGGGAAATTACAAGCAGCCTTTAACATGGCAGTGTCTAATGCTACGATAAAGTCAATAGGCAGAATGAATCTAAGGCTAAACTGAATACAAAATGTAGTCTGTACCTGGTAAACACTGGACAGCTAATCCAGGTGCAAAGTGGTGCAACACAAAGTCAGTGGTCAAAAACACATATTTCACTACACCTAGTTTAGCCTTGGCTGCTCTGCCTACAGCTACCTCTAGACAGCCTGGCTTCTAGACACTGACTACATTTCACTAATAAGGGATAACCGGACCTGCTATAAGGTGTAAGTACCTTAGGGACCCAGTACAAACCAGGCCAGCCTCCTACATCCTGTCATGTTGAGCTTGTCAATTAAGGTGATTCCCGAGTCTCTGGTGTGGTTGGTCGGTGTGGATGTGGTTCCAAACTTTGATGTCCAACAGGTGAAGTCCTATGAAGAGTTCTTGTTCCCGAAGATCAGCACTTCCATCTTCTATGTCCAAAGTCAATGGGATCCATGAAGGAATCTGTGGGAATCTGTAACCTCAGGCAACAGATCCACTGAGGTCTGAGATTCAAGTTCCAAAGAACATTAATGGTCAGATCCAGCCAACTCAGCCGATGCTGAAGGTGAGCCAGCCAATGGAGCAACCATTAAGTGGAGCCGGATTTCAAGAATCCAGGAGCTGAATTGTCCATATCAGCCAGAAGAGAAGGCTCATAATAAGCAACTAGCAGCAATGGCAGCCTCAGGGGACAAAACTGAAGGTGGGTCATTAATGAACTCATGTCTAGATTCACATCCACAGATTGAACCAATTGTGTAGCCAGACACAGGTCCAATGCACTCTCGAACAGGCACAACAGACAGCAGACAGCAGAACACAGGCTGTACACATTGTAACCACACAGGTCTAAGTGACCTGTTCAGTTCCTGGAGCAGGGAAATTCCAAAGTACTGTATCATGCAGTCATAACACAGCAGGATGTGTGGCAGATTCATCAGTATTTGGCCTTGTGGTGGTAGAACATGCGTTGTGGAGCCAAAAACAAAAACAAAATAGCGATGACTAGGAATAGTACAATTGGTATACATCCAAAAACACTGGAAACCAGAGAGTGCAGAAAGGATGGTATCCCTCCGAATACAGTCAGGAATGGCTCACAAACCCAGTCCCAACTGCTTTAAAAAAGTGTACCACTCCTGCGGTACTCAATGCATTAAATATCCAGTTAAACAGTTCACTGAAATGCTGGGGCAAGTTAGTACGTAACAGCGATTGAAATCCAGCAGAAGACCTTGCAATTTGGAGACCAAGGGTCTCTCTAGCAGATGTTAAAGCAACGTCCTACTGAAATAATAAGGCTTTCATTCGGCTCAGCTTATCGAAATTCACACTAAAAATAGGGAGCACTAAACATTTCTACAGCAGGTCACAGCTCTACAAACCATCACTACATATGGGACACCTGGCTTCATCCCACAACAACCCAGGTGGTTCAGAACCAAATAACACCTGTTCAAGAGCAATTGGAACACTGGGCAAATCAAGGAGACTGGTGTACCTTTCAGATAACATGCTAAATTCACCATAGACGCATTACACAAGCCATGCAGTGTGTCCCTTTTACAAAGTAATGAGTGGCCAAACAAAGCTTCATTTTCATTCCACTAAAGAAGACTTCTATTTCCCCATGCACACACTTGCAATTGAAACGCAGAACCCAGAATTCCTGAACAAAAATATCCCTCAAAGCTTCAGAGGTTCCAACTTGATAATGTTACAAACAGGATGTAATTTGTAATGTAGAGATTGCCAAATGAATAAAGTAATGTATTAACCACACAGCTGAGGGCGTTTCAGCTACTGGAGAGGGTAATTTGTCTAAAACTTCAATGTTCAGCATGATGTAAGTTGCATCTTCATTTGCCATAACTATCTGTATTTGTGTTAAAGTAAAGGGCAAAAAAAACCTCTGTTGTGTTGAGGTATTTCCATGGTACACAGATCGATTTTAAAACCTGTAATGTCTAACTCAATTGCATGTTCAATCTCAGCTGGTTCTGTCCATGGTGTAATAAAGACATTATTTGATATGCTATCGAATGCAGATGACACAATATTATTCAAAGAATAAATGCGAGTAGACAGCATAGTCATACCATTGTCCACAACAGCCAAAGATTTCTCTAAAATGTCCATGTCAATCTGTCTCGAACGTTCAGCAGCATCTTGCTGGGAAATTTTCCATATTTTCCAAATCTTCTTATATATATGGGATATAGGAAGCACTCTTGACATGGCGTTTAGGACCTAACAAGAAACATTGTAAATTCATGTCATCAGAAAGGAGCGATCCCTGCAGCTAATGTGGAATGTTCTAACCGTTGTCACCACAATTTCCCCTTACTATATAAGTCTTCACTATCCCTGAGTTTTGTGACAGCAAGTATCAGGGGTCTAGTCTGCTAGCTTTTAATCCCAAAGTGGAGTTTAAAAAACATGCACGACAATCATTACTGCCAACTGGCCATAGTAAGCATCCTTCTGGACCTGAAATTGAAAAATGATATGTGCCATTATGTATCATGTTATTGCTTTTCAATATAGTTTGCTAAATGTTGCCATTTTTCAAAACTTGCAATAGAAGAAATTCTAGTTGTGGTCATAGCTTTAATTTTAGCCAGAGCCATGCAAGTTGTTAGTTGCACTGTTTTGCTCAGGAAAATAATTTGCCGTTGTATTAGGCCGGTTCTAAATAAAGCATCCGTTCCCAGTACTATACAATTACATGTTCCCTAAATCGACTTCAAATCAATGTGATTTTTCCAATATTCATAACCTGGTTTGGTCACTTCAGATACAAAAATGAATCAGAATAAATGAATTTAGTGTGTGTAAGCATGTTATTCTTCGCTGGGGAAGGGGTAATTTTATAATATTAGAAAGTTGGGCCCAAGCGGTTGTGTCCTGTAAAATGAGCAAAGAAATAAGTTACCTACCTTTGGTAACACTATTTCTGGTGGAAACAGTATCTACCTGCAGATTCCTTAGCTTTTTAATACTCCCAAGTGCCAGCATTCCACAGAAGGTTTCTAGCAAGCTCTCCCACATTGACAAAGGCTTTGGAATCTTTACCATTCCGCATACTACCTCACATGACTTCACAAAGGTGTGAAGAGAAGCCCAGGCGCCTGCCTTACAAATATCTGGCACAGGGACTCCTCTACTGTTGGAAGATCTAGCTCTAGTAGAATGAGCATGAATATATTCTAGAGGTTTTTGTGTGCCATGGCATAGCTGATCTTAATGCAAAGGAAGATTCATCTTGACAAAGTCCTTTTGTGGATCTCCTTTCGCCTTTCCAACATATCCCACAAAAAGCTGGTCATTCAGCCCGAAGTCACATTCTATGCCCCACAAAAGCCCTTTTTGTGTCCAAACAAAGAAGTCTTTCCTCCTTTTTAGATGGATGGGGAGGAGAACAGAAAGTGGGGAGGGCGATGGACTGACCCAAAGTAAGGAAGTAACCTCTTTCAGCAGGAAGGCAGCCCTGGTTCTCAGAACCAACTTATCAGGGAAGAAAGTTGTGAATGGAGGCTTAAGGCCTATAGCTCACTAACTCACCTTGTCGATGTTACGGCAATAAGAAAAATTGTCTTAAAAGTAATAAGAAAAGCTGAAAGGGCAGACAAACAGCCCTTTACCATGGCAACTGCACAGCCTTGCTGGGCCAAAAAAGAGCAAAATGTAAACATCTGATAAATGAGCCTTTAAAGGACCAAAATACTTATTAATACACCAATGAACAAACTTCGACCATCTACCAGCATAAACTGATTTAGTGGAGTCCTTTCTGGAAAACCAAAAAACATCCACTACATCAGGAGGAAGTGGAAATAAACTCAGATTGCCCCGTTTAATCTCCAGGCATAGAGGTGCAGGCTCTGGAGGTGAGGGAGTTGAACCTGCCCCTGTGACAGCGAGAGGAGATCTGCGCTGTGGGAGACAGAGCGGGGGGCACATGGAGTGGTGAAGAAGGTCTGTACACCACACCCTTCATGGCCACTCAAGGACTATTAATAAGACTTGGGCAATGCCTAGGCAAACCTTCCTCCTCACATGAGTATATGGGAAAAAATGAGTAAATAGCTGGGAGCCCCAGTGCGATTGAAACAAATCCCCCATTTCACTCTGCATTGGATACTGGGGGCTGCAGAATTTCTAGCAGTGCGCATTCTCCCGAGGGGCAAAAAGGTCTATCTAAGGAGTCCCTCAGAACCGAAAAATGTGTCCGTCAACACTGACTGACCACAAAGGGAAGTGAGAAAGGCCTTGAGAGTCAGACGTATCACCTGAAATTCCAACAGATTCAAGTGCAACAACAGTTCCTCTAGAGACCAAAGTCCTTTGATCTTCAGATCCACCAGACGAGCTCCCCACCCTAAGGCTGAGGCATCTGTTCTCACTGTGGCTACTGGAGGAGAAGGGTGAAACAGTTTCCCTAAAGACAGATTGCCAGACACTCTCCACCATTGCAGATCCACTACAGGACCTCTGGAGAGCTTGACAGTCGCCTGGAGAACCCCTTTGTGCTGAAACCACTGCCTACAGAGGCACCACTGAAGGGCCCTCATGCACCAGTGTGCATGGTAAACCAACAGAATGCAGGAGGGTAACAGATCTAACAGGAGCAAGACCTTCAGCACAGGAAACATTATTCCATTTTGAAACATCAGAGTCATAGCTAGAATGTCCACAATACACTGAGGAGAAGTGAAGGCTCAACTCTCCGTAGTATCCAGTACTGCTCCTATAAAAAGGGTGCACTGAGAGGGCTCTTGGTGAGATTTGGGTTTGTTGATGGAAAAACCCAGGTTGAACAACCACTGAATCATTAATCTCTAGTGATGCAACACCAACTCCAGAGACTTGGCTTTGATCAGCCTATCATCCAGGTAAAGGAACACTGATACTTCAACTTTCTGAGATGAGCTGAGACCACTACCATCACCACCTTGAAGAATTGAGGAGTGGAAGTAAGAATAAATGGAAGGACTGCAAACTGATAGGTTTGAGACCCCATAGTGAAGCAGAGATGCTTCCTGTGCAACTGCCGAATAGGGATGTGAAAGTATGCATCTTGCAAGTCGATTGAAAACATCCAGTCTTCTTTCTCTAGTGCGAGAAGCACCTGAGCTAGGGTCCTCCCTCAGAAGCCAGTTCAAAATCCTGAGGTCTATGACTGGATGCAAACATCCATCCTTCTTGGGAATCAGGAAGTACAATGAATAACATCCCTGACCCTGTTCCTGCCCTGGAACCAACTCCGCTGCACCCCTTGAAATCATGGATTGAACCTCATATTGGACGAGCTGGATATGGTCTGCAGCATGGTACAAGTCGAGGGTACATGGGGGTAGACAGAGTCTACCCTCTCTTTTCACAGGGTGGACACCATCTACCCTGCCAAGAGGGTTGCCCCACAAAAAATAGGTAAACGTGTCCCAGTCTAATTTTCAGACATCAGGACACATTCAGCAGTGACTGCACATTGTCTGATTTTGTTTTGAATGGCAATGTGCAAGTGGGGAGGGGACGTATCAGGTTCCAGCTGGGGCCTTCACAAAGGCCGAAGTTAAGGGGCCATTAGGCCTCCTTTTGTTGGCGTATCCTGGATTGGAACTATGGGGAACCTCACAATTAAATGCAATGAAGCAGAAACTAAGACACACAGCTTATCTCTTTACAGACACCTGAGAGAGGCATGCTTTTGGCTTTGTCCATTCCCTATATAGAAGAGATATGCATGTACTATAAGAATGTCAGATGTGTTAGTTTGTCCCAGCATTTACACAAATAACAATTTAAATACCACTGTTTTGTTTTATTTCTTTTTTAGAGCTATAGTGCCACTCATCCCATTCCAGAGTGTCAGAGCACTTTACATCACACGTGCGCATTATACATTGACAATAAATCATATGGCGTATGTAGAGAGCCACCCGGACTTTCCTATAACATGTTGCAGTTTGAGGGCGAGGAGGCCGGGCTTACAGCCGAGGTGTTAAATAAAGTGAGCGCTGCTGACCCCAGCAGTAGCTCAGTAACAGTACACTCGTATTGTTGTGTCCTCATTAGTATAACTGTGCCAGCACTTTGCCACGAGCTTCAGCGTGTATAAGTGTGTAGGAAATGTTACATAAGATAGTGAGAGTTACAAGGTGTAGGAGGTACATGTCCTTCATAGCTCACTGTGCTATATTAGAAGGATTACAATTTATGACCTGCAAGTAACAAAATTATCTCTGTGTTAAAATCAGGAACCCACTTACCCATTCACCTAAAATAAATACTTTTATCTGAGTGTTACATGATACGCTTTCCTGGGTTCTGTGTGGCACCATATTGTAAGGGTCTTCACCCCTTTTTTACTTTGTTTATGATTTCTTTTATTTCCAAGTATTGTTCTTGGACAGGGGAGCCTGTGTATAGGAATACGGGTTGCTGCTGGACCTCAGTTTGTACTTTTGATTATCCCACCCGTTTTTGTCTTGCGTTCTGACTTATGGCCACGCCTCCTGGGTGACGGGCTTTTCAAACACCATCAAGGCTCATAGGCACGCAGCGGGCTTGGCGCTGGCACGCCAAAGGCAAGCTTGTCAGCGCCTGAACTGTGACCTGCACCAGAACCTCTGACCGTGTTTCCGTATCCCCCCACAGTTTGTCAAGATACTTAAAGGACGAGTTTCGTGTGCATAAAACAAAAGGTAGGAACATGCCATATACTTGTGCTTGTTCTTTATAATAGTATGAACGGGGATATTCTCTTTTGTAATGTCTGGTATTTTTTTGGTAACCACCATGGTATTTGACAATGACAAAAATGGGGATACTGTCCATCCTCCAAAAACTTTCACAGAAAGTAAAATTTTCTGCATACTTGTCAAATGCGTGCTCTCTAGTTAAAAATGTAATTGAATTTGCTGAGCTCTTAGTTTATCATTCACCCGACATAGTTTTTGTGACTGAGACCTGGGCAGATTCTACCTCCGGTCCGTGGTTGCTGCTGTCTTTACAGAATACTCCCTATTCAGAATAGATCGTACACAGAAAAGGGGAGGGGGCTTAGCAGTCATTCACCAAGGTCACATTGCAGCCACATTTTTGTTGGTGCCCACGAATCATTGTGAAGCACTTCCTTTCAATGTAGAGCTATCTAAGAAACAGTCCTTCAATGGGACACTGATATACCGCCCCAGGGCCCAAGGGCCACCTTCGAACAGTCGTTAAGCACCTTCATCGATTTTTGCTTACTTTGATCAAATCTTACCCTAATAGGAGATTTTAACTTCCGCTTAGAGGTTTCAACTGATAGACATAAACCGTACATTTAGTTGACACACTATTGAGTTTGGGCTTTACCCAGGTAATTCAAACATCTACATCCAAGCTGGACATACACTTGAGGGATCTTTCCCAACAACCCCCTGCTGACAGACATAACCACTCTGCCACTGACCTGGTCGGATGATAGGGCGGTTATATTTAGGTTGAGGATACTGAATAGTCAGTATCCCAGTAGCATATCGCGTTACACCTCTGAATCTCGTGCCTATAACAAAATTGAATCAGCCAACATTAAACAGATCTTTTTAGGAATCCAAGTCCCACTAGCTATCTTGACCTAGCAACATCAAAATACATCCATTGGGTTGGATCAGCAGTGGACCAATTGGCCCCTCTCAAAACACGCAGTCTCCATAGAAGTAAACCCTCAGCTCCCTGGTTTTCTTGCTAAAACAGTTTTGTCGACCTCAAAAGCAAAAATAGAGAAAAAACTATGATATCAGTAAAAGAGACAAGTACAAACAAAGTTTAGGGATTATCAAGCTATGATTCAAGCTGAAAAAAGACCTATTATGTGGATAAATAATAAAAATACTATAGGTGTCAATGAAACTTTTTTGTGATAAATTCCCAATTTCTTTTTAAACTAAAGTTGCAGAGGTCTACAGTGAATTCTCCTTTAATAAGCTAGCCATGCATGATGTTACTTTTGATGCAAAACTTCCTAAGATCACTGAAACTCTAAATGAAGTCACTCCCCTTTCGATTGATCAAGTAACTAAGCTAACTGAATTGGTGAAATCAGGTTCTCAATCTTATACTTGATCTCTTGCAACAATACCTTTGATCCCAGAGACAATTGCTCCATATTTTATGCGCATCATCAATGAGATATTTATAACCGGATGTTTTCCTTTAGTCTGGAAAAATGTCTCAGTTCTATCCCTTTTAAAGCAACCTGCTTATAATCCTCAGGAACCCAGCAGTTATCGCCCCATCTCCAGTTAGAAAAAGCAATTAATCTGGAATTATCATCCTTTCTAAATCATAATCCTTCCTGGATCTCAGTTCGGGTTCGGAAGCAATCACAGCACTGAATCAGCACTGATTGTAGCCACGGAGGAAATCAAGGGAATCCTGGATAGTGACGGCAAAGCAACACTCATACTTCTTGGTCTGTCAGCTGCGTTTGACACAGTATACCACATCGTACTTCTTGAATGCCTTAATAGAATTGGAATAAAGGGCACTGCATTGGCACCGTTAACATCTTTTTTCTCTACAAGTCTGTATCTACCCACTTTTCACTTCCTAGTGGGGTCCGTCAGGTGTCATCATTAAGCCTCACTCATCATCATTAAGTGGCCACTCTGATCAGTTCCTTCAGGTATTTCCTTAGTATCTAATGCAGACTAAATGCAAATTGTCATCTCTATAACAAGTGTTGTTTGTAAGGTAGCCAGCAGGATTCATACCTGCATGATGGAAGTGGGCAAGTAGATGACAAACATTTGCCTTAAGCTTAATTCTGGTAAGACAGCGGTCTTACTATTCAGCAAGGACACTTCTTTCTGACCCCCTTGTGGTGGCTACAAGCTCTAGGATCTCTCCCAACACCTGTGAGGAAGGTAAAGAATTTTGGCATAATGGTTGATGACAAATTTAACTTGTCAGACCAAATTAATGCAGTTACATCTTCCTCTTCCCACACCTTAAGGACAATAGAAAGATTTTACCTTTCATTCCATTTGGCGTTCAAAAGATAACAATAGTGACCCTTTTACTATCCAAGATAGATCATACAACACCCTTTATGTGAACATGCATCAGAGACTCTCAAACTTCAAACTCTGCAAAACACAGCAGCTTGTGTTCTTGCTATTGCTGAGTTTCAGTTGGCGTCCCAGACCTTGCATAATCTTCACTGAATGCCAATCTGAAAACGTATTACATTTAAGACCCTCTGCATTGCCCATCAGGAGCTCCTCGAAGTTGGTCCTGAATACCCTAAACTTAGGTTTAAGTGGTACATTCCTAACAGAACTCCACTGTCCACCTTTACCACAAACGTAGTGGTTCCCAAATAGAAACATACCTTATGTGGTGGCAGAAGTTTCACCTACTGCACAATGAAACTATGGAATAGAATTCCCTTCTATCTAAAATCTTTGACCAATTTGCTACAGTTTTGGAAGGCTCTGAAAATGTGGTTGTTTTCAAATCCGTACAGAGTTTAGGTACGCTTATGATGAGGGTGACAGCTGTTAGCACCAAGATCCTTTGGGCATATGCACATGTTATAAAAATATATCACATACCAAAACTGGGACTAGACAAAACGCAGATCTCTCCAGCAAATATGTTAATCTCCAGAGTTGTGTTACCATTATTATTATTCCCTGAGATTTACTGGGCACACAAAGATCTTTGCTGAGATGAAGTCTTTTTGGCCCTGAGACTTAAGAAAACAGGAGACAAGATCAAACCAATCCCTTGGAGAGCACTTCTCAGCAGAGCCAGAGGGCAGCCAGACAGCAGGGCAACAGCAGAGCAGCAGTCCTTTACAGAAAAGCAGTCAGGTGAGTCCTTTGGCCAGCCAGGCAGCTTCTCTTGGCAGATTACAGGTTCTGGTTCAGAGTTTCTTCCCCAGTGGTATCTTGTCCAGAAGTGTCTGAGTTGGTAGGGTCAGAGGTCCTGTTTAAATACCCAAATGTGCCTTTGAAGTGGGGGAGACTTCAAAGAGTGGCTTAGAAGTGCACAAAGTCCCTTTTCAGTTCCATCCTGTCTGCCAGGGTCCCAGTAGGGGGTGTGGGCAGTCCATTGTGTGAGGGCAGGCCACTGTCCTTTGACATGTAAGTGTCAGGCCCTCCACCCTCCCAGCAGTGCGCAGATGTGGGCAGTTGTGACTGAGCAACCTGTGTTTGTGGTTGTCTGAGTGAATTGCACAAGGGAGCTGTCAACTAACCCAGCCAGACGTGGATTGGAAGGCACAGAAGGATTTAAGTGTAGAGAAATGCTCACTTTCTAAAAGTGGCATTTCTAGAATAGTAATATTAAATCCAACTTCACCATTAAGCAGGATTTTATATTACCACTCTGGCCATACTAAATATGACCTGGTTACTCCTTTCAGATCAGAATCTACCACTCACACAATATATGAGAGTAGCCCTAATGCTATCCTATGAAAGGAGCAGGCTTCACAGCAGTGTAAAACTAATTTAGGAGTTTTACACTAGCAGGACTACCTCAATCAAGCATGCCTCCTAGTGGTTATTTACGTGCCCATTGCCTGAGCAATGGAGTCAGCAGTGTCTAGACCTCCCTGGGTAACCTGATGGGCTGCAGCCTGTCCATCATTCAAAAGCTCAGAAATGTTTCCCTGAACGTCCTCAAGTAGTTTATGAACCACAGCTTTAGCAGAGTCTAATAAAGAATTAATATAATCCTCAAACAGGTTCCAGTGGTGGACGTCAATGCCATGCTGCCAGATAAAAGCACTTTCTTTGCTGACTGCTCCACCTTTTTTGATTCCCTATCAGCTGAGGATGAAGGAAAAGATCCAGATGTAAGCTGTGAAGAACATGAAGATTGTACCACCAAACTGGCAGGTGATGGATGAGAGGACAGAAAGCTGGCTTATACCTCCTGGCAACTGGGCTAGAAATCACAGAACACAACATAGGGTTCTGCCAAATACCGAAAATTAGCTCAGTCAAAGCCTCATTAAAAGGCAGCAAAGGTTCTGAAGATGGCAAAATAGATTGCAGCACCTCAGTAAGTTGGTTAGATTTAACCTCAGTAGATGGAAGCGGTAAATCCAACATATCTGCAGCCTTTAAAATGACTGAATGCTAAGATGTAACTTCCGGTGCAGCAATACCTTTTGGTGACAATAACTCCTATTTCAGTTATCTGTCCAAACCACTTGCCTCTGTTACACCTTCAAAGTCCAGATCCAGAGACACAATCTCACCTTCTTTCACTTCTGGAGGATCTTTTTCATCAAAGAAATCTCTGAGCCCGCTTCGAAACCTATGTCTTTACGTCAATAACAGCGTTTGTAATGCTGGCATTGGCATCAGTGATGTCGGCAATGGCACCAGTGACCCTGGCACCTGCATTGTAGAGGCAAGAAAAGGCACTGGAGTTGAAGCATGTGAAACCAAAATGGATCCGACCAGAGCCAGAGAAGGCACAACCAGCGCCAGTGACATCTGTACGACAACTACTAGAGATGGAGTTGGACAGGAAACCTGGGCCATCAGCATAAAAGGCATACAAATGTGCCTGCTGGAAATGTACCGGAAATGTTCCCAAGGAACAGAAAATCAGACCCATGGGGCACTCAGGTGCACCCGATGGAGTCATCACCCAATTGAAAATGCTAAACATAGCATTAAGAAAATTCGAAGGGTCTGCTCCTGGAGCAGGGAAGGATGCATACTCCTGCTCCTGTTGAGGTGGAAGTACTGGATACATATCAGCATTGGATCAAAGCATCTAGGGGAAGTCAGTCTTGGGCTCAAAGGTGATGCCAGAAAAGCTACTGGAGATGTCACCAGAGTTACTTCACCTCGATCTTCCTGTGATGCCCGATGCACAGACACCGACATTGGTGACTCATCTCTTGAGAACAACACCGGGAACCATGACAATGCCTCTTCTTGTGCTTCCTGATGAATGGGGAGATGGTGACTTCGAACCAGGACGAAACTTCAGACTCCCGCTCTTCTCCGATCTCTTCTTGGGTATGAAGAGCTTCACATCCCTTTCTTTTAGTGCCTTTCAGGTACCAAAGAAAAATGTCATGAGGGTCAGTGATAGACATCTAACCATCACACTCTTTACAGAGTTTAAACCCAGACTTCCTAGGTGGAGACATGTTTTCCTGAAACAAAGTTGCCATTTTGGAAAACGTTGAAAGACTTCTACCATTCCTTGGTGGAGAGCAACAGAAAACCGTTACGCGTCAAAGGCGCGGAAAAAAAGGGAAATGATGTCCGCTGTCTGACGAGGGTGTCTTATAGCTTCAATTACATCTTGTGAGGGTTCATGTAGACTTGTGAAGATTCCTAAGGCATGGGACAGCTTTCTAGAAAACTTCGGTGGAATGCTGGAATATGGAAGTATTCAAAATGCGACGATCCTGCAGTAGTTGTATCCATCAGAATTTGTTGTGTATGTTTTCGAACTGTCTGTGTGGTGATGTCGGGCAGTGTTCCCATTGTGTGTAGTTAAAAACTGCACAGAGAACTAGCCCTGTGTATATTATGATGAGCATAATTATGGTAACAAAACATTTCACCATAATTAGCAGAATGCAAATCCTTAGTTTCAAAGACAGAGTAGCTTTCCAATTTGGAGAGCATACTTCTCACCGTCTTCACATCCCAATCATCAGAGAAAGGCCAGGTACAATAACATCGTCCATAGAAATCTTAAAAACATGTGGTATCTGTAAAGTTCCTATGAGACCAAAAATATCAAACAGGACCTTATCCCACACAATTCCATCAGAGGCGGGAAATGCTGAAATATTCACAAGGGACAAATCTCTTTGCACGCTATGCGTGAAAAATTGAGGCTTGAACACCTTGGCTACCAGTTCAGGAGCAGTGCCTTCTGGAATGTAATGTCCATTCAAAAATCAAGAGAATACTGTGACAAACCCAGTCTAAGTGAAGAAGAAACCAATGAAATGGAATCCAAATGTCGACCTTTGACAAATTAGGTAAGTTTTTTGTATCCAGCCAAGAAAGGCATGTAGTCGGTGCAAATTAGCATGTGAAGAAGTGAAGAGGTTGAAGAAAAATCAGCAAAGTCAATAAAATAATCAGTCAGTCTTTGCAAAAACAGGCTCTTCACGTGGTGAAGGCAAACTGGTAGTCTCTCCCAAAGGTGATTGGTAATATACAATTTCATGGTTGGAAACAGCATTTGAAAACAAAATGGGGAGCTTGTCCTTCATCAACAGTAGTAACCGGAACCCTTGGATAGTCAACATCCGTAATCCCCATCCAGGGGAGGAGCATTACTTGTGTTAATTCCTGTAGAAGGATCGCATGCAAAGCCGTGAGAGGAGGCACGTAACTACTCAGGTGCCGTAGTGGCCTACTTAGTAGGATGGGCCACATGGTATGGCTTTATCTGATTTATTGAGACAAAGCAATTACTTTTACAACCAGCAAGTGGAAGCAAAATTACATTTCTTGTACCTTGAATGCCTAGGACTGGTACCAGTGCTCATTATGATGGGGCAAACTCTTTCTTGTTGACAGTATTCTCTTGAACTAGATCTTCAACTGTTGATATCCAGCCGGGAGATGCTGGGACTCCTTCACTTCAGTGACAGAACGTTTGGTAATTTCATTTGAGTACTTGTCACAGAAATTTTGTATTTTCGGTCAGACAGCAAAACATTCATTTATGTCAGAAGTCTCGTCTGCTGCCACTGTACCAGATCTGCAATATGCATCTGGATACTGAAAAGGGCCTCAAAAGGGGTCGGGCCTCCTAAAGATCTTGTAGGCAGATTATTTGATTTGATCTGGACTCCATACAAGTGACTGATCCTGGTTGGATATCACTGGATCACCCACCTTGGGAATTTGGGCAAAGGGAATGATTTGGGCACTCAACAGATGGGAATATATTGCTGTATATGATTTAGGTAAAGGAGTGCCACTGCCTGAAGCAAAGCAGTGACTGCAGCCACGATGTCATCATCCACCTTAGTATGGGAACAAGTGATCACAGCTACTACAGTAGTATGAACTATAGCTTTTACAGCTTCAGCAAACTGTGAAATTGCTTGAACATGTATTCCAACACATTAGTGACTCAATGTATGAATTAAATTAGCCTGTGGCAACAATCTTTAAGGTGTGCCACTTTTACCCAAAGCAGTTTGTGCTTGATAGTGTTACATTTAGAAACTCTGCATCCATTAAGACACCAGTAATGCAAGTTTTCGTTACAAGACTGGACACAGTAACACAAATCACATACTATCAGTATGGAGACTTTACGATCCATATTTCCTAGAGGTAGAACCAGTGCTAATGTGGCCAGCTGTGCTGTACAATCTCCTAGGGACTGAGTAAAAATGTTTATTGGCTAGAATTCACAATTTTTCATGACACCATGTACTGCTGTGCAAGTAGCCGAGTATTGTTGTTTGGTGCCAATTGCAGGATGTGCTGAACCAGTAGTTTATATTATTTAATCATACTGATCAAGAGGTCAAATTTCATTTGGCACAGGGCATTCTTGTTCATATTAAAGAAATTCTTGAGTCTGCAAAGTTGGGTCAATGACATGATCTACATCAGTAGCTGTCAAGGAAGAAGCCCACTGTACCTATTTTGGATCTAAGGCTTTCATGTTAGGAACGCTTGCCTTGGTGACAGCCTCTAGGGTTGGGACTGGGGTCACAAAAATAATGTGTTTCCCCTGGGCCAAGAGTATTTCTTTTACGGCAGCTGTTTGAACTACAGTCAGTATTTTTTCAGTAGATTCAAAACGCATTTCTGCATTAGAATATAAATGAGGGTTATGTGCAATAGGCACTGTCTCACCTTCATTGATGGTGACATATGTGTAGCCTGCAATGAAGTGTATCACTAAGTTTGTTGTGTTGACACAAGTGTGTAGGAGTCTAGATTCCAGCACACCTGTATGTAATGATCTGAGTACTTGTGTATGTTCAGATGTCCAATGTGGACTGGAACAATTTGGCCAAATTAAATCATACAATGGTTTAATCTGTTGTGAATAATTTGGTATGTATGTTCAACCAAAATCTAGGAAGCCCAACAGTGACTGTAGTTTCTTTATGGTTTTGGTGGTTGTAAAAGAGCCCACTTCTCTTGGAAGTGCAGGACAAGGCTCTTGCCTTCAGTGGACAGTTCATATCCCAAAAACAGGACATTGAGAAAAACAATTTTTGATTCTTAAAAATGTAATGGTAGCCTCATTTGGCAAATCCCAACACTATGCAATCTACTTGGGCTGAGCTTTAAGTAATCGTCCATCAGATAGATCTCATTAACATAGGAAAATGCTTCTGAGTCAGTTTCATGTTAAATTGATGTTACTCCAGCAGCAAACAATCCAGGACTGTTCTTATACCCTTAAGGGGTAGACAAAACAATTTGTAAGCCTTGGGCAGAGGACACTTGTAAGCCTGCTTTCAAGTGCTACATTTTGACAGAAAAACTGTTTGAAATATCCAATGTTGTTTTATACTTTTTTTTTAAAAGACTCTTTTTATTGAAACAAAGCTCAACGTACAATGCATGTACCGGATTCTGCAGGATTTGCTTATTACAGCCATAATACTTATTTCATAGCACATAGCACAGTATGAACTACAGAATTGTATAAGACAGTTTGGACAGCCTACCGGCAGTTTGCTGACCCCCCCTCTCCCACTTCCCTTGGGTCCCCTCCAACCCTCTTCTTCTTACTCTACAGAGTCTCTAAACAACGACCATTGCGACCATACTTTCTCATACAGCCCCAACTCTGATATACAACCTTTTTGGCCCTTTGGCACCAGTCCAGATCTCTCTTCCATTCAAGAACCCTAGGTGCCTCAACCGCCCCCCACAATTGCGCTATGTTTCGTTTCGCCACTCCCGCTGCCAAATTTAGCCAAATTTTCATGTACTTAGGCCATATTTCTTCCCCTGAGATATGCAGCAGGACCCATCTGGGTGCTAACGGGATTTGTAGATCCGTCACATTGGACATAATTTGTGTGATCTCCCTCCAGAACTCCTGTAGCCATGGACACTCCCATATAATATGGAAAAAGACCTAGTCATACCACAGCCCCTGACACAGAGGTCATTTGTGCTCCACCCCAGTTGTTTTATACTTTTTAACAGACTATGGGGGTGATTCTAACTCTGGCGGGCGGCAGAGGCCGCCCACCAGAGTTCCCCCCTCCAGAATACCGCACCGCGGTCGTAAGACCGCTGCGGTGATTCTGGGTTTTCCACTGGGCTGGCGGGCGACCGCCAAAAGGCCGCCCGCCAGCCCAGTGGAAAACAACCTTCCCACGAGGACGCCGGCTCTGAATGGAGCCGGCGGAGTGGGAAGGTGCGACGGGTGCAGTTGCACCCGTCGCGAATTTCAGTGTCTGCTGAGCAGACACTGAAATTCTTTGTGGGGCCCTCTTACGGGGGCCCCACGACACCCCATACCGCCATCCTGTTCCTGGCGGCAGAGCCGCCAGGAACAGGATGGCGGTATGGGGTGTCAGAATCCCCATGGCGGCGCAGCGAGCTGCGCCGCCATGGAGGATTCTTTTGGGCAGCGGAAAACCGGCGGGAGACCGCCGGTTTTCCACTTCTGACCGCGGCCAAACCGCCGCGGTCAGAATGCCCTGCGGGGCACCGCCAGCCTGTTGGCGGAGCTCCCGCCAACCCTGGGACCGCCGGGGTCAGAATGACCCCCTATGTTGTTCATTAGAGCTGTACTGTGTGAGTTTTAAATTGCAAAGGTGCATGTGTGACTGTTTTAAAGTCTATAGCCTAAGACTATGTGATAGTAATGACCAGGATTCACTATGTAAAAACAGAATTATTCATAGGAGAGACACAGGGTTTAATTACTCCCTAGTGCACAAGTTGTGAGAGAATTTCCCTCATTGGAGCTTTTGCTTCATGTTTAATAGGGTACTGTGTTTGCACTTGTGGGCTTGAGCATATTGGTATTATATGGTAGGTTGAACCCTTATCCCAACCTACATGATTGCGGTATTATGCCAGGGCTTGTGCAAGAGCCCAATATTCGGCATGCGCTTGTGACTGTTCGAGAACAAGAATTGAGGAGGACGTAATATTACAGGTTCACCTAATGGGACTTTTCTAAAAAAAAACTCTTGAGGTCAGTGTACATCTGACAGGAGAATGTAATAACTGTATGTTAATTTATTGCAGAAAATCACTTTGATAGTGTGTGTTATGTTATCCTCAATTTGAATGTCTATTCATACAGTCTGCTGGGAGGAAGTAGTGTTCTCAGTATATGTGGCATTGTTAACAAAAATACCTGCCACTTTCTTCTTTTTGAATTGGGGATTTTTGTAGTGAAAGTTTCTTTTCCTTTTTTATAATGATGTCAGATGAGCATTGTAAGTCCATTTTTATTTTCACATACTCTTCATACCTGCGCTCAGATCATCCTCCTCTCTGAGTGTTTGTCTGGTGAGTCCTGAAAGGAGTGAGAAGGGTGTGTATCAGTATACTGATACCTATTAGGCTGTTTAAGTATATGACGGTTACACAAATTATAACAATTTCCAATGGGCTCCAGCTGCGGAGATCCAACCCATGTATTTGTTTATGTTTATTTTTCTGTTGGTCATAGCATTTCTTAGAGCACTCTGGTGCCTGTTTAGAACCTTCCTGGTCAGATTTGCCTTTAAGCTGTGGCTTGTTTGCCTAGCTCCCAAATGATCTTGACCTATAGATGTATAGGTGTTCCCAATAATTTTTGGCTGCCTGTGTTCCTGATCTTGTACAAGAACTTGTGCGAGGCATTGGCGTACTGCCAGCGCTGCTGTCTCCACTTTCATATCACTTAATATAATTGAGGAAACTGTAACAAAATAAATTGCCAATTAATTTCATCCCTAAGTCCAGGGCAGGGGCAGCCCTCGCTCAGTTTGAATTTGCATTAGCATCTCCAGTAAAACAGCTATTTATGGTCTACCATGTGTTATGGTGGAGAACCATACTAAGTGGTAGGCACATAGTAAGAATCCTAGGTTTATCTTGGGGTCCCACATGCAGGAAACACTGCTTTAAGCTGATTTATTGTTTGAGCAATCCAGAATGGAATCTCTTCCTGATGGTGGGAACCTTACCCATAATTGCATTCATAGTGATAGGGCTAATTGCATGTACAACTAACTGTGGTTGGACAGCTTGAACAGCCCTAGCTGGGACTGCTATATTTTGCATGACAAACTGAGTCAAACATCTACATAACCTTACTAGATTGTTGTATAAAGAACGAAGACCATTAGCATTCAATGCAGCTATATTGGGATATGGTTGATAACCATCTAGGACTGGCCAGGTTGCCCCATTGTTACTAAGGGGGCCCAGTTGTGAGTGTTGTAATACATGTGGAAGGGTGCCTTGGAACCACTTTTGATGTTCCTGAAATGTTCATGGTATTTCTAATTGTTGGCATGGTCTGTATTATTTTAGGTGCTGCCACCTTAGTGGCTAACAACCTCTCCCGTTGGAAATAGGTGTTACATGGCTTGGGAGGAGTAGCCTCCCCAAGCCACTAGTATGCTTTGATGGGCACATTTGGTGCCCTCCGTGCATAAACCAGTCTACACCAGTTCAGGGACTTGCAACATTGTTTCCACAGCTCCTTCCAGCTTCTGCAACATTTCCCCAGTGCGCATCCTCTGAGGGAAGCAAGTCTTCAGCCTGCACAAGAAAGAAGAAAGAATCTTCTTTGGAGTGAAGGAGTCACTCCCCTGCATCCGCAGGCACCTACTGCAACGATGATCGGCTGCGTGGATCTCCTTGCATCCTGAGTAGTGTGGATCCTGCATCATGGGTGGTGGTCCAGAGTAGTCCTCTTGGTCCTCTTTGCCAGCTGTCCAATTTTGGTGCAGGTAAGCCCTTGCCTTCCCACTCAGGACAGTACCCCCGTGCACCCTGTCTTTCGCAGCTGCCAAGGCTTATTTTCATCTCCTACAAGGAATCTTCAGGCTCTGTGTAGACCCAGCCCCCAGCACTTCTTTCTATGACACACAGCCCTCTGCGTGCTTCTCCTGCGGCGTGCAACCCTCCTTCAGTCATTCTGCATGGGCTTCACTGTGACTCCTGGTTCCTTGTCCAGTGGGTCTCCTGTGCGGGCTGACTCTTCTTCTGTAGACTCTCTACCTTGCTGAGGATCCCCCTTGGACTCCCCCCATGGGTTGAGCCCTCCTGGACCTTGCTAGTCCCCGGAGGTTCCACGTTTGCTTCACCATGACTTCTGTCTTTTCCGAGGCTTGTTGGTGGCTTTTCCACGCCACAGACCGACTGCAATCTTCCATCTGGCATGGGACGTCGAGTGAATCCTCTGGGAACTCTTCACCTGCTCCAGGGCTGCATTCATGACCGTCTTTGTCCTACCGTCGACAAACTCCTACATCCACAGGTGGGTGGGTAATAGCTCCTACTCCTCCTGGACTCTTCTGTGACTTCTGGACTTGGGCTTCTTCTCTCACAGCTCTTCCTCTTCAGGAATCCACCGCTGGTTCCTTGCAGTCCTGTCTGGGTGTTGCATTGTTTTCTTTTCCTTCCTTTTGGGTGGTTTGATGAAAATCCAGTAACTTACTCCTTTCTTCCTGGTCGCTAGGGGGAACTGTGGTACTTATCTTTGTGGTTTCCTAGTACCCCAGCTCCCTTCTACACATTCCACAGTGAGCACGGGACCCACGTCTGGGCATACCCTTCCCACCTAGGACGACAAAGGCAAAAAGAACAGATGATGGACGGAATGCTGAACAATGCAAACATTCACCCCCAGTCACAAAGATCTGGGTTTAATCCATTGTTTTTGTGCCCACCACACCACCCCAGTTTCAGCCCAGCCATATGCAAATCAGTCTTGACCCTGCTCCCCATGAGAACAGTCCAGCCCGAACTGCCTGGCCAGGTCCTACCAGGCCCCGAAACAAGCATCTTGGGACCGGTTTCGGAGCATCACCCCTCATCAGCCAGGCTAGCTTGAATCCAGTGGCGCAGAGAGCACAGGACCCACGTTTAGGCATACCCTTCCCACTTATGGCGACAAAGGCCAAAAGAACAGATGATGGACAGAATGCTGAACAATGCAAACATTCACCCCAAGTCACAAAGATCTGGGTTTAATCCATAGGTTTTTTGCCTACCACACCGCCCCAGTTTAGACCCAGCCATATGCAAATCAGTCATGACCCTGCTCCATATGGGAACAGTCCAGCCAAACTGCCAGGCCTGGTCCTCCCTGGACCGTAAACAAGCATCCTGGGACTGGTTTTGGCTTATCATCTCTCATCAGCCAGGATAGCTTGAATCCAGTGGTGCAGTGAGCACCAGGCCCACTTTTGGGCATACCCTTCTGACCAAGGGTGATAAAGGCAAAATGGGAACAGTCCAGCCCAAACTGCCAGGCCAGGTCCTCCCTGGACTGAAAACAAGCTTGGAGGCAGGCACACCGCCCCTGGCGTGGAAGGCAAGGATAGTGAGATCCCACTTCAGGAGCTCCCGGGTCCCAGAAAGCCGTTCTTATCACAGGTCAGAGGGATCCCACATAGCGCCTGTCGCTTAGTGGCTGCAAGTGTGCCAAGAGCTCACTGCCCTCCAGCCCGGTGCGGGCAGCAGCCCAGAGCAGGACCGCAACAGCAGGCCCACCTCCACAAATCCCGCCCGCCTCCACCAAACCAGGGGGCGTAACTCCCTCACATGCATGGCACAGTGGGGGGCATGTGGCTTCGGGAGGTGGGTGAGGCATGGGGAAGCCATCAGACCGGGAAAGACCACCAGGCCATCCGGGGGCCCACCAGGCAGCAGTCGAAGCCTCCAGGGTTCGACCAGCTGGCAGCCCCCACCAAATGTAGCAGGCGGCTGTTGGGGAACACACCCCTTGCCGCCCCAGGGCGGGGGAAGAACGGGTCACCGAGAAAAAGGGCCTCAAATCAGCCGGTGTCACAGCTGTTGCAGCATCTTCCGGGGTTATGGCTCTCTCCAGGCCCTGCTCCAGCAATCGGCGCCCACCAAGCGTGAGTGCGGGCCACGATGTCCTCGCATCGGGCTGCACACCTCACCAAGTTCTGGTTGGTCCTGCACACAGGCAATCTCCGAAAGACCCAAGTTGACTGCCTGGGCACACCGCCTCGGCTGACACACCTGGGGCGAGCCCAGGCCACTTCGCCCACTCTCCTCAAAGCCACAGAAAAGGCAGGACACGGGCCGTCCTCACCACGCAGGCTGCAGACGTCTTCCACAACGGGGCAGGAGGAATGTGATAGTCCCACTCGCAACACCTCCCCCCAAGGGCCACACCAAGCGTCACCATTCCTTTGGGGCCGCCAGGGGTCCCCCAGGACCAAGAGCCACTGTCTCAAGCCTCACCCGCTGCCGAATGACATCTTGACAGGGCGAGGAGTGGCGGCCGGGTCCCACTTATGTGCATATCCTCACTACCTCAGTCCCAGCAGCCATGTTGGGGGGGTCCCAGAACTGGGACTAGGGCCTTCCTGGTCGAGGAACTGGTAGATCTGGGGTTAGCTGGAGGCAGATGAAGGAGGGGTCCAGAGCACTCCTAAAGTGTAACCGCCATCACGACGTCTCAGGCCACCCTCCCCAAAATCCTATTCTTAATAATATAGTGAAATTAGTTAACATTGCGGTTATTTGCAGACATGCTCTTACAGCACATTTGCCACAACAGGGACTGCCTTTAATGGAAGGAGAAGTTACCTTTGTGGTAAAGGCCCATAAAGCATATAAATGTGAAGTTTTTTATTCATGGGTCGATTTTCCTCCAGTAGACGCAAACACATGAACATTTCATACATACACTAGGTTCTGCCTTGCTTTGTTCTGCCTTGCTGGACTTGAGCTGTTCAAGCAGCATGAGGGCAGAAACATATCTGAGGGGTAGCAGCAGCTTGGGCTGCCTGGAAAACCCTTGAAGGCTGGGGGAGCAATGCTGGGGGTCCTCGAAGGAGCCCCCACAGTGCATGGAATCATACTTCCAATACTGGCAACAATTTTGAGGTATGATTCTGACATGTTTGATACCAAACATGCCTAGGTTCGGAGTTACCATCAGGTAGCTCGACATAGGTAGTGACCTATGTCCAGTAAATGCATAAAATGGCATCTCCACACTCACAAATTCCATGTAAATGGCATTGGTGTTAGTGGGGGCACCTCTGCTAGTGGAGGGGTGCCCTCACACACAGGTACTTGCACCATGCATTCTTGGCTAGGAGGGCCTGCCATAGGGGTGACTTATAGTGACCTGGTGCTGTGACCTATGGTGTAAAAAGGTGCATGCATCCTTTCATGCAGGCTGCAATGGCAGGCCTGTAGAACACTTTGCTTGGGCTCCCCATAGGTGGCATAATACATGCTGCAGCCCATGATGATCCCCTAGTACCCCAATGCCCTGGGTACCTGGGTACCATATACTAGGGACTTACATGGGGGCACCAATGTGCCAAATGTGAGGTGAAAATGGTACAAGTTACCAAGTTAGTCGGGAGAGAGCATAATCACTGGGGTCCTGGTTAGCAGGATCCCAGTGAACACAGTCAAACACACTGACAGCAGGCAGAAAATGGGGGTAACCATGCCAAGAAAGAGGGTACTTTCCTACATACAGAGACCACCCATATTGAGATCCTGCCATGCGGCACCTCAGATCATGCACCTCTTCTCCTTCACATGGGCCACTGTGTAGCAGGGGACCGCCCTATGTGGCCGCTCAATGCATGGTATATGAGGGATAAATCTTGTCTATGGTTTCTACAGACATAACTCCAAGTATACTTTGCACCAATGATGGTTCTGTCTCCAAGATAGGGACCCTGTGGGCGGCCAATAAGGTGGGAATGCGAGGTCTGGCTAAGGGCTACATTGGGTCTCAGGAACAGGCTCGACTGTTGCAGGTCACCCGGTTGGAAGCTCAAGCCCTTCAGCTTGAAAGCACCTTGACCAGCCACCCTTCTGAGGGTGTAACCTATCTTCCATAAGGGAGGAACTGTGTCTCCAATCTATAAAGGTAGCTAAACACCTAAGGCAAGCCTCCACGGCCCATGTGTATGGCTGGGGTGATAAAAATGGAAAACTATTATACTGGTTGACTTCCCACCAACAACAATCCAGAATTATATCTGAGATTATGAACGCTGGAGGTACTAGATTAACCACACTAACTGAAGTGGCCGGGACCTTCTACCAGTACTATCAATCACTTTATACAGCCTCCCCGACTATCAATCCTATGTGTTCTGCTCAATTCCTCAACACTATCCCCCTTACTTGACTGTCTTAGCCTGAGACTAAGATGTTGGGCCAACCCATTGGCGCCTCGGAGGTGGTTTTGGCGATCTCTGCCATTCCCCCTGGGAGGACTCTGGGTCCGGATGGCTTTCCAGCTGAAAACTACAAGGTATTTGAAGACATTCTGACCCTTCGACTACTAACTTTAAATAATGAGGTTGACCTACTGGGCACCTTTCTGCCTGAGGTGGATTTGGCCCCCATTGTAGTTATCCCAAAGTCACCTTCCTTCCTCATCCTGTGCCAACTACCGGCCAATCTCCCTTATCAAAGATATATGCTACGATTTTGGCTACCTGCCTGAAGAAAGGTTTGCACCCGGACCAATGTAGGTTCATGCTGAATCGGGGATGCAACATTGTATTTGTAGTCTCCATGGCTTCCTGGCACACCATCATCGATTGTCTGCTGATCTGTCACTGTTGTTTATCAACTTTGAGAAGGTATTCGACATGGTGGACTGGAGATATTTGCAACTGGTATTGCGACAGGCAGAAGGGGGTTCCTGATTTTGCAGACTTGTCCACGCCATATACACAGACCTAAAAGCCCACGTCCAGATCAATAGGACACTTTCCAATACTAATCAGGGATGCCCCCTATCCTCTTTGCTTTGGCAATTGAGCCACTCGCACATTTGATAAGAAGTGATTTTACCCTTCGGGGTGTCATGGGACAGAGGTACAGAGGATGGCATAGCTCTCTATGCTGAGACTTCCTCCTGCACTTAGCAGAACCAATGGCCAGCGGAACCCAATGTGTCCAGCTTTTGATGTACTTTGAGGATGCCTCAGGTCTCCGTGTGAACCCTTCTAAGTCGGTCTTGGTGCCTCTCACATTGTCCTGCAAGCTGGTCGGATCCAGCTTAAAGACTTGAACTTAATCACATTAAGTTTCCCAGGATTCTAGACTTCCTCTATGACTCCCAGATCCCCAACGACATGGTGACCAAGATAATATTTCTGGAGTGGAGAGCGGCCTTGCATCATACCTGCTTGACTGGCACTCTGACTCAGCAAACACCTCTTTGGCATGGCACTTTGCTGCAAGAGATGGCAGCACAGAGGGGCTTTGATAGGTGGGGCTTGTTAGGTGTATCCCAGCTTGGAGATATATGGGCTGGTTCACACATGCACTTCTTTCTAGCTCTGCAAACTTCTAATCGACTTTCCCAGAATCAGTTCTACAGATACCTTCACCTACGTCACGCCCTACAATCGCACCTCTCACATATTAGACTCCCGCATGGAGTATAGCCTGCTCAAAGCCAAACTCCATTTGGGGGCACTGAGAAGAGGGAGTGTTTCTCAGATTTATAAAATGTTGGTTGATAACACACCGGGCAACGTAACCCACCTTAAGGGGCGCTGGTAAACTTGGCTGGGGCCGATCGATGATGAAGACTGGCGAGATATCTTAAAGGTGCCCCGGACCATAACCATATCCTCAAGCCTACGACTGATACAAACATACTACCTCAATGGGGCATACCTCACGCCAGTTAGACTGCATTAGACGGGGCTCCTCCTGGATCCTGCTTGCCTTAGATGTGCGGGCTCGCCCGCAGACTATTATCACATGGCCTTGGTTTGTCCTCCAATCCAAAGGTTCTGGTTGGCAGTAGTGAATGGTCTCACCGATGTACTGGGCTGGAAGGTCCCGCTGTCCCCACTGAGGGTTTCTTTTAGGTGTCATGGAGGACATTAGGGGTACCAGAGCAGAACGAATGTTCCTGGGGTCCACCTGGATGGTAGCTACAAGATACATTGCATAACGTTGGACATTGCTTACCTCTTTGACTCTTACACAATGGCGCCAAGGAGTGGACTGGTGAGCCCGTCAGGAACAACTGATCTGTGAGGCGTGGTTGTCCCAGTAAACATGGTAGTGTTATTCACAGGTGAGAACCTCATTACGCTTGTTTGTTTTTGATGTTCTATTTGCCTCGAAGCCTATATGTGTCGTGTACAATTGTAAAATTAAAAACTCAATAAAATTGTTTATTTAAAAAAAAAGAATACAGAGAGGGAACACTAAAGTGGGGTAATTCTTTTAGAGGGTCAAGTTTGAACAACCTACAGACTAAAATAGGAGTTTCCTATTAAGCTGAGGAGGATTAGTCCCTGACACCACGGATGTGTCCGTATAAAGGTGAAAAGGGAGCACTTGGGTACTTAACAGCTACTCAGCAGACCCATTAAATAAATACCTGACGTAGAACAGTGGTGGTGCCATGTTATACGATTCCTACGAATCAAGTAGCACTGTGTATCAAGTAAACGTAAACGTCATAGTATAGGGACTTAGTCCACATTTACCTTCAGGAAATGCTGACACGGTTCCAAACTAGCTCACAGTGCCCTTTCTAAACCCCTACACCCACCAGGGTACAAGATGGGTTTCGCAACTTTGAACATGACTAGGAAGTTGGCTCTGTATTTACTATACCAAAGTAAGGTATATTGTGCACAGAGTCCAGTGGGTCCCAAGAGGCTTTACAGAGGCTAAAGCAGATAATACTAATGCTGCCTTTTGGGGTAGTGTGGTCGAGCAGTTGGGCTTATCAGAGGGTGGTGCTAAGAATTTGTTGTACACACACAGCCAAGAAATGAGGCACACACTCAATAACTAAATCCAGTCCAATGTCTTATGTATCAAAAAACATACTTTGTTACTTTATTTCTAGAACCAAAGAGATCTTTGTTGCAGGTCAGTACAGTTTCAAAAATGTATCACTTTCAAGTATCAAATGCACTTTGTTTGGTATTTACAGTTAAAACAATTTTCAGGTAAATAATACTTTTCAATATCAAAAGTAGGCAGTGCAATTTTCATTGAGGGCAATGCAGCCCTGGGGGAGAAAAGTACATACACAGTTTACAGGTATGTACTATACTTATGGTCCCAGTATTCAGGGGTTAAAGCATCCACAGGGCAAGGTTTAGGAAGACACCAAGGATGCACCCCCAGCAATACAGTGCCGTCCGGGTGCAGAGGTCAAAGTTGGTGTTAGGCACCTAATGGAATCCTATGGAGACTTGGGGTACTCAGAAGTGAACAGTTTGCAGATAAGTACCTGCGGTATCAGGGCTCAGGCCCTGTGGGGGTGTTAGCTCAGCACTGGAGGTGCCACAGGTCAACACCAAACAGATACCCCCAATGGCACAGGGGCAGTCAGGTGCAGGGTGCAAACACAGCGTCGGGTGTTTACTGCTTTTCAATGAGGAACTCTGGGTTTACAAAGAGGCTGCAGGCTTGGTCCAGGGAGTTGGCCGAAGAAGACCAACAGCTAGACAAGTAAGTTGAGGCTCCTCTGGAGGTCGCTGGGCCATCAGCTGGGTTCCCCAAGGCCAGGGGGGCTGCAGATGCAGGGGTACTTTTAGGTGTTGGGTATCTTCACTGGTATCGGTCTGGGAGTTCTTTGGATTCAGGCTGCAGGCGTCATCGTGGTGGCCAGGAGGGGTCAACCTGGGGTGGACTTGAGGTCAGAATTGCCTGGGGACTCTCTGATCAGGTGGGCCACCTGGACTCAGGCAGTGGTTGTTGGGTGCAGAGTAGGCAGGATTCGTGGATCCGGAGGGCTCTGGAGTCCTTGTTGGCGGTTTCTTCGTGGACAGGGCCGCTGTTCTCGGGAGATCCAGTCTTTAGGGAAGGCAGGCAGTATCTGAGGGTCTGTAGAGGACACTGGTCCTGCAGGATGAGTCGTCTTCTTGTAGCAGGAGTCTTGAAGCTGCAGACTGGCCGGTAGGGCTGGGGCTAGTCACTTGTCGTCTTGAGTCTTCATAGACGGTGCAGCTCTTCAGTCCTTCTTCTTCTTTAGGTCACCAGGAATCTGAAGAACAAGGATCATGGGTGTCCCTAAATACTAGATTGTAGGGGTCAGAGGGCAGTAGCTGAGGGCTACTGACTCTGAGGGTGGCTACACCCTTCCTGTGTCTACTCCCTTTGGGGAGAGGGGCACATTCCTAATCCTGTTGGCTATCTTCCTCCAAAACAAGATGGAGGATTATTGCAGAGTGGGGTGGTCCCAGCTGGGGGTGGACACTCCTACTTGTGTTTACTAATTTTCCCACGGAACCTGCTGCCAAAAGGGGGGTTTGGTCCAGTGGGGCGGGCATCTCCACTAGCTGGAGAGCCCTGAGGCAGTAGAACAAAAATCAGGAGCCTTTGAGGCTCACCGCCAAGTGCTCCTGTTCCTGCAGGGAGGAGGTGTGAAGCAAATCCACCATAGCAGGCTTTTTCCCTGACCCCTGAGAGCACAAGGGCCCTCACCCCATGGGGTCAGAAACTTGTCTGTTGGTGGCAGGCTAGCCTAGACTGGTCAGCCACACAGTAGAGGGTTGGGGGAATTTCAGGGGGCATCACTAAGGTGCTCTCTGTGTGCATTTTACAACAAATCCAACACTGCCATCAGTGTGTGTTTATTGAGATGAGAAGTTTGATACCAAACTTCACAGCATTCAGTGAAGCCATCATGGAGCTGTGGAGTGCATGATGACAAACTCCCAGCCCATTTACTCAATATTGCCACACTGTACTTACAATGTCTAAGAATAGAATTAGACACTGTAGGGGCATATTGTTCATGCAGCTATGCCCTTACCTGTGGTATAGTGCACCCTACCTTAGGGATGTAAGGCCTTCTAGAGGGGTGACTTACCTATGCCACAGGCAGTGTTTGGTAGGCATGTTACCCAGGGAGGTATGCCATGTTGACTTTGCCTTTTTCTCTCCACCAACCCACACAATCTGCAGTAGCAATATGCATGTGTTTGGTGAGGGGTCCCTTAGGATGGCATAATATCTGCTGCAGCCCTTAGGGACTCTTTTTGGCCACAAGGCCCTTGGTACCACTGGTACCTTTCACAAGGGACCTATCTGTGTGCCAGAGGTGTGCCAATTGTGAAAACAATGGAACAGTTTTAGGGAAAGAAAACAGGTGCTAGGGCCTCATTAGCAGGATCCCAGCACACACTGAGTCAACTAAGCATTAAATATCTAGCAAAAAGTGGGAGGGTACTGCAACAAGGGGCCAGTTTCCAACAATGACTACTTAGATTCCCAACTAAATTGGTGAGACACAGGAAAGATGTGAAAATGTCTTTTAGAGCATTTACTGCAACAGTCCTATTCTGGCATAAAAAATATGAGCTGTGATTATTAGGCAAAAGAGACAAAGGAGGTCCTTACAACATTGGCGGTAAATGCCGCTTACCGCCGTGCAGAAGACCGCCAACACACCGCCGCGGCAGCGGAATTCCGCCACAGCTATTACGACCCACAGCTCGGAATCTGCCAAAATCCAGACACCCACACAAAATCTGCCACAACAAAGGTCAGTGATAAACTGGCGATAACAAAACCTCCACCGTCACGCCAACAGGAATACGCCCACACTATCACGACCCACGAATCCACGTGGCGGTCTTTCAACCACGGTATTCCATTGGCGGTACACACCGCCACGCTCAAAATAAACACACATTTACAAAACACTACCACATTGGACAATTCCAAATACACACATGTGATACACATACACACACCACTCCCACACACTCACACCACTATAAAACACACGCCCACATCACCCACAAACCCTTACGACTAGAAATTTAGACAAAGGCCAGAGATACTGCACAGCAAAGACAACCCCACCATACAGAGGCACACAACACCATCACACATACACATCCACACACAAAACACCACACACCCCTAAACATCACCCCACACATCACAACATACACCACCTCACACATCACCCACACCACCCCATGGCACTGCAAAGACACCCCAGGTTTTCTGAGGAGGAGTTCAGAGTCATGGTGGAGGAAATCATCCAGCTAGAGCCACAGCTATTCGGATCACAGGTGCAGCACACCACCATAGCTAGGAAGATGGATGTAGAAGGCTGGCCTGGCTTTTAGTGGGTACCAGAGGTACTTACACCTTGCGCCAGGTCCAGTTATCCCTTATTAGTGTAGAAGAGGTGTTTCTAGCAGCTTAGGCTGATAGAAGGTAGCTATGGCAAAGCAGCTTAGGCTGAACTAGGAGACATGTAAAGCTCCTCCTATACCACTGGTGTCATGTGCACAATATCATAAGAAAACACAATACACAGAAGTACTAAAAATAAAGGTACTTCATTTTTATGACAATATGCCAAAAGTATCTCAGTGAGTACCCTCAGTATGAGGATAAGTTATATGCACAAGATATATTTACACAAACCAAAATTATGCAGGTAATAGCAAGAAAAGTAATGCAAGCAGTGTAAAGTTACAATAAATTGCAATAGGAGCACATAGGTATAGGGGCAAAACAAACCATATACTCCAAAAGTGGAATGCGAGCGACGAATGGACCCCAAACCTATGTGAGCTTGTAGAGGGTCGCTGGGACTGTAAAAAAACAGTGAGGGTTAGAAAAATAGCCCACCCCAAGACCCTGAAAGGTAGGTGTAAAGTGCACCTCCGCCCCCAGAGAGCACAGAAGTCGTGATAGGGGGATTCTGCAGGAAGAACAAACACCAGCAATGCAACAACAGTGGATTTCCGGACCTGAGTACCTGTAAGACAAGGGGACCAAGTCCAATAGTCGCAACAGTGTAGAGAGTGGGCAGGAGCCCAGGAAATGCCAGCTGAGGGTGCAAGGAAGCTGCCACCAGATGGAAGAAGCTTGGAGTTCTGGAAGAAAGAAGAGAGCTAGGAACTGCTCCTTTAGAGGATGGATGTCCCACATCATGATGAAGCTTGCAGAGGTGTTCCCACGCAGAAAGACTACAAACAAGCCTTGCTAGCTGCAAGGGTTGGGGTTAGGGTTTTTGGGTGCTTCTGTGGCCCAGGAGGGACCAGGATGTCGCCACTTGGAGGAGGAGACAGAGGGGGTGCCCAGCAAGTCAGGGAGCCCTCACAGAAGCAGGCAGCACCTGCCTAAGTACCTGAACAGGCACTTGGAAGAAGAGTGAACCGGAGTCCACGCGAAGTCACAAAAGGGAGTCCCACAATGCCAGAGGACAACTCAGAAGGTTGTGCACACAGGTTAGAGTGTCGGGGACCCAGGCTTGGCTGTGCATGAAGGAAATCCTGGAAGAGTGCAAAGGAGCCGGAGCAGCTGCAAATCACGCAGTACCCAGCAATGCAGTCTAGCGTGGGGAGGCAAGGACTTACCTCCACCAAACTTGGACTGAAAAGTCACTGGACTGTGGGAGTCACTTGGACAGAGTTGCTGAGTTCCAGGGACCACGCTCGTCGTGCTGAGAGGGGACCCAGAGGACCGGTGATGCAGTCTTTTGGTGCCTGCAGTTGCAGGGGGAAGATTCCGTCGACCCACTGGAGATTTCTTCAGAGCTCCTGGTGCAGAGAGGAGGCAGGCTACCCCCAGAGCATGCACCACCTGGAAACAGTCGAGAAAGCTGGCAGGATGAAGCAATACAAGGTTGCTAGTAGTCTTTAGTAGGTTTTGCAGGCATCCTGAGCAGTCAGTGGTTGATCCTTTGGCAGATGGTGAAGAGGGAGATGCAGAGGAACTCTGATGAGCTCTTGCATTTGTTATCTGAAGAATTCCCCAAAGCAGAGACCCTAAATAGCCCTAATAGTAGGTTTGCCTACCAAGGAAGGAGGATTGGCTACCAAGAGACGTCTTGGCCTCTGACGTCACCTGCTGGCACTGGCCCCTCAGAGCAGTCCAGTGTGCCACAAACACCTCTGTTTCCAAGATTGCAGAGGTCTGGGACACACTGGAGGAGCTCTGGGCACCTCCCCTGGGAGGTGCAGGTCAGGGGTGTGGTCACTCCCCTTTCCTTTGTCCAGTCTCGCGCCAGAGCAGGGCTGGGGGATCCCTGAGCCGGTGTAGACTGGCTTATGCAGAGATGGGCACCATCTGTGCCCATCAAAGCATTTCCAGAGGCTGGGGGAGGCTACTCCTCCCCAGCCCTCACACCTATTTCCAAAGGGAGAGGGTGTTACACCCTCTCTCAGAGGAAGTCCTTTGTTCTGCCTTCCTGCGCCAGGGCTGCCTGGACCCCAAGAGGGCAGAAACCTGTCTGAGGGGTTGGCAGCAGCAGCTGCAGTGGATACCCCGGAAAGGCAGTTTGGCAGTTCCCAGGTTCTGTGCTAGAGACCCGGGGGATCATGGAATTGTCACCCCAATGCCAGAATGGCATTGGGGTGACAATTCCATGATCTTAGACATGTTACATTGCCATGTTCGGAGTTACCATTGTGACGCTGTACATAGGTAGTGACCTAAGTACAGTGCACACGTGTAATGGTGTCCCCGCACTCACAAAGTCCTGGGAATTTGCCCTGAACGATGTGGGGGCACCTTGGCTAGTGCCAGGGTGCCCACACACTAAGTTATTTTGCACCCAATCTTCACCAGGTGAAGGTTAGACATATAGGTGACTTATAAGTAACTTAACTGCAGTGGTAAATGGCTGTGAAATAACGTGGACGTTATTTCACTCAAGCTGCACTGGCAGGCCTGTGTAAGAATTGCCAGAGCTCCCTATGGATGGCAAAAGAAATGCTGCAGCCCATAGGGATCTCCTGGAACCCCTATACCCTGGGTACCTTAGTACCATATACTAGGGAATTATATGGGTGTACCAGTATGCCAATGTGAATTGGTAAATTTAGTCACTAGCCTGTTAGTGACAATTTTGGAAAGCAGAGAGAGCATAACCACTGAGGTTCTGGTTAGCAGAGCCTCAGTGAGACAGTTTGGCATCACACAGGGAACACATACAGGGCACATACTTATGAGCACTGGGGCCCTGCCTGGCAGGGTCCCAGTGACACATAGACTAAAACAACATATATACAGTGAAATATGGGGTAACATGCCAGGGAAGATGGTACTTTCCTACAATGGAGCTATGGTGCAGAATCGTGGACAGGGTCAATGCAGTGGGACAGCACCCAAGAACCCGGGTAGACATCAGGAAGAGGTGGAACGACCTACGGGGGAAGGTGCGTTCCGTGGTCTCAAGACACCACATGGCGGTTCAGAGTACTGGCGGCGGAACCCCACCTCCTCCCCCAGAACTAACAACATGGGAGGAGCAGGTCTTGGCTATACTGCATCCTGAGGGCCTCAGAGGATTAGCTGGAGGAATGGACTCTGGTAAGTCAAATCTTTCACTACTTCATCCCCCACCCTACCTGCATGCTATCACATACCCCCACCCTCGCCCGCACCCCCATCACTCCAACTCCTCACATATGTCCCTCTTTCACAACCCACCATCCCCACACCAAGCCCTGCATGCAACAACAAAGCATGGACACCCATCACCAATGCATGTCCACTACACATACCCGCACAGACCCCTAAACAATTATCACATAAGGTCCTACACAAGAATGCAAGCACTGGGGTACGGGGTCACCCACCCATTGCACACCATGGCACACACAGATGCAATAATCATGCCTTTACACCCCTGCAGGACCCCTACCCAACGTCACCGGACAGGAGGATCCAGACATGTCCACTCCACCCACAGAAGAGGCCCACAGTGATAACAGCAGCTCTGTCCAACTGGATCTAGATGACCAGCCTGGCCCATGTGGGACCTCGGGACAGTCGGTTCCCCTCACACTGGCACAAGCCACAACAGAGCCTCCCCCCTCTGGAAACACCAGCACAGCACCCACCCAGCGGGCCCATACCTCTGTCCCCAGGACACGTCAAGCAGCAGTGTGTCCACCACTACAGGGAACCCAGGCTAACCCACCAACCCAACAACAGCAGGGACCTGGGGGCAGTGGCAGTGGGCACACGGTTCAGGGGACAGAGGCCCAGGAACACAGGGGAACTGCTGTGCGACAGGGTGAGGACAGGCCCAGGGAACCCACTCTCCACGAGGCCCTCTCCAACATCATGGGAGCCTACCACCATTCCCAGGAGACGATGGCAACGGTACTGGACAAGTTTCAGGAAACCCAGCGGCTGCAGGAGGAACAGTATTTGGGGGTTCAGGGAGGAACTCAAAGCCATCAATTCCACCCTGGGCACCATTGTAGGGGTGCTGAAGGAACTCATCAACACCAGGAGGGACACTGTGGCACAACAAGGGGCCCCTGACACTAGCCTGGACGATGAACTGCCCACCACCTCCGCCTGTGCTAGTGGACAGAAGGCATCACCACAGGACCACGACACCAGCACCCCTCCCCCTGCAGATGGAGAACCACCCCGCAAGCGGTCCCTGAGATCCAGGACAAAGACAGAGAACGATGCCAAGACCCCCGCCAAGATATGAGACCACCCTGATTGTCATCCTTTTGTCCCACTTTGTCACCCTGTCCATCCTTAAACTGACCCAACTCCACTTCCTATGCCCCTTTGGACAATGCACTTGTGAGACTAATAGACTGGACTTTGCCATGGACATTCCTCCACCATCACCCCTGACCATTTTACAACCCCCTCGACTATTTAACACTTAAATAAACACCCTTAAATCACAAAACTATCTGGAGTCAGTCTGTGCTTTCGAAAATGTGTATTTGCAATAACTGAGCAAAATTGATAAATCCATTGTATTGTCAACATACCTATGTCACACAGCTCTAGTCCATGAGGAAACAAAGCAGATGTCACACAGTGGGACCCACATCTGTGAAATCGAAAGGGAAAGTGACAACTCAGGCTCCATACACTGGGTGAAAGTGACAGACAGATGAGAGGTAGAACAAGTGTATCAGATGTAGCAGGCAGTGATGTCTTCTTACCTGTGTCTCACTGAAAGTATTGATGAATCACTGTGTTTCTGTTGTCGATATCCTCTTCTTCTGCTTCCTCGTCTTCACTGTCCACAGGCTCCACCGCTGCCATAAGACCTCCATCTGGACCATCCTCCTGCAGAAAAGGCACCTGTCATCGCAAAGCCAAGTTGTGAAGCATACAGCAGGCCACGATGATCTGGCACACCTTCTTTGGTGAGTAGAATTAGGAACCACCTGTCATATGGAGGCACCTGAACCTGGCCTTCAGGAGGCCGAAGGTCCTCTCTATAACCCTCCTAGTTCGCCCATGGCCCTCATTGTAGCGTTCCTCTGCCCTTGTCCTGGGATTTCTCACAGGGGTCAGTAGCCATGACAGGTTGGGGTAGCCAGAGTCACCTGCAAATGTCGACGGACTACTGTTAGACACACACTAACCCTTAGGGACAACCCCAGACCCAGACACCTAGTCACACTGTATAGGGTCAATGTCCTCACCTAATAGCCACACACGGTGCCTCTGGAGTTGCCCCATCAGATAAGGAATGCTGCTATTCCTCAGAATGTAAGCGTCATGCACTTAGCCAGGAAATTTGGCGTTCAGATGGGAGATGTACTGGTCGGACAAACACACCATCTGCACATTCATGGAATGGTAACTCTTACGGTTTCTGTACACCTGTTCACTCCTGCGGGGGGACCAAGGCCACATGTGTCCCATCAATGGCACCAATGATGTTGGGGATATGTCCCAGGGCATAGAAGTCACCTTTCGCTGTTGGCAAATCCTCCACCTGAGGGAAAACGATGTAGCTGCACATGTGTTTCAGCAGGGCAAACAACACTCTGGATAACACGTTGGAAAATATAGGCTGGGACATCCCTGATGCTATGGCCACTGTCGTCTGAAAAGACCCACTTGCCAGGAAATGGAGTACTGACAGCACCTGCACTAGAGGGGGGATACCTGTGGGATGGTGGATAGCTGACATCAGGTCCGGCTCCAACTGGGCACAAGGTTCCAGGATTGTGGCACGGTCCAGTCTGTAAGTGACAATTACATGTCGCTCTTAAATTGTCGACAGGTCCACCAGCGGTCTGTACACTGGAGGATGCCACCATCTCCTCACCTGCCCTAGCGGACGTGCACTATGGAGGAGAACAGCGATCACAAGGTCAGCCAACACTGAGGTATGAAAACACTACTTAATTGCACACATTTTTCAATCCGCTATGTCCCTGTCGTAATGTGTATGCAAGGCCTAGATATGGGTGACGCAATTTAAATTAATGCCATGTGGCCCCCTGAAATGGTTGCTGCCTGACCTGTAATGTGGGACAAGGGGATATGAGGTAACTGCGCTGGCGTTGTACACTGTTGCGGTAGGCGGTCAAAGACCATGGCACAATCCTGCATTGGTTAACATTGGACCCTATGGGTCCGAGGAGCCAATGACCATGTACCCAGGCGGTGACGGTACGCACCGCTGCGGACGTGACCGCCATTTTCTGCCTGTTCACTCACTTGATACCTGATCTTCGACAGGAGAGGACCTACACTGCAAGTGCTGCTGTGACCTCAGTCTAGAAGAGACAATGGCTGCAGTGTCTGGGGAAAGGGCCCCTGCCTTCACCATGGAAGAGTTTGAGAAACTAGTGGATGGGGTCCTCCCCCAGTACACGCTACTCTACGGTCCTCCAGACAACCAGGTAAGTACACTGTGAGCATGCTGTATGGGCAATGCCTGTGTGGAGTGGTGTGGATGGAAGATGGGGGGGAGAATGAGGGGTGCATGAAACGAGGTGAGTGCATGTGCGTCATGGCAAGAGTAGGAACGCGGGCCAATGACTGTGACGGTCCGGACAGTTATATCTTCTCCTTTTCCCCTGTACCATTCCTCTAAGTCAGCGCCCACCAGAAGAAGGATATTTGGTGTGCCATCACCAAGGAAGTCCGGACCCTGGGGGTCCACCACAGATGGAGCACCCACTGCCGGAAAAGCTGGGAGGACATTCGCCACTGGAGCAAGAAGACGGCGGAGGCCCAGCTGGTGATGGCCTCCCAACGTGGGAGGGGTGCCCGTCGCACCATGACCCCCCTGATGTTCCGGATCCTGGCAGTGGCGTATCCGGAGTTGGATGGGTGCTGGGGGCATCACAGCAGCCACAAGGGGGTGAGTACACTCTCATTCAGCTGATTCAGCGCACATTACAAGATGACTGGGTGGGGGAGGTGGGCTCTGGGTTCTCCTAGGCCAGGGCGGGTTTAGTTGGCAAGGTCCCTTCGTAAGGTAGGCCATGTGCCACCCCACCCCAGCAGTGTTCAGAGGCAACTACACCTAGTCAGGCTCGTGTGACTTCCATGTGTGCATCAATCGGGCATAAGCCTTGTACCCCATGTCCCTGTGATTAATTAGGGAACTCTAAGTGCACGGCGTAGTCCAGAGGTCTTCTGTGTCTGTATTGTCCGCCAATAACGGTATTGCATGCACTCAACATGTCTTTCTTCTGTCTTCCCCCCCCTTTTTTTGGTCTACCTGTTCTTGTGTGCAATAGCATCATCAGGCGGAAGAGCAGTGGCACTGGAGCAGGAGGGAGCTGCATCCCACGTGGCCCTGGAGGGTGAGACAACGGAGTCTGAAGGCACCAGTGGGACAGAGGGCGAGGGGAGCTCCATGGCGGGGACAGGAGCTGAGACCAGCGACACAGACTCCTCCTCTGATAGGAGCTCCCTTGCGGTGGCGGGCCTCTCTGTGGCCCTGCATCTACAAGTACAGCCGCCACCCCCCCCACCAGCACCGCCCTCCCAGCAGCCCCTCAGCGTGTGCCCCGTGGCCGCTCACCCAGGAGGGTGGGCATCTCCTTCGCCCCAGGCACCTCAGCCCCTGCCCTTGTCAGCCCTGCTGCCCTCAGTGAGGAGGCCATTGACCTCCTCAGATCCCTCACTGTTGGTCAGTCTACCATTCTGAATGCCATCCAGGGTGTAGAGTGGCAGTTGCAACAGACCAATGCATACCTGGAGGGCATTCATTCTGGTCAGGCATCCCAACAGCGAGCTTTTCAGACTCTGGCCTCAGCACAGATGGCAGCCATTGTCCCTGTGTCAAGCCTCCCCCCTCCAACTTCCTCCACCCAGACCCAAACCCCTGTACCTCAGCCTATCCCAAGCACACCATCAGAACAGCATGCACACACCTGAACACACAAGGGAAGCTCTGGCAAACATAAGCACCACACATCCCAGAGGCACTCACAGAAGCATCATACCCATGCAGACATACCAACATCCACTGCCTCCACTGTGTCCCCCTCCTCCTCTTCTCCCTCCTCCCTCCCTGTCACATCTCCACTCACACCTGCATGCACTACATCTTCATCCACTACGTCCATCACAGCACACCCATCACCACACACCGCTCACGTGCAGTCACCACCCCCACTACCATTCACACATCCCCTGTGTCCTCTCCAAGTGTGTCTGTGAGCCCACCTCCCAAGGTACACAAACGCAGTCACACACCCACCCAACAGCCATCCACCTCATGACAGCCTCCAGCCCATGCACCTTCACCCAAAGTCAGCAAACGTACACCTCCTACAACCACTACCTCTTCCTCCACTCCCAAACCCCCTCCATCTACCCGTCCCAGTGTGTCTAAAAAGCTTTAACTGTCCAACCTTGACCTCTTCCCCTCACCTCCCCTACCCCTTCAGTCCCCTAGGGCCTGCCTTTCCAGGTCCCAACCCAGCACCTCAGCCACCACATCAGCAGGAACAGTGGTGCCAGCAGTAACCGGCTTCTGGAGTGCGCCAAGCAGCAGGGCAGCCAGTGTGCCAAGGAGCCAGACCACGGACAGTCCCTCACCACAGAAGCATAAGAAGTTGGCCACTGCCCGGAGGGAGAAGGGTCAAACACCTCCCACCAAGGGACCTCCCAGGACTACAGTTGGGAGTGGGAAGAAAGCTGCGCCAACATCCAAGGTGGGGAAGGGGCACAGAAAGAAAGGGAAGTCGCCGCCAACATACACAGCGGACAAGACTGCTACCAGCACCCCTGCCCAGGACAACGCCGCCACCAGCACTGCTGCCCAGGACACCACCACCACCACCAGCACCGCTGCCAAGGACACCGCCGCTACCAGCACCGCTACCAGCACCGCTACCAATGACACCGCCACCACCAGCACCGCTGCCAAGGACACCGCCGCCACCAGCAGCGCTGCCCAGGACACCGCTGCCACCAGCACCGCTGCCAATGACACCTCCAGCACCGCTGCCAAGGACACCGCCGCAAACCAGCACCGCTGCCCAGGACACCGCCGCCACCAGCACCGCTGCCAAGGACACCGCTGCCACCAGCACCGCTGCCCAGGACACCTACGCCACCAGCACGCTCACTGAGCCACCCATCAGTACTGCAGGCCAATGAGCGCCGCAAGCACCGCCGCTACTGAGGCCGCCACGAGCAGGATGAAGCACTCTGGGCACAAAGCCCCATCCAGAACCAGTGGAGAAATGCATCCACAACCTCTGTCCTTGGCAGGATGAAGCACTCTGGGGCACCAAGCCCCCTCCAGAACCAGTGGAGAAAGTCATCCACTACCTCAGTCCTTGGCAGGATGAAGCACTCTGGGCACAAAGCCCCCTCCAGAACCAGTGGAGAAAGGCATCCACTACTGTCCTTGGCAGTATGAAGCACTCTGGGCAGAAAGCCCCCTCCAGAACCAGTGGAGAAAGGCATCCACTACCTCTGTCCTTGGCAGGATGAAGCACTCTGGGCACCAAGCCCCCTCTAGAACCAGTGGAGAAAGGCATCCACTACCTCAGTCCTTGGCAGGATGAAGCACTCTGGGCGCAAAGCCCCCTCCAGAACCAGTGGAGACTGTTATCCACTTGAGAGCCTGTGGCTTTGCACTCCCCAGGATAAAGCAGTGTGCAAACCACCCACTTGAGAGACTTGAGAAACTGTGGCTTTGCACTCCCCAGGATAAAGCAGTGGGCAAACCACCCACTGGAGAGACTTGAGAGACTGTGGCTTTGCACTCCCCAGGATAAAGCAGTGGGCAAACCACCCACTTTAGAGACTTGAGAGACTGTGGCTTTGCACTCCCCAGGATACAGCAGTGGGCATGGAGCACCCTCATGGATCTGGCGTCGCGCACTCATCCGGCTGAGGTGCCTCCCTTCCCCCTGACGTGCCTGTTGTATGCCTATCTGATGCCCCAGCAGTGTTCTCTCTATTTTGTCGGGTATCGAGTGTGGGCCTCACCCATGCATTTTGGGCCCATTAGTCCACAGACTAATGGTGCAATACCTGGACTTGCATTATTGGTGTATATATTTATTTATAGTGTATATATATTTTTGAGTACTGGATTTTAATAGATTACAATCGTTCAAATCATTTCCTTTTGTCTTTGCATTCTTCCGGGGGAGTTGGGGGGTGTAACTGTAATGTATCAACATGTATTTGTGTGTGTGTGTTGTAGTGGGTGAGGGTGGGGGTGGGGGTGTTGCGTGTGTGTGTCACTCTCTTTTCCCTCCCCCTTCCCCTGTGTCATAGGTGCAGTACTCACCGTGGACTTCGCCACCGGCATTCGTGCTCCTGGTAGAGGAGCAGGAAGACAAAGGCAGGGAGAATATGGAGTTCCGGCTCCATGGCGTCCTGGTTCCTCATGGGGTGTGTAGAGGTGAGCGTTTTCCCTTCCAAGTCCTGTTTCCGCCGTGTTTTTGTTCACGGTGAAACCGCCCCGGAAAAGGTGGCGGATTGACCTGTTGTAATACTGTGGGCGGTACATTGCCTTCCTCCTGTCTGTTGGCGGTTACTGCGCGGTGTTTGTTTGTACTGCCGTGGTGGTCGGAGTGTTAAAGTCGCTGTGTTTGTTGGCGGTTTCCGCCACGTCGTGATTCAATTTTTTTTTTTCCGGCGGCCTATTGGCGGTCTTACCGCCGCTTTAACACCGACCGCCAGGGTTGTAATGACCACCAAAGTTTGGTAGCCAGCATTACAAAGATGATGAAAAAGGTAAACAGCTCCAGAGTGGTTTTGTGATTGTTCTGGTACATTCCTATCTGTAACTACCTATACCACTGAGAGCATAGTAGGAGCACTCTCTGCCAGATCTACTGGGACAACTCTACCCCCCATAACTAGGTAAGATGTACTGGGAAACCAGGAAGCCAGTCTGGTGTATTGCAGGCTATTAGTCCTGTGGAGGGTAGAGGTCAGATTCAGGATCAGCGTCACAGTCAGCCAAACTGCATCTCGGACACTCTCTGGCATGTTCCAGGACAATCCCAGCAGAAGTTCTAGTCTGCCTGAATATGGTGCAGAGGCGGTTTATGTAAAACAAGAACCATGCATGCCACGGTGTGTCAGAAGTGCAGGCTCTACAGTATGATATGTCTGCATACTCGGAGCTGTTTCCAAGGACAATCAGAATATTTAAGGGCATCTCATTCTGTGTACTTATACTTGGAAGGAGTGTACAAACTAGATGGAGTCAATGCCTACTAGAACAAGCAACATGTACAATTAGTACATAAATGAAAAGCCATATAAAAATTTACTGACAGAAAAGAAATGCTAAGTTAAAATGTGCATTTTAAAATGGAGGCTCTAAGTGGGCCCTAGCATGCTTTACCACACAGTTAAATCTCATCCAGTCCGCTATGTTCAACATACAGTTGGAGAAGCTGGTTCTGGTGGTGGTGGGCTTGTCAGTCAGAGAAAGGATGAGTTGGGTGTCATCTGCGTAGGATTTGATGGTGATGCCTTGGGATCTGATGAATTTGGTGAGTGGAGTCATGTAGCAGTTGGACAGGCTAGGACTGTGGGAGGAACACTGAGGGACTCCACAGATCAGATTCTTGGATTCTGATGTGTAGGGTCACTGTGGGAAGGAGCCTATCCATCTGAGAGACAGTCCTTAGATATCTATGTCATGCAGTCTTCTGATGAGGGTGTGGTGGGAGACTTTTTCTAAGGCTGCGGAGAGGTCAAGTAGTATGAGGGCTCCGGCTTTTCCATGGTCCACTATAGAGTGGATGGTATCTATGGCCGCGATGAGTTCTGCTTCTGTGCTGTGGTTGCTCTGAAATCCTGATTGGGTGTGGTCCAACAGGTTGTGGTGTCAAAGTGGCTGCTGAGTTATCTGTTGAAGGCATTCTATATCACTTTTGCTGGGAAGAGGAGCAGAGAGATAAGACGGACATCGTTCAGTTTGCTTGGGTTGACTGATGGTTTTTTGAGGATATCATTAACTGCTGCATGTTTCTAGTCCTCTGTGAAGGTGGCAGTTTTGAGGGAAGTGTTGGTGATGTGTGTGAGGGTGTTGCTGATTGGTTGTAGCGTGTGAGCCTGGCCTTGTAGATGTTTCTGCCATTGGCAACATGGCTGCTTCTCCATTTTCTTCCTAGCTGATTGCAGAAGAGTTGATATTTCCCAGAGGTTGTCTGTATACCAGCTGGTTAGTTTGTTGGTTCTTCTTTGTTTGTTGCTTTTGGTGGGCGTGAGGGAGTCTGCACAGTTCTTGATCCAGTAGTTGAAGTTGGTTATGTCCTTGTTGAGGTTGTTGGTGGTGTTGGGTTGGTCTTTTTTTATGGGTGTAGAGACAGTCTGCCTCTGTTATTTTGCTCCAACTGGGTAGTTTGATGCTCATGGGTGCATTAATGTGTGGTGACTTAAAAGTGTATATTGGAGTGGTCGGTCCATGTAAATGGTGAGGCACAGTTGTATATGATCTTGTTGCTGGTGGCTTTTCTGCTTTCCTGCTCTTATCTCATGAACACGCTTACAGAACCTCCCTGGAATGCACTTCTGAGTTTAAAGAAGACATTTATTGTTATTATTGCCTCACCACGAGGTTCCTGAGAGACGAAATTAGTAGGTTGGAAGCACACATTCAAAAGTAGTCGCAGCAATGAAAGCAAAACATATCAAAGTACTTCTCAGTTGCAATGTACACAGCAAATACATGTGATTATATTATAGCATAACTTCAAAGCAAAGCATAAAAGTCAAAATTGCATCACCGTAGGGCCTATAACTGCTTCATCTTTCTGAGGTCTGCAAGTTGATGACTCCCGTTCAACTGCGAGAAAGAGATTTTCTACCCAAACGGGAGACAGGCAACTGACGTCTAGTTCCTGTCTGAAGTCAAGATAGATTCAATCTAACTCTGCTGTAGTCCAGAGTCATCCTTAAAAGCAAACTCAGTGTGAGAACCGAAGAAACTTGGAGAGTGGCCAATTCTCCGAGCCTCCCTCGTTCTCAGACTGGATTGAGAGGTAAACACAAAATCTACATGCTCTTATCAGCTAGGGTCTGGTGTGAAAAACACAGCTTGGTCTTTCATGTGGAAAAACACAGCGCATCCGCAATGTCTCAACTGCAATGTCTAACTCCACGTTGAAGCCAATAGGCAGCTAACCTAAATATCAAATGTAATGTCTAATGCCATGTCAAAGCCAATAGGCAGCTAACCTAAATACCAAATGTAATGTCTAATGCCATGTCAAAGCCAATAGGCAGCTAAACCCAAATACAGAATGTAATGGCTAACTCCATGTTAAAGCCAATAGGCAGCTAAACTGAACACAACATGTAATGTGCTACTGGTGAACATTAAGCAACTAATATGTGCAGTGGTGAAACACAAAGTCATTGGTCAAACACAATTAATAGCATCACAGTGGCAATAATTGGATCCAGGATGTGTCCTGCAATGTCTGTGACAAGCTGAGTGAGTCCAATGTTGTCCATGTTTTTGAGGAGGACTGAGGAGCAGGGGACCATTGGGTCTTTGAGGTAGAAAAGGAGATAGAAAGGAGATTAAGAGGAGAGCTGAAAGAAAGAAGGAGGAGAAGGCATTGCGGGGAAGCCTCAGGTAAGATGGCCAGGTCCAAAAGAGTCTTGACTGATGACTTTGGCACTGGCTAGCCTAAACCTCTGGGGACTTATGTTGGTGTTAGTGTACTACAGTGGTGCACATCACTCTATTTGAACTCAAGTATCACATGTGCTGAGCTCATATATCACTTGCAAGTGGCTGCATCGCTAGAGAGGTATGTGCTACTTGACAGCAAGAACCCTTGTGAGCACATGAAGACTGACAGAGTCTGAGGACAACCATGTACAGTCTGTAGGTCTTCTGGCTAAATGCATTTTGTAGATTTTACAGCAGCCAGTGAGGAGTGACCAGAGGAGTTGACATTGCTCCTGCTAGTGCTGTGGTCAAGGCAGTGGACATAGGTCTTGTGACAATGCGCAGTACTAAGTAAATGGGAACTTTCCTCTAGGGCATGACTCTGTCAGCACAGAAGAATAGGGGTTAGTGTTTGGGAGCACAGAAATGCAATGTGCTCATGGAAGAGCTGCACCAACGTCTTGGGTTCCAAAGTTGAGGTGCTGGCTGTATAAACTTTGACCTAATGAAGAAGTGTAGTAAGCTGATGTTTGATTGGGACAGGTCTAGAGACGCTGAAGAAATGCTACACAAGGTTTCTTGGTTAATTTAAAAAGAGAAGTGGGACTATTCCCAAGGACACTAATGGGAGTACTGTTTGAGCATTTATTTTCAACCCAATATGGAGTGTAGTAGGCAGTTTGGGGAAGCAGGTCCAGTACCTATCTGCGTTTTGTTGAGTAAATATGTGCTTGTTGCGCATGTCCAAGTGTCATGGATGTCAGGAAGAAAACTTCCCCATTGTGAGAGGTACAAGTGTAGAACACTTGTGTTTATGTTAGTGCAAACAGGGAAAGAGCAGTGGCTTGTCGCTAGAAGTTGTATGAAGGGAAACAACAAAAAAGACTCACCAATATCACACATCAACCCACAGCCATATATTAAAAATTGGGTTATTCAAATGCTGTGTAAACTTTAACCCACCAAATTATAAAATTTTAAAATTAATGACATATATAAAAATAACTTTCAGTCAGTATTACCATGCATACATATACATTCATTTATATGTGTATTTCATTTTAATATGGAAGACAATTAAAAACCATATAAATTCGAATCTATTTTGGTTTGTGACTCCTCCACCTATTGTATCACTGTACAGTAAATAAATAAAAATTTCATATTTTATTTGTATAGCATAAGAATGCTAGTGAATACTAAACAATCGTCAACTTTTCAGTGACCTAAATTTAAAGAACAACCTTCCTTGGGGCAACATTCATATCATCTCCCAAAGTATTGTTATGGACATGTAGCTATGACATCAGGTTATTATATCTGATTCTAGTGAAACAGCCCATTGTAGCATCTCTCTGTTTCCTAATTCCTTATTCATTTATGTCAGTAAGGGCGACTCTTTGACTCTTGAAGCTATATGTCATGTATATTTGTATAGCATGCTAATCCTCTGTCAGGGTATCCCGGCCCTTTGCAGGAATTTTAGACAGCTGTCTGCCCAGTGGGGTTATTCAGAAAGCTAGGTCTTCAGCTTCGTGTGGATTCCGAGAAGGGATGACAAGGCTCTGATGTGGTGTCGCAGGTCATTCCATGTTTTGGGGGAGAAGAAGGAGAAGGCACGACATCCCGCTGCGGCTTTGTGGATGCAGGGTATGAGTGCTAGTGGGAGTTAGACCGAGCAGATGTGCCTGAGGGTTGGGTGGAAATGTATGCAGCTGTTGAGGTAGACAGAGCCAGTGCTGTGTAGTGTTTGTATATGTGTGTGTGAGCAGCTAGAACTGGGTGCGTTTGTGTATGGTGAGCCAGTGGAGTTCACTGATATGAGGGGTGATGTGGGTGCAGCATGTTAGGTTGAAGATGAGTCTTGCTGTAGCATTTTGCATGTTTTGGAGCCTGTTTAAGAGCTTCTTGGTGATTCCAGCATAGAGTACTGTGAGAAACTGGGTCTTTGGTTGAGTTAGGCTGTTTGACCCTGCTCATACAACAGCCACAATCCCTGTCAGGGTGAACCACCAAAGTCACTAAATTCACCTGTGTTTGACTCTCTGGCAGCTTGGCACTAAACAGTCAGGATTAGCCTAGAGACAATGTGTAAATATTTATGCAGCACACAAACAGTAGTAAAGTAAAAACCCAACACAAGACAAATCCCACACCCATTTAGAAAATTAGAGTACATTTTAATACATTAGTTGACACCAAAACAGAAAAAAATCCAATTAGTAGTAGCAGAGTTATGAATGTTTGAAAGTTAAGGTAAAAACTATTGCCTAAAAGATCAAAGTGCCAACTTTTGACATGTATTTGCACAAGACTGGGTCAAAGTTGAAAAATAGTCCGACTGCGATGGAATGTGGGTCGGATACAAAGAGTGGATTGGGCCCTTACTTTCGGACATGGAAGGAATTTTGAAAAAAATGTTCTGAGAGGGTAAAGTTCATTAGGGCAAAGCTGCAGGCATTATCGTTGGGAAGCTGCCGGATGAAACCACAGTGAAGATTTCTTCGTTCAGACTTAGGATCATATTTACAAGGAGCGTGCGCCGGTGTTGGCACACAGACATACACTAACAGGCCTCCAAGGGTTCATGCTAGCACAAACTAAGTCTCACAGGAAATGCAGCCACACATTCACCATGTTGCAAATGTGCCAGTTTTGGTGCCACACAACCCAATGTGTGCCAGTGCAGCTTGGAAACTCAGGGTGGTGCTGTATGGTCTGATATATGTACTACACTGCCCTTAGTAGGGCAGTGCAGTGCTGATAATTTCCTTGTTTCAGTGTACAGTGCACGATTTCTGAATTTCTGTGCCCTTGTGTCTGTCAACATAGCTAACCCAATACACTGTAATGTGCAGACAATGATGTCTTACATTGGCATGCACTCACTAATCAATCCATGGTAGTAGCCACTGAACAACAGTGACTAATATTGTCACATCCAAATCTGTGTGAATGAATGGGACCACAACATCTGCACCTGGTTACTAATTAAACATAATATATGTAATAAGGTTGAAATGGCAAGAATAGTCTGAAGCCAACACAATAGAGAAGTGTAAGATAAGTGTCTCCTCAATGGCATACTCACTCTCCATATCAGTAAATACTCACTATGTTCCTGGTATTACCAATAAAACGTTGTTCAATCAGTAAGTGTATCACACGTGCCAATATACTAGTATGTGTAGTACTGTGTCAGTCATATCAAAATGAAAGGGATTGTATGCTATCCAATGTCAGTGTAGGCCCCATTCTTGCGGAAATGTGTATAAGTCATTCCGTACGCATAACAGGCATGTACGTGAATGTGGGTCAATCAATCAACATGATCATGATCATTGACTGATTTTTCTTTTCCTGTCTTTTCAGCTGACCAAGGATATGGTCTGCAGCCATGGGTCATGACACCATTTGTACATCCCAAGACAGAGGCACAGTGCAACTGCAACCAAACACTGGGGAAGACCAGGGGTATTGTGGTGTGTACTTTTGATGTCCTCAAGTCTCGCTTTCGCTGCCTAGACATGTTGGTGGCAGATTGCTATACTTCCCTCCTATGGTGTGCAAAATAATCCTGGCATGCTGCATACTATACAATATATGTGTAAGGACTATTGTAGCAAGGGATGTGCCCCCAAAGGATGAGGCTGAGGATGAGGACAGAGGAGAAACTGAACAATCAATTCCTGGAACACGGAGACGCAACAGCATTGTTAAAAAATTCTTTACATACATTTTCAGTGTCCAGATGGACATGATTTTGATTTATGGACTGACGCCTGCAAAATGTAAATAAGTGTTTAAACGCTACTTTTGTGTCACCAATTCCATATCTCAATCACTGTAAACATCACACCACTCACAAATCCTCAACTAGATTAAGGTCTGTTCCAAAGGTATCTTGCTGGGTGTTACACTCACCCCATCACAACATCATCTTGACCCAAATCAGTATACATTCCATCACCATAAGGCAGGCGCATGTGCTTGGGGAAGACATACACCAAAAGAAATTAGCAATGTGAGACAGTGTGGGCATGCTGTGAGTATGTGTGCTGCTACAGTGTTCTGGTCGTCAGACATCCTACCACAATCCAAAGGGAGTGTAAATGTAGACATTGTGGAATGACTGCGTGTGTGTGTTGTACATCTAGCCATTTGTACTGCCTTGTACTCGTGGAGGCCAGTATAGTGAACTCATAGTCCAATGACTGTGAACAGATTGGGTACCTAAGACCAATGCTGGCGCACTTGTCCCACTAGGCAAGGATGCAACTGTTACCTGAAGGGATGAATGTGACTGTGTTGGTGTGTCACACTCTGATACAAACACTGATGTCACTCCTACAGCTCAATCTATGTTTGTTAGTAAAAATAGGACACAAAGAAATAAATAAAAAATAGATATATGTGCAGGTAAGACTACATGCAATATCACGTCAGCCAAGGTGGCATGCAATGATGCATTCTAGGTTAGAGTGGCATATTGTATCCGGAAATGCACTGATGACCATCTTATGTGCATGCCTACCCACATTCCAAGTTCACACAAGCCCTCTCTGTTGTCAAAAAATGTGATGCATGGCCATGGTAAATATATACCTACTTGAAAGTCATCACACTTCTTTTGACTACTCAAACTGGCCTTGTGATGACCTAGATATAGGCTAACAATTAAGGCAAACATTTTTCTGCAGGGATACTGTGCGTATGCCACACGTATTGTTCCAGACACCAAGCCGAGACAGTAGATGTGTATCCTACATTGTGATATGGTGGTTGTTGGGTATTTCTGTATGGTAATTGTTGTTTATATTAACATGTGCCATAGAGGTTTATCCCACATACCTTACATATCTAGGCATTCAATCTGTGACCACGATGCCACATACACTGTAGACTGGCAGAAGCAACCAGTGTATGCTATTCCCCGAATGTGTATTGCAACCATAACACATCCTATCTCAGGAATGCAGATAGTATGTTACAAAAGTTTTTGCCATAATCACGTATTGCAATGTGTATTAAATTTGCATAGGACCGCAATATCTGAGTATTTAAATAACTACTACACAGCTATGCGCGTCCAGCCAAGCATGATACACACTGTAGGACATATAAATAACATCAAGAATTCACAATATGACAGTGTATTTCACAGTCATATATTACGTGTCCCAGTGTCTGCACCATTAATGCAATAAGTCACACATATGTGTGCTGTTAACATACACATGCAACACATTCCAAGTCGTCAAGCATGTCAGGTCAGAAATCTTTAACCAAATAACTGATCCCAGGGAGTGTTTACCTGCATTGCACAATATACTACACTGTGCAACACACAATAGGTTAGTTGCATCAATATGCATTAGCCTTATGCATGATGCATTGCACCAGTCGTACCGTTCAGAAGCCACGCATCCAAGTGAATATGTAAAAAAGAAAGCAATGTGCATTGGGATTCATTGTATGAAAATCACGCATTGCCTAATTTGCCAAGGATGCGTCAGAAAAAAACGCTGCATTTGGAGAAAACGTGACACATCCACCCAGTGGATCTGCCAAGCTGCAAACCAGGAAGTGTGATGTTACTTTCACCTTGGCTTACAGTCTTTTTGTCTGTGCTGTCTGTTGGAGGTGTTTGTTGTTTGCTAGAGATATTGGTGCTGTTTTTTGGTCTTGTTGGTGTCTGTACTGTCCCTGTTGTGCCCTAAAAGTGTAATTTTTGTCTTGTAATTGTATTTTGTATTGTTTTAAGCAATGTACTGTTGGGCGTTTGTCTTCATAGGGGATTTTAGTTTTAGAGGTCAGGGGGCGTTTTGGGTTAAATTAGGTAGCATTTAAGGGTGTTTCGTTTGTGGAGGGATATGTCGGGAAGGGCAGATCCAGAAATCTGTTGGAGGAGGAGTTTGGTGGTTTCCTATGTCTGTGGCTCCTAGTACACTACCTTCCCAACACGATTGTCACAGGGGGTAGAGTGAGCCAGGGATACCCTACCTGAGAAAGGAAAGAAAGCTGGGAGAAGTCACGGGTGCATCTGAGCCGTGTCTTTGGTGTCGAAAGAACAGTCCATCAACTGAAGCACAGATGGGTTGATGTCAGCCGGGAGAAAGAGATAATTGATCATCTTGGCATGAAAGTTGGTGAGCCTTGGTAAGTACATATATACCATGAGCTTGTAGCTGTGTCTCTTTTGCGAAAACCTGTTATTGCTTTTATGACTGAAAGGGTCAGAAATATTTTTGGGCTAGTATGCCATGCTACAGGCCAACTCTGTTATGAAAAAAATCCCTGCCACAGAGGCATGTTCACAGTGGCCCAAACAGACTATGCAGTGCAGGGGAGACCCAGAGGTGCTTGGGGACCCATCCAGCACTATGCATGGAGTGTTGTCACCTGACCTGCCAAGACACTACGAACTCTAAACTGTGTGGGCCACCCTCCATGTCTGTTGCAAGGGAGCACACTCACATGTCATCATGTCACAGATTGGACAGGTTGTTTCGTGCACCCCTAACAAATTAACATACATGTTATTTTGAAAATGATCACTATTCTTTAATGAGCATGTGCAGAGAGAGCAATAGTGTACAATGTTTCCTTACTATGCAGAAGTAATATGTAATGAGCTAGTTGAAGACAACAAACAAGCATGGCTACTGTCTGATGTGTGTAGCATTGTTCAGAATGCGTATTGATGTAAGAATGTGCCAGCAAAATTGTTAACCTTGCAGAGTCTGGTCTGTCAATTCATTCTGTTTACATAGCCATCAAAGACAGTTACCCATGCACCATGTAACAGTGAGAGGTGGTTTGGAACTTGGTCTGCACTCTGTGCACATGAGATGTTATTTCCCTGATATAACCCATCGACACTGAAACATGGCATACTTATGTTCATCATTAAGCCATATCAACTTCGCCATGTACTGCATGTCTAATGTGCATACTTTAAGAGAACATTTGTGAAGTAAATGTACAGTGCTTCACATGTACACAATATACATGTTCTAAATTAATAGTGCAATGTACCATGTTTTTATCTTGTAGGTGGACCCGAACCATACACAGCTGCAGAGCTGGAAACATTCTGGGATCTCAGTGCTACCAGTGAGTGTCAGCTGAAAGTTTATTGTGCTCTGTAAGGATTGTGTGTGATTGTCCCTTGCAATCATTCACTTGCATTCCCCTCTTAGACCTCATTTATCATGATATGTGGGAACTGCCACCGTTATCTTGGGTACCTGAGCATCCCTTAGATACCTATATATCAATGACATGTGAGAAGGGGTAACAGAGGAGCAATGTCCAACATACCATGTTTTTTTGGGGTGTTTGATGGAAAGTCCATGTGAACCTGCCTTTGGATGGGTGAACTTCATTCTGCCTGTCTGATGCATAGTGCTAGTGTAGTAGTACCCCTGGCAATGTATGGTCATTTTCTATGGCAGGTCCGCACAGGATGTGAGGATTCTTACCTCAGTGCAGATAGAATTGGAATGACCAGATAAGGCAAATGTTACCAATCCACACATGGTAGTCCAGTTAAACGTCTGACACATGCCTCATATTCTTAATGACCTATAATCAATACATGACCATACCTTTCCAGTTTTTGTTTAAAGTAACACATGCATGTCTCCATTGTGTGGTCAGCATACATCCCATTACACAGTCCAACTACTGGTGGCATTACCCAAAGTGTCTCTCCCCAAAAAATGCCACCCTTGATTAAATTTAGGCAAATACATGCAAGGTGCAGCACAGGATACTCATACATATGAGAACTACAGCATTCACGCACACACTCATCACATGGATGTGGTTGAGTTTATGTGCATCAAGGTAACATTCCAAACTGTCTTGTATGGGTGAACACTAGGATATGGATAGGGGCGCATGCTATTGCTTGATTTTAGTTACATGGAGCATGTAATATGGTTTAGTGTATTTCTATGAATCAATATTGGAGACATGTCTAAGAGGCCAGTATGAAGGGAGGATAGCTAGCCACTCTACATCTATGCTTCAGCCCTCTTGCATGCTGCTTGAAACACCCCAGGGAGTAGCTAGGTTGACCATGTGTACCATTCCATGTGTACACAACGTTACATTTACAAATCTGTCTTAGTAATATTATGTGTACATGTATATTTAGACATACACTGTAATTTCATATCCCTACAATTCCGACACATGAGTACTTTTGCATTGTTACATTTGGAGAAGTATATGTTTCTAAAGAGTCTTTGTCATTTCTATATTACAAAATGAAATTTATTGTCAGGTCATGCCACATGTGATGTTTTTATTGACTTACACATATTATTGATTACAACATATACAGCTTCAACTTTGTCTGATACATATTTCCATTCTCTTGACACCTGTCGAGGAAAAGGCTTATGGGATCCATCTTGGGAGGTACTGCCACCTTAGGCATGTTTCATGGGCATACGGTAGGATGGGCTGGATGTATCTTGAGGGGCAGGTGGCCAGGACCTGGAGCTCAGGACCTCCAGGGCACCAAGAAGCAAACAAGGCAGGCACCAGCCAGGCAGCCAATGTACCCCATGGTGGGGTAGATGTAGCAGTTCCTCGCCCATCTTCAGCACTAACCACACAGGCACCACAGGCCCAGACACCAATCCCAGGACAGCTATCTGTGTTTGAGCAACAGGATCTGAATGACCTTACCTATCTCAAAAAATGAGTTGCGGGCATGGCACAGCAGATGGACATGATGATGAGGATGATAAACACTTTGCAGCAGTCCGTGGACCGGATTGCTGCCCAGATCTGGGGCTCAATTTTACTTCCTGCTTTTCCCTTATTTTACTATGTAGTTTTACAGATTTGTATATAGGCATAGCTCATCTACGGACCCTTCTCCTGCTGGAGCTGCAGCTTCACCAGCCGCTGCCCCACCCGCCAGAGCCGGACGCAACCACCTCAGATGCATCCTTCTCAACACCTGCTCCGTCCACAAGCACACCATCGAACTCTGGGACTTTCCAGACATCGCCTTTCTGACGGAGACCTAGATGAACCCATCCTCAGCACCTGACATCGCTATAGTCATCCCAGACGGCTACAAGATCACCCGCAGAGACCGCACCACCAGACCGGGAGGAGGGATCACCATCGTCCACAGGAACACCATCAGAATCTCGACCAACCCCAAAGACACCCTCAGCACCACCGAACACATGCACTTCCAGATCCACATCGATCCCAAGACCACCTTCAGAGGAACCCTCATCTATAGACCCACCAGACCTCGACCACAGTTCAGTGACTCCATTGCTGACGTCATCAGCCGCAAGCCTTTGCTTCTACAGACTACATCCTCCTCAGAGACCTGAACTTTCACCTCGAGAACACCAATGACAGCAACTCCACCGTCCTGCTTGCCAACCTCACCAACCTCGGACTCAAACAGCTCGTCACTTCACCCACCCACTCCGTCGGACACACGCTCGACCCCATCTTCTCCGCCAGCAGCCACGTCACCTTCAGCCACACCACCGAACGCCACTGGACCAACCACTGCTGCATCCACTTCATCTTCGAGAAACCCCCCACGCACCACCACCCGCAACGAATCCCCCGCTGCAGGTGGAACAAGGTCACCAACGACCAGCTGATCTCCGCCCGAGCCCCACCAGCCGACACCACTGATACAGCTGCACGCAATCTCATGCAATGGATTGACGACTACGCCAATACACTCACCCCGATCAAGAAACCCTCCTACAACCGCACCGTCAGAAAGGCAACCTGGTTCACCTCCAGACCTCCGAACAGAAGTGCTGAAAACTCGAGAAGAAGTGGCGCCACGAACAGACACCGGTCACACACAAGGCCCTCAAGAACGCCATCCGCATGCACCACCAGCTCATCCGGACCGCCAAGAGATCCTCCTTCAAGGAACGCATTGACAACAAAGAGCTCTTCAACATCGTGAAGGAACTCTCCAACCCCAGCTCCAGCACCAACGACATCCCACCTTCGCAAGACCTCTGCGACTCCCTAGCCACCTTCTTTCACCACAAGATCGCAGACATCCAAGACAGCTTCAACACAAAAACCCCACCAGCAGTCGCCAACACCTCAGACTCACCGCCCCTCAGCCACAACAACCTCCTGCTCTCCTGGACCCACGTCAATGACGATGATACCACCAAAGTCATGAACACCATTCACTCCGGCTCAGCATCCGACCCCTGCCCGCACCACATCTTCAACAAAGTGAGCTCCATCATCGCCCAACTCCGGATGATCATCAGCAGCTCCTTCGAGACCGCCACCTTCCCGGAAAGCTGGAAGCACACCGAGATCAACGCCATACTCAAGAAACCCAAGGCGGACCCAAAGGATCTAAAGAACTACCGGCCCATCTTCCTGCTCCCGTTCCCGGCGAAGGTCATCGAGAAAATCGTCAACAGGCAACTGACCCACTTCCTTGAGGAAAACAACACTCTGGACCTGTCCCAATCCAGTTTTCACAGCAACCACCGCACTGAGACCGCCCTCATCGCCGCCACTGACGACATCAGGACCCTGCTGGACAAAGGCAAAACCATGGCCCTATTCGTCCTGGACCTCTCGGCCGCCTTCGACTCTGTCTGCCACCACACCCTACGAACACACCTCTACGACGCAGGGATCCGCGACAAAGCCCTGGACTGGATCACCTCCTTCCTCAGCAGCAGAACCCAGACAGTCCGCCTCCCTCCTTTCTGATCTGAAGCCACCAAGACCATCTGCGGCGTTCCCCAAGGATCTTCCCTCAGCCTGACCCTCTTCAATGTCTACATGGCCACACTCGCCAACATCGTCCAATCTCACAGCCTCAACATCGTCTCATACATGGACAACACCAAGCTGATCCTCTCCCTCACCAAGGACCCCGCCACTGACAAAACCAACCTCCACAAAGGAATGAAGGCGGTCTCCAACTGGATGGAAAACAGTCACCTAAAACTGAACTCGGACAAGACGGAGGTCCTCATCCTCAGCTCCACCCCCTTCGCTTGGGACGACTCCTGGTGGCCGACCACACTGGGAGCAGCACTGACGCTCACCAACCACGCATGCAACCTGGGGTTCACCCTAGACTCTTCGCTCTCCATGAGCCAACAAGTCAACGCTGTCTCATCCTCCTGCTTCAACACCCTCTGCATGCTGCGCAAGATCTACAGGTGGATCCCCACCGAAACCAGAAGGACGGTCACCTAGGCCAGCAGCAGACTGGACTACGGCAATGCTCTCTAAGAAGGAGAACCACGGCCAATCTCCATAAAAGACTGCAACGCATACAGGACGCCTCCGCACGCCTCATCCTCGACATCCCCTGCCGCAGCTACATCACTGCCCACCTGAGAGATCTACACTGGCTCCCTGTCAACAAGAGGATCACCTTCAAGGTCCTCACCCACGCCCACAAAGCACTCCACAATGCTGGACCAGCATACCTCAATGAACGACTCACCTTCTACACCCCTAACCAACAGCTCCGCTTCATCGACCACGCCCTGGCCACCGTTCCACACATCCACAGGAAAACAACAGGCAGCAGATCATTCTCCTACCTCATCGCCAAGACCTGGAACACCCTCCCCATTCACTTACGGCAGACCAAGGACCTGCTGACCTTCAGGAGACACGTCAAGATCTGGCTGTTCAAGCAGTAGCATCTCCCCCCCAAGGCGCCTTGAGACCCTCGCGGGTGAGTAGCGCGCTATACAAATGTATTGATTGATTTGCATATGGCTGGGTCCAAACTGGGGTGGCAGGGTGAGCAAAATAACAATGGATTAAACACAGATCTGTGACTGGAGATGAATGTTTGCATTGTTCAGCATTCCATCCAACATCTGTTCTTTTTGCTTTTATTGAGATTGAGGCAGCTAGGACTTCCTCTAGGGTGCCTGCAATGGTCTCCATTCCCGCACCTCATTCAACATCTGACTCTGGACTTCTACTGCTTGGTGTTGAAATACAACCTGTGGCTCCTCAGAGTCCAGAGCTGGCCTTGAACTTACTGATGGGGTAGGTTTGGTTGTAGGCGGTTCCTCTGGAGACCAGATGCTGTCAGCTCATCCTACTCCCAGAAAAAGGTGAGACACTGTAATTCAGAATTTGCTGGAAGGTGTCATCTTCCACGGGGGGCAGGATGTCCTTGGAAGCATGTTGAACTTCCTGGACAGGAGGAGTTTCTCCCTCTGCAATAAAATGACGATATGTAAACGTTTTTCAATGCTAGATGTTGACAATAGTTATCTGGCCGACATACAGTACTTAAACTCATTCTCTTCCAACTCAACATTGATATGCGACTTGTATGTAGTAAGGGGAAGTAGCAATACATTTGCCTTTCAGATGGCAGCATCTTTGCATTGTTTACATTCCACTGTGTGACAAGGTGTTTGTTTGTGTCATACCACACTTTACAACACAGTAGCACAGCATGCTGGCCTGCCCTACCAGTGTGGATATGTTGAGTTGAGGTTCACATACAGCTTGGTAATTCGCACTTCTTTCCATGATGGCTATGTCTAAAAAAACTTTAATGTATTCACAGCACTGCTGTGCACATTGACCAACATTGTCCCAGGTCACCGGTGTACCTAGCATTGCCCGTGGCCACTACTCAGGTCACAGTTCCTGTAAGAGTAAACATTGTTTGTTGATGTATTCAACTCGATCTTGCCGTCAGCCTTACACATGCTACATCATTGCAGTCTGCCCTATTGTACTCTCTGGCATGCACATTGTACATTCATGTGTACAAGGTTCTTATTGATGATAAATCTACACTACACAGCTAGCAACCTGCTACACTGCCAAAATGTGTAAGAGCATGTACGTGCCATGGGCGTGCTATCTGTCTAAACAGTGGCCAGTGTGTGCGGACTCTGAGGGGATATACACAGTGAAACTAGGTAGATTGCTAACACTGAAGCTCAGCCCATTTCATCGTTGCCAGAGTTGATTATTTGATAAGTATCACACATCGTTAAACTCATCCTCACTCACTTGAATGTGTACCTGACTCCTCTGGCAATCCTCATTTAGATTCAGTGACTCTACTTGCTGACACACAGATGGAAGCCTGATCATACACCGACTCATGTGTGATGCCAAAGCCTACATTTACAATCAACACTTCGAATTGCTTAACATGGCTGTGTAAATTTGTGAGCTAAAACTTAAGACAAGTGAGTGGTTGGGAATGATGGCACACTGGCTATTAGGTTGTGACTATAGTGTTATAGTTTGAGACAAGGGTCTCTAGTATCAAGAGTGGAAGAGCCACCCTTACTTACTCAATCGGAAAAGGTCTATACAATTGTTCATCAGCTTTGAGCACCCTCCAAACAAATCCGCTGGTAGAGAACTTTATTTTCTTCATAGATCGAATCATCAATGCTCATATATTGCCACAGTGCCAATGCCACAATGTCAACACGTCTTTCGTCAGGGCTACTTGAGTTGTAGCTGACTTCTTCAGGACTGGAACCAAATTTCCGAAAGGTTGTACATCAATTCAGGGAGGAGTCTGTAACTCTAGTTATAGATCCTGTCATCAGAGGCGTAGCCAAGCCACTTATGCACCAGAAAATACAGGTGTAATAGTAAAGTATTTTAAGGAAACCGAAAAAGATATTGGTGCGTACAAAAGTGCAGGTGAAAACAGATGAAAAAAAGATGAATCCCCCAAATGAGCTTTCATCTCACATTCTTCCCATGTGTGTAAATATGCATAAGTAATGTGAACGGGATATTCATTGTGTTCACAACATGTGTCTGTGTATCACTGTTGTAAGTACACTGCCTCACTATTTTCGTAAAAACGTAATATTTTCAAAGTAAAGTACCACCATATCCATGTCTTACGTTATGTCAATGTCATAAGTAGACACCTATATTTTTTTGGGTCAAGTATCTATGTTGCTGTACAAATCAGAAAAATCAAGTATGACCATAAATATCCAGATATTCTTATCACAGTATCTACATAGATGCTGTAATATACAACCATACATCTAAACGAAATGGTAGTAAATCAGAAATACACCACCAACTTGTAGTGTATACAGATCCCAAAAAAACACACCTAAGTCTGGGCCCTCACAAAGTATAAGCACTCACCGTGAGCAGTGAATAGTCTATATTTTCACCACAATTAGTTGTAAAATATATGTACTCACTGTGAGCAGTTGATATCCTCGATTCCAGCCCCAATCTGTAAATGGACAGTACTAGCCAAGAATACATTGAGTATTAGGAAAAGGCAATATCACCCCTGAGTCCGCCCTCAACTTTACATATGAAACCCACAACGTAACCGTAGTCCAGTGTCTTCAAAATCAAAGAAGGACAGTAAGGCTATCATGATACACCATCATCTTGTAGTGTATACAGATCCCTAATAAACACACATAAGTCTGGGTCCTTACAAGTATGAACACTCATAGGGAGTAGCTTATATTCTCACCACAATAAGTTGTAAAGTATAAGTGCTCACCATGAGTAGTTGATGGCCTGAATGGGAGCCCCAATCAGTAAATAGATGGTACTAACAAGAATACATGGAGTATTAGAAAAAGGTAATATCATCCCGGAGTCTGTCCTCAACTCCAAATACAAAGTGATGTTTATAAAGTTTGCAATAGCCATCAGCTATATTCAATAATACGTGCCTGAGTAAGTAGCAGAAGTAATATCTCTACAGATTGTAAGTTCTAAAGGAGTGTGGACCTTGTAAATTGCTGCCTTATGCCCTCCTTCAAACATACATAACCAATCGTGCCAGAAGAAATGTCATGGAGGGATAAAGAAGGTATCAGTAGTATTTGGATCCCATGTATGGAAAGAAGAACCAAGAACTAAAACAAAGTATTTGTGAGCTACGTATCAGGCCAGACATGCACATGCTAGTATTTTTCATAATGCTTGATATGTACCTACACTGGTTTGCCACACAACTTTACACATATTTCACAGCCTGAAAACATGACAGATGCATGCCCATAGTTATGGCAACTGAGCTCATCCTGTAACTCCTAAATCCACTGTTTGTCATCCTCCTGCTTTGACACATGTAATGTATTTTATCGATCACTTGCTTCACCCCCGAGATATTCTATATACCAGGATTGAGAGTGTTGGCTACCATGGAAGGCTACACCCGCCAGGCGCGCATGCCCTTGCTAACAAGAGGGCAGAACATCTATCTCTGGTGCAGAGGATGCGCTGCCTCAACTACGCAGCCCATTCAGCACGCACACATGTGGTGGCTAATAAATTGGGCAGATTATTGGCCTGGTGGATCTGCCAGGAACAGGAGCACACCCCCATTTTGGAGCTGAGCTCGAAGATAGGCAAAATGCTCTACACCCAGGGTGAAATACATGATGAATTGACGCAGTACTATGCAGCTCTGTACCAATCAAAGGTGCTGCCAAGGCCCAGAAATTTTGTGGTATTCTTTTCCGTGCTCCCACTCATGGATGATCAGCGAGAGGAAGTGGATGAGCCGTAAACCTTAGCAGAGATACATAACAGTATAAGCACACTAGCTGCTGGCAAAACCCCAGGCCCAGACAGCCTCCGATCAGAGTTTTATAAAACGCACTCCTTTATGATAGCGCCTCGCTGTAAGGAAATGCCTCTTTGGCATGGTTACCCCCTGACTTTTTGCCTTTGCGGATGCCAAGTTATGATTTTAAAGTGTGCTGAGGCCTGCTAACCAGGCCCCAGCACCAGTGTTCTTTCCCTAAAACTGTACCTTTGTTTTCACAATTGGCACACCCTGGCATCCAGGTAAGTCCCTTGTAACTGGTACACCTGGTACCAAGGGCCCTGATGCTAGGGAAGGTCACTAAGGGCTGCAGCATGTCTTATGCCACCCTGGGGACCCCTCACTCAGCACAGACACACTGTTTGCCAGCTTGGGTGTGCTGGTGGGGAGAAAACGACTAAGTCAACATGGCACTCCCCTCAGGGTGCATGCCAGCCTCACACTGCCCATGGCATAGATAGGTTATCCCTCTAGCAGGCCTTACAGCCCTAAGGCAGGATGCACTATACCATAGGTGAGCGCATAGGTGCATGAGCACTATGCCCCTACAGTGTCTAAGCAAAACCTTAGACATTGTAAGTGCAGGGTAGCCATAAGAGTATATGGTCTGGGAGTCTGTCATACACGAACTCCACAGCACCATAATGGCTGCACTGAAAACTTGGAAGTTTGGTATCAAACGTCTCAGCACAATAAATGCACACTGATGCCAGTGTACATTTTATTGTGAAATACACCCCAGAGGGCATCTTAGAGATGCCCCCTGAAAACATACCCGACCTCCAGTGTGGGCTGACTAGTTTTGCCAGCCTGCCACACACCAGACATGTTGCTGGCCACATGGGGAGAGTGCCTTTGTCACTCAGTGGCTAGTGACAAAGCCTGTACTGGGTGGAGGGGCTTCTCACCTCCCCCTGCAGGAACGGTAACACCTGGCGGTGAGCCTCAAATGCTCACCCCCTTTTTTACAGCGCCACAGGGCATTCCAGCTAGTGGAGATGCCCGCCCCCTCCAGCCACGGCCCCACTTTTGGCGGCAAGGCCAGAGGAGATAATGAGAAAAACAAGGAGGAGTCACTGGCCAGTCAGGACAACCCCTAAGGTGTCCTGAGCTGAGGTGACTCTGACTTTTAGAAATCCTCCATCTTGCAGATGGAGGATTCCCCCAATAGGATTAGGGATGTGCCCCCCCCTCCCCTCAGGGAGGAGGCACAAAGAGGGTGTATCCTCCCTCAGGGCTAGTAGCCATTGGCCACTAACCCCCAGACCTAAACACACCCCTACATTGAGTATTTAGGGGCCCCCAGAACCAAGCAAGATAGATTCCTGCAACCTGAAGACGAAGAAGGACTGCTGACCTGAAAGCCCTGCAGAAGAAGACGGAGACACCAACTGCTTTGACCCCAGTCCTACCCGCCTGTCTCCCCACTTCAAGAAAAACTGCAACAGCGACGCGTCCCTCAGGGTCCAGCGACCTCTGAAGCCTCAGAGGACTATCCTGCATCTAATAGGACCAAGAACTCCAGAGGACAGCGGCCCTGTTCCACAAAGACTGAAACTTTGCAACAAAGAAGCAACTTTTAAAGACCACACGTTTCCCGTCGGAAGCGTGAGACTTTCCACTCTGCACCTGACGCCCCCGGCTCGACCTGCGGAGAACCAACACTACAGGGAGGACTCCCCAGTGACTTCGACCCTGTGAGTAGCCAGACTTGACCCCCCTCCCAGCGACGCCTGCAGAGGGAATCCAGAGGCTCCTCCTGACTGCGACTGCCTGCTTTCAAGAACCCAACGCCTGGTAAAGACACTGCACCCGCAACCCCCAGAACCTGAAGGATCCGACCTCCAGTGCAGGAGCGACCCCCAGGTGGCCCTCTCCCTTGCCCAGGTGGTGAATACCCCGAGGAGCCCCCCACTTGCCTGCCTGCTTCGCTGAAGAGACCCCTGGGTCTCCCATTGAAACCTATTGCAAACCCGATGCCTGTTTGCACTCTGCACCCGGCCGCCCCGTGCCGCTGAGGGTATACTTTTTGTGCTGACTTGTTTCCCCCCCGGTGCCCTACAAAACCCCCCTGGTCTGCCCTCCAAAGTCGCGGGTACTTACCTGCTGGCAGACTGGAACCGGGGCACCCCCTTCTCCATTGAAGCCTATGCGTTTTGGGCACCAATTTGACCTCTGCACCTGGCCGGCCCTGAGCTGCTGGTGTGGTAACTTTGGGGTTGCCCTGAACCCCCAACTGTGGGATACCTTGGACCTAACTTTGAACGCCGTAGGTGGTTTACTTACCTGCAAAACTAACCAATACTTACCTCCCCTAGGAACTGTTGAAAATTGCAGTGTGTCTAGTTTTAAAATAGCTTATTGCCATTTTTGACAAAACTATTCAAACATGCTATTTTCTTGATTCAAAGTTCCTATGATACCTAAGTGAAGTACCTTTCATTTGAAGTATTGATTGTAAATCTTGAACCTGTGGTTCTTAAAATAAACTAAGAAAATATATTTTTCTATATAAAAACCTATTGGCCTGGAAATGTCTTTGAGTGTGTGTTCCTCATTTATTGCCTGTGTGTGTACAGCAAATGCTTAACACTACCCTCTGATAAGCCTACTGCTCGACCACACTACCACAAAATAGAGCATTAGAATTATCTCTTTTTGCCACTATCTTACCTCTAAGGGGACTTGTGCATGCTATTTCTTACTTTGAAATAGTACATACAGAGCCAACTTCCTACACACGCCTGCTGCGGCTGTTTGAAGAAACTCTGTTGGCAGCATCCCTGACGGCATCCCAATGGGAGGCGTTGTTGATATCCCTTAATAAGCCCGGCTGTGGCTGTTTGAAGAAACTCTGTCGGCAGCATCCCTCATGGCATCCCAACAGGAGGTGCTGTTGATATCTCTTCCTAAGCCCGGCAAGAATCTGGCAAAGTTGTGGTTGTATAGACCTCTGGTGATGCTTAACACAGATAATAAAATTCTGGCTAAGGCATTGGCAATGCGGCTGTCGCCTCTGGTGCCTCATATGATCCACTCCGATGGCTTTGTGCCGGTACGCAGCACCTCTCTGAATAGGTGCCTGTTCCTGGTTATGAAATACTCTACACAGAGCTGGCTTGGAGCGGGCTGCCTGGTGTTGGACCTGGAGAAGGCCTTCAATTAATTGGAATGGCCCTTCTTATTTGAAGAGCTGCACCGGCTGGGTTTTGGCTCCGGCTTTTTAAGGCTAGTGAAATTGCTGTATACACATCCACAGTTTAGGGTCAAAATTGGCTCAACTATCTCAGAGCCGATTAGAGTGGGCAGGGGACTCAACAGGGCTGCCCCCTTCGACTGCTGCTGTTTTCACTGGCGATAGAGCCCCTGGTGGCAGAACTGCGCCAGCTGGGGGAGGCCTGGAGTATTCTGCCAGGAGACAGCCGGCATTCTGTATCCTTATATGCAGATGATGATTTCCTGTATTTTAGGGACATCTCTAATATTCCAGAGGAAGTTGCAGGTATACTGCAACGCATTGCTGCACTGTCGGGATTACGAGTCAATTGGACAAAGTCACGCCTCTTTCCTTTTAACCTCAATTGGCCAGACCCCAGCCTCACTCCATCAGGTGTACTCATTCCCCGGCAGGCCAGGACGTTCCGATACTTGGACATTAATGTCTATTATGCGGTGGAAGACATCTATGACGGAAACCTTAAGCGGGCGGTGACATCTATTCGTGCCCAAATTACTTTTTGGCAAACGCTGCCACTCTCTGTGATGGGGCGTGTAGCGCTCCTGAAGATGGTGGTCCTCCCCCGGCTGCCTTACTAGTTCTCCAATTTACCTGTATATATTCTGGCTAAATTCTTCATGGAACTGGAGTCCAGTATTAGGGAATCTATTTGGAATAAAAGCTGCTGTAGAGTGGCAGTGACCAAATTGTGCTCACCCCTGGAAAAGAGTGGCTTGGCGGTACCAAACACGGAGCAGTACTATTTGGCCTCCCACTTGCAGTGGGCTGGCAGGTGCCTTCCTGGACTCCAGCTATCAGACACTGCAGCGTTGACCCCGCCTTGGTTGCTATCTGAGGTGTCACATCTTTTTCACCAAGCACATCAACTAGGGCTCCAGACTTGCTCCTAGTGAGTGTGGCACATCACTATTACAGCAGGAGCCTGCGCCTCACGCATGTGGTCACTCCTTATGCACTAGCTCTGGTCTTCCTGGGCACACCGCATGGTGCGCAGCACACGACTTCGATGTAACTGGAGCCCTGGCACGCTGTTGGGCTGCATACACTAGGAGACTTATACACTGAGGGCACGCTAACCCCATTTGCTACACTAACAGAGGAGACAGGTTTGTCGCCGGGGCAGTTCTTACTGTATAACTCCAGGACAGCATTGCTGTCCCGCTGCTGGTGGGACATCTCCACCGAACTGCCAATGCACCTCTTGGTGCCGTACCTGCATGTTATTGATCAGGTAGACATTTAGTACGTTGGCTCACACATGCGCTCCAGACGCACACAGTTCACACCTGTGCCACACTGCGGGTTCGCTGGGAGGGTGACCAGGCCCTGTACAGATAAGGAATGGGAAGCTGCCCTGAAAAGCCACATCAACATTCCGCGCAATGCACGGTTCTGTCTGATTCAATTTTATATACTCCATAGAGCCTACCTCACGCTGGCAAAAATGAATCGGTATTTTCATCGCACGGATGCAGCCTGCTCTTGCTGCGCGTTGGTTGACACATTTTATGGTCCTGTCCCTCAATATGCTCTTATTGGCATGCAGTGTCGGCACAACTGTGGACCTGCATGACATGTCCACAGCTGACCACGTGGGAAGCATGGATCTTGGGTCTTTTCTCCAGAGCTAAAAAACACAAGGTTTCAACGAGATTCCTGGATTTGGGCCTTCTGATGGCTAAACAACTCATCGCCAGGAGATGGAAGTCTGCAGAACCCCTTTTGATAGAAGCATTGAAGAGATCGTTTATGGTATGGGCAGAGGCAGAGTGGGTGGCACTGCAGAGGCAGGATAGCGTGGGATTACATAAAATTCCCCTGGCGTCTAGCTGGGATGAGATGTTGCTAGAGCTTTGGGACCAAGAGCAAGGGCCTTATACGGGTGCTGTGAATGTGGAAGCTGCGCTGGTGGCAGAGGGTTGAGCTGGCTGAATGCAGTGGATTGATGTGGTCCCCCCGGGCAGCGTGTTTGGCCTTCTACCCCTTTGGGAGGGGTGCTCGGTTGAGCACGTTAGGAGGAGGCCTGAGGCTGCGCATTGCCGTGAGGCGATCAAGTGACTGGGTGACGAGGTAGGGATATGCAGGGGTGGCCGGGGACTGGATTCTGGATAAGGTTATTGTTGCGTTGTTGTATTGTATATGAGATTTATGCTGAATCTTAACTTATTTGATGTGCGGTGCGCGACAGTCGCCTGCCGAGCAGATGTACTGATGTATTATGTCTCCTATGCTGACAAGAATCTGGCAGTTCGGTGAAATGTGATGTTTTATAGTCCTAATGTATCACCACTTCAGCCCTAATTGTACATCTTAACCATCAACAGATGCAGGATTTACTGTCAATTAACATGATCGAAAAAATGTTACACCATGGGCGTTGCGATTCTATCTCCCAAACTGCGGTTGATGAATATGATTCGTATTTCTATTTCTCTATATAAAAAGAATAAAAAGATTCAAGCAAAAAAAATTGGGATATTAAAACCTATCCACTAGCCCATCTAGGGTGCTACCCTACCTCCCTGAAAACGAATTCTGGGAACCGACAACCCCTATTTCGTTGACTTGTTACTGAAGAACCTCACTGATATGACCAAGTCACCCTGTGATGGACCTAGCAAAGAAACCCAAGGGGTTACTGAAGTCTCTCCTCAAGATGCCCTTCTTACTCCTGATCCAGGGGTACTGGATAAATGGTTTATGGTGGCTCAACTGAATGACAAGATGCTACAGAATGCATGGCATAGTGCTAAGGAAACACAAGATTCTCCTAATCCTGTCTACCTCCGATTCACCATATAAAAGGGTTTGCTATATTGTGTCAGTAAACCAGATGAGACACCCCAGCTTTTAGTGCCTCTTCAGACTTCAGAGGCTAAGGTGATCATTATGAACCTGGTGGGAAATACGACCCCGCCGGCGGTAACTACCGCCAACAGACTGGCGGTCCTGACCACCATATAATGAAGCACATGAGAAGCAGCCAGCAGCCCAGCCACTCACCGCCATTGTGGGAGCGCCGTCGATGACGGCGGAGGCCATCTTCAGCCAGGCGGAAAGGCCCTACCCTCCCACCATATGATGAAACACCACACCACCATCAGTTCCGGGGCGGGAACCACTGCCATGCAAAGGTAGGCGGAAACAACTCATATAAAGAGAAACACTCACGGAAGGCACACGCAACACGCCGACGCCGACATGGAGCGAGAGTTGGAAATAATCCCAGTGCTTCTCCTTGCCATATATCCCCAGGACCGTGACTGCCGACGACGAAGGTAAGTACCGCAGCCTAGCACACATGGGAGGAAATGGCACAATTACACACCCACCTCACCCACACCGCAATGCACACCCAACCCCTCCCACCCCCCCAAGCCAAACAAACCCTAACAAAATGTACTCACCAGACACAAGCCAACAAATACCTGCACCAATGCACACACCTGTGCACACCACTCCCCCACAGTGAAACGCTGCACAATGGGTCAATATTACACCAACATGTCTGCTGGGCACTAAAATGTATTTTAAACAAATAATTATTAATGTCCAAACAAGGCCAGAGGCCAGTCCATATTGAAGTCCCTGAAGGGCAAATATAGCCCACACTTGACTCCTATGATGAAAAAAATCCTCCACTGAGAAGGGGCATCAGTGGGGCAGCCAGGCACCTCAGGGATCGGGCAGGGGGTGGCAGGGGTGGGGACTCAGGGTTGAAAGGGGTGTCTTGGGCCTAGGTTTTAGAGGTGGAGAGGGTTTGCGCTTGCCCTTGGAAGGAGGAGGAGTGGGCCTGGACCGAGGGGTGGCAGAGGGACCAGGGGCAACACCGGCTTTCTTCCTCCCTGGGGAAGGGACACTGGAATGGGAAGAGTGGACTAGGGAGGACTTTGAAGAGGAAGGAGTGGATTTGGGGTGGTCATGTTTAGGGACAAGACAGGGTGGGCCAGTGGGTTCAAACAGGTCAACACGGGAGAGGAAAAGCTTTCTAGGTGCAGTTGGAGGGGTTTGGGAGTGGAGGTTGAGGGAGTGGTGGCACGAGGTGTAGGTGTGCTGGACGTGGATGCAGGTGCCTGTTCAGTATGCTTATGTTTGGTGGATGTGTGTGGAGTAGAGGATGTCAGCTGTTGTGGTGACTGCTAGAATGGGGGCAGCAGCAGTGACTGAGGGTGCAGTGCATGTGGGTGTGCATGATGAGTTGACAAACGGAGGAGTGGGAGTGTGACACAGTGAGGGAAGTGGATGTTGGTGTGTCTGCTTTGGTATGTTGGGTATGTGCATGCATGTGGTGGGACATGTGGTGCTTGTGCGTCTCTTTGTGCTTCTTGTGTGTTGATTTGGGTGCATGGCTGTCTGTATGTTTGCTTGGGATGGGTGAAGAGAGTGGGGTGCTGGAATGGGTAGAGTTGGTGAGAGGGGGGACGGAGAGACCAGGGACACTGGCTGCCGTCAAAGGGGAGGCCAGAGCCTGAGAAGATCTCTATAGGCCAAACATGACACCGTGAATGCCTTGCACTTAGGCATTGCATTGCTGCAACTCAGATGCTAGCCCCTGGATGGCATTTACAATGGTTGTCTGACCTACAGACAGAGATGTTACTCAGGCGGTCAATAGGCTCCTCAGTGAGGGCAGCAGGGCTAACTGGGGCAGGAGAAGAGATGCCTGGGGCGAAGGAGATACCCACCCTCCTGGGTGAGTGGGCACGGGCAACTCGGTGGGAGCTACTGGGAGGGCAGTGATTTTATGGGGGGTGGCAGAAGATGGCAAAGAATGGGTGGGCCCAGTAGGGTCTGCCACCACCAGGAAGCTGCCATCAGAGGAGGTGTCTGAGTCACTACCTCCAGTGGTAGTTGCCTCCCCTGTGGGACTCCCCTCGCCCTCCAACCCACTGGGCCCCTCGGCACTGGTGAACTCTGCCTCCTGGGTCCTGTGGGCTGCAGCATCCCCACTCGCCGGTGCCTCAGCTCCCTCGCCAGATGATGCTAAAGCACACAAGGACACAGGAGCACAGGGGGGACAAAACAAGAAAGAAGTATGTCAATTCCAGCAAAAATGTACATGTTGGGACACATACACTCCCACCCATCTCAGGCACTAACCCTCAGCACAATATATGATAGGAATGTGCCCCTGACTGGTAGGCATGATCCCACAGTTCACTACATTACCATCCTGGCCCTCTACTCTGCCACACTTTGCAATGGGAAACAATGAGAGACAATGCCAAGACAACAAATCTGAAATCCATGAGGCTACATTAAAACCAATAGTCCAAACAGGGAACCCCTCACAGGCCTACATTCCCAGCCATATCTACCTAAGGACACTATCCCATGGACATAGTGGGGGGCAGGACTGCAGGACACACCTGTCTATGGGCATGGCACCACAATGCATTCACCCCATAGCACCTAACTATACTAATCATAGTAGCATCACAACAGTGTTGGTACTCACCCCTTGTGGCTGCTGTGCTGCCTTCTAGTGCTCATCTAAATCCGCCTCAGGTCCTTCCCCCGCTTCCTGCAGTGGGTGCTCCGCCGGTTGTAGACACCCAGGGTCCGCACTTTCTTGGCAATGGCTTGCCACAATCCTTTCGTCTGATGGGTGCTGACCTGCATGGGACACACAGAGTAAAGAAACAGATGTCAGTGTGGGTGCCCCATACACAAATGCCATGCCAGTTCATCCTGACATAGCCCATGGAGACATACATATAGACAATAGCCAACCTAAAAACTGCCAGACACACTACATGTAAGCATTCATACAGCCAACAAAATCACGTACAAGCATCCGCCACATTCACACACATTCAAGGAGGGCAAATAGCAACTCACCTGGTCCTCTGGTCGCTCGTACAGCTTTACATACAAGGGTAGGACCCCGTCCACCAGCTTCTCTAGCTCCTCTGTGATGAAGGCCGGGGCCCGTTCCCCTGTAGCACATGCCATCTCAAGGACCAGAGTCAGGACACAGCAGCACACGCAGTGGAGTTCTTCCCTACTCGAGGTGCAGGAGTCAAGTGGCAAGGACATGGCAAAATAGCGATATATACCGCAGTGGTGTGCACGGTCACCACCGACGGTGATCATGATTGGCCCTGCTTCCCATTGACAACAATGTTATCCAAAGACCAGGTGCACGACGGTGAACACCGCCTACTGCCATGTTGACTAACGCCAGCGGAATTAGGTCTCTTCCTGTAGAGCAGGGGGCTGCCATTTTGCATCCACAGCTCCTTCATAGTCTCGCTAGGGTCCTAGTCCATGGCTCCATTGCCCCTTCCCTTCGTCGAATACTGTTATAATTACAGGTCCTCCTCATAGAATCATGGTGGGAAGTGTGCCTACACTGTGATGCAATAAAACATACACACCTCATGACACGTTACCCTGACAGGATTATCACGTTCTTTGTGTCTGTGTGAGGGACAATTGTGTTGCATGTACAACATAAATAGAGGAACCTTGTTATGGAAGTGTATGTCCCAACTCAATGTGTCTCTCTTCCTCTCCCATAGGTACAGATCCATGTGGCGAGGGAGGGCCCGTCTCTTTACAGACCCCTGGTTGATCTGGCCACCATGGAGGAACGTCACATCATTAACAATTACCGCCAGAATCGAGCCACAATCCTGGAACTCTGTGCACAAATGGAGCCTGATCTGATGCCAGCTAATAGGAATCCCCATGCCATACCTATAACTGTGCAGGTACTATCTGAGCTACATTTTTTGGCCACAGGCTCAGTCCAAGTGACAGTGGGCATGGCAGCCGGTGTATCTCAGCCAGTGTTCAGCCACATCCTGTCTATTTTTTTTTATTCATTCGTGCAACACCTGCAAAGTTATGTCCAGTTTACCCAAAGGGCGGATCTCACCACCATCAAACCAGGATTTTATGCTTTGGCAAATATCCCCCATGTGATAGGTGCCATTGATGGTACCCACATAGCCCTCATACCCCCAAAAGTAAATGAACAGGTGTTCAGAAATTGTAAAAGCTTTCACTCCATTAATTACCAATTGGTGTGTCCTGCTGATCAGTACATTTCTCATGTCAATGCAAGGTTCCCAGGATCAGTCCATGATTCCTTTGTCCTGAGAAACAGCAATGTGCCACATATGATAGGACAACTACAGGGGGACAGAGCTTGGCTCATAGGTGAGTGTGTGTGGCACTGTATTAGTAACATACCTGACAGGCAGGCTGTATGCAAGTAGTAAGTGTGTGTTTTAACCCTCTTTCACTCACTTTTCCAGGGGATTCTGGCTACCCAAACATGCAGTGGCTGCTGACACCTGTGATAAATGCCAGGACAGATGCGGAACTCCATTATAATGAGGCACATGGTCGCACTAGGAGGGTGATTGAGCGGACCATAGGACTCCTGAAGGCAAGATTTTGTTGCCTGCATCTCTCTGGAGGATCCCTCTGCTATGTCCCTGACAAGGTGTGTCAGATAGTGGTGGCCTGCTGTATGCTGCACAATTTAGCTGTGAGGAAAGCTATCCCACTTCTGGAAGAGGAGGATGCTGTTCATCCACCCCTGCCACCTCAGAGGATTGATGAGAGTTATGGAGAAGAAGAGGGGGAAGACATCAACTCCAGAACCCAGCTAATCTGGCTATACTTCCAGTGACTCTCAGGTACATTTTCTATTATGTAAATGGGTTTACTGCATTGTTTCAGAGTGACTTATGGACTAAGCACCAACGCAGTGCTGTGTGTCCTTGGGTATGTTTCACTAAGGTGTTTTTGGGGAACCACGTGGGCACATTCCTCTATTGTAGTGTGTGTAATGTTACTAAGGACACCTCATAGTTATTTGTTTGCAGCGTTGATAGTGGTTAGAATCAACATCCCTCAGACAGTGTACTTGTCTGGAGTAGGTCTGCATGCTTCGTTATGAGACATCAGTGTTGTTTGGGCAGGGGCACACTATTCTTCTGGCATGTCATCATGTGTCTACACTCTGGTGATGGGTGCAGAAAACACTTTTCAGGTGCCAATCTACCTCACTGTATGATAGAAACTGTGCTAGGTCACATGTTGATAATATTATTGATTACCTAAGTGATACTTGTGCACTCTCCCCTATGTTGCAATTGGTGAATTGTGTGTGTCTGTACATCAGAAATGGAAATTGTGAAGTATTGTGTTTGAACAGTGCAATACTAATTTGTAACATTTACCTTGCACACAGATGCTGCTGTGGTGTCCCTTACCAGTGATGTGGCAACTTTATGAATGAAGGAACAGATGGGTGTTACAGCAATGGAATGTACAGTGTGACATACTTCAAACACTACAGTCTGTTAGACCCCCCTCCTGCAATAAATGTGGCATGATGGAAACAGGCTAATACCTACATAATAAAATTTGATGGCTTATATTAAATAAGGACAGATATTTTGTGTGTGCAAGTGTATTTATTTGAAGTTAATATATGCATGAGTGATAGGACTGTGGAAGGAAGTGGGCACATGCTGAACAATCTACTCCGGTACATTTCCACAGCTGTTGGTAGCACAGGTGCAGAGTCCATGGGGCCATTGGAAGATGGTGAAATGGCAGTGGCATGTCAACGAGGTAGGTCAGTTGCACACAAGGGAGACAGTTCAGGGCAGAGTCACTTCCTGGCGGTGGGCTTGTTCTCGGCTGGTGTTTCACTGGGATGTCTGGTTCTGAGGCCACATTTGCGAGGGGGAACCTGGGCTGCAGGGGAAGGGGTGCTTGTGTCATTTGAGTTTTCTGTCAGTGCTACCAGTCCACTAGCTGCTGTAGATGTAGATGACAGGGCAGTGTCCTGGCTGGTGGAAGGGGTCTGCAGGTGGGTGGAGGACTCAGGCTGGATGTTGGTCTGGCGCTGAAGCACCCCTGCAATGGAGGCCATGGTAGCAATGAGCTGTTTCCATTGCTCCATGGCTTCCTGGTGGTGTGATACCTGCAGCCTCTGATTCTCCTCCAACGTGGCAAGGATCTGGGCCATCCTGTCCTGGGAATGGTGGTATGCTCCCAGGACATCAGCAGTGGCCTCCTGGGCAGCAGCATCCCTCCTTGGGCCACCCCCCAGGGCCAGTGATACCCTCCCACTGGCCCTAGCTCATTTCTCTGTGTCCCCTGCACAGGTCCGGCAGTCCCACTTGCACTGGGCTCTTCATCATCCTGCCTGGTGGTGGGTGGAGACTCGGGCCCCTGTACAGGTGGGCGGGCAGTCCGTGGCCTGGAAACACTGGCGTGGGGGCATTGGGCCAGAGCTGATGCTGGTGGCTGAGTGGTAGGGGTGTCAGTGGTGTCCTGGGTGGGGCTTCAGGAGGGTGACTGTCCAGGACTGTGGGATGGCCCAGGGATTTCCTTTGTGTCCATACATCCCTCTGCACTCTCCTGAGTGGGGCCTTAATCTTCAGGTGGAGGACTGGCACTCCTTGACGTCTCCATCCGAGTGAGAGGGGTGGTGGTGCCTGTGTGTGAGAGAATAGAGATGTGGGTGTGCTGCACTTTCTGGTGCATAATGGTGTGTGTGTTTGTGTAGTGGCAGTGCTGTATGGGATACGGCATTGGCAGTACTGTCCCTTGGTCTCATAGGGGTAGTTTGGGTATTTGTCTGGGGGGTTGATTGCATTTGTCTTGTATGTCTCCTGTCTACTGCTCCCTATACAGTCATTGCCATATCCCTTGCAGCACTGGTCACCAGTAATTGGTGGTTAAATTCCCATGTAGTAGCATGCAGGGTCCCTTCGTGTTCTTTTTGATGCATTTAGTGAGGGGGTGGTGGTGCATTCTGGGTGTTGTACTGCTCCTGACATTACATGCAAGGGTTGGTGACTGTGCACAGGGGGCTGGATAGTGATTTGTATGGGGGTTTTGGGCATGCAGGAAACATGGATAGGAGTGTCTGGGTGTTGTGGGCTGGGTAGGGAATGGGGGCATGGTGGTAGTGAGAGGGATGGGGTGATACATGCATGACAGGTGTGGTGACTGTTAGGGTATTGTAGTTGACGTACCCGAGTTCAGTCCTCCAGGGAGTCCAGTGAGGCCTACTGGGTGCAGGAGAGCTAGGACCCTGTCCTCCCAGTCGGTGTATTCGGGGGGAGGAGGTGGAGGACCACCTCCAGTCTTCTGTACCGTGATGTGGTGTTGTGACGTCATGGAATGCACGTTCCACCGCAGGTCGTTCCATCCCTTCCTGATGTCATCCCTTGTGCATGGATGGTTTCCCACAGAGTTGACCTTGTTGACTATCCTCTGCCATACCTCCATCTTCTTGGCCAAGGGCGTCTGCTGCACCTGTGCCCCGAATAGCTGTGGCTCGACCCTGAGTATTTCGTACATCACGGTCCTTAGGTCCCTGTCGGTGAAGCAGGGGTGCTTAGGGGGTGGCATGGTGTGTGTTGTGGGTGGCATGTTATAGGTGAGTCGGTGACGGTGCTGTTGTATGGTTGGGTGTGTGGTATTTGATGGTGGGTGTGCAGTGTTTGAGTTTTAGTGTTGGTTTTGTGTGTGTGACTTGTTTGATGGTTAGTTCAGTGTATGCCTGTTGAGGTGTCAATATCTGTTGTGCTATTGGCAGTGCAAAGGATTGTGGGGTGTCTATGTGTGTGTTTTATAGTGGTGTGGGTGGGTGTGTGAGGTGTGTGGATGTGTGTCAGGTGTGTGCTTTTCACATTTGCCAATGTGTGCATTTGTTGTTGCCGAGTCCCATTCCTGACTGCGGCGGTCTCTACCGCTAATGGTCGTTCGACATTCACTGACCGCTGCGCTGATTTTTGCATCATTAATTGGTGTGCAGGGTTTGTATGCCTGGTGGTGGCGGGGGATATGTACTGCATTTCTGCCGTCATTGGCCCTGGCGGTGGGTGGAGGCTGTCAATTTTTTGGCAGTCTGTCTTTTTTGCATCGTTATACAGCGGTATGCAGTCCGCCGCCACTGGCGGTCTTTTGTCGTCCGTCAGCACAGCGGTTGGCGGTGTTTGCCGCCAAGATCATAATGAGGACCTATGTTCTATTTTTGGCACACCTAATGGCTGGCCATTGTGGTATGGAAAATACCAGCCAAGCCACCCTACAGTATAACATTTCTTTTGGCCAGGCATTTAGGCACAAGCAAAGCGATACTGCCAGGAATGCACCATATACCACAAGAAAAACCCATATATCCCCCCAGAGTACCCTTACAGCCCCTTCTTATCTTAGGGAAACCCTTTGGTAGAATAGGGATTGATCTTATAGGACCCTTACTATGCTCTACAAAAGGCTTTCAGTGTGTGTTGGCCATAGTGAATTATGCTACGAAGTATCCGGAGGCCAAATCTTTACGGATTATCTCTACCAAAGTCATTGCCCAACACCTAATAGAGGTATTTTCTCATATAGGGGTTTCCTACAGAAATCCTTACTGACGAGGGTATGCCCTTTGTCTCAAAATTGATGGGACACATATGTAAACAGCTCAGTATTAAACATCTGAAGACCTCCTTGTACCATCCCGAGAATGATGGTCTTGTGTAGAAATATAATGGAAGCCTCAAACTAACTCTTAAAAAACTGCTGTCTGGGGATGGCAAGACCTGCATTTACTTCCACTCCACTCTTTGTTTTCTGGAACCAAGTTCAAAGCAGTTTAGGGGTTTTACTCTTTGAGTTGCTTTTTGGCAGATGGCCTTGTACACTATTTGAAATCACAAAAGAGGTCTGGGAGAAAGATGCAGAGGACAAAGCAGAATCCCCCTTAGACTATACCAATCGTCTTAGATCTCGCATCAGCAAGTGGAGGGCTTTGGCTGAGGAAAATCTAGATGAAAAACAGGAATAACAAAAATACTTCTATGACTGAGGAACAAAATGGAGGGAGTACGCTGTGGGAGACTGGGTACTTATCTTCCTACTGACTTCCAAAACTAAGATGAAAGCACTGTGGCAGGACCCTTATGAAATCCCCAAAGGACTACCTACCAGTTATGTATTCCTAATAAAAAAGACAATTTACAACATAAATCTCTTGAAAAAGTGGTAAGGGCAAAGTGGTATAGACAGTGATATCCCTAGAAACATCAGGATATACAATAGGAAATACTAACATCAATAGCAGTTTTACTGAGGAGGAGAGGACCAGTCTTTTGGAGATACTCAAATCCTTTTCAGATGTCGAACTGGGCCAAACCACTTTGGCGTACACTCAATTCCTACCCAAGAAGGTGTTATAGTGAAACAATGACCCTACCTTGTCCCGGCAGCACACCGGTTAGCTCTTCAGGCAGAAATACAAAAACAAATGCTAAAGATCAGGGTCATAGTCCCTTCCAAAAGTACTTGGTGTTCCCCAATTGTTCTTGTGCCCAAACCTGATGGGAGTATACGATTTTGTATAGAACTTAGGGCTGTCAATAGGATCTCCCTTACCTAGGGTGGACGAATTGATCGAGAAGTTAGGAGATGCTCATTACATAACAACCATTGACCTAACCAAAGGTTATTGGCAGGTCCCCATGAATCCTAGTGAGCAAGAGAAAACAGCCTTTGCCACCCCTGACAGCCTGTATCATTTCACAGTCTTGTATTTCAGTCTCCACACTGCTCCAGCCACCTTCAAGAGGCTCATGAACACCCTAAGAACACCAAGGGTATTCATCAGCATACATGGATGATATTGTTGTACATAGTAGGACTTGGTTGAAACACATAAAACATATCTGGCTCATCTTGTCTGAGCTACAACAAGCCCATTTAAATATTGTGGGAAACTGGCACCCTGTTGCAGTACCCACCCACCGCACGTGCACACTTTTTGCCTGGTTTCTGGATGCATTTTGGCCTGGAGTGCACTGGGATCCTGCTAATCGGGTCCCCAGTGCCAGTGTTCTTTCCCTAAAATTGCAAAGATATTGAAATGATTGGCAACACCTTTAGCTGCCACTATAAGTCGCTAGTAAATGGTACTTAGGTACCCAGGGCATGGGGTACTAAGAGTAGGCCCCTGAGGGCAGCAGCATAGATTGTGTGACCCTCATGGGCCATGTATCTAGATTCACCCAGCACTGGCATTGCAGGCTGGGTGTTCAGGCGCAATCCTAAAATGCAAACTTGACATGGCACACAGTCTGTGTGCCCTGTCCACTACACACTGCATGCAAAGTAGGTAGGTCATCCCTCTGGCAGGCCTTCCAGCCCTAAGGCAGGGTGCACTATATTGTATGTATGGCCATAGATGCATGAACAATATACCCCTACTGTGTCCTTTTCAAACCTGGGGCATAGTAAGTGAACAGAACAGCCATTTTAAATGCATGTGCTGGACATTGGTCAGTATGAGTTTCACAGTTACATGATGGCTACTCTATGCCCGGGTTGTTTGGTATCAAACATCTCAGAATGATGAATCCAATCTAGTACAAGTATTGGAGGTGACACCTGCAAAGCTAACTAATACTGGCATGGTTGCTGGCTAGTCACAACCAGCCTGCCACCACCAAACAAGATTCAGGAACCCTGGGGTGAGAACTCATGCTGCCTGTGTCCCAGAAAAAAGTCCTTCCTGGGTGGAGGTGTCACACCTCCCTACTCCGCAATGTGCACTGCCCTTCTAGTGAGCTTGAAAGAGCTTTCCGCCTTTGAAACTCGAACCCCATGCCTTCTGCTAGTAGCAGATGGCCGCCCCGATTGCAAACCCCTAATTTTGGCGAGAGCAAGGGTGGGAAAATACACAAAGGACAGGAGAAGTGGCCACCACCAGCTTGCACTACCACTAAGGTGCTGCTTGCAAGGTGACTCCTCCATTTAATTTTTCTCCATCTTACATGGTAGGAAAATAGCCTATCAGGGATAGGGAAGTGACCACTGCCCACAGAAAGTGGTCACATACTGGCTGTAGCCACCATAAGGTAGATGCCCCATTTGTCACTACTAGGTACTCCCCTAAAAGCCCACTAAATACAGTATTTAGTGGGCACCCCTAGACCAAAGATTCAGATTCCAAGGACACAAGAAGACCAGCAACAAAGAAGATCCAAGGCTCGAGAACTGAAGCCCTGCTTTATCGAGAAAAAGACACCAAACCATGCCTGCTGCACCCATGACTTGACAGTCACCACTGAGGACTTCCTCAGACACCAGCCAAACTTTAAAAATCCCCAGAGGACCTCCACTCTTCTGAAAATCACAGAAGATCTCCCTCCAGAGTGAAGGCATCACTCTCCTGCAACCACGACCAAAAGACCAGTGAAGTCCAATTCACTGTCTGGCTGCTGACAAGGAACCAGATGCCACAGTCAGACCAAATTTCCCCCAACACACCATGAGGACAAAACCTTCAAGTGTGCCTAGATTGGTGACACTGTGATCTCCAGTGGCTGAACTGTGCAATAACCCTAGATACTGGTCACTCAGTGTCAGACACCAGGAAGGAAAGTCCACTCCGGACTCCAAAGGGACCACGAGGAAGCCCCGGTTGAGTGACTTCAGAAACCACCAGAACCACCCACCAGAGTGGCCTGCTGGCCTACAAGTGACTCTCAAAGTGACCTCCCTCCTGCTTCCTTTGCGCGCAGCTCTTGGCTCATCTATTTGCTCTGCACTCTGCCTCCCTGGGCCATTCACTGGAGAGCCAGCTGTGCTCTAAAGGTCCCCCACCCCTTGCAATCTCTACAGTCCAAGGAGACCCACCGGACTTACCTCGAAGTCCACCTGTGCATTGCTTTTCCAACTGGTCTCCCACAGTGGTCCTGCACCAGCTCCGATGAATTTTCAGCAGCTCTTCCCGCCAAAACCGGGAACCGCCAAACTCCTCTGGCTGGCCAGCAGGACTTCTCAATGGCCTTGACCTGAGAACAAAAAGAGACATTGGGAAACACATTGCCTGATTTTATATGCATTTTTTTATTTTTCTCACATTGATTCCTATGGTGCTTAATTACGCACAAAAAGGCTATTTTTGCTCAACTTTAAAAAATCATAACTTAAAAAATACTTACTCAATTTTCATGATCTTGGTCTTAAAAATTGTATAAAAATCTGAAGTATTTTTGTAAATTGGTCACAAGTTATTCATTCTAGATCTGGATGGGTGGGTCTTCCTCCTCAGGACACTCCTGCAGCTCCGTCCGCTGCTTTCTGGATGTCGAGTGACTTTTCTCCTCAATATAGCAGTGCGGTGTCCTGGGTGCATGTAGTACCATTTTACTAGGCACTTATAATAGATTAAATGTGCCGATCAGGTGTAGGCCTATTTTACCATGTTTTAGGGAGACAGCACAATAGCACTGTTTAGCAGTGGTAAAGTGCACAGAGGTGCTAATGCCAGCAAAAAGGAATTCAGAAAACAGGAGGGGTGAATGGGAAACGTTTGGGGAAAGACCACACAAAGGATAAAAAAATGTATCACTGACCATACTCATTCCTCTATTCTTTTATTAGAAATCTGAAGAAATGCTCAAGCCTCTCACACACTCAGTACAATCAAGCCAAAATCACAATATCAACAGCTAACAGCATCCATAACTAATCCAAGTTCTCCTGTCATGTTCAAACTGAATCAACAAAGTAAAGTAACCAGGTGTGTAAACTTAGCCAAACCTTGTAGAGATACCAGAATTAAAGCAGAGGAAGAGAGAACCAGTAGCTTATCCCCCAAGATCTCTTCCACCGTGACCCCCATCATTTTATTAAATTTATATGGCATGCTTGTCCATTATAGACACTTACCTTACAACTTTTCTGCTGTACCAGTTCTGAATGTGAATGGAGTTTGTACTAATGCAATGTCCTAATACTGAAGCATGTGCTTTTTGTGATTAAAGTGTTGGGAAGTGTTACTAGCACAATGGCCCTCATTACAACCCTGGCAGTCTGTGATAAAGCGGCGGTATCACCGCCAACAGGCCGGCGGTCAAAAAAATGGAATTATGACCACGGCTGAAACCACCAACGGTAGGAACAAGCACCGCAGCAGTAACCACCAACAGCCAGGCGGAAGACAATGTACCGCCCACACTATTACAACAAGCCAATATGCCAGCCTTTACGGGGGCGGTAACAACGCCATCAAAAACACGGCGGAAACAGTACACAGAAGGGAAACGACTCACCTCTCGACACTAAAGGAAGAACCACGACGCCATGGATGCCGAACTGCAGATCTTCCCCATGCTGGTTTACCTCCTCCTACACCAGGAACATGAACGGCGGCGAAGACGACCACGGTGAGTACCGCACCTAGCACACAAGGGAAGGGGGAGGAAAAAGAGAGTGACATACACGCGCAACACCCCCACCAACATACACACAAACAGATGCAACAACAGTACATATCTACCACGTACCCCTCAGGAATAACGCAAGGACAAAAGGAAGTGAGTAAAGTCAGCGTAATATTATACATTTCAAGAAATACATCCTCAAAGCACAAAACAGTATCTACAATATATACAAATGGAGGGACACTGCCCAGTCCAAAATGTCCGTGGCTCACAAGGCCATATCACATAGGCCACGGCCACATCTTACTCCTGCCTCAATACAGAGAGAACACTGCTGGGGCATCAGGTCAAAAATACACAGGCACCTCAGGTGGAAGGGGAAGGGGTCCAGGCGTGCAGAGCTGCTGTCATCACTGTGGGCCTCTTCTGGGGTGGGGGGAGCTGAATGTTGCTGGCACCTTCTCCCCAGTGAGGTGTGGGGGTCCTGTACGGATATAAATGCAGTGTTATTGTTTCTGCATGTGCCATTTTGTGCATGGGTGTGTTGCCCTCCATGGTTGTTATTGCCCTGGCAGCTTAGCCTTCTGTGAGTTGTGATTTGGTGGGCTAGGTGATTGTCTCAAGTGTGCATGCTTTGGTGATGGGTGTCCATGCAGGTCTGTGATGGGTGTCCATGCATTGGGGTTGCATGCAGGGCTTGGTTATGGGAGGGGTGGGTTGTGACGGTGGTGTCTGTGTGAGGTGGTGGAGTGATGGGAGTGAGGTTGAGGGTGGGGGTATGTGATGGGATGCAGGTGGGGGGGTGAAAGTAGTAAAGATTTGACTTACCAGAGTCCAGTCCTCCTGCTGCTCCTGCCAGGCCCTCAGGATGCATGATCGCAAAGACTTGCTCCACCCATGTTGTTAGTGGTGGGGAGAAGGAGGGGACCCACCGCCAGCCCTCTGTACTGCTATCTGGTGTCTTGCAACCACGGAACGCACCTTCCCCCGTAGGTTGTTCCACCTTTTCCTGGTGTCATCCCTTGTTCTGGGGTGCTGTCCCACGGTGTTGACCCTGTCCACGACTCTCCGCCACAGCCCCATCTTCCTTGCAATGGATGTCTGCTGCACCTGTGATTCGAATAACTGTGGCTCTACCTGGATGATTTCCTTCACCATGACCCTTAGCTCCTCCTCAGAGAACCTGGGGTGTCTTTGTGGTGCCATGGGTGTAGTGTGTGTGGTGTGTGTGAGGGTGTGTGGGGTGATGTGTTTGAGTGTATGCTGTGAGATGCGTGGATGGGTGAAGGTGTTCTGTGACTCTGGTTCTGTGGGTGCTCCTGACGTGTCTCTCTCTGGTAAAGGGTTGTGGGTAATGTGGGTGTGTGTTTTATAGTGGTGTGCGTTTGGTGTGTGAATGGGTGTCAGGTGTGTGTAGTTTGAATTGTCCAATGTGGTGTTGTTTTGTATGTGTGTGTGTATTTTGAGCGTGGCGGTATGTACCGCCTATGGTTTACCGCGGTTGAATGTCCGCTGCAGTGATTTGTGGGTTATAATGCTGTGGGCGTATTTCTGTTGGCGTAACGGTGTGGGTTTTGCTACTGCCATCATTTTATCACTGACCTTTGGTCTGGCGGACTTGTGTGTGTGTCTGTATGGTGGTGGATTTCTATGTGTGGGCATAATACGGTTGGCGGTATACCGCCGCGGTCGCGGATTGTTGGCGGCAGTCAGCATGGCGGTAAGCAGCACTTACCGCCAATGTCATAATGAGGGCCAATGTGTCCTAAAAGGAACCAATGTCACATTACATTTCCATTGATCATTTGGAGTACAATCCTATGGCTCTGAAGTTTCTGTTAAATCACATTCAAATCTCACCAGTGCTACAAGCCACAAATACGTAGAAGTACACACTTTTTTGAACACTTTTTCCCATAATCCCCTGTTTAAGAAGGATGTTCAGAAAGGAGTTTGATGGTAGAATAGTGGCAGGAGCCCTTGTTAGATGGTAAGGTCTTCATACGAAAGTCTGAACCAATCAGATAGCAGGTAAGTTCTTCATTTTATGTTAGGCTCTTAGGTTACAGCAACAGCAGTTAGGTCCTGTCAATGCTCCATCCTCCCTCAACTCCCTATGTTCTAGCATCCTCTACAGACCAGCACCAACATTCTATTTCATCATTCACTATCAGAATTTCACTCTCAGTGTTCCACACACTAGCTCAGACACAGAGAATGGAAACACACAGGATACTACAACCTCCTTCTATAAACTACAGGGACATTCATTTCCCATCGCTCAGTCTCCAACATATCTAGCTTACACATTCACCCAACAACAACTTGTAAAACCCCTCTAGACCCATGTGTAGTGAATCCTAGTTTGTTTTATTGGGAAACTGGAGTTAGCTTAGCCTTTGGCTTGCAGACCCATGTCCCAGTCACCTAGTGACTTTTACCCTACTTAGCTTGCTCTGTTGTAGTGCATTTATTTAATTCTATCTTTTAAGATGGCTGCCTTATTTCTAGTTAGGCTAATGTTTTAGATTCACGTTATCAGTGCCACTGCGCTAAGGCGTCAATATCAAGCGACAAATATAAACAAACTGTTCACACTAGGTACTTTCCCTCTTCACGCCTGCGAGGGAATTGTTTACATAAATTGCCGTCCCAAGCATGTCTTATCTATTGTTTGGGAACAGAGCTACATCAGGGGTCCAAGCACATCTGCATAAATGCACCTCATTTAGACAGATAGTCAGAGGGATTTCAACCAGATTGCATCGCTTCTATCGATGCTGCACTTCACCTTGACGCTGACCCAGCCTTCGTGTCCCTACGAAGTCTGAGCTAGAGACCTCATTACAAGGTAATGAGGGTGGGGGAGCTCTTCTCATGGACATGGCATTGGCAGATTATGTTTAACACACCTAGCTCTCTTTTAGGATAGAGATTAGGTACATGACATTGGGGTATTAGGACACATTTCATATCTCATGTCACTTCATGTCATTCCATGATATTGCAAGATGGTGGGGGTCTTTGTACTAATTACTCTTGTCTTTACCATTCTGTTTCTTCCATTATTCATTATCATAATCATCACAGTCCATGCAACTTATCGTAGATTGCAGTTCTGTTAAATAAAACCTTACTGCATCTTCATTGCCTGTGTTTGATTGAGAAATGTTGTTCATATGACAAAAGGGGTAATCTCCGTTTAACCACAACACTCCCTGAGATGTCACACTCCTGAGTCCATGCGTAAAGGCTGCCACAAATCACCTTTTACTGTGTGGGTTTTTGGTGAGGTGCTGCTTGTGAGCCGGGAGGGCTGGGACGACAGTTGTGACTTGTTGTAGGATAGGCGTAGTCGCCTACAAACGTAAGTACTGTCATCTTTAAATCAGAAGTCTTGCCTACTGCAAGAGTCAAACTACGACACATGTAGCTACACAAAGACAACAAATAGCGGACACAGAAACTCTACAATGGGTCAAGACATGAGGCTTCCTACACCTCATGTCAAACAAAGCAATGAGGCAACAAGAAAGTTGTACTACCATTGCACGATGGTCCAAGATGTGTCATTTTTGCAACCTCCTCGGACATGAGTCCTACCACCACATGTTGGCACACTCACACTGACACCTTAGAACATTTACACATGCATGACATGTAGGCATGGATGCTCAGTCACATAACAGGTAGGGTAGGGAATGCACCAGCTTCCTACAAAACGTGTTTCACCATCATTCATAAGTCTAAACATTCAAGGCAGAAACAAAAGAAAAATGGAAAGTTTAACATACATCATCTTAACTCAAAAATCCCTCAACCAGACTCCAGCAAAAACTTGACATTACAACTAGACTTATATATCTGCATGTCCACAGATATCCACTTAACATTACTAAACAAGACAGGTGACACAGACACGATTTACACTTTCTTCATCTTCCACTTTCAACACACAAAAATTAAAAAGGACAATGTGCTCAACTAACCACACAGTCACACAAAAAAGTGCAGCTCAGCTGTCCAACACACCCAACACCCTGTCACAAGCTGTTGAAAAACACCTCCAAGTGCGAAGCCGAAGAAAGCACTTAATCTGCACCCAGAACTATGATCTCTGAAAACGACACCAGAAAAAAGTTGGGACAACTTCTGAACACAATGATGACAGCCTCCAGAACACATACTAAAAGATTATTGACACAAAACAAGTGAGCACTAAAGCAGTCCAGCAATACCACCATAACGCCAGACTATGTCAACAGGTAAAGAAGTGCTCACCTTAGGCACACTAAAAGTACATTAAACACTATTATTTAACACACAATACTGACCAACTCCATTATAGTCAAACTGAAAGAAATGCAACACAAAAACAATGACAAACACACTCCACTCCTGTATAACACACCTGTCAAGTCTTCCCTTCATACAGAATGACAACCAGGCAAAACTTATGGCTATCTACCTCAATGCCACGGGGAACTACACTTTCCCAATTTTTCTACTGGGTGCTTTCCTTTGCAAACTTTCGCAACCTAGTGCTTCACTTCTCCCATATCCCAACCATGGTGTACTCCCTCTTGCAAAATCTTATAATAAGGTATTACTCTTTCCCAACTCAGCATAGCACAGTGTTCTCCCCATGCCACCTCTTTAACAGGGGACTAAACTTACCCTTTGCATATACCCTGCATACAACCTCCTGTGACAGGTTGCTATTATTCCCCTCCTTTGCATAACATGGGGTACTCACCCATACTCAAAACAGAAGAAGAGCAAGTCTTTTCAACCAAAGGGACAGAGACTCTAATGACATACAAGAGAAAGGACAACCACGATATAAATCAATGCACAACCATATGGTAAAAACCCAATTAATCAAATGTTGTGTACTGTGTAAACTACAAGCAACCAACTTATAAAACTTCTTGTGCAAGGTTCCATTTTTCTCCCATGTATACTTTTATGACTTTGACTTAGATTTCTTTCAGATTGCTGACAATTTCAAGCAGGACAGATTTAAAATGAGAAATAAAAACAAACACAATGATTTTTTTAAAATAAATGTTGGCTCAACCAAGAGCTTAGAACAGACATGATGCCAACACAAAGGGCGTGATTTCGATCTTGGCACTGTTACCGCAATGTCACATCAGCAGTGGACCTTAAAAGACCATTAAGTCGACGGCGTTCTGCTCACCGTATTTAGATGCTATGGTCATACAGCTGGTGTGCTGGTGGCAGTTTTCTGAAGGAGGGGACGGCGGCAGGACCAAGTGGACTTCGTACAATGGCAGTGGCTATGGAATTGAGGTAAGTGACACCCACACACACTGTACCTTCACCATGTATCCCCCAGCACTACACAACACACTACATACACACCATCATCCATGACAATTCCAACACAACACAACCTGTACATGCCAAAAACACACATAGACATACATCAATGAGACAGGACACACACTCCATTGACACCATTGACACTGCAACCACACACAACATATCCACAACAACCAACACAACTACACATTCAGATACACAAACACACACACAACTCACAACTACACACTTAGCAACAATGTCCGCCACACAACAGCAATATTCACCTGGATGTGGACGGTAACACAACATACACAACACCATTGGTCTCACATGCAAGTGGCACTCATAGAGGCACAGCCACATCACCCACTCCAGCTTCCACCACCTCGACCAGCCAATGCGCACAAACACACACACTGACTCACATAAACAACAGATAGCACAAACCTACCCATACAGGTCCTCTTGCAATACGCACACATGGACAACGCTGACCAGTGTGAGTTTGCCGTCTTTGTGCTGCCAGCATTCATGATGACACCACAATGACAGTTGTGTATATGTGCGATATGTTGTGCCAGTATGTCCCCAGCCATGTGTGACATAATTGTCTCCCGACACATGCATGTCAAAGGGATTTACAAAATGACTGTGACATGTATATGCCTGAAGTTGTCCCGACCTCCTGTGCAGTTCCCACACAACGTACCTTGGCAATGCAGGTTCCCTAGCTTTAAGTCCAGTGACTGGGGTGGGGCATGGGTTGTGTCATCCCCGTGGGTAGGTGGCAGCAGTGATGGCAGGTGGCAGGTGTTTTCTAGTCGAAGACAGAGGTGGAATGGGGAAAAAAGGTAGGTTTTCACCCCTTTACCCACAATCCGAAGTTTTTGTCGGACTGCCACTTTTTTCTTGGTGGGAAGGCACATCTAAAACTGGTGGCTGGGGTCCTGCCAGCATCCACTTTTCCCTCTTCTGCCATTGATGCGGGCGGTGTGTCTTGGTGGAGATGGTAGTTCAAATGCAGCTTTTGTCTATTTTTGTCTATGGGACCTCCAACATCTAAATATAGCGGGCAGACTATCACGGCAGTAGATGGGTTTTCATTCAAAAAGTCGACGGCGGGACTGTTACTGCCAACTTCTAAATAAGGCCCAAAGTCAGTGAAGTCGATGGGACAAATTACTGCAGAATTAACATCAGCAATAAATGTTTCATCACTATATAGTATATTTGAGGATTTAGCAATTGGTCTAAATCATAAACAGGTCACAAGTAGTGCGAATGGGCAGCTGGGCAGCCCAAATCAATACTAAGAGTAAATGGAAACCTGCAACAATAGTTGGCAATAGAGGAACATTCAGCTCATAAGTGGTTGGTGTAAGTCAGTTACAAATCATAATTCCTACTTCTGCCAGATAAATAATAGGCGCAGCATATGTAGCTGCAGTGCAAGCTTCTCCCACATAGCATGGATAAAATATTTGAAGCTGGAGCAGTGCAAGCTTGCCTGACACAGCACAGGAGACAGCAGTGCAAGCTTCCCTAATCTTGGCAGAAGTACACGTTCTCCTCACACACACTGTTGGGATGGGAATGGCCCTTGTGTGGTGTATGGTTGTGGTCCTTTGCCCTGAGTGCCCAAGTATGTCTTTCTGGTATCCTGGTTTTTGATTTTGGCCCTGGTGTCACACTAATCTTGTGGATGAACAGAGGCGTAGGGTTGTCAGTTTAGTGAGGTCTTGACTCTGTCCTCTACTATGGAATGGAGCACCAAACGCACCCCCATGTACAGAGTGGCCTTTTCTGGAGCCAAGGACTGCTGATTAATCTCCCTCAAATAATGCAATTTAATGGATGGTTGGGGTGAAAGTTGTGCAAGGTGAAGAGGATCCCTCTTTGTGTGCCTCTGTTGCGGGTGTTCAAGGCTAGCGATAACTCTGCTGTGAAAACCATTACTTTAAAAATAGCTCATGTCTGGAGGGGACATTTGAAAGGAGAACCATCCCTAAAAGTGCAGAGAGTGGATACACATCTCCTCTCTGCTACTTCTATATAAAAATGGAACCCCACTACCCCATTTGCTGTTCCAGTTTCTAATGTTCAACCACAACTAGTGTCTGCAGACAGCGAGGAGCTTCCAAGAGGTGGGAGTACATCACCTGAGTCTACCTCTTGCTGTAATAACTGTATGTCTAACCTGAAGCGCATCTGAGCCAAAATAACACCACTACCTGAATCCCAGGGGAGACTTGCTTAGACCACATAAAAAAGGAGACCAGGGAAAGATAGAAGAGCTCACCAACATCAGCACCCGGGACAATGTACATTGCATATGTATGATTTGTAGTATTTCATTCTAGTGTGCATTAGGCTGCTTTTTTTTCTTGAACATCAAACACTGGTTTGGACAATACATTATTACACTGTTGTGTGATTGTTAACTCTTGAGTTCAAGAACCTCTACAATACCTCCATGAGAAGCCTCTGACTGTCCACCATCACTACTACTTCAAGTCAAGTGCTGAAGGGTTTGTATAGTAGGACTAACAACCTCAAATCCCACAGTTGAGACCCATTAGCCCCTGTCTGCCCGAGGCTCCCTCTCCAAAAGGGGTCTGACACACACACACACAGATATCCAAGAGGTCTTGTGGTCACTCACCCTTCAACTTCCCATGCTCTCTCTCTTGCAGTGTTCCCTCCATCACCTTCCCCTGTACTTCACACACAAATACACTCACTGGTTCTGCTGCAGACCTGGAGTATGGTCTGTTTCTGATGGCTCTGAGACAAGGTAGGTTGCAGGAGAACAAGGGGGTCTAGCTGGAGCCAGGCAGGCCCAGTGAGTGCATTAGAGGCCAAGTTGATATGGGTAACCCGCTGCTGACACTCCAGTTATAGGGCACTATAGGTGTTAGAAAGGGGATTTTTCGTTAGTGTGGATAGTAGTAATATCACTAGTCTTGTTAGGTCCAGTAATTCAGTAGTTTCAACCCGAGTTTGACCCCTGGTAGCTATGGCACAGAGCATGCAGGCTTAATTTAAGAAAATGTGTAAAGCATTTAAAAGTAGCAAAAGAGTTAAAAAGTCCAAAACACAACACAATACAATTCTTACTCTAAATGTATACAAATTGAGAATATTTAATGAGCAAAATGACATAGAATGACAAAAGTACAATGCAGGGAACCAGAGATATGAATTTTTAACATTATAAATAAAAATAGTGCCAAAAACCACAAAAGGCCAACCACGCTACACCAAAACAAGGGTAAGGTTTGAGGCCAACTGCGATGTAGCATGGGTCGATACACAGGTTCAATTAGTCCCGTTCGGAAAGTTACCTCACACTTTTGAGAAGGTAGAGTCTTCAACAGGCCAAGGCTGCAGATTGGATCTAAATACAGCCCCGTCCACGACGGGTTGACGAAGGACAAGGTCTCCTTGAAGTTGTTGATGAATGTGGGAAAAGCACAGAGCAGGAAAAGCACAGAGTTGGTGCACAGGAAGTCGATATCTAGCCCAGTGACGATTTCTATATTAGGACATAGGACCAGATATATAATGCATTTTTCCAGTCACAAACAGCCCTATTCCTGACCGTAAAAATGCCTTTTCTAATGTACAAATTGCAAAATGTGATTCTGCAACTTCTTATCAAATTGCAATATTCATTTTCCATTCGGTATTTGGAAGGGGCATGCTTTTGGCGTCCCTTCCATATACCTAACTGGTATGATATGTATTACTGTTCTGCAACTGAATTCTGGTTGCAAAACAGGAATACTTTACCACCATTTTAAAAGTGGTTGTAACACATTTGCAAATGGATCTGAGATTGCTGCAAAAATATTTTTAAGAGCAGGCAGTGTTTGTACAAACCACTGCCTACCCTTAAAAAATTAAACTTCAATGTTTCATTGTTTTCTTTTTAAATAAATCCCATTTTCCTTTAAGGAAATCTGGCTGCAGTTACCCTCCACTCCCTCCTAACCCCCCACACTTATTGCCTGGTTTTTAAATGCAACTTTGACTGCAATGGACTGGGTTCCTGCTAACCAGGTCTCCATGCCAGTGTTCCTTCCCGAAAACAAAGACACCGGGTCACTTGATCTCCAAATGACCAGGCCCTTCAGCCCCCTATAAGCCCCTAGTAAATGGTACCCCTAGTATCTAGGCCATGGGTACTGAAGAGGACCCCTCAGAGCTGCAGCACAACTTGTGCCACTCTGAGGGACCCAGCACCACCTTGCGCACACTACCATTGCAGGCTGCGGAACAAGGTGCTCCCAAAATTAAAAATACAACATGGTACACAGCCTGTGTGCCATGTCCCCTAACAAAGCATGCAATATATGTAAGTCACCGCCTCTAGAAGGCCTTACAACCCTAAGGCAGGGTGCATTATATTACATGTGAGGGCATATATGCATGAGCAGATATACCCTTGCTATGCCTCTGTCAATTCTGAGACATAGTAAGTGCACAGGGAAGCCATTTTAAAAACATGTGCTGAGCACTGGTCACTACGAGTTCCCCAGCTCCATGATGGCTTCTCTGGAACCCTGGGATGTTTGGTATTAAACATCTCAGAATAATAAACCCTCACTTTTTCCAGTGATGGATTTAGAGGTGCCCACTGAATCCTACCAGCTACTAGTATGTTGACTGACTGGTCCTGACCAGTTCAACCCCACAGTGAAAGCCATTGCTCTCGAGTCCCAGAGACAAAAGCCTGCACTAGTCAGTTTTGTTACCTCCTCTCCCAGGATGGACATTCCAGGGCGGTGAGATTTAAAGGCCTTGCCTTGTGTAATACAACCCATCTCCAGATGGTGTAGATGACCAACCCCCCTGCCCTGACCCCACTTTTGGCGGCAGCACAGGCGGGAAAATTTGTTAAATTTAGGAGGAGTGCCACTTCATGCCAGACCCACCTCAAAGATGGACGAGCTAAAGTGGACACTGCTTTTTACATTTCTCCATCTTGTTTGGAAGGAATTAGGCCCCTAGGGTTAGTGTTATGCCCACTTTCCAGCGGAAGTAGCCATAAGAAGAGTGTAGTCACCCTGAAGGTGGTCAGCTTATTGGCTACTGCCTGGCACCCCCTGTAACACCCCTAAATTGAGTATTTAGTTGGCACTCCTGGACCCTAGAACTCTGATTCCTGATGACCTAAGAAGATCAGGACACTACAGAGTCACATCAGCAGAGAAGACTGCAGACACCAACTGACTTGGCCCCAGCCCTACCAGTCTGTCTGCAGCCCTCGGTGATCCTGCACCAAAAGAAGGCTTGTCCTGCAGCCCAGTGTCCTCCAAAGCTTTGGGAGGACTGCCTGTCTTTCACAAAGATCAAGATCTCTCGAGATTAGTGGATCTGTTCAAGAAGAAACCAACTTTAAGAAAAAGAACTCTGCCCTGAGGAACCACAAAACCACCTCTGGACCCACCTCTGCACCCGATGCCCACGGCCCAAGTCCAAATAGCCCACGAGTCCTGTGAAGGTTCCCCAGCAATTCTGAGTCCTAGTCTACTGTGGGCTGACCCCTGCCAGACTCAAAGACTGCAGCCTCAAATTGATGACTCCCCCTGATCGCAAACTGCCCATTAAGCTGTTCCGACGCCAAAGGACACCCCTGCAACCAGAGCCCCTGGGCCTTTGAAAGCTGGACCGTTGGTGCCCCTATGTCCCCTAGCATCAGAAGTTACCTGGGCAGCTGTGGGTTTTCTTCATTCAGTGTCCTGGCCCGAGTCAGCAGCCTTTTAACAAAAGTGATCTCCCCATTGATTTGCATTGGGCACCCGATGCTGTGTTGGCACTCTGCACCCGGCCACCCCTGTGCCACTGAGGGTGTAAGTTTGGTGCTGCCTTGTGGGCCCGTGCTTACCTCAGTCCCAGGAGATCGACCTCTGAAACCGCTTTACTCACCTGTGAGCAGCGCCTTTTTGGCTACCCCTACTCTCCATTGGTTAACATGGGGCACCCAAATCTGTGTTAGCACTCTGCACCTAGGTGCCCCTGTGCCACTGAGGGTGTAGGTTTAGTGCTACCTTGTAGTCCTCACTTGTGCTTATCTAAACCCAAGGAGATCAACACCTGACACCTTTTTACTCACCCATGAGCAGCGCATCTTCGTTCTTCCTCCAATCTCCATTGGTTAATATTTGGCACCCAACTCCAAATTTGACCTTTGCATCAGGCCACCCCGTGCCACTGTGGTTGCACTCTTGGTACTGATTTGAACCTTGCCTGGTGTTGACCTAAATCCCCGAAGACTAGATTTGTAAGTACTGTACTTACCTGGAAAACTGCATTCTTGTTTTCCTCCCATTGGTTAAGATTGTTGAACTGAAAAATTGCCCTACGTTTTCCTTTTCGAAAACTGCAAAGTATTTATCTTTTAAAAATGGCTTACCTTTTAACAAATTTCTTTGGTTCAATGTATATATAAAAGAAAATACTATTTTTCGAAATTGGTCTTGGATTTAATAATTGAGTGTGTGTCTCATTTATTGCCTCTGTGAGTGCAACAAATGCATAACACAACTCTCTGATAAGCCTAACTGCTCCCCTACACCAGCACAAACAAAGCACTAGTCCTATCTATTTTTACCTCCTCAATACCAATTAGGGATCCACTAAACTATTTGCACAGTGCACTTCATTAAAGTGCACTCTATAGAGAGCCAGATTCCTACACATAGAGATGATAGTCTGCCGACCTCAGCAGGCCACCATCCCTGTGATGGCTGTGATTCCCAACGAGTCGCAAATTGTGACTTACTCCATTAATATTCATGAGGTAGGTCTATTTGCGACCCACTAGAAATCGCTAATGAAACTCAAGGAAGTTTCATACATGAGGAATAGTGATCTCCTAATTGTGATTTGCAGCAAATTGCAATTATTAAATCACAATTCCTATCTTTGTACATTTGGGGGGTGATTCTAAGTCCGGCGGGCGGCGGAGGCCGCCCGCCAGACTTCCCCCACCAAAATACCGCTCCGCGGTCGAAAGACCACTGAGGGTATTTTGGGATTTGCCCTGGGCTGGCGGGCGACCGCCAAAAGGCCGCCCGCCAGCCCAGGGCAAATCAACCTTCCCACGAGGACGCCGGCTCAGAATTGAGCCGGCGTAGTGGGAAGGTGCGACGGGTGCAGTGGCACCCGTCGCGTATTTCAGTGTCTGCAAAGCAGACACTGAAATACAAAGTGGGGCCCTCTTACGGGGGCCCCTGCAGTGCCCATGCCATTGGCATGGGCACTGCAGGGGCCCCCAGGGGCCCCGCGGCACCCCCTACCGCCATCCTGTTCCTGACCCTGGCCCCGGCGGTCTCAGACCGCCGGGGTCAGAATGACCCCCTTGGTCCTTAAACTCTTTTCTGGAAGTCAGGTTCCTTCAGCTGCACAAGGCTGCAGGCTGTAGCCATAGAGGGCTCAGAATCATCAAATGCTGATTGGCATTGGGCCTTCTGAATTAGATTTGCTGCTGGGAGTTAGATCATAGCATAAACTCGGCAAAGTCAGGCCCACTGGTGATGCACCCTCAGTTGATCGGCTTGGCAGGTTGGTCTCGGTTTTTTGTGGGTCCTGCAGGCAAGTAGTCTTGAAAAAAGTTTCTAAGCCCCAGGTTTTAGGGCTAGGCAGGAGGTGTACACTCACACAACAGCCATGGGTTCCAGGACCTCAACGATAGCTCTTGGGAGTCAGGACTCACTCCAACAGAATCCACAGAGCAGAGTCTAGGGCAGGTCCATTTGAAACTGGTCAGCTGGCCTCTTTCAGGAAAGTGGCTTCTTGTAACTTTAGTGTTACTGTAGCTTGATAGGAGATCTACAAACTGACCCTTGGAATCCACATCTTTGTCCTGGGTATACAATGGAGTAGGTCCAGTCCTTAGGGTTCTCCTCAAAGGTCTCAACAACAGGTGCAGTCTCTCTTCTGTCTTGCAGAGATTCAGTGGTGATCTTGAAAGGGTGCCCAGTGGATGCCACATTTATGCCTGGCACTAGCCTATTGGTAAGGGTGACCCCATAACCATAGTCATTTGAACATTCTGCAGGTTTAGGAAACAAGGAGTTACTGCCAACTCAGCTAATATGTGTATGCTACAGCCCACAAGGAACAGATGGGATGGGCCACACCAGAAAAATAAACCAGGGAAGGAAGTAGAGGTCTGCATGGGTGCATGATCTGTATGGCCTTATCAAAGAATAACTTCACACAAAACGCTGTCATGTGCCCAGAAGGACGTGATGTTGCCGAAGGGTGAATTTTGTAATAGAGGGAGGGAAATGTCGATTTATAGAGCTACAATCAGAAACTGGAGTGAGAATATTGCAGGACAAGGACAGTATATAATACACAGCACATCAGGATCTGTGGAAGTAAGGAACCACCAAGGAGGCTTACTACACAAAATGAGAAATACAAAATTACCAACAGCCGACAGGATTGCACAGGAAGATGGAATTTCAAAGAGCTTTTCAGAAACATGGAGAATGGAACACAAGACAAGAATGTTGAGTGTTGTAGGAGTTCTCACACTCCAGTAGAATGCTGAACTAAAAATCTGCCTCCACCCCTGACCTTCAAGGAGGGACCTAAAGTCATCTTCCATAATTCGAAAAGGCTATTTATGTTCATTAAACTTCATAACTGAGGGCCTTTGTGTGATGTCTTCCATGATTTATGGTATATTCTATAAATTTATTTTAACTCCACCCATGAAATGTCTCAGACAACTCTGCCCTACATTACTGCTTTTTCACTACCCATTGTACATTTCTGAAGTACTGACTGATGTCACCTCTGTAAAACATTTATTCTACAGATGCTTATCAAAATAAAAAAATCCAAATACAATTATTTCTGATTGTGTGGTCAAGTGTTTAAATGGCAACTAGTGGCCAAATGTTGAGTGCCTTTCAACCCCACCTCATTTAGCCTACCCTGACACACATATACAGCAGGAAAAATAGAAAGGATGAAACAGAGGGTATGGAACTTGAACACGGTGGGCTCATTGGTTGCAGTTCATCAAATCAACTATGAATAAGAGGTCCCGCAAGGGCCCACAATATGTCAGCTTGAGAAAGGATGTACAGCAGCCATGTACCAAGAAAATTTGAAATCTCCCAAGGGTACCTGGCAACCAAGGCCTATGAGAATTTGGACTCTTGCATGCATACCCAGTCATAGAGTTGGCCACAGTGAAACCATGGCACAGTGGCCCTTTCTTGCTCTAGGATGATTCACCCATACCAATGGGGAGAACCTGAGTCAGCTGTATCTCCTTACCTTGGAAAGTATATCTAGAACCATCCTTCATTGCCCTGCTACCAAAACCTGTGAAAGGAGAAATAAGAGAAGGCTCTAGGATATAAAACTAAACGAAGTGTGAGCTACATTATTAAAGCCATATGGAGGACAGACACTAAAGCCATTAGGAGATACATTCTGAGAGAGTACTAAGCCGAGTTAAACCACACAAACCTTAGAAATTCAAAAGTTAGAGTTATAACTTACAGTTTTAATTTGCGCCCCGCCCACAACTTACTATAACTCTCTCTCCTCCGTACAGAGTGCTGTCACCTTGCTAGCCAGACTAAGGGCCTGATTCTAACTTTGGAGGACGGTGTTAAACCGTCCCAAAAGTGGCAGATATATCACCTACCGTATTACGAGTTCCATAGGATATAATGGACTCGTAATACGGTAGGTGGTATATCCGCCACTTTTGGGACGGTTTAACACCGTCCTCCAAAGTTAGAATCAGGCCCTAAGTTAACTTTAAGTTCCTCTCTACCATGCACACTCTTCTCGTGGCATAGAGTGGCGTAGAGCAGAGCGTTGTATTGTGCAGTCGGGTAGAGTACAGTTGAGAGACTGCAGTGGAGATGAGGGGGGTAGAGTAAAGTGGCATAGAGTGCAGTGGCATAGCATATAGTAGAGTGGCGTAGATTGAAGTGACAGTGCAGTTGCATAGAGTAGTGTGGTGCAAAGTAGAGCACAGTGGCTAAGAGTGCAGTGGCATAGAGTAGAGTGTTGTAGAGTAGTGGGGAGTTGAACAGAATGGCATAGAGTGCAGTGGTGCAGTGTACAGTAGAGTGGTGCAGAGTAGAGAAGAGTGGAGTAGAGTGGTGCAGAGTGGAGTAGATTTCTGTAGAGTGTACTGGCGTAGAGCAGAGTAGAGTGCAGTGGCATAGAGTGCAGTGGAATAGAGTGGTGCAGAGTAGAGTGACAAAGAGTGCAGTGCAAGAGTAGAGTGGTGCAGAGTGTATTAGAGTGGTGTAAAGTGTAGTGGCATGGAGTACTGTGGTGCAGAGTAGAACAGAGTCACATAGAGTGCAGTGGCATACAGTAGAGTGGTGCAGAGAAGAGCAGAGTGGTGTAGAGTAGAGTGGTGTAGTGTGTTGTCACCTCATTAGCCAGACTAAATTAAGTATAATTCGACCCTCAACGAAGCACACTCTTCTCAAATTATGTCATTTCAGATGCCACAAGTGTTGTTATAAATGCAATGATTTAAGATGCTATAAGTGATGTAATATGAAAGGGCATAATCGGTGCATGGGGAAAGGTGAGTTATAGTTAATCAAGTCTGGCTAGCAAGGTGATAAAACTGTGTATGAAGGTGTGTGAGTTATAGTAAGTTTTGGGCAGGGTGCAAATGATAACTGTAAGTTATAACTATACCTTTTTAATTTCTAATGTTTGTAAAGTTTAAGTTGGTTTTGTATAGAAATAATAAATTAGGTTTTTCTAACTATAACTCATCTTAAACCTTGGGTTATTTAATTGGATATCTTTTTTTTTAAGTGCTTTCTAATTATATTAATTCATTTACACTTTAGCTTTGGGACTGAAGTACATTTGTAGCCCAAATTTTATTGAAGCCAATATTTGTCCTCCTTTGAAAATTAATTTGTGGGTGTGATGTAGTTTCCTAATGACCAAGCTATTTAAAGAGCCACCCTACAATATGTCTAATTTGAATTTGTCATATGTAATTTTTTCACATTTCAATAAGTGCTGTAGTACTTCCTAGATACTTTCACGAAAGTACTGTGGTAAATTGTAAATGTTTTAAAAATAGATAAATCAATAAAAATAATTTTCCCTAACACTACACAGTTTGGTAAACTGTCTCATTTCATCCTATACATTACAAAAAGAGTAATTAGCTATATTTTACCATAAAACATAGAACATAAACTAAGGTGTAGACTAAACAATATGGTTGCCTTTTTATTTTGCAAGGACTTAGATTAACTAATAATATTGTGTTTTGTCATCATGTATCACAGTATACCGCAAAGGTACTGCGGTATACCACGGCCTGATATATCATTAAGTGTTTGTCCCTTATTACTTAAAAACATTTCAACATATGCCAATTGGATAACAAAAAGGACAATTTCAACACCATAATCTATATTCCTGCCAAATTTCATGTAAATTAGTTGAGCCATTTTGTTGCTACATCTGTTTAAGAAGTCTATAGAAAATGCATTTATGGAAAAACGTGTTTTGAGACCCTCCTTTATCCTTGGCAGCCCTTTAACCAATCACCACAAAACCACTCTGATATATATATATATATATATATAAACACTTTCATGCGACGTACACTTCCTGCACCTTATCGGCAGCGGTGCTCGTTACATGCCGCGCGCCACCACGTCTCCAAATCACCACTTGCCTCCACCAATTCCGAAGGTACAGCACTCCACGAGTGTATTATTTCAGACTTTATTTACATACATGTATGTAAATAAAGTCTGTAATAATACACCCGTGGAGTGCTGTACCTTCGGAATTGGTGGAGGCAAGTGGTGATATATATATATATATATATATATATTTTAAAAAAATATATTTTTTTTTTTCACTGATAAGACGAAGGTTACAGGGACGCTATAGTTAGGTAATAGAATTTTTGTTAAACCTTGGAAATTCACTAAAAGAACAAAGGTTACAAAGATGTTATAGTTAAGTTCACATTTCACATGCACAAAACCATAGAAATTCAGCTGTTATAGATACAGATATTTAAGTAACTATTACTCGTGTTCTGAGATAACTATAACTTGCACCATCACCATGCACAGTTTTCCCACCAATAATTTAACTGCAAATGCTACATTAATATTATCAATGATTTCATATAAGATGTCATGAGTGGTGTAATATCTGGGGTAATTAGCAGTGCAAGGCAAGGGCGCAAGTTATAGTTACTTGAAATAACTCTTACTATGAACAGCTAGCTTGCTGCCTCATCTACCTCCTCCTTTTCAAGTGCAATAACCAGCACCCTCCCTCCTGCCCAGCATGGTCCGATGTGCTGCCATTGCCCTTCATTTAGCTTGATGTCTCTGCCCACTCCTCCTGCTCTCCATTGCCCAGTTCTATGCGCCATCATAACCCTCCTGCTTAGCCTCTGTGCTTAGCTTGCTCCCCCTACCCTCCTTCCCTCTGCCCTCCGATGTGTGAGTGCATGCCCCTGCTCCTTCATTGTTGCCCACCATGTTCCATGGACCTGCACCTGCCCGTCCTATCTACTCTGAGTGTTCTGTTTAGCTGTCACTGCCCCTCCTACCTGCCTAGCATGGTCAGATGTCATCTGTCCCTGCCACCTACCTGACTGAGTTCCATGCCCCTATCCCCTCCCTCCTGTCCTCCATGGTCTATAGTCAATTTTGCTGCCACTCCCTTCTCCCCTCCATGCTCTGGTGAGCTGCAACTGCTCCTCCTGCCTTCCCTGCATAATCTCTTGTGAAGCCCCTTCCCCTGCCCTTTCATCTGTGTCCAGCCCCTACCCCTCCCTTCTGTCCTTCATGGTCCTTTGTGCATGACCCTGCCCACTCCCTCTTGCCCACCATGGCCGTTGTGCTCCCACTAACCCTCCTGCTTGCCATGCATGATCTTCTGTGCTGCCACAGCCTCTCCCAACTGTCCTGTGTGGGCAGTTTTCTGCCCCTGATGCCCTCCCACCTTCCCTACTTTGTTGGAGTGTATGTCATTATAGTCTCACTGTTGCCCTCCATGGCGTGTTGTGCTTTCAGTGCCCATCCCACTTGCCCTCCATTGTCAGCTTGTTGCTTCTGCCCTGGTCCTTCCCCCCTGCCCTCCGTTTTCCCTGTGCAGGCCCCTATCCCCTCCCTTGTGCCCTGTCTGGTACATTGTTGTGCCCCCACCCCGTCCCCCTGCCCTTCACGGTTCAATATGCTACAACTGTCTCTCCTGTCTCTTAGATATGGTCAGCGTACTGCTCTTGCCTCTTTCCCCTCTGCTCTCTGTTGTCCATGTGTATGGCCCTGTCCCCTCCCTGTTGCTTTCCATGGTCTATTGCGCTGCATTGCATTTCCACTTGACCTGTGTGGTGTAGTGGGCTGCTGCAACCCCTGGGGGACTACCCTGTAAGGTCAGTTTGGTGCCCCTGCCCATCTCCTTCCTGCCCTCTGTTATCCAAGTCCATGTCCCTGCCCAATTCCTCCTGCCCTCTGTGATCCAATTTGCCATACTTGGCAACTTTTTGAACTTGGTAAGATGAAGATTTTGAAAAAAACAACCTGGGGTTTTGATTTTCCTCATTGATTACATTGAAAAGGTGAGAGACAGATAAAATGAAGTTATTTTGGGTTTAAAAACATAGGGAGTCGCCTGTCTGAATCAGGCCTGTATGGTTATACTGCCACTGCCTCTCTCTTCTGCCCTCAATTGTCTGTTAGAATGCCGTACTCTGTCTTGTCTGTCTTGTCTGTCCTGCATGGTTGGTTTGTTGCCCCTGCCCCTTTTCACTACCCTCCATGGTCCATTGTGCTGCCACTGCCAATCCCGCCTGCCCAGCATGGTCAACTTGTTGCCTCTGCACCCTCCTTCGTGCCCTCAATGATCTGAATCCATGCCCCTGACATCTGTCTCCCCACAGTATTCTAATGATTGACTAGATTGCTAACATTCTATATTTATTACACGCTAGACGTCATCAGATGTTATCAAAATTGTATTACCTAAAGAATTTCCTTTAGAAATTATGAAAATGAGAGGTTCTTATTCCCATAGAAATTATTGTTAGTGCTCCAACAAACTAATATGAGGACTTATTTTCTGAGGTTCTCAAATATCGACAGAGCACTTTTAAATTATCTGCTATCTTGATTTTTTATCCAGTTGATCACTTGGTTACATGTTACACTTAATGTCCTGTAAGTGCTGCTACCCCTTGTTTTCCATGTTGTGGCCAGACAACAAAGGGGGGGACCATTTGGGACCCCCCCACATATTCCCTTTGGAGTCTGAGTGTGCTCACCCTGCACATTCACATAGTTTTGAAATTCATTTTCAGGACACAGTCTTGTCATGGCTGCCAAAACATATTGTTCAGGTTGTCACCAACTGTTCTGCTCTACTACAGACTGAGAGGAAAACTAAGTGAATGGAATGCAAAGAATGCAGCACTCTTAGTCTGACTAATGAATTTAGTAATGCACTTCCCAAGTTTCATGCACGGAAAGAATAATGTAAGCTTTTATTTCAAATGCAACAACACATGTAATTCTTAAAATAATCACAGCAGTAGATTAATAATGACTACTGAAATAGAGAGAATGCAAAACTTCAACAATGAATATAAAATATATATATAGTGACTATGTTTTTGTGCATGCACACCGGTAAGCTAAAAATAAGAATAAAAAAGGCATCACCATGGGGCTTGACAGCGACATCATCCTTTCGACTTCAGGGCGTGGAACCCTGACAACCGAGGCAGAGGGAGAACACTACCCCCAATGGGATTATCTTCTGAGCAAGTCGTTCCCCCTCAGATTGAGTTCCTTCTAGCCCTGGTTGTCAAGCTTCCCCCTCTTATATACTTTAAACAAACAGGAAAGGAGAATTTTAGGAACTCCCCTCCCATCGAGTAAGTTGTTGTAAAGAACATGCTAGAAATCTCACTGTGTTTTTCCAAGACTGAACTGTTCCCTGCTTTACCATAAACATTCTCAGCTTAGTACATTTTATCATCTCTACTCCCCAGGTTACGTGCCCTTCTTCAGTGAGAAAGAGCGGAAACATGTTGCACAAGCTGTGTGCATAAAAATAACTGCGCCACCAATGTGATGGTGTGTTCAGCTAAGCTGAGCACCAAAATGGAGTCAGTGGTCAAGGTGGAGTTGGTGGTTAAATATAGATAGCATTACACCAACCAATCAGGTTTGACTAGTCTCCTTTAAATTGGCCAATCAGAGCATAGCTGAACACAAATTTCTTTTTTTAATGTCTCAAAAACTAGTGAACCAATTTACACCAAATAGCAAAAAGGATGCTTTCTGGAACAAGACCTACCTTTCTGCCAAACATTAGTATAATTCCACCCAGTGGTTCAGGCTGTGGTCATGTTCAAAATCCCTATGCGAAATTGCATGTGGAAAAAGCATTTTGGGACCCCCTCTTTTAAACAGCCCCTGTTTAGCGAATCACCCGAAACTTTCTATTTAACAGCTGAAGCGACTGTCATGCTAATTTTGAACATTTCGTAAAGATTCATCATATGGCGCCAAAGTTATTGGCAAAACAACAAACACTTTTCCTGTGGAAGCTAGGTCCTAACTATAACCATTTAACTTGCGCCGCCAGTAGGGAATAAAAATAAATATATATATATATATATATATATATATACATATATATATATATATATATATATAGTTCAAACTAAGCTTTTCAATACAGAAAGAAAAACTTCAAACATGGTTTTAATGCAAACGATGGTTCCCAAAATGTTTCATCAGATGACAAAGGGTGGTGATTACATCTTTTACGGTCTGCAAATTTTTATAATATTTCACTTCATGAGAGGTGTAATGTTGCTATTATGTATAATTTGAAGGGATTTCACTAACTTCTTTTTTGAGGGAATAGTTGCAGGTGCTATGAGACTATGCCGCATACGTGGTAGATAGCATTGTGAACAGAATAATGTGAACAACCCAAAAGTACCATGACAAGAATTATTGTATGAAAATTCAGCCAATGAAAGCCACAGTCCCCAATCTTGTGGCTGTTGCATCATAAACATCAATGTACTGTTTCAAGGCTTTATTCCCTCACTCTGTCTGCCCATCACTTAGTGAATGATAACTTGTAGATGGAAAGTGGGATATTTTTGAAGTGTTTATCAGAGATTGACAAACACAGGCCGCAAAGTAAGAATCTCTCTTCATTATGAATACTTTAGGCAACCCATACAATCTAAAAAAAAAAAAAGAAGTGCCCGATCCTGGGTCTGATGGCAGTCACTAAAGAGGACTGAAATATGGTAATTTAGCAATATAGTGTACCAACACTACAATGAGAGATCCAGTATGAAATACATGGAGATACCGCTTCATGGTTATTGAGGAGTGTTTTTTAAGGAAACATATCTATCCACGTTTCCCACTTCCCCCTCCACCCTGGCTTGTGTCTGTGTGATTTTCTCCAAAAGTGTCTGTTACATTTGTTACAAATGTAATCGTGAAGGTAGTTATAATTTTCCTGATGTCCTTCTTTGAATTTTGAGATTGGTGGCGTATAAATGTTTTGCTTAGACGCTTGATGTACAACGCAGCAATGAGTTGTGAAGTTTGTAACTCGGATATTGATGAAAGTTGGTGAAGCACGTCTACAAGGTAAAGTGGTGCGGTGAAGAGATAGCAGCTGCACCAGAGAATAGGGACATAACACTACTTTGAGTGAACGCACTAGCTAAGGTCAGTGGCTGTTCATTCTTGTATGCACAGAAGGAGATGCATTGATCAAAGCAACTCCGAATGTCGATAGTCTGCCACTGTATGAGACACATCCTTGAGAGAGTCATTTTATGCTTAAACTATTGTACCTTTCCTTTCATTAGAAGAAGTAGACAGTAGTAGATTAGAGGAGTTTAGAGCAAGGCTTGCTGGGACATTGATCATAGCTGCTTCAGACGCATCATCGGGTTCCATGCAAGGATAGGTAGGAAGAAGCCAGGACTGTGATGTGACTGGTTGACTTTTGACTCGGTAACGGTGCTACTGGTGGACACATTGTGAGCTCCGTGAGTAAAAGGAAGCTTGTGTGTGAGAAGTTAGAAGCGTTGTAAGTATGGGCTTTGGCAGAAGAAAAATGGGGAATATTTCTGAAAAAGAATCACTGACAAAAGAAGAAATGTTTCCACCCGAGGGAATATCCACTAGGGAAATGTAGGCAAAGAGGGATCTACACACTGTGGCTCAGTCACTGGCATCAATGTATGGAGAAAGATAGCGAGTTGCCATTTCCATTGTGGGGAATCTTTCAGATAGCGAAACACAAAAAATGAGGAGAAGAATATATGAATTAAAGTGCCAACCTAGAGCGACTCAATTTGAGGCCTTGAACCAACTTGGCCAGAAAGTGCATATGAAGAGTAGGAAAAGATTTACGCTTAATGTTTGCAATAAGGCTTATTCATGATACAAGATGCGAAAAAAAAGACAGAAAACATGGTGAAAGGAAGCAATTGAGAAAGTGGGTGCCTATCTTGCGATAGACAGTGAAGCGCTAGGGAAAAGAGAAAAGTCAGAAAAGCAATACCCCAAGGAAGTGACCACCACAGAAAGAGATGAGGAGTACCACCCCACTACCCCCATAAAACATATCTTCAGACATCTGAATGACACCTTAAAATTCCCCTGAGAATGAACCTGTTGCACCAACCTCTACAGAGGCAAGTGCAAGTCGAGTTATACAGAGACCCGAATCTCTTAGACCACAGCCAGCGTTATGAAGCCAGCTCGGACATCATTTCAGAACCTCACTAGTGAGTCTTCCCTCGACCTCCATAACTAAAGGTACACCCCAGATTCAACCTGTCCTAAGTGTTCCCCAAGCTACTGTAGACTTGCAGAGCATTGAAATCCCTAGAAACCATGAAGGAGGACCCACTGATACCCCGGATGTAGGAAGAACTTTCCCATGTATAGCCCCTGAGACAACACCCCAGCGGAGCACAGGCCCCTCGAAGAAGATAAACATGGCTCAATTAAAGACTGAACTAAAAGAGATTGTGAAGTGAAACGTAGGCATAGAGTTCTTGGGTCATTGTAGCAAGGACTAACTGGCCTGTGATCCAGTGGATCTTTTTCATTTTTGTGTCTATAAATACATAAAATTCCAATCTGTTTTGATAAATTGGTATCAGCTGTGTTTCTTTCTTCTACAATTATTTCGGTGCTGTTAACTGCTTTATATTTGTTCCTTTGTTAAAGCCAGTCTGTTCGAAGCCACGGCTAACCAGGTTTGAGTTAAGGTTTGACACGCTAAACCTGACTGGTCCTAAAGAGGTTAGGACCATAAAATACACAAAATTTCCTCACATTGGTGCATAGCAGAGGGACCCAGAACCTATGTTTGGCAGTACCATACAAGTAAAAAGTTTGAACCTACTAAGAATCCATCAAGGTGACACTTAACTTAAAAAGAAGTCCATGTGTTTTCAAGTTTCAACTAAGTTCAAAAAGTTTGGGAAAACATTTTCAGAAAGCTTGAAAAAGTTTTTGGAAGTCTCTTCATGTAAGGAAACATGTAGCTTGACTTGTCCAAAATGTCCATCCTCAAGAGAGGTGAGCCGAGGCCACTGTGCAGGGAGAGAAATATCAACATGGGGACTAAGACAAGGAAGGATGGCTTGATAAGGGCCCTCAAGGCGTGGGAGGATGCCCATAGAGCCCCACTGGTGTTTGAGAAGGAAATACCGCAAAGCAGTGGGGAGTAAGAGAAGGAGGATGATAGGACCGTTATCGAAAAAGAAGGGAGAGGGGAGGATGTCCTTGCCCCAAACACCAGCTCAAGGGTGCCCTCCAGAGCCAGTAGTATGAAGAGCTACTTCTGCAGCAGGAAATCACTTCAAGAGGAGATGGCAGCCCTGAAGCTGGAGGAGAGAGCCCTGGCCCTGGAAGAAAAGAAGATGGCCCTTGGAGAAAGAACAGAAAGACGGGGCATAAGGCCTATAGAGCAGCTGAGGGGTCTGTCAGGGTACCCACGAGGTTAGGTTGCCAAAGGGATTGTAGCTAGCTTTGCCCAGGAGAATGACATAGATACGATGCTGGCATCCTATAAGAGAGCTCTTAGGATGAGGAAGGTGGGTGCACAACAGTATGCAACACTACTCTGGGAGCTAGTGCTAATGGCTGGCAGAGATTGCTTGCTTGTGCTCAAGGATGAGGTTGCAAAATACTACACCTACACGAAAGCAGCACATATAGAATTGTTTGGTCTCACTCCTGAGGAGTATAGACAGAAGCTAAAGACCACACACAAGGGGGCAACACAGACATTGGTGGACTTTGTAGACACCTGAGTAAAGGCTGGGTAAAAGGCAAGATAGTGGACACTCAATAAAGGGTCTAAAAATTGATAGTCAAGGAGTACATACTCACTGATACTCCTAGAAATTGCACCAACCTCTAGTGAATTCCAAGCTGTCAAGCCCAAGGCAGTTGGGCATGATGGCTGAAGAGTGGGTTCTCACCAGGGAACCCAAAGTTTCTTAGGGTGGTGACCAGAAGAAAGGGCAGCCCCCCCATCAGGAGAAAGACGTGGGTAAGGATAAAAAGAGAGGAACTCCTAACGAGTTTCCAAAAGTTGCCCAGCGGAGGGTGGAGCTACATCGCATTCCAAGAGGTGTGGGTACCTGGGAAAGAATTTTGACTCTTCAAAGGATGGAGTGTGCTCTGACTGTAGACAGGCAGGGCACAAGAGGGGAGCTTCAGTATGCACCAAAAAGGCACCCACTGGTGACCATGTCAGAGGCATGGCTAGTGTAGGGATGGTGTAGACTTTGTCCCTGGAGATTGCAAGGGGCAACAGAGGCCACCTTAGTTTCCCTGGGTGGGGAGAACATTGAATCTTTGGCTCACTGACCTCTAAGTATGGGAGAAATACTGGCATCGCCAAACACCAATGGGGTAGTAGTGAAAGGTCTGAGGGATACAGGTGAAGCATAACGATGGACTTGATTGAGCTGGTTTCCTCAGACCAAATCATACTAGAAGAGATGCACCAAGTTTGCTTATAGGGAGGTTCCTAATTAGGCTTAGTCCCTTCAACATACTCTTTGGACATCCTGTGAAGGGTCCTTAGTAAGATAGGGTTGGGAGAGACCCCTCAAAGAGCCCAAAGAAGACATTGTGGATATGCATTGGGCCTTCGCTCTAGAATGGCTGTAGAAAAGCAAATACGAATTTGGAGACCATTTAGGAGCTTGTGAAGCACTGGTATGACCAGACGTCCTCAATAGTAGATGACTTGCCAGGGCAAGAGGTGTGGTTTGTGGAGCTTGTAGTACCCAGAACACTTCAGTACAAGTGGAAGTCACCTATCTGGTAGACTTAGGAACCCTCTCAGTGTTATCCGTGTCAACAGAGCAGACATCACACTGCTTATGGTGACAGATGGAGGGGAAGAAGAGGAGAGTGAATCTCTCCCTCACATACTGTCATAAGATTTCAAAGACTGCACAGTGGAAGGAGTAGTTCTCTCCTCTACCCGAACAGACCAGCAACAGAAGAAGGGCCCCTATCACTTGCATATGTGGTTTACTGGACTGTTCTCATTGACTGCGGATCTGACAAATTAGTGCCCCCATGATGTGGACAGGGGTGATAGCTTTCTTGTCAAGATTAAAATGTACAGACTGTCAGACCAGATCAAAGCTAGTATCAAGACTGAGGTTGCCAAGATTTTAGAGGTGGGGGTAATAGAGCCCTCTAGTAGTCCATGGGCCAGGCCAGTGGTGTTGGCACCCAAGCCTGAGGTGAGGTTCTGTGTGGACTACAGAGGCCTCCATGAAGTCACCAAGACTGATGCCTACCCCATGCCCAGAGCTGACTAGTTCATTGATAAGTTGGGGCTGACTTCAGGTTTATTAGTAAATAGCCCTTACCACAGAAACAAAGGAGAGGTCTGCTTTCTGTACACCTGAAGACCACTTTAAATTGAAAGTGATGCCCTTTGGGTTGAAGAATGCATCTGCCACCTTACAGAAGTTAATGAATAGAATACATTTAATCTTGAAATATTTCAGTGCAGCATATCCAGATGAGATTGCTATAATTCAGTTCCACATGGGAGGATCACCTGGTCTAACCCAAGGAAGTGCTTCAAACCCTACAACAGGCAGGCCTGACTATCAAGGGAAGTAAGTGCCAGATAGGGCAAGGCTCTGTTGTGTGCTTGGACAACCAACTGGTGGAGGAGTTTCCAAATGGTCTCTCTGTCCATGTTGTCGAATGTCTTCTCATAGTTGGGGGAGTTCCATTGCATCAACTGCTCGATGATGATCCATAGTGTTGCAATCTGGTCTATGCAGGATCTATCCTTGCCGAAGCCTCCTTGCTGGTCTCGCAACTGAGTGTCAACTTATTCCTTCAGTCTGTTCAGGGTGACTCTGTTAAACACTTTGCCTGGGGTTGAGAGAAGAGTTAGCCCTCTATAGTTTGTGCAGTTACGCAGGTCACCTTTCTTGGGATCTTGACAAGATATCCTTCCTTCCAGTCTGATGTCACAGTTTCCTCTTCCCAGATACTTCCAAACAAGGGGTAGAGCATGTCTAGTGCCACCTAGTTTCACCCTCGGGTGGAGGAGTCATTCCCCTGAATCTGCATGCACCAACCACATCTGTCCGGTACAAAGTTTTGCTGGCCATCGGGCCCACCAAAGGAGTACCCCACCAGGAGGAGGTTTTTGTGGCTCTAGGAGGCCAGATCCATCCCTGCTGAGTTTCGGGACACTAGACCCTTCAGGAGGCCCCCTGCACCAATACCCTGAGTACCGGAGCGCTTGCAGCAAACCAAGGCTTGTTGGTGTCCAGCTCGGACAACACAGCTGCCAAAACAGACCTGCCGGATAAGGGATTTCAGGACTGAAAAGGCTCATGCCCAGAATGGCCCTGCTGTGGTATTTTCTTCCCCCTCTGCAGGTCAGACCAAGAACTGTGAGAGCCTCCAATACAAGTGGCCAGTCGGCCAAACACTTCTGCACCGAGCTCCACAGCCAGGGTCCCCGACTACTGACTGTGCCCCATGCTCTAGAGACCGTTACAAGCTGAGCTGACGTTGGGGTTCTGCTGTATTTGTCCCCAAGTCCCCCCTTGCAGCCTTTATTTGAAGGTGCCCAGTGCCTTCAATGGTGTAGCACTCGAGGCTACAAACCCATACAGCACCTCTGCACCTGGACACACCAGGGCAGGTAAACTGAAACTGCTGGTGGTTTTGTGGACCTTTCTTCCTCTAGCACCTTAATTTCCAAAGGGCACCCCCAAACTTTGCCTACAAGTGTCCTTTTGCAGTATATATATTTCCTTCTATAGGATAACATTACTGCATTCAAGGCTACCACCTCAAAACCATTATTTGTGTATAATTTGTGTTTACTTGCAACTTTCATAACTCCAAAAGTACTTACCTGATGTCAATGATCTTGGTGTCTAAAAATATATAAAAATGTGTTATTTTTTTAAACTGGTCTCTGATTTCTTTTTAATTGTGTGTGTACCATTGATTGACTCTGTGTGTGCAACAAATGCTCAAAACTCCCCTCTAATAAGCCTAAGCTGTTCGACCTCACTAACACTAATAGAGCACTTGGGATTGTTAAAATAAGCCCTGTAAACCAAACAGGGATTTTTTTCATGTGTGCCCTTGCACTGGCACACTACATTAAAAGCCACCTTCCTACATTTATCTGCATCTTTGTAAGCTTAGCTAACCTTTCTTTGTCCAATGTGGTGGTGTCTGGGGCATGGAAAAAAGCTAAAGTCACCCCACTTCTAAAACAAAATCTACTCTAGACTCCTCTCTTCTGGAAAATTATTGACCCACTTGTCTTCTTCCCTTTCTGGGGAAAGTGATAGATAAACATGTGAACAGTTTCCTGGTGGATTTCTCAGAAATCAGCTGCTAGACCCTTCGCAGAATGCCTTTAGACCTGCTCATTGCACTAAATCTGCCCTTGTTATTGTCAGAGGCCCTTCAATGCCCTTATTGTTGGTGGAGGGTTCTCAGTGCGTACTCTCTTAGATTTAAGCACTTTGTTCGATATAGTGCCCATGAGTTGCTTCTGAATCACTATATGTGATCGAGATCAGGGGCAATGCATGGTCCCGGCTTGCCCCTTTCCTAAAAGATCAGCTTTTAAGAGGATATCCCCACCTTTTGCCTCCACCAAGAGGACTTTAGAGCCCTAAGTCCTGCTCTTGTTAATATTTATGTAAGGCCACTGGCAGATGTGATAAAATTGTTTGGGTTATCATTAGTGTCCTATGCAGATGACTGCGGGGACTGAAGCCGGTTTCATCAATTTTAAAAGCTGCATGACTGCTGAATGGATGCATTCTAACTCTCTGAAGTTAAATTCCAATAAAACAAAGATTCTTCTGCTGAAGCACCCACAAGTGGGGTTATCATTGGTGACCCAGTGTGCTAAGGTCTCCACCCAAGCCAGGATCTGTGTTAAAAATCTGAACATCTAGTTAGATGATTCCTTATCCTTTGAGCCATAAGTCACGCTTTCACCTCTGCTTGCTTTGGTACTCATAGAAGCCTTAAAAGTATTTCTGGCCTTTTTTGTCATTAGATGTGGAAGATGATCATTCAGTATTTAAACACCTCAATCCTTGATTACTGCACATCTTATATCTAGGTATCATCAGGCAGGTAAAAACAGACTATAGATTGTCCATAAGGTGGCTGTGAGACTCATATATCGCCAGTCTAAATTCTGCTCAGTTTCTCAGCAGCTCTACAGACTGCATTGGCTTCCTGTAGAGAAGCACATCCAGTTCAAAGCTTAATGTGTAGTTCACAGTGATCTTGAATAAGCAGGGCACCCTCAGTTTGCTGTCTTTGATTGAGCAATACAATCCGACCAGGGCATTAAGATCAGCAGACCTTAATTTGGCAGTGGTACTCTGCTTTAGACTGGCAAGGAGCGATAGCTCCAGTGTTATAGAATAATTTGCCTACACATCTGTGAAAAATTCCTAATCTTCTACATTTTTGCAGCCTAGGCTGGGCTTTGTGTTGAAGGTGGTCAGAGTAGAAGCAGGTAGTGCTGGGAAGCTCCTAAGGGGGCAGCCATGCACTGTATAAATCAGTATAACACAACTGATGTGGAATGGCATCACAACATTTGTCAGGAAGGATGCCCGAGTCTGCAGAATCAGTTTGTCTGGGAAGAAGGTAGTGTATGGTGGATTGACACAAAGAGCCAACAACAGGCACACACAGCTTTCATCGAGGGATGCCTAGCTGCAAAGGTTGAAGGTGGTTAGCTATGACCACTAAATCTCCAAGCATGAAGGTGGAGATTGCAAAGGCCCAGGTGCAGAATCCTGCCCTGTTGCTGTGACAGCAGGTTCTCTGCGAGGGGCAGCCATAGCAGAGGACATCTTCTCAAGCCACGGAATTCTCAATACCTTACTCTAAGTGCCCAATCTGGAGCCTGGTCAGTCTTGATCTTTTTGAGACCTCCTCTCAAGGAAGAATGTGTTTTTGAGCAAGAGATGCCTTAGAAACTCTAACAGTCTGAAGTGCAGACATTGCATGTACTAGGCTGTGGGGAACATATTGAGCCAAGGTTCTCCCCATTTGTGGAAGAGACCTTGTGTCTCCTCCAGGTGTAATTGGCATTCTTGATCTGTTGGGCACTGATGGTTGAGCTAATCGACCATGGCATTTAAAGATCCTGCCAAGTGCTTCACTATCAGTAAAGTTCTTAGGAGGTCAAGCCATTTCCATAGGTGCCAGCCCTTCTGGCACCCCATTTGTTGCACTACCACATAACAGTGGTGTTGTCCGTGATCACCTGTACCATTGTCTCTTTGATGGCTGAAAGGAAGGCTTTCAACGGCAAGCCGATGGCCCTTGGCTACAGAGGGTTGATTTGGAGCCAGGGCTCCGCCAGAGACCAGAGGCCTCTGACCACCATCTCTCCCAGATGACCGCCCCAACCCAGAAGAGATGCTCCAGTCACCACTGTCAGTTGTGGGACTGGAAATGGGTCTGCAGCTGAACCAATTGCAGTCCAGTAACCACCACTGCAGATCTTTTGTAGTCTCCTCTGAAATCTGAATATGGTCGGAGAGATCCACTTGATGTTAGGCCCACTGGGACTTCAGATCCCACTGCAGAGGCAGGCTCTGGTGTGCCCTACCAACAGAATGCAGAAGGACTGAAAAATCTGCATCATAGCTTAAATGTCATAGACTGTCTTTCCAGGTGAGACTTCAGCATATTGATAGTGAACCCAAAGATGACAGGAGGTTTGCTGTAGTCTGGAAGTGGTTGATGACTGCCTGGGGTGAGCCCGCATCCGACAGCCAGTCATCGAGACAGGGGAAGACGGGTACTCCTGACCTCCAAAGTTGTGCTGCCACCACTGCCATCACTTACCTTAACCCCTCGAGGGTGTCGGTGAGACCAAAGGGGAGCACAGTCAACTGAAAATGCTCTTGCCCCACCATGAACCACAGGTAACACTGATGGGCTGACAGGACGGGTATATGGATAGGTGCTGTTAGACCTATCAGCCCTTGGCGTGGTTTCCACTGTACTTTTTACTTCTGACCTCCTGTTTGTGATCCTGTGCTGAACTTAGTTTGTTCTGGTTTTAGGTCTCTGGGCTCTTTATCACTGCTGACTAGTGCTAAAGTGCAAGCACTCCCTGTGTACATTGTATTAGTGATTGGTTTCTCCATGATTGGCACATCTGATTTAATTGTAAGTCCCTAGTATAGTGCACTATGTGTGCCAAGGGCCTGTAAATCAGGCCTTCTAGTAGGCCTGCAGGACTGATTGTGCCATCCACGTGAGTAGCTGTGTAAACATGTCGCAGACCTGCCATTGCAGTGTCTGTGTGGGCAGTTTTTCAACTGCCAGTTCGGCCTGGCAAGTGGACCCACTTTCTAGGCCCAAACCTTCCCTTTTACTACATGTAAGTCACTCATAAGGTAGGCCCAAGGCAGCCCCATGGGCAGGGTGCAGTGTATTTAAAAGGTAGGACACGTGCAAATGTGTTTTACATGTCCTCATTGTGAAATACTGCTAAATTCGTTTTTCACCATTTCAAGGCCTGTCTCTCCCAAAGGGTAACATGGAGATTGCCTTGAAATATCTTTTAAGTGCAGTTTCCCATTGGGGGCTGATAGAGATATGGAGTATGGGGTCTCTGAACTCACAATTTAAAAATAAATATTTTGGTGAAGTTGGTTTTTAGATTGTAAGTTTGAAAATGCCACTTTTAGAAAGTGGGCTTTTTCTTGTCTCTGTCTGGCTGCTGAATACACGATGGGTCAGACTAACAGTTGGCCTGTTTGTGAATGCACTCTAGACAGTCACACAAAGGAAGCTGAAGTGTGGCCTGCATGTCCTGATGGATCTTCCTCGGCTAGAGTGGAGGGAGGAGCTGACACTTGCACCTAAATAGGGCTGTGCCTGTGCTTACTCTAGGAGGCTGGACTGGCTTGTAGTGGGTACCAAGGGGTACTTACACTTTGCACCAGGCCCAGGTATCCCTTATTAGTGTAGAGGGGTGTCTAGTAGCTTAGGCTGATAGAAAAGGTAGCTTAGCAGAGCAGCTTAGGGTGAACTAGGAGACGAGTGAAGCTCCTACAGTACCACTAGTGTCATATGCACAATATCATAAGAAAACACAATACACAGATATACTAAAAATAAAGCTACTTTATTTTTATGACAATATGCCAAAGTATCTCAGTGAGTACCCTCAGTATGAGGATAGCAAATATACACAAGATATATGTACACAATACCAAAATATGCAGTAATAGCAATAGAAAACAGTGCAAACAATGTATAGTCACAATAGGATGCAATGGCGGCACATAGGAATAGGGGCAACACAAACCATATACTCTAGAAGTGGAATGCGAACCACGAATGGACCCCAAACCTATGTGACATTGTAGAGGGTCGCTGGGACTGTAAGAAAACAGTGAGGGTTAGAAAAATAGCCCACCCCAAGATCCTGAAAAGTGGGTGCAAAGTGCACCTAAGTTCCCCAAAGAGCACAGAAGTCGTGATAGGGGAATTCTGCAAGGAAGACCAACACCAGCAATGCAACAACGATGGATTTCCTGATGAGAGTACCTGTGGAACAAGGGGACCAAGTCCAAGAGTCACGATCAAGTCGGGAGTGGGCAGATGCCCAGGAAATGCCAGCTGTGGGTGCAAAGAAGCTGCCACTGGATGGTAGAAGCTGTGGATTCTGCAAGAACTACAAGGGCTAGAAACTTCCCCTTTGGAGGATGGATGTCCCACGTCGTGAAGAGTCGTACAGAGGTGTTTCTGTGCAGAAAGACCGCAAATAAGCCTTGCTAGCTGCAAGGGTCGTGGTTAGGGTTTTTGGATGCTGCTGTGGCCCAGGAGGGACCAGGATGTCGCCAATTGTGTGAGGAGACAGAGGGGGCATCCAGCAAGACAAAGAGCCCACTCAGAAGCAAGCAGCACCCGCAGAAGTGCCAGAACAGGCACTACGAAGTGGAGTGAACCAGAGGTCACCCGAAGTCACAAAGGAGGGTCCCACGACGCCGGAGGACAACTCAGGAGGTCGTGCACTGCAGGTTAGAGTACCGGGGACCCAGGATTGGCTGTGCACAAAGGAAATCCTGGAAGAGTGCACAGGAGCCGGAGTAGCTGCAAAACATGTGGTTCCCAGCAATGCAGTCTAGCGTGGGGAGGCAAGGACTTACCTCCACCAAACTTGGACTGAAGAGTCACTGGACTGTGTGAGTCACTTGGACAGAGTTGCTGAGTTCAAGGGACCTCGCTCGTCGTGCTGAGAGGAGACCCAGAGGACCGGTGATGCAGTTCTTTGGTGCCTGCGGTTGCAGGGGGAATATTCTGTCGACCCACGGGAGATTTCTTCGGAGCTTCTAGTGCAGAGGGGAGGCAGACTACCCCCACAGCATGCACCACCAGGAAAACAGTCGAGAAGGCGGCAGGATCAGCGTTACAAGGTCGCAGTAGTCGTCTTTGCTACTTTGTTGCAGTTTTGCAGCCTTCCAGCGCGGTCAGCAGTTGATTCCTTGGCAGAAGGTGAAGAGAGAGATGCAGAGGAACTCTGATGAGCTCTTGCATTCGTTATCTAAGGAATTCCCCAAAGCAGAGACCCTAAATAGCCAGAAAAGGAGGTTTGGCTACTTAGGAGAGAGGATAGGCTAGCAACACCTGAAGGAGCCTATCAGAATTAGTCTCTGACGTCACCTGCTGGCACTGGCCACTCAGAGCAGTCCAGTGTGCCAGCAGCACCTCTATTTCCAAGATGGCAGAGGTCTGTAGCACACTGGAGGAGCTCTGGGCACCTACCAGGGGAGGTGCAGGTCAGGGGAGTGGTCACTCCCCTTTCCTTTGTCCAGTTTCGCGCCAGAGCAGGGCTGAGGGATCCCTGAACCGGTGCAGACGGGCTTATGCAGAGATGGGCACCATCTGTGCCCATCAAAGCATTTCCAGAGGCTGGGGGGGGCTACTCCTCCCCAGCCCTGACACCTTTTTCCAAAGGGAGAGGGTGTAAAACCCTCTCTCTGAGGAAGTCCTTTGTTCTGCCTTCCTGGGCCAGGCCTCGCTGGACCCCAGAAGGGCAGAAACCTGTCTGAGGGGTTGGCAGCAGCAGCAGCAGCACCTGCAGTGAAACCCCGGGAAAGGTAGTTTGGCAGTACCCGGGTCTGAGCTAGAGACTCGGGAGATCATGGAATTGTCTCCCCAATGCCACAATGGCATTGGGGTGACAATTCCATGATCCTAGACATGTTACATGGCCATGTTCGGAGTTACCATTGTGATGCTATACATATGTCGTGACATATGTATAGTGCACGCGTGTAATGGTGTCCCCGCACTCACAAAGTCCGGGGAATTTGTCCTGAACAATGTGGGAGCACCTTGGCTAGTGCCAGGGTGCCCACACACTAAGTAACTTAGCACCCAACCTTTACTAGGTAAAGGTTAGACATATAGGTGACTTATAAGTTACTTAAGTACAGTGGTAAATGGCTGTGAAATAACGTGGACGTTATTTCACTCAGGCTGCACTGGCAGGCCTGTGTAAGAATTGTCAGATCTCCCTATGGGTGGCACAAGAAATGCTGCAGCCCATATGGATCTCCTGGAACCCCAATACCCTGGGTACCTCAGTACCATATACTAGGGAATTATAAGGCTGTTCCAGTATGCCAATGTAAATTGGTGAAATTGGTCACTAGCCTGTTAGTGACAATTTGGAAAGAAATAAGAGAGCATAACCACTGAGGTTCTGGATAGCAGAGCCTCAGTGAGACAGTTAGTCATAACACAGGTAACACATACAGGGCATACTTATGAGCACTGGGGCCCTAAAACAACATATATACAGTGAAATATGGGGGTAACATGCCAGGCAAGATGGTACTTTCCTACACAACCCCCCCCCCAAACGAAGGACAATAAGACTAGCCATGACCTGATGAGTCTTCATTGTCTAAGTGGAAATATCTGGAGAGTCCATCTGCATTGGAGTGGGTACTCCCAGGTCTATGTTCCACTGTATAGTCCATTCCCTGTAGGGATATGGACCACCTCAACAATTTAGGATTTTCACCTTTCATTTGTTTTAGCCAAAGTAGAGGTTTGTGGTCTGTCTGAACAATGAAGTGAGTGCCGAACAGGTATGGCCTCAACTTCTTCAGTGCCCAGACCACAGAAAAGGCCTCCCTCTCTATGGCAGACCAACGCTTTTCTCTAGGTGTCAACCTCCTGCTGATAAAAGCAACAGGTTGATCCTGGTCCTCAGAATTAAGTTGTGATAAGACTGCCCCTACCTCTAATTCAGATGCATCTGTTTGGACAATTGAATTTTTTGGAGTAACAGGGGCTTTTCAGGAGAGGTGCAGAGCACATGGCCTGCTTCAGCTCCTCAAAAGCTTTCTGACAGTTTGCTGTCCATAATACCTTTTTAGGCATTTTTTGTAGATGTGAGGTCATTAAGAGGGGCTGCAATGGAGCCATAGTTCTTTATGAACCTCCTGTAGTACCCAGTGAGGCCTAAAAAGGCTCTCACCTGAGTCTGAGTTGTAGGGGGAAACCAATCTATACTAGTTTGGATTTTCCCCTGAAGTGGTGCAATCTGTTCTCCACCTACCAGGTGTCCCAGATAAACCACCTTCCCCTGCCCTATCTGGCACTTTGAAGCCTTGATAGTGAGGCCTGCCTTTTGCAGGGCCTCCAAAACTTTCCATAGGTGGACCAGGTGATCATCCCAGCTGGAGCTAAAGACAGCTATATCATCTAGATATGCTGCACTAAAAGCTTCCAGCCCTTGCAGGACTGTGTTCACCAACCTTTGAAAAGTGGCAGGTGCATTTTTCAATCCAAAAGGCATTACTGTGAATTGGTAGTGCCCTCCAATGGTTGAAAATGCAGTTTTTGCTTTTGCATCCTCTGATAACTTGATCTGCCAATACCCTGCAGTCAAATCAGAGGTGCTTAGATACTTGGCAGATGCCAGTGTATCTATTAGCTCATCTGCCCTGGGTATAGGGTGAGCATCAGTTTTGGTTACCTGGTTGAGACCTCTGTAGTCAACACAAAATCTCATTTCCCTTTTACCATCTTTGGAATGAGGTTTTGGTACAAGTACCACAGGAGAGGCCCATGGACTTTCAGAGTGCTCAACCACTCCCAGTTCAAGCATTTTCTGAACCTCTTGTTTTATGCAGTCTCTGACTTGGTCAGGCTGCCTATAGATCTTACTTTTAACAGGCAAGCTGTCTCCAGTATCTATAGTGTGCTCACACCAAGAAGTGGTGCCTGGCACAGTAGAAAAGAGTTCAGAAAACTAACCCAGGAGATTTATGCAGTGGTCTTTCTGCTCAGAAGTAAGAAAATCTGCCAAAACTACACCTTCCACTAGAGCATCTTGTTCTGTGGAAGAGAAGAGATCAGGGAGAGGGTCACTCTCTTCTTCCTGTCCCTCATCTGTTGCCATGAGCAGGGTGAGATCAGCCCTGTCATAGTAGGGTTTTAGGCGATTGACATGGAGCACCCTAAGGGGACTCCTCGCAGTGCCTAAGTCAACCAAGTAGGTGACTTCTCCCTTCTTTTCAACAATTATGTGGGGTCCACTCCATTTGTCTTGGAGTGCTCTTGGGGCCACAGGCTCCAAGACCCACACTTTCTGCCCTGGTTGGTACTGAACCAAAACAGCCTTCTGGTCATGCCATTGCTTTTGGAGCTCTTGGCTGGCCTGAAGGTTTTTACTGGCCTTTTTCATGTACTCAGCCATCCTAGATCTTAGGCCAAGTACATAGTCCACTATGTCTTGCTTTGGAGCTTTTAAAGATTGTTCCCAACCCTCCTTCACAAGTGTTAGAGGACCTCTCACAGGGTGTCCAAATAGGAGTTCAAAGGGGAAGCCCACCCTGGAAAAGATTCCCAGGAGGGCCTTTGCCACTGCAGGAGCTGTAGTGGTCCTTAGAGGAATTGCTTCAGGATATCTGGTGGCATGGTCCACTCCCACCAAGATAAACCTATTGCCTGAAGCAGTAGGAGGGTCAAGGGGGCCAACTATGTCAACCCCTACCCTTTCAAAGGGAACCCCAACCACAGGCAGTGGAATAAGGGGTGCCTTTGGGGTGCCACCTGTCTTGCGGCTGGCTTGACAGGTTTCACAGGACTTCCAAAATTCCTTTGTGTCCTCTGACATTCTAGGCCAATGAAACAAGGGGACAAGCCTGTCCCAAGTTTTCATTTGCCCCAAATGTCCAGCTAAGGGAATGTCGTGGGCTAGAGTTAGGAGGAACTTTCTGTATTCCTGATGAATCACCAATCTCCTGGCAGCTCCAGGTTTTGGATCCCTTGCTTCAGTATACAAAAGGTTATCCTCCCAGTAAATTCTGTGAGAGTCACTGACATCCCCATTTGCTTGTTTGACAGCTTGCTGCCTTAGACCCTCTAGTGTGGGACAGGTATGCTGTGCCACACTCAGCTCCTCCCTGGCAGGCCCCCCTTCACCCAAAAGCTCAGCAGTGTCTGCTTCCAGCTCCTCTGGTGTAGGTTCTGCACAGGGTGGAAATTCTTCTTCCTCAGAAGTTGAATCCACTGAAGAGGGAGGGATAGTAGGTAGTGTTTTACCTTTACTAACCCTAGCTTTAGGGAGCACTTGGTCCATTCTTCCAGGATCCAAGTTACCCTGTCCTTTTTGCTTTTTAGCCTGAGCCCTTTTCAAAGCAAAAATATGCCCTGGAATGCCCAGCATTGTTGCATGAGCCTCCAACTCCACTTCTGCCCAAGCTGATGTCTCTAAATCGTTCCCTAGTAGACAGTCTACAGGTAAATCTGAGGCAACCACAACTTTCTTTGGACCAGTAACCCCCCCCCCAGTTGAGATTCACAACAGCCATGGGGTGGCTAAGAGTGTTGTTATGAGCATCAGTCACTTGGTACTGGTGACCAAGTAGGTGTTGTTCAGGGTGGACCAGTTTCTCTATTACTATTGTAACACTTGCACCTGTGTCCCTGTAGGCCTGAACCTCAACACCATTTATTAGGGGAAGTTGCTTGTACTTATCCATATTAAGGGGACAAGCAACCAAGGTGGCCAAATCAATGGCCCCCTCAGAGACTAACACAGCCTCTGTGGTCTCCCTAACAAGACCAACCCCAACTAAGTTACCAAAAGTGAGCCCAGCTACTCCCTTGGATTGGCTACTAGTAGGTTTGCTCCCACCACCACTGCTATTACTAGGGGCACTAGGTATAGCAGCAGGGGTTGTAGTGGTAGGAGGCTTGGTGCTTTTCTTTGGACAACTGGGATCAGTTGTCCAATGGCCTTTTATTTTACATAAATAGCACCATGGTTTCTTTTCTTTGTTTTGATTTGAAGAGGATTTGGGCCCACCACCCCCACCAGAGTGTTTTTGTGGGCCTGATGAAGACTCATTTTTAGATTTGTCCCCACCCTTGTCAGAAGACTTACCATCCTTCTTCGTGCCATCCTTGTCACCCCCTGTATGAACTTTTCTGTTCACCGATGTTCTGACCCATTTGTCTGCCTTATTTCCCAATTCTTGGGGAGAGGTCAGATCAGAGTCTACCAGGTACTGGTGTAACACATCAGACACACAATTATTAAGAATATGCTCTCTCAGGATTAAGTTGTACAGGCTTTCATAGTCAGAAACTTTACTGCCTAGTAACCACCTCTCCAAGGCCTTCACTGAATGGTCAACAAAGTCTACCCTGTCTTGTGAAGACTCCTTTTTGGTTTCTCTGAACTTCATCCGGTACTGTTCAGTGGTTAAGCCATAACCATCAAGGAGTGCATTCTTAAGAACTGTAAAATTATTGGCATCACTTTCTTTAACAGTAAGTAGCCTATCCCTACCCTTGCCACTGAAAGATAGCCATAGGATTGCAGCCCACTGCCTTTGAGGGACCTCCAGTACAACACAGGCCCTCTCAAGTGCAGCAAACCACTTGTTAATGTCATCCCCCTCCTTGTAAGGGGGAACTATCTTGTACAGATTCCTAGAATCATGCTATTTTGCAAGATGACTATTTGGAATACTGCTGCTGCCACCATGGGGCCCTAACCCCAACCTCTGTCTTTCTTTTTCTAAATCAAAGGCTTGCCTATCTAAATCCAGGTGTTGCTTCTTGAGCTTCAGCCTGGATTCTTCCACTCTCAATCTATTGAGCTCCGATTCTAACACTCTGTCATCAGGGTGGGTGGGTTGGGCATGCCTTGACACAGAAGAATGGTGAGAATGAACAGAGGGAGACCTTTCCCTAACAGATGGCACTCTAACATTCTGGCCTACAGAAGTAACACTCCTACTGTGATGTGAAGTCCCATTAGTACCAGCTATGCTAGGTGGTCTGCTAAGGGTCAGGTTGGGAAGGTTCCCTTCTAACTCTTTTACTAGGGGTGCCCCAGAATCAGAGTGGGAACCATCAGCTAATCTCTCACCAGAAGTGCCAACTAAGGTCTTATCTAGTTCAACGAGCATGATAACTAATAGTTCTCTAGAGGGATTCTTCCCTACCCCTAATCCTCTTTCAACACAGAGACTCCTTGCTGCCTTCCAGCTAAGATGGTCATATGCAGTCTTGGACAGATCCAGAGTTTGACCTCTACCAGACATAATAGAAAAGGTTTAAGGGACAGAAAAAGAAAGAAAACGTTTTCAGAACTTTTTAAAGGACAGAAAAAAAACTTTTTAAACTTTTTAAGAACTTTTTGAAAATTTTAGAGGTACTTTTCAGCACTTAGCAAAGAAGTGAGAGAAGAAAAGCAAAATTTTTGGTTAGGTGTACATACACTGAACTTGTTTTGTATATTTTTCTCTTATGAAAAGTACAAAATGACAAAGTGGTAAGTAGTTGCAAAGTACTTATCCCACCGCTGCACAACCAATGTAGGAGGCTGGACTGGCTTGTAGTGGGTACCAAGGGGTACTTACACTTTGCACCAGGCCCAGGTATCCCTTATTAGTGTAGAGGGGTGTCTAGCAGCTTAGGCTGATAGAAAAGGTAGCTTAGCAGAGCAGCGTAGGCTGAACTAGGAGACGAGTGAAGCTCCTACAGTACCACTAGTGTCATATGCACAATATCATAAGAAAACACAATACACAGATATACAAAAAATAAAGGTACTTTATTTTTATGACAATATGCCAAAGTATCTCAGTGAGTACCCTCAGTATGAGAATAGCAAATATACACAAGATATATGTACACAATACCAAAATATGCAGTAATAGCAATAGAAAACAGTGCAAACAATGTATAGTCACAATAGGATGCAATGGGGGCACATAGGAATAGGGGCAACACAAACCATATACTCTAGAAGTGGAATGCAAACCACGAATGGACCCCAAACCTATGTGACCTTGTAGAGGGTCACTGGGACTGTAAGAAAACAGTGAGGGTTAGAAAAATAGCCCACCCCAAGACTCTGAAAAGTGGGTGCAAAGTGCACCTAAGTTCCCCAAAGAGCACAGAAGTCGTGATAGGGGAATTCTGCAAGGAAGACCAACACCAGCAATGCAACAACTATGGATTTCTGACGAGAGTACCTGTGGAACAAGGGGACCAAGTCCAAGAGTCACGATCAAGTCGTTAGTGGGCAGATGCCCAGGAAATGCCAGCTGTGGGTGCAAAGAAGCTGCCACCGGATGGTAGAAGCTGTGGATTCTGCAAGAACGACAAGGGCTAGAAACTTCCCCTTTGGAGGATGGATGTCCCATGTCGTGAAGAGTTGTGCAGAGGTGTTTCCGTGCAGAAAGACCGCAAACAAGCCTTGCTAGCTGCAAGGGTTGCAGTTAGGGTTTTTGGATGCTGCTGTGGCCCAGGAGGGACCAGGATGTTGCCAATTGCGTGAGGAGACAGAGGGGGTGTCCAGCAAGACAAAAAGCCCACTCAGAAGCAAGCAGCACCCGCAGAAGTGCCAGAACAGGCACTACAAAGTGGAGTGAACCAGAGCTCACCCGAAGTCACAAAGGAGGGTCCCACGACACTGGAGGACAACTCAGGAGGTCGTGCACTGCAGGTTAGAGTACCGGGGACCCAGGCTTGGCTGTGCACAAAGGAAATCCTGGAAGAGTGCACAGGAGCCGGAGTAGCTGCAAAACACGTGGTTCCCAGCAATGCAATCTAGCGTGGGGAGGCAAGGACTTACCTCCACCAAACTTGGACTGAAGAGTCACTGGACTGTGGGAGTCACTTGGACAGAGTTGCTGAGTTCAAGGGACCTCGCTCGTCGTGCTGAGAGGAGACCCAGAGGACCGGTGATGCAGTTCTTTGGTGCCTGCGGTTGTAGGGGGAAGATTCTGTCGACCCACGGGAGATTTCTTCGGAGCTTCTAGTGCAGAGGGGAGGCAGACTACCCCCACAGCATGCACCACCAGGAAAACAGTTGAGAAGGCGGCAGGATCAGCGTTACAAGGTCGCAGTAGTCGTCTTTGCTACTTTGTTGCAGTTTTGCAGCCTTCCAGCGCGGTCAGCAGTTGATTCCTTGGCAGAAGGTGAAGAGAGAGATGCAGAGGAACTCTGATGAGCTCTTGCATTCGTTATCTAAGGAATTCCCCAAAGCAGAGACCCTAAATAGCAAGAAAAGGAGGTTTGGCTACTTAGGAGAGAGGATAGGCTAGCAACACCTGAAGGAGCCCATCAGAAGGAGTCTCTGACGTCACCTGCTGGCACTGGCCACTCAGAGCAGTCCAGTGTGCCAGCAGCACCTCTGTTTCCAAGATGGCAGAGGTCTGTAGCACACTGGAGGAGCTCTGGGCACCTCCCAGGGGAGGTGCAGGTCAGGGGAGTGGTCACTCCCCTTTCCTTTGTCCAGTTTCGCGCCAGAGCAGGGCTGAGGGATCCCTGAACCGGTGCAGACTGGCTTATGCAGAGATGGGCACCATCTGTGCCCATCAAAGCATTTCCAGAGGCTGGGGGAGGCTACTCCTCCCCAGCCCTGACACCTTTTTCCAAAGGGAGAGGGTGTAACACCCTCTCTCTGAGGAAGTCCTTTGTTCTGCCTTCCTGGGCCAGGCCTGGCTGGACCCCAGGAGGGCAGAAACCTGTCTGAGGGGTTGGCAGCAGCAGCAGCTGCAGTGAAACCCCGGGAAAGGTAGTTTGGCAGTACCCGGGTCTGAGCTAGAGACTCGGGGGATCATGGAATTGTCTCCCAATGCCAGAATGGCATTGGGGTGACAATTCCATGATCCTAGACATGTTACATGGCCATGTTCGGAGTTACCATTGTGACGCTATACATATGTCGTGACATATGTATAGTGCGCGCGTGTAATGGTGTCCCCGCACTCACAAAGTCTGGGGAATTTGTCCTGAACAATGTGGGAGCACCTTGGCTAGTGCCAGGGTGCCCACACACTAAGTAACTTAGCACCCAACCTTTACTAGGTAAAGGTTAGACATATAGGTGACTTATAAGTTACCTAAGTGCAGTGGTAAATGGCTGTGAAATAACGTGGACGTTATTTCACTCAGGCTGCACTGGCAGGCCTGTGTAAGAATTGTCAGATCTCCCTATGGGTGGCACAAGAAATGCTTCAGCCCATAGGGATCCCCTGGAACCCCAATACCCTGGGTACCTCAGTACCATATACTAGGGAATTATAAGGGTGTTCCAGTATGCCAATGTAAATTGGTGAAATTGGTCACTAGCCTGTTAGTGACAATTTGGAAAGAAATGAGAGAGCATAACCACTGAGGTTCTGGATAGCAGAGCCTCAGTGAGACAGTTAGTCATAACACAGGTAACACATACAGGGCACACTTATGAGCACTGGGGCCCTGGCTGGCAGGGTCCCAGTGACACATACAACTAAAACAACATATATACAGTGAAATATGGGGGTAACATGCCAGGCAAGATGGTACTTTCCTACACTTACACAAAGCAGTCTCCAACACCCGCAGTGTATCTGGGTCCAGGACAGGGAGAAGCAGGGTCTTGTGCACTAAGAAGACTTTCTTTGGAAGTTTGTCTACTTCAAAGGCAGAAATGAGTATAAATATTAGACTGCTGACCCCACAACTTCATAACACTTCTGGATTTAGGACATTCTGTCAGGAAGAAGAGCTGGATGCTGTAGGACGAACTGTCACCCAGCCTTTTGCTGTGCTTGTCTGGTGCTTGCTGCGTCTGTCCTGGGAGTGAAAGGGCTGGACTTAGCTTTCTATATCCTGCTTCCCAAGGTTCTCCAAAGGCTTGAACTGAGCTTTGCCTCCTGTTGTGAAGTCTCAGGGACATCAAAGTCTTCATCTGCCAGTGCCTGGGCTCTTCTGTTGAGAGTCCTGACTTGCTAAGTGGTGCCAAATCCAGTCCCTGGGCCTTTAGAAGTGGAGGCTGGAGAACTGCCTGAGCCTGGGCTCTTCTGTTGAAAGCCCTGACTTGCTAAGTGGTGCCAAATCCAGTCTCTGGGCCTTTAGAAGTGGAGGCTGAAGAACTGCCTGAAAATCTACACACTGAGGCCATTGTGGCAGAAAAATTGATGCAGCACCTGCACCACAGCTGAGAATTCGATGCAGTGCCTGTCTCACAGCTGCTAAATCAACACATCGCCTGCTTAGCACAGAGCCATCTTTGCTGTGCGTCTGGATTTTCCATGCATCATCCCTGGATGTCATTTTCTTTATCTACGTTGCTCTGCAACCAGGAATTGACGCATCGTTAGACTGGCGGGAACAGAATCCACGCATCGCCAGCCGAGCGAGCAAAGAACCAACGCATCGCCAACTGGGTGGGAAAAGAATCCATGCATCGCCTGTCCAGTGTGACAATAATTGACGCACCGCTTGCTTTTCTGGCGCATCATCTCCTTTGCGGCCCACATCATCTTTTTTTTTACACATCCAAGGTAATGTGTGTTCTAAGGATACAACCACTGATTTTTCAGGACTAAGGGGGTCATTATGAACATGGCGGGATTCCCCGCCATGTTCATACTGATGGTCTAAACATAGACCTCCAGCCCCCTTGAGGCCCCGCCGGCCCAGTGGAATGCTGGGCCAGGACATTGCCGACATGGAGCCGTCATCAATGCCGCAGTGTGGCAGGTGCAGCAGCACCCGTCGCGCAGATCACTGCCTGGAAATCAGGCAGTGACCTGCGCGACAAGACTGTGCACGGGGGCCCCTGCACTGCCCATGCTAAGTGCATAGGAAGTGCAGGGGCCCCCAGGGGGCCCCAGAGCACTCCTTCCACCAGCCTTTTCCTGACAGGTGAAATTGCCAGGGAATGGCTGGCGGAACAAGGGTTCTTTACCTGGAGCAGCGCTGCCCTTTCGGATGAAGAATTCCGCCATCGTCAGGCTGCCTGTTGGCGGTAGCTTGGCGGTGGTGGAAGGCCGCCTGCGCAGTCCCCACTGTGTTCTTTATGTGGCGGTTGAGACCGCCATGCCGGTGGCGGAAATTGCCCGGCAAGTTCATAATGAGGGCCTAAGACTCTTTAAATCTTTACACTTTACACATTGCCTATGCGATAAGCCTGACTGCTTGTGCATGAGGGATGAGCAGGGATTATCTTAGGTGTGTGACTCCCTGCCCTTGGACAGGGCGTAAACTGACTGCCAACCAAAGACTCCATTTCTAACACTGGTGATCAGCGGTGAGGATAGGACTTGTATTTGTACTTTGCATACAGCGATTGGTGTACACTACTGTCTGATTGCAGAGCATAACAACCAGATACTCTTTTTTTAATTTCCTTTTTGGATTTCTCTTGCCTTTTGAAATTTGCAACTTTTGAGTCTTACCTACAAGCATGGCTCAGTCTGGGGAGCCATCAGCAGCTGCTGCCGATGCAGTGTTTGAGCAGGAAACGTTGGAGACAAACTCAGTATCTCTGCACAGAAAGTTTTGTGAGCAGCTCCAGTGCCCAATTAAAGGCCTCAACAAAAAGGAGGAGCTGCAAAAGGTGCTGAGGGCCTGGTTGGCAAAAGAGGCTGGTGGGCCCGCAGAGGAGGAGGAGAATGTTGTTGAGGGAGAGGGGGGACAACCTGCAGGATGTGGTGGATAACTTGATCTGCCTAGGAGGGAGGTACTCTCCAGGGCAAGTAGCAGTGTTTCCTCCAGAAGGTCTGACCCCAGAGGAGCTGAGGGACAGGTGGGAGACCCAAAAGTATCAGATTGAGATGGAAAAACTTAAGCTGCAGCATGAAAGGGAACTTCAGCTGGAGCTGGCAAAGATCAACAGGGAAGCAGAAAAATGAGAAATGTGCAATAGAGGAGAGGAAATTTCTTTTAGCTCAGAAGCTGAGCTTCAAAGAGCTGGCTCTAAGGAGCAGGCCCAGTGCAGATGGTGGCAGCATTTCACCAGTGCAGTCTGAGAGAAGAGTGCACCTTCCCAAAAATTTAGGTTAAGAGTACACTAAAGAGGATAACATCCACAGGTAGTTTCAGGGCTATGAGGCAGCACTCAACATGCACAGGATCCCTGAGCGAGATTGGAGGGTAGGCCTGTGGAACTACTTTACAACAGAACAGAGGGGAGGGACACCTTGTTGGTGCTAGAGCTTGCTAAAGAGCTCACCTACACCAGAATGAAGGGAAGGATGCCCTCATCACTAGGTATGGCCTGACACCAGAGATGTACAGGAGGAAGTTCAAAGTAGGAAACGTGATTCTCAGACGTGGTTTGGGTGTGTGAATTCTTTCTGCAGAGCACTGGATGGTTGGGTGAATGGGAGTGAGGTGACAGATTATCAGATGCTGTACAGTTTGTTTGTATGGGAGCACTTGTCTAGTCTGTGTTTTCCAGAGCTGTGCCAGTCCTTGATTGACAGCTGGCTTACTGACCCCAGGAAGCTTGCTCAGGATGCGGACCGCTGGATGAGTACCAGAGTCCACAAGAAGTTGTATGTGGGAGACTCAGCCAAGAGTGGGCAGGGTCCCCAACAGAAGGAGGTGGGGGGACAAGGATAAAAGTAAGGAGTTCTCTAAAGGGCCCAAAACTAGTTCCCAGGGTAAGGATTCCCAAACCCCTCAAGTGCTTTGCCTGTAATCAGGAAGGACATTTCAGAGGGAGTCCCGAGTGGACACAGCCCCCCACCGGTGGGCAGTCGGTTGGGGTGGCCAGTGTAGTGCTTGGGGAGGACTTGGCCCCAGTTAGTGGTTGGGGAGCCAGCTGAGAAAACCCTAGTCTTCCTGGGAAAGGGTGAGATAGTCCAGAGAACTCTCATGCTTGACAATACTATAAAATTTAGGCAGTGGGTGACAATCAATGGGAGGCGGGTGGAGACTCTTAGAGACACAGGACCAGTATGACAACAGTCTGGTGTCTCAAGAGCAGGTAACCTCTAATGTGGTCCACCAGGTTGTAGCAGTAGACAACAGTGAGTGCCAATGCTTGGTAGCTCAGGTTCCCTTTGAATGTGGGAGGGGTCCCAGGTTTCTTGAGGGTAGTTGTGAGTCCATCCATGCCTGTTGACTGTCTGCTAGGGAATGACCTGGAGCATACCACCTTGAAGGAGGTGGAGCTCAGGTCACATTTGGAAATGTTGGGATTGCCAGACTGGGTGTGCATGACCACACGGTCCGTGGCCGCCAGGGAGGGTGATTAGAAGGACCTGGAGCCTGAAACAGAGGCCCAGGTGCTTGCCTGGAGGAAGATGGGAAACGGGTGCAGGAAACCCGCTCCTGAGATTTCTGTGATCTGGGAGGAGGCTGAACCTAAGGAGGACGCCCCAGAACTTACAGGAGAAGAAGTGGACAAATTGGGGGGCCTCCGTGAGCTGATCCATTGGCAGCTGGAAGGAGGCCCCACCAGGGAGGAGTTCTGCACAGAAGAGAAAGCATGCCCTACCCTGGGGGGCCTTCGGAAACAGGGCGAGGCCTAGGCAGCTGATGACACTTTTGGATCTCACCTGATTTACTGGGAGAATGATCTCCTGTATAGTGAGCCTAAGGTTGCTGAGCCAGGGACAGCCCATGTGCTTGTAGTACCCCAGTGTTTCAGAGCCTTCCTACTGGGTCTGCCTCTTGATGTGCCAGTGGCAGGTCATTTGGGGTAGGCAAGACCTTTGACAGGCTTGTCATGGACTTTTATTGGCCCCAAATAAGGAAGGCCTCAGGTGCATTCTGCAGGACCTGTCAGACCTGCCACGTCAGTGGCAAATCTGGGAAGAGTTGCAGGGCTCCTCTTCAACCCTTTCCTGTTGTGAGCACCCATTCTGACCGGTGGGCATTGACATTGTAGGGCCTCTGGATCCCAAGACAGCCATGGGTAACAGGTTTATCCTAGTCTTGCTGGATCATGCCACCCGATACCCAAAAACCTATGCCCTAGGGACAGTTACTGCTCTCACGGTGACTAGGGCACAAATGGGGATCTTTACCCATGTGGGTTTCCCCAAAGAGGTGGTATTGGAGTGGGGTACCAATTTCATGTCGCTGTACATGAAGGCCATGTGGAAGGCGTGTGGTGTAACAGACAAGTTCACCAAGCCTTACTATCCCTAAAGCAATGGGTTGGTTGAGAGATTCAACCTTACCCTGAAGGGCATGATTATGGGTCTTTCTGAACTCATGAGGCATAAGTGGGATGTCTTGTTACCATGGCTGTTGCTTGCTTACAGGGAGGTACCACAGAAGGGGGCTGGCTTCACCTCTTTTGAACTTCTGTATGGGCACCCTGTGAGAGGGCCTCTCATTTTGATGAAGGAGGGCAGGAAGCAGGCTCTCAAGAAGCCACCTCAGGATGTTTTCAGTTACATGCTGACCTTCAGGAACCAGACAACCCGCTTCCAGAAACTCACTCAGGAGAATCTGGAAGCTAGTCAGGAGGACATGAAACAATGGTATGACCGGAATACCACTCTGGCTGAGTTTCAGCCTGAAAGCACAAATGGAGAACAAAGAGACCTTATTTGGAGAGCCACACAAGCCTCAAGTAAACACTACCAACACAAAAGTGTGTGTTTCTCCAACAAATCTTACCCAAATAACTCTTCTTTTTGGGAGTTTATTCCATTGCCCTTTCTATTCAGGTGTCCTCAGACATCCCATAGATTTGGACGAGGTGGGGTCACTCACATAATGTGATGTGTTTCATCCTCGGCCACCTTGCCCCACCCTCGTAAGGTGATACTACTAGGGCAGACTCAACCTCAAGTGGGGCTATCTTGAGGGAGTTCTTAGAAATTATCTAACTAGACAGGAATCTCGGGTCCCGATGTATATGTAAAAATATCTCAGGATAAACCACAAAAAATGTCCTTTGTAATTAGGTGGTATCCAGGATATGATTAAATTAATACCAACAAGGTATTAAGGTGGGTTTTGTTGGGCATTATGCCCAGTCATAACCGATAATACTACCTGCTGACATGTTTCTAAAGTGGTGTGGAGTCCTTTTGTGGTGTTTTCACTGTGTTACTGTGTGTGTGTGTATACACAAATACTTTACACACTGCCTCTGAAATAAGTCTGTCTGCTTGTGCCAAGCTACCAAGGGGGTGAGCAGGGGTTATCTTAGGTGTGTGACTCCCTAACCCTGACTAGAGTGAGGGTTCATACTTGGATAGGGTGTAAACTGACTGCCAACTAAAGACCCCATTTCTAACAGGTGTCCTGCAGGTCAAACACCATCATTCAGTCTCCAGGGTCGAGGCTAGACAAGAACTGGGTAAGAGTGAGCATCTTGAAATTCCCCTTCCAGATCAAGGCATTTAGAGGGCGTTGGTCTAGAATAGGCCAAAGGCCTCTGTCCTTCTTGGGAACGAATAACAACCACATCCTACTTCTGGCTCTGGCACTCTCTCAGTAGCACCTTTGATCACAAGGGCTTGCACTTCCTTCTGTAAAATGAAGAGATGGTCCTCTGTCAGTCACGGGGGTATTGTAGAAGGTGTGGAAAGGAGAGGAAAGGATGGGTAAGGCCTATCCCCTGCAAATTATCTGTAGGACCCACCTGTTGGATGTTTCTGCCTGCCAGCCCAGAAAGAAACAATGGTTGTGCTCCCATAAGGGCACACTAAAGAGGTTTGGCAGGCGGGGCTGCTGGGGGAACAGTCGACTGGGTGGTACACTGACTTTGGCCTCAACCGCGAAACTGCTGGGTACCCAGGCTGGCAGTAAGTAACACCTTGGCCAAAGCTATGAAAGGAGCAATGGAACTGTTACAGTTGGCTAGGTGGGCTACAGAGGCGCAGACAGCAAATGGTATAAGTGCTCGCCTTAAAACACTCAAGAATGGAATCACCCTTGTCCCGAACAGGTAAGTGCCATCACAGGGCAAGTTCATCAGAAAGGACTGGACATTGTTAGAGAACACAGTCGACTGCAGCCATGTATAGCGGCAAATGGCAACAGTGGTTCCTATGTTCTGCCAGACATAATCTGCGAGGTCCAAGCTACAATGAATTGTGAACTTGGCTGCATCATGACTGTCTTGAGTTGCCTGTGAGAGCAAAGGATGAACATCTTCAGGTACACCAGGGAGGATTTGTGCCACCAAATCCCAAAAGGACGTGGGAGTAGCATCCCAACAGAATTTGTGACGGAACAATGAAAGTCTTTACAATGAAGGCTTTTACTACGACAGTGCCCTAATAACACCACTATTTACATTGATAGTCAATATCATGCCACCACATAGGGAAGCATTCAAACTCCTGTTACCATGAACGCCAGCATCACGTGTAGTTATGTCAGTCATACCATTAAAAAGCCTAGTTGAACTGGATGGGAAAAACAAACAAGGACAGTTTTGATATATGACGATAGGGTACTCGTGAAAACTATATTGTTACGTAAGCCACCTCAGCCTTGCAAAGTAAAACATACCATGTGGACACAGCACAGTGCGAAAGGTTTAACTGTAACTAACAGCCATTTATTGTTGTCAAATACAGCAGCACAGTACTGTAAACACATGCATATTTCACATTTTAGCAAAGATGTAGTTACAATAAAAGCGTTTTGAAATAATCTGTTTCTGCAGTAGTCCTTAATTTATGTTAACCAATTCACTGCATTTCCCAATGTAAAATGGAATCCCAGCCCCCTGATATGCCTCCATAAAAAAAATGTTGTCCAGAGATTTTCATTTTTGATTTGTGTTTTTTGGTAATTTGAGAAGTAATTTAGCTTGGGTAGACATTTCTGATCCGAGACAAATTTTTCTGGATGACATGTTTAAAAATGGCAGATGCGTTGCAGTGATGATTTAATATTTCAGGAACCATGAGACCTATATTCTTCATTTTGGTGTCAAAACATAGGTTTTGGGGGTCAAGTAGTTTTATAGAGACAGAAAATAATTCCTCAGAGCAACCCCTCTGCCATTTTCCAAAATGGTGGCTATAATGGAGGAAGAAGAGACATATATTTATAAATGAAACAAATAATAATGGTTTTTAATTCTTTTATGTGCACACCAAACAATGTTTATGATCTGAATATGAAAAAAATAATGTTCATCACTCCTGTTTTAGACACATTTTCATAGTTCACTTTATTTATTTGTTTCAGCAATCGCTGGTGGTACATTTGCAGAATGCTGAACATTTAAGAAGAGCCCATTCAACAGGGACATCATTTTGTAGCACAGCTTTTGCAAGTACATGGAGGTGTAAGTTCTTTGGGTAGAGGATTTAGAAATATCGTAGGTTTTAGCACCTTACCAACATCTTCCCAACTAAATTCACATGAATATTTCTCTACATATGCATGATCCAAAACATTTACACATCTTCTGATCAAGTAGAGCGCTTCGGTGGAAGGTAACAGCGGGAGTGATCTCTTGAACTCACTGTACCGAAGATCATCAAATGCATGAGAGTCAGAACTTGTTTTCCACACGTGCACAAGGTATATGCCTACGCCTTTAAAGTCACATTATTCTTCTGCCTCAGAAAATCTTTTTAGAAACATCACAGGTTTAGTAGTTAAAGCTCCAAGCTTTGTTCCAGTTTTGCTCATAGTGTCATCACCTGTAAGAATACGTGCCTTGATAAGAACACTGAACATCTATGGGTCAAATTTCCTGTACAAAATATGAAGCAGGATTAAGGGGGGTCATTATGAAAATGGCAGTAAAAACCACCTACTGCCGCGGTGACGACTGCCAAAAGACCGTCGCCGCGGCTACCATTCATCCACCATAATATGACCACAGCTGGATTTCCGCCACAAGAAGGGTGGAAATACGGCTGTGGTCATACTGGCGGATGGCGGTAAGGTGGCGCTGCTACCACCAGCAGCTCCACGCCATAGACCGCCGTCAGCCTTATTATGAAAAATAATATGGCCTGGCGGTGTTCTGCTGGTGGACGCTGCTGGTGGAAGCAACACCCAGCCCCTTTTCCTCCTGGAGAACCACCTGGACCCAGGTAAGTCGGATCTCCGACAGGGGAAGGGGGTGGGGGAGTGTTTTGTGTGTGTGGGGGTGTGTGCATGTATGTGTGAGTGTGTGCATTAATTCGAGTGTGTGTTTCGTGTTGATTGCGTGCGTGTATGAATGTGTGTGAGTGCGTTTATGTATGGAAATCGGAATGCATGTGTGCATGTATGTTTCGATCTGTGTGCGGATGTGTGCGTGAATGTGTGAATGCATGCGTTTATGTATGTGTGGATAGTGTGTCTGCGTGTGTGTGTATGAATGGAGGGACGTGGATGTAGGGGTGTAGGGAGTGTTTGGAGAGGTATGGGGGCCTCCTATCAGTGACAGGGAAGGGATTCCCTGTCACTGATAGGGCCTACTGCCATGGTTTTCGTGGCACTACGAACACCACAAAAACCATGGTGGTAGGCAGGGTCATAATAATGCCAGTGGCACAATGGTGGCCGGAGGCTGCTGCCACCATGGCGGTCGGAGTGGTACATTGGTGGGTTGGCTTCAGCCAACCTGCCAATGTCATAATGTGGCTACCGCCACATTAACGCGGACCACTGGGGTCATAATGACCCCTAAGTGTCTTTTCTCGCCTGTTCCATAATTTATTCATAACTCCTTGACTTATAAACATTGCAGCAAACCTAAGTAGCACAATAATAACATCTGTGTCATTTGACAGTACAATGATTGGAACCATTTCGAACAGCTCACTCAACATGTGGCACAACACGAAGGTCAGCTTCCTCCAATGTGCTGTTATGATTTTGAACAATATGGCCCATACCTGTTGAATATATCTCTGCAGGCAACAACTCCTCATTGACAATAATTCTACTTGCAATAATTGGAAATTCAGTGAATGTTTTGGCAAGTTAACATCTCCAGGTTCAACTTGTTCGATGTTGATGACCAGAATCAGTTGCACAGGTATAGGTGTCGAATTATTGATGCAGGCAAGGCCAAATGTTCCAATTGTAGACACTTGTCTGATTCTCTCACATTGTTTGACAGATAGTTCAAGATAACTGTCAAAGACAATGTGCAGTTCTTGCAAGGTGCACGCTGTCTTTGATATTTGTAGAATGGTCTGAACGATCTCTCAGACGTTTTGCATGGATGAAATCTTGACCATTAATCATTGTGACATATAGTCCACAACAACATCAGTTTTCAATGAGGACATAATTTTGAATTGAACTTCTTCAGGTAAGAGTTTAGTTTTGAGCTCTTGTATGAGTTTGTTCTTCAATGGTTTGGTTGCAGCACCTCCATCAAATAATGCGTTTGTTGGAAGAAGATCATGCAACAGAATGTCCTTGATAAATTAATCCCTTTCTTTTGCTACATCCATCTCTCTATGTGCTTGCAAAAGTTGTTTTTGTAACCTGTTTTGTAGTGGCTGGTGGGGCGAAACTCTTACTATGACAATTAAAGTGTGGAAGTTTAACTTTAGTGATGATGTCAAACAGCTTTTTCTGTTCCAATACAAATCTTTCCTGCTTCAGTTCTGCTTATATTTTCAATCCATATTCCAGCACATCTAGTAGACGTGTCTTTATATTGTTATCCACATACTGTTTGGTCACAAAAGTTGTGTAATCGCACAGGTTCAGTCATTTCAAAGAGCTTTCCTTGCTTCTGCATGAAATGAAGAAGGCTGTCAACATTTTTATTAAAATGTTCCCCTCTCTTTCCCACAAGTTCATGGTGAGGAACAGTTTCACGATGGCCCATTAATTTTGAGTTTGTCATCTCTCTGAAAACATTGCAAATAGAAAAGACTTCATGGTAAACTAGCTGCCATTGAGACACATATTCACTTTTACATGTCTGACCAACAATTCCCTTGGAGCATTTCTGGGGTCTCAAGATCGTCTGTTCCAGTTTCATATCTGGAGTCACAGCATTGAACTTTCCATCTCTGTCTTTCACCACAAAATGTCTTTGGATGAATTTTCTGTAGAGATATGATTTATCCACCTCTGGCTTCTTCACTCTTTCCAAATACCAGAACCCATATTTCAGGTAGTTTATGCAATCAAATTCATGAAACACAGTAATCAGTGACTCCACAGTCTTCCCAATCAGCATGTACCAAGTTTTTCACTAGAGTTATCATGGGTAAAACATTTCCCCAGTACTTGCAAAGTTCTGATTTTTCTTCACATTCTTTTGACAAACACTGTTACCTTGGTTTTCAGGGTTTTTTGATTTTGAACTGTGTATTTAACATTGCCCGGCTTTGAATTATGTCTTTTGAATGAAGTGGACCCTGTGCAGTGTTCACTTCTGAGATAAGATATGCAAAACCTAATTTGTCATTCTTGCTCCAAAAAGCATTCCAACGCAATGTTTCTATAGCCTCAGATATGATGAGCATACCTTGTAACGAAGGAACATAATAAGTTCCGCTCAATACTGACTGGACAGTTTTGCTTCCAAAGATTTCAGCCTCAATAAGTGTGTCTATGCCACAACCACTGAGATAACATCCTGCATTCCACAGTGCAACTTGTTTCATGTGGAAAATGCCCATCATTGACAAAGATCATCAAATTCTACTGGATTGCTCATAACAATGTCAGCTATAATACCATCACAGGCTATTGGCAGGAGAGGCTGGTCTTCAAGCTGAGCATACACAGTTTGGAATTGGTTTTTAGAGCTGTGTATACTGTTGCGAAGTTCGTGGCTGAAGATGGTATTACTGGTAAAAACCCAATCTTGTTCTGGGAGATCAGAGCATGAATTTCAGCCCACGGAGGATCTGTCTTTTCTTCATCCTTCAGTCCACACTGAATAAGCAATATGATAAATTCAGTTAAATCAGCTTTGTGGATCAGGTAGAAAAAATCCCATGTCTTCAGCCACTTTGAATCTTTCTGGTAGACTGGGACGTTTAATGGCTTGTAGTGATTTTGAACACGTTGGCAAGGCAGTTGGGTTATAAGTTTGCAGCTTCATTTATTTGTGCCTAGAGCTGACACATTATATTTTCCAGCAGCTACTTCATTGGTACAATGTTGAAAAAACACCATGGAAGAATCGTGTGTGCTGGATGTCCCAGACAAAGAAGAACTGTCTTCAAAATCAAACTCATCAAGAGCAGCAATTGTAAATCCTTTCTTGGTTAAGAAGTGGTATGCTGTCGGATTCACAAGATTTTACAGCATGAGCTGCTAACAAGTTCCTGCCCCGTACTATGTCATTATAACTTGTTGACACACCAATCCTATTCATTGAAGTGATTAGCTCCCCACTTTTGCCCCTGTCATAGATTGCATGGGCATTCATCATGTGTAGCAGAGTTTTCTTTTTGCCACGATGTAATTAATGAAACATGGTTTCGAAAAGACGGTACATATTCACGGCATAAGCCTGTCAGTTCATGGGATAGTCTTCCACTTTTTCACTTATATCTTCAAAGCCTTCATCAATTTTGTCGGCTTCTGTTCCGAACTCAAGAACTTTCGTTTGTAACAGTTTTACTTTGCTGATATCAAACAATGGTTTAAAAAATGTTAAGACAACATCAGGCATTGTTGACTCCCATTATTTGCGGAGCTCTGAGGCATCACGAAATTAGGCATTAAGTCCAAAATGTATAACTTTCAGGACATTTCTTAAAATGGTTCCTGCTGATTTTACTGCATCCTATGATCTTATTGGCAGCAAGAACTTAAGGAGTCAAATCAACTGAGGACACCATAAGTGTCCCATTAATTTTGTTAGACTGACAAAAACAACTAATTCTGTCATTGTACATTCTCACCAGAAAAATCTTGATCAATATGGATCAATACAGTTTCATCAATGTTGACCATTATTTCCCTGATCTCACTGAGTGTGAACCCATAGTCAGCACTCAAGAGTGGCTTTAAAACTTAATTTGCTTTTTCCAAGAGTGCAAACTTAACTGAAGGCTGGTGGATATGTTGCTGCTGGGAGCTCATTGTACATGCTTACTTTAAAATGTATGCACACATGCAGTTCGGTTGGGCATACAAATCTGCTGCAAATACATTCACCTCGCTGTTTAGATCAGTTACTCAGCTGAAAACTTAATCTTGGAAGAAACTAGCTGCAGATAAAAATATGCTTTGTTCTTTCATCAATGCCTTTAGCCCTTGTTCTGGCTAAACCACAGATAACAAATTGATGATCCTCTGCTTTCTGATCAGTTGTTGGAGGTTGACAAGGGGTAGCCATTGATCTTCTAAGAGGATGGGCTTTAGGTTTGGTTGTCATCGCTTTCTCAGAAGAACCGGCTTCTTGTTGTGATTCACTGGTTTCTACTATTTTTTGACTAATTTTTTCCAGGCTTTTTTCCATTGTATATGACTTGTAGCACACAGAGCGAAGGAGGCAGATTTTTTTCTTCTAACTTTGAAGGGTGGGTGGACAGTGACAGAGTGCAAAAGATGTATTCTAACTATGCTGAGGGCATCCCTCAGATCAGGGGCTGGACAGTGATTGGGGAATAAATTTTTATCCCAACTCCGCTGGGGGCGTTCCTCAGGGCAGGTGTTGGACAGCACGAAGGTGGATCATTAATTATTCTAACTCAAAAGGGGGCGTCTCTCAGAGCAGGGGCTGGGCAGTGATAAGGTGGCACATTTTTTATTCTAATTCCAATGGGGGTGTGGCAGTGACTAGGGGCTAATTTTTTATCCTAAATCTGCCTCGGGCATCCCTCTGGGCAGGTGCTGGACAGTGACTAGAGGGCAATTTATTATACAAGCTTCGCTGTGGTGCCCCATAGGGCAAGTGATGGACAGTGACTAGAGACCAAAGTTTTATTCTGATTCTGCTTAGTATGTGCCTCAAGGCAGGTGCTGGACGTATTGCAAGTGAAAAGTAATGAAAAACCTATATTTTAAATATAAAAAATGTAAAATATGCAAAAACAATTTACACAGATCAATATACCATCTTTACTCGTGCAGTTGTGAAAATGTATTCATCTTCACTGCAGAAAAAAATGTACTGGAATTGAAAGTACAAAATTAATATTTTTAAAACCAAATAAATAACAAAATAAATACACCCTAAAGAAAACGAATACGATATTGGGCCGGTGCTGCACAGTAACTAGGGCAAAACTTGTATTCTACCTCTGCCAGGGGCGTTCTTCAGGGCAGGTGCTGCGCAGTGTCTGGGCTCTGATCATTTATTCTACCTCCACTGGGGGCGTCCCTCAGGGCAGATGCTGCACAGTGTCTGGGGGCTAAATTTGTATTCTAACTCCGCTGGGGGCACCCCTCAGCGTAGGTGCTGGACATTGACTCGGGATCATTTTTTATTTTGACTCCGCTGGGGGCCTCCCTCAAGGCAGGTGCTGGACAGTGACTGGGGGGCTAAGTTTTCATTCTAACTCTGCAGGGGCCATCCCTCAAGGTAGGGTGATGTCTTTCAGGGCAGGTGCTGGACTGTGTCAGGGGTCTAAGGGTCAGAAGTACGACCATTTTATTTTGTGACTCACAATTTGTGATTTTTTGGGAATTGCAAATTGCGAGTCGCAAAACAAAACGTACAAAATGTCAAGCACACTGCTTGTGATTTGCAAATGGGTCACAAGGGACCTGCCTCATCAATATTCATGAGGCAGGTTGCAAATTGCGACCCATTTGTGAATGGTAACAATCGCAGGGATGGTGGCCTGCTGGGATTAGCAGACCACCATGTTTGTGATTGCTTTGTTATTAAACCTATTTTTTTAAACACAGCCGTTTTCCTTAAAGGAAAAAGGTCTCTCTAGGAGAAGGTTAGTTTTATTCTCTTCTGTTTGGGGGGGGGGGGGGGGGCATGTAGGAAAGCGCCCTTCTTGACATGGTTAGCCCCCAATTGTTACCTGTTTTCTGATGTGGCTTTGACTGTAAGTGCACTGGGTCCCTGCTTACCAATTTCCCAGTGCCAGATCTCTTTCCCCAAAAATGAACAGTTGTTTTGCACAATTAGTAAACTCTTTAGCTACCACTGTAAGTCCCTAGTAAGTGGTACCCCTAGTACCTAGGGCCTGGGGTACTAAGGAAGGGCTCTGAGGGCTGCAGCACCAGTTGTGCCACCCCCAGAGACCCCTCACCAAATCCACACAGTGCTGCAATTGCAGGCTGCGTGTGTTGGTGCAGGTTAAATTGAAGACAGGACTTGTCACAAACCCCTGTGTGCCAGGTTCACTCTCACTGCATGTGCAAGGTGCAAGTCACCCCTAAGTCAGGGTGCATCAAGGCACATGTGAGGGCATATAAACATGAGCAGATATGCCCCTGCTACGTCCCTTTCGATTCTGAGACATAATAAGTGCACAGGGAAGCCATTTTAAATGCATGTGCTGGACAGTGGTCATTAGGAGTTCCCCAGCTACACAATGGCTTCTCTGAATCTTGTGATGTTTGGTATCAAACATCTCAGAATAATACACCCTCAATGACTCTGCAGCTGCTGGACCCTGGAAATCCGACAGCAGAAGGGACCACTGCACCCGATGTCCACGACCTGAGGTGAAGCCAACCAATGGTGCCAAAGACGGTCCCCATCTGCCAAGAGAATGAGTCCAGTGTGGTCTCACCTATCTTGGACTCTCCTGAGATGCCTGCAACCACTGCATGCAGGCCTCCTCTCCCACTGGCGTGTGGTGGGAGAAAATCCGACACCTCCAGCAACCACTGCACCCGTGACCCCAGTTGAGGTGGGTCACCGGTGCCAATGAAGTCTACCAGCTCCTAAGAACGTGAATCCACCCTGGGTCTAGCTCTGGTGGACTCCCTGACAACTCCTGTAGCCTCAACACACCTGACCCCCTGACCGCGAGTGCTCCCAGATGAGAAAACCCAACGCCTAAAGAACCCCTGCATCTGTCATCCCTGGCACAGGAAAAGAGGACCAAAGGTGTACCTACGTCTCCGAGCACCCCCAGTCTACTACTTACCTGCTTGTTGTCCCTGACTGGCTTCCTAGCCAGAGCCTGCTGCCTGTTTGTCATGAGGTCCAACTTCCATAGAGAACCAGTGGGCACCTGACACCTTACTGCACTTCTGAATCCGGCAGCCCCAGTGCCGCCTGGTGTGACCTGTTGGTGTGGTTCTGATCAGTGCTTTGCCTTTGCTTCCTGAGATTGGCTTTGTAAGTTGTTGTTAACCCTATGTTGCTGAACATTGTTTTTGCTCGATAGGATAACATTGAGAGAACTCTGAAAATTGCACTGTTTTAATTTTTGAAACGGCAAAGTATTTATGCTTAAAAATCTACTTAACTGATTACAAAGTGCTAAGGTTTGAAACATATATAAAAAGAATTGCTATTTTTCTAAATTTGTGTCAGATTTATTCTTTGAGTGTGTGTCTAATTTATTGCCTCTGTGAGTACAACAAATGTTTGCCCACACTACCACAAAGTAGAGCGTTAGTCCTACCTACTTTTGCCTCTGCAATACAAATTGTGGATCCACTGGACTCTCTGCACAATGATTTTAGTGCACTATATAGAGAGCCAGCTTCCTACAGCGCCCCCGTCGGTGCAACGTACTGAACATGGGAATGTTCTTTTTGATCTTTGTAGTCTCTTCATCATGGGACTCCCCGAGTCGGAAAGAGCCTTTAGTACTCTTATTCCACTGCCTACATCCGGCACAAGGGTCCCTACCACAAGGTGAGCATCACCTAGAGATACACATTTTGCTAGCATGGCAACCAACGCAACCTATAACTTAATATTCTGGAATGTAAGGTGAATACACACCATGTCTAAAAGATGCAAGGTATTCTCATACTTAGCTCGGCACGGGAAACATATTGCTCTTCCCCAAGAGATGCATTTAGTGGCCAAAGAAGGGGCGGCACTTCAATGCCAATGGAGGGGGTAGCTCTTCTATACTACATTTTCTGCCTTCACCAGGGGGGTGCTGATTTGGGTTAGGGCGTGTAGGAAAATGCCTCTTTTGACATGGTCTCCCCCCCAACACACACACTTTGTGCCTGGTTTCTGGTGCAAATTTGACTACAAGTGCACTGGGTCCCTGCTAAACAGGTCCCCTGTGCGAGATCTGTTTCCCCCTAAACTGCACAGTCATTTTACCCAATTGGCAAACCTTTAGCTACCACTATAAGTCCCTAGTAAATGGTACCCCTGGTACCTAGGGCATGGGTTACTAAAGGAAGGTCCCAGAGGACTGCAGCATGAATTTCCTACCCTCAGGGACAACTGTGTGTCTTGGTGCAGTACTAAAGTGAAAACACTTTGTGGGCCTGTGGGCCCTGTCCCCTTTACACTGCATGCACTATATGTAAGTCACCCCTCTGGCAGATCTTCCAGCCCTAAAGGCAGGGTACATTATATTGCATGTGAGGCCATACCTAAATGAGCAGATTTGCCCCCATGTCTTTGTCGATTGTTAGACATAGTAAGTGAACAGGGAAGCCATTTTAAGTACTTTGCTGGACACTGGTCATTATGAGTTCCCCAGCTACATGATCGCTTCACTGAAGCTAGGGATGTTTGGTATCAATCATCTTCTATTAATAAGCCCTTAATGAATCCAGTGATAGATTTATTAGAGTTGCCCCCTGAAAACCTACCAATTCTAGCATGGACACTGACTGGTTGAAACCAGTGCAGCAACCTGAGACAGAGTTCTGTCCCCCTGAGGTGAAAGCCAACACTCTTGAGGGCTCAGAACAAAGGTCTGCTCCAGGGACAGATATGTGACCTCCTCTCCCAGGCAGGTTGGACATTTCAGGGTGGGGAGCTTCAAAGTCCTTGCCGCCTTTGTAATGTGACCCATGGTCTCACCAGATGGTGGAGATGACCAGCCCCCCTGTCCTGACCCCAATTTTGGCTACAGCACAGGTGGAAAAATTAGTGAAATTAGAGGAGTGCCCACTTCATGCCAGCCACACCCTTAAGGTGGACAAGCTGAAGTGGACACCCTTTTTAATTTCCTCCATCTTGTTTAGAAAGAATTAGGCCACTAGGGATAGGGTTATGACCACTTCCTTACGGAAGTGGTCTTAAAAGGGGTGTAGTCACCCTGAAGGTGGCTAACCCATTGGCTACTGTGAGAAACTGGCACTTTGCTGCAGTACCCCCCCACACACTTTTTGCATGGTTTCTGAATTCAACTTGGACTGGAGTGCACTGGGACCCTGCTAACTGGGGTCCTAGTGCCAGTGTTCTTTCCCTAAAACATGGTAAATGTAATTGGATACACCTTTAGCTACCACTATAAATCCCTAGTAAAGGTACTTAGGTACCCAGGGCACAGGGTACAAGGGGCCGGCTCCTGGGGGTAGCAGCACTGATTGTGCCACCCTCTAGGGCCATGCATCCAGATGCGCCCAGCACTGCCATAGCAGGCTGAGTGTCCTGGTGCAAACCTAAAATACAATCTTGACATGTCACACTACCTGTGTGACCTGTCCACCATACACTGCATTTACTGTGGGTAAGACACCCCTCTAGAATGCATTACAGCCCTAAGGCAGGATGCTGCATATTATATGTGAGGGCATAGCTGCATGAGCAATATGCCCCCACTGTGTCCTTGCCAACCCTTGTACATAGTAAGTGAAAGGAGCAGCCATTTTAATATATGTGCTGGACACTGGTCAACACGAGTTTCCTAGCTACGTAATGGCTACTCTGAACCCTAGGTTGGTTGGTATCAATGATATGAATGATAAATCCAAGCTGGTACCAGTAATAGATCTATTATAAAATGTACCCAGGGGTCACCTTAAAGGTGTCCCCTGCAAAAGCTAACTATCCTGGTATGGTTGCTGTCTGGTTCCAGGCAGCCTGCCACATCCAGACAGTCAATATACAAACCTTGAGGGGAAGCCCTGTCTCTCTGGTTTGTAAAACAATGCCCTTCCTGGGTGGAGGAGCTAACACCCCCTCCCTGAGGAATGTGCACTGCCCTGGCAGTGAGCTTCAAAGGGCTACCGTCCTTGAAACTTGACCCCCAGGCCTGCTGCTAGCAGCAGATGGCCTCCCTCTTTGCAAAGCCCCACTTTCGGAGGGAGCAAAGGTGGGAAACCAAACAAAGGGTAGGAGGAGTAATCTCACCTAGCCTGCACCACCCCTAAGGTGTTGCCTGCAAAGTGGACCCTCAAATTCAGTTTCCTCCATCTTGGAATGGAGGAAAATAGCCAATCAGGTTAAGGGAAGTGACCCTTCCCACAGTAAGTGGTCACTAAAGTGGGTGGATCCACCCATACTTAAGTGTCCCATTGGACACTACCAGGTTTCCCCTAAAACGTCCACTAAATTCAGTATTTAGTGGGCATCCCTAGACCATGAAATTGGATTTGAAAAGACAAAGAAGACCAGCACCAAAGAAGATCTAAAGCAAGAGAACTGTGGACCTGCTGCACAAGAAAAGGTGCCAAACCATGCTTGCTGCACCCAGGAACGGAAAATCGCCACTGCAGAGGAGCTGGACACTTGACTGTCCCCAAGAAACCCAGGGGACCACCAGGGTTCAAGAATCACTCTACTGTAGATCTCCCTTCTGAGTGCAGTCAACACTCAGCAACCAAGCAATAACCAACAAACTGGTAAGGGTCACTTCACTGACCGGCCGATATCTCTGCAACCTGAAGTCACAGCTGAACTTGACGACACACCAATGACCGCCCAGATGTGACCTACAAGTGTGCCAAGGTTGGTGGCACTGCATCTTCCAGTGGCTAAATTACACAAATACCCTGGGTACTGGTCAGCTGACATCAGACAACCAGAAAACCAGCTCCCTCTGAGCTGAAAAAGAATCAGGATGAAGCCCCAGTCAAGGGACTTCAGAAACACCCCAGACCTCCGACCAGAGTGCTCCCGTTGTCCTGTAAGCAGCCCTCAAAGAGATTCACCTCCAGCTCCAAAGGACTCTGTTGCGCACAGCTCCTGGATCGCCCTGCATTCGCCCGCCCTGTGTCCTGCAACGAGGAACTAGCTATGCTCCGCAGGTCCCCAACCCCTTGCAACCTTGACAGCCCAAGGGGACCCCAAGGCACCATCTTTAAATCTACAAACCATCTCCTTTTCCAAGTGGCCCCTCCAGGTGGCCCTGTGCCAAGAGACTTTCCAACGCTGCACCCGCTGAAATCAGGAGCCATCCGAGGCTCTCCAGCTGGCACAATGTGCCCACTGACTACTTCGAACACCCTGCAAGAGAAGAGAGTGGTAACTCAAATGTAGGATTTTTAATGCATTTTTAAAGGTGACTGTGTGTTGATTCCAATGGTGCGTAATTATGCCCAGAAAGACTAACTGTATTAAGACTTTGAAAAGTCATATCGCAAAAAGTACTTAACGTATCTTGAAGATCTAGGTCTTAAATTTTATATAAAAGTCTGAAGTATTTTTTATAAATTCTGGTCTCAAGTTATTCATTGACTGTGTGTGGCGCATGATTGGATTTGTGAGTACAACAAATGCTTAGCACATCTCCTGGATTAGCCTAACTGCTCGACCAGCTACCTTAAAAATTAGAGCATTAGGTGGTCTAATTTTTACCTCTGGAAACCAATGTGTGATTGCCTGGAACCCCTGCACAGTGTGCCTAGTTTTGCACTCTTCATAGAGGGCCAGCCTCCTGCAGCTACCACCTGGCACTCCCTGTAACACCCCTAAATTCAGTATTTAAGTGGCACCCCAGAGTCCTAGGACTCAGCTTTCTGATGACCTAATAAGAGCCGGACACTACAGAGTTGCACCAGCAGAGAAGACTACAGACACCAACTGAATTGTCCCCAGCCCTACTGGCCTGTCTGCAGCCTTCGACAATCCTGTGCCAAGAGACGACCTGTACTGCCGCCCAGTCACCTAGAAAGCTTTGGGACAATAGCCTGCCTTCAACAAAGATCAAGATCTCCTGAGAACAGTGGACCTGTTTAAGAAGAAACCAGGTTTAAAATAAAAGAACTCTTCCCTGAGAAACTGTTAAAACGCCTCCAGACCCACCCCTGCACCCGACATCCACGGCCTGATTCCAAGTGGCCCACAGTCCTGTGAACGTTCCCCAGCGATTTTGAGTTCGAGCCCACAGTGGGCTGACCCCTGCCGGACTGTGCCTCAAAGCCTGCAGCCTCAAACCGATGACTCCTCCCTAACCACGACCTGCCTGGTAAACTGTTCCGGACACCAAAGGACACCCCTGCACACATAGCCCCTGGGCCTCAGGGAGCTGGACCGTCAGTGTTCCTACATCCCCTGGAAGCTGTTGGTTTTCTTCTTTCAGTTTCCTGGCCTGAGCCTGCAGCCTTTTTCCAAAACTGATCTGCCCCCATTTGTTAACATTGGGAGCCCGATGCTGCATTGGCACTTCTGCACCCAGCTGCCCCTGTGCCGCTGAAGGTGTGAGTTTGGTGCTGCCTTGTAGCCCCTCCTGTGCTTACCTCAACCCCAGGACATCGACCCCTGACACCGCTTTACTATCCTGTGAGCAGGGCATCCTTGGTTACCCCCAGACTCCATTGGTTAACATTGGGCAAGTGATTCTGAATTTGACCTCTGCACCTGGATGTCCCTGTGCCGCTGTGGGGACACTGTTGGTACTGATTTGAGCCTTGCCTGGTGTTGTCGCATAGGTTCTCATTATGCTAATGAGGCTACTGGATTTGGGAGACATGATCACATGGATGATGGGTACTAAGTATAATTCCACATCACATGATGCCGTTTGGCCTAATCTGGGTTCTCCGGCTAATTAGCAGACCCTCATCTTTGGTCGAGATCATTGTGGCAACCGGGCGCAAGGCAAGAAAGACTCCCTCTAACATGTCTAAGACGAAGGGGTGTTTTATAAGCTGACATTCTAAGAAATAGTCCCCACCTATGAGTGTGTGTTTTTCTGTGAATGTTGGAGACACAGCATACCACGTTTGTTGGCAACCCTATCTGACTATAGCCTAGGAGAAAGCACAAAGTGAAATAAATGACCTACTAAGAGCGTGATACTTTCCTAGGTGAAAGTACAATGAGATAAAGAAAATAAAACAGCACTGCAAATGTGACTATACGCTAGAAAATTAAAGCAATGCTGAATAAAATGTAACTGGATTAAAGTGCACAGCGGAAGGTCTAATCAGCTAAAACAATGGGGCTCATTCTGAGCCCGGCGGGCGGCGGGCGCTGCCCGCCTGGAGGGAGCCGCCAAATGACCGCACCGCGGTCATAAGACCGCGGCGGCCATTCAGACATTTCCTCTGGCCCGGCGGGCGCTCTCCAAAAGAGCGCCCGCCGGCCCAGAGGAAATGCCCCTGCAACGAGGACGCCGGCTCAGAATTGAGCCGGCGTAGTTGCAGGGGTGCGACGGGTGCAGTTTGCACCCGTCGCGTATTTCAGTGTCTGCATTGCAGACACTGAAATACACAGTGGGGCCCTCTTACGGGGGCCCCTCGGCACCCCCTACCGCCATCCTGTTCCTGGCGGGAGACCCGCCAGGAACAGGATGGTGGTAGGGGGTGTCAGAATCCCCATGGCTGCGGAGCGTGCTCCGCAGCCATGGAGGATTCCCCCGAGCAGCGGGAAGTCGGCGGGAGACCGCCGACTTTCCGCTTCTGACCGCGGCTGAACCGCCGCGGTCAGAATGCTCGTGGGAGCACCGCCAGCCTGTTGGCGGTGCTCCCGTGGTCGGTGGCCCTGGCGGCCACCGGCCGCCAGGGTCAGAATGACCCCCAATGTGTCTAAAACATGGCTAAGATAGCTATACAAAAGTGTTGACCTAAAACTCTGGAGACTGAATTTGTAAGTCGTGTACTTACCTGCAAAACTGCATTCTTGTTTTCCTCTCATAGGTTAATATTGCTGACCTGGAAAATTGCATTGTGTTGATTTTTGAAACTGCAAGGTATTTATGCTTGTAAATCTACTTACCTGATTACAAAGTTTTTGGGTTTAAAAAATATATAAAAAGAAATGTTATTTTTCTAAATTGGTCTTAGATTTATTCTTTGAGTGTGTGCCTCATTTTTTTGACTGCGAGTACAAGAAATACTTAGCACTACCCTCTGATACGCCTAACTGCTCGCCCACACTACCTACAAAATAGAGCATTAGTCATATCTACTTTGCCTCTGCAAACCAATTTGGGATTCATGGGACTCTCTGCACAGTGTACTTCATTTTAGTGCACTTAATTCCCATTTCAACACATCAGCACTGTGGTCAATCCAGAGGGCCTGGGTGGAGTTCGCAGAGTTCTGTTATGTGGAACTTCACAGAGTTCTGCAAGCGGTGGAGTGCGTTTGATCACAATGTTCGTGCTGATTTTTAGCGCTGGGTCTTTGTCCCCTGCTGTAAAATCAGCGAGAATGGCACCACGCACCGCACAAAAGTGTGCTGCTTCTTTTCTGCCGCTTGAGTAGATTTTCTACTCCAGCGTCAAGCAGTAGCCACCATCCGCAACTGCCCGTGTTGAGAAATCTCGGCAGGAGGTGGTCTGGAGTAAGATTTTCCTCATTCGCAGTTGGCAACTTAACGTTGGCGAGCGAGAACGAGGAAAAAAACTCCGCTATGCAGGTTTTCACAACTCCGTGCTCTAAGCAGAGCGAGGAAAACTCTGCGAGCGGAGTTCACCGCCCACCCTTTGTTTTGTCACCTTTGCTGGTATGCTTAATGGAAGGGATATCAATATAGTAAAAATGTATGATCCAAGCACAGATCAAACCACATTCCTGTCTAGGATGTCTGAACAACTGTCCCCATTCCTGACTCGCCATGCCATAATTGGGGGAGACTTCAATTGCATTGTTGACCCCGCACTTGACCGGTCCCATCCTCTTTTACAGTACTCCCCTATCCACTGCTCCATCCAAGCTATCGCAGAATGGTAAAGGAACTGGAATCTTACGGACTCCTGGCACCCTAGAAACCCCTAAGTTTGAGACCTACAAGTACAACACTTTTTTGTCTGTGGCAGACATGCACTCCATGGTTCATAACATAGAATACCTTACCTGCACCATATCCGATCATAACCCAGTTCTTTTAGACCTGGATTGGAATAGACTAAACCCCAAGATCCCTACCTGGTGACTCAAACCTGAACCACTAGAGGATCCACAATTCCAGGAAATAATTCAAGAGATGATATGAGACTTCTTCACCGCGAACTCTGAAACAGCCTCCTCCCTAAAAAGTAAAATGAGATGCGTTTAAAGTAGTACTCCATCGCCATTGCATGGCAGAGTCATTGGGCATTCGCCAAACACTGCTCTGAGTAATTGCTGACACCTAGCAAACACTAAAGGAAGCAGAATTGCATTGTCCTGTATGCCCAGAATCCTACCAAAGGCTACTCAAAGCCAAAGAACGAGCTGCAATAGACACTGAACTCTGCTCGCGATTATAGGACATTGATGGAGAGGGCACAGGCAGAGTGCAATTGAGCTAGCCCATATTAGCGTGGCTAACTAATCCCACCAGAAGAGGAGCTCACCTCCAATACGGGAGACCCACTTTACTCCCAATCTGATATAAGCAACTGCTTGGCACATTATTATCAAGACTTATACAAGAGCAGAAGCCCCCATGATTCCCCAAGCTTACACAACTTTCTCGTGAGCATAGATCTCCCCCGACTCGCGGACAAGGAGGCTCAAGGCCTGGGAATGGACATCACACTGCCTGAAGTAGTAGGGGTGATTAAGGGACTGGCAAGGGGCAAAGTTCTGGGTTCTGCTGGATTACCGGCTGAAGTCTCTGCCACATATGTGGCAGAGCTTGCCCCCAGACTAGTTGACCTTTACAAGGCTGCAAAAGAATCAAGGGGACTCCCACAAACAACCATGGAAACATTGGTTGTGCCCATCTTGAAACCAGGGAGATCAGTGGCAGACTTTAAAGCCTACCGACCGCTATCAATTCTAAATATAGACTATAAGTTCCTGAGCAAAATCCCAACAAATAGATTACTCCTGTTCATGACCAAGTTAATTCACCCAAATCAAGCGGGCCTTTTACCAGGGGGGAAACACTGTGGTTAACATGCGGTGACTGCTGTCGCTCCTCAAGGCCAGCTCATACAATAAGGAAACTGCAGACATTTTGGCTGTAGATATTGGGATGGCCTTTGATAGGCTGGAGTGGGATTCATTATATGCTTTCATGCTTTATATGGTACTGGGATGAACTTTTGTAGACTGGATGCCTCTCCTATACACTTACCCTATCACTCGGGTCTGCATAGGACAGCTATGGAATAGCTATGCAGTCGAAAGGAGTACACATCAGGGGTGTCCACTATCACCCCTGCTTTTTGCAATAGCAATGGAACCCCTTGCACACTTGGCACAATCAGGAACCGCCTACAGAGGTCTCCAAGTTGGCCCCACCACCCAGAGAATAGCACTCTATGGCAACAATCTCATACTTTTCCTTGAAGATACCGGGAATAACTGCTGGAGAAGTTTGGTACACACTCAGGTCTGAAAGTGAACTGGCAGAAAACCTGTATTTTTCCTACTATATGGGAGGTTCAAGCCCCTGAACGTCTAGGCCAGCTCATCTGGGATTCGCGCTGCCAAAGTCTACCATAATGAAACTGACTTGTTCCAGGGGAACTTGGAGCTTGTGGCCAGAAAACTGAAGACGTACATAGACTTTTGGAGAATGCTGCCACTATCGGTAGCTGGACGGATAGCTATCCTAAAAATGTTAGTTTTACCTAGATTTTTATACTATTTGTGACGCTTCTCCTTTGGATACCCAGATCATTTTTTACAGAACTCCCTTCCATTATAACTTCCTTCAACTGGGGAACTGGGAGCCAACAAATAGCTCTCACTACACTATAGCACCCCATGTCCTGGGGGGGATGGCAGCCCCAAACTTCGAGTTCTATTACCTGGTGCCCCAACTGCAATGGTTCGACCAGTGTATTGCTGGCACACAGATCCCTGGCAGGGTGATGGCCCCTCTTGTACTGTCCTTGGGGGACCTGGTAAGAACGCTTTTGATGATTAGAAGTACCCCAGTGATGGTGCATGGCCTCTTAAAACTCTTTTAGCTGGGCAGGGGTCTCTCCTGCTCCTGGAAACTCAGAGAAACCTCAAGTTAGCGCAGACCCAGGCTCCGCAGATGGAGGTCTTGATTGAAGACGCTCCCTCATCTCATCAGCTGACGGATGAGGTGAAGTCAAAGAACATTTCACCTTTTTCTTAAGCCTCTACTTACCCGAGCGTCCCAAGGACTTGGAGTGGGAAGCAGAAGGGGGAGGGCCTATGCCCAATCCCGAGATAATCCTCTCAACCTAGATTGGGATTTACACGGAGCCGAACACAGGGTCACCCTCAGCTTTGAGAACCGCTCCCTCAAAGCCTTTGGATTCATGGCCCGGGTGTCAGAGAATGAATTTGGGTTGTGGTCGCGTTCCAGACACCAAAGGTGCAGAATCCATCCCGGACATTGCCCGATGGCAGGATCTGCTGGGCTTGAACCCGGTCTTACAAGAAGACATTCCTCAATGCACCAGGAATTGAAACATTCAAAAAAGCTTTGACAAAAGTAAACAAAAGTCCCATCAAAAATGACTGAGGGGTACCTCTTTCTTCCGATCAGCACTAGATGGCACGGAAAGAAAAGAGCTGACGTCTGCGCACTGGGATGGTGCCTACATAGGGCCCACAGCTTCATATCTGGCATGGATGACGCCGACGACAGATGCAGAGCAGGTCATGCGCAGGGGTACTGCTCAAGAAAAATCTCCAGATCCAGACTGACGCCTCAGGGAAATTCTAAGGTTAGGAATCTGCAACTAGATGTTTCTATCAGATATAGAATTAAGAGAACCGGGGAGGGGGGGGCAGAACGGGGATCACCATTTCTGTCAGAGCACTAGGCCACAAACTGTTTCCAACTGCAGCGTATACCTTCTTGGTGGAGGAACGCCTGGCTGCCAAGATGACATCGCACACTTCAGGAGGAAGGTCAAAGACTGCCAACTACTGAGGCTCAATCTCCACGCAAGAAAGCAGAGAGTGGACAGATGTGGGTGGAGAATCCTCCCCTGCTACAGCAACAGAAGATCCTCCAAAACTGGCAGCCTGATCGGAGGATAGATTGCAATGCTCAGTAGCCAGTAGCCTTGACCCAAGGGTAGGTCGCTCCCCCTGTCGCTGCAGCCCACCAGCCCAGGCTCCTGAGACCTCCTAGCAAGCCCAGCGAAATCACAGTAAGTACCCAAGCCCCTCGCCCTGCCCCGCGCTACTCACCTCCTCTCCTCTTCTTTTCTTTATCTCTGATCTTCCTCTGCGCTCTTCATCTGTATTCTTCATCTGTACTCTTCTTTCTTCCCTGCTCCCCTTCCTGAGTGTTGTTTTCTTCGGTCTTCATCTGTGTTCTTCTTCTGTGTGCTTCTTTCTTCTCTCCTCTGCACCGCGACCTACGTGTGCTTTCTTCTTCTGTGTCCCTCTTCTAGGCTCTTCTCTCCTCTGCTCCTCTTCTTTTTCACCATCTTCTTGGCTCTTCTCTCTGCTGCTCGTCGCTCCTCTTCTTCTTTTCCTTCTTCTGTGATCTTCTCTCTTCTGCTCTCCTGCTCCTCCTCTTCTTTACCGTCTTCTTGGCTCCTCTCTCTGCTGCTCGTCGCTCCTCTTCTTCTTTACCTTCTTCTGTGATCTTCTCTCTTCTGATCTTCCGCTCCTCTTCTTCTTCTTTACCTTCTTCTGTGATCTTCTCTCTTCTGATCTTCCGCTCCTCTTCTTCTTTATCTTCTTCTGTGATCTTCTCTCTTCTGCTCTTCCGCTCCTCTTCTTCTTTATCTTCTTCTGTGATCTTCTCTCTTCTGCTCTTCTCTCTTCTGCTCCTCTTCTTCTTTTACCTTCTTCTTGGATCTTCCCGCGTCTGCCCTCCTGCTCCTGACTCGTCTCTCTGACCTCCCTCACTCGCCACCCCCTCTGTAACGCCCCTATCTTCCTATCTTTCTCCCTCACTCCCCACCTCCTCTGTAAGCCCCCCATCTTCCTATCTTTTTACCCTTCTATCTCTCACCCTCACTCACCTCCACCTCCACCTCTGTAACCCCCTATCTTCTATCTCTCACCTTCACTCACCTCCAACTCTGTAACCCCCCCTCCCCTATCTTCCTAACTTTCCTCCTAACTTTCTTCCTAAACTCCCCGCCACCCTTAACCCCCCTCCCCCATCTTTTCTCACCTCTACCTGTCCCCCCTCCCTCCACTTTCCCGCCGCCACCTCCTGCACGCCCCCCAGCTCCCATTCGTCACCCCACTCCCGTCCCCTGCCCCCAGCTGACCACTCACCCCCTCCCTCTTATGGCGACCGCTGCACGACAGAGTTAGCGACCCTTGACCCAAGGGTAGGTCGCTCCCCCTGTCGCTGCAGCCCCACCAGCCCAGGCTCCTGAGACCTCCTAGCAAGCCCAGCGAAATCACAGTAAGTACCCCCCCCACCGCCCAGCCCCTCGCCCTGCCCGCGCTACTCACCTCCTCTCCTCTTCATCTCTGATCTTCCTCTGCGCTCTTCATCTGTATTCTTCATCTGTACTCTTCTTTCTTCCCTGCTCCCCGTCCTGCGTGTTTTTTTCTTCTGTCTTCATCTGTGTTCTTCTTCTGTGTGCTTCTTTCTTCTCTCCTCTGCACCGCGACCTGCGTGTGCTTTCTTCTTCTGTGTCCCTCTTCTAGGCTCTTCTCTCCTCTTCTTTTTCACCGTCTTCTTGGCTCTTCTCTCTGCTGCTCGTCGCTCCTCTTCTTCTTTTCCTTCTTCTGTGATCTTCTCTTCTGCTCTCCTGCTCCTCCTCTTCTTTACCGTCTTCTTGGCTCCTCTCTCTGCTGCTCGTCGCTCCTCTTCTTCTTTACCTTCTACTGTGATCTTCTCTCTTCTGATATTCCGCTCCTCTTCTTCTTCTTTACCTTCTTCTGTGATCTTCTCTCTTCTGATCTTCCGCTCCTCTTCTTCTTTATCTTCTTCTGTGATCTTCTCTCTTCTGCTCTTCCGCTCCTCTTCTTCTTTATCTTCTTCTGTGATCTTCTCTCTTCTGCTCTTCTCTCTTCTGATCCTCTTCTTCTTTTACCTTCTTCTTGGATCTTCCCGCGTCTGCCCTCCTGCTCCTGACTCGTCTCTCTGACCTCCCTCACTCGCCACCCCCTCTGTAACGCCCCTATCTTCCTATCTTTCTCCCTCACTCACCACCTCCTCTGTAACCCCCCCTATCTTCCTATCTTTTTACCCTTCTATCTCTCACCCTCACTCACCTCCACCTCCACCTCTGTAACCCCCTATCTTCTATCTCTCACCCTCACTCACCTCCACCTCTGTAACTCCCCCTCCCCTATCTTCCTAACTTTCCTCCTAACTTTCTTCCTAAACTCCCCGCCACCCTTAACCCCCCCACCCCCATCTTTTCTCACCTCTACCTGTCCCCCCTCCCTCCGCTTTCCCGCCGCCACCTCCTGCACGCCCCGCCCCCCCAGCTCCCATTCGTCGCCCCACTCCCGTCCCCCGCCCCCAGCTGACTCCTCCTCCCTCTTATGGCGGCCGCTGCGCGGCGGACGCGCCAAAGGCAAGCCCGTCAGCGCCCGTCCGTGCCTGGCCCGCGCCCAGCGCCACGACCCCTGGCCCTCAGCACTCCCTAACCCCGCTGCACCGCTACGACCCCATCACCCTCCACGCCCTCAACCCAGGGCGTTCCAGCACCTGCTTCCAAGCCAACACGAAACGTACCCACGGACCCTTCGTATGTCACACCTGCAAACTTACCTTCCACCACGAAACCACCACGACCACCAGCCCTCGCGCCATCAATCACCTCAAATGCATCCTGATCAATGCACGATCCGTCCACAAGCACGCCGTTGAACTCTGGGACCTCCTGGACTCCACCGCACCAGACGTCGCCTTCATCACTGAGACCTGGATGAACGCCTCCTCGCCCCCCGACATCGCCATAGCCATCCCCGAAGGCTACAAGATTTCCAGAAAAGACCGCACCAACCAAGTTGGAGGAGGAATCGCCATCATCTTCAAAGACTCCATCAATGTCACCACCTCCACCGAAGACACCCCCCTCACCGCCGAACACCTGCACTTCCAGATCCGCACTGACCCCAGGACCACCCTCAGAGGATCCCTCATCTACCGACCCCCCGGACCGCGCGCCCCCTTCCGCGACTCCATCACCGACTTCATCTCCCCGCACGCCCTCGCCTCGCCGGACTACATCCTCCTCGGCGACCTCAACTTCCATCTGGAACAGAACAACGACCCCAACACCACCGCCCTGCTCGACAACCTCGCCAACCTCGGCCTCAAGCAACTGGTGAATACCCCCACCCACATCGCCGGACACACGCTCAACCCCATCTTCTCCGCCAGCAAACACGTATCCTTCAGCCACGCCTCCGCTCTACACAGGACCGACCACAGATGTGTCCACTTCACCTTCAGACGCGAAACTCGCCACCTCCGCACACAACCCATCCCACGTCGACAGTGGAACAAAATCCCCGAAGAACAGCTTCTCTCCACTCTCATCGACAACCAACCCACCTTCTCTGCCGACCCCAACAACGCAGCCCTCAGCCTCACGAACTGGATCACCAACTGCGCAGACAACCTCGCTCCCCTCAGACGCCTCCCAAGACAGACCAACACCAAAAAAAAACTCTGGTTCACCGACACCCTCAAGGAATCAAAGAAAACTTGTCACACCCTCGAGAAAGCCTGGTGTAAGGACCACACTGCAGACAACATGACTTCCCTCAAGAACGCTACCCGCGAACACCATCACCTGATCTATGCCGCCAAAAGGAATTTCTTCACAGACAGACTGGACAAAAACAGCCACAACAGCAGAGAACTCTTCAACATCGTAAAAGAGCTCTCCAACCCCAACGCCAACGCCATCACGCCCTCACAAGACTTCTGCAACTCCCTCGCCACCTTCTTCCATCGTAAGATTACCGACCTACACGACAGCTTTGGACACCAGACCCAGCTGACCACCACAGAACCAACAACTCCAGCCATCACCCTCAACACCTGGACCCACATCAACACAGAAGAGACCAAAGCCACCATGAACTCTATCCACTCCGGTGCCCCCTCGGAACCCTGCCCACACTTCATCTTCAATAAAGCCGACGACATCATCGCCCCGCACCTCCAGACCATCATCAACACCTTGTTTTTGTCTGCTACCTTCCCCGAGAGCTGGAAACACACTGAAGTCAACGCCCTACTGAAGAAACCTACGGCTGACCCAAGCGACCTGAAGAACTTCCGCCCCATCTTGCTCCTCCCCTTCCCTGCCAAAGTCATAGAGAAGACCGTCAACAAGCAGCTTACCAACTTCCTTGAAGACAACAACCTTCTCGACCCCTCTCAGTCCGGATTCCGAGCCAACCACAGCACAGAAACCGCCCTCATTTCAGTCACAGACGACATCAGAACCCTGATGGACAACGGAGAAACAGTCGCCCTCATCCTCCTCGACCTCTCGGCTGCCTTCGACACCGTCTGTCACCGCACCCTAATAACCCGCCTCCGCTCCACCGGGATCCAAGGCCAGGCCCTGGACTGGATCGCCTCCTTCCTCTCCAACCGCTCCCAAAGAGTCTACCTCCCACCTTTTCGCTCAGACCCCACCGAGATCATTTGCGGGGTCCCACAAGGCTCCTCGCTCAGCCCGACACTCTTCAATGTCTACATGAGCCCCCTCGCCGACATCGTACGCAAACAAACATCATCACCTCCTACGCGGACGACACTCAACTGATACTTTCCCTCACCAAGGACCCCACCAGCGCCAAGACCAACCTGCAAGATGGAATGAAAGACGTCGCAGATTGGATGAAACTCAGCCGTCTGAAACTGAACTCAGACAAAACGGAAGTCCTCATCCTCGGTAACACCCCGACCGCCTGGGACGACTCCTGGTGGCCCACAGCCCTTGGCACTGCACAGACCCCCTCAGACCACGCACGCAACCTCGGCTTCATCTTGGACCCACTTCTCACCATGACCAAACAAGTCAACGCCGTATCATCCTCCTGCTTCCTCACCCTCCGCATGCTCCGAAAGATCTTCCGTTGGATCCCCGCCGACACCAGAAGGACCGTGACCCACGCCCTCGTCACGAGCCGCCTGGACTACGGCAACACCCTTTACGCTGGAACCACCGCTAAACTCCAGAAACGTCTGCAACAAATTCAAAACGCCTCCGCCCGCCTCATCCTCAACATACCCCGCAACAGCTACATCTCCGCACACCTGAGACACCTGCACTGGCTTCCCGTCAGCAAAAGGATCACCTTCCGTCTCCTCACCCACGCAAACAAAGCCCTCCACAACAAGGGACCAGAATACCTCAACCGTCGCCTCAGCTACTACGCTCCCACCCGTCTTCTCCGCTCCACCAGCCTCGCTCTCGCCGCCGTCCCTCGCATCCGCCGCTCCACGGCGGGTGGGAGGTCCTTCTCCTACCTGGCGGCCAAGACTTGGAACACCCTCCCCACCATCCTCAGGACCACCCAGGACCATTCCGCATTCCGGAGACTACTCAAGACCTGGCTCTTCGAGCAGCAGTAACCCCTTCCCCCTAGCGCCTTGATACCCGCACGGGTGAGTAGCGCGCTTTATAAATGTTAATGATTTGATTTGATTTGATTTAGCTCAGGATACCAGACTCGCCGTGCCCAGTCCGGTGCCACCAGAATAACTTGGGCCCAATTTTTCTTGATGTTCTTGAGGACTCTGGGCAGGAGTGGTATAGGCAGAAAGGAGTGTGGTGAATCCATTTTAGTTTCCCCTTGGGACACATGAGTCAGCTTAGCCTTACTAGAGACCTTTTACCTACTAACTTTGCTCTGTTTTATTTCATTTATTTATTATTTCTTTAGCTTTCGCCATGTGCTTACATTTTATAAGAAATGTTTAGATTTTCATTATCAGTGCCATTCTGAGAAGGCGTCATTATCTGCGTCACTATCAGTGATACACGTAGGTGTTCTTATCATGTCCCTTTCCCACTTACGTGTGATAGGAACATCATGCACACTTATTAAGGATTATTTATGCAATTGCTGACAAGTCTGCCTCATTATCAGTTGTTTAGGAACATACCTGCGTCAGGGATCCTATATGATCTGTATTAATACACCTCACGTGGACAAGGTCATTAGAGGGCTCCTTCCAGACGCCATCTATGCTACATGTCACCTTGCTGCAGAACTCAACCGTTGTGCCACCAGACAGTCTCACCTAGAGACCTCATTCTAAGGTAACAAGGGTTGGGGGGGAAGGGAGATGCTTCTCACGGACATGGCACTTGTAAATTAGGTTTATCATACCTAGCTCTCACAGGGGTAGAGAATTAGGCTTTCTTGGTTAGGAATTTTATATCTTCTGTTTATTGTAAGATGGTGGGGTTTTTTACATTCACAACTCTCATCTTCACAATTCTGCTTCTTTTATTGTTCATTATCCTACTCATTGCAGCACAGGCCTTTTATCATAGCTCGCAGTCTTTTACATAAATATATTGAAAACTCTCCTACATCTCCTTCATTGCCTTTGTGTGTATGAGACTTGTTGCTAACCAGGGAAAAGGGTAATTTCTGTTCCACCACAAATTCCCTGAGAGGTCTATATCTAGAGTCCATGCATAAAGCTGCCATGCTCAGTAGCACCTTCGCTTTCTGAGCTTTGGTGAGGTACTGCTTGTGAGCTGCGAGGGTTGGGCCAATAGTTGCAACTTGATGTCAGAGTGACTCAGTTGCCTACAAACAAAAGTGCTGTGATCCCTACACCAGCAGTCTCACATAGGAGCAAGAGTCCAACTTTGACAGGTGTACAGGAGGCCTGAGCTTCAATGTACCTGAAAAGCATCACCCAGGGAGAGCTGCCTTGTAAACTGAGGCGCACAAAACTGCTGACATTGCACGTTCTTGATGGAGGCAAACAGATCTAACTGATACTCTCCCCACTGCTGAAGGAGACCTTGAGCCACTTCCGAATGGAAAAGCCATTTGTGATCTGCTAAGCAACTGCTTCTAAGTTTGACCACCCTGGCTTTTAGAGAACCCACCAGGTGTTGAAACCACCAGGGAAATTCCCTGATGTTCCAGCCATGTCAAGAGGCACAGGAATTCTTGATATAGGGTCCAAGACCCGCCCTGTTTGTTGCAGTACCTGGCTGTGGTTTTGTTCGTGAACATCTGCACCAGCTTCCCTTTGATGGAAGGTAGGAAGGCCTTCATTGCTAATGGAATTGCCCTCAACTTCAACAGATTGATGCAGAGTCCGGATTCCGCCAGAGAAACAAGTCCTCTGATCTCCACTTCTCCCAGAGGGCCACCCCAACCCAGGAGTGGCACATCTGTCACTACTAATAGATCTGGTTGGGGAAGGGAGAGGGATCAGCCGCTGACCCAATCAAGGTTCATTAGCCACCACTGCAAATCTTTCACAGTTACCGCTGAGATCTGTACCATGTTGGAGAGATTCCCCAGATGCTGTGACCACTGAAGCTTCAGGTCCCACTGTAAAGCCTGCATATGCCAAGGTGCATTTGTTACTAGCAGGATGCAGAAGGCCATACGTCCCAGCAGCCTCAGAGTGCCTCACTGAAACCCAGGATAGAGACTGAAACATCAGTATCATAGTTTGAATGTGCTGGACTCGCTAGGGGAGATAAGCCCAAAACTACACTGTGTCCAGAACAGGTCCAATGAAAGGGAGCATCTGAGAGGGAGTCAGGTGTGACTTTGGCACGTTTATAGTGAACCACAGCGAGTGCAGGAGGTTCGCCATAGTCTGGTGGTGGAAGACGACAGCCTGGGGTGAGCCTGCCTTCAACAGCCAGTCGTCGAGGCAGGGAGAGACTGACACTCCTGATCTCCACAGGTGAGCTGAAACCACCACAATCTCCTTTGTGAACACCCAAGGTGCACTGGGCAGGCCAAAGGGGAACACAGCAAACTGGCCTACCATAAACCACATGTATCGCTTGTGGGCAGGCATGAAAGGACCACAGCAAGTGTTACAAAAACAAAGGATTCTTTATTATATCACTAGTACTAACCTAAGTTTGGTATATCTCCACTTGGAGATATCTACACACAACAAATATACTCAGTAACAAGCAGGAAAAGCAAGCATAGAAATACATAGGGCCCTATGGTGGGGGGGGGCAAAACACATATTAAGAAAGTGGTATAAGAAGGAAGGTGTCCAACCAAGGTAAGTGTATTAGGATCCCAGGGGCTGGGGGAGTGCAAAAATACCTCAAGGTATATTGTCGGATATCCCCCAGGCGCCCATGTGCAGAGGTGTTATCTGGCTGGGTGTCCCATGGACTGACACAGGGCCATTGCGGCTGGAATTCTTAGGATTCAGGACCCTTCTCAGAGGGTCCATAGGAAACCAGTTGGCACAAGCAATAGTGCCCCCACCGTGAATACCGAAGAAAGTGGAGTACCCACACCAGGCACCACACCAGGGTGCCCGGGTGCATGGGGTGAAGCGACGTCAGAAACCTTAGCTGGAGTGAATGGGGGCCTTGGTTGCCCAGCTGTTGTCGCGACCCGTGGACCAGGTCTGTGGAACCCAACGGTAGATTCCGGACAATAAGAACCTGAAAAATGAAAGGACAAAGTCCAGACCACTCGGAGTTGACCACGTGGTTCAGGTATGCAAAGCCCACCCTTCTTGGGGAGGAGTTCCTGCAGGACGGTGATGGAAGAGCAGAGCTGCGGAGTGCAGATGATGCAAGAAGATCCTTGGAGTCACCCACGAGCTGTCCCATGTCAGTCGTCGGATTGCAGAGGGGTCAGTGGTAAGCAGAGCCACCAACAAGCCTTGACAAAACCAGGAAATAGCTGCAGACAAGTTTGCTGGATTTTGGGGACCAGCAAGGTCCAAATGACTCAACCCTTGGGGAGTCAGGGCTGGCCCTCAGCAAGTAGGAGAACCAGAAGGAATCGTTGTAGCCCCCACGAGGAACGACTGGCAGCAGGCACAGGGAGTCGCAGGGAGGCCTCAGCAGCACAACAAAGGAGTCCCCCCTCACTGCAGGAGTTGCAGGGATTTCACTGTTCTTAGAGTTGCAGAGAGCTGGAGGCCAGGGCTTCTTGGTGCTTGATGATGTTCAGGAGGAAGAGTCACCAAGTGTTGGTAACAGCAACAGATGCGGTGCACAGGGTTTCCATCCCATCGGCTACAGCAAGGGCCCACCGTCTCCCAACATAGAAAGAAGACAAGTTAGACCCGGAGAGGGCTACAGAACCACCACCTGTGTTGCAGAGCCTTTTGAATGTCCCTGGGACAGCAGGATCCACCTGTTGGTCGTTGATGTTGAGGTGCCTGCACATCAAGGGTAGTGCCTGCTTTACTCCAAGGGAGATTCCTTCTTGATTCCTGATGCAGGCAGAGTCCTTGTGACCCTGTAGGATGCAGGGCCACGGATGTTGCAGAATTCCTGCAGAAGCTGGAGAAACAGTGCTGCAGTGGGAGCCCTCCCACTGGATACAGTCTTTTTTATTTAGAAGGGAGAGGTGGTCACAGCTCTCTCTTACAGGAAATCCTTTATTCTGGCTTCCGCTGCTCGAGTTAGGCTCATCATCATGAGGGCAGAACTGTGTCTAGGGTTGGCAGCAGCGTGGGCTGGAGGGCAGACCCTGCAAGGCTATACAGGCTGCTATAAGGGATCTTCTAAGGAACCCCCATATTACATGGTATCATGCAACTACCACTGGCATTGATGTTGTTGCATAATTCCAACATGTTTAAAACCAAATGTGCCTAGGTTTGGGTACTTAACAAAGCCCAGAGAATGGAGTCTGGGGTTTGTAGGGGTACCACTGCTTGTGCAGGAGTACCCGCACCCTGCATGAAGGGCCTACCCTAGTGGTGACTTACAGTGTCCAAGTGCAGTGACTGTGATATTAGACAAGCCTTATATCTAAAGTGAAAGATGTGTGCCCCATTTCACACAGGCTGCAATAGTAGGCCTGCAGACACAGTTTGCATGTGCTCCCATGGGTGGCATAATACATGCTGCAGCCCATGGGAGACCCCTAGGGTACCAAGTACCAGTTACCAGGGACTTACAGGGGTACCCCAGTATGCCAAAGGTGGGTGGAGGTATCACTTACTAAGTCAATTTTAGGAGAGAGAGCACCAACACTGGAGTCCTGGTTAGTAGGATCCTAGGGTACTACAGTCTAAACACACCGACACCAGGAAAAACGTTGGGGTAACCATGTCAGAAAGATCCTACTTTTCCAGTCTTCCTTCCTGAAGTAATTCAGTGCCAAGAGACAAATAGAACAACTGTACATTGGGGATGTCATGAGATTGGAACCAAGCTCAAGCCCCACAATGGAGCAACAGAGGTTGAGAGAAGACACATATACAGCAAGGGTTCAAGAAACAACCTACCAGGGGAGAACTGAACAAAGAAGTAAGGCACAAAAGGCTGTCCCTTCACAGTAGAAAGACTCGGATAGATGGGCCTCAGAAAATCACAGCTAACCAAAACTGACACCCAAGGATCTTCAGGACAGGGGAAGTACTAAAACACCAGAGGTAAGTAGCTAGTATTCCCCAGACACCCGTGCCCGAGATGTTAACCCGGGTGAGGTGTCAATAAGATAACATGGGAAGGCGGGGTTAGAGATTTCATGTTTCAGGACCCTTCCCAGAGGACCCTGAGGAAACTCTTTAGAACAAGGAAGGTTCGAGAGTGCCCCCACCCATGGATACACAGAGAAGTGGAATACCTAGGCCAGGGAGCCCAGGTCCATAGGGGTAAATTTGTGTCTGAACCTCCCGTTAAAGTCAATGGGGTCCATCCAGCTGCTACAGTGACCCATGGACCAGATCAGTGGAACTTAGGCGTGGATTCTGGACGAGGAGTACCCAGGTGTTTTGCTTTCACTAATGACCGAGCTGACAAAAATGTCTGGAATGCACTTCTCAGTTCAAAGAAGATATTTATTATTATTTCACCACGAGGTTCCTAAAAAGGAGGTTAGCATGTTCAAAGCACACATTTAAAAATAGTCACAGCAATGAAACGGAAACATACCAAAATGATTCTCAACTGCAATGTACACAGCAAATATACGTAGTTATATTATATTATAATTGCAAAGCAAATAATGAAGTAAATATTCATCACCTTAGGGCCTGCCAAGCTCTTCATCTTTCTCATGCCAGCAAGACAATGACCCCTTTCGACTGCAAAAGAGAATGAGATAACCACCCTCACGGGACAGATATCAGGCATCCGACGTCTAGAATCCTGAATGAGGCCACTCCTACTCTCGCTGTCGCACTGGGTCTTTTATATCTTAAAGAACCAAAAGGAGCTTTCTGGAAAAAAAACCCTCATTTAGCATTTCAAAACATGCTGGCTAATTTAGGTCAGAGTTGAAAGAAATGGGTTGGAACTGGCCAGTTTCCCAAGTTTCTCTCCCAAGACTAAGCTGTTCCCTGCTATCCTTATCATGCTGACTAACTCCCCCATATGTCCTAGCTCTTCGGTGAGAAAGAGTATAAAAACAAGCACAGTTTACAATGTGGAAAAGTACGAACACATTTAACATAGCAGTGTCTAACGCTACGATAAAGTCAACAGGCAGCTAAACTGAATACAAAATGTAGTCTGCAATTGGTGAACACTGGACAACTAATCCAGGTGCAAAGTGGTGCAACAGAAAGTCTTTGGTCAAAAACGCATATTTTGTTACACCGTGGAGAGGGGACAGAGTCCAAGCCACCCCGGAGTCGTCTACGTGGTGCAGGAAGACAATAGCCCACCCTTTTCATGGATACTTGAGAACGGAGGTCTTGAAGATGTAGGTGATGCAGATGGATCCCAGGAGACATCCACAAGCTGTCCCACACATGTCATTGAATTGCAGAGGGGGCAGTGGGCAGCAGGACCACCAAGTATTGGCACATGCAACAGATGTGTTGAAAGAAGATTTGCAGAAGTGGGGACCAGAAAGGTCCAAAAGACTCACCCTTTACAGGTAGGTCAGGGCCAAGCCTCAGCAAGAAGGAGAGCCATCAGGAATTGATGGAGACCCCAAGAGGACCCTCTGGCAGCAAGCACAGGAAGTTGCAAGGGAGTAAGTCCTTCACTCCAAGGGAGATTCCTTCTTGCTGTCCTTAGTGCCAACAGAATCCTTGTGACTCTGGAGGATGCATAACCACAGAAGGTGCAGAGTCCTTGCAAAACTCGGGGACAACGTTACAGTAGGAGCCTTTTTACCAGTTGCAGTCTTGTCTTGGGTTCCAGTGAAATCCAGTAGCAAAATTCAGTGTCCAAGTGGCAGAATTGTGTTGGAGAATCTTGCAGGCAAGTCTAAGACAAATATATGGTCCCACCCTCAGGGGAGCCCTTAAGTAACCCAGGAAGGGGGTATGACACACCTATCGGGGGGGTCCAGAGATGCTACGTTGTTGCTGAAGTGACCAGTCAGATGCTACCAGGGGTCGCTGCTCAACTTGTTTCCAAGATGGCAGAATCAAGTGGCCGCCTTGTAGAGTCCTAGGCACCTCCCTAGGGGAAGAGCTGGACAGGGGGGTGGTCACTTCCCTGTCTTTTGTGTATTTCTGCGCTAGAGCAGGAGTCGGGGGCTCTTGCCTTGGAGGAAACCAGTTTTGCAATGAGGGCACCAAATGTGTCCTTCAAAGCAGTCTGGCGGCGCTCAGGAGCACCCTCACCTAGCCCACAGACACCTATTTCTAAAGGAGAGATGGTAACACCTCTCCTCTACAGGAAATCATTTGTTCTGCCTTCCTTTGCCCGTACCCAAGGTGAACCCAGATACACCATTGGTTCTGGTACTACTACTAGTTCTATTGCTCGGGGCACTAGGGGGGGTTGTAGTAGTATTGGTGCTCTTCTTAGGACAACTGGGATCAGATGTCCTATGGCCTTTTGTCTTACAGACAAAGCACCAAGGCTTCTTATTAGAGGAAGAGGAGGATTGGACCCACCCACAGAAGAAGTTAAGAAGTTGTTTGTGGAACTGAAGAAGACTTTCTTTTTATCTTTAGGTTTCTCACCATACTTCCTTTGGGACTCAAATGTATTACCTTTTTTATGGTCACCCCCACTATGAGTTTTCTTACTCACCCTGGTGCGGACCCACTTGTCTGCCTCCTTTCCCAGTTATTGGGGAGAGGTCAGCTCGGAGGCCACCAGGTATTGGTGCAGTTTGTCAGGCACGCGGTTTTTAAGGATGTGCTCTCTCATGATCAGATTGTACAACCCTTCATAGTCGTATACATTTCTGACATGTACCCAGCCTTCTAAAGCTTTAAGTGCACCATCTATAAAATCAACCCAGGCTTGAGAGGACTCATTCTGAGTTTCTCTGAACTTAATCCTGTATTTCACAGTAGTAAGCCCAAACCCATCAATCAGTGCATCTGTCAAAACCTGAAATTTGTCTGCATCCTCTTCCCTGACTGCCAAACATTTGTCTCTACCTTTGTCAGCAAAGGAGATGCATGGGATAGCTGCACACTGCCTCTGGGGGACCTTTTGGAATTACAGGTCTTCTCCAGAGCAGTAATCCACTTGTGAATATCATCCCCAGACTTGTAAGGGAGACTATCCTGCTGAGATTCCAATAGGGAAAGTGTTCTTCCCTGACCCTTCAGTCTCTAGTGCTGCCACCATGGAGTTCTAACGCCAAATTCTACATCTCTCTCCCCACCTCTAGGGCTTCCCTTTCAAGGGCCAGCTGCTCTCTCTTCAACTTGAGCTTTGACCTCTCAAGTCTGAGCAAGCTGTACCCTTTTTCTAAAGCTCCCTCAACTAGGTTGCAGTGGGTGAACTCAGCAAAGGATGCTGAGGAAAGTGAGGATGAGGAGGACCTATGTGTGACCCCCTCTGTACTCTCAACACCACCCTCAACAGGGTTGTTCTCAAGGATCTCCTCTGAATCCTCAAGAGTATGTCCGAGCCTGAAGTGCTAGGTACTTTCTTCTCAAACTCTGAGGGGTCACCCCTCCCTCATCCAGGTTTCCCAGCTCTACCTGCCCCTCAAGGTTCTGGAGGTCATCTGGGATGAGCAGCTCTAAAAGATAAGATTTACTAGAGTGGCTACCTGTCTTCGGTTTTCAAGCTCTACTCAAGGCCCCAAGTTCCTGAAACTTAAGGACATTATACCTAGACTCCTGAGTTTCTCTAGATTCCTCAACAGAAGACATAGTACTAGTGTAGTGTAAGTGTATCCACAACCACCATAGTATTCTAAACCTTTAAGGGATTGGAGAAAAGGCTATGCTAGACCTCTGACACACAAAACTTTAAAACAATTAGGAAAAAATACCAATTTGCTAAATGTACAATATGTACCTAAATCAGTAGTTGTTCCCTGTGGAAACTTACTTATGACTGAGTGGTAAAGCAATGCAAGTCTTTATCCCAACCGCTGCACCACCAATGTAGGAGGCTGCCTATGGGTGAGGCACCCTGTACTGAGTCCAGGTAACCCTTAGTGATAGTGTTAGTGGTTCCAGATAACCAAGGCACGTATAGGATAGCTGTGGAGAGCAGCTAAGGCTTATCGTAGAGGGTGGAAAGCAACTGCAAATACCAGAGCATTCAGTCAGTTGCGTTCCCACAGGAAAGAACCACACCAGTGTTGTAAAAATAATGCATACATACAAAAATATACTTAGAAACAGGTAACAGCATAAAATAATATGGACCCAAATTGGGGGGGGGAGGGGCTCAGACCATATACTAAAAAAATGGGATGAGAAAGTCACAACTAAACGACTGACACCCAAGGGTTTTTAGGACTGGGAAAGTACTAAAACACCAGAGGATTCCTCACGTGCAAATGTGCAGAGATGTTATCTCGGGTCAGGTGTCCATAGGATAAAATTGGGAAGTTGTGGATAGAGTTTTCGTGTTTCAGGACCCTTCCCATAGGATCCAGAGGAAACCAATTGGGACAATGAAGGTTCAAGAGTGCCCCAACCTGTGGCTACCCAGGGAAGTGGAGTATTTACACCAGGGAGCCCAGGTGCATAGGGGGTGAAGGTGTGTCTCAACCTCCCATTGAAGTCAATGGGGACCTCAGCTATCCAGCTGCTACAGTGTCCAATGGACCAGGATGGTGAAACCCAGGCATGGATTCCAGACAAGGAGTACCTGTGGAGAGAGGGGACAGAGTCCAAGCCACCTGGAGTCGCCCAGGGGGTGCAGGAGGGCAATCCCCAACCTTCTTGTGGATACTTCACTGTAGGATGGCGGTCTTGGATATGCAGCTGTGGAATCCAGACCCTGTAAGGCTGGACAGGCAGACATGAGGGATCCTCTAAGGAACTCCCAAAGAACATTGTATCATGCAACTAACAATAGAACTGGTGTAGTTGCAAGATTCCAACATGTTTGAGACCCAACATGACTAGATTCTGTGAAGCCATTATGTAGTTGGACATTTTGTGATGACCAGTGTCCACTACATACCTTAAAATGGCTTCCCAGCACTTACAAAGCCCAGAAAATGGAGTCCGGGGTATGTAGGGGTATCTCTGCTCATGCAGGGGTACCCTCACACTAAGAACCATGCACCCTGCCCGTGGGATGAAGGGTCTACCTTATGGTGACTTACTGGGTCAGAAGTGCAAGCGACATAAGGTGAACCCATAGTCTGAAGGGGAAGACGACTGCCTGGGGTGAGTCTGCCTTCAACAGCCACTCATCGTGGTAGGGGAAGACTAGAGCCCCTGACCTCCCTAGATGTGCTGCATTCACTGCCATGACCCATGCCTGAGTAGCGGTGGTAAGGTCAAAGGAGAGCACAACAAACTGAAAGTTCTCTTGGCTTACCTAGAACTGCAGGTAGCACCTATTGGCCGGCATGACGGCGATGTGAAATATGCATCCTGCAATTTCAACACCACCATCCAGTCTTCAGGGTCCAGTGCAGACAGGACCTGAACTAAGGTGAACATTTTGAACTTTTACTTTTTTTGGAAGAAGTTGAGAAGGCGCAAGTCTAGGATAGAACAAAGGGCTCTTTCCTTTTTGGGCACCAGCAAGTAGCAAAACTAGCAACAAAGACCTAACCTGTTGGCTTTGGTGGCTGGGAGTGAACAGACGTGATTGTTAGCCCCTAACAAAGACAGTTTAGGGTTGGCCAGGGATAGGCCCAATGACCTGGCTGTAGCTCTGCTATCCTTAAAGTGTTCCAGCTTTGGTCTGCCACAAAGAGAGGAAAGAGCCATCATAGGGCATGTCCATGAACAAAGCTTAGACATCCCCTGAGAAGCCAGTGTTTCTTAGCCAGGCGTGTAGTCTTGGTGCCACTGAGGACTAAATCACTCTCCCCAGCAAGTAATGTGTGGCAAGCTCACATCTGATGGTAAACTTTGCTGTGTCTCACTCTTCAGCAATTGCTTGAGAGAGTATGGCTTGGGCTTCCTCTGCCACTATGGTCAGCACTTGTGCAACCGAGTACCACAAAATGAGTTGATATCAGCCCATAAGGCACAAGGTGTTTACCGACCGCAGTGCTAGGCTGGCTGAGGAGAAAATACTCTTACGGAAGATATCCAAGCTTTGGAATTCCCTATCCAGTGGAGCGGAAGGTAACACGCCGGGATTGATCCCAGAAATTAAAGCTTGGACCACCAACCTCTCTGAGGAGGGGTGGTAGCTCAGAAAACTGAGATGTCCAGGAGCAGGGTGATGGCAGCAAACAATTGACAGACCAGGTTCCAAGGAAGACATCTGCCCCCCACTCACTCCACCCCCCGGCTAAAGAAGCTTTCTCAAGAAGTTTATCTTAACTGCCACTGTGGGCAGCTGAAGGTCCAAGACCTCAACTGTCCTCCGCACCACCATTCTGAATGAGGCACCCTCCTCCATAGCCACCATACGTGGAGGGACCTGGCCAGTGTCTGGCGAGGTGTCCAAACCACTGGAATCCATCAGTTCCTCGTATCAGTTGCCCTCTGTATCATCACGCATAAGCATAAGGGTCATCTGAACCCTCCCAATTCTCTCCATGTCCAGGCCTGTCAAAAGAAAAAGACACTGGCTCCCAACTCAGAAGGTATGAGATTGGTCTGTGCCAGAGTCGGGCGATGACTATATGGCTCTGTGTTGGGTATAACAATGGGGTCGGGGGCACTGGGAGCAACGGACAGACTGGCGCAAAGGGCAAACCCGCTGACCAAGAACCAGTAGGGGTCCCTCCTGTACCAATGGGACCCAAAGGCATGCCAGAGGGATCAGACCCCCCAAACATGAGGTGCATAGCCTCATAAAACTCCTAGACTTGGGCGAAAGTCCCCCCGGGTAACTCATGGAAAGCGTAGGCCTGACCCAGGAACAGGCTTCACTGCAGAGTGAGGCCTAGAGTGCTGACGCTCCTGTGCCAGGTCCGATGATCTGAACCAGTATGGAAAAGTTGAAGAGCGCTTTGACTTCTTTTTCTTGTGGGACTTACCTGACGACTTGGTTTGAAACAGCTATCACCTGGAGCAACTCCGCAACAGGTCCCAGGAATGTTTGCATTACTGGGATTGAAAGCGTTGTGGGGTAGTCCGACATCGAGAAGCTTGAGAAACAGTTCCCTCAGTGCCTTGAGGGTTCATGCTGCAACAGTCCTCACAGGTCTTGGAGATGTGGTCCCGCTCCAAGCACCAGAGGCAAACCAAATGAGGGTCTGTCACAGACATCTGCCTGTGATAGACACGACTTGGACTTTTGATTTCCTAGAGGACATCCCTCAAACACCAAGAGATAAAATCTCAAAAACAAAAACCCTGACAACAAAAAAATGAAACAAAAAATGTCACCTTTGATTGCGGGGCCATGGGACTATCCTCTAATAGCACATCTTGTTTAACCCTCATTAAGAACCACCCACAGCTGCTTGATCAACCTGGACAACGGGTAGCTATCCAAGAATAATTTTAAAGAAGGCATGTCTGTTTTCTTTATGTCATTAGAATCACCATCATAGTGAAAACGAGAAGCCCGGGTGATGACCTTCTTTGAATACATTTACCCCACATGCAGAGGTCGAAACGCGTTGGCTATCTGTGGCCAGAGTAAGGATTAATGATTTACAGGTGTCAAGACTGAATGCCAGGATTGAATCATTGCCTACACAATATAAGACTGTTTGAATCTTTAACAAGGAGGCATATATATTTCGAACCAATTTTCTCTGGCACTATTGGGCACTTTAAGTAGCTTTATGCTATTCCACAGACTGGTGCAAGGAGAGCATATCATTTTGAGAAATTGATGGGACTCTGAATTTGAGTCAATCTATGATTGTGTATATATATATATATATATATATATGTATGTAAATGTTTTTGTGATATGATGTCATAGAAACTGGTTTGTTGTCAATTATTTTGTCTTTATGTTTGTTTCTTAATTTTTGGCATGTGAAACACTGAATAACAATGCTGGCAACTTATATAATATTGCACTGAGGAGACTGAACGTAAAGAAGTTATTGAACTACTGAAGGAAGCTGGCTCTTCATATAGTAGGCCAAAATGAAGTACACTGTGCAAAGAGTAAAAGCAATTCCCAGAGGTATCACAGAGGCACAAATGACATCCCAAATGCTCTCTTTTTGGGTACGGTCGTTGAGCAGGTAGGAATATCAGAGAGTAGTGCTAAGCATGTAAGGCACACATTTGTGCAGTAAGTGAGACACACTCAATAAAGAAATCCAACAAAAATTTATAAAAAATAACTTTACTATGTAAACTTTGATACCAAGATTACCGGCACAAGGTGAGTACTTTTCAAGTTAGACATTTTTAGGGTTTTCAAAAGTAGACAGTGCAGTTGTCAGATGTGGTAATGTTATCCTAAGGGGGAAGAACAAGCAATGCATACAGGTATACTACAGCGACTTACGGGACCACTCTCATGGACTTAGGATCAGTCTGTGGCAAGGTCTAAGGCCACACCAACAGGTCATCTCGGGTGGCTCAAGGGTGGCCGGGTGCAGTGGTGCAGTTCAGTATCTGATGACGTGTAAGTATATGGGGATCGGTCAGGTCACCAAATTGCTGCAGGGGTGGACTGAGAGTCCAGCATGGGTGAACCACTGAGGGTGTTCAGTTTGTGCAATGCTCGGGTACGTAGGGACACCAGTGGTTCTGTTCTCTTAAGTCCAGGTTCCGAGGTGGTTTGGACCATTGGGTTTACCGTCGCCAGAGGTGGTGAAGGGGCTCCACAGCAACAGGCTGCCAGTGTGGACTGGGGGGAGGGTAGGAACTCCACAGAGGGCAAGCTCGGTGGGCTTCATCTCTGGAGGGCCTGGGGACCAGGCTGATATAGTTGTCCCACTTTATTTCAGGCTAAGTACCTCGGGTGCAGTGGTGATGTTGGGCTTCTGTTTTTTTGGTGGTCCCAGTCCTCACACTTCTTTCTTGGGTGCCTGCATATGCAGGGGAGCAGCCCCTCCACTCCAAGAGAGTTCTTCTTGTAAATCTGTGGAGCAATGGCAGCTCTCCCAGTTTCTTGGAGGCTGCAGGGGCAGGACAGGTCAGTTGCTCCTCGAGGGTCGGGTGCAGTAGGCAGGCTGGCAGAGTTGGCGCCAAGTCAGTCGTGCTCCTCGGTTCTCAGGTTTAGCAGGTTTCTCGTCCACTTCTCCTTTTGTGTCCAGTAAAGATCTGAGGATCTGGCATCAAGGGGTCCTCTAAAGACTCAATTTAGGGGGTGTTAAGGGAATTGAAGGGTAGCAGCCATTGGGCTACTTACCCTTGGGGTTCCTACACCCCCTAAATGACCACTTTCTGTCCAGAGTCCCTAAATTCCATCACATGCAAGATGGCAGAATTTCCTAAGCTGTGTCCACTTCAGGCTGGCCACCCTAGGGGTGTTCCCAGTCTAGAAGTGTGGCATGCCTCCTGCATAGCTAATTTTCTCGCCTGTCCAGGTGCAGTAGTCTGAAGCTGGGAGTTGACTGCCTGGGGTGAAGGAGCCTTCAACAGCCAGTCGTCGAGGTAGGGGAAGACTGAAACCCCTAGCCTGCGCAGACGAGCTCCAACCACCTTGATGAATACCGGAGGGGCACTGGTAAGGCCAAAGGGCAGCACGGTAAACTGAAAGTGCTTGTGGCCTACCTTGAATCGCAAGAAGCGCCTGTTGGCAGGCAGGATGGGGATGTGGAAATATGCATCCTGCAAGTCCAACACTACCATCCAGTCTCCTTGGTCTAGGGCAGACAAGACCAAAGCCAGAGTGAGCATCTTGAATTTCTCCTTTTTGAGGAAGAGATTGACATCCTGCAAATCCAGAATAGGGCAAAGGCCCTTGTTCTTTTTGGGTATCAGAAAGTAGCAGGAATAGCAATCACTGCCTCCTTCTGATATTGGGGCCCTTTCTATGGCTCCCTTTGCCAAGAGAGCTGTGACTCAAAACCAAGTGATCCCCCATCCGTCATTCTTTTGAGGGAGCCATTGGGGAAGGGTAAGACTGGAAGGGGAGGGAATAGCCCTTCTGTATGATCTGCAAGACCCATTTGTACGATGTTATGGACCGCCAGTGAGAGAGATGAAATTGAATCCTCTATCTGATTGGATGCACATGTTCTTGCAGAATCACACTAGGAGGGCTTGAACACTGTATAGGTGTGGGGGCTGGGTGGCAGAGAAGTTCTGGCGAGACCCTCAGGGTCTGAAGGCACCACGACCGCATCCCTGCACAAGATGTTGGTCTGTCGGAGGACAGTGGCTGGTCTGAGGATGGCCTAGTGCCAACCCTTTCCGAAGCCTCAAAAGGGGCAAGATTGTTGGAGAGGGGTCGCCAAGAGGCCAAAGGACTTGGCCGTAGTCTGAGAGTCCTTAAAGTGTTCCAACGTCGAGTATGCCTTTTCGCCAAATAGACGGAACCCATGGAAGAGCATGTCCGTGAGGTCTGCCTGGACATCCCCCCAAAAAAACAGATGTACGAAGCCAGGAGTGGCGTGGAAGGGCCATCGTCAACAAAATTGCTCTACCCAGCGTCATGTTTCAAACTACACCGGATGGTAAACTTTGCTGCATCCCTCCCATCCTTAACTGCTGGGGAAAGAATGGCCTGTGTCTCCTCTGGGATCTGAGGCAGCAACTGCATTTCTGAAGCCCACATAGTGTGGGAGAATCTGCCCAATAGGCATGAGATGTTTACCTACCTCAATGCCAGGCTGTTGGAAGAAAACTTCTCCTTCTCAAGCTGATCCAGCCCCTTGGATTTCCTATCTGTGGGTGCGGAAGGGAAGGCGCCATGGGATGCAGATGCTTGGACTACCAAGCTCTCTGGGGAAGGGTGATGGGTGAGGAAACTAGGGTCACCCGGAGCTGGCCGATGGCAGATTGTCCTATTTACAGGAGCCCCTGTGCTGGGTTAGGACCACGTCCCCAGCAGGAAATCAATGAGGGTCTCATTAAAGGGCAACATCGGTTCCGATGTGGAATTCCCTGGCTGGAGCACCTCTGTCAGAAGGTTAGGCCTGACCAACACCGTAGGCAAATCTAGGTCTAGGACCTCAGCTTCCCTAAACACCACCAATGCATAAGAAGGAACCTCCTCCTCCATAGCAACCATGGGAGGAGAGAACATGGCAGTCTCTGGAGAGGTGTCCAGCTCACTGGCCTCTCTTAGTTCCTCAAACCAGTCCAATGGTTCCATGGGGTTCTCTAGAGGGTCCAAAGATACCGCCCATTCTTCACCATTGCCTGGCTCCTTAAGAAAATGCTCAGACATGGATCTGGCAGGGGGCAACCGAAATGGCTGCGCAGCTCTGAAGCTCATGCGGAGGCTCCCTACACTCAGGCAGGTGAGGGCACCCAGGACCTGGAGGCAGAGGAATGGTGAGAACAGAATGGTAAGGAGTGGGGGGAGGCCACGGGGGTGGCCGCAGCTGCAGATTTTGTGGTGCGCGGGCGCTGCTGTTGTTGAGGCCCGAACCCGCAGGCCTACGTGCCTCAGAGGCCCAGGGGTCTCGGGTGAGCCTGAGGGGCTGGGCCACCCGGTGGTGCGGGTCTGTGGGATGGGGGAAGCCGGTTGCCGGTCCCACCCCCCCAAGCCGAGAGCGATGCTGGGGAGTGAGCTGTATGGTGGTGTGGCCTAGAGTGGCCCTCTCTGCGATCTTGGTGACGCCCACGGGGGTGGCTGGAGACGCGTCCTGCTACATGGGGACGCAGGGCCTGGCTGTCTCCGTGAGAACTAGTGGCAACGTGGGGGGTGGCCCGCACCTTTCCTCTCTTTGCTACCAGCAGGGTCGTGCCCCACTCTGCACCGGGGCCCTATGTTTGATGCTGACTACCTGGCAGAGTGCCTATCAGCAGGGTCCTCAGTTGGGGTCCCACATTCCAGAACAGTCCGCACTGGTCGTATGAGCGTTACCACGCTGTGGACCTGCCCCCACTTGCGTAAGTGATTGGGGTTGCCTGCCTGGTGGCCTAGGTGAGGACTGCTCGGCCTTGTGGCTGCTGTCTGGATCCCCTTCTACGCGGTGCAGTGATTTCCCTGATTCTTGGTGTTCTCCTGGACTGGCGCTGGCTGGGGGCAGCCCCGGGTCGCCATGGGCTGAGGTGACCCCAAACAACGGAAACTTCCGTTTGAGAAGAGGCCGCAGGAAGACATGGCTGTCCTGAGGGAATCGGATGATATCCGGAGTGCTCAGATGCGAGATCAGACATCAGGAGTGGAGGAAATATGGACAGAGCTGAGGGCCGGATTTCACACCACTGATAATAGATTTGGTTTGCTAACCACCAGGCTTGACAACATGAGCAGTAGGTTGGACAAACACCGATCACATCTGTAGGGAGCGGTGGGTCGAATCTCTACCATTGAGGACAATACAGCGATGCTCAGAAAACGCCTTGAGAAGGTCGAGGGGAGGTTAAAGACTGGCTACAAAGAATGAGGATCTGGAGGCCAGAGGCCGCTGTAACAACTTGCGTATAACCAGTATTGCGGAATCCACCAATACTGGTTGGCTAGATTTGTTTGTAGAGAACATGCTGGTTGAATTAGTGGGGCGCCAAGGCTTCACCTCAACCTTTGTGGTAGTGAAGGCACATCGTACCTTAGGCCCTAGCCTAGGTCTCCCCCTGGGGCACCTGCCCACTTGATAATTGCTCGCCTATTGAACTATAGAGACCGAGACACTGCCCTCCGACTTGCCAGAGAAAAAAGGCCTATTGCAGTATCAGGGAGCAGTAGTGTCCTTGTACCCCGATTTCAGGCCGACAGTGCAGGAAGCCAGACAGAACTTCTCAAGTCAAGGCCACGCTCCGTTCTCTAGGCAGACGCTCTGGCATGATATATCCCGCTAGGTTGAGAGTGGAGGTGAACATCAAATCGCGATACTTTGAAAACCCTAGTGATGCCAAGAAGTTCTGCAAGCAACATCCCCGGTTGGGCGGATTGTAGCTGTTCCCTGCGGGCGTGATGATCTGGATGCTGGGCCCACTTCGAGCATGGAACTGTTTCCGCCGGACTAGATGAAATGGCTTGGACTGTGGCCCCTTCCATGTTTGTATAAACAACGTTCACCCATTGATTACATAAGATAGTCACTGTTTCGGCGCTCTACTGTTTATAACTTAGGTTTTTCTTCAAGTCGGGTTTGCCTCTCCTATGCTACTGTCAATACCATTAGCAGCTGGGAGTACTCCGTGGCTGCATTGTCATGCTCCCATGGTTAATACCAAAATATTTGTTCTTCTGTTGTAATGGTCTTTGTTAAGGGTTTTGTGGGTTTCGCTTGGTATTTTTAGGCCATGTGTGGGAGGGTTGTTTCACGCATCTGTATTGTGTGATGTAATGTTCTGTTATGCAATGCAGTTTCTATACACGCTTACCTTACATACATATGACTGCACAGGCCCCGTCGGCATTAGGCCTTACATTCCTATTGTGGAACATATGCGGCCTCAATAATCCCCGGAAAGGTAAAATGGTGCTGCAGTACCTCCGCAGGCACGCAGTGCAGATTGCTTTCCTGCAGGAGACACATCTCCCTGCTGGCACAGTGCCCTCCTTTGCAGCCACGTGAGGCCCGCACTGATACTTTGCTAGTTACAGCACCTACTTTCAGGGGAGGGGTTTATGTTGATTAATAAAACAGTACTATTTAGGCCACTATCGACCCAGGTGGATGGCAATGGCAGATATGTGATGGTTGCGGGGCTTTTGGATAACCGTAAGGTCCTACTTGTAAATGTGTACACTCCTAACATTTGACGCTCCTGAAATTTTTCAGGATATCCATTCACACATCGATCCCTTTGATATAGATCACATCCTTGTGGGTGGAGATTTTAATTTGGCAGAAGAGCAAGCATTGGACACCACCTCTCATGCCCCGACGTCCTTTGAGAGCTCTCTGCAACACTTTCACTTTACATGTCCCTTGGTGACTGCTTGGCACTGGCACGTTGGCCTACACCTTTCCTTCAGCACCTTGATACCTGGTTGCATATTGACTATTGACTTTTGATGGGCGCTACTGCGCAGTGGGTTACAGATGCCACACACTGTGATGCTATTAATGGTGTTTGACCAATGACTTTGTGTTTCACCACTGCGCATATTAGTTGCTCAATGTTCACCAGTAGCAGTTCAGCCGCCTATTGGCTTTGACATTGCATTAGCCATTACATTCTGTATTCTGCCTATTGGCTTTGACATGCTGTATTCAGTTTAGCTGCCTATTGGCTTTGACATGCTATTAGATATTACATTCTGTATCCAGCTCAGCTGCCTATTGGCTTTGACATGATATTAGACATTACATTTTGTATTCAGCTCAGCTGCCTATTGGCTTTGACATGATATTAGACATTACATTTTGTATTCAGCTCAGCTGCCTATTGGCTTTGACATGACATTAGACATTACATTTGATATTCAGGTTAGCTGCCTATTGCCTTTAACGTGGAGTTAGACATTGCAGTTGAGAATCCAAGCTGTATTTTTCCAAGCTGTGTTTTTCCACAAGATGAACCAAACTGTTTTCTTCACACCAGACTAGACCTGATAAGAGAGAGAACATTTGGTGTTTTCCTTTCTGCTCAGGCTTGGGAAGAGGAGAAGTCTAGGAGATCTGGCCAGTCTCCAAAGGCTTGCGTAGTTCTCCTGAGTCTGAGAGGAGGGGGCACGCTTTTGTAAGGATGGCTCGGGGCTTCAGAGAATGAGATTCGAATCTGCCTGACTTCGGACTGGAACTTGGTGTCAGTTGCCAGTCTCCCGTGTGGGTAGATAATCTCTTTCTCGCAGTTGACCGGAGTCATCAACTTGCAGACCCCAGAAAGATGAAGCTGTAAATAGTTTCTCACACAGTGAAGTATTTGTTTTGCTTTGCATTATATATATAACCTGCTGTGTACATTGCAACTGAGAAGTACTATGATATATTTTGTTTTCATTGCTGCAACGTGTGCTTGAAATCTATTAATTCGTCTCTCACGAACTTGTGGGTGGGGAAGAATTAACAACAATAAAGGTCTTCTTTGAACTCAGAAGTGCATTCTTGATATGTTCTGTAAGCTCTGATACGAGATAAGAAGGAAAGCAGAACATTTCGGTACCAGAAGTGGGGTAGGGTCGAATTATAGATTTCTACGTGCACAATTTAAAAGTGTAATTGTTTTTTGTTGTTTGGAGAATTACAGAAGCACGGCAGACCATGTTTGAAAATGCATGTGTAGTTAAACTGCCTGATGGTGCTGTGAGAAACATGTTTTGTTGTGATAAAGCATATTTAGAAAATGTGCCTTTTGAGAGCAGTGATGTTCCTTTTGTTTTTGACAGAAGGGTTTGGATACTTTGATCTGCTTACAGAGAAATGCAGGAGAAATGTAGGCAGTTGGAACATGAAAATGAGAATTTACGTGAGCAAATTAGCCAAAATACATTAATGCAAGATAATGCTGAAATGTATAAAAATGCTGTTTTAGAAGAATCTGTCTTTTCCCATTCCAGTAATGAGGGGGTTAAGACAGCTTCGAGCTACTCTGAGCCTTCGTGTGAGCCAGGTTTTTTGGCAGTCAAAGTGCATTCCTTAACTGATAACACGGAGAAGGACGACGAAGCTCAGAATGTGATTTACGAGTTACCGTTGCAAAATGAAATAAAACGAAAGATTTTAAAGTTTCTTACTGTTTGCACTAAGCAAGAGACACCGAGTTTCATTAGCTTGTTTGATTTTTGGAAACAGAATAGCCCTCATCTGAGTGAAATCCTAACACTTTGGTATATGGTCACTGGGAAAAATTATATACAGCTGCGCACTTGTGATTTGGTAAATGAAATAATGCAGACTTTAGGTTTCTGCGCAGTGCAAGAGGGAAACACTGATGTACATGTAAATCAGGAACAGGGGATGAAAAGAGTGCCCCTAGCTAGGATCATACACTGGATCTGGTACTTGCAAGACAGGGCTAGAGTACCACAGGTAAAAGAGTCACCAGTGAAATTGTGTGCACCATTTGAATTCGTGTCCACTGAGGATAAAAAGCATGTTTGTTTTACTAATGTATCATTGACTGAAATGTTGTTTTCTGGCACAGGAGAAGGAACAGCGTTGTACAATGTGTGTCAGATTTTAAAGCAAGAGCTGCGTGAGATGTGTCATTTTTACACTGATTCTTGGTTCATTGCCAATGGTTTAGCCGTTTGGTTCTCCACATGGCTTGCACCTAACTGGTTCAATTCCCTTGCAGATGTTAAAGAGAAAAATTCAGAGAGAGAAGTGTACACCCAGAATTCTGACTTAGTGGGGATGGCTAAGTGGGTGCACCAGAAATATGAACAGCTGGGAGAAAAAGCCACTTACAGGTGGGCAGAGATGAGAGAGATGCACATTCCCCTAGATTTGATAAAAACTGTGCAGCACGCACAAGAGCAATCTGTCCCACAAGCAGTCACAGAGCAGTTGGGGAGAGAAAAGTTACCAGGACAGATATGGCAAATTGATCAGGTTTTAAGGGGAATGATTGCTGCAAATTACCAAGGAGAAATCAAAATTATGCTGATAACTGGAAAAGAATCTGATTCATTCATACAAATTGGAGACAGAATGGCCCAACTTGTCAAAAGTGCAGTAAATGGAGATTTGGTAAAGAAGGAGTCTGCCCCAGCCCTTCTGACAGTGCAAGAAAAGGGAAGCTGTGGTGCAGCAGATAAAAACCTCTGTGCTGAGGTGTGGGTTGAAGCCCCAGATGACCCTCCAGAACCTGCAGAAATTATAACAAAGGGCCCCAAAAACGTCCTGCTGATTATAAAACAGGGAAAGAAAGAGGAAGGGTACATTTCAAATGACAAATGTTATTTGCAAGAAAAGTCATACTTTTTTCTTTTGCAGATCCTACCACGTTTCGCCACTGTCCCTGAGTGTGCTGTGTGGTCCCCCTTTGGGTGTGTGCGTGTGGGGTCGGGGAAGGGACCGAACCCCCAACCTGAACCTGGTTGAGTAAAGTGCCAGCACCATGGATCCATTTTGCGCAAATGGCGCCTTCAGTTCAAGTTCAACTTGTTTGATTGCATTCTTCCAATGGAACTAAGCAACCTTAGCAGTTAACTGTCTGTGTTTTCTCGTGTGGAACTCTGACTTTCACTTACCTTCCAGCAAACCTTTCAGGTGGACCGTGCACCTTTACATGAGTAGAACTCATGCTGCATCAAATTGCTATTTTAGAGACACTATCATCTCATTTAGAGTATAAAAGTTTCAGTCTTTTCTGTGTAGATGTATCTGAGGTGAAAGGGTATGAGATCTATATGTTAATCCACTTCCATTGCTTTACAGAGATTGCTTTGATCATTCAAATCTGACTTGCTGTTAATGTTTTTGTTTTTGTGCTGATTTTTTTTTTTTTTTTTAAACAAGAGATATGTGAAATAAAAATTAATTGGCCATAGGGTGGAATGTGATGCTATTAATGGTGTTTGACCAATGACTTTGTGTTTCACCACTGCGCATATTAGTTGCTCAATGTTCACCAGTAGCAGTTCAGCCGCCTATTGGCTTTGACATTGCATTAGCCATTACATTCTGTATTCTGCCTATTGGCTTTGACATGCTGTATTCAGTTTAGCTGCCTATTGGCTTTGACATGCTATTAGATATTACATTCTGTATCCAGCTCAGCTGCCTATTGGCTTTGACATGATATTAGACATTACATTTTGTATTCAGCTCAGCTGCCTATTGGCTTTGACATGATATTAGACATTACATTTTGTATTCAGCTCAGCTGCCTATTGGCTTTGACATGACATTAGACATTACATTTGATATTCAGGTTAGCTGCCTATTGCCTTTAACGTGGAGTTAGACATTGCAGTTGAGAATCCAAGCTGTATTTTTCCAAGCTGTGTTTTTCCACAAGATGAACCAAACTGTTTTCTTCACACCAGACTAGACCTGATAAGAGAGAGTACATTTGGTGTTTTCCTTTCTGCTCAGGCTTGGGAAGAGGAGAAGTCTAGGAGATCTGGCCAGTCTCCAAAGGCTTGCGTAGTTTTCCCGAGTCTGAGAGGAGGGGGCACGCTTTTGTAAGGATGGCTCGGGGCTTCAGAGAATGAGATTCGAATCTGCCTGACTTCGGACTGGAACTTGGTGCCAGTTGCCAGTCTCCCGTGTGGGTAGATAATCTCTACTTGCAGACCCCAGAAAGATGAAGCTGTAAATAGTTTCTCACACGGTGAACTATTTGTTTTGCTTTGCATTATATACATAATCTGCTGTGTACATTGCAACTGAGAAGTACTGTGATATATTTTGTTTTCATTGCTGCAACGTGTGCTTGAAATCTATTAATTCGTCTCTCACGAACTTGTGGGTGGGGAAGAATTAACAACAATAAAGGTCTTCTTTGAACTCAGAAGTGCATTCTTGATATGTTCTGTAAGCTCTGATACGAGATAAGAAGGAAAGCAGAACACACACCTACCTCAGACATTATCTGACCGTTCCACGGTGCTGCTTGCATTCTCTATACCTGACACTATTGGGGCCAGGAAATTCTGGAGGTTCCCGGACATGGCCTTGTTGGACGCTCCATTCTGTGCATCCTTGCGGGAGACTGAGGTCTATTTTTTAAAAATAAAACAGGGCTTGGTGGGTACCTGGGCAGTATTGTGGGATGTCTTTAAGGCCTATATCAGAGCCATCTGCATTTCCACACACTCTGGTGTCCTGAGAGAAATACGTTGGTGGAGGCACAAATTGTCGATATTGACCAGGAAACGGAGGCTGTAGATATTGCCCCTTAACTGGGTCGTCGTAAGGCTTTGCTTGATGAGTTTAATGCACTGGCAGCACGGGAGGTACAATACATGGGCAAGTATACAATGGCCCATAGATACGGAAAGGAGGATAGACCTGGGAGACTTCTGGCCAGACTGATCGGACTCCTATGTTCTGCGTCCCATATGCTCGAAATTAAAAGGCCTGATGGCAGTGTTGCCGTCGATACCGCTGAGGTCCAGGTGGAGCTTCTCAAGTATTATTCCACGCTCTGTACAGCGCAGGCAGGGCCACCGGGTCCCGCTTTACAGGACTATTAAAATGACATTGCTATGGTCTGGTTAACATCCGCCCAACAACAGTTCCTTAGTGATCCCTTCTCTGCTTAGGTGTCGCAGGCGATTGGATGGGTTGGATGGGTTTACCGGGGTGCTTTACTAGAAATACCAAATATTCTAACCCCTCATCTTATATTGGTGTATGCCAAGGCTCTCGAGGCTGGGGCTCTCCCTGCATCTATGAGAGAGGCGGTTATTGCCCTTTTGCTGAAACTTGGCAAAGACCCTCTATATTGTGGGTCATATCACCCCCCTCTCTCTGATAAATTTCGACAATAAGATCATGGCCAAAATGATTGCTACCCGCCTATCCCTCTTGTTGGATACGATTATCTCCCCACTCAGTCTGGGTTTGTTCTGCACCGCTCTACACCTATCAATCTTTGCACTGTCTTTTCGGTGATGAAAAGAGTGTCCCCAGAGATTCCGGCGGCAATCGTCTTATTGGGTGCCGAAAAGGCTTTCGATTCACTTGAATGGCCCTTTTTTACACGCTTTAGGCTCAGGTTCCCCGAAGGATACACCAAACTGATTTCCCTGCTGTACTCTCAGCCCAAAGGAGCCATACAGCTTAATGGTGAGCTCTCCTCATTTTTCCCCATAACACGTGGCACACAGCAGGAGTGCCCTTTGTCACCTCTGCTCTTTATTCTGGCAATGGACCCCCTGGTATGCCACTTTCCTAAGGGTCATATCCACAGGCACTGCAATGGTCTAGTGGGCAGCTCCTGGTGTCACAATGCAGATATCATCCTGCTATTTGTCTGCCATCCGGATACGAACCTGGCACCAGTATTGGCAGAAGTGACTCACTTTGGAGGGTTCTCTGGGCTGCATATAAATTGGAGTAAGTCGGAGCTGCTTCCGCTGACGGACATTACTCGTCCACCTGTGACAGAATTGCTTTTATGCTGGTGCCCTGACTCAGTGAAATATTTAAGTATTCATTTACACTGAAACAAGGAGCAGATGCCACGGCTAAATTATGGACCTGCGGTGGAGAGATTCACCGCACAGGTGGATAGATGGGTAAAGCTGCCAATCTGTATGGTGGGCCAGATATCACTCATAAAAATGGTCGTTCTCCCATAATTTCTGTATCTATTTCTGAATATTCCAATCCAGCTCACTAATTCCTTTTTTGCTACACTTCGTAGCTTGGTCATTCGACTGGTATGGGCGGATAAACATCCGCACATTCAATGGGAAATCGTCACTGTCCCGTATGAGCCAGGTGGGTTTGGGATCCCCCACTTCCAGCTTTACTATTAGGTGATGCAGTGTTAGTACACCTATCACTGGTATCATCCTGATGCCCGCCTTCATTACTCTACCCCAGAGCGGGACCTGTTGGATCCTGTTCCACTGAGTGCCCTTTTACCCCAGAGTGTTCAACTACATTGCAGAGATATTCAAACTCTTTCCACAACTAGCTGGGCAAGTCGCAAACTGGCTTGTTTGCTTCAATGCAACACACTGTATTCCGAAGCACTGACCCAGATTAATAATACATTTATACTCATTACACAGGAGGCACTGGTGCAGCGTGCATTACGTGCTTTTCAACTTCACACTTTTGGCGTTTTCCCGGATGACCACATATTTTCACGCACTACAGATACTCGCTTTGCAGGCGCCACACACTTGTAACACTTTGTACTATGACATCTACAACGCGCCAAGCGTGCACACTACACTAAGTATCCACTGGCTCCTGCTGAGTTTACACCACTTACCCTGTTTGCTATGGCGGACTCTGGGCACGCTTGGTATCCAGACTCTATCTAGTTTGTATTAGGGCTCTCCCGGTTTCAGATGCATGACTAAGGGAATCCTGGGAGAGAGATCTCGGTCGTCCACTATCTCAAAAAGTCTGGGAAGCATGCTGTACTCAGACAAGATTTGTCTCACCTAACCAATGCCACAAGCATTTACACTTCAAATTCCTTAGAAGGGCATACATCACCTCCAGAGATACAGCTCGAATGGACCCGAGCCGCTCTGATGCTTGCCCCAAGTGATGCACTTTGATTGCTGATTTTTCACATATGACCTGGACCTGCCCTAACATTAGCCCCCTTTTGGTGAGAGGTATATGACAGATTGTCGGCTACTGTTGGTTGGCCTTTGCGACCGGACCCACTCTCAGCCCTTCTTGCCTACACAGATGACAGACCAAAGCCCATAAGACGCCTCACTGCAACATCGCTCCTGCTGGCTAAGTGGGAGGTTGCACTTTAGTGGGGGTCTAAACATGCACCTAACATTCAGTCCTGGTTAGCCAGTCTCACATATTGCGGCACAAATAGCGAACTCTACGCCTCACTACAACCTGTAAAGTCTAGCCCTAGAGACATCTGGCAGCCGCTGAGGGACTACTTATCTACATTAGCCACCTCTCCTCCCACGTCACAGCCATCTAATGATGCCAGCTCATGTTGAATTAAATCCACGCATGTCAATCTGTCTGTTTCAGTACTAATTATGTTTTGCCTGCTGCTGCTCAATTGTCCTTAGAGTACAAACAATTATATTATATATGATTTGTACTGAACAAGGCAGAGACCAGGAGGGAGTCCCTGTCCCATGCACCCTGTGAGGTCGGAGCCACGCAACGAGCGCTATAAACGCGCTAGAGTACCCCATAGCGTGGGACGTGAACAAGGCAGAGACTAGGAGGGTGTCTCCCTGTCCCAGGCACCCTGTGAGGTCGGAGGGGGCGGAACCACGCAACGAGTGCTATAAACACGCTAGTTTACCCAGCAGCGTGGGACGCACCCGGGCAAAGCCCGGGCCAATGGCAGGCCCGTCCTTCACCCATCATCGCCTGGATGAGGCTGGGCTGGGCCACCCCTCTAAACTCCTGACTGTTGGGAAGAAAAGAGCTAGATCAGGTGTGTTTCATTAATTTTGGTAGGAGCACCGGTTGGCATTCCTGCCTTTTGGTGGCCAAGTGCACAGGTACTTTGTAGTATGGGCTATTTTCAGTTTACAAGTATAACGCGAAGTATTGAAACCTGGTGGGACATACCAGAGTGACTTTGCTGTTTGATTGTCCCCGCTTTTTGAACTGAAGTTCTAAAAACACTTATATTTACATTAACCCATACAATTTAACATGTTTTATAGGATGCACATTACGTTTCATTTTGCATAGATTTAGCTCCTGGTATTGTGTATGAACAGGTGTCTTAAATGGTAATAGGTGTTTTAAGTTACATTAATATAGCACTTGAGTGTCGGATTGAAAGCCAGACATGGGTAAGAGGAAGCAACTAAGCACAAAAGATACATCCCTTTATCAAGACCATACATCCATATTAAAATACATCTCAGGAGCAATGGGGGTTTATTGACAAGCAGATCACAAATGTTGAGGAGCGGATAATAACACAGAGGGGCCACTTGGCAGCCTTATACTCTCATAATATTTTCCCTCCTACAGAACTAGTTCCCTTACAACATCCAAAGGCAACAGAAAGTAGGGATCAGGACAAGGGTCTAAATAGGTGCATCCAATATATAAATGAGTCCGTACTAGAGGCTGAAGACTCCTCACCACCACCCAAACGTGTAAGGAAACCCTGGGTATCTCAAAGGGGAGGTGTTCTAAGGTCACAGATAGCCGAAACTTGTAACCAGGGTAACACAGCTACTCAATTTTCTGGACAGCCTCAAATTAAAACTGTCACTATGATTTCCCACCAGAAAACAACTAGAATTACAGCAAAGGCATAAGTAAATATTCTAGACACCATTAGAGTTTTGGAACACATAGTCAAAACTTATTTTGATATATTGTTACGGCGCCTAACTTAAGTGGAGAAAAATGTGGAGTCTATTCTTAATTTGGCAAAGGCACGAACACCAGACCCAATTCTTATAACTTTTCAAGCTAGTGGTGCAATCGACCTAAACTCACGCTCAGCCATAGAGCAACACGTATCGCCAACCCCATCTTTAGTTAATCAGTGCCACACAGAATCTCGCATACATCTAGGTGGTACTAGTAGTGCACACCAAGTCATGACGGCACACGCAAATACAAAGGGTTTGGAGATTTATAAAACACCCCATCCTGTCCCAGCTATAACACGATTACCAAGTGATACATTATACTTACCTCCTGCAGTGACCCCTTATGTAGTGGTCCTTGCACATGTCCCTACCATTTCTAGTGAAAACCGGGAAACATGGACGGCATTGAGAAACAAATCCTTAAAGTGGATAGGATCCCACCTGAAACCTGGCATGACCAGTATACTATTTGAAGATATAAAAATGGCTAGGAGAGTCAAATGGGTGGGCAGAAGCCAGAAAACACTAATGGGAGATTGTGTGGTACTTTCATTTAAAACTCCAAAACTGGTTTAAGACATTCTGAGAGGTATAAGTTCCCGACAGGTAACCAATCATGGCATTTCACTACTACCTTTAGGATACTTTTACCAAGGAAATAGGAGCCAGGATCATTTAAAAAAAGAGATCTTACTTCCACAGAGTAAAATTGAAAGCAACTATATCGTCCCTACCAATAATAGATTCCAAGTCCTCTTTGGAGGAAGTAGATTGACTGTTGGCTGATCATGTTGATGACAGGGGGAGACCTACCATCGTGAAATCTGTACTTGATCCATCACACAATAAAAATGGTCAAATGGGGAGTGGCGGGGACGTATTTATGGGAGAAAAAAAAAACTGCAACATTTTATAGATGGAGTGCTAGAAGGAGGAGATTCTGTCCAACTGACCACCCAAAAATCCAACACTTGTACGGAGGTAGGGATTTCTCAAACATCTATAGTGATTAAGAAAGATGGGCTTGCTGCCTCAGATGTTCAGGTCCAGGGACAATTACATCAGGTGTAAAATTTCTATTTTGGAATGTGGCAGGCCTTCGCAGTAAAACTGAAAATGATGATTGACAAGGTTTTATTGGATTATTCCCTTGTGCCTTCAAGAGACCTGGTGTATAGATCCCATACATATTAAAAGGATATAGGACGATTCATACTCTCGTGATTCCCTCCGCACACGGCAGGCCGAAGGGGGGGCTATGTACCTACATCTCTAACAAGCTTGACTTGATAAAAGTGACCAGCCTAATCCTAAATGTTTTTTTATCAGCTGATTCTATGCAAATTAAAAAACACACTGCAGTTAGTCATTGTTCATTTTTACAATAATGCTTCTCCACACAAAATTTTACATATTATTAGACAACTACAGGATGATCTAGAATTTGTATGTAATTCTATGCGGAAAGAGGCTTTGATTGTATGGGGAGGCGATTTTAATATACATTTATGCACACAACTAGCTGAGAAAGCTTGCTGTCTATACGTAGGAGGAAATGATGACCAACCTCACTTTAGCTATAATCCATATGGTAGCATATTGAACGAAACAATGTTTAAATTTAACCTATTACTTTCAAATGGACTACATGATAGTAAATTACAGATCAAACCCTGATAATGGCAGAGGTGCAAACACAACAATAGACTTTATTTTAACATCTAATAATTTTGTCTATAGTGTATCTGAGTACCAAACTTATGATATTGCGCTGAGCAATCATTAGCCCCATAGTATACATCTCGCACTGCCTTTAGACAAAAAGAGAAATAAGGGAAATACGGATAATATTACTAACATAGAATTGCGCGCAAGAAATGGATATTTCCTACGGTGGTTTCAGATCAAACCAATAGATTTTATGAAACAGCTGCTGAGTGATTATGCTAAAGAGGTTGAAATCTGCCTTACTGACAATATAAGCCCACATGAATGCATTAGAGCTTTCATCACAATTACAACGGGTATTAAAAAGTCACTCACCGTAAATGCGGAAATGTCTGGACCTCGAAAAAAAAAAAAAAAGGGTGGTTTGATTCTGAATGTACACGGGCCCATAAAAAACTTAAAAAGACCCTACACAAGCAAAATACAAGCAAGAACGAGATCTCCATACTTAAGACATGAGTATAAGAGGGCTGTAAAAAATAGGAAAAAAATCTTAAAAGAGGAGGCCTGGAATACTTTGTATGAAGCAAGTCTCCAAAATAATAACACGTCATTTTGGAAGGTCGTAAATTCTCCGGTGTGGGGAGAAAGAACATCACCTAGCATTGAAATAGCTATTACGGAAGAGGAATGGATTTGCCCATTTCTCTGAAATATACTGTTCAAAAAAGGTAACCCCAGATGCAGAAGATCATAGACGCGATTTACTGCCAATTGTTCCAGCATTCAGTTTACATGAGGTTAATGATGCTATAAATGCCAGAGTGGGAAAGCACCAGGTCCAGATGGAGTCCCAGTCAATATCTATAAGTCTAATACTGCCCTGTGGGGCCCCTTACTGACACAGGTTCTGAGAGCATGCTGCGCCACAAGTTTTATTTCAACCTGGGCGGAGTCTATTATAGTTCGGATATTTAAGAAAGGTGATCGCCAAAACCCTGCATGCTATAGACCAATCCCGCTTATTGATACCCTCACAAAGATTGCAGGGCGTATCATATTGAACAGATTACAGGAGTGGGCGGAAGCCAATAACATCTTATCGGACCTAAAATATGGTTTTCGGTCAGGGATAGGGACGGTGAAACAGGCCCTGAACCTAGACATCCTGATTGGCAAATATACGAAGGCCAAGAAAGGAAATTTATATTTGGTTTTTGTAGACTTGACCTCGACATTCGACTGTGTAATCCACAGTAAACTATGGCCTAACCTGTTGCAATTGGGGGTAGATGAAACAATAGTTCACTTCATCAGGGAACTATACTCAGGAAGTAGTGCAAGGGTACGATTTGGGGCAGCACAGGGGGAATGTACCACTCCTTTTGCCATGAATCAGGGGGTACGACAACGCTGTGTTTTAGCGCCTTTTCTGTTCTCATTACACATAAATAAACTGGAGTCTGTACTAACTACAGAATGTAGAGACCTACTACAAATCAGCTGTTGACCGATTCCAGTTCTCATGTATGCCGATGATGCTGTTCTTATGGCACAAACCCCAGTAGCCTTACAGCGTCTTCTGGCAACCTTTGCTAATTACATGGGAGAATTAGGTCTTAAAATCAACCGTTCTAAAACATACATGATGAAATGTGGCATAAAGTCTGTAAGGAAATGTCCTGTTACAATAAAGGGAGGGAAAATAGATGTCACAAAAACGTTTTCGTACCTAGGAATATTGTTTGACAACAAAGGTACTTGGTCGCAAGCAATTAGTTCCAGGAAACTACATTTCACAAAAACTATTATGGCTATAAAACTTTTTTCTAAAAGAGTAGGGAGGATTACCCCAAAAGATATGATGACAACTTATATTGTGAAATGTGTTTCTGTTGCAATGTATGGGGTAGGTCTATGGGGGTAAAAAAAAAAAATGTAATGTTTTGCAGACAGCAGAAAATGACTTTCTGAAGACACCCCCAAGTGTTCCAAAATCTACATCAACATTTGCGTGTCATTCTGATATGGGGGCCTCATACATTACAGATGTAATCAGAATACAACCAGTACTACTCTGGCAAAAGATCTGGACCTCAGAATTTACGAGTCTGAACAGGGCAGTTATAGCAGATTCTCAATCATTAAGCTACTCGTTGCAAATTCCATGCCAGGAGTATGTAAATAATTTTTTTATGGACCTGGGTTATCCGGACTATTATTTTACCCCAGGAAAAATGGAAACACTTTCTAGGAAAGATTTTAAAAAGGTTTGCCTTACCCACCTGGCTGACTTGAGGTGGGCTACTGAAGCGAAAAAACCTAGTGTGATGAGGAAACATTTGCTGCAGCTAATGGATGGCATGGAACCCTATCTGCAGTATGTTCTGAACCCGAGGCACCGTTTTGTTCTCACCCGCTTAAGACTACAGACATTTCACCAACTAGTTAGTTTCCCTGTAATTAATGATTGGACCTCAGTATTGGAGAACTGCCCATGTGACTTAGTGTCAACACAAAGTACATTGCACACAGTTTTGTTTTGCACATTATATACCAAACAGAGAAAATAATTTGTGATACCTTTTTTAAAAACCTTACAAATACATCAGTGTCGCCCGGCCTTTTTGTAACTGCTAATTCTGCCATCAATTAAAATCTGTAATGCTCTCGCACTTTTTTTGTGTGCAGTTTTGAAGGCAAGAAAGGGCTTTTAGATAAATTTGGAGATGCTTTTATAAATGACTTTTGTGATGTCATGAAGATTCCTTCTCCAACAAAATACCTGAGAATATGTATTCTATGCTCCTTTATGAATAACTGATGTTAGTTTTTATACTGAATTTTATATATAATTTTTAGCTTTTTAACACAAATTTATGATGATATGCTCTTTGATGCTAATCAGAATATTTTGTGACATATGTATTATTTTTTTTATGTGCTTTTATGGTTGTTGATAAAGTATTTGAATGAATGAATGATTTGTACTGACGTTCGACCTCTTATATGTGGTACAGTGTCCATGTTTGAACTGCATTGCTATGTGCTTGTGCTTTGCTTTGAAATAATAGCTAAAATATATTTAAAAAATAAAAATAAAAAAAATAAAAATATGGATCTGGTTCCGTTCCGGAATCAGATCCACAAGGCCCCATCAAAGATAAGACAGAAGCCGTTGGCATGGAACTTGATGGGGCCTATGGAGAACCTGCGGGGCCCGAGAGCACTGAAGCAGGGCCGGCCCACTCAAACATGGGGTACATGGCCTCATAAAACGCTTTAAACTGAGCAGGGGTCGCTCTGGTTTCCGGAAAGGGAGGAAGGCACAGAGTCGGCTCTGGCATTGGTTCTGCTGAACTGTGCATGGAATGACAACGTTCCTGAGTTGTCTTGTCGGCTGACAGGCGAATCAATGTCTGCTTGGACTTCTTCTTGTGCCACTTCCCCGAGTGCCCAGAGAACCTTGAGTAGGATGAAGAGGACTTTGGGCTCCCAGAGCACTCCCGTGACTTTCTCCTCGACCGGGACAGTGACCTCCAAGGAGTCATGCCATCCGATGTTGACTGCCGGGCCACCATGAGCTTCAGGGACCACTCCCTTAAAGCTTTCAGAGCCATGGCCTGGCAGTCCAAGCACGACTTTGAATCGTGGTTCAGCTCAAGACACCATAAACATACCTGGTGTGGAACCGTCACTGACATGGTGCGATGGCAGGTGCCACACAGCTTGAATCCGGTCTTTCTCAAGATCATCCTCGCAAAGACACAAAAAATCTTGACAAAATGATCGAAAATGCAGAAGGTAGCTCTGTTCTAGATCTGCACTTAACTGGCGCGGAAGGAAAAGAACTGACGTCCGAGTTCCGGATTCCAAGCTGACGCCTGAAAATTCTAAAGGTAAGGAATCTGCAGCTAGGGGTCTCTATGAGATACCTTTTTTCAGGGGAGACATCCCTCACACACTGTTGGAAAATATATTAAGGAAAAGTGTCTCTGAGAGACAAGAGGTAGATACGAATCCACACCAGGAGGCGCATAAAGAGAGGAACCGACATCAGAACAGATGTTGTGTCCATATAGACTCTGCATGTCATTTCCGGATTGGAAGGCATCATTGCGGCACTGCACTCTGCCACCTATAGGCACGAATGGGGATTGCTGAGAAAAATCACCCAGTTCCACTCTTGTGTCAGGGGGTACTCACAAGTTGAAGAATCTATATTTAGAGGTATCCATCATAATGCTACAAAATTGTCAGTTGATATTTAGTGATTGAAGATAAGGTTTACTCAAGCTTCAAATGTACAAACTAATCAAAGACTACAAAGTATGTTGCTTTCAACTTAGGAGCCAACAGAAATCTTATAAACAAGAATATATTTATTTATTTTTTTAATAGATTTCATGATATAAAATGTTTACAGTATTATACTTTTAAATAATACACTTAAACCTTTTTCCCCATACAACATATTCCACCATTAAAACAGCTGTTTTGTTCGTGCCTTATAATTGTATCTATAAGATACACTACAGAATATAAATGTTAGACTCCATATTGTGTTTCAATTAAAAAAGAATCACATGTAGTACCGACAAAACAAACATGAAATGTAATATGAACAGATTTGTTTGGTGAATCTTAAAACACTCCTAAGGACAAATATATTTCATTGGCATAAGGTTGCATTGCAATCTCCCACATTTTATAATAATACTAAATCACTGCTATCCATATTTTGTTAAAATATGTACCATGTATAATATTAACATTTACATTTGTTTCTACATAATTTTAAATACATTTCGAAGTTATTGTATACATTCTGCTTTGATAAACTGATTTACAGTATGAGGTCTTTGGAAGGTCTGACTTCAGAAAAAATCACAATACAAAAGAAAAATGCATATTCTCTTTATAACAAGGCAACTGTTCATTTTGTTTAAAAAATGTATGTTTCTGTATAATTTCATCTGGCTTAAAATATTACTATACAACAGTAACGTGATACAACTGAAATGTATAAAAAAGTAATTTCTATTTTGTACAAATCAAAATTACTTATTATAAATAGTAGTTTAACTTAATTTATCAATTGTTAACTGCCCGGCATCTCTTGATACTTCTCAACATAAAAAATGTTATTTGTCATGGGATCATCCAAAAAGGATCCATACAGTACCACTCTTCTCCAAATTTCTCATAAAGCTGACAGGATGTGGAGTCTTGATCCTTCCTTTCAGCTTTGAAACAGGAAAAGTAGATCTAAATTCATGAAATAAATGTCTGCTGGTGGTGATGAAACCATCCACCAATATATATATATATATTTATATTTTTGCTATAGCATTAGGCGTATTGAATTATTTGTTTCTTTGGTGCAGCTCCCAGGCTCAATTGTCAAGTCGGCAGATTCATCCTGAGGGAAGATAACTTTGTCGGGGGTGTAGTCATTCCGTTTTAAATCTAAGAAACAAAGAATAATCATTATTACCTTCTATAAAATGTAAAATTATTTTATGCAGAAAATGTACAATGTCTGAAGTACATACATTTCACAGTAATTTACAAATGAATATTGTAGGAAAGCACCCTTTTTGGCATGGTTAGCCCCCACGTTTTGCCTGGTATCTGATGTAATTTTGACTGAAAGTGCACTGGGTTCCAAGTAATCAGGTTCCCAGTGTTAGATCCCCTAAAACTACACAGTTGTTTCCCCATCTGGCAAAACCTTTAGCACCCTCTTCACGTCCTTAGTAAATGGTACCTCTGGTACCCAGGGCCTGGGGTACTAAAGAGGGTCCCCCTAAGGGAAGCAACACAAATCCTGCCCCCCTAAGGGACCCCTCACTAAGCATACGACAGGCTGCCATTGCAGGCTGCGTCTTGAGGAGATAAAAGTAACAATACAACATGGGACAAAGTGAAGTGCCATGTCCCCGACCACTGCATACAATATATGTAAGTCACCCCTCTAGCAGGCCTTACAGCCCTAAGGCAGGCTGCATTATATTATACTACCTGTTAAGGCATATCTGCACAATGTTAAGGCATATCTGCACAAGCAGATATGCCCCTGCTATGTCTTTGTCAATTCTCAGACACAGTAAGTGACTAGGGAAGCCATTTAAACACGTGCTGGACACTGGTTGTAGGACAGTACCCTCTTTTTGGCATGGTTACCCCCACGTTTTGCCTACAATCATTGATGTTAGACTGTTTTCACTGGGATCCTGCTAACCATGACCCCCGGTGATTGTGCTCTCTCCCTCCAAATTCGGTTGTCTAGGACTTTTGTGGACTCCACAATTGGCATACTGGTGTCCCCTTAAAAGTCCCTAGTATATGGTACTTAGGTTCCCAGGGCATTAGGACACCAGGGGTCCCCCATGGGCTGCAGCATGTATTATCAAAATGTGTCTGCAGTCCTGCCATTGCAGTCTGTGTGAAAAGGTGCATGCACCCCTTCACCACAGGTCACTACACCAGGTCACTGTAAGTCACCCCTATGGAAGGCTCTCATAGCCCAGAGGGCAGGGTGCAGGTCCCTGTGTGTGAGGGCACCCGTGCACAAGTAGAGGTGCCCCTACGAACTCCAGTTCCAATGCACTGGACTTCATAAGTCATTTTACCCGTGTATTGGGCACAGGTCCAGCTACATAATGGTAACTCCAAACCTGGTATCAAACATGTCAGAATCATGCCCCAATACTAATGCCAGTACTGGTTGTATGATTCCATGCACTCTTGGGGCTCCTTAGAGGACCTCTCAGTATTGCTCCAACCAGTCTTCTAGGGTTTTCCAGGCAGCCGGCACTGCTGTCAGCCATGAGACAGGTTTCTGCCCTCCTGCTGTTTAACCAGCTCAAGAAGGGGAAGGCAGAAAAAGGATTTCCTGTGGGAGAGGGAGGCAACACCCTCTCCGTTGGAAATAGGTGTTACAAGGCTTGGGAGGGGTAGCCTCCCCAAGCCACTGGTATGCTTTGAAGGGCACATTCGGTGCCCTCCTTGCATAAACCGGATTGCACCACTACAGGGACCCCCGGCTAGACAAAGGAAAGGGGAGCGTCCACTCCCCTGTCCATCATGACCCCAGGGGCGGTGCCCAGAGCTCCTTCAGGTAGCCACTTGATTCTGTCATCTTGAAACCAAGATGTGTGGATGCCCCTGGGAGCATCTGAGTGGCCAGGTCAGGCAGATGATGTCACAGACCTCTCCGGATAGGTAGTCACAGTGCAAGGAGACCAAATCCCCTTTTAGGGCTCTTTAGGGACTCCTTTGCGGGTGGGTCCCCAGATTAGACATGCAAGACTCCACCAGGACTCCTCTGCATCGTTTACTTCTGCTTCTGGCAACTGGACACTTCAGGAACCGACAAGACTGCAACTCCTGAGATGACTTCGCCTTGCAACATTGCTTCTCCAGCTCCTTCCAGCAACTGCAACATTTCCCCGGCTGTGCATCCTCTGGGGTCGGCAAGACTTCAGCTGCACTAGGAAACCAGAAAGAATCTCCACTGGAGTGAAGGAGTCACTCCCCTGCATCTGCAGTCACCTACAGCAATGACAGCCGTCGCACTCCTCTGCATCTGCAGACAGCTACAGCAATGACAACTGGCTGCATGGATCTGCTCTCCTCGGACTACGTGAATCCAGGTGGTGGTCTTGAATGGTCCCATTGGTCCTCTCTGTCCGCTGTCCAACTTGGGAGACGGTGAGCCCTTGCAGAACAGCACCCCTGTGCACTGCGACTCTTGCAGCACCCAAAGTTTGTTGACTCCTGCTTCAAGGGATCTTTTGTCTCCAAGTAGCCCCAGCCCCATGCCAAGAACAGTCTCATCTCTGCTACTCCAGCGACGTGGGAGCCCTCTCCAGGTGTGCTGATTGGGCCTCACTGCAACTTACTGTGCCTGCTGACAGTGGGTTGCCTGGGGGGCTCCGATTGCTTCTGCTGGCTCTCCCAACTGCTGAGGGTCAGCCAGGACTCCCCTCAAAGTACTGAGTCCCCGGGACCTTGCTGGTCCTCTTCAGCTTTGCAACTCTTCTTTTGCCTCTTCTTGCATTTGCCAAGGCTTGTTGGTGGTTCTCCTAAACTACTGACCATCTCCGACCCGAGGACCGATGTGGGACACCATCTGTACCGACTTCTTCAGCTCCTGGGCTCCACAGCTGGTCTCCCCCTCCCCCCCCCCCACCCCCCCACCACCTCTACCCCTACCCAATCAACCCAGAACTTCATCCACAGAAAGGTGGGTAGTGGCTGGACACGTGGAGTAGACTCTATCCCCTTCTTTTGCAGGTCCTCTTCTTCCAGAATCCACCTTTGGTTTTCTCTGGTCTGGCCCGGTGCTTGCACAATCCATTTTCTAAGTCCTCTTGATAGTCCTTGGGAAGACCAGGCACTTACCTCTGCTCGCCTGGTTGGTGAGGGGTCACTCACCTCTTGGGGTCCCTAGTTTTTCCAGCTCCCCTCTAACTACTCCTTATCCTTGGGTGGGGGACTTCACTTCGCATTCCACTATTTCAGAATATGGTTTGGTTGGTCCTCTCCATGGGCCCTAACTAATTTCAACTAATTCTTTCTTACCAATGTTTGTTGTTCTTTGTGCCAATTCCTATATATATATATATATATATATATATATATATATATATATATATATATATATATATATATATATATATATATATATATATATATATAAAAATCCCTTTCAGGGTTAGAGTGACGCATAAATTATGCAAAAAATAAAAGAGAACTCTGGGTAGTTCCCAAGTTTAGGTGGAGAGCAGCTCTAGTAAGGAGCACTTTGCAACACCAGCGACACTCTAGATTTGCTCACCTCAAATGTCTGTTTATCTATCAAAGTCTTTAAGCATTGGATCAGCACAGTGCTATCCACGCCGAGATAGGTCACTACCTATGTACAGCTACATAATGGTTAACTCCAAACCTAGGCATGTTTGGTATCAAACATGCTGGAATCATACCCCAATACTTTTGTATTTAGTATTGGTTATATGATTCCATGCACTCTGGGGGCTCCTTAAAGGACCCCCAGCATTGCTCCTACAGACTTCTGAGGTTTTCCAGGCAGCCCCACTGCTGTCACCTCACAAACATGTTTCTGCCCTCCTGCTGCGTAAGCAGCTCATGCCCAGGAAGGCAGAACAAAGGATTTCCTTTGGGAGAGGGGTGTTACACCCTCTCCCTTTGGTGATAGGTGTTACTGGACTTGGAAAGGGCAGCCTCCCCAAGCCACTGGTATGCTGTGAAGGGCACATTTGGTGCCCTCTGTGCATAAACCAGTCTACACTGGTTCAGAGACCTCCAAACCCTGCTCTGGCAAGAAAATGGACAATGGAAAGGGGAGTGGCCACTCCCCTGTCCATCACTACCACAGGGGTGGTGCCCGGAGCTCCTCCAGAGGGTCCCTGGGTTTTGCCATCTTGGATCCAAGGTTGGCAGGGAACTCTGGGTGGCCAGGTCAGGCAGGTGACATCAGAGCCCCCTCCTGATAGGTGGTCATCCAGCTAAGTGACCAATCCCCCTTTCAGGGCTATTTAGGGTCTCTCCTTTGGGTGGTTCCTCAGATTTGGCTTGCAGGATTCCAGCAGGATTCATAGGCATCCTTTACTTCGATTTCTGACCAAAGAAACTGCACCTGGACTCTCCAGGACCGGGCAATCTGCAACAAAGACGAAGACATCACCTGCAACATTGTTTCTCCGCCTACTTCCAGCTTCTTCAACATTTTCCCGGTGGTGCACGCTCTGAGGACACCCGGTCTTCAGTCTGCACAGGAAAGGAGAAGGAATCTCCCTTGGAGTGAAGGAGGCACTCCCCTGTCTCCGCAGGCTCCAACAGCAACGACAATCGGCTGCGTGGATCCCCTCTCCTGCTGACCTGCATGGATTCTGCAACGCGGTGGTGGTCAGAAGTGGTCCAGACTGTGTCGCAGACCACGCAGGACAGTACCCCCATGCACTGCGTCCTTCGCACCTGCCAAGGCTTGTTGGCACTTCCTCCAGGAATTGTGTAGCTCCAGCCCCCAGCACTCCTCCTTGCGACACACAGCTCCCAGAGTGGCTCTCCTGAGGCGTGGGACTCCTTTTCGTAGTGCTGCGTGGGTGTTCATTTGCACCTTCTGTGTCACCGTCCTGTGCGTGATGCCTGTGCTTCTGTGGGCTCTCCACGATGCTGAGGGTCCCCTCTGGCTCCGCCTCCGGAGTGGAGTCCTCCTGGGCCTTGCTGGTCCACGGCAGCACCACTTTCCACCAACCGCAAGTTTTGCCTGTGCCGAAGGCTTGTTGGTGGAATCCGGACACGCAAACCCGACTGCAATCTTCCTTTAGGCGTGTGACATCACCTGCATCCTCGAGGAAATTGACTCCGACTCCAGGGCTGCAGTGGTGATTTTTTTTCCACACCGTAGACAAACTCCTGCTATCCTCAGCCTGGTGGGTAGGGTCTCCTGTCCCTACTGGACTTTGCTGTGTATTCTGGACTGGGTCCCCTCTCTCCACAGGTCTTCCTCTTCAGGAATCCACTGTTGGTTTCTTGCAGTCATCTCTGGGTTTCGCAATTCTCTTCTAAGTGGGTGTTCTGGGGAAATTCTAGTAATTTACTCCTCCTTTCCTGGTTGCTGGGGGTGTTGTGGTACCTTTCATTTGTGCTTTCCTGGTACCCCCACAGGCACTCTACACACTCCACTTACCTAATTGAGAGTGACACTCTCGCATTCCATTTTTTTTTTAGTATATGGTTTGTGCTTCTCCTAGGCCCACTATTCTCTATTGTGTTTTACACTATTTGCACTGTTTTTTAACTATTCGTAAGCCCATTTCAGACAACTAGTGTATATTACTTGTGTATCACCTCCTATGGAAGTATTACCGCTATAGTATTTTAGTGTTCTGTTACCATAATAAAGTACCTTTATTTTTGCAACACTGAGTGTATTCTTTCATGTGTGTAAGTGCTGTGTGACTACAGTGGTATTGCATGAGCTTTGCATGTCTCCTAGATAAGCCTTGGCTGCTCATCCACAGCTACCTATAGAGAAACTGGCTTCTAGACACTGCTTACACTACACTAATAGGGGATACTTGGACCTGGTATAAGGTGTAAGTACCACCCACCACACACCAGGCCAGCTTCCCACGCAGTGGTTGGAGGAATGGGGGGGGGGGTGTTACTGGCCCAAAGACTGTTGCAGTGTCCTGTGATCTACCTGTAGAGTGTCTGTTAGGTAATGACTTGGAGACTTCAGCTTGGGCTGAGCTGGAGTTGGAGGCCCATGCAGCAATGCTGAGCTTCCCTTGGCATATCTTTGCCCTGACCAGAGCACAGGCTAACATGCAAAGGGAGCAAGGAGCACTGGAGTCTGGAACAATGGCACAGGAGGCTCCCAAAAAGAGAAGCAGGCAGGGTAAAAACGTACCCCCTGTTCAGACTTCCAGTGAGGATCCCACTCCTGAGGAAGTTGATCCTACTCCTTGGGTGAAACCTACACCAGAGGAGCTCAAAGCTGACACAGCTGAGCTCTTAGGTGCAGAGGGGCCGACCAGGGAGGAACTTAGTTTAGAACAGCAATCCTGTTCTACTCTGAAAAGTCTGAGGCAGCAAGCTGCAGCTCAGGAAGCAGGGGATGTCAGTGGTACCCATAGAGTCTACTGGGACGATAGCCTGCTTTATTCTGAGTAAAGTGACCCCAAACGTTCTACGTTCCCTGCCTTCCTCTAGTGATTCAATAGTTAACATTCAGATGGTCGCAACATAGGAGAGGTCTTAGGCTCATAACGTTTGCCCTGTTTCACACACTTGCACAAGGTTATAAAAAAATATATAGCTCAAGTGACACCGGCCAGGTGAGCTTATCAGAGAAACGTTTTACATTCAAAACCAGAAAAGTGCAACCTCTGTCCCAGATGATGTCCATTCAAGCATGGACACTGAAATCTTCACGTGTGACTGCCCCGTTAGTGGGTCACAGTGCTAAACACCCGTAGAGCCCCTTTCAGGGTAGAAACATTGACGTCAAATGGAAAACTTCATAACAGCGGACTTCCTGTGGCTGTTAAACGTATGTCGTTGGGGCATCTTTGCAAATGACACCCTACAATGAATGCTGTCCGTAATGAGGACATTCACTGTCGAGGAACAAACAATTCAATGCCAGGATGGTTGTTAACATAAAAACACCCTCAACAATGGTGTGTTCTTAATGACAACATGGTACATACTACTCACAACACCAAGGATTGTTTTTTTCAGTTTTATATAGCAGACTTGTTCCAAGAGCTCTGGGGCACTTAACATGAGCACCATATTACATTATACAAGGTCAGATTCATTTTTTAAGGCAAGGACTGCACGATTTTCCCATAATCATGAGATTAATAGCAGTCGCTGGGACTCTAATTTAGTCCCTGAGGTCTAAAGTCGGGCCGTTAAGCTACATCTCCTCCTTCTCCTGTTTCGGATACAAATAATAGACTAACAGCAAGCATTAATGACAACATTCATTAAGGGAGAATAACGGAAAAAATAAAGGAAAGCCAGGAAACTCAGAATAGTAACAAAATTATACAAACATTTTAATTACAGATAGCAACAAAAATCAATTGTTTATGTCAGCCTATGCAATAAAAAGCACACGCCACATAATAGTAGACATAAAAACAGACAAAACAAAGAAGCACAAGTATGCTGCGTAAGCAAAACAGATGGGAGACGTCAAATTATGGTGGAGATAGCAATCATTGTAGTCAAAGATTTCGATTTATCAGAGCTGTTAGTGCGTGAGATCAACCCCAGGACAAAGGGGCAGTCCCATGAATATTCAATAAAAAGCTACTTAAATGGTTGCAACGGACCTACTGAAACCACTACAGAATTGGAACAGGCCAAAGTACTTCCCGAAGTTTAACCAAAATAATTGAAGTGCTTCATTCAAACACGCACTATAGTCTACTCCTCCACGGGCAAAAGCGAGAAAACAAATCACGAGTCCATGGAAACACCAGCCGTCTGCCAAATCCAGGCCATCTGGATACGAGTTCAGGGGGTCAGAGCAATCTGGAAAGAATGACCGTTCAGCATAATTATTCGACTATAGTGAGAGTATGAGCGAACTGTGTAGGTGCAAGATTTGCAGTTTTTGTAAACACGTTTCTTTGTTTTGTCTACTATATGGCATATTGCCAGTGTATTGATTGAGGTTCTTGTTGCATACGCTTACATAAGCAAATGATTTTGTTGTTATATGTAACTGAAATGTACATACAATTCCAAGCTTCCAAGCTTTCCTTTATTTTTATTTAATGTCCTCCTTTATTTTTTTTATTCACTGCTTCGTGTTGTTTTGATACCAGTGTCGGAAACAATCCTTTGGAAGCATGCTTATTTCTTCTAAAGTTCTAAGTACACCCAGGACTGCAAAAACAATACTACGCACCTGTGGGGTGCACAGAGAGACAAGTTGAGGCAAGAGCAGTTCCCTCCCACTTGGCTCTTCCCAAGAACGAAAGGGTCATCAATGCCTTAGTGTAATATCCACATATTTGTTTTACTATTAGTCAATAAGAGTATTTTGTGTTACAAAAAACAGATTTTACCTGGAAGTTTCAGCTTCCTGCAACATGAATTACAGTGGTGCTTTGCCCGAAAATTTCTGATTGCATCTTCACCTAAATTGGCCGGACCAAAGACCATATCATATGATCTGAAAATTGAACAGATGGATAAAAAAAAAAAAATCAAGACAAGGAAATAAACATAGGAAACTGCTCTAAAATCTAACTGGCAACATCACATGATATAACATTTCTCCAGGAATGAATCTATTGTCTGAAAAACACTTATCAGGGCAACTGTGGGTTGACCTCTCCTGGCCAGAGCCTGCAGCCTGTTTCCTAAAGTGATCTCCTTGATTGAGTAACACTGGAGGCCTGAAGCTGTGTTGGTACTCTGCACCCAGCCGTCCCTGGGCCACTGAGGGTGCAAGTTTGATGCTGTCTTGTGGCCCCCCCTTATACTTACCTCAACTCCAGGACATCGACCCCTGACCCCGCTTTACTCACCTGTAAGCAGCGCTTCAGCGGATACCCCCTGTCTCCATTGGGTAGCATTGAGCACCCAACACTGAGTTGATACTCTGCACCCAACTGCCCCTGTGCCACTGAGGGTGTACGTTTAGTGCTGCCTGGTGGCCCACCCAGTGCTTACCTCAGTCCCCAGAAACCAACCTTTGACACTGCTTATTCTTACCTGGAAGGAGGCTGTCTTCATTCCCGCCCCAGTCTCCGCTGATCAACATCAAGCACTGACTCTGGCTTTGACCTCTGCACCCAGACACTCCCATGCCGAGGTGTGTGCACTCTTGGTCCCAACCTGAGCCTTGCCCGGTGCTTGTCTAAAACCCTGAAGACTAGGGTTGTAAGTTGTGAACATACCTGGGAAACTGCATTCTTGTTTTTCTTCCCTAGGTTAACGTCGAAGACACTGAAAATTATACTAAGTGTTGATTTTTGAAACAGCAAAGTATTTTTAATTTAAAAATTGCTTACCATATAACGAAGTTCTTTGGTTCACAGCATATACAAAAGCAATTGTTTTTTTTCTAAATTGGTCTCAGATTTATTCTCTAAGTGTGTGTCTCATTTATTGCCCCCTGTGAGTACAACAAATGCTTACACAACTCCTTAATAAGCCTAACTGCTTGCCCGCACTACCACAAAAAGAGCAGAAAAAATTTACTCTTTTACCAGCCGTGGAAGTCCGTGGAAGTCAAATCTTGCAACTTGGCCGCTGATCCGGCCGGAGGACTGCTGTCCTGGCAAAGGCCAAAGCCTCGGCCACCACCTTGTCCTCTAGAGCTACAAGAGCTATGTTGACTGATGAACAGACTGAGAAGGTTTCCTCAGGCGACAGGCCAAGACCTAAGAACATCCTCTGCTGGTCGACACTGTGGGTGAAGGACAAGTTACTTACCTCTAGTAACGCCTTATCTGATAAAGACAATATCTAGTTGCAGATTCCTTACCTTATAAATTCCCCCAGACGTCAGTCTGGATCTGGAGATATTTCTCGAGCAGTACCCCTGTGTGCCGCTAGGTGGCGCCAATCGGCTCTGCGTCCGTCGCTGGCATCGTCCGCGACAGATATGGCGTTGCGAGTCCTATATAGGCCACCCAGCACTCTGATGTCAGTTTCTTTTCACACCAGAAGCATAGAGCCATGAAGAACACTGACCACGGGTGCATCAAAACTAAGGCCTTGAAAGGGGAGTCCCTGTCCCTAGAAATCAGTTCGCAGAGCGGGGAGGTTAGTGTGGTCAGTAAGGAATCTGCAACTAGATACTGTTTCTACCAGATAAGGTGTTACCGAAGGCAAGTAACTTGTCCATCTGATAGAGACATCTAGTTTCAGATTCCTTACCTTAGAATAGATACCCAAGCAATACCATCCCCGGAGGTGGGTCTCCATACTAAGATCTTACAAGGAAGTCCTGCGGGAACGAATGGGCAAAGTAACCCGTCCCTACTGAACTAACTGTCTAGGCAGTAATGTTTGGTAAACATATGAAGAGTTGCCCATGTTGCCGCCTGACAGATGTCAAGGACTGGAACTCTGCAAGGTAACACAGTGGTCGCAGCTGTAGCTTTCATAGAATGAGCTTGCAAACCTTCAGGTGGTTGCTTCTTGGCCAGTGTGTGGCAGATTTTAATGCAGAGGACGAACCATAGGGAGATGGTTCTCTTCTGCATTGCTTGACCTTTCTTCACACCCACGTAAATGACAATGAGTTGATCATCTACCCGTTAATTTTGTACGATCACATAGAACGCAAACACTCTTTTTGGGTCCAAGCGAGTGCTTAATTTGTACTTACTGTTTCCGGTGCTCAGCACCGGCAGTCATTTTTGAGGACCAGTGCTTAGTCTTCTGCCTCAGGGATTTACTGTGAGCAAAAGACACATATGGGAAAGACTGACTAAGAGAAAAACAAAAAAGCGTCACAATGGGAGAAAGCTGCAAGAGTGAGCTGAAGGGGCAGGTAGTGGCTTTAAATGGACTGAAGAGGCCTGAGATGGCTTCAGGATTACCTGCCTCAGTATTCCGTGTTCGTGCATTTAATTGCAGCAGGAGCGTGTTTACGGAAGATGGCTTTGGGTACCGGCACGTTTTTATTTACAAATTAAGCACTGGTCCAGGCAGTGGAGTTTATCCTGTTCTTTAGAAAGATGTGGCGGTGTGTAATAAGTAGGAAGGTGATTGATTGGCCCATATCAAATGGTGTGACCACTGTGGCAAAAAAGAAGCCCTAGTATAAGGCACAACTTTGTCAGGATAGATGGTAGGTAGGGAGGCTTAGATGACAATACCTGCAGCTCGCTCAATCTGCAGGCAGAGGTAATAGCCATAAGGAAGGCTGTTTTTAAAGTAAGAAGCCTGAGAGGACAATTGCAGGGTGGCTCAAAAGGAGCGCACATCAGGAATGTCAGAAACAAATTCAAATCGCATTGGGGCATAACGAATGGGGATGGAGGAAACATATGAGTGAGACATTGGAGGAGCCGAGTAACAATAGGAGACTTAAACAAAGAAGGTTGATCAGGCAACCTCATAAACGCAGAAATAGCAGATAAATAACCTTTGTGATTGCTCGTAGCAGAGCCCTGCTGGGCCAGAGAAAGGATAAACAATAGGACCTGAGAAGGAGGGGGAAAAAGAGGGTTGACAAACTTGTATGTGAACCATGCCACAAATTTATTCCAACAACAGGGGTATACTGTTTTGGTGGAGGAATGCCTGGTTGCCAAGATCAAGTTACAGACTTTGGGCAGAAGGTCAAAAGCTGTAAACTGTTGCAGCTCAATCTCCATGCTAGAATGCAGAGGCTGGACAGGTTTGGGTGTAGAACCCTCCCCTGCTGCTGCGACACGGGATCCTCCTGAAGGGGCAGTCTGATTGGAAGATCGATGGCCATGCTCAGTAGCTCAGGATACCAGACTTTCTGTGCCCAGTCAGGAGCCACAAGGATTACTTGGGACCGGCCATTCTTGATCTTCATAGGAGTGCTGGGCAAAAGTGGTACGGGCGGAAAGGTGTACAGGAGGCCTGAGTTCCACTCAAGAAAAAAGTGTCGCTGAGCGATTGCGGCCTTGCAAACTCCAACGTGCAATGGTGCAGGCACTGCCCGTTCTCTGCGGAGGCAAACAGATCTAACCAAGGTTCCCCACAATGCTGACAGAGACCTTGCCCCACCTCCGGATGGAGACACTATTCGTGATCGACTAAGCATTGTCGGCTGAGTTTGTACGCTCTGGCGTTCAAAGAGCATGACAGATATTGAACCAAAAGGGATATGCCATCACCAGAGGTGCAGAGCCTCTTGACAAAGGGTCCACGACCCCACCCAGCCCTGCTTGTTGCAGTACCACATGGTGTGGTGGTGTCCATGAACACCTGCACTACCCTTCCCTTGAGAGAGGGAAGAAATACTTTCAATGCTAGCCTGATCGCCAAGAGCTCCAACAGGTTGATACGGAGACCAGACTCAGCCCCAGCCCAGGAGTGAAGCATCTGAAGCAGCTTCCCCTTGGGGAAGGGAGAGGTATCTAACTGTGACCCAACTGCAGTTTGTTAGCCACTGTTAGAAATTGGGTCTGTGGTTGGCAGTGATTTGCACCCTGTCCAAGTAGTGACTCTCTAATCAGGGTAAGGGAGTCACACAGCTAAGATAACCCCTGCTCACCACCTTGGTTCAAGCAGTCAGGCTTACCTCAGAGGCAATGTGTGAAGTTTTTGTGCACATGCGCGCACACACACACACACACACACACACACACACACACACACACACACACACACACACACACACACACACACACACACACACACACACACACACACACACACACACACACACACACACACACACACACACACAGTGAAAACACCACAAAAGTACTCCACACCAAATTAGAAAAATAGCCAATATTTATCTGAGTAAAACAAGACTAAAACTACAAAAATCCAACTAACATAATCAAAGATATCACTTTAAAAAGATTAAATGCACCTGTAGTTCATTGAAATCAATGAAACGCTTGACTGAGGCAAAGTACCTGAGATGCCCCAAAAAACAAAGACGGTGCAGGCCACAGGGTAGGTGATGCGTCAAAAGTGTCAGAATTGCACAGGTTCCTTAATGTCGCAGGGAAGGTGATGCATCAGTTCCTTACTGTTGCAGGGGAGGTGATGAGTTGGTTCCTTACTGCTAGGCAGGGAGATGATGCAGTAGGTCCTTACTGCCACGGGGGAAGTGATGATTTGTTTGCGGCATGAAGCATTGGTTCCTTACTGCGGTGTCAATGAAGAAAATAGAGTCCACAGACCCACAGACAGTTGGCAAGTCAAGCCGCAACGGGTCGGTCTCACAGCAATGAAACAGGTGTTGCGTTCTGAGCCAGGGTGGTGTATCACGGACTTCGGTGATGTAGTGCTCGAAACTCAGGCAGCAGTGGTTCTTCTGATGCGCTGCGACGGAAAGCTGGGGCCTGTGTGGAGAACTGTGGCTGTTGCGTCAAGCGGGAGATCATGCTCTGGTGCAGACAGTGGTGAGGTGTCGAATGCTTGCAGCGATATGTCAGTTCGGAATGACGCAGTGAGTCGATGCATGGTTTTTCTCCCTGTAGCACCAAAAACCTCCTTAAAGACTTGATTTGCCACCTCTTGGCAGAAGAGGGCTCTCAGCAGAGGAGCCCAGGTGCTGGCATATGAAGTCTTTGATGTCCCTGAGAATTCTTAACAGGAGGCAAGCTCAAGTCAAGCCCATGGAGAACCTTGGCAAGCAGGATGTAGAAAGCCAAGTCCAGTTCTTTCACTCCTAGAACAGAAGCAGCAAGCAGCAGGCCAGCACAACAAAGCAACAGGTAGAGTGTCAGTCCCTCCTACAGCATCCAGCTCTGCTATCTAGTAGAATGTCCTTAGTCCAGAAGTGTTCTATGTGGTGTCATAGGTAAGGTACTTATACCCATTTCTGTCTTTGAAGTAGGCAAACTTCAAAGAAACATATTTGTAGTGCACAAGACCCTGCCTTTCCCTTCCCCCAGACACACTCCAGGGGGTTGGAGACTGCTTTCTGTGAGGACAGGCACAGCCCTATTCAGGTGCAAGTGTCAGCTACTCCCATGACTCTAGCTCAGAATGACCTATCAGTCTGGTGATCAGCCAGCAAGCTAGGCAGGGCACATTCTAGCTCCCTTTGTGTGATTGTCTAGAGTGAATACGCAAACAGCCCAACTGTCATTCTGACCCAGATGTGTATTCAGCAGACAGGCAGAGGCACAGAAGGGCTAAGCAAGAAAATGCCCACTTTCTAAAAGTGCCATTTTCAAACATGCAACTCAAAAGCCAACTTCACCAAAATAATTATTTTTACATTGTGAGTTCAGAGACCCCAAACTCCACACCTTTATCTTCTCCCAATTGGAAACTACACTTAAAAGATATTTCAAGGCAATCCCCATGTTACCCTATGTGAGAGATAAGCCTAGCAATGTTGAAAACTAATTTAGCTGTGTTTCACTATCAGGACATGTAAAGCACACCAGTACATGTCCTAACTTTTAAATACACTGTATCCTGCCCATGGGGCTGCCTTGGGCTTACTTTAGGGGTGACATACCTGTAGTAAAAGGGAAGGTTTGGGCCTAGCAAGTGGGTGCAGCTTAAAAACTACCCACACAGACATGACAGTGGCAGGTCTGAGACATAGTTAAAGGACTACTCATGTGAATGGCACATTCCGCGCAGCAGGCCAACTAGTAGCATTTGATTTACTGTCCCTGGGCTCACCTGGTGCACTACACTAGGGACTTATTGATACATTAAATATGCCAATCATAGATAAACCAATCACCAATACAATTTACACAGGTAAAGTGCCCAGAGTCCTAAAGGCAACAAAAACAGGTCAGCAAAAATAGAAGGAATAAGGCAAATTGTTTGAGTAACTCTGCAAAAACGGCTAGGTCCAACAGCTACCTCTGCACATCTTGTGCAGTTCCCTCCGAGATATGGACCACGTCGGAGAGATTCTCCCAATGCTGTGGCCACTTGAACTTCAGGTTTCACTGCTTCCATCTGGCATGATTCACCAACAGGATGCAGGAGGCCATGAGGCCCAGCAGTCAGTGTCATTCTTACTGACATCTAGGCTAGAGGCTGAAACATTTGAATCACAGTCTGAATCGCCTGGACTTGCCGCTCAGGAGGATAAGTCTTGAACTGCACTGTGTCCACAACAGCTGCGATGAAAGGGCGCACCTGAGACAGAATCAGGTGTGACTTTGGCACATTTATTGTGTAATTTAGCGAATGCAGGAGGTCCGCCGTAGTCCAGAAGTGGGAGACAACAGCCTGGGGCGAGCCCACCTGCAACAGCCAGTTGTTGAGTTAGGGAAAGGCTGAAACCCCTGACCTGTGCATATGAGCTGCAACCACCACCATCAACTTGGCAAGCACCTGAGTGGCGCTGGTAAGGCCAAAGGGGAGCAGGGTGAACTGAAAGTGCTCATGGTTCACTGTGAACCTCAAATAACGTCTGTAAGCAGGCAGGACGGAGATTTGAAAATAAGCGTCCTGCAAGCCCAACACTACCATCTAGTCTCCTGGGTCCAGCGCAGATAAAAACTGAGCCAGAGTGTGTATTTCAAACTTCTCCTTCCTGAGGAAGAGATTGAGGGACCGAAGGTCTAGGATAGGGCAGAGGGCCTTGTCCTTTTTGGGTACCTGAAAGTATCAAGAATAGCAACCACCACCTACTTGTGGCACGGGAACCCTCCCCTTGACTCAGTTGGCCGAGAGAGCCATAACTACCTCCCAGAGACATGCCAAACGATCCTTCGTCATCCGATATTATGATGGTGGAATGGATGGAGGGGTAGTCTCGAAGGAGAGAGGGCAGCCCCTTTGGACTATCTGCAAAACCAACCTGTCTGACGTGATCGACTGCCAGCAGGGCCTGTGATGGTGGATCCTGCATCCGACTGGTCCCTGGTGGGGGAGAGGCAAACTAGGAAGGTTTGGAGACAGCTGCAGAGGTGGAGGGGCAGTTAACTGGCCGGACCACTGGCTTCCTGGTCCATGTGGTCGGTGAATCCCACGCCCATGGCCACACAGAGGTTGGGCAGCATGCATACGTGGCACAGTGTATGGACAGGAATGGATGTGGTAGGGTCCCCAATCTGTAACCACAAAAGGGGTGAAAGGCAGACTAAGGGGAGGTGAGGGACTGCCGCGAGGCCCAAGGACCTGGCCATAGCACAAGAATCCTTGAAGCGCTCGAGCGCAGAGTCTGCATTTTCTCTAAAGAGACGGGTGCCATCAAAGAGCATGTCCACAAAATTGGCATGGACATCCCCTGAAAAGGTCCTCAACCAGGTGTGGCACCTAAGAGCCACCGTCAATGCAACCGATTTGCCCAGTGAGTCGGTAGTGTCCAGTCCACATCGGATTGTGAACTTTGCTGTATCTCTCACATCAGCACCTTCTTGGGAGAGTACAGCCCGGGCCTCCTCCAGGACCTGTGGTGCACTTGCGCAACCATATACCAGAGTGTAGGCATAATGGACCAAAAGGCTTGCAGTGTTCTCAGACCGCAATGCCAGAGAGGCGGAAGAAATCATCATCTTCAAAAGTATGTCCAGCCTTTTGAATTTGCTATCCAGGGGTGCGGAAGGGAATGCACCCTGGGAAGTGAAGTCTTGAATAACCGAGTTCTCAGGGGTGAGAGGTTGAGCAAGCAAACTTGGGTTACCCAGTGCCAGGAGATAGCGACAGGCAATTGTGCTGTTCTGTGCCAATTTGGGACGAGGTACCCAGTAGGACATCTTCAAGAGCTTCATTGAAAGGGAGCAGATGTTCAGAGGATGAAGGTCCAGGCTGAATCACCTCTGTCAGGAGGTTAGCTCTGACTGTCACTGAATGAGGTTCAAGGTCCAGGACCTCAGCTGCTCTTCACATATAGAATATGAAGCACCTACCTCCATAGCCACAGTAGGAGGAGAAAGCATGCCATTACTGGGGAAGTGTCCAGTCCACTGGCTCCACCCAAGTCCGTACACCAGTTCAAAGGTTCATTGCTCACCATGTCCCAGAGTGTATTTGTTTACAGTCCGAGAAAACAAGCACTGAGTGACCTCAAAGCCAAACTGGCAAAAGAGAAGACACTCTTTCTCAGTCCGTCACTATGATCTTATTCTCTGTCCAGTGAAGCAGTGGTATAGACGTTTAGGTGTCTGATTTTATGTCAGGAAGGCTGGATCTCCTGAGTATGTTTATATCACCTAGAAATAGGCCAACTCACTGATGGTGCTAAGCATATCTTGGACCAGCCTGCCATCATGACCTGCGTCAAGGTTTCATTTAAGGGCAGCAATGGTTCAGAATTTGAAGGACCAGGATACAGAATTTCTGTGAGTAAATGTGCTTTAATTTCCACATTGGCCAACTGCAATTCTAACACCTCTGTGATTTATATGTGTCTGAACACTATTCCATTGTAGGGCGATGTAGGACATCTGAAGTTTCTGGGGGCTGTGGAAAAGGTGGTAGATACTCCACTGGCCAGGGTCCCTCACACAACCATCACTCCTTACCAGTACTGGCACAGAACAGAAAGAAGGGCAATGTCACTAAATATCACAGGATACCATAGACCTCTAGAGGCTGCAGAAAAATCAAGGGAGTGAGCCAAAAGGGTTGCTCAATTGCCCAGCATCCCACACACCACAGACTAAACAGGATTCCCACAACTGTGTATTCCTGAACGGCCCAGATGCAGCTCGGGACTAGGGCTGGTTTGTCTGCACTAGTTCGTGACTAGGACAGGTGAGGGGGTGACCTCTACGTTTGAATTAAACTCTGATGCGGAGGGGTCATTTGTTATTGTTACTTAAGTAGTATGTTCAGCAATACATTATAGAATGTAACTCATTCATTCCTTTGATTGGTGTAGCCTCGCAGTCGGCTGTAGGTGTGTCTGCTTCTAAGAACGAACCTGTTACATTATAGAGTCTAAGAAGCACGGACACCTCTGAGATCCATTCTTTATGACTGGAAATTAACTTCATGGCGAATATCACACCGAGTGTACATCAAGGACAGGAATGTCTACGGAAATAGGGCTTTGTTAAATGATTTTTCAGCTTGCACAGTTGCACTTATATTTCTGCCCTTACTCAGTGTGTCTGGAGCATCTGCGCTAATGGACGAATAGCATCGTTTGGGAGGCTTGAAGCTAGAGGTACCGCACCTTGTCTACAATTCAACAGCTGTGTGCCTTCTTTGCCTGCAGGCGCCACCTGGTGTCAGATTTACCTGGCAGGCACTGACATTTATGTTAGCTCAGCAGTCTTAACGAGACTGGTAGAAGGCTATTTCAACATTGTTTCTATAAAGGATGTCCTCCTGCAAATTATCTTTCTATCGGATTCTTCCCGGTCTCAGGCCTATCCTTCTATATTCCTCACAGCTATGTTAACAATGAACTATAATATTTATAAATTACAAGTACATCTAGATGATATTTCTGTGGAAAAACGACGGTCCTCACTGTAAACCCTGCCAATTGTGTGGGTTTTCGTTGGGTGATTTCACATTTTCTATTTGTGTCCGGTTCTGCACGATTCTCACAACAAATTATTGTTACCTATATTTAAGCAGTGCCAAGCGTGTTCCAAAAGACACAATATTATTGTACTTCCTGTCCCTCGCACATTCAGGGGGTCATTCTGACCCTGGCGGTAAAATCCGCCAGGACCAACGACCGCGGGAGCACCGCCAACAGGCTGGTGGTGCTCCCTTGGGCATTCTGACGCCGCGGTCAGAAACGGAAAACCGGCGGTGTACCGCCGGTTTTCCGCTGCCCTGGGGAATCCGCTGCAATGGGGATTCCGACCCCCATACCGCCATCCTATTCCTGGCGGTTTTGGCCGCCAGGAACAGGATGGCGGTATGGGGTGTCGTGGGGCCCCCGTTACAGGGCCCCACCAAGATTTTCAGTGTCTGCCATGTAGACACTGAAAATCGCGACGGGTGCAACTGCACCCGTCGCACCCCTTCCACTCCGCTGGCTCCATTCGGAGCCGGCATCCTCATGCTGGGGCTGGGCTGGCGGGCGGCCTTCTGGCGGTCGCCCGCCAGCCCAGCGGGAAACCCAGAATACCCGCGGCGGTCTTTTGACCGCGCAGCGGTATTCTGGCGGTTCCAGCCAGGCCGGCGGCTTCTGCCGCCGGCCGGGGTCAGAATGACCCCCTTAGTCTGCTCGTAGATCAGTTGTAACAGTAAGCAGGCCCGGTTCCAGAAATTTTCATCCGGATGGGCCAAGGGTACTTTCAGGTGGGCAAAGTGTGGCCCATTTTTGTCAGTTCTGGAGGTAGCCTATGAGCCCCAGATTTACATCATATCTTCTTCCAGACAGGCATACAGTGCATCTAGAGAGTTATTTGAGATTATGTGCTGTTGTCTGTACAGGGCAGCTACAACCCTTACAATCAAGCAGGCCAGGCTTCAACACAAGCACCTGGATTCCTAGCAGACTGTAAAAGTCTTTCAAGGTTAATGAAGTCTCTGTTACCACCCCGAACCCTTGACATTTCGCATTATGAAGGCTGGCTACTTACTCCATGCAATTTGCCCAACACCTAGTTCTTTGCATACTGTGAACTTTGTAACGGTTTATTTTCATGTTATGCTTTTGCGGTGTACTTTCATTGATTAAAAAAAAGTTTTTACAAAAACAGCAACATATTTGGGAAAAAGCAGTATTGTTGACAACTAAGAGCAGTTTTCATGCCTGACAAGTGTAAAAGCAGTAATTGCAGTCATACAGGTAAACTTCTAGGACCGTATTATACAGTGCCTAGTTACAGAAGAGGCTGCAGATGCTTGTGCAGTTCCTTCTGTAATACTGACGCATGTATGGTGGTGCTATACTCAGAGGATGTACCCTCATTTGCATGGGGCGTAACACCAAGCAAACAAGGGGATCTTTTTGCCTGTAAGCCCACCCATATTACAGATGTGGGCACAGAGACAAACAGGCACATAACACGAGAAACAAAAGCAATCATCCAGACTAACAGAATACTTGAGTGTGGTTGAGTTTTGTACCAGTCTGAACTGAATGCTCCATAAAGTGCATTTGATTCTCTCAGGTACTGTCATGTCTTGCCATACTATTTTATGTTTGTTTTTAAAATGCACTCTCACCCAGCAGACTGTCCTGGTGATGAGCAGACGTGAGATTAGCCAAGCCTAGAGCCCAATGTGGTCACTCCACAAGCCAGGTCTTCAGCTTCTTGTGGTTTCAAGAAGTGAGAAGAAGGCTTGAGTGTGTAACGGCACACCACTTCACGTTTAGGAGTGATGGAGGAGAATGCTCAACTGCTGGATCTGGTTTTCCATGTGCGTGGGATGTGTGCAAATAGTCTTGCTGAGCTGGGGTGCCTGGAATTTTGTGAAAGCTGATGGTATCACTGAGGTATGCTGGGCCAGAGTGCCTTTAAAGTTTGGATGAGAAGTTTGAAATGTGCTCATTTGGTTAGGGGTAGCCAGTGTAGCTCCTTGAGATGGGGTGAGATGTGTGAGTGTCATAGGGCGTCTTCAATATTTGGAAGCAGAAGACAATGATGGCAGACTTGGACTTTGATGTTGAGTTTGCAGTCGAGGAAGATCCAAAACCTCTTGGCTTGGGTTATTTAGTTTTGAGGTAGATCTAGATAATTAGCATTAATGCCACCCTGTGTATATTATCCCACATTGCATAACCCGTGGTAGCCCTTAATTGAACTGAATTATGATCAGTTCCATTGCGAGTAGATGGTTAGTCAGAGAGTATCACCAGGGCCACTGAGTTAATGCAGTAGGGGAGGACCACATTATGTGACATAGGTGACTAAATTATGCATCAAGAAAAGGCAAATTATGTGGTGTGAAACAGCAACATTTTGTGATAGTATTCATTATTTTGACTTTTTTTTTTTTACACTTGTTAACACTGTCGGGGCCTAGGTTGCACCTCATTAGTACAAGATTAAAATGCATGTATAGCACTAAGTAAATAAAAGGTGAACAGTCAACTTTGCAGAGGGTCTTCAACTGCACTGCAACATGTATTGCAGCATTTTTTGTATCTTTTGATCCCTTTAAAATAGAAACGTTTAAAAGAATCTGCAGATTATGCAGCAGATGATAGATTATGTGCCAAATGCGGCAAATCCATGATTTTAGTGGGACTGACTATAAGCTGGGGATGTGCAATGTACTGTAACAAGATACCAGAATATGAAATGCTCACATCTGTAACTGCCATACCGGTGAGAACAAATTCAGCCCAACAGAATATGTTACTCGAGATAACGCAGTTATTTACTTCCCCTCATCATCTGGCACAAAACGGATAGATACATTTAAAGCCTGATTCACACAGGTAAACTTACACCTTTGTGTAAGTTTACTAGTTTTTTGGGTATTCATAAACTACAGGTTTAACTTTACGAGTAGTAATTATACAACTGTGGAGATTCTACCCTTGTGGCAGAGACTCCGCACATAAAATGTATGGCTTCTCCTATATTTGTATGTACAGAGCTCTCCACCCCAACTGCGGCATCTCCAGAATCGTAAAATTATTGTTAGCAAAAATACACTTGTAATAAATAGTAAAAAGCTCTCCACCCCGACTGTGGCATCTTCAGAGTCGTAAAATTATTGTTAGCACAAATATACTCGTAGTAAATAATAAACTTACACATAAGTGTAAGCTTACCTTTTGAATTACACCCTTATGCTATTAGGCACTGTATTTCCACATTATTCTTGAGGGACATTTATGATTCCCTTGCTCTAGTGGCTGCTCGTCCAATGAGGCATGCACTGCAGCTATCTGAGTATGCCCCATCTTACAGTGTATTACTGCATGCATTTTACACAAGCAAAAATACATAAAAATTCTCAGAACCCCCACACAGACCATCATTGAGGTGCAGGCAGCCATTCTCAAGTCCTGGACCCTAATGTCAATGTACCGGCTGTATCACTGGCAGGTAAATCTCTGCCCCCACTATCCCAACTAGAGATGGGGGACCCAATGAAAACTCAATCTGTGCTTGAGCCTGAAGCATGGCTCTGGCTCCGCTTGAGCTCCTTTTGGAACTACAAGCCCATAAAGAGCTAAGCTTTCATGTACCTTCTGCCTGCCACCCTCTACCCAGGATGTGGTTTACGACAAGAGCTTCCAATTTTGGAACTGACAAGCTAGGTTTGAGTCTTGGCGTTGGCTCAACATCCTGAGACTCTGGGTAAATCTACAGTGCCTAGAAGAAATGAATGTGACCTTGTCTAATGTAACTGGTGCTCATGTAAAGCACTTCATTACCTCCAAATCGAGTTTGCACAACATAAAAACTGCAAAAAACTGCACAAAGAAGTAAAACAAAGCATTGACATAAAAAGGAGAGACAGATTTGTACAAAGTGAAAACCTAAAACCTGGATAAATTGCAGCTTCCACATTTAAATTGTGTGCTCTTGGGCACATATTTTATTTCACCAAAACTTGTTTTTCTTCATATTTGTGCATGAAAGCACAGTCAGATACATGAATTAGCAAACTATCTATACAAAAACATATTGTGTTTGATTTAATAGATGAAACGTTGCACTATAATAATAAGGACCATGTACAGGGTCCACTTGACAACTGTCTTGCCTACTGGTTAACGTATGGCACTGTCACCAGCGTGGGGACGGGGGCAGGAATGACTCTAAACTCATGTTTAAAAACTAGCACTTTTAATAAGTTCTTATCAATGTAGCACTATATTGTGACATATTAATGTCAAAGCTACTATGTGTTAGTGAGATACACGTTTTTAAAGTGTGAAGAAGAGACAGTCATATTCTATTTGATGATTGTTGTATGTTTTACATAGCAAACATTTTGGCACATGCATTGGCTTTGAGCTCTTAGCACCGCTCTGCTCTCCCTGCCAACTTATTGCCTCACCCACCTCTACCCCTAAAAGACACACTCCAATTGCAGTTTTAAAGATGATGAAAACAATTACAACGTTCTGATGTTGAGAAGGAGAAAGCACTTAACAGGTGCCTTCTCCATGACCTCCTCTGGTGACTGGGTGAGCCAAAGGCCATGTTTGGGTGGGCCTGGCCCACCCGGCTCCCCTGCTAGAACCGGGCCTGAAAGTAAGCGTAAATCCTTAAATACTGAGTTCACTTTTGCAGAACAGGAGAGACGTCTATACGAAGCTAGGGGTGGCCAGCGAAGCATGGCCATGTCTGGGGCAAATGGCTGGAGCAGAGCATTTGGGGTAAGGCGTACGTTCCGACCCCTGTCTGATTATGTCTCTTTGGTTACTTGTCTTACGGTGCTTTAAATGGCCATCTTATGTCATAATCGATATATCCCTTTTAGTATACTATGAGTGCATTTTCTCACTGCAAAATTCCATAAAGTTTGTTATATAAAAAAAAGTACTTGTAGTAAAGCATCCTTCTTGGCATTGTTATTTCCCAATTTTTGCCTAGTATCTGATGTGCTTGCGACTGAAATTGCACCGGGTTCCTGCTAACAAGGTCCCCAGTGCCTGATCTCTTTCCCTAAAATTATACAGTTGCTTCTCTCAATTGGCACCCACTTTAAGTCCGTGGTAAATGGTAATCCTGGTGCCTAGGGCTTGGGGTACTAAAGAAGGTCCCTAAATGTTGCAGCACGAATTATGCCACCCCAGAGACCTTGCACCAAACACACACAGTGCTGCCATCGTAGGCTGTGTGTCTTGGTGCAGACAAAATTGAAAATACAACCTGTCACAAATGCACTGGTGCCGGGTCCCCTACCACTGAAACTAGGGATGTTTGGTATCAAACATCTCGTATTAATAAACCCTCTCTGAATCCAGTAATGGATCTATTAATACAAGCACTCAGAGAGCACCTTAGAGGTGGCCCCTGAAAATCAACCTGACTGCTAGTGTATTAACAGACTGGTCTAAATCAGCAGAGCCACTCTATACAGATTTCTGGCCTCCTGGGGTGAGGGCAAGTGCTCTCGGAGGCCAGGAACAAAAGCCTGCTCTGGGCGGAGGTGTTATCACCTCTTCCAGGTAGGATAGACAATCTAGGGCAGAAGCTTCAAGGGCCAAGCCGCCTTTGTAATGCGACCCAGGTCTCTCCAGATGGCGGAGATGACAACTACCTGTGCTGACCCTACTTTTTGGTGGCAAGGCAGGCGGGAAAATTAGTAAGATTAGGAGGTGTGCCCACCTCATGCCAGTCCCAACCCTAAGGTGAACCAGCTGATGTGGACACAACTTTTTTAATTCCTCCATCTTGTTTTGGACAGAATTAATATTCTAGCCTCAGGATTATGCTCAATTCCCCTCAGCATAAGGAGGGTGTAGCCACCCTACAGACAGGTAACCCATTGGCTGCTGTCTGGCACTCCCTATGACACCCCTAAACTAAGTTTTTAGATGACACTCCTGAACCCAAGAACTCAGATTTGACGGATCGAGAGAAGAAGTATGAAGAAGAGCCACTTCCTGGTGAGAACAGCAGAGGAGCTGAGGACATTTTGGAGCAAAACCCCTCTTGTTTGCACAGTCACAACAGAGTGACTCGTCCTGCAAGCTGGAGAACTACAAAAGCCTTGGGTAGCCTGTAAGAACGTCCAAAACCACCCCCAGTCTCCCTTGGAGTAGAAGAGCTACTTCCCTGCAGCCCAGGCACCAAAGAGCAGAGTCCGGTCTACCACCTTGCAGCTCCCCGGCTGAGGCTGCAGACTGCCAGGAGGAGGTACCTATGCTTTGGAGGACCAGGACTGTCCCCCTACCAAGTGTGATGACAGCAGGACCCACTTGAGCTGTGCAGCACCAATCCTCGGGATACTTGACCCCCCGAACCAAGCATCAACAGTGGTAGTCCGGTCGGATTCTCATTGCACCAGGACCAAGCAGCTATCGGGGAACATCAGTAACACTGAGACCCACCTTGTGAATGGCCCACATGCCCCGATTTTGCCACTGGCAACCGGTTGACCCTGACTGTGAGGAGCCCTTTTGCGTACAGAGCCCAGCTGCCCTTATGCACGCACAGCCCAGCTGCCCTATCTCGGGTCCAGAAGAACTGGCTGTGCCCCCTTGCTCTAAGGTCCCTTGCGACCCAAGCCCCGTTTGGGAGCTCTCAGACATATACCCAAGTTGTGCAGCCTGTTTTTAGGTTCCCCCCCTTCTTCGTATGGTATGCCCAGCTACAACCACACTAGCAACCTGCTCCCGGTGGAATTCAGGGAGCTCTCCACGAACTGCTGGTTGGACTTTGGACCCCCATATCGCTAAACCCAGAAGGTGAACCCCTAAAACCGACTGTACTTACCGTTATGCATTATTGACTTTTCTCTTCATAGAACTGCATTGTGCTTAAAGGCGCACAGGTTGGAACTCTTTACATACCTGTAACTTTTACACACAAAATTAGTATTTACTTTTTGTGCAAAGTTCTTGGTTTTAAAATATGTATTAAAAAAAAGTGCTGTTTTTTTAAATTGGTCTCAGATTTATTTTTTGAGTGTGTCGCTCATTTATTGCCTCTATGCGTACAACAAATGCTTAGCATTACCCTCTGTTAAGCCTAACAGCTCACCCACACTACCACAAAAAAAGAGCATTAGGGTTATCTACTTTTGCCTCTGTCAACCAATCGGGGTTCCACTGGGCACTCTGCACGGTGTACTTCTTTTAAGTGCACCATATAGAGAGCCAGCTTCCTACAATACTGAGTTCACTGTTGAAACAGCAGTATTTGATGTATGTGACTGTATTTATATTCCTTTTTTTGGAGGAGTCTTGTTTCAAAATTTCCATTTTAACTTCGGAAAAAGGTCTGTTTTTATAGTGTGGATATTATTTGAAATAAGTTAGTGGTTTTATTATTAGGGAGTTTTCTACTACCACCAATCATTTTTTTAGTTTCAACAATTAGATTGGTGCATATCACAGTTTTTTATACGAGTGTTTTAAGTAGCTACAAACCTACCTACTGTATAAAATAATTTAATTTCGGTCTCCAGAGTAGGATACAGCACTTAAGAAAAAATTAATTGCATTCAGGAAACTATCTTTCTGGTGACTCTTCGGTCTACCTGCAGATTCTTCACTTCATGAATCCTCACAGGTGCCAAACTGGATTTGAAAATTTGAAATTGCTATTCTGTACCACCAGAAGATGGTGCTTTAGGTCTATATTGACTCTGGCTCCTCCCCGGTTACGATGTCACAGAGCCATAACTATGTCAAAAACAATGACATTATCAGAAATCACGCTGTACAATATCTTTGGTAATGCCTTATGTGGTAGAGAGTATATCTAGCTGCAGATTCCTTATCTTAGAATTATCTCAAGCGTCAGACTAGAGCAGGAAGATTTTTCATGAGCAATACCCCTGTGCGCTGGTAGGTGGCATTCTTTGAGCAGGAAATTATATCCAGGCACCTATATAGGCACCACCCTGCCCAGGATACAAAGGTCAAACCAGAGGTCAGCAGTACTAGTGTTAGCACAAGGTCAAGGGCACAACAACCCCAGCCCAGGGTACAAACCTGGCAGGTGGGGTCAAACATACACCAGGATACTACAACACAGCACCAACAAGAAACTGTTATTGCAAACAAGCAAGCCAGTAGAAAAGACTCCAAACAGAGGTACCAAGAGGCCCCTAAGGGGCCAAAAAAGGAAGCAATCTTATCCATCTCCAGGAGAAACACAAAAGTCACAACAGGACTCAGTGGTCGGATGCCAACACAAATAAAGGTAAATGAACCAGTAGGGCGCAATACAAGAAAAACGCTTCTAACAAAGTAACATCAACCAGCTCTCAGGCAAAAAAGACAGACACACCATCACTTCCATAAAACCAACAGAATATCAACAATGACAGGGGCACCAAGACAATGCATGAACACCTACACTGAAGACAGCGTGACATTTCACTACGCAGACAGCCAGCAACTCACAAAAGATGTGAACCAGAACATGGTTTTGAAACCTTTCCACCTGAATACCACCCCAGAAGTGACGTCCTGTATCTTACACATTAATCGACCAGGAGGATTTCACGACCAAAGGACAGAGAAACCCAAAGGACAAAAACATTGGCGAGAATGCCAAGGCCCCCAGGAAAAGGAAGCATCAAAGACCATCAAGAACAGAAGGCATACACATACTACATGTTCTGCACATGAATAGCTGGAACAAGAAGCACCAGTGCAAACTGTCCATAGACCACAAAATAAGCAGGATAGGCAGTTTCTAATCACAATGTGCGTCATCGGCAAATGCCAATGCAAGAGTAAGATGCTGAGAAGGCTGGAGAACTAACCGTGAACACAGTCCATGCCTAAAGACAAACCATACTATGCGGAAAAGCATAGGAGAGGAATCACACTGGAGAGCCTGCAGTTCACTAAGACAACATGAAGTAGCAGAGCTCTAAGGAACCTCCCCATTCCCCTCCTATTAGTGGAGACCCACAGGTGGACCAATACCACTCATAGTGTCCATGGCACAAGAATGTTCTATAATGGAAACAGCCCCAGCAGGTTGTGATCCCAAAATGGCAACAAACAAAAAACACACAGACAACGAGAATCAGTATATAGAAAAATGGGAAAACCACAGCCCTGACAGAATGACAGAGCAACCAAGCTCAACAGATTTAAACGCAAAGAACCATGGTCACTCCACTATCCAAGATGACACGGAAAGTAGACAGAAAATCAATTAATTAATCAGACTTAAATGCAACCTCCCAACTGCAAAGGCAGTGGTGATACTTACGCAATATCAACAATAAGGAAGCCATCCCATCCCATGGAGGCACCTCCTCTATAAATAGCAGACACAATGAGGGAAGAGTTTTTTTTGTAAAAGAATAATTGCTAGTGCTCGAAGATGCTATTAGAGGCCAGCATCCCAAGTATCAAGGCTGCGTAGTCTTCAATCTACCTTATGCCTCTTTAATCCACTACTAGACACTGCCTTCCTCTTTATCTCACTCCTGAAGGTTTTCCATACTTCGCTCTAATTCCTTCCCCTTTTAGTGTTTTCCGGATCAGTCTGACGCCTGGGGGAAAATCTAAGGTAAGGAATCTGCAACTAGAAGTCTCTATCAGATACATCTAGGCAAACAGTATGCACAAGTAAGATCACTCCTCCAGAATCTCTGTAAGCTCTCCCCATCCCAATTGCTTCCAGAGATGCAGGACCCTGAAACAAAAAGTGAGAACCATCAAAAGGGCAACCCAAGATGACATCCAGGAACTCACTGGCAGGCATGGAGAACCAGAAAATGATAACGAGATGCAAGGAACAAAGCGCCTATAGATCAGGAGTCAGAGTGTGCTTAGTCAAGACTAGGCCAGCCAAGTTTTCTATTGGTACCAAAACCATTACACACCACCTCTGCAAAGAGGTAGCTGGCATAACCTGTAAGAAGTGGAACCACTCCTAAAGGGCATGGGAGTAACGCACCAGCAAACATGCACTGTTGAAAGATCAGAAGTCAAAGTACCCCAACAAAAAATCTTTCCAACCCAATGAATCAATAAGATGCCACTCCATGGGCACAAGAGAGGAGAAGGAACTGCTGCTAGGTGTGGGGGCAGAAGAGGGAGGCCACTACAAATCACCTATCGAGGGACAGAGTACTTAAAGGTAGGTTACAGCAATACCTGTGGGAAACAAGGGTTCTGACGAAGAAGTTACTTAACTTCAGCAACAACCCAGGATACAAAGGTCAAACCAGAGGTCAGCAGTACTAGTGTTAGCACAAGGTCAAGGGCACAACAACCCCAGCCCAGGGTACAAACCTGGCAGGTGTGGTCAAACATACACCAGGATACTACAACACAGCACCAACAAGAAACTGTTATTGCAAACAAGCAAGCCAGTAGAAAAGACTCCAAACAGAGGTACGAAGAGGCCCCTAACGGGCCAAAAAAGGAAGCAATCTTATCCATCTCTAGGAGAAACACAAAAGTCACAACAGGACTCAGTGGTCGGATGCAAACACAAATGAAGGTAAATGAACCAGTAGTGCGCAAAACAAGAAAAACGCTTCTAACAAAGTAACATCAACCAGCTCTCCGGCAAAAAAGACAGACACACCATCACTTCCATAAAACCAACAGAATATCAACAATGACAGGGGCACCAAGACAATGCATGAACACCTACACTGAAGACAGCGTGACATTTCACTACGCAGACAGCCAGCAACTCACAAAAGATGTGAACCAGAACATGGTTTTGAAACCTTTCCACCTGAATACCACCCCAGAAGTGACGTCCTGTATCTTACACATTAATCGACCAGGAGGATTTCACGACCAAAGGACCAATGTCCCTGTCCCTAGAAATCAGTTCACAGAGCAGGGAGCATGGACGGGTCGGTAAGGAATCTGCAAACAGAATATGTCTCTACCAGATAAATCGTCCCCGAAGGTAAGTACCTTGTTCATCTAGTAGAGCCTTTTTGTTGCAGATTACTTACCTCAGAATAGATATCCAAGCAGTACAACCCCCGGCGCCACAGGGAGGGAGGTCCAAGGGGGCGTGGGGGAATCTCTCCCAGGACGCAGCCCGTCAAGGATGTGACCACTTTAGGAAGAAGAGAAGCTCTCGTACGAAGCACCAACTTTTCAAAGGGGATGGAGAGGAAAAGTGTCTTAGAAGAAAGATTCTGCAACTCACTCATTCTGCAGGCAGAGGTGACGGCCACAAGGAAGACTGTTTTTAGAGTAAGCAGGCGAAGTGGACAATTGTGAAGTGGCTCAAAGGGAGCGCACATCAGATAAGTAAGAACCAAGTTCAAATCCCACTGGGGCATTATGAACGGGGAAGGAGGAAAAAGATGGGTAAGACCCTTAAGAAATCGTCCAACAATGGGAGATTTAAACAAGGAGGGTTGGTCAGGCAAGCGGAGGAAAGCCGAGATGGCAGACAAACCTTGTGGGTGCCCAGAGCAGAGCCCTGCTGGGCCAAGGAAAGAACAAACTAACTAACCTCACAAAGAGGGGCAGATGGGAGGGGTCGGGGTGGTGTTGACAGACTTGTCTATACACATAGCCACAAATTTGTTCTAACAGCAGGCATATACCACCAGCCGTATTACGAGTCCATTATATCCTATGGAACTCATAATACGGCTGGTGGTATATCCATCACTTTACCGTCACTTTTGGGACGGATTAACACCTCCTCCAAAGTTGTAATAACCCCCTAGGTGCTGCCAGTTACTTAAGTACCTTTGACTTGACAGCAGGGTAATGGCAAATCAAAATGGCACTAGAAGCAAAAGAAAAGAAAGCATTCTCCACACCTGATGGGCACTATGAGTTTACTGTTATGCCCCTTGGTTTAAAGAATGCCCCTGCCACCTTCCAAAGGTTGGTGAATCAAGTCCTTGCTGGCTTGGAGTCCTTTAGTGCAGCTTATCTTGACGATATTGCTGTCTTTAGCTCCAGCTGGCAGGATCACCTGGTCCACCTGAAGAAGGTTTTGAAAGCCCCGCAAGCAGCAGGCCTCTCTAACAAGGCATCCAAATGTCAGATAGGGCAGGGAACTGTGGTTTACTTGGGACACCTTGTAGGTGGAGGCCAAGTTCAGCCACTCCTACCCAAGATCCAGACTATTCTGGACTGGGTAGTTCCAAAAAAACAGACTCAAGTCAGGGCATTCCTTAGCTTGACTGGGTACTACAGGAGGTTTGTGAAGGGATATGGATCAATAGTGACACCCCTCACAGAACTTACCTCCAAGAAAATGCCCAAGAAGGTAAACTGGACTGTAGAATGCCAATAGGCCTTTGACACCCTGGAACAAGCTATGTGCACAGCACCAGTTTTAAAAGCTCCAGATTACTCCAAGCAGTTCATTGTGCAGAATGATGCCTCTGAACATGGGATAGGGGCAGTTTTGTCCCAAACAAATGATGAGGGCCTTGACCAGCCTGTTGCTTTCATTAGCAGGAGGTTACTCCCCAGGGAGCAGCGTTGGAGTGCCATTGAGAGGGAGGCCTTTGCTGTGGTTTGGTCCCAGAAGAAGCCAAGACCATACCTCTTTGGTACTCACTTTGTAGTTCAAACTGACCACAGACCTCTCAGATGGCTAATGCAAATGAAAGGTGAAAATCCAAAACTGCTGAGGTGGTCCATCTCCCTAAAGGGAATGGACTTTATAGTGGAACACAGACCTGGGACTGCCCATGCCAATGCAGATGGCCTTTCCAGGTTCTTCCGCTTAGAAAATGAAGACTCTCTTGGGAAAGGTTAGTCTCATACTCTTTCGTTTGTGTGTGTGTGTGGGGGGGGGGGGTTGTTTAAGGAAATGCCTCCTTGGCATGGTTACCCCCTGACTTTTTGCCTTTGCTGATGCCAAGTTATGAATTGAAAGTGTGCTGAGGCCTGCTAACCAGGCCCCAGCACCAGTGTTCTTTCCCTAAAACTGTACCTTTGTTTTCAGAATTGGCACACCCTGGCATCCAGGTAAGTCCCTTGTAACTGGTACCAAGGGCCCTGATGCCAGGGAAGGTCTCTAAGGGCTGCAGCATGTCTTATGCCACCATGGGGACCCCGCACTCAGCACAGACACACTGCTTGCCAGCTTGTGTGTGCTGGTGGGGATAAAATGACTAAGTCGACATGGCACTCCCCTCAGGGTGCCATGCCAACCTCACACTGCCCATGGTATAGATAAGTCACCCCTCTAGCAGGCCTTACAGCCCTAATGCAGGGTGCACTATACCATAGGTGAGGGCATAGGTGCATGAGCACTATGCCCCTACAGTGTCTAAGCAAAACCTTAGACATTGTAAGTGCGGGGTAGCCATAAGAGTATATGGTCTGGGAGTTTGTCATACACGAACTCCACAGCACCATAATGGCTACCCTGAAAACTGGGAAGTTTGGTATCAAACTTCTCAGCACAATAAATGCACATTGATGCCAGTGTACATTTTATTGTGAAATACACCCCAGAGGGCATCTTAGAAATGCCCCCTGAAAACATACCCGACTTCCAGTGTGGGCTGACTAGTTTTACCAGCCTGCCACACACCAGACATGTTGCTGGCCACATGGGGAGAGTGCCTTTGTCACTCTGTGGCTAGTAACAAAGCCTGTACTGGGTGGAGGTGCTTCTCACCTCCCCCTGCAGGAACTGTAACACCTGGCGGTGAGCCTTAAAGGCTCACCCCCTTTGTTACAGCGCCACAGGGCATTCCAGCTAGTGGAGATGCCCGCCCCCTCCGGCCACAGCCCCACTTTTGGCGGCAAGCCCGGAGGAGATAATGAGAAAAACAAGGAGGAGTCACTGGCCAGTCAGGACAACCCCTAAGGTGTCCTGAGCTGAGGTGACTCTGACTTTTAGAAATCCTCCATCTTGCAGATGGAGGATTCCCCCAATAGGATTAGGGATGTGCCCCCTCCCCTCAGGGAGGAGGCACAAAGAGGGTGTAGCCATCCTCAGGGCTAGTAGCCATTGGCTACTAACCCCCCAACCTAAACACACCCCTAAATTGAGTATTTAGGGGCCCCCAGAACCTAGGAAAATAGATTCCTGCAACCTAAGACGAAGAAGGACTGCTGACCTGAAGCACTGCAGAGAAGACGGAGACACCAACTGCTTTGGCCCCAGCCCTACCGGCCTGTCTCCCCACTTCAAGAGAAACTGCAACAGCGACGCACTCCCCAGGGTCCAGCGACTTCTGAAGCCTCAGAGGACTACCCTGCATCTAAAAGGACCAAGAACTCCCGAGGACAGCAGCCCTGCTCCAAAGAAACCAAAACTTGCAACAAGGAAACAACTTTAAAAGGACTCCACGTTTCCAGCCGGAAGCGCAAGACTTTCCACTCTGCACCCGACGCCCCCGGCTCGACCTGCGGAGAAACAACACTACAGGGAGGACTCCCCAGCGACTGCGACCCTGTGAGTAGCCAGAGTTGACACCCCTGAGCCCCCCCAGCGACGCCTGCAAAGGGAATCCAAAGGCTCCCCCTGACTGCGACTGCCTGCTTCAAAGAACCCGATGCCTGGTAAAGACACTGCACCCGCAGGCCCCAGGACCTGAAGGATCCGACCTCCAGTGCAGAAGCGACCCCCAGGTGGCCCTCTCCCTTGCTCAGGTGGTGGCTACCCAGAGGACCCCCCCCTTGCCTGCCTGCTTTGCTGAAGAGACCCCTGGGTCTCCCATTGAAACCTATTGCAAACCCGACGCCTGTTTGCACTCTGCACCCGGCCGCCCCCGTGCCGCTGAGGGTGTACTTTTTGTGCTGACTTGTGTCCTCCCGGTGCCCTACAAAACCCTCCTGGTCTGCCCTCCGAAGTCACGGGTACTTACCTGCTGGCAGACTGGAACCAGGGCACCCACTTCTCCATTGAAGCCTATGCGTTTTGGGCACCACTTTGACCTCTGCACCTGACCGGCCCTGAGCAGCTGGTGTGGTAACTTTGGGGTTGCCCTGAACCCCCAACGGTGGGCTACCTTGGACCCAACTTTGAACCCTGTAGGTGGTTTACTTACCTGCAAAACTAACAAATACTTACCTCCCCCAGGAACTGTTGAAATTTGCACTGTCTAGTTTTAAAATAGCTTAGTGCCATTTTTGCCAAAACTGTACGTGCTATTTTGCTGATTCAAAGTTCTTATGATACTAAGTGAAGTACCTTTCATTTGAAGTATTGATTGTAAATCTTGAACCTGTGGTTCTTAAAATAAACTAAGAAAATATATTTTTCTATACAAAAACCTATTGGCCTGGAGTTAAGTCTTTGAGTGTGTGTTCCTCATTTATGGCCTGTGTGTGTACAACAAATGCTTAACACTACCCTCTGATAAGCCTACTGCTCAACCACACTACCACAAAATAGAGCATTAGAATTACCTCTTTTTGCCACTATCTTACCTCTAAGGGGAACCCTTGGACTCTGTGCATGCTATTTCTTACTTTGAAATAGTACATACAGAGCCAACTTTCTACAGTGTGAGACTACTGTCTGGGGCGAAGGTGCCTTCAACAGCTAGTCGTCTAGGTAGGGGAAGACTGAGACCCATAACCTGCGCAGATGAGCTGCAACCACCGCCATCACTTTCGTGAGCACCCGAGGGGCATTGGTAAGGCCGAAAGGGAGCACAGTAAACTGAAAGTGTTCGTGACCTACCACGAATCGTAGGTAACGTCTGTGGACAGGCAGGATGGGGATGTGGAAATAAGCATCCTGTAAGTCCAACGCTACCATCCAGTCTTCTGGGTCTAAGGCAGACAGAACCTGAGCCAGGGTGAGCATTTTGAACTTCTCCTTCTTGAGGAAGTAGTTCAGGTCCCGAAGATCTAGGATAGGGCGCAAGCCTTTGTCCTTCTTTGGTATCAGAAAGTAGTGGGAATAACAACCACAACCTACTTCTGGCACAGGGACCCTTTCTATAGCTCCCTTGGCCAAGAGAGCCACGACTTCCTGGCGCAGAAGCACCAAATGATCCTCCGAAAGGGGATGGAAGGATGGTGGCATGTGTGGTGGTGAAAGGGAGGGAGTAGCCCTTCCGAATTATTTGCAAAACCCACCTGTCCGTGGTGATATGTTCCCAGTGGGGCAGGTGATGGCGGATTCAGCCACCTACTGGGCAGGAGTGAGGGGACGGACTAGGAAGGTTTGGAGGCTGCAGCGGGGGCAGGGGTGGACTGGACAGACCTCTGGTTCTCTGTCCCACGACCACGTGGGATTCCGCGCCCCTGGCCACGCATAGGCTGTCCAGCGTGCATGGCCCGGTGGCTGGGTTAAGAAAGCGACAGGGCGCCCCTTCTGTGGCCACGTGCATGGCCCGGTGGCTGGGTTGAGGAAGCGTCAGTGCGCCCCTTCCGTGGCCACGAACGGGACGAAAAGTGGACTGTACAGGGGCGTGTGGTGGCAGAAAGGCCAAGGAACTGAGCCGTAGCTCTGGACTCCTTAAACCTCTCCAAGGCAGAGTCTGCTTTGTCTCCGAAGAGACTGGTGCCATCAAAGGGCATGTCCATAAGTGATTGTTGGACATCCCCTGAGAAACCAGAAGTACATAACCAGGCATGGCGCCGTAAGGCCACTGTCGTAGTAACCGATCTGCCCAGAGAGTCGGTTGTATCCAGCCCACAACGGATGGTGAACTTAGCCGCGTCTCTCCCATCTTTGACTGCTTGGGAGACGATAGCACGGGCCTCCTCCGGTATCTGCTGCAGGACTTGCGCAACCGTATCCCACAGGGAGTGGGAATAATGGGCCAAAAGGCATGCGGTGTTCACGGACTGCAGCGCAAGGCTGGAGGAAGAAAATAACTTCTTACCAAATTGTTCCAGCCTTTTAGATTCCCTAACCGGGGGAGTGGAAGGGAACGCGCCAGAAGAAGAGGACGTCTGGATAACAAGACTCTCAGGTGTAGGATGTTGGGACAGGAACTTCGGGTCGTTCGGCGCAGGCCAATGGCGGCGAGTGATCGTCCTGTTCACAGGAGCCCCTGTGTTGGGCTTGGACCAAGTACCCAAAAGGACGTTAGTGAGGGCTTCATTAAATGGGAGAAGGGGTTCAGATGTAGAAGCCCCAGGCTGAAGCACCTCCGTCAGGAGGTTAGACCTGACTTAGACAGTAGGTAGCTCAAGGCCAAGTACCTCAGCCGCCCTACTAACCACCATACCATGGGTAGCTCCCTCCACCGTAGCCACGGTAAGAGGAGATAGCATGCCAGAGTCAGGAGAAGTATCAAGACCACTGGCTTCGCCCAAGTCCTGTGCCCAGTCCATAGTAAGATTTTACTGGTATTCATAACGGTCCAGGGACCCCTCCAATTCCTCCCCGTATCCGTACCCATAGGAAAATGGGTCAGAATCCTACCTCGGGTGAATGGGGCCCACCGAAGCCGAAGGGTCGACGTCTATAGTGGGCACTACCGACGTCGTAAGCGGGCAAGGTCTCAACTCTGCGACCGGCGTTGGTGCGGATCCGCGCCCGGATCCGGAGGTGACCTCAGTGGCTGGGTCGAAGCCGCCGGTGCAGAACCTGAAGGCCCCTCAGCCAAGCCCCTTGGGCCCGAAGGCGCCGTATCAGGGTCGGCCCACCCAAAAATGAGGCGCACGGCCTCGTAGAACTCTGAGGTGGGCGGGGGTCGCTCAGTCTCTGGAAAACTCGGGGAAGCGGGATCTACGCAGAGTCGAGTGCCGGGCCGCCATCAACTTTAGGGACCGCTCCTTCAAAGCCTTCGGATGCATTGCCTGGCATTCGGAGCACGACTTCGGGTCGTGGCGCCCTCGAGGCACCACAGGCAGACACGATGAGGGTGCGTCACCGACATCATGCGGTGGCAGTCCTTGCACGGCTTGAACCCGGTCTTCGGGGACATCCTCGACGCACCAAAGGTCGCTCCAAAAAATATCGACAAAACGGTCGAATTTGGCCCAAAAATAGCCAAGGGTAGCTCTCTCTCAGATCAGCGCGTGGTGCGGAAAGAGAAGAACTGACGTCACTGCGCGAGGGCGGCGTCTATGTACTACTCCCGACGTCATCACGGCGACCACGACGCCTACGGAGTCGACCAACGCCATCTACTGACGCGCAAGGGTATTGCTCGAAGAAAAAATCTCCGGATCCATTCTGGCGCCTGGGGGAAAATTCTAAGGTAAGGAATCTGCAACTAGAAGTCTATCAGATTAAAAGGGCTTTGGATATCAATGTATGCATGTCGCTGTAAGTTTATATGTTCACAACAAGAGCTACCCTGGGGAGAGGAATATATATTCTGGGGTGGAATGTCATCTGGTTCACTGTATCATATTATTTACAATGTTCCTGGTTTAAGTGTGATTGAATGAGTGGTGTATGACTAATAACAGAGTGTATGTATATGTAGTGTTTCCAGTATAAACAGGTTGTAATGATTGTTTCAAATTTAATAGTGTAGAAAATTAACCTTTAGTGTGATTTTTTTGGGTAAATGTCAGAAAATAGCACTGAATAAATACTGTTTTTGTATTAAAAATTCTAAAAGATATTTAATAATTACAGAGGATCTTTCCCTATACCTTATATGAGTTGGCCGGTGTTGTATATTGTCCACAGACAGGAAAAATTGCAACACGGAAAACGCCTAGCAAAAACATAGAATATAAGGAGAAGATGGTCTCCAAAGAGAGGTTCAAAGACCAATCAAGGTCAAACTCAGACTCGGAGACCAAACCAAAGGCAGAATGAAAGTCTAGGTAGATTCCTTTAGTGAATGAAGCAGATCCATATCTAGAACAGCTATACTAGAGTTCAACATTGTGATGGGCAACATCTTAAAGACTGTACCTGAGGCAAAAGAACAGCCGAAGGCCTGAAACCCAGGCAGCTTTACTCAAAGGTCGGCATTCATCAAAATGATCTCCTAGGTCCTTCTAGTCTTGAGGAAATGGGGCAACTAATGTCACTGAAACTAGAGATGGAGTTTAGGTTGATACTACCCCTCTGCACCAAAGCCAAACAAGTGGGCAAAGCATCCTTCAGTGAGGTTGACCAACTAGGAGCAACCAACAGGAAAGCAGTTAAAAAAAAACAAAAAGAAACAAAGGGAACTTGGGACTTAGAAAGCACGGTAAGCCATAATCAACAAAGCTAGTGACGACCACCTGAGAGCAGGGTTCAGTGCAAAGAAGACCAGAAGACATGGGGCAGCACAGAGTCAGAAGACACCCAGGTAGTGGCGTTAAACTTCTGTCCAACTAGGCAGCAGCTGACTGAGAGGAAGGCACTAAGGTCAAATTTGTGGAGCAAGACCACCAGCAAAGGAATTTGCCCAGGAGCAGGAGCAGTTCCTGATAGGAGGAACCGTCCTGCAAGTTGATAAGAGGTGAAACTACCACCAGAGCTAGACCCAGAATGCAGAGCAATCCCCTCACAATCACTCTGGGTGCCAGACCTGGTTGAGTGGGAAACCCTTGATTTACATGGTCTCCTAAAGACATCCAGAAGCTCACAGGAGGAAGATGAAGGCATGAATAGGTCAAGCAGGAAGTCATTGAAAAGGCCAGGTTAAAACCGGAAGCATGAAGACAGCAATAGAAAAATCGAACTACAAAACTCCAGGTCCACTTGACATGAAGTAGAAAAAGGGAACCGACATCTGTGCGCAAGATGGTACTTTAAATGACCCTCTGACTTCACGATCAAGGGGCAGCCAGTTGAGATGGAGCCAAGATTCCATCTTATGGTGTGGGTGAGCTACTTCAAGCTTGTAGATCTTGTCTACTGCCTGAAGGGATTTATGAGGTGAGGAATCAGCAGAGAAAGGCATCCATTAGGAACAATTATCTTGTAAACATTTTACAACTTCCTATATATCCTTGTCAATGACAGATCCAGCCTGCTCATTCGCCTGATCATTATACTATTTCTGATCCTTAGTCCACGTTACCCTAATAGGATTCTTGAAATATTGCATGGGTTTAATGGCAACGTATTGAACTAGTCAACATATGTACTTAGCAGATGAAAATAGGAGGCACCCCGTCTTACCCAGCACCCTGTCAAAAATGATTTCTCAAGGCTCCTTATTGACATCCTCACTCTTCAACTTATTTATTTAGAAGCCATGTGATCTCTACTGATCATTTCAAGCATACACCACCAATATGCTATTGACACAACTAAACATAAAATGTCTTGTAACTGTAAGATATCGGTCACATGGTGAAAACAATGGTCTACATCAATGCTGGGATAACCCAACACTACCTAAAAATGAATGCCCTTGAAACTGGTTTACTACTCATTGATTCTCCCTTTTCTGACATTCTGGTTGAACGTGGCAGGACACAACATAATTTGCTGACTGTAAACAGGCCAAAGTTCCAAATCCTATGAACTGATTTCAAACAGCTTTACCTCTGAGTCGCATTAAAAATATGGTAAATAATTGCTCACTAGCTGCTCATTTATTACAGGAATTAAACCCTCTTCTACTTGAACAGGATCTTAATGAACAAGTTACTCACCTTTGGTAACACGTTTCTGGTAGAGACTATCTAACCACAGATTCCGTCCCTTGGAATATTCACCAGGGATCAGACTGGATCCAGAAACCTTTTAAGCAGTACCTCTGTGTACCAGGAGATGGCACCCACACCTCTGCACCAATGATGCCTGTTCCAGATGCCCATATAGGAATTAACCATGGACGCTGACTTCAGTTGGTATCTTGACTTTTGCCTGCAGGTGAAGAGCCAAAACTCGCACTGGTCATGACCAGTGTGCAGGGTCCTAGATTTGGACCTTTTTAGAGGAAACAGTCTAGTTCACAGAATGGGGAGGACAGTGAGGAATCTGCGGTTAGACAGAGACTGTACCATAAAAAGGCACGTAACTTGTTTTTACGATGCATACTTCCAACTGCAGATTTCTCACCATAGTATAGAAACCACAGCAGTACCTAGTAGGAGGTGGGACTGTAAAGTGGCTCAAAGGGGAGAAAAAAAGTCCTTCAAGACTGAACGGGTAAAAGGCCAGTTGTGCCAGACTATGATGTTCAGACAATAGTGCTTAGTGAACGTATGGAAAAATGCCTACAGATCAGCTTGGCAGATGTCCAGAACAGGCACTCGGGATGCCAGTGCAGTAGTAGCAGCATTGGCTTTGGTCGAATAAGCCCACAAGCCTTCTGGAGGCCTTCTTCTTTGCCAGTCCTTAGCAGATGTTTATGCAGAGCATGAAACAGCGGAAAATAGGTATCTTCTGCATCGCCTTTGCTTTCTTCGCTCCCATGAACCAGACTGTAAGGAAATGCCTCCTTGGCATGGTTACCCCCTGACTTTTTGCCTTTGCTGATGCTAAGTTATGACATGAAAGTGTGCTGTGACCCTGCTAACCAGGCCCCAGCGCTAGTGTTCCTTCCCTAAACTGTACCTTTGTCTCCACAATTGGCACAACCCTGGCACCTAGGGCCCTGATGCCAGGGAAGGTCTCTAAGGGCTGCAGCATGTCTTATGCCACCCATATGACCCCTCACTCAGCACATGCACACTGCTTCACAGCTTGTGTGTGCTGGTGGGGAGAAAATGACTAAGTCGACATGGCACTCCCCTCAGAGTGCCATGCCAACCTCACACTGCCTGTGGCATAGGTAAGTCACCCCTCTAGCAGGCCTTACAGCCCTAAGGCAGGGTGCACTATACCACAGGTGAGGGCCTATGTGCATGAGCACTATGCCCCTACAGTGTCTAAGCAAAACCTTAGCCATAGTAAGTGCAGGGTAGCCATAAGAGTATATGGTCTGGGAGTTTGTCAAACACGAACTCCACAGCACCATAATGGCTACAGTGAAAACTGGGAAGTTTGGTATCAAACTTCTCAGCACAATAAATGCAGTGATGCCAGTGTGCAATTTATTGTAAAATACACCCAGAGGGCATCTTAGAGATGCCCCCTGAAAACATACCCGACTTCCAGTGTAGGCTGACTAGTTTTTGCCAGCCTGCCACACACCAGACATGTTGCTGGCCACATGGGGAGAGTGCCTTTGTCACTCTGTGGCCAGGAACAAAGCCTGTACTGGGTGGAGGTGCTTCTCACCTCCCCCTGCAGGAACTGTACCACCTGGCGGTGAGCCTCAAAGGCTCACCCCCTTTGTTACTGCGCCACAGGGCATCTCAGCTAGGGGAGATGCCCGCCCCTCCGGCGCCCACAGCGACACCTGCAGAGGAAATCCAGAGGCTCCCCCTGACCCCAACTGCCTGTAACAAGGGACCCCACTCCTGGAACCAACACTGCACCAGCAGCCCACAGGACCTGAAGGAACCGAACTCCAGTGCAGGAGCAACCCCCAGGCGACCCTCTGCCTAGCCCAGGTGGTGGCTACCCCATTGAGCCCCCCCTGTGCCTCCTGCATCGTTGAAGAGACCCCCGGGTCTCCCCATTGCTTTCAATACAAAACCCGACACCTGGCTACACTCTGGCCGACCCTGTGCAGCTGAGGGTGTACTTTATGTGCCTGCTTGTGTCCCACCCGTGCCCTACAAAACCCCCCTGGTCTGCCCCCCGAGGACACGGGTACTTACCTGCTGGCAGACTGGAACCGGGGCACCCCGTTCTCCATTGAAGCCTATGAGTTTTGGGCACCTCTTTGACCTCTGCACCTGACCGGCCCTGAGCTGCTGGTGTGGTAACTTTGGGGTTGCCTTGAACCCCTAACGGTGGGCTACCTTGGACCCAACTTTGAACCTTGTGTTTTACTTACCTGTGAACTTAACATTTACTTACCTCCCCCAGGAACTGTTGCTTTTTGCACTGTGTCCACTTTTAAAATAGCTTATTGCCATTTTTGGCAAAACTGTACGTGCTATTGTGATTATTTAAAGTTCCTAGAATACCTGAGTGAAATACCTTTCATTTGAAGTATTACTTGTAAATCTTGAACCTGTGGTTCTTAAAATAAACTAAGAAAAGATATGTTTCTATATAAAAACCTATTGGCCTGGAATCAGTCTTTGAGTGTGTGTTCCTCATTTATTGCCTGTGTGTGTACAACAAATGCTTAACACTACCCTCTGATAAGCCTACTAGTCGACCATACTACCACAAAATAGAACATTAGAATGACCTCTTTTTGCCACTATCTTACCTCCAAGGGGAACCCTTGGACTCTGTGCACACTATTTCTTACTTTGAAATAGTATATACAGAGCCAACTTCCTACACCGATGTACAGCTGATCACCCACACAGTGCTGTCAAGTACAATCAATATAAAAACAAAGCACGCTCTTTAGATCCAGGTGATAGAGTCATTCCTCCTCCTTAGAGGGGTGAGATAGAGCGAAAAATGTCACTACCTTAGGCAAAGAAAAGAGATCGAATAACCAACTTTTTTGGGGAAAAGGTAGTGTACAGAGGGTTCACCAGGAGAGCCTGAAGCCCACTCAGGGCCGATGTTATGGCCACCAAAAAGACTATTTTCATGGTGAGCAATCTGAGAGGACAGCTTTGCATGGGCTCAAATAGAGAACACATAAGGAAGGTCAAAACTAAGTTCAAATCTCACTGGGGTCTAACGAAAGGTGAAGAGGGAAATAAATGTTGAAGCCCTTTGAGGAACCAGTCACAACTGGTGATGTAAACATGGAAGGCTGGTCTGGCAATCGTAGGAAGGCTGAAATAACTGAAAGGTAATTTTCTGTAGTACCCAAAGCAAGGTCATGCTGAGATAAAGATAACAGTACAACAAAACCTCAGACAGCTCGTCATCAAATGCGTTGACCTGACTGGCAGCACACTAAACCACAACTTTGTCCCAAAGGTAGGCATGTACAGACCTAGTAGATGAACGTCTGACTGCCATGGTAACATCGACAACTTCGGGAGTAAGGTCAAATGTACTCAACTGCTGCCACACAATCTCCAGGCATGTAGGTGGAGCGTTGGCAGGTTAGGCTGTAGGACCGTGCCCTGCGGCTGCAACAGCAGATCTTAAAAGAGGAGCCTGACAGGAGGACAAATGCTCAAACTCAAGAGTTTGGGGTATCATACACTTTGTGACAAATCTGGGACCACTAGGATGACTTGGACCTGGTCTGCCCTTATCTTCTTGAGAACTTGGGGCATGAGTGGTATTGGAGGAAACCCTTACAGGAGTATTGAGTTCCACTCAGCATGAAATGCGTCTTTTAGTGAGAGCTACCTTGGAAACTCCAATGTACAGAAGTGGTGACATTGCACATTCTCAGCAGTGGCAAAAACATTGAGCAAAGGTTCTTCCCATTCACAGGAGAGACCCTGTGCCACTTCCGGGTGCAACTGCCATTCATGATCCACTAGGCATTGACTGCTGAGCTTGTCGGCCCTGGTGCTCAAAGATCTCACCTAGTGTTGTACCACCAGAAAAATCCCCCGACCCTCTAGGGTTGTCGTAACAGAAAGTGAATGATACCATCCCACCCTGCTAGTTGCAGTACCTCAAGGCAGTGGTGTGGTTTGCTACCACTTCAACTAGTTGTCCTCAATTGAATGGAAGGAAGGCTTTTAACACCAAGCGGGTGGCTCTGAACTACAACAAATGGATGTGGAGCTCAGCCAGGGACCTCTGATCTAAACCTCTCCCAGATGGTGGCCCCATCCCAGTAGTGACGCTTCGGTCACCGTGGTCAGCTCTGGGTGGGGAAAGGAGAGCAGTCTGCCACTGACCTAATTGCGGTCCTGAGCCACCTCTGCAGGTTTTTGGCAGTTTCCTTTGAAACCTAGACTATGTCGAAGACGTCCCCTCACTCAATTTTTTTTTGCCACTGAGACTTCTGATCAAACTGCACAGCCCACATATGCCACATGGCATTCTTGTCCAGCAGGATGCAGGAGGCCATCAGTCTCAACAGCCTCAGAGTTTACCTCGCTGAGGTCTACGGACGAAGTTGAAAGATCGAGATCATAGCTTGAATGTCCAGGGATCTCTTTTCTGGAGGAAAGGAATGAAACTGAACTGTGTACAACATGGCTCAGATGAAAAGGAACATCTTAAAAAGAGGTATGTGTGAGTTTGGCACATTGATAGTCAACCCCAACCGTGATACATGTATGGGACGAGGTCGCCTTAAACAGCCAGTCATCGAGGCAGGGAAAAGATTGGACCGCTAACTTCCGCATATAGGCTGCCACCACCAACATCACCTTCATGAACAGCCGAGCAGCGCTCATGAGGCCGAATCTGTATCTGCTAGTGCAGAAAGAAAAGCAATGTGGTGCCTATATGGGCCTGCGCACCTCACATCTAGCGCAGATGACCTTAAATTGGAACGGTGCAAAAATATTTGACCAAATTAATCCTGTGCTCATCTCTCTACAGTGGCTTTCCATTGGGGGCTGATGTATATTTAAATTGGCGGGCGTGGTCCACAAAATTCTTCATTCCAAAAACCTTCAATACCTGGCACAGAAAAACTCTCAAGTGGATCATACTGCCTTCACAGAATGGATAATCTACTTCTGAAAATCCCTTCATTTACCAAAAATACATCCTCAATCAGTCTTTCTGTGACTGCTCTCACAAGGTATGGAGCCAGATGTATCAAGCGTTTTTGCATTCGCAAGCGGTGCGAATGCCAGTTTGCGAATGCAATTTTAATGAATCGCTAAAATAACGATTACCTAAAATTACGAGCCCGTTTAGAGAATCGCAAATTGCGATTCTCTAAATAAGAAATCGCAAATAAGGAATCCTTATTTGGGATTTCTTAAGCACATGTATCAAGCTTTTCCTTAATGCAAATAGGGCATTAAGGAATCACAATTACCACCAAGTAAAACTTGGTGGTAAACATGTGCAAAATTTAAAAATGCATTAAAAATGTATTTTTAAAATTGACATGTAACACACACATGCCCCTTTGGCATGTGTGCGCCTTACAGGTCCTAAATTATATTTTGGGAGTGCCGTAGAGGGGGCCTTAGGCCCCCAGCACCCTGGGGTTTGCATTTCCCAAACTGCGGATTCCAATTACGAATTCGCAATTTGGGAAGTGTAAAAAATTCACAAATATGGGCCTACAGGTCCATAGGTGTGAAAGGGGTCTGTTTTGCAATTTGCAATTCATAATAGCATTTGTGATTTTTAAGAAATCGCTATTACTGAATCGCAAATATGATACATGCCATTTTGCAACTCACAAATCACTGATTCGCAAAAGGGTTAAATGATACATCTGGCCCATGGTGAGGTAATATTGTAATAATAAAGACCAAGTGGTGAGGGTCAATCTTCCCTTTGTCCTTTATATTATCTGGCAGTATGGAGAGTTCTTAACATTTGTCTTATACCTCTCAGTAAACGCTACAGTCACCTTTCTATTCATCTTCTTCAGAAATATAGGGGGCACATTCATGAGAGATTTTACAAACATCTGTGGGTTACTCTTGCCCAAACAGCACTTTGCCCCTCAGTCTAGATAGAGGCACTGCATCACAACTAATGCCCCACGATAAGCAGAAGGTAGAACATATGTCAGGAATAAAACCATCGTATCGAAAGACCAGCACTATATGAATAAGCATTCAGCTAAAAGTACGCCTGAGACAAAAGACATAATATGCAATGAAGAATTAAAAAAGTAAATGTAAAAAATCTAAATGGTATGGACAAAAAAGATATAGAAAGCATTTAAATGTTGCTTGGAAATGTCAGGCGTTTAGAGATAAGGAAAAAGCAGGAACAACATGACCACCAGAAAAATCCCCCGACCCTCTAGGGTTGTCGTAACAGAAAGTGAATGATACCATCCCACCCTGCTAGTTGCAGTACCTCAAGGCAGTGGTGTGGTTTGCTACCACTTCAACTAGTTGTCCTCAATTGAATGGAAGGAAGGCTTTTAACACCAAGCGGGTGGCTCTGAACTACAACAAATGGATGTGGAGCTCAGCCAGGGACCTCTGATCTAAACCTCTCCCAGATGGTGGCCCCATCCCAGTAGTGACGCTTCGGTCACCGTGGTCAGCTCTGGGTGGGGAAAGGAGAGCAGTCTGCCACTGACCTAATTGCGGTCCTGAGCCACCTCTGCAGGTTTTTGGCAGTTTCCTTTGAAACCTAGACTATGTCGAAGACGTCCCCTCACTCAATTTTTTTTTGCCACTGAGACTTCTGATCAAACTGCACAGCCCACATATGCCACATGGCATTCTTGTCCAGCAGGATGCAGGAGGCCATCAGTCTCAACAGCCTCAGAGTTTACCTCGCTGAGGTCTACGGACGAAGTTGAAAGATCGAGATCATAGCTTGAATGTCCAGGGATCTCTTTTCTGGAGGAAAGGAATGAAACTGAACTGTGTACAACATGGCTCAGATGAAAAGGAACATCTTAAAAAGAGGTATGTGTGAGTTTGGCACATTGATAGTCAACCCCAACCGTGATACATGTATGGGACGAGGTCGCCTTAAACAGCCAGTCATCGAGGCAGGGAAAAGATTGGACCGCTAACTTCCGCATATAGGCTGCCACCACCAACATCACCTTCATGAACAGCCGAGCAGCGCTCATGAGGCCGAATCTGTATCTGCTAGTGCAGAAAGAAAAGCAATGTGGTGCCTATATGGGCCTGCGCACCTCACATCTAGCGCAGATGACCTTAAATTGGAACGGTGCAAAAATATTTGACCAAATTAATCCTGTGCTCATCTCTCTACAGTGGCTTTCCATTGGGGGCTGATGTATATTTAAATTGGCGGGCGTGGTCCACAAAATTCTTCATTCCAAAAACCTTCAATACCTGGCACAGAAAAACTCTCAAGTGGATCATACTGCCTTCACAGAATGGATAATCTACTTCTGAAAATCCCTTCATTTACCAAAAATACATCCTCAATCAGTCTTTCTGTGACTGCTCTCACAAGGTATGGAGCCAGATGTATCAAGCGTTTTTGCATTCGCAAGCGGTGCGAATGCCAGTTTGCGAATGCAATTTTAATGAATCGCTAAAATAACGATTACCTAAAATTACGAGCCCGTTTAGAGAATCGCAAATTGCGATTCTCTAAATAAGAAATCGCAAATAAGGAATCCTTATTTGGGATTTCTTAAGCACATGTATCAAGCTTTTCCTTAATGCAAATAGGGCATTAAGGAATCACAATTACCACCAAGTAAAACTTGGTGGTAAACATGTGCAAAATTTAAAAATGCATTAAAAATGTATTTTTAAAATTGACATGTAACACACACATGCCCCTTTGGCATGTGTGCGCCTTACAGGTCCTAAATTATATTTTGGGAGTGCCGTAGAGGGGGCCTTAGGCCCCCAGCACCCTGGGGTTTGCATTTCCCAAACTGCGGATTCCAATTACGAATTCGCAATTTGGGAAGTGTAAAAAATTCACAAATATGGGCCTACAGGTCCATAGGTGTGAAAGGGGTCTGTTTTGCAATTTGCAATTCATAATAGCATTTGTGATTTTTAAGAAATCGCTATTACTGAATCGCAAATATGATACATGCCATTTTGCAACTCACAAATCACTGATTCGCAAAAGGGTTAAATGATACATCTGGCCCATGGTGAGGTAATATTGTAATAATAAAGACCAAGTGGTGAGGGTCAATCTTCCCTTTGTCCTTTATATTATCTGGCAGTATGGAGAGTTCTTAACATTTGTCTTATACCTCTCAGTAAACGCTACAGTCACCTTTCTATTCATCTTCTTCAGAAATATAGGGGGCACATTCATGAGAGATTTTACAAACATCTGTGGGTTACTCTTGCCCAAACAGCACTTTGCCCCTCAGTCTAGATAGAGGCACTGCATCACAACTAATGCCCCACGATAAGCAGAAGGTAGAACATATGTCAGGAATAAAACCATCGTATCGAAAGACCAGCACTATATGAATAAGCATTCAGCTAAAAGTACGCCTGAGACAAAAGACATAATATGCAATGAAGAATTAAAAAAGTAAATGTAAAAAATCTAAATGGTATGGACAAAAAAGATATAGAAAGCATTTAAATGTTGCTTGGAAATGTCAGGCGTTTAGAGATAAGGAAAAAGCAGGAACAACATGACTTTGCACTGCATTACAAGGTTTTTCTTTGAGGGTGGCTTTTTAAATGGGGAGTGTTCGTTTGGCAATTATTAATGTGTTTCTTGATACTGCAAGTCTATATTCTGCACTAGTCGGTCACTGATAGCAAATGTAATAAGTATTTATTTTACAAACGATTAAATATGTGCTTGCACGGTTGTGTGGAAGAACTTTATAGCAGAGCAATCTGTGGAGCACCCCACAGTGTATTCATATGGCTCATGCTGCATTTTAGCTCAACTGTATTTAGCCATTTATTCTTTCATTTGCCACAAATATGTAAGCTGAAATCGCTTTAAACATTAAATTTTGGAAAGAGAAATGTAATTCAGAGGGTAATGCGTTTAGTGTTTGCGAACACACTTCGTAATCAGCAGCAGTGACCGAACAGTCAAACAAGTATCCTACCTCTTTTCTCCAGCTTTTATCACGGATGGATCAGTTAAATTTTCGCCAACACCTGCGCATAAAAATATACATTATTCTTGGTATTCGATACGTCATGATTGTAATGTTTCTGAAGAAGTCCACACAACAGTTATATCACTCTAGTTATCCTATAACCCCCAATTAGAAAGGTCTCAATAATTAAATGATATACTAGAAGTATATTAGACGCTCGCCCAGTCCCACAAAGATGCACCAATCACTTTCTGGCATGCAATAAATATTACTGTCCCTGCAGGGTTCATCCTTATTACAGAATAATTCATCCCAACCTCTCAGGTTCCAGAATTCCACCTCTACATTTTTCATACAGGATGCTAGCTAAGGTTCAAATAGCCATTCAGAATCATTATTGTACGAACTATCACATATAGACTAATTTTAAAAAATCGAGGGAGGAGGGAAGGACGGTGGCGCGAAGGTGTACGTCTGAGTGTGTGTTGAATGACTGGATCAAAGATTAGAGTGTTACAATCTAATGCCAGTTTTGCTTGCAACTTTACTTCATTCAAATGAAAGTGTTTATTTTTTCTGAGAGACCTTGAATGCTAAAAATGACCTCCAATGGTGTGAGTTAAAAATAAATATATGAAAAACCACCACTCAATCAGATGCATCAGGATCATCAACGCAATAAACACACACACTGGTCCTGTGTGCTCCTGTTTTTGTAAGGTTTTTTTCCTCCAGAAAGAAAGAAGGCGCTTGAGAATGTATATCCCTGTGAAACAAAGTACAAAGTAAATGTCCAATTTGTCTGTAAATCAAATGGGTTCTGTTGGAATGTACCCTCCCTCTTTCTGCTTGCTATCAGTGCGTTTTTGACTGTGCTCACTGGGATCCTGCTAACCAGGACCCCAGTGACTATGTGCGCTCCCTTTAAATTTGGTTGATTACGACTTAGCACACCCCGAATTGGCATACTGGCGCCTCCATGTAAGTCCTTAGTATATGGTACTTCGGTACCCAGGGCATTGGGGGCACCAGGGGTTCCCCATGGGTTGCAGCATGTATTGTGCCACCTGTGAGAGCCCATGCAAAATGTGTCTGCAGGCCTGCCATTCCAGCCTGTGTGAAAAGGTGCATGCACCTTTCACTACAGGTCATTGCACCAGGTCACTGTAAGCCACCCCTATGGCAAACACTCATAGCCGAGAGGGTAGGGCGCAAGTACCTATGGGTGAGGACACCCCTACATGAGCAGAAGTGCCCCTACAAAGTCCAGCTCCATTTTCCTGGACTTCGTAAGTGCGGGAGGCAATTTTACCCATGTACTGGACACAGGTCAATACCTATGTCCAGCTACATAATGGTAACTCTGAACCTGGGCATGTTAGGTATCAAACATGTTGGAACCATAACCCAATATTGTTGCCAGTATTGGTTGTATGATTCCATGTTCTCTGGGGCTCCTTAGATGACCCTCAGCATTGCTCCTACCAGTCTTCTGTTTCTTTTTTTCAGGCAGCCTGCACTGACAGGTTTCTGCCCTTCTGCTGCTTGAGCAGCTCAAGCAAAGGAAGGCAGGGCAAAGGCCTTCCTTTAGGAGAGGGAGGCAACACCCTCTCCCTTTGGAAATAGGGTGTTACATGGCTTGGGAGGGGTAACCTTCCCAAGCCACCAGTATGCTTTGAAGGGCACATTTGGTGCCTTCCTTGCATAAATCAGTTTGCACCAGTCCAGGGACCCCTGGTCCCTGCTCTGGTGCAAAACTGGACAATGGAGAGGGGAGTAACCACTTCCCTGTCCATCACCACCCCAGGGGTGGTGCCCACAGCTCCTCCAGATGGCCCCTTGATTATGCTATCTTGAATCCAAGGGGGCAGAAGCCCCTAGGAGCATCTGAGTGGTCAGGTCAGGCAGATGACATCACAGCCACCTCCTGACAGGTGGTCACACCCTAATAGGTGACCAATCCTCCTTCCTAGGCTATTTAGGGTCTCCCTCCCAGGTGGGTCTTCAGATTCGATGTGCAATACTCGAGAAGGACTCCTCTGCTTCATTTACTTCATCTTCTGCCCACCTGGACTGCAACTGGACCCTTCAGGAACAGACAATCTGCAACTACAGCAACGACTCCGCTCTGCAACATTGTTTCTCTGGCTCCTTCCAGCATCTGCATCCTCTGAGGGTGATGAGTCTTCAGCCTGCACAAGAAGCAAGGCAGAATCTCCCTTGGAGTGAAGGAGTCACTCCCCTGCATCTGCAGGCACCAACTGCAACAACGACCGGCTACGTGGATCTTCTCTCCTCCCGAGCTGCGTGGATCCTGCATCACAGGTGGTGGTCTGGAGGGGTCCCCTTGGTTCGCTATACCAGCTGTCCAACTTGGGAGAAAATAAGCCATTGTGTCTCTTCTTGCAGGACAGGACCCCTGTCACAGCCACTCTTGCAGCTACCAAGGCTTGTTTGTTCCTCCTCCAAGGGATCTTCAGGCGCCGTGTAGCCCTGGCCTCCAGCACTCTTCCCTGCAAAGCACAACCTCCTGCCTGCTGCTCCAGCAACATGGGACTCCTCTGCAGGTGTGCTGAGTGGGCCTCACTGCTGAGGGTCCCCTTAGACCAGTGTTTTTCAACCTTTTTTGGGCAAAGGCACACTTGTTTCATGAAAAAAAATCACGAGGCACACCACCATTAGAAAATGTTACAAAATTTAACTCTGTGCTTATATTGACTATATATAAAGTAATTCTCTTGAATAGGAATCAAATAAACGCAAAGAAAGTATTTTATAATTACTTTATTATGAAATAGTAAGTAAACAGAAATATGAAAAATTATAAAATACTTTATTCAGTGCGCAACCTGGGCCTGTTTGGCTGAACGGGTAATGGTGAGGGGTCTCTAATTTAGTGCATCGTGCTCCCAAGTGGACAGGAAAACAAGACTGTCCTCGGTTGCTGTTATTGTGCCCCTACCCTTTCTCCTCTCCCAGCTCCCCTATTTCCTTCCCCAGTGCCCTTTTCCCTCTAGGTTCCCGCGTCCCCAGGAGGGACCTTACCTTTGCAAGCCACGACCCTCCTGGGTCGTGGCTGGCTCCTCGGCTGTTCTGCTCCGGCTCTTCTCCGTGGTAGACCTCCTTCTCCTTGTCTCTCGTTACTGCCGCTCTCTCGTCCTCCTCGTCCCGCTCCTCGACTCCAGTTCTTCCTGACTTGACCTCCTTCACTCCTTCGTCTCGTCCTGACCTCGTCGCGCTCTCCCTCTCCGCGTCTTTCGGCTCCGGCCCCTTTTCACCGTTGCTGCCCCGGAAGTCCTCAAGCGTTTCCCTGGAAACAGGGAAACGCGTCATCGACGCCCGGAGCGTTCCCATGGAGACATGGGAACGCGGAACTGACTCATCGGGCTTTCCTGGCGAGAAGCTGGTTGGCGCTGGCGTGGACGTGGTCGTAACGACCTGTTCACAATGTCCTACTGTGATAGGTCCAGGCTGGAGTCTGGACCAATCACAGCCCGGACATCAGAAAAGTGGAGGGTGTCCCCCTGAGGAGCGCCAATCGGCGCCCCTGCTGGCCGAGGGTGGGGTCAAAAACCCCACCCCCCCCATACCCAGGACACAGTCCGGCGCCCACCTAGTGGGCGAAAATGTTACTTTTTTTTTTTTTTTTAATCTTTCGAATTTTTCAATTTTTCCCACGGCACACCAGGCAACATCTCGCGGCACACTAGTGTGCCGCGGAACAGTGGTTGAAAAACACTGCCTTAGACTCCCCTCCTAGGTCAGAGTCCCCTACGCCTTGCTGGTCCTCTTCAGCCTTACAAAACCTTCTTCACTGACTCTTGCATTTGCCAAGGCTTGTTAGTGGTTTTCCAGCACCAATGACTGACTCATCACAACCGCAGGCATGGGACATCACTTCCATCATTTAAGGAACTTCTCTTCTGCTCCTGTGCTGCATTGCTAACTTTATCCATCCACCCTCGACCTGGTCCTGCATTCACAGAAGGATAGGCAGAAGCTGGCCTGGTTTGTGGTGAGCACCTATGGTGTTATCACATCATCCCAGGTCCATGTATCCCCTATTAGTGAGATGTAGACAGTGTCTAGGAAGCCAGGGCTCTCTAGAGGTGGATGCGGATGAGCTGCCAAGGCTTATCTTGGAGACATGCAGAGCGTATGCAATACCACCGCAGTCACACAGCACTTACACACATAAAAGAACCACAATGTTACAAAACTAAAGGTAATTTATTATGGTAACACAAATACTAAAAAAAACTGTATAGGCAATACTCCACTAGGAGGTAAGTAAACACACTATTATATACACATTAGAAGTCAGTGATTAGCATAGAAAGCAATAGCAAATGGTAAAACAATAGAAATTAGTGAAGGCCCTATGGGGAGACCAAACCATATACTAAGTGGAATATGAAAGGCAGTCCCCCACCCAAATAAGTGTAATCAGTGGAGAGGAGCCGGCGGAACCAGGAACCCACATGGTAAGTACCAAGGCGCCCTCAACACCCCCACACCCCCTGACCCCACACCACCACCAATCAGGAGAGAAGATGTACCTGTTTTTTCTCCAAACCCACAGGAGAACCTTGGAAAAGGACTGTGCAAGACCCAGACAAGACTGGAAGAAATCAAAGGTGGATCCTGACAGAAGGGGACCTGCAAAGTCCAGGTCGAGTTGGAGTGTCCGGCTGTGGCAGGAGCCACTGCCTACCCTTCTGTGGATTCAGGACCAGGTCGAGGGTGGATGGAGAAAGTCAGAAGTGCAGCACAAGAGGAGTTCCAGAAGTGATGTCCCAAGCCGGCGGTTGTGATGCAGTAAGTCAGTGGTGGTGAAAAACCACCAACAATCCTTGACAAATGCAAGAGTCAGTGAAGAAGGTTTTGCAAGGCTGCAAAGGACCAGCAAGGCCCAGGGGACTCAACCCAAAGAGGGGAATCCAAGGTGACCCTCACCAGCTGGGAGAGTAACAAGAAGAGGAGGCAGCCCCCATAGGTGACCCATGGGCAGCAGACACAGGAGAAGCACTGAGGCCCACTCAGCACACCTGAAGAAGAGTCCCACGTTGCTGGAGCAGCAGGCAGGAGATTGTGCTTGCAGGGAAGAATACTGGAGGCCAAGGCTACAAGGAGCTTGAAAATCCCTTGGAGGAGGAACAAGCAAGCCTTGGTAGCTGCAAGAGTCCGGGTGCACAGGGGTACTGTCCTGCAAGGAGAGGTAAGTGCTTACCGTCTCCCAAGTTGGACAGCTAGTAGAGAGGACCAAGGGAGGGACCACTCCAGACCACCACCTGTGATGCAGGATCCACGCAGCTCTGGAGTAGAGAAGATCCACGCAGCCGGTCTTTATTGCAATTGGTGCCTGCAGATGCAGAGGAGTGACTCCTTCACTCCAAGGGAGATTCTGTTTTGCTTCTTGTGTAGGCTGAAGACTCATCACCCTCAGAGGATACACAGCCAGTGAAATGTTCAGTTTCTGGAAGGCGCCGGAGAAACAATGTCGCAGAGCAGAGTCGTCGCTGGAGTTGCAGATTGTCGGTTCCTGGAGGGTCCAGTTGCAGTCCCAGTGGCCAGAAGATGAAGTAAACAATGCAGAGTAGTTCTGCTGGAATCTTGCACGTCGAATCTGAATACCCGCCTGGGCGGTAAACCCTAAATAGCCCAGGAAGGGGGACTGGTCATCTAGCAGAGTGACCACCTTTTAGGAGGGGGCTGTGGCATCACCTGTCTGACCTGGCCACTTAGATGCTACCAGGGGCCTCTGCCCATCTTGGATTCAAGATGGCAGAATCAAACGGCCACCTGGAGGAGCTCTGGGCACCACCCCTGCAGTGGTGATGGACAGGGAAGTGGTTACTCCCCTTTCCGTTGTCCAGTTTCACGGCAGAGCAAGAAGCGGGCGTCCCTGGACTAGTGCAAACAGGTTTATCCAAAGAGTGCACCAAATGTGCCCTTCAAAGAATACCGGTGGCTTGGAGAGGCTACCCCTCCCAAGCAATGTAACATCTGTTTCCAAAGGGAGAGGGTGTTGCCTCCCTCTACAAAAAGAAATACTTTGTTCGGGTTTCCTCTGCTTGAGCTGGTCTAGCAGCAGGAGGGCAGAAACCTGTCTGTGGGGTGGCAGAAGCGCGGCTGCCCGGAAAAACCCCATAAGACTGGTAGGTGTATTGCCCCCAGGGTGCATGGAATAATACAACCAATACTTGCAATAGTATTGGGGTATGATTTAGACATGTTTGATACCAAACATGCCCAGATTCGGAGTTACCATTATGTAGCTGGTCACAGGGGCAGAAATCCCACCAGAGACCAGGGAAGACTTTTTTTTTGTTTTCTCAAAAAAAAAAAAAAAAAAAGAGGGTGGGGTTATGGCCATACCCCCCACACCAAATAAATGGGACCAAAGTTGTTCTGCCCACCGGTGGGCAGATGGTGCAATTACCCCGGATCCACTCCCCAGGGGGATAGAAAGCCTACTAGATGCCAGGGAATACAAAAAAAAATAGTGGGTGGTGGCTACCAACCAGTATGGGCATGGTTGTGCCCCCACCCCAAATGAAGGGGGTAACAGTCTTTCAGCTCTCCTCCGTGCACTAAAACATTTTATCCCGCAGCAAGCAAGAGAACATTTGATTATTTTGGTTTTACATTTGGGCCATGAGAGCTTGTCTAATTCTCAAAATCGTCCCACTTGGAATGGTGAGGGCTGCACTTTTTGGACTTTGGCATGCTGCCATGTAGAAAAATCCACAAGACCTACACAAATCTGAAAAATAAACATCTGGGTGAGCCCAGGGTGGTGTGCTTCACATGTATGCCACACTATTTTCTTACCCACAATGCCCTGCAAACCTCCAACTTTGCTGGAAATCATACATTTTTGTGATGAAACCCCCTAGGCCCAAGAGCTCAACCTAGTAAGGTTCACGTTCCACTGGCTCGGTTCCCTCTGGGATTGGTAAGACTTTAGTAAGGTTCAAGTTTCACTGACTCAGTTCTCTCTGGGATTGGTAAGACTTCATTCTGCAAAGAGGAGACTTGAGATTTTTGCTGTTCAGAAGCTGGTTCTGCAGTTTTCTTGCCCTTTCTCTGGGAAGGCCATTATTCCAGGCTCCAACACTTCTCTTTCACCCTGTTCTCAGCTTTGTGCTCAGGTTTCCACACACACCACCTCAGGGATTCCCAGCATGGCTGCATAGGTTTTCAGTTCTACCTCAGCCCATGCTGAGAACTCCAGATCATTCTGGGATTGCAGCAGAGAACACTACCTGTTTCAGGCTAGTCACCCCTCCCCATTCTAAAGACACCATAGCCATGGGATGGACCTTAGTTACATTATCCGCACTGGTAACTGGATTTGTTTGTTCAGCCAAGTACTGTCCTGGAAAAGCAGTTTTTCTGTCACCATGGTGACACTGGCACCTGTATCCCTCAGGGCTTCTACTCTAGTCCCATTAATCAAGGGATGCTGTCAGTATTTGTTCATGTTAGGGGGACAGACAGAAAGCGAGACAACATCTACCCCATCCTCAGAGACTAATTTAAAGTAGATTCAGTGTAAACCCTATTTTGCTCTGTGCACACTGTAGATCCCATCTGGAGACTGGCTATACCAGTGCTAGCTGGTGCAGTACTAGGGGTATTTTTTTGGGAACAGGCCAAGTCTCTAGTTTGGTGTCCATTCTGTTTACAGTTGAAACACTAGGCCTTTTTGGGATCAAAGTTTTTACCTTTGTACCCACGAGAGGATTGTGAAGAGACTCGGGCCCACCTTCCTGAGCAGGCTTTTTGGGGCCTGTAGAAAACTCCTTACCTTTATCTTTGGGTGTCTCACCACCCTTACCCTGGAGAGGTTTAGTAACACCTTTAGTTTCGTCATGCTCAGTGGAAGTCTTGGCCACCCCAGTGGTCTGCCTTCTTTCCCAATTCTCGGGGAGAAACTGGACCTAGGTCTACCAGATATTGATGCAACTTTTCGTTCAAGTGGTTACTTAAGATGTGTTCTTCCATAAACAAATTATACAGCCTATCACAGTCATGCCCTTTACTTCCAGTTAACCAACTATCTACGGTTTTCACTAAGTAGTCTATGAAGTCAACCCAGGACTGGCTTGAGGTTTTGTGAGCCCCTCTGAACCTAATTCTATACTCCTCAGAGTTGAGTCCAAAGTCCTCAATCTGGGTAGTCTTCATGATGTCATAGGACTCAACATCTGCTCGGTGAGTGCGAGGAGTCTATCCCTACACTTACCAGTGAACAGTTCCCAAAGTAGAGCTCCCAAGTGAGACTTTTACACTTTTCTCAATCCACAAGCCCTCTCAAAGACAGTGAACCATTTGGTGATGTCCTCACTGTCCTCATACTTGGGGGCAATCCCTTTGGGGATTTTAGGATCACAAGATATCTCCCTGACCCTAGTTATTAAGTTGCTGCCACCCTTAATTATACTCTCCCCCTCTCTATAGCTAGGAGTCTGTCCTTAAAAGCTATTCTTTTGGCCAACCACGCTAAATGGCTTCCCTCTACACTGAGGCTGTCCTCAGTGGACTCAGTAGAACCTGACCCACCAGTGTGAGGTCTAGGTGCTGTGAGTACTATCCTTGGGGACAGGGGCACAGGGACCCTGCCCTCCATAGTTAGGGTAGGAGGTGGGGAGTTATCCTCATCCCTAAATTACTCTTCTGAGGGGAGGTCATCCTCCTCAGAAGGGTGTTCCTTAGAGTGCTCTGCCATGAGCTCCTAGAGCTAGACCTTGGTACAGTTGGAACCAGTTTTAATCTTACTGAGTGTGCAGAGAGACCTTAGCTTTCCCATCTTGAGATGGAGGTAAGAGGTCAGGTTCAACTCCACAACCATGTTCTCCGAGTTACTCATTATCTACTAAAGTTGGGTGCTTCTTTTAGGAACAAAACCTACTTCTAGATACTTTATCCCTAACCATATTAACTCTTTCAACTTTAAATGAAATGCTAAAGGGGACTTAGCCTAGGCCCTAGCAGGACTTTTAGAAATGTGGAACAAATTATCATTTCAAAAATCAATTGAATATAAAGACGATTTTGAAACAAAGTTGTGTGATCAGATGTTGGCTGAGTAGTCCAGCAAATGCAAAGTCGTAGACCCCACTGCTGATTCACCAATGTAGGGTAGGAAGCTGGCTCTGTATGCACTATACCAAAGTGAGGTATAGTGTGCACAGAGTCCAGTGGATCCCCAGTGGCTTTAGAAAAGCTAAAGTAGTACTAACGGCTCAGCCACACTACCACAAGAGAGCATTAGTATTATCTACTTTAGCCTCTGTAAAGCCACTGGGGATCCACTGGACTCTATGCACACTATACCTTAATTTGGCTTATTTATTCCAGAGCCAGCTTCCTACAGCTAGTATTGGTGAGATGTCAGGCTCCAAATAATAAAGCCGTTCTTTGGTGTAGGCAATTGCGAATAATAGGTGCCTAGCTTTCTATATGATTTATTAGAATTTTTATTGGTGCCACTGTCTCAATATGTTTCTTTGTTGACCAGTAACTAGCAGTAGATAAAACAAAGGGTTAGGTGTAGGAATGAAGGCTGAGTGTTTATTCCTAGATTGCACTATACCATCATACGTAATGTATTATCATGCCCCTGGACAAAAACACAGTGTCCCCTCTCATTCTTCTGAGATGATGGTTAGCCATTCCTATGTTCACAGAGAGGGCAACAGTATCCAGGACCATATAAAACAGACTGCCTTGTGAAATCTCAGTCATCTTAGGTCAAGGAGTCCCTCATGTGAACTCATGGACAGTGAACTAATACAGAAACCGTTTTTAAATATCTTGGTATCTGAAGATTCTTAGCCTCTGAAGTATTCAAACAATTTCCTACAGGTGTGCCAAGCATGAGTTCTCCCATCAGTGTCAGAAGCGAGTAGAGTCAAGTATGGATCAGAAGACAGCACTCCAATAGTCAGTGTCGAAGTCAAAGTGTAAGGAATTGTAATAGAGGCTTGAACCGAATAAAGGGGACCTTTTTGGCTCAAAGTTGCAGCCACAGAGACTGGGGCTGAAAACATTGGCACTGCACTGTAGACTGCTACTGCGGTTGACAAAGAGTGACCCAAGGTGACAGTGAAGTCAGTTGCACCACAAAAGTACTGCTGGTAAACATAGTGGCTTTTTGAAACACAGCAGTTTGAGCCTGAGGGGTCGTGGGTGAGAGGAATTTCAACACATTTAGAAAGGGAGAAGCAAAGTTGTGTCAAAAGAAAGTCCGACCTGTCTTTGGCTTTCTCTTTGAACTTCATGTGCTTCTTTTTCTTCTTGAGAAGAGCACTTGTACTTGTGTCTTTTGTGATGCTGTCAAAAGAAAGGTCTCTGGGGTGTACCGACTCCAAAGCAGTGTTAGATTTTTACCGAGGCCAACTCAACTACTCAAAATGTTTGGGGTGTAACAATGGAAACAAGTCAGAGACTGAATCTTTACGAAAGGTAAAGACAACAAAAGCGATAGATGCAGGGAGTTTGCCACTGACATCAACTTCTGAAACTCGTCAAATGGCTAGGTTGAATGAAGACTTTGGGAGACATGATGCAAGGAAAATAACTTAATACATTTGAAAAATATGGTGAAAGATACCAAAAGAACTTGGTGGGTCCCATATTCTGCACTTGAAGAGGCACAGAAAAAAAATCAATTGACGTCACCAGTGGTACCTTATTTGGCTCTCAGTCGCACTTTTGGTGGTTAGAGACTCCACCAACGTTCTGATACGTTCAACGTTCAGCAAGTGATATGATAAAGCTCAGAGATTTTCCATATCAAGTCTAAAGCCTGGGAAACAGGTTCATAAATAGAATCTGCGGAAGCCAATAGCCCTATGAAATGGTATAATACTGAGAAATCTTAATATAAATAACAAAAAAGATAATTGACAGCAAAACAAAAGTTACATGCTGATACACAATAACAGTCAAAATTCAGTCACTTAACTAAGCTGCATCCACCAGAAAATAGAACTTGCCAATTGCAGCTTTTCGTTGGTAGTTTTTCTCCAGAGTGTTTTTAGAAACAAATAAGCTTTTTTGACCTAATTTGGATGCTGTTGAATAAAAAAAATATGCCGCCATCCTCCGGTAGCCCTGCTATCAAACTAAGGGGACATAGTAGAGAAAGAAACTATTATGTAGCTAGTAGAGTGTATCACAGAAAGATTAGAGATTGCAATTAGTAATTAAATGATTCACCGGACATGTACTAAGTGCAGCAAAGCCTGTTTAAGATGTTTTTGCTGCAATAATATATTCTGTACAGCACTTCGCTGCTCTTGACATACCTTAAATCCAATAAATGAAATCCTACCTGTGCATTTACCTAGAAAACAGTTGCATCATATTTACAATGGGCCTGTTTCAGGTCCTGAGCTCGCCCCCCACGACCGCAGCACCAACCTGCTGCCTCCTGCCTCTGTCCCCTGACCACGCTGCTGTTTGCGTGTTCGAGGCCCTCCTCCACACGCAGGCATCCTCCTGCGCCTCATCCCTGGGGTCTAGTGGGCTCTGACTAGCTTCACTTGACCCGTGTGCCGCTTTCCGCCGTCCCGTAAGTGTTTTTCGTTTTTTTCGCTTTTTTCAGCGCCTCGCCGCCGGCGCTTCTGCCCCCTTTGTGCCCCCCTGATTGCTGTCTCCCCGATCGTATATTGTGCCATTTTGTTTTTCTGATTGTGTGCTTTTCTTATTGTAACTGCTTGTATTTTGCTCGTTTTCAGTGTTTTGCCCCTTGTGAGCTCCCCGTTCCCTGCCGCTGCCTCCCTGCGGCCCCGCCCCCCTCGCGCCCCCATTTGCCGCTCCCTCCCGCCTCCCGCCTCCCAGCTGCTCCTCCCTCCCCCCTCCCTTCTTAATGGCTGGCGCTGCGCGTCGCGAGTGAGCGACCTCTGACCTGTTTCAGGTCCTGAGCTCGCCCCCCACGACCGCAGCACCAACCTGCTGCCTCCTGCCTCTGTCCCCTGACCACGCTGCTGTTTGCGTGTTCGAGGCCCTCCTCCACCCGCAGGCATCCTCCTGCGCCTCATCCCTGGGGTCTAGTGGGCTCTGACTAGCTTCACTTGACCTGTGTGCCGCTTTCCGCCGTCCCGTAAGTGTTTTTCGTTTTTTTCGCTTTTTTCAGCGCCTCGCCGCCGGCGCTTCTGCCCCCTTTGTGCCCCCCTGATTGCTGTCTCCCCGATCGTATATTGTGCCATTTTGTTTTTCTGATTGTGTGCTTTTCTTATTGTAACTGCTTGTATTTTGCTCGTTTTCAGTGTTTTGCCCCTTGTGAGCTCCCCGTTCCCTGCCGCTGCCTCCCTGCGGCCCCGCCCCCCTCGCGCCCCCATTTGCCGCTCCCTCCCGCCTCCCGCCTCCCAGCTGCTCCTCCCTCCCCCTCCCTTCTTAATGGCTGGCGCTGCGCGTCGCGAGTGAGCGACCTCTGACCTGTTTCAGGTCCTGAGCTCGCCCCCCACGACCGCAGCACCAACCTGCTGCCTCCTGCCTCTGTCCCCTGACCACGCTGCTGTTTGCGTGTTCGAGGCCCTCCTCCACCCGCAGGCATCCTCCTGCGCCTCATCCCTGGGGTCTAGTGGGCTCTGACTAGCTTCACTTGACCCGTGTGCCGCTTTCCGCCGTCCCGTAAGTGTTTTTCGTTTTTTTCGCTTTTTTCAGCGCCTCGCCGCCGGCGCTCCTGCCCCCTTTGTGCCCCCCTGATTGCTGTCTCCCCGATCGTATATTGTGCCATTTTGTTTTTCTGATTGTGTGCTTTTCTTATTGTAACTGCTTGTATTTTGCTCGTTTTCAGTGTTTTGCCCCTTGTGCGCTCCCCGTTCCCTGCCGCTGCCTCCCTGCGGCCCCGCCCCCCTCGCACCCCCATTTGCCGCTCCCTCCCGCCTCCCAGCTGCTCCTCCCTCCCCCTCCCTTCTTAATGGCTGGCGCTGCGCGTCGCGAGTGAGCGACCTCTGACCTGTTTCAGGTCCTGAGCTCGCCCCCCACGACCGCAGCACCAACCTGCTGCCTCCTGCCTCTGTCCCCTGACCACACTGCTGTTTGCGTGTTCGAGGCCCTCCTCCACCCGCAGGCATCCTCCTGCGCCTCATCCCTGGGGTCTAGTGGGCTCTGACTAGCTTCACTTGACCCGTGTGCCGCTTTCCGCCATCCCGTAAGTGTTTTTCGTTTTTTTTTGCTTTTTTCAGCGCCTCGCCGCCGGCGCTTCTGCCCCCTTTGTGCCCCCCTGATTGCTGTCTCCCCGATCGTATATTGTGCCATTTTGGTTTTTCTGATTGTGTGCTTTTCTTATTGTAACTGCTTGTATTTTGCTCGTTTTCAGTGTTTTGCCCCTTGTGCGCTCCCCGTTCCCTGCTGCTGCCTCCCTGCGGCCTGCCCCCCTCGCGCCCCCATTTGCCGCTCCCTCCCGCCTCCCAGCTGCTCCTCCCTCCCCCCTCCCTTCTTAATGGCTGGCGCTGCGCGTCGCGAGTGAGCGACCTCTGACCTGTTTCAGGTCCTGAGCTCGCCGCCCCCCACGACCGCAGCACCAACCTGCTGCCTCCTGCCTCTGTCCCCTGACCACGCTGCTGTTTGCGTGTTCGAGGCCCTCCTCCACCCGCAGGCATCCTCCTGCGCCTCATCCCTGGGGTCTAGTGGGCTCTGACTAGCTTCACTTGACCCGTGTGCCGCTTTCCGCCGTCCCGTAAGTGTTTTTCGTTTTTTTCGCTTTTTTCAGCGCCTCGCCGCCGGCGCTTCTGCCCCCTTTGTGCCCCCCTGATTGCTGTCTCCCCGATCGTATATTGTGCCATTTTGTTTTTCTGATTGTGTGCTTTTCTTATTGTAACTGCTTGTATTTTGCTCGTTTTCAGTGTTTTGCCCCTTGTGCGCTCCCCGTTCCCTGCCGCTGCCTCCCTGCGGCCCGCCCCCCTCGCGCCCCCATTTGCCGCTCCCTCCCGCCTCCCGCCTCCCAGCTGCTCCTCCCTCCCCCCTCCCTTCTTAATGGCTGGCGCTGCGCGTCGCGAGTGAGCGACCTCTGACCTGTTTCAGGTCCTGAGCTCGCCCCCCACGACCGCAGCACCAACCTGCTGCCTCCTGCCTCTGTCCCCTGACCACGCTGCTGTTTGCGTGTTCGAGGCCCTCCTCCACCCGCAGGCATCCTCCTGCGCCTCATCCCTGGGGTCTAGTGGGCTCTGACTAGCTTCACTTGACCCGTGGGCCGCTTTCCGCCGTCCCGTAAGTGTTTTTCGTTTTTTTCGCTTTTTTCAGCGCCTCTCCGCCGGCGCTTCTGCCCCCTTTGTGCCCCCCTGATTGCTGTCTCCCCGATCGTATATTGTGCCATTTTGTTTTTCTGATTGTGTGCTTTTCTTATTGTAACTGCTTGTATTTTGCTCGTTTTCAGTGTTTTGCCCCTTATGCACTCCCCGTTCCCTGCCGCTGCCTCCCTGCGGCCGCGCCCCCATTTGCCGCTCCTTCCCGCCTCCCGCCTCCCAGCTGCTCCTCCCTCCCCCTCCCTTCTTAATGGCTGGCGCTGCGCGTCGCGAGTGAGCGACCTCTGACCTGTTTCAGGTCCTGAGCTCGCCCCCCACGACCGCAGCACCAACCTGCTGCCTCCTGCCTCTGTCCCCTGACCACGCTGCTGTTTGCGTGTTCGAGGCCCTCCTCCACCCGCAGGCATCCTCATGCGCCTCATCCCTGGGGTCTAGTGGGCTCTGACTAGCTTCACTTGACCCGTGTGCCGCTTTCCGCCGTCCCGTAAGTGTTTTTCGTTTTTTTCGCTTTTTTCAGCGCCTCGCCGCCGGCGCTTCTGCCCCCTTTGTGCCCCCCTGATTGCTGTCTCCCCGATCGTATATTGTGCCATTTTGTTTTTCTGATTGTGTGCTTTTCTTATTGTAACTGCTTGTATTTTGCTCGTTTTCAGTGTTTTGCCCCTTGTGCGCTCCCCGTTCCCTGCCGCTGCCTCCCTGCGGCCCGCCCCCCTCGCGCCCCCATTTGCCGCTCCCTCCCGCCTCCCGCCTCCCAGCTGCTCCTCCCTCCCCCCTCCCTTCTTAATGGCTGGCGCTGCGCGTCGCGAGTGAGCGACCTCTGACCTGTTTCAGGTCCTGAGCTCGCCCCCCACGACCGCAGCACCAACCTGCTGCCTCCTGCCTCTGTCCCCTGACCACGCTGCTGTTTGCGTGTTCGAGGCCCTCCTCCACCCGCAGGCATCCTCCTGCGCCTCATCCCTGGGGTCTAGTGGGCTCTGACTAGCTTCACTTGACCCATGGGCCGCTTTCCGCCGTCCCGTAAGTGTTTTTCGTTTTTTTCGCTTTTTTCAGCGCCTCGCCGCCGGAGCTTCTACCCCCTTTGTGCCCCCCTGATTGCTGTCTCCCCGATCGTATATTGTGCCATTTTGTTTTTCTGATTGTGTGCTTTTCTTATTGTAACTGCTTGTATTTTGCTCGTTTTCAGTGTTTTGCCCCTTGTGCGCTCCCCGTTCCCTGCCGCTGCCTCCCTGCGGCCCCGCCCCCCTCGTGCCCCCATTTGCCGCTCCCTCCCGCCTCCCAGCTGCTCCTCCCTCCCCCCTCCCTTCTTAATGGCTGGCGCTGCGCGTCACGAGTGAGCGACCTCTGACCTGTTTCAGGTCCTGAGCTCGCCCCCCACGACCGCAGCACCAACCTGCTGCCTCCTGCCTCTGTCCCCTGACCACGCTGCTGTTTGCGTGTTCGAGGCCCTCCTCCACCCGCAGGCATCCTCCTGCGCCTCATCCCTGGGGTCTAGTGGGCTCTGACTAGCTTCACTTGACCCGTGTGCCGCTTTCCGCCGTCCCGTAAGTGTTTTTCATTTTTTTCGCTTTTTTCAGCGCCTCGCCGCCGGCGCTTCTGCCCCCTTTGTGCCCCCCTGATTGCTGTCTCCCAGATCGTATATTGTGCCATTTTGTTTTTCTGATTGTGTGCTTTTCTTATTGTAACTGCTTGTATTTTGCTCGTTTTCAGTGTTTTGCCCCTTGTGCACTCCCCGTTCCCTGCCGCTGCCTCCCTGCGGCCGCACCCCCATTTGCCGCTCCTTCCCGCCTCCCGCCTCCCAGCTGCTCCATCTTCCCCTCCCTTCTTAATGGCTGGCGCTGCGCGTCGCGAGTGAGCGACCTCTGACCTGTTTCAGGTCCTGAGCTCGCCCCCCACGACCGCAGCACCAACCTGCTGCCTCCTGCCTCTGTCCCCTGACCACGCTGCTGTTTGCGTGTTCGAGGCCCTCCTCCACCCGCAGGCATCCTCATGCGCCTCATCCCTGGGGTCTAGTGGGCTCTGACTAGCTTCACTTGACCCGTGTGCCGCTTTCCGCCGTCCCGTAAGTGTTTTTCGTTTTTTTCGCTTTTTTCAGCGCCTCGCCGCCGGCGCTTCTGCCCCCTTTGTGCCCCCCTGATTGCTGTCTCCCCGATCGTATATTGTGCCATTTTGTTTTTCTGATTGTGTGCTTTTCTTATTGTAACTGCTTGTATTTTGCTCGTTTTCAGTGTTTTGCCCCTTGTGCGCTCCCCGTTCCCTGCCGCTGCCTCCCTGCGGCCCCGCCCCCCTCGCGCCCCCCATTTGCCGCTCCCTCCCGCCTCCCAGCTGCTCCTCCCTCCCCCCTCCCTTCTTAATGGCTGGCGCTGCGCGTCGTGAGTGAGCGACCTCTGACCTGTTTCAGGTCCTGAGCTCGCCCCCCACGACCGCAGCACCAACCTGCTGCCTCCTGCCTCTGTCCCCTGACCACGCTGCTGTTTGCGTGTTCGAGGCCCTCCTCCACCCGCAGGCATCCTCCTGCGCCTCATCCCTGGGGTCTAGTGGGCTCTGACTAGCTTCACTTGACCCGTGTGCCGCTTTCCGCCGTCCCGTAAGTGTTTTTCGTTTTTTTCGCTTTTTTCAGCGCCTCGCCGCCGGCGCTTCTGCCCCCTTTGTGCCCCCTGATTGCTGTCTCCCCGATCGTATATTGTGCCATTTTGTTTTTCTGATTGTGTGCTTTTCTTATTGTAACTGCTTGTATTTTGCTCGTTTTCAGTGTTTTGCCCCTTGTGCGCTCCCCGTTCCCTGCCGCTGCCTCCCTGCGGCCCCGCCCCCCTCGCGCACCCATTTGCCGCTCCCTCCCGCCTCCCGCCTGCTCCTCCCTCCCCCCTCCCTTCTTAATGGCTGGCGCTGCGCGTCGCGAGTGAGCGACCTCTGACCTGTTTCAGGTCCTGAGCTCGCCCCCCACGACCGCAGCACCAACCTGCTGCCTCCTGCCTCTGTCCCCTGACCATGCTGCTGTTTGCGTGTTCGAGGCCCTCCTCCAACCGCAGGCATCCTCCTGCGCCTCATCCCTGGGGTCTAGTGGGCTCTGACTAGCTTCACTTGACCCGTGTGCCGCTTTCCGCCGTCCCGTAAGTGTTTTTCGTTTTTTTCGCTTTTTTCAGCGCCTCGCCGCCGGCGCTTCTGCCCCCTTTGTGCCCCCCTGATTGCTGTCTCCCCGATCGTATATTGTGCCATTTTGTTTTTCTGATTGTGTGCTTTTCTTATTGTAACTGCTTGTATTTTGCTCGTTTTCAGTGTTTTGCCCCTTGTGCGCTCCCCGTTCCCTGCCGCTGCCTCCCTGCGGCCCCGCCCCCCTCGCGCCCCCATTTGCCGCTCCCTCCCACCTCTCGCCTCCCAGCTGCTCCTCCCTCCCCCCTCCCTTCTTAATGGCTGGCGCTGCGCGTCGTGAGTGAGCGACCTCTGACCTGTTTCAGGTCCTGAGCTCGCCCCCCACGACCGCAGCACCAACCTGCTGCCTCCTGCCTCTGTCCCCCGACCACGCTGCTGTTTGCGTGTTCGAGGCCCTCCTCCACCCGCAGGCATCCTCCTGCGCCTCATCCCTGGGGTCTAGTGGGCTCTGACTAGCTTCACTTGACCCGTGGGCCGCTTTCCGCCGTCCCGTAAGTGTTTTTAGTTTTTTTCGCTTTTTTCAGCGCCTCGCCGCCGGCGCTTCTGCCCCCTTTGTGCCCCCGATTGCTGTCTCCCCGATCGTATATTGTGCCATTTTGTTTTTCTGATTGTGTGCTTTTCTTATTGTAACTGCTTGTATTTTGCTCGTTTTCAGTGTTTTGCCCCTTGTGCGCTCCCCGTTCCCTGCCGCTGCCTCCCTGCGGCCCCGCCCCCCTCGCGCCCCCATTCGCAGCTCCCTCCCGCCTCCCAGCTGCTCCTCCCTCCCCCCTCCCTTCTTAATGGCTGGCGCTGCGCGTCGCGAGTGAGCGACCTCTGACCTGTTTCAGGTCCTGAGCTCACCCCCCACGACCGCAGCACCAACCTGCTGCCTCCTGCCTCTGTCCCCTGACCATGCTGCTGTTTGCGTGTTCGAGGCCCTCCTCCACCCGCAGGCATCCTCCTGCGCCTCATCCCTGGGGTCTAGTGGGCTCTGACTAGCTTCACTTGACCCGTGGGCCGCTTTCCACCGTCCCGTAAGTGTTTTTAGTTTTTTTCGCTTTTTTCAGCGCCTCGCCGCCGGCGCTTCTGCCCCCTTTGTGCCCCCCTGATTGCTGTCTCCCCGATCGTATATTGTGCCATTTTGTTTTTCTGATTGTGTGCTTTTCTTATTGTAACTGCTTGTATTTTGCTCGTTTTCAGTGTTTTGCCCCTTGTGCGCTCCCCGTTCCCTGCCGCTGCCTCCCTGCGGCCCCGCCCCCCTCGCGCCCCCATTCGCAGCTCCCTCCCGCCTCCCAGCTGCTCCTCCCTCCCCCCTCCCTTCTTAATGGCTGGCGCTGCGCGTCGCGAGTGAGCGACCTCTGACCTGTTTCAGGTCCTGAGCTCACCCCCCACGACCGCAGCACCAACCTGCTGCCTCCTGCCTCTGTCCCCTGACCATGCTGCTGTTTGCGTGTTCGAGGCCCTCCTCCACCCGCAGGCATCCTCCTGCGCCTCATCCCTGGGGTCTAGTGGGCTCTGACTAGCTTCACTTGACCCGTGTGCCGCTTTCCGCCGTCCCGTAAGTGTTTTTCATTTTTTTCGCTTTTTTCAGCGCCTCGCCGCCGGCGCTTCTGCCCCCTTTGTGCCCCCCTGATTGCTGTCTCCCCGATCGTATATTGTGCCATTTTGTTTTTCTGATTGTGTGCTTTTCTTATTGTAACTGCTTGTATTTTGCTTGTTTTCAGTGTTTTGCCCCTTGTGCGCTCCCCGTTCCCTGCCGCTGCCTCCCTGCGGCCGCGCCCCCATTTGCCGCTTCTTCCCGCCTCCCGCCTCCCAGCTGCTCCTCCCTCCCCCTCCCTTCTTAATGGCTGGCGCTGCGCGTCGCGAGTGAGCGACCTCTGACCTGTTTCAGGTCCTGAGCTCGCCCCCCACGACCGCAGCACCAACCTGCTGCCTCCTGCCTCTGTCCCCTGACCACGCTGCTGTTTGCGTGTTCGAGGCCCTCCTCCACCCGCAGGCATCCTCATGCGCCTCATCCCTGGGGTCTAGTGGGCTCTGACTAGCTTCACTTGACCCGTGTGCCGCTTTCCGCCGTCCCGTAAGTGTTTTTCGTTTTTTTCGCTTTTTTCAGCGCCTCGCCGCCGGCGCTTCTGCCCCCTTTGTGCCCCCCTGATTGCTGTCTCCCCGATCGTATATTGTGCCATTTTGTTTTTCTGATTGTGTGCTTTTCTTATTGTAACTGCTTGTATTTTGCTCGTTTTCAGTGTTTTGCCCCTTGTGCGCTCCCCGTTCCCTGCCGCTGCCTCCCTGCGGCCCGCCCCCCTCGCGCCCCCATTTGCCGCTCCCTCCCGCCTCCCAGCTGCTCCTCCCTCCCCCCTCCCTTCTTAATGGCTGGCGCTGCGCGTCCAGAGGTGCGCCAGAGGCAAGCCCGTCTGCGCCCGTCCGCGCCTGGACCGCGCCCAGCGCCACACCCCCTGGCCCTCGCGCCCCCCGCATCCGCTACTCGATCAACGAACTCCGCGCCTTCAACCCCGGCCCCTCCACTGAATGCTACCGGGCATCCCCGAAGCACACTAAAGGACCTTTTTCCTGCCGTACCTGCAACTTCTCCTGCATCAGAACGACCAATCCAACTACGAAAACATCCAACCCCAACCACCTGAACTGCATCCTCATCAACACCCGCTCCGCACGAAAACACGCCATCGAGCTCTGGGATTTGCTCGACACCACTGCTCCTGACGTGGCTTTCCTGACCGAAACCTGGTGGAACGACTCCTCGTCTCCGGACATCGCCATCGCCATACCGGACGGCTACAAAATCACCAGAAGAGATCGAACCAACGGAATCGGCGGCGGAATAGCCATCGCTCACAAAGCTACCCTCAAAATCCACACCCACTCGGACGACACCCTCAGGACAGCCGAACACCTCCACTTCCAGATCCACACGGACCCCAACACGACCCTCAGAGGAACCCTCATTTACCGCCCTCCAGGACCAAGAGCCCCCTTCAACGACACCATCGCCGACCTTGCAAGCACCCACACCCTCGCTTCCCCGGATTACATCCTCCTGGGAGATCTGAACTACCATCTGGAAAATGCCAACGACGTCAACACCGCGTCACTGACCTCCAACCTCCTCAACCTCGGTCTCCGCCAGCTAGTCAACACACCTACCCACATCGCCGGTCACACCCTTGACCCCCTCTTCACCTCTAGCAACCACATTTCCTTCAGCCACACCTCCGAACTCCACTGGACTGACCATCACTGTGTCCATTTCACCTATAAGAAAACCACAGAGCAACACCGCATCCAGCTACCTCCCCACCGCCGCTGGGGCAAAGTCACCCAAGAACAACTGACCAGCACCCTCATCAACAACCTTCCACCCGACGCAATCGACCCGAGCACAGCCGCCATCAACCTCCATCAATGGATCCTCGACTGCGCCAACACCCTTGCCCCTCTCAAGAAACCCACCACCACCCAAGGAAAGAAAAAACCAGCCTGGTTCACAGACGATCTCACCACCTCCAAAAGCAACTGCCAGAAACTCAAAAAGAAATGGATCCAAGAACGCACACCCGACAACCTCGCCGCCCTCAAAAACGCCAACCGCGAACACCACCAACGGATCCGCACCGCCAAGCGCGCCCACTTCACCGAACGCATCAACAACAACGCCCACGACTGCAAAGAACTCTTCGGCATCGTGAAGGAACTCTCCAATCCGAAAGCCAACTCCAAAGACATCCCGCCCTCCCAGAAACTCTGCGACGACCTCTCCACCTTCTTCCACCAGAAAATTACCACCATCCACGACAGCTTCATCACCGGTCCACCGCCAGACCCCACCCCCGACGTCTCCTCCCGCGACTGCCGCCTCACCGCCTGGACCCACGTGGACGAGGCAGAAACCATAGCAACCATGAACACCATCCACTCAGGCTCCCCCACGGACCCCTGCCCCCATCATGTTTTCAACTCAGCCAACGCCACCATCGCCCCCGAACTCCGCAAGATCATCAACCTCTCCTTCACTTCTGCCACCTTCCCGGACAGCTGGAAACACGCAGAAATCCAACCCCTCCTCAAAAAACCCAAGGCTGACCCCAACGACCTCAAAAACTTCCGTCCGATCTCTCTCCTCCCTTTTCCAGCGAAAGTCATCGAGAAGATCGTCAACACTCAGCTCACCCACTTCCTCGAAGACAATTCCATCCTGGACCCCTCACAATCCGGATTCAGACGAAACCACAGCACTGAGACCGCCCTCCTCGCCGCCACAGATGACATCAGACATCAAATGGACAACGGCGAAACCTCAGCCCTCATCCTCCTCGACCTATCAGCCGCTTTTGACACCGTCTGCCACCGCACCCTACTGACCCGCCTCTAGGAAGCCGGCATCCAAGATAAAGCCCTCCACTGGATCTCATCCTTCCTCTCCGACAGAACGCAGAGAGTCCGTCTCTCCCCTTTCCGCTCCAAAGCCACCAACCTCATCTGCGGCGTCCCCCAAGGATCCTCCCTCAGCCCCACGTTGTTCAACGTCTACATGGCCCCCCTCGCTCAACTGGCCCGCCAACATCATCTCAGCATCATCTCCTACGCCGACGATACCCAGCTCGTCCTCTCCCTGACCAAAGACCCGCTCACCGCCAAAACAAACCTCCACGAGGGACTAAAATCCATCGCCGATTGGATGAACAACAGTCGCCTGAAACTCAACTCCGACAAGACGGAAGTCCTCATCCTCGGACGCACTCCCTCGGCCTGGAACGACTCATGGTGGCCCTCCGTCCTCGGACCCCCACCCACCCCTGCCAGCCACGCAAGAAACCTCGGCTTCATCCTGGACTCCGCCCTCACCATGTCCAAACAGGTCAGCGCCGTCTCCTCCTCCTGTTTCAACACCCTCCGAATGCTCCGCAGAATCTTCAAGTGGATTCCAACAGAAACCAGAAAGACGGTGACCCAGGCCCTCGTCAGCAGCAGACTTGACTACGGCAACGCACTCTACACAGGCATCCCAACCAAAGACATCAAACGCCTCCAACGTATCCAAAATGCCTCCGCCCGACTGATCCTCAACATACCCCGCCGAAGTCACATCTCCCCTCACCTAAAGGAACTCCACTGGCTCCCGGGAGACAAGAGGATCACCTTCAAACTCCTGACCCACGCTCACAAGGCACTTCACAACACCGGACCCTCCTACCTCAACACCAGACTCAACTTCTACACTCCAACACGTCAACTCCGATCCGCCAACCTCGCCCTCGCCATCGTACCCCGAATCCAGCGCAAGACATCCGGCGGCAGATCCTTCTCCTTCCTCGCCGCCAAGACCTGGAACTCTCTCCCCACATCCCTTCGCCAGACCCAGGACCTCCTCGCATTCAGAAGGCTCCTCAAGACCTGGCTCTTCGACCGCTAAACCAGCAGCGCTCCCCCCCCCCCCCCCTCAGCGCCTCGAAACCCTGACGGGTACATAGCGTGCTTTATAAATACTATGATTGATTGATTGATTGATTGATTGATTGGGATTACTGCTGCTGAATGGACAAGTGGAAATGGAGAAGGGGGGATGTGTATGCGTTCTTAATTTGGATCATCTGTCCCCCACATCTTGTTTTATGGTCACTTTTATTACATTCCCAAGGAGCAATTTCTCAAATCAATGGTTGCAGAAAAAGGTATACATACGTCTTGTGGCACCGACTACAGAGTTTGTTAACCAACTTCGGGTACCACAATGTAAAGCGGTAAACTTTGCAAGAGATGCCTTATCTTTAATTAGGCAGACATGAAACGAAATAGATCGGTCAGTTCTAAACCAGAAGGGAAGGTCTGGAAACTTATTACTTTTTGCCACTGCTAAGGTGCACAGGTTCTAGATGATTAAAACCTTTTTGTGGAGCATTCGATGCCGTTTGGAATGCTGATTCCACTGTACAGTATTTGAATTTTCAGTATTCCTGTATTTTAATAGTACAAGCAACTACTGCAACAGCCATTTAGCCAATCCCACAAACCTACGAAAAACTCAAGACATCAAATAAATAGTGCAAACCAATTACGAGATTACCTTGCAAATCGAGCACCAGCAACTCTCCCCTCGTGTATTCGTACGTCCAGTGGCTGAATGCTAACATGGTTTCCTCAAGAATATTTGTTGGAATAATCTCATCACCATTGTTATTGTTGTACTTCCTAAACTCTCCGGTCATGCACTCCTCAACAGCAAACCACTGTCCTGCCGAGTGGCAATACAAAAGAAAAGCTTCCAAGAACCTAACAAAACACAATAAACAAATAAGTCACTTATTTTTCCATGTTCCCTAAGCAGGTCTCATTTTCATCCCCATTATGTTACACATATCCAGGTGTTAAGACTTTTGAAAAGGGGTGGGGTAAGGACATTAAAATAGAGGAAGACAAAGAAGATCAACCTCAGAATCGCAAACATATTTTAAATGTGTTGCTTTTAATAATGTTTTTTTTTTATCTCCTTATTTTGATTTTCTGAAAAACAGTGCGAACTTAAAACTTTGACATGCTTTCAATAATGTTTTAAATGTTTCGAAAATTATTGCACTGCTAACATGACAATTTCATTTTTCCTGCATATGATAAAGTACTCCAAACGGTATTATTGCAGCTGAGTATTTGTCGTATATCTTTCGTAAAGTGTCACACAAAGTCTATATGTGATTCAGAATGCTTTGCACAGGTTGTAGAAGCCATTACCTGGAGACTCGATAAATGGGAATACAGCTGACGCAGCAACGATGGTTGTTGCAGCTCTTTAGCAGCTCAGGTAGTGCCAGGCGACAGCATTATAAGAAGAATCGAATGACCGCCAAAACCCTTTGTTTTGCAAAAAACACCTAACACAAGGCATCAATATGTTAAAATCTTCATTAGCAGCGCAACAGATTGACAAGAACAAGAGTTTGCGGCCGGGTTGTGCGCACTGAGAGGAGTAGGTGCAGTTGTTGACACTGATGCTCGTCCGGTGCCGCCGAAAGGTGAATGGAGTAGGCGAAATCGGCAGGCAGCTGGTCCGCCTTCAGGACTGTGCCGCCATTGTGTTCTTAGACGGGCTGCGATTCGTATGGCAGTTTTCCAGCAGATGGCGGCAGGCGCAATTCCTTCATGCAGAGGTGAGTGCGGCCACGGCTCACTACCGCAGGACTGCTGCAGCTAAAGACATGAGGCTACGAAGACGTGTCTGCAGCTTATGGAGAGGTAAAAAAAAAGCTAGGGCGAACTTTTAAAGATTGACTTGGCTCAGGATTGGCGGGGGTCATGGGTCACTTTTTGGAACCTGGCTGAGGCTTCGGCGGTGGGTCAACGTTCATACCACGTCTTGCAGCGCGGTCGTTCTTAGGCCTGAAACTTTGTTAAAAACCCCTTCAGTCGTCCTGTTCCCGTAATATAAGTAGCACATGACTTATTGTTTTTTGGGAAATATTGGCCGCAGTTTATTTACAATTGATTTACAACCTGTGTGCCCTGCTTTTATGAGGGCCATAAATCATTCGTCATTTCCTGTGAATGTTTAACATGGGGGTAATTCATTGTCATAAATCATCTTTCACCCCCTTAGGTTATTCTTACATTGTTAAGGTTTGTCATTACACACTTTGCATCTTAACAGCCCCATATATTTTTTAATATCTACAGGTCATCTGTCCATCAATATTTTGCCACCAATAGCTCTCGCTTTAGTCCTTTGTGTGCCCTGCCCCTTGGCGTTATTCCTTTTCTATATCTAGGAGGGTACTCGTTTCTTTTTTAGGCTTAACTCGCTAACTTGTTTAGTCCTTGTATCCTGCTCTCCGGCGGACCCAGGCTGCGAGTGCCGTGTTTCGAGTACCTCCCCTGACTGACTTACCCTGCTGTGAGGCATCCCAAGGTAAGTAGCCCTGCCAGCCCGTTGTGTTGGGTGTGGCCTTCGTTGTTCTTTCGCTGACCTTCTCCGCTCACCCTTTGCCCCCATCTTGCGACGATCTGGGTTATTGTTTTTAGGTGTGGGTGGGTGGGTGGGTGTTTCAGGTCCTTGCGCTGCACGGCCGCCCCCAAAAAGATGAGGGGTTCTGGTCCTGGCAGCCCAATTTAAAGTCCTTAGGCTGGCCACAGGCGAAAACAGGGGATTTCACATCCGGCGGCAGCCGCCCTTGCCGCGAGGCATCCCAAGGTAAGTAGCCCTGCCACCCCGCTGTGTTGGGTATGGCCTTTGTTGTTCTTTCGCTGACCTTCTCCGCCACGCCGCCTTTGGGTTACCCCCCAACAGGCGGCTCCCCTGTCATGCTCCCTGTATTTGCAGCCTGCTAGTTGCAGAGCTGGCCACAAGTTTTTGCAGAAAACCTCCGCTCCCCAAGGAGACAAGTGGGACCCGTCTTCTGCAAAGTACTCTGGTTTCTGCAGGCTGATTAACCCATGTCTGATGCTTTCCCATCGGTTTTGTATGCAATTTTTTTTCACTGCTACGTTTAACTTTTTCCTTGATTTGTCCAGGGCCCCTGTGGAAATTGCCCCCCTCCACTTCTGCCTGGGGATGATTTCTGACCAGATCAGGATTGATTTGAGTAGGCACCTTGCCACCATTGTGAGGTTCCCCCTTGTGCTTTCTAGCAAGCCCTTTCTCCCTAGTTGAGCTAGGTCGTTGTCCCCTAGATGTATTATTACCACGTCAGGCCCTTCGCGCTGCGAGCTATGATCTCTTCTAGCCTGTCTAGCAGGTGCTCCCATTTCATGCCTGGGAAACCGAACCACACTACCCTTATCTGTTTCGGCACTGCTCCATCGTGTAAGCCCTTGAAAGCCACCAATCCTGTGCCCTCTGCACGAAGGAGTGACCAATGACCTATGCTGTTTTGTGCTGTGTACCTGTGTGAGGAAGGGGACATTGGAGAGGGATTCTATTCTTGTTTGTTTGCTTGCTGTTTCCTTATGTAGCCTTTGTAGGCGTTGGAGCTCCACCTGCCAATTGCTTTTATGCCTGCTGCTGACACGCCATGTTGTGCCGCGGCTGTTGCTGCCCCTATCCGGAATGAGTGTGTGCCAAACTCACTAGCTTAAGTCCTGCCCTGGTTAGTGCCCTTTTGAGCACTGCTTTGAATTGGAATGTGCTCAAACATTCTCCATTCTCGTGTTTCAAGAGTGCCCCATGCCCTTCGGGCCTTAGCTCTAGGAAGACCCGCACACTGCACACTGGGCAAATTTCATGGTCTTCGAGGCATCTCAGCTCCACTTTCGCCCCTTTTCCAAATTGGCCAGTTTTTTATTTTCTTAGGAATATTTGTATGTGTCTCGGGCTTGTCTGCACGTCTTGCCATTGTATGTATGTGGTGGGGCTCTCTGTTTTGGAGGGGGCGACTAGCTCGCTCATCCTAAATGCCCCAAAAAATGCCAATGAGAAAGCCGCTTTTAAAAGGGTGTACTCGAAAGTGCTCCGACACAGGCTTTTGAGCACTCCCACAAGTTGCTTGAGTGTGCTGAAATCTATTGGGCGCTGCTGGTCCCTCGTGTGCCCTTCTAGCCTGTGCCACACCTTCATTGCTGCCCTTATGTAGTGTGAATTGGTGGGATCTCTGCCTGTTGATATCTTGCTAATGTGCGCCACGGCGGTCAGGTGCGTCTGTGCCCATGCTTTAGATTTTTTCTTTGAGAAAGCCCAATGAATGATTTTTTTCCACTGCTGTTTGTGCTTTGTCGTGGCACGCAAAATCTCTCAGGCCCGTGACCTCTTGTGCACGTGTTGCATACCTTTTTGCTGTCTTAGGTGCTAGGGCGTGAGCTACTAGTATTGATAAGTCCCCTCCACTAGCCCCCACAGGCTGGTGGGGAAAGGTGTCATCTCCCGATCCGATCCGCTCCGGGGGCTAGGCTCCTGAATCTCCCCATCTGGAATCGAGAGAGTGCATCTGCTTTATTCTTAACAATGCCTTGCACGTGCCTCGCTCTAATATCAAGGTTTCCAGCCACTTGCATTTCAACCATTTACCTCAGTATTTTTAACACTAGCGTGCATTGCGATGCCTCTTTGTTAACCACATGTATGACTGCTTGGTTGTCTGACCATAGTGTGAGTTTCATGTCTTTCATCTGATTTTTTCAAATCTTTAGGGCCACCACAATGGGGAATAATTCTAATAGCGTGATGTTCCTCGTGATACCTAAAGTTGCCCATGACTGTGGCCATTTTTTGGCACACCATTTGTCTTTTAGTATGGCCCCAAAGCCTGTGCTGCCTGCTGCGCCTGTGTAAAGTTCTATCTGCCTTGCAGACACCCAGCCTTCTCTCCATATTAGCGTGTCGTTAAAGCTTGCCAGAATCTCAAGCCAGGAGGCCAAATCTTGTTGGACACCTTCGTTCAATCTGACTTGGTGGTGTTTTTTCTCCAGCACCCTGGTTAGGTGTGTGATTCGCCTGGCGAAATCCCTTCCTATTGGGATGACCCTTGCTGCAAAATTAAGTTTACCAATCAGCTCCTGTAGCTCGTCCAGTGTCGCCTTCTGTTTGCCCAGGAGCCCCCTAATGTCCTTTGCTAGGTCTTCTACTTTGTCTTGGGGGATGCAGGATGTGCCTGCTATTGAGTGTAGCTCGATGCCAAGGAAAACTAGCTTGGTGGTGGGGCCTGTGGTTTTGTCTTCGGCCAGCGGGACCCCTAGCGTGGCTGTTAGCTTCTGCAAAACCTCTAGTAGCTGCTGACATTCCTGCCCTCTGGGCTGCCCCACGAATAGAAAATCATCTAGGTAGTGTAGTTTTCCCCCACTTGGGTGTTGCTTGTGTAGCGCCCATTCAATGAAAGTGCTGAATTTTTCAACGTTTGCGCAGGAAATGGAACATCCCATGGGCAGCGCTTTGTCAAAATATGTCTTTCTCTCGACCTTGAAACCGAGGAGGTGGTAACTATTTGGATGGATGGGTAGTAGTCTGAAGGCTGTTTCTATGTCCGCCTTTGTCATGAGGGCGTCCCGCACCTTGGGGTGCACTATGTCAACCGCATCCTCCACTGATGCATACCCCACCGCGCAGTCGTCTCGGTCGATGCCATCATTTACTGAATGGCCTTCGGGGTATGACAGGTGGTAGATTAGTCTAAATTTACCTTGTTCTTTTTTTAGGTACCACCTCAAGAGGAGAGATGATTAAGCCAGGCGGCGGGGGCCCTATCAGCGGCCATTCTACCCTTCCTAGCTCTCTCTTCTTGTGGATCTTAGCTTTTACTATTGTGGGGTGGTCTCCTGCGGAGCGCAGGTTTTTGGGCTCTGTGTTGTGGCTTCTGCATTTGGAGGGGATTCTGAAGCCTTGCTCAAAACCCTCGCATAGCAATGTTGCGTCTTTTTTGTTGTTGTACTCGTTGGCTAGCTGTTTTAAAATGCCTGTGTTTATCGGGGATCTAGCCAATTCCATTGTCCTCCCCAACCAGGCTGACATTTTGCCCTGCCTATTTCTTCTTTTCTTTCTTTTTCTTGTGGCTGCTGGCTCCCCCTCTTCTGTATTCTGTAGAGGGGTGCCCCACCCGCATGTGGAGCATATGTGTCTGAATTTGCATGCCGCCCCCCATGTGCAGTCATCCTTGTCATATTTATAGCACATTGATGTGGTCCCCTTCCCAGCCTGTGGCCCTTTCCACTGTGAGTAGTGTGTTTTTTTGTAAAAGGGCTTCATTTTCTCTTGCCTACTCTTGTGGAAGCTCCCTCAAAAGGGCTGCTCGCCGTGGTTGGCCCAGCTCCTAGCCTCCCTTGCTATCATCATTTTGTGCATGTAGCCAGCTACGTCCTCCTAGTCCCATTCCATATCGGGATGAGCTTGCATTTTTAGCCTAAAGCCTTTGTCATAGTCTAGCCAGGCATCCCCCGTGAATTGCCTTTGAGCCTCGTGAATCTTTGACACGTAGAGCCGTAAGTCTTTGGCGCATTGTTGGAATTTCTCAACTATGATGCAAGCCATAATTCTGAACGCATCTAGCCAGTTGTCGAAATTCTTTTCCTTCCTTACTCTGTTTCTTTCCCTTCTTTATTCCTCTTTCTTGTTTACCGTAGTTACGTCTAAGCCCTCAACCTGAATTTCCAGGAGTGAAAATATGTCTATGAACTCCCTGCGCCAAATTCGCTCTTTTACCGCTAATAGAATCATACTGGCCAGGCCCGGCGCTCTTGCTACCATGTACAGTCTCCCCAGGCTCCCCCTTTTGCATGCCTCTGGTGCTAAGCCTTCTGTTGCTGGGCTGTTCTGCCTGCGCCTGACCCCTTCGTTGTCCCTTCCCCAGGCTTCGGTTGGGGATGCCCTGCTGCCTGAGGGTGATGCCTCTTCCTCCCCCATGTTGGGTGGCAGTCATGTTTCGCATGGCGTGGCTGCTTTAGCTGTAGGGCCCGCTTTTCCCTTGTGTCGTTGGAGGTTGTGTCCCCCTTAGGCTCTGTTCCCCCAAACCCCTCTGTGTCGCGCACCCCCCCTGGCTTCGCAAATAGCAATGGCTCCATTGATTTTAAACATTCTTGCACAATTGCGCTGATTTGCTCACCCGTATTCGCCTTTGCTCGTTTGCTTCGTCCTGCTTCGGGAAGTTTGCCTGCATCCTTCTTGTCCCCTTTCTTGGCCCCTCTGCTTGCGCTCCTCTGCCGTTTCTTTGTCTCGGTCTGTAGTTCTTCTTCGTCCCTGGTTGACGCGCTTGATCTGTCGCTGTTGAGCCCCTCTTGTGCAGGTGCCTCGCTTGCCTGTTCTCCCCTGATCTGTTTCAGGATCCAGTCTTTGCTGCGAGTTGCCGCCGCTTCTCTTGCTACCTTTATGATTTCTTCGATGCCCAGCTCTTGGCTTACGCAGTGGTTCTCCATGCTGACACGGGTTCCTGCCGGACCTTGGTTTGCCAGTAAGAGGGTCGCGTCGCCACAGTTGGGCTGTCCCCTATTACAGGTTTGTTGCTTCCCACGGGTCGCATCGCCCAATGGGCTGTCCCCTGTTTGAGTCTGCGCCTGTTGTTGCAGCCAGGTTGCGTCGCCCCGCAGGCTGTCCCTGGCTGCCTTCTCTGACCGGGTGTTCGTTTGTGGTTCTTGCTTTGCGCTTCTGGCCTGGTCGCATTGCCCAACTGGGCTGTCCCTGTCCGCTGCTCTGTGACCAATGGGAGATGGATCAGCTGGCTGGTTGGGTGTTTTGTTTTGTTATCAGCTCGTTTCTCCTTAAATGCTGCTCAATGAGGGGTTAAATTGTACTTTCCTTAGAGTGTGGGCGTGGCTGTGCCCCTTTGCCCGATTTGTTTGTAGTCAGTCTTATTTTTCCACGTGTGCTCTTTTTAGCCTGTACGGCGCTCTGAATGTTCAGCTGGCGGCCCGGGTTCTTTAACTTAAATTGTTATCAACTAATTTGCTTTGACTTGCCATTCCAAGGCGCCCCTGCCTCTGTTTCTTGATTTTTTCCGGTGGGGGAGTGCCCTGAAAGGGCAGGAGCAGCTGGCCCGAGGTTCGAGCGGTAGACGGGGCATAGTGCTGATTACGTGCCTTTGCTTGTTGAAAGGTGGTCGGCGGGCACGCAGAAGAGCTGGGAGCCGCAAAAGGTCCTGGAAGCTGGCCTAGAGGCCAACGTTGGGCCGATCCGCATCCCTGGCTCTGTTTGCTGACGCTGCCGGCGCGGGAATGCCCTTGAAGCGGCAGAAGCAGCAGGCCCAAGGTTCGGGCGGTAGGCGGGGCACAGTGCTGCTCTCATGCCTTCTCTCGGTGGATGCCGGCCGGCGGCACACAGAAGCACTGGGGGGGGCCGCAAAGGCCCACAAGACTGACCTGGAGTCCAATGGTGGGCCCTACGCTCCGAGCCTGTCACTTCAGGTTGGGCGCGTCGTCTTCCAGGTAGGGCTCGGGCCATGGTCTCTCCTAGGTCACGTTGCTCCCCTTAGGAGTTTCTCCTGTTCCATGGTCGCGCCACTCCCTGGAACGCTGCCTGGAATGCGTTGGGATCGGCCACCGATCGGCCGTCTTTCCTCTTCTTTGTTCTCCCTCCACTTGCTTCTCTCAGTTTCAGGTCCTTGCGCTGCACGGCCGCCCCCAAAAAGATGAGGGGTTCCGGTCCTGGCAGCCCAATTTAAAGTCCTTAGCCTGGCCCCAAGCGAAAACAGGGGATTTCAAATCCCACGGTAGCCCCCCATTGGACCAACCAGTTTTATGGCCCCCCACCTTCCTTCCGCTTCCGTCCTGGGGGCGAAGTGGGGGGGGCACTAGAAGGGGGGATGCCCCTTCCGGTCCCCCGCCATTGTTCTTGCGCCGTTTCTTACTCGAGGGCCTCGGTGGGGTTTCGCTCAGGCCCCTTGAGCGCCGTTCGGTTGCGGGCCTTCGTTTAGAGTCTGCTTCTGAATTTTAGCTAATGATGACTCCGGTGAACCTAAGGTACATATGAATTACACAGAGGGGCAGCAGGAGATAAGTGTTGGACCCTTATCAGAGAAAGTATGCGAAAACAACACATTAAGGCAGTAAATGCCTCTGGCACCCTAAATATTCTGTATACTCCTGCCCAGATGTTGAAGCGTCTGGGGACCCAAGTTGAATCAGGGGCAGCTAGGGGGAGTCGCAAAGCGCACTTAGGAATTGCAGTAAAGTGCCTCTTTTCACATGGTCACCCCCCCAAAATCTGCTGGTCCCTAGTGCCAGACCTCTTTCCCCAAATTTCCTCGTTTCTCCCAATTAGCAAACCTTTAGGTACCACTATAAATCCCTAATAAATGGTACTCCTGGTACCTATGGCCGTGGCGTACTAAAGGAAGGCACGGAGGGCTACAGCACAAAATGTGCCACCCTCAGGGGCCCTCATACTAAGTGCATACAGTGCTGCTTTCGCAGGCTGCGGTGCCCTGGTGCAGAACTAAAATGAAAACACAACATGGCACACAGCCTGTGTGCTCTGTCTCCTTTACACTGTGTGCAATATATGTAAGCCACCCCATTAGCAGGCCTTCCAGCCCTAAAGGCAGAATGCATTATGTTAATGTTACATGTGAGGACATACTATGTCTGAGGGCATATTTGCTCATGCAGGTAAGTGAGCAGTGCAGCCATTTTAAGTACACGTGCTGGACACTGGTCATTACGAGTTCCCCAGCTACATGATGGCTTCGCTGACAATAGGGATGTGTGGTATCAAACATCTCGTAATAATAAGCCCTCACTGAATCCAGTGATGGACTTATTAATACATGCACTCAGAGGGCACCTTAGAGGTGCCCCCTGAAAACCTATTTACTCCTACCATGGCCACTGACTGGTCAAAACCAGTACAGCCACAGAGTTCTGGCCCCCTGAGGTGAGAGCCAATGCTCTTGAGGGCTAGGAATAAAAGCCTGCTCTGGGCAGGTGTGTAACCTTCTCTCCCAGGTAGGATGGACATTCCATGGAGGCAAGCTTCAAAGAACTAATGGTAGAGCAAGCCAACAGGTTTAGGGCTATACCACTTCCCAGCGGAAGTGGTCATAGGAAGGGTGTAGTCACTCTAGGAAAGCCCCCCCTTCCTGGCATGGTTACCCCCACTTCTTGCCTGATGTCAGTGTGCTTAGACTATTTCCACTGGGACCCTGCTAATCAGGACCCCAGTGATTGTGCTCTCTCCTACAAATCTGGTTGTTTTGGTGCTCCATACACTCCACCATTGCCATACTGGTATACCCCTGTTCGGCTCGAGCAGGGGGCAGCAGAACAAAGGATTTCCTGTAGGAAAGGGTGCAACCGCCTTTCCTTTTCAAATAGGTGTTACTGGTCAAGGGAGAGGTAGCCTCCCCGCGCCACCAGTCTGCTCTAAAGGGCACATTTGTTGCCTTCCTTGTATAATCCGGTTTGCACTGGTCCGTGCGCTGGCGTGAAAAACAAAGGAAAGGGGAGTGACCACTCCCCCGTGCAGCTCCACCCATATGGTGGTGCCCAGAGCTCCTCCAGGTGGCCAATTGGTTCTGCCATCTTGAAACCAAGATGTGCAGAGCCTCTGGGAGCATCTGACTGGGTTGGCCAGGTAGCTGAAAACAGTGACCCCTCCTGGTAGGTGGTCACCCCAGAGGGTGACCACACCCCCTTTTTGGGATATTTAGGGACTCCCTTGAGGGTGGGTCCCTAGGTTCATCATGCAAGATAATGGAAGGAACTCTCTGCAAGACATCTTCTTCTCCTGGCCTGTGGGACCACTGCTGGGCTACACAGGAACCGAACAAGACTGCACCGCCTGAGAAGACTTCTCTTTGAAACATTGTTTCCACAGCTCCTATCAGCATTCTGCAACATCTCCACAGCTGTGCATCCTCTAAGGTCAACTAGACTTCAACTGCACCAAGAAGCAAGAAGGAATGTCCCTTGGAGTGAACGTGTCACTCCCCTGCATCTGCAGGCACCTATGGCAACGACGTCCGGGTGGTGGGATCTTTTGACCATTGGATCCGCAAAGATTCTCCAACATAGGTTGTGGTTCTGAGGGATCCCCTGGGTCCTCTCTGCCTTCTGTCCAACGTGGGAGACTGTGAGCTCTTGTATCTGCCACTGGGACACAGCCCCTGTGCACTGTGACTGTTGCATCAACCAAGGCTTGTTGACTCCTGCTCCGAGGGATTTTCAGGCTCCAAGTATCCCCAGCCCCAAGCACCTCACCTCTGCAAGGACAGTCTCCTCTCTGCAGCCCCAGTGATGTGGGACTCCTCTTCAGGTGTGCTGACTGGGCCTCACTGCGACTTACTGTGCCTGCTGCCAGTGAGTTGCTTGTGGGGGCTCCAACTGCTTTTTCTGGCTCTCCTGCAGCCTGAGGGTCAGTCCGGACTCACCTTCCAGGGTCGAGTCCCCAGGACCGTGCTGGTCCTCCACAGCTCTGCAAAACCTCCAACAGCTCATTTTGCATTTGCCTGTGCTTGTTGGTGGTCCTCCTGATCACCAATCAGTCTGCAATTAGGCCACCGGCAAGGGACAGCTCTCAGGCGACTTCAGGGACTCCTCTGCCGCTCCTGGACCCCGCAGCTGGACTTCGACCATCACCATCGACCCGGATCTTCAGCTACAGAAGGTGTGGCACTGCCTCCTGCCCAATCTGGACACTCTTGCGTGGACTGGACTCTGTCCCCTTCTTTTGCAGGTCCACTTTACCCGGAATCCGCTCTTGGGTTCCACTGGCGTGGTCCTGCTTCTGCATTTCTCCAACCACAATGCCACCAATGTTAGTCTATGGGAACACCGGGTAACTTGCACCTCTGCGCTCAGCTGCTGGGGATCTTCTAGGTACTTACCTTGTGGGGTTCCACTCTTCCCCAGCCCTTGCCTAACTACTCCATACACTCTGGTGGGGGACACCCTTTTGAATTTTTTAGTATATGGTTTGCCCTCCACCCCCCATAGGGAACTTGCTAGTTTAAGCTTTTCCTGAGTACTTACCAGTATGTGTTTTGTGTTCATACCTCCAGAGGGAGATATACCAATGGCAGTCTAGTTCGGTGTACCTATAATACAGTACCTTTATTTTTTCAACACTGTATGTTTCCTTTCACGTGTGATAAGTTACTGTGTGACTACTGTGGTATTGCAAGTGCTTCACATTCCTTCAAGCTAAGTCTTGGCTGCTCACCCCAGCTACCCTAGAGAGCTCCGACTGTCTAGACATTGGAACACTATCTAATCAGGGTTGCCTGGAACCAGTATAAGGTGTAAACACCATGGGTGTCCACCTCATTGGCTACCACCTGGCACTCCCTGTAATACCCCTAAATTCAGTATTTAGGTGGCATCACTAAACCCTAGAATAAGATTCCTGTTGACCTAAGAAGAGCCAGACAACACAGAAGTCACCCCAGCAGAGAAGACTGAAGACACTAACTGACTTGTCCCCAGCCCTACCGGTCTGCCTGCAGGCTTCAAAGAACTTGCATCCAAAAGATGACTGCCCTGCAGCCCATTGAACTCCAAAGTCTTGTGAGGACTATCTGCCTTTGATATAGATCAAAAACGCCTGTGGATAGCAGACCGGTTCAAAAGAAACCATCTCTAAAGAAGAAGTCTGCATGAGGAACCGCGAAACTGCTGCCTGGAACCACCTCTGCACCCAACGCACAGGCCCGTGTCCAAGTGGCCAACAGTCCTGTGAAGGTTCCCCAGCGCTTCTGACCAAGAGTCCACCGTGAGCTGACCTGTGACTGACTCCCCAGCGACACCTGCAGCCCAAATCTGAGGACCTGCTCGGTAAGCTGTTTCTGACACCAAAAGACACCCTACGACCCCTGACATATCTATTTACCTGGATGTAGAAAACTGGCCTTGTGTGTGGTTAGCACCTATGGTGTTATCACCTTATAAGACGTCCAGGTATGATTGGTAAAAGCAATACTAAACAGTGAGGGCCCTAGGGGAGGACCAAACCATATACTAAAAAATTGGAATGTGAAAAGCATTCACCCACCCAAGGAAGTGGAATCAGAGAGGGGAGCTGGAGGAACTAGGAGCCCCAAGAGGTGAATACCAGAGTGAACCCAGGGATCAGGAGAGCAGAGGTAAGTACCTGGTTTTCCCCAAAACCAACAAGAGGACTTTGGAAAAGGACTGTGCAGGACCGAGACAAGACTGGAAGAATCCAAGGGTGGGTCCTGAAAGAAGAGGACCTGCAAAGGAAGGGGACCATGTCCAGTTCAAGTTGGAGTGTCCGGTTGTGGCAGGAGCCACTACCCACCTTTTGTGGCTGCAGGACCAGGTCAACGGTGGATGAAGAAGGTCAGCAGTGCAGTACAAGAGCCGAAGAGAAGTCCCAGAAGTCATGTCCCACATGAGCGGTCAGGGTGCAGTCAGTAGGTGGTGCTGGAAAACCACCAACAAGCCTTGGCAAATGCAAGAGTCAGAGAAGAAGGTTTTGCAAGGCTGAATAGAACCAGCAAGGCCCAGGGGACTGGACCCAAGGAGGGGAGTCCAGGATGACCCTCAGCAGCTGGGAGACTAACCAGAAGAGGACGCAGCCCCACAGGCAACCCACTGGCAGCAGACACAGTAGTCACAGTGAGGCCCACTCAGCACCCCTGAAGAGGAGTCCCACATCGATGGAGCAGTAGGCAGAGAACTGTGCTTTGCATGAGGTAGTGCTAGAGGCCGGGGCTATATGGAGCCTTAAGATGCTTTGGAGGAGGAACAAACAAGCATTGGTAGCTTCAAGAGTTACAGTGCACAGAGGTACTATCCTGAAGGGAGAGGCAAGGGCTTACCATCTCTCAAGGTGGACAGCTGGTAGAGGATCAAGGGGACCACTCCAGACCACCACCTGTGATGCAGGATCTAAGCAGGGAGATTCCTTCTTACATCTTGTGCAGGATAAAGACTTGTCGCCCTCAGAGGATGCACAGCAGGGGAAATGTTGCAGGTGCTGGAAGGCGCCAGAGAAACAATGTTGCAGTGGAGTCATCACTGTAGTTGCAGATTGTCGGGTTCTAAAGGGTCGAGTTGCAGTCCCAGTGACCAGAAGATGAAGTAAATGATGCAGAGGAGTCCTGCTGGAATCTTGAACGTCGAATCAGAGGACCCACCCAAGAGGGAGACCCTAAATAGCCCAGGAAAGGGGATCGGTCACCTAGAAGGGTCAACACCTATCAGGACGGGGATGTGATGTCATCAACCTGACCTGACCTGACCTGACCACTCAGATGCTCCCAGGGGCCTCTGTCCACCTTAGATTCAAGATAGAAGAATCAAGTGCCTACCAGGAGGCGCTTTGAGCACCACCACTGGGTGGTGATGGACGGGGAGTAGTCCCTCCCCTTTCCGCTGTCCAGTTTTGTGCCAGAGTAGGGACAAACTGCTTTATGCAAGGAGGGCACCAAATGTGCCCTTCAAAGCATACCGGTAGCTTGGGGAGGCTACACCTTCCAAGCTATGTAACAACTACTTTTAAGGAAGAGGGCGTTACCTCCCTCTCCCACAGAAAATCCTTCATTCAGTCTTCCTCTGCCTGCGCTGGTCAAGCAGCAGGAGGGCAGAAACCCATCTGTAAGGTGGCAGAAGCGCAGTCTGCCCGGAAAACCCCAGAAGACTAGTAGGAGCAATGCTGCGGTCCTCTAAGGAGCCCTCAGACTGCACAGAACCATGCAACCAACACTGGCAACAGTATTGGGGTATGATTCCAACATGTTTGATATCAAACATTCCCAAATTCGAAGTTACCATTATGTAGCTGGACATAGGTAGTGAGTGACCTGTGTCCAGTGCACAGGTAAAATGGCTTCCCTGCACTTACGACATCTAATGTTATGGAGCTTGAGTTCATAGGGGCACCTTTGTTTATGCAGGGGTGTCCTCACATACAGGTACCTTCAACCTGCCCTCTGGGATAGGAGGGCCTATCATAGTGGTGACTTAGAGTGACCTGGTGCAGTGACCTGTAGTGAAAGTGTGTATGCACCTTTTCAGGCAGGCTGCAAAGGCAGGCTTGCAGACACATTTTGCATGGGCTCCCATGGGTGGCATAATATATGCTGCAGCCCGTGGGGAACCTCTGGTGCCCCAATGTCCTAGGTACCCAAGTACCATATAATAGGGACTTATATGGGGGGCCCCCAGTATGCTAATTGTGGGGTGTGCGAAGTCTGGAGCAACCAAATTTAGAGGGAGAGACCACATGCACGGGGGTCCTGGTTAGCAGGATCCCAGTGAACAGTCAAAGCATACAAGCAGGCAAAAAGTGGGGGTAACCATGCCAAAAAGAGGGTACTTCCCTACACTGGCCAGCTGTAGGTTGACCTCACCCAGCCTCCTGGCCAGAGCCTGCAGCCTGTTTCTGACAATGATCTCCTCCATTGAATAACATTGGAGGCCTGACACTGTGTTGGCACTTTGCACCCGGCCGCCATGGGTGTAAATTTGGTGCTGCATTGTGTCTCCCTGTACTTACCTCAGCTCCAGGAGATTGACCCTTGACTCCGCTTTACTGACCTATAAGCAGTGCTTCGGCGAATATCCCCTGTCTCAATTGGATAGCACTGGACGCCCAAAACTGTGTTAGTACTCTGCACCCGGCTGCCCCTGTGGCATTCAGGGTGTAAATTTAGTGCTGCCTGGTGGTGTCCCCCATCTCTCTCCCTTTACCCCACCATCCCAGTGCTTACCTCACACTCCAGAGACCAACCTCTGACACCGTTTGTACTTGCCTGGGAGCAGCGTGTCGTCATCCCCCATCTCTATTGATGCACATAGGGCACTGCCTCAGACTTTGACTTCTACACCCAGCCACCCACGTGCTGCTGTGGGTGCACTCTTGGTTCCAACCAGAACCTTGCCCAGTGCTGGTCTAAAACCCTGAAGATTGGGGTTGTAAGTCGTGTACTTACCTGTGAAACTGCATTTTTGTTTTCCTCCGAATGGTTAACATTAAAGACTCTGAAAATTGCACTGTCAATTTTTTTTAAACAAAAAAGTATTTTTCATTTAAAAACTGCCTACCTTGTAACAAAGTTCTCTGGTTCAAAGCATATATAAAAGCGACTGTTATTTCTCTAAATTGGTCTCTGATTTATTTTTTCAGTGTCTGCCTCATTTATTGACTACACCAGCAAGCCTTATATCTACAGTGAAAGGTGTATGTACCATTTCACGCAGGCTGCAATGGCAGGCCTGCAGACACCGTTTTCACTGGCTCCCATGGCTGGCATAATACATGCTGCAGTCCACGGGAGACCCCTGGGGTACCAATACCCTGGGTACCTAACTACCATTTACCAGCAACTTACAGGGGGACCCCAGTATACCACTTCAGTGGTATCACATGCAGCTCAGCGTTGCTCTAAGAACCTCTACACACCAATTTTGTCTCTACCGGACAGGGATGGTCATTGGCTTGATAATATCGGCAAGATATTCTCCTCCATGGTAGCCACCACAGTTCGAGCAACCAGCTCATTGGCTAAACTGGACAGTGATGACCACCAGATGTGGTCAGGTATGTCCATTTACATAGACTTGCTGCCAGAAAACAACAAGCTGGAAGCATGAAAGATTCTCCGGGAGGTTGAAAGAATATCAGCAGAAATAAATGACTGCGCCACTGATGTTGCCAATACTGTGTTCAGGCAACTTGCTGGAGCAGCGGTTCTCCGCAGACAAGGGTGGTTGGAATCCACTTCCTTCTGCCCGGAGATCCAAAGTAAGTTACTTGACATGCCATTTGACAGTGAATCGTCGTTTGGCAAACATGTGGATGGTGCTGTACAATACATCAAGCCTGACATGGATACAGCAAACTCCTTGGAACTCGCCAGTAAAGAAAGCAGCCCATTCGAAGAGCTAGAGGCAGAAGAGCTTATTCCTTTAGTGGTGATTACCAGCCCTAGTGGAAACAGTATCAGTCAGTCCAGACGGACTACCGTCCTCAGTATGCACAGCAACAGCAGTACAGACAACCAGCGGCTGCATATAAGCACTCAACCAGAATAAAATTGTCTGTCCGTGGCAGAGATGCAAACAGAAAACAACAACCACAATTTGGTACCAACTGCCCACCACTCTCCGACAACCCGAATTGGAGGTCAAATTTCAAACTATTTTCATCAATGATCCAGACAAGTGGGTACTAAATGTCATCTCCAGAGGACACACCCTGGAGTTCCACCAAACACCCCAGCATCACGGCCATCTCCCCCTCACTTAAAACAACTCATTAAAGAGATCTCCATCATGTTACAAAAGGGAGCAATAGAAGTTGTTTAAAAACTTAAGAAGAGGTTGGGATTCTACTCCTGTTTCTTTCTAATCAAAAAACCCTCAGGGGTCCAAATCAATATTTTTGCATGGTGACGAATCAGGATATATTACACCTACTCAACACGAGAGATCATATGATGTCAGTGGACCTCCAAGACTTATATTTCTGTGTGCCGATACACCTAAAACATTGCAAATTACTCCGCTCCTGGTAGCAGGTACCCACTTACAATTCAAGGTCCTTCCATGCAGCCTGAAATCAGGTCCCAGAATTTTGACCAACATGCTAGCCCGAGTAGTAGCTTATCTCAGACAAGGAATGCACCTTCTTCCATACTCGGACGATTGGCTCATAAAAGCTTACACGCATGAACAAGCGGCAAGAGACACATCCATCTGCCTCTCATTGTTCACTACACTCAGCCTTCCTGTCAACTATCAGAAATCTCACTTACGACCCACAACAAAGTTAATGTTCTTGGGAACCGTCCGAGACACAGTGAAAAATTCCCTCCCATGACAGGCATATGGAAGATTCGACAACTAGCTTACAGACTGTCCACAAAAAAGTCAGTTTGTTTCCGGATCTACAAATCATTTCTGGGAATGATTTCTTTCTGTATCCCTCTTGTCCCAAACTGTCGACTACAAATGCATCCATTTCAAGAGGAACTGGGTAAACAATGGCTACAGGCGCAGGGGTCCTTCGAGGACCTCATATAGATAACCTCTACAATGAAAGTAAATATGTGTTGATTGACACAAGTGAGACAAATCTGTCCAAAGAGCTCTCATATCTACAACAAATTCCCTACTATATTCATAACAACAGATGCCTCCCTAGTGGGCTGGGGTGCCCATCTCCAGGACTTACAAATAAATGTCAGGTGGCGATCAGGCGAAGAACAAGTTACTTACCTTCGGTAACTATTTATCTGGTAGAGACATATTCTAGTTGCAGGCTCCTTACCTTAAAATTTCCCATAGGTGTCAGACTGGATCCAGAGACTTTTCTTTGAGCAGTACCCTTGCACGCCTTTAGTGACGTTGGTCGACTGCGCCTCTGTCATTGGCTTCATGGTCAAATATAGGCACTGCCTCAGCGACGTCAGTTTCTTGAACACTGAAGTGGTGCACCAGAGATAAGGCCCTAAAAGGGTAATATCTGTCCCTAGAAATCAGTTCGCAGGCGGGGAGGATAGATGGGTCAGTAAGGAATCTGCAACTAGAATATGTCTTTACCAGATAAATCGTTACCGAAGGTAAGTAACTTATTCATCTGATAGAGACTTCTAGTTGCTGATTCCTTGCCTTAGAATAGATACCCAAGCAATACCATTCTGGGAGGAGGGCTCTGAACCAAAATCATACCAGAAAGTCCTGCAGAACTCAACTACACAAGTAGCCGTCTTTGTGGACCTGACTGCCCAGGGTGCAAGAAAACCCACGTTGCTGGCTGACGGATGTCCAGGACAGGAACTCCACGTGCTAACGCTATGGTAGCATGTTAACCCTCTTGAGATTGGTTCTTTGCCAAAGCATAGCACATTTTGATGCAGAGAAGCACCCATCATGAGATGGTACGCTTCTGCACCGCCTTCCCTTTCTTCACACCCACTTACCCAACAAAGAGTTGATCATCCACCCAGAAATCTTTAGTGCGATTAAGATAGAACGCCAACACTCTTTTTGGATCCAGGCATGGACTCTCTCCTCCTCATGAGAAGGATGTGGGGGTGCGTAAAAAGTAGGCGAAGTCATGGAGTGGCCCAAGTGAAAAGGTGTGGCAACCTTGGGAAGGAAAAAGGCCCTTGTGCGTAGTACTACTTTGTCAGGATGTACAGATAACAATGGAGGCTTAAAAGAAAGAGCCTGAAGCTCACTCACTCTGCAAGCAGACGTGATAACCACCAGAAAGACAATCTTGAGGTAAGGAGCCACAGAGGACAATTGAGTAACGGCTCAAATGGAGCACACACTAGTTAAGTGAGGACAAGATTGAGGTCCCACTCAGGCATAATAGATGGAGTGTAAGGATACAGATGAGTGAGATGTTTGAGGAGGACGCTCCCCCACAATAGGGGATTTAACAAGAGAAGGTTGATCTGGCAATCTAAGAAAAGCTGAGATTGCCGATAAGTAGCCTTTAAGAGTGCCCAAGGCAGAACCCTGACAGGCTAAGGAAAGAATGAAAAAAGGACCTCAGAAAGAGGGGCAAAGAGGATCAACAGACTTGTCTGTGCACCATGCCACAAATTTAAGCCAATGACAGGCATATACCATTTTGGTGGAGGGACGCCTGGCTGCCAAGATAGCATCGCAGGCTTCGAGTGGAAGGTTAAAAGCCGTCAACTGCCGCCGCTTAATCTCCACACAAGAAGGCGGAGACTGGACAGGTTTGGGTGAAGAACCGTCCCCTTTTGCTGCGACAGAAGATCCTCCCGAAGGGGCAGTCTGATCGGAGGATCTGGGGCCATGTTCAATAGCTCTGAAAACCTTACTCTTCTTGCCCAGCCGGAGCGACAAGAATGACTTTGGCCTGGTCGTTCTTGATCTTCTTTAGAACTCTGGGAAGAAGTGTCGGAAAGGCGTACAGGAGGCCTGAGCTCCACTCGAGACGAAAAGCGTCACCGAGCGAGAACTGCCTTGTAAACTCCAACCTGCAAAACTGCTGACATTGCGTGTTCTCTGAGGAAGCGAATAGATCTAACCAAGGCTCTCCCCCCCTGCTAAAAGAGGCCATACTCCACCTCCAGATGGAGACGCAATTCATGATCACCTATGCATCAATGGCTTAGTTCATCTGCTCTGGCGTTCAGAGAGCCCTCCAGAAGTTGAACCACCAGAGAAATGCCCTGATGTGACAGCCATGTCCAGAGGCAAAGACAAAGAGTCCAGGACCCCACACCGCCCTGTTTGTTGCAGTACCACATGGCGGTGGTGTCGGTGAACACCTGCACCACTTTCCCTTTGATAGAGAGAAGGAATGCTTTCAACGCAAGTCTGATCGCTTGGAGCTCCAGCAGACTGATGTGAAATCCAGACTCCGCCGGAGACCAGAGTCCTCTGTTAGCCGCCTCTCTCATGTGGCCGCCCCATCCCAGAAGTGACGCACCTGTCATTATTGTAAATTCTGATTAAGGAAGGGAGAGGGATCTGCCTTTGACCCAATCCTGATTCGAAAGCCACCACTGCAGATCTTTCACAGTCCCCTCTGAGATTTGGACCATATTGGAGAGATTCCCCTGATGCTGCGCCCACTGGACTTCAGGATCCACTGCAGAGCCCGCATATGCCATCTGGCATGTGTCACTAGCAGGAGGAAGGAGGCTGTGAGGCCCAGCAGCCTCAGAGTCATTCTCACCGAAATCCAGGGTAGAGGCTGAAACATCCGAATCATAGCCTGAATATTCCAGGCTCGCTAATCGGGAGGATAGGCCTCAAACTGTGCTGTGTCCAGAACAGCTCTGATGAAAGGGAGCGTCAGAGAAGGGATCAGGTGTGATTTCAGCATGTTTATTCCGAACCTCAGCGTGTGCAGGAGGCTCGCTGTAGTCTGAAGGTAGGACACGACTTTCTGGTGCATACCCGCCTTCAACGGCCAGCCGTTGAGTTAGGGGAAGATTTAAATCCTCGACCTGCGCAGATGAGCTGCAACCACTGCCATCACTTTCATGAACACCTGAGGGGCGCTGGTAAGGCTGAAGGGGAGCACGGTAAACTGAAAGTGCTTGTGACTTACCACGAATAGTAGGTAAGGCCTGTGGCCAGGCAAGATGGGGATATGAAAATAAGCGTCTTGCAAATTCAATGTCACCATCGAGTCTCCTGGGTCCAAGGCAGAAAGGACCTGAGCCAAGGTGAGCATTTTAAACTTCTCCTTCCTGAGGTAGAGATTGAGGGCACTGAGGTCAAGGATAGGACATAAACCCTTTGTCCTTTTTGGGCACCAGAAAGTAGCAGGAATAACAATCACAGCCTACTTCTGGCGCAGGAAACCTCTCTATGCCCCCCTTGGCCAAGAGGGGAGCCGCAACTTTCTCACGGAGTGCCAAGTGATCCTCCATTATGTGGCCAAAAGATGGAGGCATGGCTGGAGGGGAAGTCTCGAAGGGGAGGGAGTAACCCCTTTGATCTGCAAAACCCACCTGTCCATCGTGATGGATTCCCAGTGGGGCAGGTGATGGAATATCCTTCCGTCAACTGGGCGGAAGTGGGGGGGGGGCAGACAGGTTTGGAGGCTGCAGCGGGGGTGGGGGTAGACTGGGCAGACCGCTAGTTCCCTGTTCCACGAGCCTGTGGGAATCCGCGTCCCTAGCCACACAGAGGCTGAATGGCATGCATGGCACGGTGGCTGGGTAAGGGACGTGGCAGGAAGCCCCTCCCATTGTCACAAAAGGGGCGAAAAGCAGACTGCTGTGGACAAGGGGCAGTGGAAAGGCCAAGGGACCGAGAGTCCTTAAATCTCTCCAGCGCCAAGTCCGCCTTATCTCCAAAGAGCTGAGAGGCATTAAAGGGCATGTCCATGAGGGTCTGCTGGACATCCCCCCAAAAAAACAGAAGTTCTCAACCAGGCGTGGTGTCGTAATGCCACTGTCGATGCAACCGATCTACCTAGCGAGTTGGCAACAGCCTGGGAGATGATCACAAGGGCCTCCTCCGGAATCTGCGGCAAAACTAGCATATCCGTGTCCCACAAGGAGTGGGTATAATGGCCCAAAAGGCATGTGGTGGTCACCAACCGCAATGCCAGACTGGAGGAAGAAAACATCTTCCCAAGATGCTCCTGTCTTTTTGATTCCTTATTGGGGGAGCGGAAGGGAATGCACCAGAGGACGAAGATGCCTGAATGACCCAGCTATTAGGCGTGGAGTGTTCGGTCAGGAATCTTGGATTGTATGGAGCGGGCTGATGGCGGGGAACGATTGACCTATCCAAAGGAGCCCCTGTGCAGGGTTTGGACCAGGTACCTAGAAGGACATCGGTGAGGGTTTCATTAAATGGAAAGAGAAGCTCTGAAGCAGACACCCCAGGCTGAAGCTCCTCCGTCAGGAGATTAGTCCTGACCGCAACAGTAGGCAGTTCAATGCCAAGGACCTCAGCTGCTCTACTGACCACCATGGAGTAAGAAGCTCCCTCCGCCGTAGACACAGTAGGAGACAGCATGCCAGTGTCTGGCGAGGTATCAAGACCACTGGCCTCGCCCAATTCCTGAGCCCAGTCCATGTTCCGGTCTTCTTGCTGGTATTCATAAGGGTCCAGCGACCCCTTCAACCCTTCTTCGCATTCATACCAATAGAAAAAAGGGCCTGAATCCAACCTGGGGAAGCTAGACCCCACCGAAGTCGGAAGCGGAGTCGGCTGATGCCATTCCGGCTCCTGGTGGTCAAGGAAAAGGATCGGGTCAACGTCAGTTGTGGACCCAACCAAAGTCGGGAGAGTCGACTTCTTCACCGGCACCGGGGAAGGTCTCAGTGGTAGATCTGGATGTGGACCCAGAGGGACTCTAGTGGCCTAAGCTACCGGCCCGTAACCCAAAGGGCCCCTCCCTCTGAATCCCCAGGCCTGAAGGTGCCACAGGTGGGTTGGACTGCCCAAAAATGAAATGCATGGCCTCATAAAATTCTTTTAGTTGGACAGGGGTCGCTGCGGCTCACGGAAAGTTGGGTAGGCTCGGAGCAGACTCAGAAGTAGGCTCCGTGGACAAAGGCCTAGAGCGTTGATGCTCTTCCCGCGTCGCAACATCCGAGCGATGGAGTGGGTGTAAGGAAGCTGCAACTAGATAGAGTCTCTACCAGATAATTAGATTGATGCTCATTTTGAGAAGCTCTGGATACCAGACTCTTCGTGCCCAATCCAGAGCCACTAGGATTACTTGGGGGCCCGGTCGTTCTTGATTTTCTTGAGAACTCTGGGCAGAAGTGGTATGGGAGGAAAGGCGTAAAAGAGGCCTGAGCTCCACTCGTCACGAAAAGCGTTGCCTAGCGATAGCTGCCTTGGAAACTCCAACGTGCAATTTTGCTGACATTGTGTTCTCTCTTTGGAGGCGAACAGATCGAACCAAGGCTCTCCCCACTGCTGAAAGAGTCCTTGTGCCACCTCCGAATGGAGACACCATTCGTGATCCGCTAAGCATCGCCGGCTGAGTTTGTCCGCTCTGGCGTTCATGGAACCTGCCAGGTGTTGAACTACCAGGGTTATGCCCTGGTGTTCCAGCCATATCCAGAGACGTAGAGCCTCTTGACAAAGGGTCCACAAGCCCACACCGCCCTGCTTGTTGCAGTACCACAGTGTTGTTCATGGACACCTGCACTACCTTCCCTTTCACAACAGGAAGAAAGGTCTTTAATGCTAGCCGGATCGCCCGAAGCTCCAACAAGTTAATATGGAGTCTGGATTCCGCTGGAGACCAGAGGCCCCTGATCTCCACCTCTCCCAGATGGCCGCCCCATCCCAGAATTGACGCATCTTGTCACTACTGTAAAATCTGGTTGGGGAAGAGAGAGGAGTCTGCCCTTGACCCAATTGCAGTTCACTAACCACCACTGCAGATCCTCTGCAGGTCCCTCCGAGATCTGAATCATGTCGGTAAGATTTCCCTGATGCTGTGCCCACTGGAACTTCAGGTCCCACTGCAGAGCCTTCATATGCCATCTGGCATGCTTGACCAATAGGATGCAGGAAGCCATGAGTCCCAACAGCCTCGGAGTCTGTCTCATTGAAATCCAGGATAGAGGCCGAAACATCAGTATCATAACCTGAATATCCTGGACTCACTGCTCGGGAAGATAGGCCCGATACTGCACTGTGTCCAGAACAGCTCCAATGACAGGGAGCTTCTGAGAGGGAGTCTGGTGTGACTTTGGCACGTTTATAGTGAACCCCAGCGAGTGCAAGAGGTTTGCTTTTGTCTGGAGGTCGGTGACGAGAGCCTGGGGCGTCTGAGCCCTCACCAGCCAGTCGTCCAGGTAGGGGAAGACTGAAATCTCTAACCTGCAAAGATGAGCTGCCACCACCACCATCACTTTTGTGAACACCCGAGGGGGACTGGTGAGACTGAAATGGAGCACAGTAAACTGAAAGTGCTCATGGCCCACCTTGAACCACAAGTAATGCCTGTGGGCGGGCAGGATGGGGATGTGAAAATACGCATCCTGCAAGTCCAATGCTACCATCCAGTCTCCTTGGTCTACGGCAGACAAGACCTGAGCAAGAGTAAGCCAATTTCTCCTTTTTGAGGAAGAGATTGAAGTCCCTTAAATCCAGGATAGGGCGAAGGCCCTTGTTCTTTTTGGGAATCAGAAAGTAGCAAGAATAACAACCACTGCCTACTTCTGACAAAGGGACCCTTTCTATGGCTCCCTTGGCCAAGAGAGCCTTAACTTCCTCGCGGAGCAAGACCAAATGATCCCCCTTCAGCCGTTCTTTTAACGGAGGGATAGAGGAAGGGAAATACTGAAGTTGAGGGAATAGTCCTTCTGTATGATCTGCAAGACCCATTTGTCTGATGTGATGGATTGCCAGTGAGGGAGATGAAACTGAATCTTCCCTCCAACTGGACGAACATGGTCTTGGAGAACCATACTAGGAGGGCTTGGGTGCTGCGGAAGAGGGGGGCTGTTTAGTGGCTGACCTCTGGCTAGTCCCTCTGGGTCTGACGGTACTATGTTTTTGCTCGGGATGCTGTGAAGCAGGAGGACGGTGGCTAACTTGTGGCTGGCGTGGTTCAGTGCCCCTTCCGAAGCCTCGAAATGGATGACAGACTGCTGACGAGCCGGTGCTGAAAGGCCCAAAGATCTGGCCGTAGCTCGAGGATCCTTGAACTTCTCAAGCACAGAGTCTGCCTTCTCACCAAAAAGGTGAGAGCCGTCAAAGGGCATATCCATATAACTCGACTGGACATCCCCTGAAAAGCCAGTAGAACGTAGCCAGGCATGTTGACGGAGGGCCACTGTCGAAGAAACCGCCCTACACAGCGAGTCAGATGTATCCAAGACACCTGATAGTAAACTTGACTGCAACTCTTACATCCTTGACAGCCTGGGTGACAGTGTCCCGTACACCCTCCGGGACCTGGGGCAGCACCTGTGCCACCGTACCCCATAAAGTATGGGAAAAACGGCCCAATAGGCAAGAGGTGTTTACTGACTTCAATACCAGGCTGGAGGAAGAAAACAACTTCTTTCCAAGTTGGTCCAGCCTCTTGGACTCTCTTTCCAGAGGGGCAGAAGGGAAGGCACCAGGGAAGTGGAGGCTTGGACCACTAAGCTCTCTGGGGGGAGGTGTTGGGTGGCGAAACTAGGGTCAGTTGGAGCAGGTCTATGGCGGTGGACGATTGTCCTATTCACAGGAGCCCCTATGCGGGGTTTGGACTATGTTCCCAGAAGGACATCCTTGAGGGCCTCATTGAAGAGTAACATCGGCTCTGATGTAGCAACCCCTGGCTGAAGCAAACCAGTCAGGAGATTAGTCCCGACTGGCACCATAGGCAGGTCTAGGTCCAAGTTCTCAGCTCCCCTACGCACCACCATGGCACAAGATGCACCCCCCTCCGTAGCCACAGCGGGAGGAGAGAGCATGCCAGCATCTGGAGAAGTATATAGTCCACTGGCTTCCCCTAGATCCTCAAACCAGTCCTGTTCGTGCTCCAATCCATATTCTAAAGTGTCCTCAGACCCCTTCCACTCCTCTCCTGTTCTGAATAAGCCTCAGCACCCGGCCGCTACTATGGGTGCACACTTGGTATTGATTCGAACCTTGCCTGGTGTTGACCTAAAACCCCCACAACTAAATTTTTGAGTAGTTTACTTACTTGCATAACTGCATTGTTGCTTCCTCACATAAGTTAACATTGCTGAACTGAAAAACTGATGTGTTGATTTTTGAAACTACAAAGGAGATCAGCTGGTAGGGCTGAGGCCAAGTCAGTGTTTGTCTTCCTTCTTCTCTGTTGGGGTTTCAGCTTAGCAGTCCTTCTTCTTTCTTGTCAAGTTGCCAGGAATCTGGTGAGTTGGGTTCAGGGAGGCCCTTAAATCCTGGACTTAGAGGTGTTACAGGAGTCAGAGGGGAGAAGCCAATGGCTACTGTCCCTGTGGGTGGCTACACCCTTTTTGTGTCCTCTCCCTTTGGGGAGGGGACACAAACCTAACCCTATTGGTTCCTGGCCTCCAAACCAAGATGGAGGATTCTGCAGGGAGGGGGGTCACTTCAGCTCTGGACCCCTTAGGGGTGGTCCCAGCTGAAGTGGTGACTCCTTGTTTTTCTTAAGTTTCCCGCCAAACTTTCAGTCAAAAGTTGGGCTGTGTCCAGGGGGGGGACGGGCATCTCCACTAGCTGGAGTGCCATGGGGCACTGTAACATGAGGCCTGAGCCTTTGAGGTTCACCACCAGGTGTTGCAGTTCCTGCAGGGGGGAGGTGTGAAGCACCTCCATCCAGAGCAGGCTTAGTTTCTGGCCTCAGAGAGCACAAAGGCCCTCACCCATGGGGTCAGAAACTTGTCTGCTATTGGAAAACTGGCACAGACCAGTCAGTCCTGCACTAGAGGACTAGGTAAAAGTCTAAGATGCCCTCTGTATGCATTTTAGAATACATCAAACACTGGCATCAGTGTGGGTTTAGAGTGCTGAGAAGTTTGATACCAAACTTCCCAGTATTCAGTGAAGCCATCATGGATATGGGAGTTCGAAATGACAAACTCCCAGACCATATACCCTAAATTGCCACACTGCACTTACAATATCTAAGGATGGACTTAGGCACAGTAGGGGCATTTGCTCATGCAGCTATGCCCTCACCTGTGGTATAGTGCACCCTGCATTAGTGCTGTAAGGTCTGCTAGAGGGGTAACTTACCCATGCCAGAGACAGTGTCTTGTGGGCATGGCACCCTAAAAGGGATGCTATGTCGACTTTGCCTTTTTCTAGCCACCTACACACACACAATCTGCAATGGCAGTGTGCATGTTTTGGTGAGGGGTCTCTTAGGGTGGCACAACACATGCTGCAGCCCTTAGGTACCCTCCTTGGCCACAGGGCCCTTGATACCACTAACACCTATTACAAGAGACTTATCTGTGTGCCAGAGGTGTGCCAAATGTGGAAATACAGTTTTAGGAAGAGAACACTGGGGCTGGGTCCTGGCTAGCAGGGTCCCAGCACACTCTCAGTCAAGTCAGCAACAATAAAAGGCAAAAAGTGGAGGGTTAACTGCAACAAGTGCCAGTTTCCTACAGTCAGCTTCCTACACATATTTTATCATAACTTTATTTTTGGAAAATGTCGTTATTTATTAAGCAGCGGGGCACTTTAGGAACTTCAATATGCAGTCTTCCACACTTCATTGGATTGAATGCTATTGCACTTTATTGCAATAGACCATATGTTTTTTTTTTTTTTTTTTTTTAGGAGGATGTTGATGTCCACTATCTGCACTTTATTGGAGGGCTCTCTCCTTTCTGATTTATTTATGAACATTTTGAAATATTTTTCAAATGTGGTTGTTTGGGCTTGCAAAGTGTTCTCTTAATACTGTGCTGGTTTCAATGCATGCCACACTTTATGGCAACTGATTCTAGGCTGACTTCATAAGAAGGAGGTGGTAGCTGGTTTATGATTATTTGGTACGCATATGGCAAGGAACGTACTGCACTAAGGTGCAGGGGTATGGTTGTGGGATCAGTGTTATTGTTCTTTTCTTCAACACCACCGCAATGTATACTCTATGTATTCAATACTGCTCAGGAAAGTAGATTTTGGTATTTGATATATTTCTTTATGCTGTGGCCTGCCTCACTGCAAGATTTCAAAATTGGGGAGTAATAATAAAAAATTTGTAATGATGGGAAATTGTTTATTTGGATGGATGATATTTTATTGCTGTTCAACCTCAATTAAAAAAAAAAAAAAAAGTTAGGAAGAGAGGTAACTGCCTAACAGTTCTAAAAGAACAAAATTATTTACCTTGGGTAACACCTAGACTTATTCTAGCTCCAGATTTCTTACCTTAGAATTTCCCTCAGGCATCAGTCTGGATCTGGAGATTTTTTCCGAGATGTACCGCTGCACGCCGTCAGTTGGCCCTGCGTCCGTCGTCTGCATCGTGTGCACCAGATATGTTGTTGCTGGACCTAAACAAGTGCCAACCTGCAACGCTGTCGGATTCTTTTCACGACTTTACCTGCCAAAAGGGAGGGGCCTTCAAGAACACTGAACAATGGTGTGTCAAAACTAGTGCCCTGAAAGGAATTTCTTGTCCCTAGAAATCAGCTCACAGAGCGGGGAGGATGGGTGGGCCAGTAAGGAATCTGCAACCAGATTATATCTCTACCCGATAAGGCGTTACCGAAGGCAAGTAACTTGTTCATCTGATAGATACTTCCAGTTGCAGATTCTTTACCTTAAAATAGATACCCAAGCAATACCACCCCCAGAGGAGGGTCTGCAAACTAGGATCATACTAGAAAGTCCTTGCAGGACTGAATGGGCAAAGTACCTGTCCCTTCAGATCTGACTATCCAGGCAGTAGTGTTTATTGAAAGTGTGGAAGGATGCCCACGTTGCTGCCTGACATGTCCAGGACAGAAACTCTGCATGCTAACGCAGTGGTTGCAGCTGTCGCTCTGGTAGAGTGAACGTGCAAACCCTCCGGGGTTGCGTTTTAGCCAACATGTAGCACAATTTAATGCAGTGAACAACCCATCTAGCGATGGCTCTCTTCTGCACTGCCCAACCTTTCTTTGCACCCATATTCTCAACAAAGAGTTGATCATCCACCTGGAACTCTTTGGTACGATCAACGCTCTTTTTGGGTCCAAATGATGGAGTCTCTCCTCTTCCTTAAAGGGATGTGCGGGTGCGTAAGAAGTGGGCAAAGTGGTGGACTGGCCTACATAAAAGGGCGTGACCATTTTTGGCAAAAAGGTAGCCCTGGTGCAAAGCACCACCTTGTCAGGTAGAGTGGCTTAGATGGCAATGCCTGCAACTCAATCACCCTGCGGGCAGATGTAATGGCCACAAGGAAGGCTGTTTCTTAATGCTTGAAAGGACAATTGTGAAGAGGCTCAAAAGGAGCACACAGGAGAAAAGTCAGAACAAAATTCAAATCCCACTAGGGCACGATGAATGGTGATGGAATGGACGAAACATGAAGGAAAGACCCTGAAGGAACCTACTAACAACAGGAGACTTACACATAGAGGGATGGTCAGGTAACCTCAGAAAAGCAGAGATAGCACACAAATAACCTTTGAGGGTGCCCAAAACAGACCCCTGCTGGGCCAAAGAAAGTATAAACAAGAGGACCTCGGAAAGAGGGGCAGAGCGGGGCTCAACAGACTTATATGTGCACAATGCCACAAATTTACGCCAACGACAGGCGTATAAAGTTTTCGTGAAGAGATGCCTAGCTGCCAAGATAACATTACATACTTTGAGCGGAAGGTCAAAAACAATGAACTGTCGGCACTCAATCCCCACGCAAGAAGGTGGAGACTGGGCAGGTTCGGGTGAAGAACCCTCCCTTGCTGCTGTGACAGAAGATCCCTTCGAAGGGGCAGTCTGAACGGATCATCAATGGCCATGCTCAATAGCTCAGGATACCAGACTCTTCATGGCCAGTCCGGAGCGACAAGGATTACTTGGGCTCGGTCATTCTTGATCTGCTTGAGAGCTATGGGCAGAAGTGGTATGGGCAGAAAGGCGTACAGGTCCGAGCTCCACTCGAAATGTAAAGTGTAACCGAGCGAGTGCCGGTTTGGAAAGAGGAAAGTCCAACATGCAAACCAGCTGACTACACGTTCTCTGCGGATGCAAAAAGATCTAACCAAGGCTCTCCCCACTCCTGAAAGACCATGTGCCACCTCCGGATGGAGATGCAATTTGTGATCGACCAGGCATTGTTGGCTGAGTTTGTCTACTCTGGTGTTGAAAGAGCCGGCCATGTGTTGAACCACTAGGGAAATGCCCTGATGTTTCAGCCACGTCCAGAGGCATAGAGCCTCCTGACAAAGGGTCCACGATCCCACCCGGCCCTGCTTATTGCAGTACCACATAGTGGTGTTTTTGTCCGTGAATACCTGCACTACTTTCCGTTTGAGATGGTGAAGGAAGGCCTTCAATGCCAGTCTGGTGCTTTGAGCTCCAAAAGATTGATGTGGAGCCCGGACTCTGCCGGAGAACAGATGTCTCTGATCTCTACCTCTCCCGTGGTGCCGCCCTGTAGGAAAGTGCTACTGTTGGCATGGTTACCCCCACCTTTTGCCTAGTGTTGATGCCAACTTTGATTGAAAGTGTGCTGGGACGCTGCTAACCAGGCCCCAGCACTAGTGTTCTTTCCCTAAAACTGTACCTTTGTTTCTACAATTGGCACAGCCCTGGCACACAGTTAAGTCCCTTGTAAAAGGTACCCATGGTACCAAGGGCCCTGTGGCCAGGGAAAGTCTCTAAGGGCTGCAGCATGTATAATGCCACCCTAGGGGACCCCTCACTCAGCACATGCACACACACTGCCTTGCAGCTTGTGTGTGCTGGTGGGGAGAAAAAGACAAAGTCGACATAGCACCTCTCTCAGGGTGCCATGCCCACAAACCACTGCCTGTGGCATGGGTTAAGTCACCCCTGTAGCAAGACTTACAGCCCTAAGGCAGGGTGCACTATACCACAGGTGAGGGCATAGCTACAAGAGCAATATGCCCCTACAGTGTCTAAGTCCATTCTTAGACATTGTAAGTGCAGTGTAGCCATATTAAGTATATGGTCTGTGAGTTTGTCATTATGAACTCCACAGCACCATAATGGCTTCACTGAATACTGGGAAGTTTGGTATCAAACTTCTCAGCACAATAAACCCACACTGATGCCAGTGTTGGATTTATTGAACAATGCACACAGCGGGCATCTTAGAGATGCCCCCTGTATATTAGCTCAACTGTATTGTGGGACTGACCGGTCTGTGCCAGCTTGCCACTTTCAGACAAGTTTCTGACCACCTGAGTGAGTGCCTTTGTGCAGTCTGTGCTCCGGAGCAAAGCCTGTTCTGGGTAAAGGTGCTTCACACCTCCCCCTGCAGGAACTGTAATACCTGGCAGTGAGCCTCAAAGGCTCCTGGGTTCCCCCCAGAAACTGTTTGAAAATTGCACTGTGTCCATTTGCCAATAATTCAAAAACTGTATTTCTTACCTATTTCAAACCAAGTACTGTTGATACCTGTGTGAAATACAAAACTTTTAAGATACTTACCTGCAACTTGGATCTTGTGGTTCTAAAAATAAACTAAGAAAATATATTTTTGTAATATAAAAACCATTGGTCTGGAGTTTTCATTGTGTGTGTGCTTCTTCTATTGTCTCTGTGTGTACAACAAATACTTTGCACTACCGCTGATAAGCCTAACTGCTTGACCACACTGCCACCAAGAGAGCATTAATATTATCTACTTTAGCCTCTTTTAAGCCTCGGGAGAACCCCTGGACTCTGTGCACACTATATCTCACTTTGATATAGAATATAAAAAGACGGCAAGGCCTATCCCAGGAGTAACACGTCACTACTGTCAGAGCTGGTTGGGGAAGGGAGAGGTATCTGCCTCAGACCCAATCATGGTTCAAGAGCCACCACTGCAGATCTTGCGCAGTTCCCTCCGAGATCCGGACTATGTTGGAGAGATTCTACTGATGCTGCACCCACTGGAACTTCAGGTCCCACTGCAGAGCCTGCATATGCCATTTGCGTTGTGTCACCAGCAGGAGGCAGGAGGCCATGAGGCCCAACAGCCTCAGAGTCCTTCTCACCAAAACATAGTATACAGGCTGAAATATCAGTATAATAGCCTGAATATCCTGGACTCGCAGCTCAGGAGGACTAGCCCGAAATTGCACTGTGTCCAGAACAGCTCTGATGAAAGGAAGTGCCTGAGAGGGAGTCAGGTGTGACTTCAACACTTTTATAGTGAACCCCAGTGAATGCAGGTGGTCCGCCGTAGTCTAGAGGTGGAAGACGACAGCATGGGGCAAGCCTGCCTTCAACAGCCAGTTGTCGAGGTAGGGGAAGACTGGAACCCCTGACCTGTGCAGATAAGCTGAGACCACCGTCATCACCTTGGTGAACACCTGAGGGGCGCTGGAAAAGCCAAAGAGGAGCACGGTGAACTGAAAATGTTTGTGGCTTACAGTGAACGGCAAGTAACGCCTGTTGGAGGGCAGGACAGGAATATGGAGATAGACTCCTGGGTCCAAGGCAGATAGAACCTGAGCCAGAGTGATCCCACTTCCTTGGCCACGCAAAGGTTGGGCAGCATGCACAGCACAGTGGCTGGAGGGGAACGGATGTGGTTGGGTGCCCCTTCCATAGCCACAAAGGGGGAGAAAAGCAGATCGAGGGGAACGAGAGGCAGCTGCACTCTGCTTCCACTCCAAAGAGATGAGTGCCATCAAAGGGCATGACCATAAGGGTGGATTGGACATCTCGAGTGTAGGAAAGCACCCTTTTTGGCATGGTTAGCCACCATCTTTTGCCTAGTAACTGATGTGGTTTTGTCTGAATGTGCACTGGGTTCCTACTAACCAGGTCCTCAGTACCAGATCTCTTTCCCCAAAACTTGACTGTTGTTTCCCCAATTGGCAAAACCGTTAGCACCCTCCTTAAGTCCCTAGTAAATTGTACCCCTGGTCCCTAGGGCCTGGGGTACTAAAGATAGTCCCTAAGGGTTGCAGCACAAATTGTGCCACCTTAAGGGACTCCTCACCAAGCACATGACAGGCTGCCATTACAGGCTGCGTGTCTTGTTGCAGATAAAAGTGAAAATAAAACAAGGCACACAGCCTTCATGTGCGAGCAAACATGCCCCTGCTAGCTCTCTGTCGATTCTCGGACATAGCAAGTGTCCAGGGAAGCCATTTAAAATACATGTGCTGGACACTGGTCACTATGAGTTCCCCAACTACATGATGGCTTCACTGAAGGTAAGGATGTCTGGTATCAAACATCTCATATTGGTGAACCCACACGGATGCAAAGGTTGGATTTACCAATACATGCACCCAGAGGGCACCTTACAGGTGCCCCCTGAAAACCTACCAACTACTATTGTGTTAAGTGACTGGTCCTGACCAGTTCAGCCACCTTAGCCACGTTTCTGATCCCCCAAGGTGACAGCCCATGCACTCAGGGCCCAAAGACAAAAACATGCACTGAGCAGGAGTGTTGACACCTTCTCCAGCCAGGATGGGCATTCCAGGTCGGGAAGCTTCAAAGGGCTGGCCCGGCTTTGAAATGCGCCCCAGGTCTCTCCATATGGTGGAGATGACAAACCCTCCTGTCCTGACCCCACCTTTGGTGGTAGAACAGGCTGGAAAATTAGGGAGATTAGGAGGTGTACCCACTTCATGCCAGACTCACCCCTAAGGTGGGGGAGCTGAAGTGGACACCACTTTTTTAAATTCCTCCATCTTGGTTTGGAAGGAATTAGGCCACTAGGCTCAAGGTTATGCCCACATCCCAAAAGAAGTGGTCAAAGAAAGTGTGTAGTCACCCTAACAGTGGGCAGCCCATTAGTTGTCACCTGACACTTCCTGTGATGCCCCTAAATAGAGTTTTCAGGTGGCACCCCTGAACCGTAGAACTCAGAACCTGACGACCTAAGAAGAAAAGGACAAAGATGTACCCGCAGAACAGGTGAAAAAAAAGCAGCTGACCTGGTACCAACCATGCTGGCCTTTCTGCACTCCTCGATGGACTTCACCAAAAGACGCCTTGTCCTGCAGCGGAATCTCTGAAACCTGGGAGGACTGCCTGCCTTCGAAAAATACACAAATCTCCTGTGAGCAGCAGACCTGCTCTCCAAACAACTCTAAGGAAAGGACTCTGCAGCCCTCCGGAACAGCAAAGACTCGACACCTGAAGTCATCACTGCACCTGCCGTCACCGACCCACGTGGGAGTGGATCTCTGGTGCCAGCAAGGTCCCCCAGATGTCTAGAATCCAAGTCCCTGACGACAACTCCTGCCTGAGACCAAAGTATCCCCCAAAAGCGAGTGCTCCTGGACAAGGCAACCCAACGCCAAAGGACACCCTAGCATTTGTTGCCCTTGGAGAAGAGGACCAAAGGTGCACCTACGTCCTTGAGCACCCACGTTTGCAACTTACCTGTTGTTTGTCCAAGACTGGTCCCCCCCAGCCGGAGCCTGCAGCCGAAATAAACGGAGGGCAATCCCAACTGAAATACATCGGGCACCAGACGCATACTGCACTTCTGCACCCGGCCGCACAAGTGCTGCCCGGCGTGATCTGTTGGTGTGGTCCTGACCCTTGCCCAGTACTTACCTTAAGTCTACAAGATTGGTCCCTTGAGTTGTCAATAAGTGATTGTTTGCTGAATGTTTCTTGCTTCCATAGGTTAACAGTGAAAAAATTGCACTGTGTCGATTTTTGTAAATAAAAAGTATTTATAATTGAAAATGTACTTACCTTATAATGAAGTTCTTGTTGTTTAAGGTGTATATGAAAATAAGTGTTACTTTTTTTAATTGGTCTTGGATTTATTCTTTGAGTGTGTGTCTCATTTATTGCCTCTGTGAGTACAACATATGCTTAGCACTACCCTCTGATAAGCCTAACTGAGAGCCGAGAGCCAAGTCGCACAGAGCTTTAGGGACCACTCCCTCAAAGCTTGTGGATTAATGGCCCGGCACTAGGAACATGATTTTGGGTTGTGGTCGCACTCCAGGCATCACAAGCACACAGGGTACAGTACGTCACAGACATCACCTGGTGCCAGGACCCGCAGGGCTTGAATCCGCTCTTGTGACATCTCAACGCATCAGGAGTGTAGACACTAATATCTTCGACAAAAAGTAAAAAAAAGACCAGTCAAAAAAGTGACTGAGGGGTAGCTCTTCTTTGGATCTGTGTTGGCTGGAGCAGAAAGAAAAGAACTGACAGTGTTCCAGGGTGGTGCCTATGTAAGTCCTGCAAGGAATTGGAAGTCTCTATAACAATAACATGTGCATTCATATGAAGAATAAAGTTGCTATCAACAAAGCAGAACTAAAGAATGACAGCATCATTAAAAACAATCAGTAAGACAATTATTAAATTACCTTGGGGTATAAGGGATCGATTTGGGCTTCATTTCATTAAAAGCAAATGTGAGCTTCTGAGCAGCTCTCTGTTGCTGTATTTCCTGTAAAAACGGAAATTAAGTTAATTGTAACAATATCAAATAAGAGTATACATATGTGTATTTTAAGGTCATGTGTATTGTGCATATTTTGGATGAAAGAAGTACAACCTCATCCATATCTCCAAATGGAGAAAATGTCCCCCTCTCACTTTGACCATGCATATGCACCCATTCATCCACCAACCCCACCACAATGTGGATGCACACGTTTTTCCCTCAATAAGTAAACTCTTCATTGAATAGCTTCACCGAGCACTTGCTCACAATATTTTGTTTATCAATATTGGAAGGGTGATGGACTGACCCAGGGCTGCTTTACTTTGGGTAGGAAAGCAGCCTTGGTTTGCAACACCATATTTGTCACATTAAAAAGGAGGTGAAAGGGGGAAAGGGAATTAAGCGCCTGTAACTCACTCATCTGGCATAGCGGAAGTGATAGCAACCAAAACTAGTTTTGAGATTTAACAACTTCACGGTACAAATATTGAGGGGCTCAAATGGAATCCTCATAAGCAACATAAAAACTAAATTAAGGTCTCACTGGGGTACAACAAATGAGGTTACATATAGTCAATCCCTTCAGAAGAAGCATAACAATGAGAAATCTGGCAGACGGAGGACTGCTGACAGTATGGCCAAATAGCCCTTGACAGTGCCTATCACACGTCCGCTCTGGGAAAGGGGGAAGTGCATACTGTACAATCAGTGACAGCTTGCCTTGCAAGGGATCCTTGTCATTGTCAACACACTATGCACCAGATACATACCTGTCCTCTCCTGGTTGCTGGGGGGCTCCCTGGTACTTACCTTTTGAGGTTCTTAGATCCTCCAACTCCCCTCTAATGATTCCACTTCCTTAGATGGGACTGACTTTCACATGGCACTTACTTAGTATATGGTTTGGTCTCCCCACTAGGGCCATCACTATTTCCTATTGGTTTCTATTTGCTATTGCTTTCAATTATAATTACTGACTTCTAATGTGTATATAATAGTGTGTTTACTCACCGCCTCATGAAGTATTGCCTATACAGTATTTTAGTATTTTTGTTACTATAATAAAGTACCTTTATTTTTGTAACACTGTGTGGTTCTTTCATGCGAGTAAGTGCTGTGCGACTAAAGTGGTATTACATAATCTTTGCATGTCTCCTAGATAAGTCTTGGCTACTCATCCACAGCTACCTCTAGAGAGCCCTGCCTTCCTAGATACTGTCTACACCTAACTAATAGGGAATACCTGGACCTGGTATAAGGTGATAACACCATAGATGCTCACCACACACCAGGCCAGCTTCCTACAGGCTCCCCATTCTAAGGTAGAAGCATTGGGCCCTACAGTAGTCACAGTCGGAGGCGGTTTGACGGCCATCCAGCAGCACAGATTCTCCTCGATCTCCAATCAAACCACTTCCATCACAGTGCTGTGGGAGACAAGGATGGAGCCTGATAAGCCTCCACCGTACTGTAGTCATTACCTGCGGATGCGTCACTGCAGGGCCCTCATTTGCGAATGTGTATGGATGACTAGGAGAATGCAAGAAGGACTGGCGCACCTTCCTGAAAAGACGGGACCATTTCCTGGATATCAGTAATCCTTGGAGGTGGACAGAAGGCGCGTATTGATTGTATGAATGGAAGACATTGAGAATGCCATAAGTGAAATTTGGGCTTGCTGACTGAAAAACCCAGGTTGAACAAAAGGGATGCTGTTGACTGCGGTTGACACAAACCACCTCTGTCGATCTGGCTTTGATTAGTCAGCTGTCCAAGTATGGGAAGGTGGGAAGGCCGGACTTTCTTGAGAAGTGCTGCAACTACTGCCACCACCTACGTGAAGACTCGAGGTGCACATGTGTAGCCAAAGGGTAGTACCATAAGTTGGTAGTACGTAGAACCCACCACAAATGGCAAATACTTCTGATGGAATCACAATATAGGAAGTGTGCATCCTGCAGGTCACGCGACACCATTCAGTCTCCAAGCAACACATGAGCCAGGGTCAGCATTTAGTACTTTTCCTCTTTGAGGAAGAAGTTCAATTCCCTGAGGTCAAGGATCAGGCACAGACAGCCATCCTTCTTTGGTACTAGGATGATAACAAGCGTAACATACCAAACTCTTTTCCTGTTCTAGATCTAACTTCACTGCTGCTTCTCTTGGGAGTGCCATCACCTCTTGCTGGTAGCATGGCCACAGGGTGACAGGAGGGTGGATATGGGGTGGAGTCTGAAGGATATGAAGGGTGTAATGCCTTTCTATAATTTGGAAGACCCACTGGACACCCACCCTGCCACAGGCTCAGAGTGGTATTGTGGGCCCTTTCCTCTGTCTCTGCCACAGTATTGTCTAACCAGCGGGACTGGTTGCTGTTGAGTCAGAGTCTAGCATTGCTGTTACTGGCAAAATGAGAATTCGCTTGATAAGCCACACAAATGCCAGGATCAGCAGTAAGCTCTCAAAGGGGGTGGTAGCTGTAGTCCTAGGAGGGGGCACTAGCTTTAGTGGTTTTGAACCGCTACGACACATCAGCTTTCCTGCCTTATGCTGTCCCATCAAAAGGCAGCTCCATCAGATTGGCTTGAACGTCAGGAGAAAAGTTACAAGTTCAGGCAGGTCTCCAGATGGAGATTGCCTGATCCACAGAATCTGCTGTGTCCAGACAGATTTGATAATGTGACAGAAGGCATTCTAGAAACCTTGGATAATCTCTTGTAAATTACTTCTCATGTCCTATGGTTCAAAAGGCACTACCGTTTGTCCTATATACCATAAAATATGTGTGTTAGAAGGCAGCTGGCAGACTAACTTCAGGGCAATGCTCCCCCCTGAGAATGTTTCACCCCCCCCCCCCAGGTCTCCAGGCGCTTTGGTTTTCTCTAAGAAGGTATGGTGCAGAACGTTTCTCCTGATTGACCAGATGAGGAAGAGGCTTGTATTACGGGACTCTCGGACAAAGGATGAATTAAGGGAAGAGGCAGGTCAACCAGAGTGGGGCAACACAACACTTGCCTATTTACCGCCAGGGTAGAAAATGGATTCTCCCATGTCGTCATGCCTGAATCCAGAGTAGCATCACTAGAGGGGAGCCGAGGTTTTGCAGTTGGAACCGCTGGCAAGAAGACCTCTGTGAGGGCATAAGTTTTAAAGTCCACTGTTGACAGTTGCAGATCCAATGTCTCAACAGCCTTTTGCATTTCCTTATGGAAGGAAATCACTTCAAGCAGTGGTGGACCAGTGGCGAAATCCATAGCTAACACCTGGGAAGTGTCTAAAGCACTCACAAAACACAGACCTTGGAGGTCCTGCCCCTTAATCTTCATCACCAGCCTCAATGATTTGTTTTGCGGCATGACTTTCAGGACTGCCGGTGCCGTTGGTTCTGGCATCACAGATGTAGGCGGCGCCACTGAAAATGGAGCCGTCAAAGGCATTGAATGTTGTGGCGTCATCTAACTGAGGGATGGGTCAAAGCAGTGTGGAGCTGGCGCAGGCTAAGATGGCAGGTGCCAAATGGCGTCAGGGCCAGAAGCCTTAAGAACTGGGAGCCAAGGGGTCCCTAACAGCATTGATGCTTTGGCAAAAAAGGAATACATAGCACTTACAAACACTGCTGAGTCTGAAATTCAGGAACTTCGTAAAGGCTGGAGCTGGCATCTGGAACTCAGGATGTCATGGCCCTGACACAGAGGGGCCTATAAAGAAGGGGTCTGGCACTGAGGGAGATCGAGGTCACTCCAGGGCAAAGTCCAGTGGAATCAGCAGAGTAGGGGAGCTTGGAGGAATACCTGGCTCTATATCAACCAGCTTCGACTCCAAGGGCAAAGGTCTTGTGGGAGTGGAGGGGCAATGAGGTGACTTACCCTTGGTGCATTTTTTGTGCTTCTTCCTTTTCCTCCACAAAAGGGGATGGAAGGTGTCCTTGATCGAGGTCTTAAAAATTGCAGACTCCGTTGTTCATTTCAGGCATTAAAAAGCTTCACTTCCAGCTCTTTTATTGACTTCGGTGCTTACAGCGACAAGACTTGCAGGTCCGGGATTCGTTGTTTGAACAGCCCATCAGAATCAGATGGACTAGGGGTCCATAATAGACATCTGTCTCTTGCAATCCCTACAGGATTTAGACCCTTATAAGGGGGTATACATGGTACTGCACAGGAAATTTGTTTTATGTGAAGATACTCTTTAGAAGGAGTCTAGCTCCAGATTTGAGTCTAAGGCATGCAAAAAAGGGCCTGGCATTGTTGGGCTGAGGTGGACACTATATGGCTTTGTGGATGTTAACTTATGTCACTTCCAACTTACGTCACTTCCAGCGTTGTCTGAAGCAAGCGCCCTTTACCACACACTCTAGAACTGACTTTGGTATAACTCCTAACCGGAGGTATATACTTAAATATACTTAAAAGTATACTTAGCAAAAGGTAAGTAAAGGCATAAAATAACACGGGCACTTATCGGGAGACAAACCATTTACTAAAAAAATGGAATGGAAAGAAATCGCTCCCAACCCACACGACCAACCAAGGACCCTTAGGACTGGGGAAGTTGTAAAACCCTAACGGTAAGTAGGTCTGATTACCCAGGCGCCTGTGTGCAGAGAAGTAATCTTGGGTTAGTGTCCATAGGAGAACATGGGGAAGTCACAGTTGGACTTTTTGCATTTTAGGACCCTTCCCAGAGGACCCCAAAAAAACCTGTTGGGACAAGGAAGGTTGGATAGTGCCACCACCCGTGGATACCCAGAACAGTGGAGTACCTACATTAGGGAGCCCAGGTGCATAGGGGTGAAGTCGTGTCAGAACCTCCCGCTGAAGTCAATGGGGATCTCGGTTGTCTAGCTACTCTCGCAACCCGTGGACCAGGTCGATGGAAACCAGGCGTGTATTCCGGAAGAAGAGGACCTAAGGAGAGAGGGGACAAAGTCCAGTCCACCCAGAGGTGCCTAGGCGGTGCAGGAGGGCAATCCCTACCCTTCTCGGTGATGTCTCCTGAAGGACAGTGGGCGAAGAACTGAAGCTGTGGAGTCCAGGCAATGCAGAAGGATCCCAGGAGTCATCCACAAGCTGTCCCACGCTAGTCGTCTGATTACAGAGAGGTCAGTGGTCAGCAGGACCACCAACAAGCCTTGCAAATGTAAAGAAGTGTTATGCGGAGTTTGCAGGAATCCTGGGGACCAGCAAGGTCCACGTGTCCCAGCCTTGACAAGTAGGTTTGGGCCAGCCCTCAGCATGCAGGAGCGCCAGCTGGAATCATTGGAGCCCCCCAAGTAAGACCCTCTGGCAGCACAGACAGGGAGGCCTCAGCAGCACAGCAAAGAGGGATGCCCACGTCGCAGGAGTTGCAAAGAGGACGTCATTCCTGGAGCTTGAGAGTGCTGGAGGCCACGGATTCTTGAAGCAATGGAGGTCTTCGGGCTGAAGAGCCAACAAGCCTTGGCAACAACAAGCATATTTGGTGCACAGGGATTCCAGCGAAGCAGCTCTGGCACGGGACCACAAACTTACCTGTTGCAAGGAAGATAGGCCAGACCTCTGGAGAGCCACAGAATCACCACCTGTGTTGCAGAGCCTTGGAGAGTCCGTGGGACAGCAGGATCAGGAGAGTCACTCCTTCACTCCAAGGGAGATGCCTTCTTGCATGCTTAAGTGCAGGCTGTGTCCCAGTGACTCTGGAGGGTGCATGGCATGGGGTTGCAGAAGTCTGAAGAAAGTAGAAAAAATGTTGCAGCAAGAGCCCTCCTACTGGCTACAGTCATGCTTCTGGTTCCAGCCAAGAAAAAGAACAGTTCGGGTGTCCAGGTTGCAGATATGATTTACAGAGAAGACCTGCAGATGGTTCTTGAAGTCTTGCAGACAAATCTAGGGACCCACCCTCAGGGGAGCCTTTAAGTAACCCAGTAAGGGGTTTGGACAATAACTGCAATGACCCACTTATAAGAGGGGGTTAGGGAGGTCACCCAGCTGGAGAAACTAGCCAGATGCTCCCAGGGACCTCTGCTTATCTTATTTCCAAGATGGCAGAATCAAGTGGCCACCTGGCAGAGCTCTGTTCACCTCCGTAGGGGGACAGTGGTCACTCTCCTGTCCTTTGTGTAGTTTCACACCAGAGCGAAAACCGGGGGTTGCTGGACTGGTGCAACCCGGTTTATGCAATTAGGGCACCAACTGTGACCTTCAAAGCAGTCTGGTGGCACTCAGAGCGACCCCTAGTCTAGAGGCACCTATTTACCTAGGTATTATATACTAGGGAGTTACATGGGTGCATCAGTATGACAATTGTGGGTGTAAAAGTTACCTTATGTAGGAAGTTGGCTCTGTATATACTATTTCAAAGTAAGAAATAGTGTTCACAGAGTCCAAGGGTTCCCCTTAGAGGTAAGATAGTGGCAAAATTAGATAATTCTAATCCTCTATTTTGTGGTAGCATGGACGAGCACTAGGCTTATCAGAGGGTAGTGTTAAGCATTTGTTGTACACACACAGGCAATAAATGAGGAACACACACTCAAAGACTTACTCCAGGCCAATAGGTTTTTATATAGAAAAATATATTTTCTTAGTTTATTTTAAGAACCAGAGGTTCAAGATTTATAGTGAACACATTAAATGTAAGGTACTTCACTTAGATACTTTAGGAACTTTGAATAAAAGCAGTATCATATACAGTCTTTGTAAAAACGGCAATAAGCTATTTTTAAAGTGGACACTGCAAAAATCAACAGTTCCTGGGGGAGGTAAGTAAAGGATAGATTAGGAAGTAGGTAAAACACTTACAAGTCTCAGTTCTGGGGCACAGACAGCCCACCGTTGGGGGTTCAAGGCAACCCAAAAGTTACCACACCAGCAGCTCAGGGCCGATTAGGTGCAGAGGTCAAAGTGGTGCCCAAAACACATAGGCGCCTATGGAGAACAGGGGTGCTCCGGTTCCAGTCTGCCAGCAGGTAAGTACCTGCGTCCTCGGGGAACAGACCAGGGGGGTTTTGTAGAGCACTGGGGGGACACAAGTAGGCACACAAAACACACCCTCAGCGGCACAGGGGTGGCCAGGTGCAGTGTGCAAAGCAGGTGTCGGGTTTCAGGTAGGAAACAATGGAGGGACCCGGGGATCACTAGCGGTGCAGGCGGGCACAGGGGGGCTTCTCGGGACAGCCACCACCTGGGCAAGGCAGAGGGTCGCCTGGGGGTCACTCCTGCACTGAGGTTCGGTTCCTTCAGGTCCTGGGGGCTGCGGGTACAGTGCTGGTTCCAGGCGTCGGGTCCCTTGTTACAGGCAGTCGCGATCAGGGGGAGCCTCTGGATTCTCTCTGCAGGCGTCGCTGTGGGGGCTCAGGGGGGTCATCTTTGGTTACTCATGGCTCGCAGTCGCCAGGAAGTCCTCCCTGTGGTGTTTGTTCTCCGGATCTCGAGCCGGGGGCGTCGGGTGAAGAGTGTGAAGTCTCACGCTTCCGGCGGGAAACGTGCAGTCTTTGAAAGTTGCTTCTTTGTTGCAAAGAAGTAGCTGGTTTTGAACAGGGCCGCAGATCACAGGAGCTTCTTGGTCCATTAGTCCAGGGCAGTCCTCTGAGGTTTCAGAGGTTGCTGGTCCCTGTCGGATGCGTCGCTGGTTGCAGGTTTTCGAAGTTGGGGACAGGCCGGTAGGGCTGGGGCCAAAGCAGTTGTCGTCATCCTCCTTCTCTGCAGGCTTGTAGGTCAGCAGTCCTTTCTTCAGGTTGCATGAATCTGATTTCCTGGGATCTAGCAAGCCCCTAAATACTGAATTTAAGGGTGTGTTTAGGTCTGGGAGGGCAGTAGCCAATGGCTCCTGTCCTTGAGGGTGGCTACACCCTCTTTGTGCCTCCTCCCTGTGGGGATGGGGGCACATCCCTAATCCTATTGGGGGAATCCTCCAAACTCAAGATGGAGGATTTCTAAAGGCAGGGGTCACGTCAGCTCAGGACACCTTAGGTGCTGTCCTGACTGGTGGGTGTTTTTCTCATTATCTCCTCCAGCCTTGCCGCCAAAAGTGGGGCAGGGGCCGGAGGGGTGGGCATCTCCTTGGGGTGCTGTAACAAAAGGGGTGAGACTTTGAGGCTCACCACCAGGTGCTACAGTTCCTGCAGGGGGAGGTGTGAAGCACCTCCACCCAGTACAGGCTTTGTTCCTGGCCACAGAGTGACAAAGGCACTCTCCCCACGTGGCCAGCAACATGTCTGGTGTGTGGCAGGCTGGCAGAAACTGGTCAGCCTACACTAGAAGTCGGATTGCTATTCAGGGGGCATCTCTAATATGCCCTCTGGGTGTATGTTACAATAAATTGCACACTGGCATCAGTGTGCATTTATTGTGCCGAGAAGTTTGATACCAAACTTCCAAGATTTCAGTGTAGCCATTATGGATCTGTGGAGTTCGTGTTGGACAAACTCCCCGACCATATACTCTTATGGCTACCCTGCACTTACAATGTCTAAGGTTTTGCTTAGACACTGTAGGGGCATAGTGCTCATGCACATATGCCCTCACCTGTGGTATAGTACACCCTGCCTTAGGGCTTTAAGGCCTGCTAGAGGGGTGACTTACCTATGCCACAGGCAGTGTGAGGTTGGCATGGCACTCTGAGGGGAGTGCCATGTTGACTTAGTCTTTTTCTCCCCACCAGCACACACAAGCTGTGAGGCAGTGTGCATGTGCTGAGTGAGGGGTCCCCAGGGTGGTGTAAGACATGCTGCAGCCCTTAGAGACCTTCCCTGGCATCAGGGCCCTTGGTACCAGGGGTACCAGTTACAAGGGACTTACCTGAGTGCCGGGGTTGTGCCAATTGTGGAGACAAAGGTACAGTTTAGGGAAAGAACACTGGTGCTGGGGCCTGGTTAGCAGGGTCCCAGCACACTTTCAATCAAAACTTAGCATCAGCAAAGGCAAACAGTTAGGGGCTAACCATGCCAAAGAGCCATTTCCTTACACCTTACAACTACATTTAGGGGAGAGAGCACTGACAGTGGGGTCCTGGTAAACAGGATCCCAGTGTACTACAGTCTAAACACACGGACACCAGACAAAAAGTGGGGGTATCTATGCCAGAATTGTGCTACTTTCCTACAAGCATTTTGAACAACTTCTTGAGCAAGAGACTGAAGGACCAATGATCTGGGATATGGCAAAGGTCGTTGTCCTTTTTGGGCACCAGAAAGTAGCAGGAACAACAACTACTTCTGGCACAGAGACCCTTTCTATGGCTCCCTTTGGTAAGAGAGATGCATCCTTCTTGCTAAGAAATGCCAAGTTATCCTCTGTGATCTAATAGTAGGATGGTGGCATGGATGGAGGGGGCAGTCTCTAAGGGGTAGCCCCTTCAGACTATTTGCAAAACTCACCTGTCTGAAATGATGGATTGCCAGCAGAGCAGGGGGTGGCCGATCCTGCCTACGACTGGCCCATGGTGGGGAATCCTCAAACTATGAAGGTTTGAAGGCAGCTACAGACGGAGACTGCGGACAGGCCAGATCGCTGGCTCCCTGATCCATAAGAGTGGTGGATCCCATGTCCAAGGCCACGCAGACGTTTGGCTGCATGCCTCACAGTGGTCGGAAGGGAATGGACGCGGCTGGCCACCCTTGAGAAGGGAGAGAGGCTGCCCGGAGAACCTGGCTTCAGCATGAGAATCCTTGAAGCACTCAATTGCTGAGTCAGCTTTCTTTCCAAAGAGATGGGTGCCATCGAAGGGCATGTCCACAAGATTGCTTTGGACAACCCCCGCCTCCTAAAAGCCAGATGTCTTCAAACAGGTGGGGCGCCTAAGGGCCACTGTTGATCCAATTGCTCTGCCCAGTGAGTCAGTCATGTCCAGACCACGTCGGATCGTGAAATTTGCTGCATCTCTCCCATCAGTAGTGCTTGGGAAAGTACAGTCTGAGCCTCCTCCGAGAACTGCGGCACCACTTATGCAACCATATCATACAGAGTGGGTTCATGGACTGCAATGCCAGGCTGGCGGAAGAAAACATCTTCCCAAAGTGTGTCCAGCCTCTTGGATTACGTATCTTGGGGGGGCGGGTCAGAAGGGAACGTGCCCTTGAAGGTGGAGGCTTGGATAACCAAGCTCTCAGGGGTGGTGTGTTGCATCAGGAAACCTGAGACAGCGGGTGGTGGTGGTGGTTCACAGGAGTCCCTGTGCTGTGCTTGGACCAGGTACCCAGAAGGACATCTGTAAGCGCTTCATTAACGGGAAGTGGAGGTTCAGAATATAAAGCCCCAGGCTGAAGCACCTCTGTCAAGCAGTTAGTCCTGACTGCCACTGAAGGCAGCTCAAGGTCCAGGACCTCGCCTGCTCTGCGCACTAACTCAGAATATGAAGCACCCTATTGCATAGCTACGACAGGAGGAGAGAGCATGCCAGTATCCGATGAGGTATCTATTCCACTGGCCTCACCCACGTCCGTACTCCAGTTCATGGAGTCCTGGAGCTGGTATTCTAGAGGATCCAGCTACCCCTCCCTTCCCTTACCGTAACCTAACCCATGGTAACAAGGATCAGGATCCGAGATAGAAGGCACGCCTCTATCAGCCCTGGGGTCGGCATTGTATGACACCTATCCGGCTCCGTGTCGGAGTAGGCAATTAGGATGAGAGCAGCGCCAGGAATGTTGACATCAGTGCCTGTGCCAGGAAGGTCAAGGTGGTACGAACAGCACAGGTCCAGATACAGCAAGGGAGTCATGGGTGCCCCTCGGAGCTAAGGCTAAAGCGGCTGGCGCGGAACCCGAAGGGGCCCCTTCCGGCTCTGCGGGGCTAGAGGAAGGAAGAGTCTAAAAGCGTTATTTTAGAGGTCACAGTAGTAGAAGGAGGTTTGGAATGAGTAAGAGTGGAGGCAGAGGATGTACAGAGAGATATTAGGGTGAGAGAGTTGTGCATTAAAGAGAATTAAAGGTTTTTTTTTTTTACCAACTACAGTAGGAGTAAAATAATATATTGATACATAAGTACATAGAAAGAGCATACATATGTAAGGAAGAGAATATCAAGAATTAAAGCAGCATTTTATAAACTCAGACTTTAAAGTGTTGCTGTACTTTAAGCTAATTTATTTGTGAATTTTTATAACTATTAACTTTTTTAATTTGATATTTTCCTCAGTATTTAAATAGTGAAGCATTTTTAGGAAAACAGTTATACTATAGACAGACTGTGACATAAATAAAACAGAGACAAATAAGCAACTATTTAACATATATGAAAGCTATGATGTGACCTATATACATGTGAAGCATAGAGAGTGTGTGTGTGTGTGTGTATATATATATATATATATATATATATATATATATATATATATATGGAAAATGTCACTTACCCAGTGTACATCTGTTTGTGGCATGAGACACTGCAGATTCACATGCTTTGCACATCCCGCCATCTAGTGTTGGGCTCGGAGTGTTACAAGTTGTTTTTCTTCGAAGAAGTCTTTTCGAGTCACGAGATTGAGGGACTCCTCCCCTTTCGGCTCCATTGCGCATGGGCGTCGACTCCATTTTAGATTGTTTTCCCCGCAGAGGGTGAGGTAGGAGTTGTGTATTATAGTAATAGTGCCCATGCAATGGAGTAAATATGTATGTACATAATGTGGTTTAAAGTGATATATTTACAAATGTACAAATGTTCAAGATCAACTTCGAAACGGCTACAGGCTCCCGGGGAGGCGGGTGGGCGCATGTGAATCTGCAGCGTCTCATGCCACAAACAGATGTACACTGGGTAAGTGACATTTTCCGTTCGATGGCATGTGTTGCTGCAGATACACATGCTTTGCATAGACTAGTAAGCAGTTATCTCCCCAGAAGCGGTGGCTCAGCCTGTAGGAATTGAAGTTGTTTGAAATAAAGTTCATAGTACTGCTTGTCCCTACTGTGGCTTGTTGTGTTGTTAACACATCCACGCAGTAATGTTTGGTGAATGTATGAGGCGTAGACCATGTGGCTGCCTTACATATTTCAGTCATTGGAATGTTTCCTAGAAAGGCCATAGTAGCACCTTTCTTCCTAGTTGAATGTGCCTTTGGTGTTATAGGCAGTTCTATTTTTGCTTTGAGATAACAGGTTTGAATACATTTAACTATCCATCTGGCAATGCCTTGTTTGGATATTGGATTTCCTGTATGAGGTTTTTGAAAAGCAACAAACAGTTGTTTTGTTTTCCGTATTTGTTTTGTTCTATCAATGTAGTACATTAAAGCTCTTTTGATGTCTAATGTATGTAGTGCTCTTTCAGCTACAGAATCTGGTTCTGGAAAGAACACTGGTAGTTCTACTGTTTGATTTAAGTGAAACAGTGATATGACTTTTGGTAAGAACTTTGGATTAGTTCGTAAAACTACTTTATGCTTGTGCATCTGAATAAAGGGTTCTTGTATGGTAAATGCCTGTATTTCACTTACTCTTCTTACAGATGTGATGGCAATGAGAAACACTACTTTCCATGTTAAATAATGTATCTCACATGAGTGCATGGGTTCAAAAGGTGGACCCATGAGTCGTGTTAAGACAATGTTAAGGTTCCACGAAAGAACTGGTGGCGTTCTTGGTGGAATAATTCTCTTTAGGCCCTCCATAAATGCTTTTATGACTGGGATCCTAAATAATGAAGTTGAGTGCGTAATTTGCAGATAAGCTGAAATTGCGGTAAGATGTATTTTAATGGATGAAAAAGCTAGTTTTGACTTTTGTAAATGCAGTAAGTAGCTTACGATGTCTTTAGCAGATGCGTGTAATGGCTGAATTTGATTATTATGGCAATAATAAACAAATCTTTTCCACTTATTTGCATAGCAATGTCTTGTGGTTGGTTTCCTTGCTTGTTTTATGACCTCCATACATTCCTGTGTAAGGTCTAGATGTCCGAATTCTAAGACTTCAGGAGCCAAATTGCTAGATTCAGTGATGCTGGATTTGGATGCCTGATCTGTTGTTTGTGTGGAGTTAACAGATCTGGTCTGTTTGGAAGCTTGATATGAGGCACTACTGAGAGGTCTAGTAGTGTTGTGTACCAAGGTTGTCTTGCCCAGGTTGGTGCTATTAGTATGAGTTTGAGTTTGTTTTGACTCAATTTGTTTACTAGATACAGAAGGAGTGGGAGAGGGGGGAAAAGCGTATGCAAATATCCCTGACCAGCTCATCCATAACGCATTGCCCTGAGATTGATCTTGTGGGTACCTGGATGCGAAGTTTTGGCATTTTGCGTTTTGTTGCAAATAGGTCTATTTGTGGTGTTCCCCATCTTTGGAAGTAAGTGTTTAGTATTTGGGGGTGAATCTCCCATTCGTGGATCTGTTAGTGATCCCGAGAGAGATTGTCTGCTAACTGATTCTGAATCCCTGGAATAAACTGCGCTATTAGGCGAATGTGGTTGTGAATCGCCCAATGCCATATTCTCTGTGCCAGCAGACACAACTGTGTCGAGTGTGTTCCTCCCTGTTTGTTCAGATAATACATCGTTGTCATGTTGTCTGTTTTGACAAGAATGTGTTTGTGGCTTATTATGGGTTGAAATGCCTTCAACGCTAGAAATACTGCCAGTAGTTCTAAGTGATTTATGTGAAACTGTCTCTGCTGAGTGTCCCATTGTCCTTGGATGCTGTGTTGATTGAGGTGTGCTCCCCACCCTATCATGGAGGCATCTGTTGTTATTACGTATTGAGGCACTGGGTCTTGGAAAGGCCACCCTTGGTTTAAATTTATATTGTTCCACCATTGAAGCGAGGTGTATGTTTGGCGGTCTATCAACACTAGATCTAGAAGTTGACCCTGTTCCTGTGACCATTGTGATGCTAGGCACTGTTGTAAGGGCCGCATGTGCAACCTTGCGTTTGGGACAATGGCTATGCATGAGGACATCATGCCTAGTAGTTTCATCACCATCTTGACTTGTATCTTTTGTTTTGGATACATGGCCTGTATTACATTGTGAAATGCCTGTACCCTTTGTGGACTTGGAGTGGCAATCCCTTTTGTTGTGTTGATTGTCGCCCCTAAGTATTGCTGTGTTTGACACGCCTGAAGGTGTGACTTTGTGTAGTTGAGTGAGAAACCTAGTTTGTGGAGGGTTTCTATGACGTACTTTGTGTGTTGTGAACACCGTTCTTGCGTGTTGGTTTTGATTAACCAATCGTCTAGGTACGGGAACACATGTATTTGCTGCCTCCTGATATGTGCAGCCACTACTGCCAGGCATTTTGTAAAAACTCTTGGCGCAGTTGTGATCCCGAATGGCAACACTTTGAATTGGTAATGTACCCCTTGGAATACAAACCTTAAGTACTTTCTGTGTGAAGGATGTATCGGTATATGGAAGTATGCATGCTTTAGGTCTATTGTTGTCATGTTGTCTTGTTGTTTGAGAAATGGGATTACGTCCTGTAATGTCACCATGTGAAAGTGATCTGATTTGATGTAGGTATTTAATGTTCTGAGATCTAATATAGGTCTTAGAGTTTTGTCTTTTTTGGGTATGAGAAAGTACAGGGATTAAACTCCTGTTCCTCTCTGATGAATTGGTACTAGTTCTATTGCATTTTTTTGTAACAACGCTTGGACCTCTAGTTCTAGAAGATCCATGTGTTGTTTTGACATATTGTGTGTTTTCGGTGGGACATTTGGAGGGAATTTGAGAAATTCTATGCAATAACCATGCTGGATAATTGCTAGGACCCAAGTGTCAGTTGTTATTTCCTCCCAATGTTTGTAGAACTTGGTTAGTCTCCCCTCCACAGGTGTTATGTGTTGGGGATTTGTGACATTGAAGTCACTGCTTGTTTTGAGGAGTTTTGGGACTTTGGAACTTCCCTCTACTCTTTTGGAATTGGCCCCCTCTATATTGTCCCCGAAAACTTCCCCGCTGATATTGACTCTGATAAGTGGTCATTGTTTGTGAGGTTGTGGGTTCTGTGCTTTGTCCTCAAAACCCCCCTCGAAACTGTGTTTTACGAAATGTGCCTCTGCTCTGTGGGGAGTAGAGTGCGCCCATGGCTTTGGCCGTATCAGTGTCCTTTTTAAGTTTTTCGATAGCAGTGTCCACCTCCGGCCCAAACAACTGCTGTCTGTTAAATGGCATATTCAGCACAGCTTGTTGTATTTCCGGCTTGAATCCTGATGTACGCAGCCATGCGTGTCTCCTTATGGTCACTGCTGTATTTACTGTCCTAGCAGCTGTATCTGCTGCATCCATTGCCAAGCGTATCTGATTGTTCGAGATACTCTGTCCTTCCTCCACCACCTGTTGTGCCCTTTTTTGGAACTCTTTGGGCAAGTGTTCAATTAAATGTTGCATTTCATCCCAATGAGCCCTATCATATCTCGCCAGCAATGCCTGTGAGTTGGCAATGCGCCATTGGTTGGCCGCTTGTGCTGCAACCCTTTTCCCCGCAGCGTCGAACTTGCGACTCTCCTTTTCTGGAGGTGGTGTGTCTCCCGAGGTGTGTGAGTTTGCTCTCTTGCGAGCTGCCCCTACTACCACAGAGTCTGGTGTTAATTGCTGCGTGATATATACAGGGTCTGTTGGCGGTGGCTTGTATTTCTTCTCCACCCTTGGAGTTATGGCCCTGCCCTTGACAGGCTCCTGAAACACCTGTTTGGAGTATTTTAGCATTCCAGGTAGCATAGGGAGACTTAAGTATTGGCTATGTGTGGATGATATTGGGTTAAATAAAAAGTCATCCTCAATAGGCTCTGCATGCAGGGTGACATTATGAAACGCAGCTGCCCTTGACCCCACCTGTGTGTAGGCTGTACTGTCCTCAGGTGGCGACGGTCTCGCTGGATAACAGTCTGGGCTGTTATCTGATACTGGCGCATCATAAAGATCCCATGCGTCGGGATCATCCTGACTCATTCCAGTATGAGTTGGGGACTGCATTAGTGATGGAGTGGCTACCGGTCATGTGTGCGTTGAGCGTGATGGAGATGGTGGCGGGGTTACTTGTCTTGCCACCTTGGCCTGTGGCTGCTTGTATTTTTCTTGAAAGGCAAGTGTTCTTTTCATCCTAACTGGGGGAAGAGTACTTATCTTCCCTGTGTCCTTTTGGATGTGGAGCCTTCTCTGAGTGTAGTCTGGCTCCATTGACTCTAGTTCTTGTCCGAACCTATGTCCTTGCATTTGTGAGGACAGTCCCTGTTCCTCTGTGTAGGAACTTGTTTTCGGTTCCGAGGCCGGATGTTTCGGAATGGAAACTTTTTCAGCAGTCTTTTTCGGCTCTGACAACACTTTTGAAATTTTCGGCGTTCCGGTCTCTCGATGCCGACTCGTTTCGGTGCCGCCCTCTCGGTGCCGAACTTGCTCTGACCCGCTGTCTCGGGGTAGAGTCAGCTCTGTAGTGGTATCTCGACCGGAGTCGGATGTCTTCGACACATGCGTGCCCTTTTTCGGTGCCGATGATCGGTCACCTATTTTTCGGGTTAAGCCATGGCCTGCTGGCGGTGGCGTCCCCTGGGCTTTAGTGGTCTTTCCGTGAGTTTTGTGTGTCGACGTCTTACTCGCGCCGACGCCATCTGTAGTCTTCTCGCTTTTCATGTCTTCCTCGACCGAAACGCTCGTCAGGCTTCACAAGTATCTTCTTTGTGTTCTGGAGACAAACACAAGTTACAGACCAGATGCTGATCTGTATAAGGATAGTTGTTGTGACATTTGGGGCAGAAGCGGAATGGGGTCCGTTCCATTAGCCTTGAAGAGACATGTGGTCGGGCCGACCAGGCCCCGACGGGGGATCGAAAACCCCGAAGGGCCACCGGAGCTCTTCAAAATTCGGTGTAGATCTGTTGTAACTAACCTGATACCGAACGCAAACAATACCGGCGAATTTTCTGAGATTCTAACTATCTTTCCGAACCGAAACGCGGAGCGAAAAGGAACACGTCCGAACCCGATGGCGGAAATAAAACAATCTAAGATGGAGTCGACGCCCATGCGCAATGGAGCCGAAAGGGGAGGAGTCCCTCGATCTCGTCACTCGAAAAGACTTCTTTGATGAAAAAACAACTTGTAACACTCCGAGCCCAACACTAGATGGCGGGATGTGCAAAGCATGTGTATCTGCAGCTACACATGCCATCAAACATATATATATCCTACTGGCAGTTGTATTATAGTTAGGACCTAGTTTCCATAGGAAAACAATTTTTTGTCTTGGATATCTTTGGCACTGTTTAACAAATCTTCATGAAATTTTCCCAAAAAGTGTCTCCTTGGGTCTTGGGGTATATGGATAGTTTCAGGGTGATCCTTCATATGGGGGGTGAAAAAGATGGGGGGGGGGGGGGGTGGGGGGGATCTAAAAAAGTGTGAGTCCGATGCTAATTCCCCATAGAGATTTCAGACAACTGCAGCCCAAACTGCTGAACAGAATTACAACAAATTTGGCACCAAGGTAGCTCTTGGTCCAGAAAGCATCCTTTTTGTTAGTTGGTGCAATTCCGTCCAGTAGTTTGAGATATTAAAGGGAATCCAAATTAGTAAATCTGGGAGGAGCCTAAGCACAGATCTCATGGTGAGATCTGATTGGCTGTCAGCACTTCAATTAGAAAGTGATGGCAGCCATCTTGGGACCAATGAGCAACCCACTGAAGTACAAGTTACTTACCTTCGGTAACAAAATATCTGGTAGAGACATATTCTAGTTGCAGATTCCTTACCTTAGAATTTCCCCCAAGCATCAGACTGGATCTAGATATATTTCTTCAAGCAATACCCTTGAGCGTCGGTAGGTGGCGTTGGTCGACTACGCGGGTGTCGTAGTCGCCGTGATGATGTTGGGAGTAGTATATAGACGCCGCCTTCGCGCAGTGACGTCAGTTTATTTTAACAATGCGAACGCGCAGAGCTGCTCCGAACACTGAGATTGGTGCGCCAGAGCTAAAGACCTGAAAGGGTAATCCTTGTCCCTAGAAATCAGTTCGCAAGCGGGGAGGATGAGTGGGCGGTAAGGAATCTGCAACTAGAATATGTCGCTACCAGATATTTCGTTACCGAAGATAAGTAACTTGTACATCTGATAGACACTTCTAGTTGCAGATTCCTTACCTTAGAATAGATACCCAAGCAATGCCATCCTCGGAGGTGGGCTGCGAATCAAGATCATACTAGGAAGTCCTGCAGGATGAACGACCAAAGCAGCCGTCCCGATGGACCTGACTGTCCAGGCAGTACTGTTTAGCAAATGTGTGCAAGGATGCCCACATAGCTGCCTGGCAGATATCCAGGACAGGAACTCCGCGTGCTAACGCAGTGGAAGCAGCAGTTGCTCTGGTGGAATAAGAACGCAAGCCCTCAGGGGGTTGCTTCTTGGCTAAAGCTTAGCACATTTTGATGCTAAGAAGCACCCATCGAGAGATGGTATGCTTTTGCACCACATTCCCTTTTTTGGCACCCACATACCCGACAAAGAGTTGATCGTCCGACCAGAAATCTTTAGTACGATTAAGATGGAACGCCAACTCTCTTTTTGGGGCCAGACGGTGAAGTCTCTCCTCCTCATGAGAAGGATGTGGGGGTGCATAGAAAGTAGGCAGGGTGATGGACTGGCCTGCATGAAAAGGCGTAACAACCTTTGGAAGGAAGCCTCAGTGCGCAACACCACTTTGTCAGGGTGCACAGACAAGTATGGAGGTTTAGACGAAAGGGCTTGAAGATCACTCACCCTGCGAGCAGAGGTGATGGCAACAAGAAAGACAGTTTTGAAGGTGAGGAGCCGCAAGGGACAATTGTGCATCGGCTCAAAGGGAGTACACATTAAAAAACTAAGGACAAGATTGAGGTCCCACTGAGGCATGATAAATGGAGGGGGAGGAAAGAAATGGGTGAGGCCTTTTAGGAATCTACTCACAATAGGAGATTTAAAAAGTGAGGGCTGATCAGGTAACCTAAGGAAGGCCGAAATGGCAGATAAATACCCTTTAAGAGTGCCCAAAGCTGAGCCCTGCTGGGCCAAAGAAAGAATGAACAGAAGAACCTCAGATAGAGGGGCAGAGAGTAGATCAACAGATTTGTTGGTGCACCATACCACAAATGTATTCCAACGACAGGCGTATACAGTTTTGGTGGAGGTTCGCCTGGCTGCCAAGATAACACTGAAGACTTCGGGCGGAAGAATAAAAGTCGTAAACTTGTGCTGCTCAATCTCCACGCATAAGGTGGAAGTTGGACAGGTTCGGGTGAAGGACTGCCCCTCATTGCTGCGACAGAAGATCCACCCGAAGAGGCAGTCTGAGTGGAGGATCAATGGAAATGCTAAATAGCTCTGGATACCAGACTCTCCGTGCCGAGTCCTGAGCCACCAAGATGACTTGGGCTCGGTCGTTCCTGATCTTGTTGAGAACTCTGCGAAGAAGTGGTATAGGCGGAAAGGCATAAAGGAGGTGAGAGTTCCACTGGAGCCGAAAAGCATCTCCGAGCGAGTGCCGCCTTGGAAACTCCAACGCGCAAAACAGCTGACACTGCGCGTTCTCTGCGGAAGCGAACAGATCTAACCAAGGCTCTCCCCACTGCAGAAAGAGACCTTGTGCCACCTCCGGATGGAGACGTCATTCATGATTGGCTGTGCATCGATGGCTGAGTTTGTCCGCTCTGGAGGTGACAGACCCACATGATGTTGAACCACCAGGGTAATGCCTTGATGTTCAGGCCATGTCCACCGGCGTAGTGCCTCCAGACAAAGGGTCCAGGACCCTACTCCGCCCTGTTTGTTGCAGTACCACATGGTGGTAGTATTGTCCGTGAACACCTGCACTACTTTCCCTTTGAGAGAGGGAAGAAATGCTTTTAACGCAAGCCTGATCGCCCGGAGCTCCAGAAGACTGATATGGAGCCCAGACTCCACTGGAGACCAGAGGCCTCTGATCTTCGCCTCTCCCATGTGGCTGGCCCAACTGAGAAGTGACGCATCTGTCACTATTGATAAATCTGGTTGGGGAAGAGAGAGGGATCTGCTGTGGACGCAGTGCGGATTCGAAAGCCACCACTGCAGATCTTTCGCAGTCCCCTCTGAGATCTGGACCATGTCGGAGAGATTCCCCTGATGCTGCGCCCACTGGAACTTCAAGTCCCACTGCAGAGCCCGCTTATGTCACCTGGCATGTGTTACTAGCAGGATGCAAGAGGCCATGAGGCCCAGCAGCCTCAGAGTCAGTCTCACCGAAACCCAAGACTGAGGCAGAAATATTCCGAATCATAGCCTGAATGTTTCGGACTCGCTTTTCGGGAGGATAAGCCCGAAACTGCACTGTGTCCAGAACAGCTCAGATGAAGGGGAGAATCTGAGAAGGAGTCAGGTGTGACTCCTGCATGTTTACATTGAAACCTAATGAATGCAGGAGGTTCACCGTGGTCTGGAGGTGGGGAAAACAGCCTGGAGCGAGCTCCCCTTCAACAGCCAGTTGTCAAGGTAGTAGAAGACTGAAACCCCTAGCCTGCGCAGAGAAGCTGCGACCACTGCCATCACTTTCGGGAACACCCGAGGGATGCTGGTAAGGCCAAAGGGAAGCACGGTAAACTGAGAGTGCTGGTGACCTACCACGAACTACAAGTAACGTCTGTGGGCAGACAGGACAGGAATATGAAAATAGGCTTCCTGCAAGTCCAAAGATACCATCCAGTCTCCAGGGTCCAGGGTAGAAAGGGCCTGAGCTAAAGTGATCATTTTGAACTTCTCCTTCCTGAGGAAAAGATTGAGGGCCCGGATGTCTAGGATAGGATGAAGGCCCTTGTCCTTTCTGGGCACCCTAAAGTAGCGGAAATAACAACCACAACCTACTTCTGGCACAGGAACCCTCCCTATAGTTCATTTTGCCAAGAGAGCCATAACCACCTTGTATAGAAGTGCCAAATGATCCTTCATCATGTAACCCTAGGATGGTGGCATGGTAGGAGGGGTAGTCTCGAAGAGGAGGGAGTAGCCCTTTCAGATTATTTGCAAAATCCACTTGTCCATCATGATGGATTCCCCAGTGGGGCAGGTGATAGAGGATCCTGCCTCCAACTGGTACGGGATGGAGCGATGGACTAGGAAGGTTTGGAGGCTGCAGCGGGGGCGGACTGTTGGATCCCTGAGTCACAAGCATGTGGTATCCTGAATCCATGGCCACGCAGAGGCCAGCGGTCCGCCCAGTCAGCCCCTGCTGCCTCCCTGATCCACAAGCATGTGGTATCCTGAATCCACAGCCACGCAAAGGCTGTGCGGCACGCACAGCTTGGTGGCTGGAGGGGAATGGACACGGTTGGGTGTCCCTTCCCTAGCCACAAAAGGGGCAAAAAACATACTGTGGGGGTGAGGAGCAGCTGCAAGGCCAAGGGACCAAGCTGTAACCCAGGACTCATTAAAGTGCTTGAATACTGAGTCTGCTTTGTCTCCGACGTGATGGGTGCCATCGAAGGGCATGTCCATGAGTGATGTCTGGACATCCACCAAAAAGCCAGATGTCCTCAAAGCTTGGTGCTGTAAGGCCACAGTCGAAAGAACCAGTCTGCCCAGTGAGTCAGTTGTGTCCAGCACAAAACATGGTTAACTTGGCTGCATCCCTCCCGTCAGGAACAGCTTAGGAGTGAACAGCCCGGGCTTCCTCCGGGACCTGCGGCAGCACCCACTCAAATGTATCTCATAGAGTATGGGAAGTATGGGAATGGCGGCCCAAAAGGCAAGCGGTGTTCACAGACTGCAATGCGAGACTGGAAGAAGAGAACATTTTCTTCTCAAGCTGAGCCAGTCTCTTTGATTCCCTAACAGGGGGTGCGAAAGGGAATTCGTCCAAAGAAGGAGAAGCCTGAATGACCAGACTCTCAGGGTGTTGGGTTAGGAATTTAGGGTCTGTAGGAAAGTACCCTCTTTCATGGCATGGTTACCCACATTTTCCTGTTGTCAGTGTGTTTGACTATGTCCATTGAGATCCTGCTAACCAGGACCCCAGTGGTTATGCTCTCTCCCTTAAAACTTGTTAACTGTACCTTTTTTACCCATATTTTGGAATACTGGTCCCCCCCCTGTAAGTCCCTAGTATATGATACCCAGGGCATTGGGGTACCAGGGGATCCAGATGGGATACAGCATGCATCATGCCACCCATGGGGAGCCCATGCAAGCTTTTCTGCAGGCCTGCCAGGTCACTGCACAAGGTCATTGTAAGTCACCCCTATGGCAGGCCCTCCTAGCCTAGAGGGTAGGGTGCAAGTATCTGTGTGTGAGGGCACCCCTGCACTAGCAGAGGTGCACCCATACACTCCAGTTCCATTTTCCTGGACTTCGTGAGTGCACGGACGCCATTTTATGCATGTACTGGACATAGGTCACTACCCATGTCCAGCTACATAATGGTAACTCCGAACCTAGGCATGTTTGGTATCAAACATGTCGGAATCATACTCCAATACTGTTGCAAGCACTGGGAGTATGATCCCACGCACTCTGGGGGCTCCTTAGAGGACCCCCAGCATTGCTACCACCAGTCTTCTAGGGTTTTCCCGGCAGCCCAAGCTGCTGCCACCCCTCAAACAGGTTTCTGCCCTCCTGATGCTTGATCTGATCAAGCTCAAGAAGGCAGAACAAAGGATTTCCTTTGGGAGAGGGAGGTAACACCCTCTCCCTTTTGGAAATAGGTGTAACTGGCTTGGGAAGGGTAGCCTCCCCAAGCCACTGGTATGCTTTGAAGGGCACATTTGGTGCCCTCCTTGCATAAACCAGTCCACAATGGTTCAGGGACCCGTAGTCCCTGCTCTGGCGCGAAACTGGACAATGGAAAGGGGAGTGACTACTCCCCTGTCCATCACCACCACAGGGGTGGTGCCTAGAGCTCCTCCAGAAGGTCCCTGGGTTCTGCCATCTTGAATCCAAGGTTAGCAGGGACCTTTGGAAGCATATGAGTGACCAGGCCAGGCAGTTGACGTCAGAGCCCCCTCCTGATTGGTGGTTACCTGGTTAGGTGACCAATCCCCTTTCAGGGCTTTTTAGGGTCTTTCTCTTGGGTGGGTCCTCAGATTCAGCTTGCAAGATTACAGCAGGACTCCTCTGCAACCTTACTTCTACTAGCCACTGGAACCGTGACTGGACTCTCCAGGAAATGCCAATCTACATCCACGAAGAAGACTCTTCCTGGAACATTCTTTCCACAGCTCCTTCCAGCTTCTGCAACATTTCCCTGGCTGTGCATTCTTTGAGGGTGGCAAGGCTTCAGTCTGCACGAGAAGAAGAGTAAATCTCCCTTGTGAAGGAGTCACTCCCCTGCATTCGCAGGCACCTACTGCAACAACGACCGGCTGCATGGATTCTCTCACATCCTGAGCTGCGTGGAGCCTGCTTCACGTGTAGTGGTCTGGATTAGTCCTCTTGGCCCTCTCTGCCAGCTGTCCAACTTTGGTGGAGGTAAGCCCTTGCCTTCCCATGCAAGACAGGACCCCCGTGCAACATGTCTCTTGCAGCTGCCAAGGCTTGTTTGCATCTCCTCCAAAGGAACTTCAGACTACATGCAGCTGCAGCCCTCAGGACTCCATCCTGCGACGCACAGCCCTCTGCTTGATTCTTCTGCGGCGCGGGACCCTTCTGTGTGCTGCGTGGGCTCCTTTAACTTTTGTGTCACGGTCCTGTGGGACTCCTGTGGGGTCTCTGTGTCGCTTAGGGTCCCCTCTGACTTCCCCTCCTGGGTTGAGTCCTCCTGGGCCTTGCTGGTCCCCGGCAGCACCACTTTCTGCCAACCGCAATATTTGCCTTTGCTAAGGGTGGTTGGCGGAATTCCTGCACCGACACTGACTGCAATCCTCCATCCAGCATGGGACATCATCTGCATCCCTCAGGAACTCTTCTCCGTCTCGAGGGCTGCAGTGCTGACCTTCTTCTCACAGTCGACCAACTCCTGCAACTACAGCTGGATGGGTAGTAGCTCCTACTCCTTCTGGACTCCACTACGACTCTTGGACTTGGTTCCCTCTTTCCACAGGTCTTTCTATCCAGGAATCCAACAATGGTTTCTTGCAGTCTTGTCTGGGTGTCTCCTTTCTTCTTTTCCTTCCTTTGGGATGGTTTGTGGAAATTCCAGTGATTTACTCCTGCTTTCCTGGTCGCTTGGGGGTGGGGGTACTGTGTTACTTACCTCTGTGGTTTTCTAGTACTCCCAGCTCCCCTCTACACATTCCACTTACCTAGGCGGGAAGCCTGTGTTTGCATACCATGTTTTTAGTATATGGTTTGGGCTCCCCCTAGGGTCACTTTTTTCTAAATGCTTTTGCACTGTTTTCTAACCATTTCTATGCCTATTACTGTTTACTAGTGTATATAATTAGTGTAATACTTACCTCCTATTGGAGGGTTGCCCTTCTAGTACTTTGTGGTATTGTGTGACCAAAAATAGTATCTTTATTACTGTACAACTGTTTTCTTTCAAGTGTATAAGTACTGTGTGACTACAGTGGTTCTGCATGAGCTTTGCATGTCTCCTAGATGGGCCTTGGCTGCTCATTCACAGCTACCCCTAGAGAGCCTGGCTTCTAGCCACTGCCTACACGGGATACCTTGACCTGGTTGTCCAGCGCATGGCATGGGTCTGGACCAGGTACCTAGGAGGACATCAGTGAGGGCTTCAATAAAAGGTGGAAGGGGTTCCAAGGTGGAAGCCCCAGGCTGAAGCACCTCAGTCATGAAGGTAGTCATGACTGCCAAGAAGGTGGCGCAAGGCAGAGGAGTTCAGCCATTCTTCTCTCCACCAGAGAATATGACGCTCCCTCCTCCGTAGCCACAGTAGGGGGAGAAAGCATGCCAGCGTCAGGAAAGGTATCTAGCCCACTAACTTCACCCAGTCCATTTCAGGGTCTTCCAGCTGGAACTCTAAAGGGTCCACACTCCTCAGACTCATGCCCATAAGCAAAAGGGTCAAGATCCAACCTGGGGAATGTAGGCCCTGCTGAAGCCAGAACCTGCATTGAGCGACGTCGGTCCACCTCCAGGTCGGATGTAAGTGTGATTCAATGTTGATCGTTGGCCCGAACAACGACAGAATAGTTGACGCCTTTGCTGGCGCCTGAGAAGGTCACGTTGGCATGACCAGTGTCGGCATGGATCTGACAACAGATCCTGAGTCGAAGGCGCTGGCATGGAACACAAAGGGGTCTCCCTCCGACCCCGCTGGGTCCAAAGGCCCCATGGAGGGAAGGGATGGGGGGTGTCAGTCTGCATCTACATCAGGGAAGATCAGAGTGGTATGACCAACATCGGTCTGGATCCAGTGCCAAAACCACTGATGCTGAACCCGATCGGACCCCCTTCCGACTCCGCGGGTCACGAAGGTGCTTCAGCGGTGTCGAACTGTCCAAAAATGAGGCACATAGCCTCATAAAATTCTGAAAGTTGGGCTGGGATGGCTCCGGCTCCCAGAAACTCAGGAGGCACGCAGTCGACCCAGAAACAGGCTCTGAAGACGGAGGCCTAGAACATCGATGCTCTTCCTGCGTCACTTCGTCCGAGGGATGGGGTGAAGTTGAAGAATGTTTGGTCTTCTTCGACTTCTTCTTCTTATGACCTTAATATCCCGAGGGCTTCAAATGGGAAGAAGAAGAGTGCTGGTGGCTCCGAGAGTGGTCTTGTGACCCACCTCTGGAGTGATACCAGGAGCAAAACCAGGCACCAGGAGCAAAACGGAGCCGAGCTGCCATAAGCTTAAGGGACCACTCCCTCAAAGCACCTATATACGACCACAACGTCATCATGGCGACCACGACGCCAACACACAGATTCGACCAACGCCACCTTACGGCGCACAAGGGTACTGCTCGAAGAATCTCCGGATCCAGTCTGACATCTGGGGGAAATTCTAAGGTAGGGAATCTGCAAGTAGAAATCTCTGTGACTGAATCAAACTGGTAAAACTTAACACATTTAATTTGGAAAGTAACAAAATGAGGGAGGTCAATCTGTCATAGAAATCATGGTTAGTTTTGTAAAAAGAAAAATTAAGACACGTTTTAAGTGAGTTCTCAGAAATCTTCCTCTTCTATTTCATTAAACATCCTGACATGTAGACAAGCACGCACTTTCAAGACAGCAGCAGACTGTCCGTTAACTCCCTGTTGACCAGCAGTTTACTACAGTGTTCAAATGAGCAACTGAATTTATGCCAAAAGTGTGACATATCTGGCCATCATCTTGATGGAATCAAAGTGGAAAATTAAAAGCATTTTCTACTGAGGATACTGCAGTAAATGAGGAGATCATGGAGCTTCGTAACAAATAAGTCTTCCAAGATGGCCACCAGAGAAAAAAAGGCCAAATGTAGCACACCTATCACCCAAATGTACCCCTAAAGTATAGCCCAATTACAAAAGTGTGCAAAACACTTAATTGTTTTGTTTTTCTGCAGTTTTATGTAGCGCAGACTTCACCTGGAGGTATTTGAGTGCACTACATGAGTATCAGTTACATTACACAGACACATTCCTAGGCCTGGGGAAATTAATTGAGTTACCCAGAATCACAAGACGTCGCGCTGACGGCGAAACTCAAACCTGGTTCCCTAGCTGCAAAGTCTGCAACTCTGGCTGTAACACCATAATCTTTCCCCTAAGTGCAACATTTAATCAAGTGATCAACTGGATAAAAAGACATCAAGATAGCAAATAATTGAAAAAGTGCTTTGTTGCCATTTGAGAACTCAGAAAATATTTCCTCATTTTAGTTTTTCAGAGCACTAACCATACTTTCTATGGGAATAAGACCCTGTCACTTTTATAATTTCTAAAGGAAATACTACAGTTTTGAGTAAGTCAAGATGACATTAGGAGTGTCCCACATTTGTAATAAATATAGAATATTAGTAATCTCGCTGTTCATTAGAATACTGTGGGGAGGTCAGGTGCACTGACTCAGATAATTGGGGCAGGGAGGAGGTTGCAGAGGCAATAAGTTGACCATGCTGGTGGGGGGGCAGTGGCAGCACAATGGACCATGGAGGGCAGGGGAACAGGGGAAAAGAGGTTAGGGGAAAAGAGGTTAGGGGCAAGATACCAACCATGCAGGACAGGCAAGAGAGGCTGTGGCAATATAATAGACTATAGAGGGCAGACGGAAAAGGAGGTGGCAGTACAACCCTTCATGCCAACAGACCTGATTCAGGCAGGAGACGTCAAATGTTTTAAGCCCAAAAAGGCTTTATTTCATCTCCTGCCTAGAATCCCTTCTTTTCCAATGTAAGTCAATGGGGGAAAATCAATTCCCAGTTTTTCAAAATCTCTTACCAATTTCAAAATGTTAGCAAGTATGACACATTGGATCACTAAGGTATGGGGTAGGAAAATGGACTCTGATAACAGAGGGCAGGAGGGAGATGGGCAGGGACACCAAACTGACCTTACAAGGCAGGTGTCAGGGGTTGAAGCAGCACAATACACCACACATGGCAAGCTGGACGGAAGTGCAGCACAACAGTCTCTGGAAAGCAATAGGGAGGGGACAGGGCCATGCACATAAAAAACAGAAAGCAGAGGGGAAAGAGGCAAGGGCAGCAAGCTGACCATACCACACAGCCAGAAGGGACAGCTGCAGTATAACGGCTCAAGAAGAGCAGGATTGGGGGGGGTGGGGTGAGGAGCACGACAATGGACTAGACAAGGAAGGAGGGAGGGGATAAGGGCATGCACAAGGAAAACTGAGGGCGGGGGCAAGGGTGCAGGGCTGGAGCAACAAGCTGACCATGGAGGGCAGGCCTGATGGGCACTGAAAGCACAGCACATCATGGAGGGCAACTGTGAGACTATAATGACATACACACAGATGATGGAGGAAAGGTGGGAGTGGGTCAAGGACAGCAAGTTGACCAAACAGGGCAGACAGGAGGGTTAGTGGCAGCACAGAAGGGTATGCATGGCATACAGGAGGGTTAGTGGCAGCACAACGGCCATGGTGGGCAAGAGGGAGGGGGGCAGGGGCATGCACAAATAACCATGGAGGATAGAAGAGATGGATAGGGGAAGGGACTTCACAAAAGACCACGCAGGGCAGGCAGGAGCAGCAGTTGCATCACATGGAGGACAGAAGGGAGTGGTAGCAAAATAGACCATGGAGGACAGGAGGGAGGGGATAGGGGCATGGAACTCGACCAGGCAGGGTGGAAGTGGCAGAAGCAGGCAGCAGTCATCTGACCATGCTAGGCAGGTGGGAGGGGCAGCTCAACAGAATTCTCAGAGTAGATAGTAGGGGTACTGGCAGGTCCGTGGAACATGGTGAGCAGAAAAGAGGGAGCAGGACCAAACACACAGACACGGCAGACCAGGGGGAAGGAGGGTAGGGGCAGCAAGCTAAGCACAGAGGCTAAACAGGAGGGCAATGATGCAGCACAGAATTTGGCAAGAATTATGCAACGGAAAGGAGGAGGAGTGGGCAGGGACATAAAGCTAAAAGGAGGCAGTGGAAGCACATCAGACCATTCAGGGCAGGAGGGATGGTGATGGGCTTGCACAACAGAGGGCAGGGGGGAGGTGGATGGGCAGCAAGCTAACAGTTCAGTGCAGGTGAAAAGGGCAGTGGCAAAACTATGGCACACAGGGCTGTAATAAGGGGGCATGGACTTGGACAATGGATGGCAAGGAGGGGGGGTGGTTGGAGGCAGCAAGTTAGGGTGGAGGCAGCATAAGGCCAGGCTAGGCCCTGCGTCCAACTATAAGCCTCACACAGTGCATTGCAATGGGCATTTTACTTAACGCAAACAAACCCTACAAATTCACCAAAAAACCAAAGGTTACAGGAATGTTAATGTTAGGAAATAGAATTTTTTAAAAAACTTAGAAATTCAATTTAAAAAAACCCCAAAGGTTAGAGGGACGTTATAGTTAAGTTCTGATTTTACATGGAGAAAACCATAGAAATTCTGCCGTTACAGTTAGTTATTTCAAGTAAATATGACACATGCCCTAAGGTAACTATAACATGAGCCCTCGCCATGCACTGCTAATTACCCCAGAAATTAGATCACTGATGACATCTTCTATGATGTCTGCAGAAAAGGAGCATCTTTCTGGCATAGTTACCCCCATTTGTTTCCTGGTGTCAATGTTTTTTAGACTGTAGATCACTGGGATCCTGCTAACCAGGACCCCAGTGTCTGTGCTCTCTCCTCTAAATTTGGTTGTCTGATTTTTACACTTTTACACCCCATAATTGGTATACTGGTGCACCCATGTAAGTCCCTAGTACATAGTACTCAGGCACCCAAGACAAAGGTACACCAGGGGTCTACCATGGGCTGCAGCATGTATTTTGCAACCCATGGAAGCCCATGCAAACTGTGTCTACAGGCCTGCCAATGCAGCCTGTGTGAAATGGTGCACACACCTTTCACTCCAGATGTAAGGTTTGCCTTATATCATGGTCTCTGCACTCTGAACCCTGTAAGTCACCCCTATGGTAAGTCATTCAGCCCAAGGGCAGGGTGCATGGTTCCAAGAGAGCATGAGCAAAGGTGCCTCTGCAAACCCCATACTTCATTTCCTGGCCTCTGTATGTGCAGGGAAGCCATCTTAAGGTATATAGTGGGCACTGTTCAAACACGAGTTGCCCACTCCATAATGGCTTCACCTAATCTAGGCATGTTTGGTATCAAACATTTTGTAATCATGCAACTACACCAATTCCAGTGCTGGTTGCATGATACCATGTACTCTGGGGGTTCCCTAGGGGTCTCCCCAAAGTCTGCAGGGTCTGCATGTCAGCCCATACTAGTGCCGACCCCAGACACTGCTCTGCCCTTTCGCTGCTGAGCTTAACCCGAGCAGGCGAAGGCAGAACAAAGGATTTCCTATAAGATAGAGATGTGACCACCTCTTCTTTGGAAATAGGTGTCTCTGGGCTGGGGTGAGAGTGCCTCTGAGCACCATCAGACTGCTTTGAAGGCCACATTTGGTGCCCTCCTTGCATAAACTGGTTTGCATCAGTGCAGGAATCCTAGGTTCCCTCTCTGTCACAAAACTACACAAAGGACTGGGAAGTGACCACCCCCTGTCCCACTCCTCCCCTAGAGAGGTGCCCAAAGCTCTGCCAGGTGGCCACTTGATTCTGCCATTCTGGAAATAAGATGAGCAGAGACCCCTGGGAGCATCTGTCTGGTTAGACCTGCTGGGTGATGTACCTGTTGCCTGTGATAGGTGGGTCATTGCAGTTAGTGTCCATCCTAACAGATATCTGATGCCATGGGGTGAGAGCCTTTGTGCTCTCAGGGGTCGGAGAACAATGCCTGCTCTGGATGGAAGTGCTTCACACCTCCCCCCTGTAGGGGCTGCAACACTTGACAGTGAGCCTCCAAAGCTCTTGCCTTTTGTTTTGCTGCCTCAGGGCACTCCAGCTAGTGGAGATGCCGGGCACCCACTGCCCCCCTGTGAAGGCCCCACTTGTGGTGGGTAGTCCGGCGGGAGAATTAGTAAACACCAGGAGAACTGTCCACACCAGCTGGGACCACTCCTAAGGTGCCCGGAGCGGAGATGAACCCCTCCTGGAAGAATCCTCAATCTTGCTTTGAAGGGTGATAGCCAGTAGGGCTAGAAATGTGCCCCCCTCTCCAAAGGAAGTGGGCAAAGGAAGGACGTAGCCACCCTCAGGGTCAGTAGCCATTGGCTACTGCCCCCTGTAACGCCCATAGATCTAGTATTTAGGACCTCCCCTGAACCCTGCTCTTCAGATTCCTGGTGACCTGAAAAAAGAAGGACTGAAGAGCGGCACCACCAGTACATACCCCAGACGGCAACTGACTTGGCCCCACAACCCTCCCAGCCTATCTGCAGCTTCAAGACTCCTGCTACAAAAAGGTGATGCATCCTGCAGGACCATTGACCTCTACAAACCCCCAGAGGACTGACTGCCTGTCCAGATCATCCGAGGACAGTGGCCATGTCCACAAAGAAGCCTCCAAGAAGGACTCCAGACCCACCACATGATCCGCAAGTCCTGCCCACTATGCACCTGATGCCCACAGCCCTAGTTCAGGTCCAGGTGCCCACTGGTCCAGAGAAGGTCACTAAGCGATTTCGACCTCAAGTCCACCCTAGGTTGACCCCTCCCACCCAACACGACGCCTGCAGCCTAAATCTGGAGAACCACCCTGACTAGCTCCGGTGAAGTTTACTGATGTCCAAAGGTACCCCTGCGCCCGCAGCCCTCTGGCCTTGGAGAACCCAAACGACGGTCCAGCAACGTCCAGTGGGCTCCCTAATTACCTGTCCAGCCATTGGTCTTCTTCAGCCAACTCACTGGACCAAGCCTGTAGCCTCTTTGTGACACCCGGGGTTCCTCCATTGAAAAGCATTGGGCGCCCGACGCTTTGTTTGCACCCTGCACCTGGCCGCCCAGTGCCAATGAGGGTGTCTGTTTGGTGCTGACCTGTGGTCAAATCCCCCCTCCCTTGACCCCCGCTGCCCAGTCTGTGCCCTGAAGTCATGGGTACCTGTAAGCTGTTTCTTTCTAAGTGACCTCAGTCTCCAAAGGATTCCATTGGGTGACCAACACCAACTTTGACCTCTGCACCTGGCCCGCCCTGTGTTGCTGGTGGTACACCCTTGGTGTCTTCCTAAACTTTGCCCTGTGGACACCCAAACCCCCAAAAACTGGGATAGTAAGTTGAGTACTTACCTGCAAGCTGTGTTGATACTTTTCCTCCCCTAGGACTGCATTGCTTTCAATGAAAATTGCATTGACTTCTTTTGAAACTGAAAAGTCTTACTTACCTGAAAACTGTTTTATCTGTGAATTTCAAACAAAGTGCATTTGATACTTTTAAAGCCTGCTACAAAGATCCTTTTGGTTCTAGAAATAGAAATAAAGTATATTTTTTATACATAAAACACTGGACTGGAGTTAGTCATTGAGTGGGTGCCTCATTTCTTGACTCTGTGTGTATAACAAATGCTTAGTACTACTCTCTGATAAGCCTAACTGCTCAACCACACTACCACAAAGGAGAGCGTTCGCATTATCTACTTTAGCCTCTGTAAAGCCTCCGGGGATCCACTGGACTCTCTGCATACTACACTTTACTTTGGTATAGTATATACAGAGCCAGCTTCCTACATTAGAGGATCAGTGGTGGGATTCACGACTTTGCATTTGCTGAACTACTCAGTCAACATCTGATCACACAACCAAGTTCCAAAATTGCCTTTAGATTCAATTGATTTTTTTAACTGAAAATGTTTCCAATTTTTTTTAAGTCCTGCTTGTGCTTGGTTAAGTCCCCTTTAGCATTTATTTTTAAGTTAAAAAAGTTACCATAGTTAGGGATAAAGCAGCTGGAAGTAGTCTTAGTTCCTAAAATAAGTAACCAACCTTAATAACATAATGAGCAGCTCAGAGGACATGGTTCCGTAACTCAAAATGAACCCTTACCTCCATCTCAAGATGAGTGCTAAGGAATCTCTAGTCTTAGAAAAATCAAAACTGGTTCCAACCCTACCAAGATCCAGCTCCAGGAGTTCTTGGCTGAATACCCAAAGGAACACCCTGCTGAGGAGGATGACCTCCCCTCAGATGAGGAAGAAGTTTGGGATCAGGAGGATAACTCTGCCCCTCCTAACCTAACTAGGGAGGACAAGGCCTCCGTACCCAGTCCCCAAGGATAGTACCAACAGCACCTAGACCTCACACTGGTGGGTCAGGTTCTACTGGGTCCATTAATGACAGCCTCAGTGAAGAGGATAGCCTTTTAGCAAGGCTGACCAAAAGAATAGCTTTGTAGGATAGACTCCTAGCTATAGCGAGAGAGCACAAATGGGCTTAGCAACCATTAATGGTGTCTGCAACTTAATAACTAGGGACAGAGAACAATCTTGTGCATCTAAAATCCCTAAAGGGATTTTCTCCAAGATTGCGGATAGTGATGATTTCACCAGATGGTTTACAGCCTCTGAAAGGGCCTGTGGAGTGAGAAAAGTGAAAAGTCTCACTGGTGCAACACTCCTTTGGGAACTGTTCACTTGTAAGTGTAAGGATAGACTCCTCACACTCACTGGAACAGATGCTGAATCCTATGACCTCATGAAGGAGAACATGTCTGAGGGCTCTGGGTTTACCACTGAAGAGTATAGAATTAGGTTCAGGGGGCTCACAAAACCCCGAGCCAGTCCTGGGTTGACTTCATAGGCTACTCAGTAAAATCCTAGATGGTTGGTTGACTGGAAATGAAGTGCATGATTATGATGGGCTTTATAATTTTTTTATGGAAGAACATATCTTAAGAAATTGCGCTCATGAAAAGTTGCATCAATATCTGGTAGACCTAGGTCCAATTTCTCCCCAAGCATTGGGAAGGAAGGCAGATCACTGGGTCAAGACTAGGGTGACCAGGACTTTCACCTGGAAATTGAAATTTCAGTAGTGTTCAATAGGAACGTTTTGCCCCTTCCTTCCTGAAGTAGTCCAAATCCACTGATGACGTCCGATGCAGCTTAGTTCCATCGCTGCAATCCCTAAAAAGCACATCGCTACCCTTGGTATCTGTGGATCTGACTGCAGGCCCTGTGACGCGCTGAACCAACTCTTGGCACTTGTAATTTGGGGTTCCTGCAGCCATGATAACAATAGCAGGCGCTAATGTAGATGGCAATATGGAATCAAATCCCTTGTGCAATGTGGCTTCAAGTTCCATAGTTGGTGCTGGTTCTAGTTCATGGTCCACGGCGGGCGGTACAACCAGTGTGTTCAGCTGTCTTGGCATCATGTAAGGAGCATACTTCGCATCGAGGCTCACATGCGTTCATTGTCTAGTGGCTGAATTATTTACCGGTGTAGGAGGCGCAGAACTGTTGCATTTAGAGAGGACTAACAGGTCTATTGGAGCAGCCAGGGAAAAAGGTAAGAAAGTAGAAATGCGAATAAGAAACAAAATATAGAAAGAACAAAACAGGATCCATCTGACAGTGATTTCTTAAACCAAAATACAGGTATGCTCTGCGGTAAAGCTTGCAGTCTTCACTCGCACATAAAACGTATACCAAAAGGATTTAAGTCAATCTCTAAACCAAAACTGGAATTTGGCAACAGGGGAAAATTATCAACATAGGAGGCAGAAAGAGTCAACCTAACATGAGGGTGAACCACATATCGGCTATGTATCACAATTGCTCAGTGGAAATTTGTGCAATCAAGGGGGACAAACTAATTCTGTAAAGGCACCTTGAGACTAAATGCATTAGGCATCCAGTTATCAACTAGAGAAGGCTACCCACTACCAACGTAGAATCAAGTGCCTCAACCACACCCAGCTTGGATAACACAGAACTAAGTATAAGAAAGACTATTCATGGAAGCCCTGATGATTAGCCCCCAAGGTGCCTAAACGTCACCACTTGTTCCAGTCTGTTCTGACGTTCTACGGTCCTGGGTCCCAGGACATACCGCACTCAATAATGCAACCACCCATACTATTGGGCATCAAGAGTGCATCTCTAAAGGAACTCTGTCACAACGGATGTTTGCCTAAATATATGCATGCCTGAGTCAAGGATCCCCTAAATGAACCTGAAGGCCAGAACCCAACTATTAAATTCACTCCAGAGTACATCTCGAGAGACAGCCACGATATTCTTAACCCAGGCTCACAGCATGTAATATCAAACATCTACTTGCAGATTGATACGTCCGATTAAACAGAACAACCGACGGAATCTACTCAACCATTGTGGTAAATCTTCAACCAGAAAACCCAAATGAAGGCTTGGGGCATTAACATAGTCCCCCCCCCCCCACCCCCGCCGAAAAGGAATTGTATCCCGGCAGATTTCTAGAACAAGCAAGTATAAACACTTTGAGTGCAACCAAAAATTTGGCTTAGTACTTCAAGGCGCATCAAGTTATTGCCAGCTGCTTCCCAGGCAGTCCAACTTGACTGATCTGAAGCTTTGCATTGCAAACAATGTATTCCAAACCAAACAACGTCCAGTTTCCCTACCAGCCATCATTAAGACCGTCATTGGTCGCCCATGAAGACAGACTATTGTATGATAATCTTAAAAATGCAAATGAGGGAACTTGGTCAAAAATGCATCTCATAATTATAAGCTGAGAACATAGCAGGTTTAAAGTCTAAGATGGAGGATAACAATTGTCTGTCCTTTTAACTTCAACATGATATATGCTGTTTACGGGAAATGTGGTCCACTGATACAATTGAATTAGATGGTTATTTGACGTATCACCTTCCTGCAATCAAACAACAAAAGGCCAGACCAATAAGGGGCCTGACCGTTTGGGTAAGAACGTCTTCGCTTGAAAGTGCTGAAATATTTCATACTATTCTAAACAAGAACATTCAAATCATTAACTTAAGAAGTAAGGCATCGTCACCCGAGATCATGAACTTATATCTCCCACCCGGCGGATGGGCGCTAGTCAACTAGGACATCCTGCTTCTCAAAGAATATCTTTTGATGAAAAGATAGGGCGAAATGTCGAAGTCCCTAACCAAAACGACGTCAAGCGGATTGATTTGGCTCTTAAAGAACTGTGTATTGATTTGTGGCGACATCAAAACCAAACTGCATCCTCTAATGTGGTATCAATCAATAATTGATGAAGACAGTGCTTGGAACATTCCGCTACCATTTACAAAATGGTGTACGAGTACAAAACAGGGTAAATTAATTTTCGAAGCCTTAGTTGAGGAAGGCATGCGGCCATTGAATGGCCGCACTAAACCAGATAAACCCCTTAAATCCATCTTTCGAGTGTCAATGACTACATGGCAATAAATATCGAAGCATGGTATTTCATCGTCAATATAGGATTAATTGGCAGGATTGAAAGCGATCACGACCCACTGCTTCTGGTCTTGGAGCACCCAAATTCAGGCTCTTGGCTGCCAACTTTTAGTCGAAAAGATGTGGGTCCTAAAATTGCTTTAAAATCAAATAGAAAAAACATTGCCATCACTGACAATAAGTGAGATCTAAATATCTATACCACTAGCCATAAATGCCCAGCAATACAAACCACAGTCCTAACTCTACCAATAAATAGGGGGGTGCAGCAGCTGCAGCAGTTACAAAAGTTTGAGGAGCTGTTAGCACAGACATCTGTGGAAAATAATAGCATCAACACTGCCCCTAAACATCGTTAACTTGAGGGCCAGGACTGATTTGATGAAGAATATATGAAATGTAAAAAAAGTTTTGTCATTAGCTCTAAAGAATCGACTTATGTCTGAAACCGGTAAACAGTTATTCCTGGATCGCAGGAAGCAGTACAAAGGGTTACTAAAGTACAAAAAAAAGCATCATTCATGTCAGCTCTGGCAAAACCTCCTGGATGCAATTAATTTACAAAATTCAAAGAAATTTGGGGAAATTATCAGATAGGGCTGTGAACGTTCTCCAAAGAACATGGAGCTGAACATTAGCCCACAACTTTGGACAGATCACTTTACCATGCTGTACCAGGGACATGGTGACATCTTGCAACATGAGGTAAACAACTTATCAGCCCAAAGAGGTGGATGTGTGCAATATCAACTTAATTGAGATTCTTCAGCCATCGATTGCAGCGCAAAAATAGACTTTAAGCCAACAACAAATGAGCAGATTGTTTCAAAACAGCACTTTCTAAATTGCATACCAGATTTGGCAGCTTCCACAACTTGTGGCATCTCTTTGCTTTTGAAGCAACTGTACGAATTTCGTGAAAAGGAAATTGTCCAAGCGATCATGTCTCAAAAATCTCAGAAGACCATAGGCCCGGATAAAATCCCTTTCGCAACCATCTAACATTATGGCTACCAATCCTGACTAGATCCTACAACAATGTCTGGAAGACATTCCTCCATCGTGGAGAAAATCAATAATTGTACCACTACACAAAAAAGGTTACAGGGACCTTGTGTCCAATTATCGGCCAATTTCACTGCTGGATGTTGTGGGCAAAATATTCGGAAAACTGTTGCTATGCTGCTTGGACCAGGGTCTGGAAGAAAGATATTGAAGATCAAAGTATCAAGCAAGTTTCAGGAGAGGACAGATTAAAATGGATCAGGTATTCAGAATAAAGTTAATCTGCTCAAAATATGCCTATTTAATAAAGTCATTATATTTAGTATTTGTCGACCTCCAATAGCATTCAGCAGCGTTGATTGTGCCATCCTACGGTAAATTATAAGGGAAAGGGGAGTCACAGAAAAGATTCTGAAGCTACTAACTCAACTGCATTCTGGCAATACCATTATGGTCAGATCAGCACTAGAGGCACAACGGAGATTTCAATTCAGTGAGGCATCAAACAAGGTTGAGTACTAGCATGGACCTTCTTCAACTGCTATATAAATGACATCATAAACGTCTTGAAGGTTCTCAATTCGATGTGCCTATTCTGAGAAACAAATATATACCAATATTGCTTTTGGCTGACGATGTTGGGCTGTTGGCCAGCACACAGATATCGATGCACTGTTTGCTCGAAGGGTTAGAGTCCTTTTGCACCACCAGAAGACTGACCCTCAACACTGGGAAAACAAAATGTATGGTTCTTAATCAAAGGCAAAAACTGTGAGCCACTTTCAAGGTTTATAACAAATCTCTGGAACAGGTGTCTACATATGACTATCTGGGGACCCCCCGTGTTGATGGTAAACCTTCATGGTGTTTGCAGTTATGCAAAAGCAACATTATCTTGGCTCAGCAAGCTGCAGCAGTGCTGAAATTTGCTAAATCTTGCAGTAATCATTCAGTGAGGTCAGAAACTCTGGCCTATAAGATGAAAGCCAATGGATGCTGAGAGAATACATTTAGGCATTGCAAAAATCGAGGACTACATCATATTGGCACCATTAAAATGCTTGTTCCGTATCTGGTCTAAGGTGAAGCGCATATCTTACAGATTCACACTAATAGACATTATGAAGTCACAAGACTATTACAAACTACAGTGGTTTGCCCAGAGATCTTAGTTAATATCGGCCTAAACATTTTCTGGCTTCATCCTGAAACAATAACCAAGGACAGTCTTGACATGGCCATAAAGGCATATTGGGATCATAGAAATCAAGTGCTGTATAACCAACCAGGTCATCTGTTAAAATGCTATTTTTCATTAAATCATGAGAAGGCTCCTCCTACTTTCATTGACGACATCTACCCAGCAGAATAAAAATCCCTTTACTTAAAATTTTGTTTGGGAACAATGTTGGTGGCTTCATTCATAAAACGGTGGTCTTCAAATTCTGATGAGGGGTTGGACTACTGTTTGTGTTATCTTGGTGGCGGAGAAACATTATCTCACTTCATCATACGCTTTATCTTCACAAGCAATATCTAAGCCCACTTTTCTTAAAGTTTAAGGTTAGAAAGTGCAACGAGGCAGAGACTCTGTGTCTGAGATCAGATGACAGACATTGTGCAGACTGTTTCATCTTACGTCTAATGCAGCATGGAAACAAAGAGCACAAGATGCAGCACGCATACAGGCAACACTTGTAAAGTGGTGGCTATTAATTCTTTTTAGTGTTCTGAATATCGAACTCTGACTCATTTTTCCATATACAACCTTAGCACGATTTTAACATCAAATTATCAGCACCATTGCACTTTCTTACCATTTTTTAATGGTCTACAGGAAGCAGACCGATGGGGCATTAGAAGTTGATATGCTGTAATTGCTCCAGCGATACAAACAGGTTGCCTGAGACATACCCTATAGCTCTCTAAATGTACTGGTAATCCACATAAGGTGCATCACAAAGTAGATCCTGACTGTCGAAAGCACTTTCTGCCTGAGGTTGTTTTAAAGCTGAGGTGGGCTAAAATGTAATTTATTCAATGGCTGCTGGGCTAATTGCTGCAGGGTGGGTAAACATGCCTGTATTCTACTCCCAATATATTTTAAAATCATGTTGTGCGGCAACTGTCTCTGGGCCCATCATTGGATGGATAAAATGCACTAGTACTTTATGCTCAGTGTGCTCTGGAATGGCAATCAGTTATATTTTTTGATCTCTTTTTAATTTTTCTTACATCTTATGTCTACGGCATCTTATAATGGGAGCCAGTTTTATTTTATTACCTTGATTGAGTCGCTAGGCTTTCTGCACAAACACTGAATCTGCACTAGTCAAGGCCTTTTTGCTCAAAATGGGACTACTGTTTTTATATGTTGAACCACAGTTCGGTCAAATGGCCAAAAGGCAAGTGTTTTTATTGGATTGTTGATTGTACAGTAAAATTTCTAATTGAGGAATTTTAAGATTTAACTGCGATGTTCATAATGATATTTTGTTTAAAATTGTACAACATAACATTTTCTATTGTTATGGCTGGTTTGGCTGAAACAAAGACTGAATAGAATTGACTTCTGGTGCAGACGATGTCAATTACGTCACCTACAGGCTTGTAGGGTACTGCTCACGAAAAATTTCTGGATCCAGTCTGTTGCCTTGGGATAATTCTAAGGCAAGGAATCTGCAGCTAGAAGTCTCGATCAGATATGCTGGGTCCAGCCCTGCGTTCCCAATTCCAAGGTCAGCTCCCTTAAAGGAGCCTGCAGAAGACCTGTATTATTGTATTTTTTGCTAATATTTACTTATTATGTTTGTAATTAAAAATAGTTCCTGCTCAAATCCACGCAGAATAGATTGAATTCCTACATAATTAAACTAAGAATTAAGTGATTTCAGACTTGCCTGGCTCCTAGGAGACTTTCACCTGTGCCAATGTTACACTTTCTAGCTGTGGCTACAATAATTAAGTTTTTCTACAGTGCAGCTCTCATTAGTACTAAAGTTGTACGGAACCACAACACCCCAATTTTGTCGGTCTTTTTCTACCTAACTTGGTAATTTGTTGCTTGTACTAGGGCCCTTACACCCTCAAGCACAGAGAACAACTAGTGTCGACGAAACACAGTTCAGATCCTTTTAGCAGTGGACTTAAGGAGAGGATAGCTTGGTCATTATGATGTGGGTGGGGCCGGGGTGGGGGGGAGGGGGGCAAGCTTCAGATTTCCCAGAAGTCACTATGGGTATCTTAATAAAATACATCATATGAGAAGAAGGACAAGAGGGGAGTTTAAGGGACAGTGGAAAGAGATAGGAGGACTGTAGGATGCTGTCTCACTATATGGTGCACTGAAAAGAAATACATTGTGCAGATAATCCAGTGGATCATCAATTGGGTTGCAGCGGCAAAAGTAGATAGTACAAACGCTCTATTTTGCAGTAGTAGGGGCGAGCAGTTAGGCATAGCAGAGGGTAGTGCTAAGCATTTGTTGTACTCACAGAGGCAATAAATGACACACTTTTAGAATAAATCTAAGACCAAATTAGAAAAAGAACACTTATTTTATATATACTTTGAAACCAAGAACTTAGTTCAAGGTAAACATGTTTTTAAGCAAAAATACTTTCACTTGGAAAAATGGACACAGTGCAATTTTTGACTTCTTCAATGTTGACCTATGAGAGGAAATACTCAGCAAACAGGTACATTACGACTTACAAGACCAATCTCAGAGACTTAAGGTAGGTACTGGGCAAAGGTGAGGACCATACCAACAGGTCACTCCTGGCAGCACAGGGGCGGCTGGGTGCAGAGGTATAGTATGGCGTTGGGTGCCCAATGTATTTCAATGGGGATTGGTCGCAGTAGAAATAGGATGCAGCATTTGGCTAGGAAGCCAGTTGGGAAATACCAACAGGTAGGTAAACATGGGGTAATGGGGACGTAGGTGCATCTTTGGTCCTCTTCTCCAAGGGCGATCAGGTGATACCACAGTGGACTCCAGCTCAGGAGAGCTGGGGGTCATCGCTGACATCAGGGAATCACTTCAGATCAGGCCATTGGTGACAGGTGCAGTGGTTACTTTATGTGTCAGGTTTCTCTCAACACACAGGTTGCGGGAGGGGGCCTGTGTGCAGAGGTTGCAGGTGACTTCGGGGACTCCAGGAGGGGTGAAACCACGATGGACTCTGACTCTAGGGAGCTGGGGAACCTTGATGGCACCAGAGTTCAACTCCCACTTGGGTGGGTGACGATGGCTGTAATTGTGACTTCAGGTGTCAGGTCCTTGTGGTTCCAGAGGCTGCAGAGCCCTGGGGAGCAGGTCCACTGCTCACCGGAGTCTTCAGGCCCTCACCTTAGGGGGTCATAAACGTGGCTAAGGTGGCTGAACTAGTCAGGGGAGTCAGTCAACACACTAGTATTTGGAAGATTTTTAGGAGGCACGTCCAAGGTGCCCTTTGGGTGCATGCATTGGTAAATCCAACACTGGCATCAGTGTGGGTTCACCAATACAATGTGTTTGATACCAAACATCCCTATCTTCAGGAAAGCCATCATGTAGCTGGAGACCTCATAGTGACCAGCACATGCATTTAAATTGGCTTTCCTGGTCACTTACTATGTTTGGTAATTGAAAGAGATAGCAGGGGCATATCTGCTTGTACTGATATGCCCATCACATGTAATAATATGCACCTTGCCTTCAGGATGTAAGGTCTGCTAGATGGGTGACTTACATATATTATATGCAGTGTTAGGGGACATGGCACATAGGCTGTGTGGCATGTCGTGTTTTTACTTTTAGCTGCACCAAGACACACAGCCTGTCATGTGCTTGGTGAGGGGTTCTCTAGGCTGGTACAATTCCTGCTGCAGCCTTTGGGGACCCTCTCTAGTAACCTAGACCCTAGGTACCAGGGGTACCATTTACTAGGGATTCACAAAGGGTGCTAAAGGTTTTGCCAATGGGGGAAACGACTGTGTAGTTTTAGGGGAAAGAGATCTGACCCTCAGGATCTGGCTAGCAGGAACCTAGTGCACCTTTAGTCGAAGTTACATCAGGTAACAGGCAAAAAGTGAGGACTAACAATGCCAAAAAAAGGTGCTTCCTACAAGGATGGATGGTTAGGAGCACTTATAACACAACATTTTTCAAACTAAGCAACATTTTTTAAGGCCCACAAAACAGAGATGAGTGAGAGAAAAGGAGAGAGAGAGAGAGAGAGAGAGAGAGAGAGAGAGAGAGAGAGAGAGAGAGAGAGAGTGTGTGTGTGTGTGTGTGTGTGTGTGTGGTTTCGTGACCCACATCTAAATGAAAGAGCGTCTTCATTCAATGGTGAATGTGTGTGTGGGGGGAATGCATGAACGAGTCATTGTTTATGGCTGAGTGAATATATGGTTGACTGAATGAATTGACTACACATAAAAAAAAGAGAAATCAACTGCAATATTATTAAAAAAATAATAATAAAGCCGGCCCCAATGATTTTGCCAATGCTTATTCAACACTGACAAAGGAAAAACGCTTTTCTGTTTTTATGGTGGGATGTAAACAGGGAGCAGTTATAGAATATTTATTTCTATTCAATTTTCTGTCAGGTTCTGATTGAACAGCTAGCATTCAAGCCTATAAAATGGGATCCTGTACAGGACACAACAACGTATTTCAGTGACTAGACAAATAGGCAAGGAAGAGAAAGATTACATATTTTGCATACATTTGAATGCTGTCAAGGTTCACCTTGACATTAGCAACTCTGGTTTCTATATAAAACTGGTGAATATCCTGGACTAGAAGGCCAGGACTATGTTCTTTAATGCTGATGTCACATATTTCAATTATTTAAGGTGCTTGAGCAGTTACTTTATGTCTTAACCGCAGCAGAGAAGTGATTTACCTAAAGCTCCTGACACACTGAGATTTCAATGTTTTGATTTTGTATTGGTTCTCATCTCAGTCTCTCACATTAGTATATTTCATTGATTCAATTATCTGCTTGTTTTATTGCTCTAAAGGCAGTATACTCATAAAAATCAAAGGAAGAAAATGCAAGAAACCATGAAGCAAACCTAACGGATTTAGAATGAACCATTTCACACGGAAAACATTTAAATGTGAAAGAGTGTTTGTGGAGTTGGACTTTGATTCTATTCGTGTTCTCATCAACATTTTACCTTGCTAGACACCGTTTTATCTGCAAACTCCACAGTTATATCAATAGTGTGAATGTAGCTCTCTTTCTCTCTCTCTATACATATCCTAGTGGCAGTCGCCACTAAGTTGTTATAGTTAGGACTGAGTTTCTATAGAAAGAGGGTTTTTGTTTTGCTACTAACTTTGGCGCCTGTTGACAAATCTTGACAACCCTTTCTACGACAATATGATGGTCACTTGAGCTGCTGTCTGGAAAGTTTTGGGGTGATCCGTCCAAAGGGGTGATGGGGGTGCAGCGGTGGATGGGGGCAGAAAAAAGAAGGGGTCCCAAAACTGGACGGAGTTACACCAAATTTGCCAGAAAGGTAGGTCCTGGTCTAGAAAGCAACCTTTTTTTTGGTGTAAATTCGTTCAGCAGTTTTTGAGGAATTAACAAGAAAAATTATTTGGCATATATAGGGATGAGGATCCGTCGTTACTCTGACATGGAGCTCCTCGAATCTGCAAGTCACACAGAGCAGTGTGATTGGTTGGCCACAAGCTTTTCAGAAAGTTGTGGCTGTCATTTTATCTACTAGCAACGGTTCTGGAGGATGGATTTATCGGCATAAAACAATACAAGGGGTCAGAGTAGAGGTTCTCTGACCCAAAAGGTGGAATGAATAGGTTGGTGACGGATTCATAATGAGTTTAAATAGGTGAAAACTACTTTTTTTCCAGGTCATGGAGTTGCGACTCCATCGCTGAGCTCAGCGCAGCGCCCATGTAACATCACTTCAGAGTCACAAACCCTGTTGATAGAAGAAAATATATATATATATATATATATATAAATATATATATATATATATATATATATATATGGAAAATGTCACTTACCCAGTGTACATCTGTTCGTGGCATGAGACGCTGCAGATTCACATGCTTTGCACATCCCGCCATCTAGTGTTGGGCTCGGAGTGTTACAAGTTGTTTTTCTTCGAAGAAGTCTTTTCGAGTCACGAGATCGAGGGACGCCTCCCCTTTCGGCTCCATTGCACATGGGCGTCGACTCCATCTTAGATTGTTTTCCCCGCAGAGGGTGAGGTAGGAGTTGTGTATTATAGTAATAGTGCCCATGCAATGGAATAAATATGTATGTACATAATGTGGTTAAAGCAATATATTTACAAATTTACAAATGTTCAAGATCAACTTCAAATGGCTACAGGCTCCCGGGGAGGCGGGTGGGCGCGTGTGAATCTGCAGCGTCTCATGCCACGAACAGATGTACACTGGGTAAGTGACATTTTCCGTTCAATGGCATGTGTAGCTGCAGATACACATGCTTTGCATAGACTAGTAAGCAGTTATCTCCCCAAAAGCGGTGGTTCAGCCTGTAGGAGTTGTAGTTGTTTGAAACAAAGTTCGTAGTACTGCTTGTCCTACTGTGGCTTGTTGTGCTGTTAACACATCCACGCAGTAGTGCTTGGTAAACGTATGAGGCGTAGACCATGTGGCTGCCTTACATATTTCAGTCATTGGAATGTTTCCTAGAAAGGCCATGGTAGCACTTTTCTTTCTAGTTGAGTGTGCTTTTGGTGTTATAGGCAGTTCTCTTTTTGCTTTGAGATAACAGGTTTGAATGCATTTAACTATCCATCTGGCAATGCCTTGTTTGGATATTGGATTTCCTGTATGAGGTTTTTGGAAAGCAACGAACAATTGTTTTGTTTTTCAAATTTGTTTAGTTCTTTCAATGTAGTACATTAACGCTCTTTTTATGTCTAATGTATGTAGTGCTCTTTCAGCTACAGAATCTGGTTGTGGAAAGAACACTGGTAGTTCTACTGTTTGATTCAAGTGGAACGGTGATATGACTTTTGGTAAAACTTAGGATTTGTTCGTAAAACTACTTTATGCTTGTGTATCTGAATAAAGGGTTCTTGTATGGTAAATGCTTGTATCTCACTTACTCTTCTTAGAGATGTGATGGCAATTAGAAATGCTACTTTCCATGTTAAGTATTGTATCTCACATGAGTGCATGGGTTCAAACGGTGGATCCATGAGCCGTGTCAAGACAATGTTAAGGTTCCACGAAGGAACTGATGGTGTCCTTGGTGGGATAATTCTTTTCAGACCCTCCATAAAAGCCTTTATGACTGGGATCCTAAAAAGTGATGTTGAGTGCGTAATTTGCAGATAAGCTGAAATTGCGGTGAGATGTATTTTAATGGATGAAAAAGCTTTTGTAAGTGCAGTAGGTAGCTGACGATGTCTTTAGCAGATGCGTGTAAGGGTTGTATTTGTTTATTATGGCAGTAATACACAAATCTTTTCCACTTATTTGCATAGCAATGTCTTGTGGTTGGTTTCCTAGCTTGTCTTATGACCTCCATACATTCCTGTGTGAGGTGAAGATGTTCGAATTCTAAGACTTCAGGAGCCAAATTGCTAGATTCAGTGATGCAGGATTTGGGTGTCTGATCTGTTGTTTGTGTTGAGTTAACAGATCTGGCCTGTTTGGTAGTTTGACATGAGGTACCACTGATATGTCTAGTAGTGTTGTGTACCAAGGTTGCCTTGCCCAAGTTGGTGCTATTAGTATGAGTTTGAGTTTGTTTTGACTCAATTTGTTTACCAGATATGGAAGGAGTGGGAGAAGGGGAAAAGCGTATGCAAATATCCCTGATCAACTCATCCATAATGCATTGCCTTGAAACTGATCCTGTGGGTATCTGGATGCGAATTTTTGGCATTTTGCATTTTCTTTTGTTGCAAATAGGTCTATTTGTGGTGTTCCCCATCTTTGGAAGTAAGTGTATTTGGGGGTGAATCTCCCATTCGTGGATCTGTTGGTGATCCCGAGAGAGATTGTCTGCTAACTGATTCTGAACCCCTGGAATAAACTGCGCTATTAGGCGAATGTGGTTGTGAATCGCCCAATGCCATATTCTCTGTGCCAGGAGACACAACTGTGTCGAGTGTGTTCCTCCCTGTTTGTTCAGATAATACATCGTTGTCATGTTGTCTGTTTTGACAAGAATGTGTTTGTGGCTTATTATAGGTTGAAATGCTTTCAACGCTAGAAATACTGCCAGTAGTTCGAAGTGATTTATGTGAAACTGTTTCTGCTGAGTGTCCCATTGTCCTTGGATGCTGTGTTGGTTGAGGTGTGCTCCCCACCCTAGCATGGAGGCATCTGTCGTTATTACGTATTGAGGCACTGGGTTTTGGAAAGGCCGCCCTTGATTTAAATTTATATTGTTCCACCATTGAAGCGAGGTGTATGTTTGGCGGTCTATCAACACTAGATCTTAAAGTTGACCCTGTACCTGTGACCATTGTGATGCTAGGCACTGTTGTGAGGGCCGCATGTGCAATCTTGCGTTTGGGACAATGGCTATGCATGAGGACATCATGCCTAGTAGTTTCATCACCATCTTCACTTGTATCTTCTGTTTTAGGTACATGGCCTATATTACATTGTGAAATGCCTGTACCCTTTGTGGACTTGGAGTGGCAATCCCTTTTGTTGTGTTGATTGTCGCCCCTAAGTATTGCTGTGTTTGACACGGTTGAAGGTGTGACTTGTTGTAGTTGAGTGAGAAACCTAGTTTGTGGAGGGTTTCTATGACATACTTTGTGTGTTATGAACACCGTTCTTGCGTGTTGGTTTTGATTAACCAATCGTCTAGGTACGGGAACACATGTGTTTGCTGCCTTCTGATATGAGCAGCCACTACTGCCAGGCATTTTGTAAAAACTCTTGGCGCAGTTGTTATCCCGAATGGCAACACTTTGAATTGGTAATGTACCCCTTGGAATACAAACCTTAAGTACTTTCTGTGTGAAGGATGTATCGGTATATGGAAGTATGCATCCTTTAGGTCTAGTGTTGTCATGTAGTCTTGTTGTTTGAGCAATGGGATTACGTCCTGCAGTGTCACCATGTGAAAGTGATCTGATTTGATGTAGATATTTAATGTTCTGAGATCTAATATAGGTCTTAGAGTTTTGCTTTTTTGGGGTATGAGAAAGTACAGTGAGTAAACTCCTGTTCCTCTCTGATTCATTGGTACGAGTTGTATTGCATCTTTTGGTAACAACGCTTGGACCTCCAGTTGTAGAAGATCCATGTGTTGTTTTGACATATTGTGTGTTTTCGGTGGGACATTTGGAGGGAATTTTAGAAATTCTATGCAATAACCATGCTGGATAATTGCTAGGACCCAAGTGTCTGTTGTTATTTCCTCCCATTGTTTGTAGAACTTGGTTAATCTACCCCCCCCCCCACTGGTGTTATGTGTTGGGGATATGTGACGTTGAAGTCACTGCTTGTTTTGTGGAGTTTTGGGAGTTTGGAACTTCCCTCTATTTTTTGGGAATTGTCACCCTCTATATTGTCTCCGAAAACTTCCCCGCTGATATTGGCTCTGATAAGTGGGCCTTGTTTGTGAGGTTGTGGGTTCCGTGCTTTGTCCTCGAAACCCCCCTCAAAACTGTGTTTTACGAAATGTGCCTCTGCTCTGTGGGGAGTAGAGTGCACCCATAGCTTTGGCCGTATCAGTGTCCTTTTTAAGTTTTTCGATAGCAGTGTCCACCTCCGGCCCAACAACTACTGTCCGTTGAATGGCATACTAAGCACGGCTTGTTGTATTTCCGGCTTGAATCCTGATGTACGCAGCCATGCATGTCTCCGTATTGTCACAGCTGTGTTTACAGTCCTAGCAGCTGTGTTTGCCGCATCCATTGCTGACCATATCTGATTGTTCGAGATACTCTGTCCTTCTTCCACTACTTGCTGTGCTCTTTTTTGGAACTCTTTGGACGAATGTTCTATAAAGTGTTGCATTTCGTCCCAATGAGCCCTATCATATCTGGCCAACAAAGCCTGTGAGTTGGCAATACGCCACTGATTTGCTGCCTGTGCCGCCACTCTTTTTCCTGCTGCGTCGAATTTACGACTCTCTTTGTCTGGAGGTGGTGCATCTCCTGAAGTGTGTGAGTTCGCCCTCTTGCGAGCTGCCCCTACTACCACTGAGTCTGGTTTCAACTGTTGTGTGATGTACACGGGGTCTGTTGGTGGCGGTTTATATTTTTTCTCCACCCTTCCTTTCACAGGCTCCTCAAACACTTGTTTGGAGTGTTTTAGCATTCCAGGTAGCATGGGGAGGCTCTGGTACTGGCTGTGTGTGGACGACAGTGTATTAAATAGAAAGTCGTCTTCAATTGGCTCAGCATGCAGGTTGACATTATGAAACGCCGCTGCCGTTGACACCACCTGTGCGTAGGCTGTACTATGTTGATGGTGGTGGGGTTACTTGTTTAGCCACCTTCGCCTGTGGCTGCTTGTCTTTCTCTTGGAAGGCAAGTTTTCGTTTCATTCAAATTGGAGGGAGAGTACTGATCTTCCCTGTTTCTTTCTGGATGTGGAGCCTTCTTTGGGTGTAGTCTGGCTCCATTGTCGCCAGTTCCTGTCCAAATCTATGTGTTTGCATTTGTGAGGACAGGCCTTGTTCCTCTGTGTAGGAACTTGATCTCGGTTCCGAGCCCGGATTTTTCGGTATCGAAACCTTTTAGGCTGCCTTTTTCGGTTCCGATAACACTTTTTTGCTCTTCGGTGTACTGATTTCTCGGTGCCGACTTGGTTCGGTGCCGCTCTCTCGGTGCCAAGATTGCTCTGACCCGGTGTCTCGGGGTCGAGTCTGCTCTGACCCGGTGTCTCTGGGTCGAGTGTGCTCTGTGACGGTATCTCGACCGGCGTCGGATGACTTCGACACATGCATGCCCTTTTTCGGTGCAGATGTCCGGTCACCTATTTTTCGGGTTAAGCTATGGCCTGTTGGCGGTGGCGTCCCCTGGGCTTTACTGGTCTTTACATGAGTCTTGTGTATCGACGTCTTACTCACGGTTTTCGGCGTCTGTTCAGGATCGACCTCTTCCGAGTCTGAATCCTCGATGGAGAAGGCTTCCTCTTCTGCCTCCATGTGTTTTTGTCCTGTCGGCACCGACGCCATCTGTAGTCTTCTTCCTCTTCGGTCCCTTAAGGTCTTTCTGGACCGAAATGCCTGACAGGCCTCACAGGTATCCTCTTTGTGTTCTGGCGACAAACACAAATTACAGACCAAATGCTGATCTGTATAAGGATACTTATTGTGACATTCGGGGCAGAAGCGGAATGGGGTCCGTTCCATTAGCCTTGAAGATGCACGCGGTCGGGCCAACCAGGCCCCACCGGGGAATCGAAAACCCCGAAGGGCCGCCGGAGCTCTTCAAATGTCGGTATCGATCTGTTTTAACTAACCCGATATCGAATGCAAACAATATTGTCTAATTTTCCGAGTTTTTCACTAACTTTCCGAACCGAAGCGCGGAGCGAAAAGGAACACGTCCGAACCCGATGGCGGAAATAAAACAATCTAAGATGGAGTCGACGCCCATGCGCAATGGAGCCGAAAGGGGAGGAGTCCCTCGCTCTCGTGACTCGAAAAGACTTCTTCGAAGTAAACAACTTGTAACACTCCGAGCCCAAAAACTAGATGGCGGGATGTGCAAAGCATGTGTATCTGCAGCTACACATGCCATCGGACATATATATATACATACACACAAATTCATGGCTACACAGCCATGCTGACATCCATTCAGACAGTCACACACACACATATATATATATACATACATACACACACACACACACATTCTAGTTAGCGTTAGGAAATAGAATTTTTAAAAAAACATAGAAATTCACTTTAAAAAACCCAAAGGTTCCGTTATAGTAGACGCTCACATTTTAAACATACGAAACCATAGAAATTCACCAGTTATAGTTACTGTAGCATCTGCAGTAAAATTACTGGTCAGATAACTGCAAGGCTGGGCCGCAAGTTATAGTTACCTTAGGGCACGAGTTAAAGTTACTTGAGGTAACTAACTGGTGAAGTTCTATGGTTTTGTATGTTTAAAATGTGAGCCTAACTATAACGTCCCTGCAACCTTTGCTTTTTTTAAGTGAATATATATTATATATAAAGGTAATTATGGTTAGGACCTAAATCCCATAGATAAAGCTTTATTGTTTTGCCAATAACTTTTGCACCGTTTGACGAATCTTCACAAAATGTTAAAAACTCATACAGCAATTCATTCAGTTGCTCTCTTGAAAGAAAAGCGGGGGCAGAGAAAAAATGGGGGTGTTACCAAAACACTTTTTCCCCATGCTGTTTCCCATAGGGATTTCTAACATGACTACAGCCTGAACCGCTGAACGGATTTACACCAACTTTGTCAGAAAGATAGATCATGGTCCAGAAATATTTTTTTTGTTATTTGGTGTAAATCCGTTCAGTAGTTCTTGAGATATTTAAAGCTAAAAAATACAGATATCTAGGGACACAGATCCAATAACTCTCAAGCTGAGATCCAACTGGCTGCCAACACTTCAACCAGTAAGTGTTGGCAGCCATTTTGAGACGCAGCTGAGTCCCAAAAAAAATAAATAAAAAAAATAAAGAAAAGGGGGAAGGATAGGATTACCCTGACCATCTAGGCCTGGTGCTGGGGTCCCCCAGGGACCTCCGCCTGTGCTAAGAGACATTTTAAACAAAAAACATTGTAGAAGATCTGTGAAACCTAACAACAACAAAAAAAAAAAAAAAACTAGTGCAGTCTCCCATGCCTGTTTGTATTTCAGCTCCAGGTGAACCAGGCCCCCAGGGCATATTTTAATATAAATTATGGGGAGGGGTGTGCATGTGGCCTACCCTCCCATTGGCTGATATTGTCCCCAAGGACCACCACCTCTCAGGGGCCAGGCTTATACGCAGTGATAAGGTGAGGCCGCACACCCCCCCCCACCTCTGTAGACCTTTTAAGGCCTCAGGGACCGACACCTCCCCTGGGCTTTGCCTAAAAAAAAAAAAAAAGAGGTCCTCCCATGCAGTTTTCTCATCAATAACTTTTTTTGCAAATGTTAAAGTGATAATATCAATGATGTCAAAGAAGATGTCATGAATGATGTAATACGTGGGGTAATTAGCAGTGCATGGCCAGAGCACAAGTTATAGTTATCTTACGGCATGGGTTATGGTTTCTTGACCTAAGTACAACTATAGCAGTTGAATTTCTATGGTTTTCTGCGTGTAAAATCTGAACCTAACTATAACGTCCCTCTAACCTTTTTAGTGAAAAAAATATATACATATATAAAAACACTGCTTTAAACAAATGTTTTAGGTACATTTCGCAACTTACCCTAAGACAAAGATGTAACACAGTATCTTCGTTATAGATGCTTGACCAAGTATCCACAACCTCAGGAAGAAACGATTTGATGATGTAGAACTGTCCTGATTTCAGAATGTCATATTCTGACCATGTGCACACAACTTTCACAGCTCGCCGTAAACCACCTCCCATTTCTTCCTTACTTAAAAATTCAATCTTGGCACAGAGCCCTCGCTGTGACCATGAAGACATGCTGTTGTTTAATATACCCGGGGAGCTCTCTTCCAAGCGATAGACAGTGACTGGTTCACCTGCAAAAAAATTACGATTGGTTACATTGCACAATGCACTTCGACTAAAAACAACTCAGAAACAAGTGGAAGTTTAAGATTACAAACTGACCCAAAAGTCAAATAAAATTTTTTTTTGGTACGCACTTGAAGTACAAGTTACTTACATGTAATATCTGGTAGAGACATTCTAGTTGCAGATTCCTTACCTTAGAATTTTCCCCCAGGCGTCAGACTGGATCCGGAGATTTTTCTTCGAGCAATACACTTGCGCGTCGGTAGGTGGCGCTGATTCACTCCGCAGGCGCCGTAGTTGCCGTCAGAAGAAGTACATAGATGCCGCCTCAGCGCAGTGACGTCAGTTTCTTTTAACGACTTTCCACACCAAAGCGCAGAGCCACTAAGAACACAGATTGGTGCACCAGAGCTAAGGACCTCAAGGTGGAATCCCTGTCCCTAGAAATCAGTTCGCAAGCGGGGAGGATGGGTGGATCAGTATGGATTCTGCAACTAGAATATGTCTCTACCAGATATTTCGCTACCAGAGGTAAGTAAGTTGTACATCTGGTAGAGACTTCTAGTTGCAGATTCCTTACCTTAGAATAGATACCCAAGCAATTCCATACTCAGAGGTGGGCTAAGAACCAAGATCATACTAGGAAGTCCAGCAGGACCGAACAACCAAAGTAGCCGTCCCGATGGACAAGACTATCCAGGCAGTAATGTTTAGCAAACGTATGCAGGGATGCCCACATAGCTGCCTGGATATCCAGGACATGAACTCTGCATGCTAATGCAGTGGAAGCAGCAGTTGCTCTGGTGAAAGGAGCACACAAGCCCTCATGGGGTTGCTTCTTGGCCAAAGCGTAGCACATCTTGATGCAAAGACGTACCCATTGAGAGATGGTACGTTTTTGTACCGCCTTCACCTTCTTCCCACCCACATACCGGACAAAGAGTTGATCGTCCACCCAGAAATCTTTATTACGATTTAGATAGAACGCCAATGCTCTTTTTGGGTCCAGACAGTGGAGTCTCTCCTCCTCATGAGAAGGATGTGGGGGTGCGTAAAAAGTAGGCAAGGTGATGGACTGACCTACATGAAAAGGCGTAACAACCTTGGGAAGGAAGGAAGCCTTAGTGCGCAACACCCCTTTGTCAGGGTGCACAGACAAGAATTGAGGCTTGGAAGAAAGAGCTTGAAGCTCACTCGGGCAGAAGTGATGGCAACAAGAAAGACAGTCTTGAAAGTGAGGGCCCATAAAGGGCAATTGTGCATTGGCTCAAAGGGAGTACATATTAAGTAAGAACAAGATTGAGGTCCCACCGAGGCATGATAAATGGAGTAGGAAGAAATAAATGGGTGAAACCTGTAAGGAATCTATTTACAATAGGAGATTTAAAGAGTGACAGCTGATCAGGTAGCCTAAGAAAACCCGAAATGGGCTCAAAGGCAGAACGCATGAGAAAAGTACGTGTCAAACTGAGGTCCCACAGGGGCAAAACAACAGGAAACGGAGGAACAAATGTTGCAAACTTTTCACAAACTGAGTCACAACAGATGACTTAAGGAGGGAGGGTTGATTTGACAGCCGCAAAAAGCAAAAATGGCTGACAAATACTCTTTAACGTTGTCCAAAGCAAGGCCTTGCTGAGCTAAAGAAAGAGCACACATAACATCTGCAAGAGGTGCACAATGGGAGTCCACATGGCGTGAGAACACCAACCAAACACACCTATCACAAAAGAAGGGGTAGACCATTTTAGTGGAAGGGTACCTGACTGTCAGGATGATATCACAAACTTCAGGAGGGAGAAAACCTTCAATTATAGCCACTCAGTCTCCATGCCTGGCGGTGGAGCTTGCAAAGGTTCTGGTGTAGACCCTGCCCTGCTGCTGTGAGTGGAGATCTTCTCCAAGTGGCAGTATGACAGGAGGACTCATTATCGGGAGTTCTGGATACCATAGTCTCAGTTCCCAATCAGAGCCACTAGGATGACTTGGGACTAATCTTCTTGAGAACTTGGTGCATGAGAGGTACGGTGGAAAGGAGTTCCAAGTTTCATTCCAAGCTGAACGTGCCTCGGAGTGAGAGCCACGTTGGAAACTCCAAGGTGCAGTGCTGACATTGCGTGTTGTCAGCAGTGGCGACTAGATTGAGCCAAGGTATTCACCATTCCTGGAAGAGACCTTGCACCACCTATGGATGTAGAAGCCATTTGTGATCCACAAGCCATCAACAGCTGAGTTTGTCCGTTCTCGTGTTCAGCTCTCTTGCCAGGTGTCGAACAACCAGGAAAATGTCCTGGCATACCAACCATGTCCAGCAGCGCAGGACCTCCTGGCACAGGGTCCACAATCTCACCCCACCCTGTATATTGCAGTACCACATAGGGGTGGTGGTGTTCTTGAACACCTGAACCAGACTTCCTCTGAAGGATTGAAGACTTTCAATGCTAAGGGGCTAGCATTCAACTCCAACAAGCTGATGTGGACCTTAGATTGTACTGGAGACCAGAATCCTATAATCTTCATCTCTTTCAGATGGCTGCTCCGACCAAGAAGTGACACTTGGTCACCAAGTGGCCATCTGCCACCACTGTGAGCTCTGGGTGGGGAAGGGAGAGGGGTTTGCCTCTGACCTAAATATTGGTTCATTAGCCACCACTGCAAATCTTTTGCAGTGCCCTCTGATATATGGACCAGCATGCAATGCTTTGTTTGAAAAGCAGAAATCCTTTCCAAGGTTTAATGTAAGCAACCAGTAGCTGCTTGGATTTCCTAAATTGTTGCGTAAGGTGTATATAGAATTTTAGTCATCTCTTAACGTTTAATGTGTTTAATGCTCTTTCTGTAATGTTCTGTGGATTTGGAAATGTCTTTAGTACGATAGACTTATTAAGATGAAAGTCTGTTGCCATGTTTGGAATACATCTGGGATTTGTTTGTAATACCACTCTATCTTCCCTGAATTGAACAAAGGGTTCTTTCACTGTGAAAACCTGAATTTCACTTACTCTTCTAGCAGATTTCAAAGCCAATGATAGTGGCACTTTCCATAAAGGAATTTCAGCTCAGCTTTTTGGATGGGTTTGAATGGAGCCTTCGTAAACCGCAAACGAACCAATTAAGTTGTCAAGATGAAGGAGGCTGCTTTACTTAAGAAAAGGCTCGGAAAAGCCCCTTATGAAACTCCTTGACAATTCTCTTTGATCATAGAGATGTCGAACCAGATGATTTGCTAAATCTGGATATAGCTGCTAAGTGCACTTTAAATGAAGTATGTACCAGACCTGTTTTATCTGGATATAGGGCGAAATACGTTCTAATGGGGTTCAAAGAGGATGAATCTGTGATTATGCTAGAACATTCTTTATTTCCAGAACTTGCTTTGCTTTTAATTGCACCAGATGGTTCAGTGCCCATTTCCAAAACTTTTCAGCTTCTTGAGACAGCTCTTGAGATCTTGTGCCTTCCTTTTTATTGATTTAATACTTGGTGGTAGTAATGTCTATCCGTATCAGTACTGATGGTCCTTTTATCTTGGGGAGAAAGGACTGTAGACTCAATGTCGCTGCCTTGAATTCCAAGAGATTTATTTGAAGACTTACCCTCAATTTTTGAGCACCCTAGCTCTCTAGGGAGGCATCCATTGTCAGTGCAGAATTGATGATCTGAGGCAAGATGCTTAACCCTAGGGAAAGATTCTCATATTGAGTCCACCAGGGAAGGTTAAAGTGATGTGGAGGATGTCCTCAAGAGAGCCTTGCGATTGCAGCCACTGTTTGTCTAGCTCATTGTAGGAAGTTGGCTCTGTATGTACTATTTCAAAGTAAGAAATAGCATGCACAGAGTCCAAGGGTTCCCCTTAGATGTAAGATAGTGGCAAAAAAAGATAATTCTAATGCTCTATTTTGTGGTAGTGTGGTTGAGCAGTAGGCTTATCAGAGGGAAGTGTTAAGCATTTGTTGTACGCACACAGGCAATAAATGAGGAATACACACTCAAAGACAACTCCAGGCCAATAGGTTTTTATATAGAAAAATATATTTTCTTAGTTTATTTTAAGAACCACAGGTTCAAGATTTACAAACAATACTTTAAATGAAAGGTATTTCACTCAGGTATCTTAGGAACTTTGAATTATCACAATAGCATGTACAGTTTTGGCAACAATGGCAATAAGCTATTTACAAAGTGGACACTGCAAAAATCAACAGTTCCTGAGGGAGGTAAGTAAATGTTAAGTTCACAGGTAAGTACAACACTTTCAGGGTTCAAAGTTGGGTCCAAGGTAGCCCACCGTTGGGGGTTCAAGGCAACCCCAAAGTTACCACACCAGCAGCTCAGGGCTGGTCAGGTGCAGAGGTCAAAGTGGTGCCCAAAACACATAGGCTTCAATGGAAATAGGGGTGCCTCGGTTCCAGTCTGCCAGCAGGATAAGTACCCGTGACTTCAGAGATCAGACCAGGGGGGTTTTGTAGGGCACTGGGGGGGACACACAAGCAGGCACAGAAAGTACACCCTCAGCGGCACAGGGGCGGCCGGGTGCAGAGTGCAAACAGGCGTCGGGTTCGCAATAGGATTCAATGGAGAGACTCGGGGGTCTCTTCAACAATGCAGGCAGGCAGGCAACGTGGGAGCTCCTCAGGGTAGCCACCACCTGGGCTAGGAAGAGGGCCGTCTGGAGGACCTACGTCCTCGAGGAGCAGACCAGGGGGGTTTTGTAGAGCACTGGGGGGTCCCAAACAGGCACACAAAATACACCCTCAGCGGCACAGGGGCGGCCGGGTGCAGTGTTCAAAGTAGGTGTTGGGTTGTAGATAGAAATCAATAGAGAGACCCGGGGGTCACTCTGGTGATGCAGGCAGGACACAGGAGGGCTTCTCGGGCCAGCCACTGACTGGGCAAGGATGAGGGCCGTCTGCTGGTCATTCCTGCACCCGTAGTTGGTTTCTCTCGGGCCTGAAAGCTGCAGGTGCAGTGCTTCTTCCAGCTGTCTGGGAGGGAGGGGTTGGTGGGAGGGGTTATCCAGACCGCTGGTTTTACCCAGTTCCTGAGCTCAGTCCATTGGTTCTTCAAGCTGGAATTCCAAAGGATCCAGCGACCCCTTCATACTCTCACCGAATTCGGCCTCATAAGGGTCAGGATCCAATCTAGGGAACAAGGTCCCCCACCTAAGTTGGAATTGGCATTGAGCGACGCCACTCCAGCTCCGAGTTGGAGTCAGCGATAAGTATAGGATTGTCGCTGCCTGAAGGCCCAGGTGACAACGGGAGCGTTGACGCCGGATTCGTAGTTGGGAAAGGTCACAAAGGTACTATTGATGCCGGACTGGATCCGGAAACCTGAGTGTCCCTCGAGGCCAAAGCCGCTGACGCAGAACCCAAAGGGGCCCGATCCAAACTTGTGGGGCCTTTAGGCTCTCTGACAGGGATGGACTGCCCAAAGCTGAGGTGCATGGTCTCGTAAAATTCCTTTAATTGGGCAGGCGTGGCTCCCAGAAACTCAGGGAGGCACAGAGCCGACCCAGAAACAGGCTCCAAAGAGAGAGGCCTACAATGAGAACGCACCTTCTAACGTCTCGCGTTAGTAATAAAGATCCCTTAAACACAAAGGGTCTCTTGAAATGCTCCACAGACAACAGCAAATGTGTCCTCAACAGGTTGGTTGACAAAGATATTGGTGCCTTCTACACTTAATGTTGATAGCATTAACATTATCCACAGAACTGTACTTAGGAGATTTATCAATAGAAAGTTACAAGTCATTTTGTTATGTAGGTCAGGGTGCAATATTTTACCTTCTGATCTTCTTTATAACTTATCAGATATGGGTCTACTTCATTTGAATAAATCAAAAACTATTTGTACTAGGTTTATTTGGGGTTGATCTGGAAACGTTCCATGTACTCAGGAATACTATAATAATGGATGCATTTTTCACAGAAATCTTCAGTATAGGCCCATCATTTTCAGCTCCTAAATACATGTTATTTAAGTCTTACGCTGTTCATACACAAATTCAGACTCTGTAAACTGCCAAAATAGAACTGTATGAGGCCTCCTGCAAAGGGAGGTGGCCCTGGGAGAAACTCAAACTACAGAAACAGTCAATCTGAAAAGAACTACCTAGGACGGCTCAAGAAAACAGAACTACATTTTAAAATATATCAGAGTACACAAAAGCAGTGGAAAACGTATGCAGTCCTATTAAATATTCAAGCAGAAGTTAAAGTACTCTGAAGGACCTTTCTTCCCATCATGTCCTTTGAATGTAGGAGGATGTTTTCAAGGGAGGTACTTAGAACCTTTCTAGCATACTGGCTGAACATAGAAACCATATAACATTTAGTTGGGATAAGCTCTGGCAACAAATGTTTGCTCCATATGTTCCGCAATGTTATCCAACTATGGAAAAGAATACAAAGTATGAAAAATCCAACAGTGGTGAATAAAATAATAATATGTCAGGAGCGCTAGGAGCTGATCACCCAAATAGGAACAAATGGTCTGACTAAAGGGAACATCTAAAAGTAATGTATGATGAATGCATTTCTGTGTGTGCATGTGTGTGTGTATATATATATATATATATATATATATATATATAAGCTTTTATAAACACAGGTTTTCCCCATCAAGAATAGTATCCTTTGTGACTCATTCAGTCAGCCAGTCACATGTAGGGATGCACAAGGTCTAAACACTTTCTGCAATCAGAAATTGTGGCTTCATGAGGACTTCTGGTGCCAGGTGGCAATGAATGGCCACCTTTGAATTGCCAGTGTCCTCCCAATACTTACAATTAGCTAAACAAAATATAGAAAACGCATGTTGGATTCTGCATTCTGAAGACCAAGAGACTAACAAATTGACTTTCAACAGACAAATATTTGGACCTAAGTAAACCAAAATGTCATGTTGAAGGCAGTTTCTGAAAATCTGATGGTAGAGTCCATCACTGTTTTGGGCCCAAGAAGGTACCCTAATCCATTTTGGTATACTGTTCAGATAACATCTTAAACATCAATCTTAAAGCCTGATGTCGTCCTGGGAGATCCAGAAACAATGGAAAGAAGAATTTGGAAGAAAGCAAACAGAAGGCAGAATATGCTGTTGTAGTAAAGTGCCCATTTTAACATGGTTGCCCCCCCCACCCCCACGTTTTGCCTGATTTTGATGCTGACTTGACAGAGTGTGCTGGGATCTTGCTAACCAGGCCCCAGCAGCAATGTTCTTTCCCTAAACTGCACCATTGTTTCCACACAATTGGCACATCCCTGGCACACAGATAAGACCCTTGCAAAATGTATCAGGGATATCAAGGGCCCTATGACCAGGGAGGGTCCCTAAGGGCTGCAGCATGTATTGTGCCATCCTAAGGGACCCCTCACCAACCACATTGCACAATGCTACTGCAGCTTGTACGTGCTGGTGGGGACAAAAAGATAAAGTCAACATGACATACCTCTGAGGGTGCCATGCCCACCAGCCACGACCTGTGGCATAGGTAGTCACCCCTCTAGGAGGCCTTGCAGCCCCAAGACAGGGTGCACTATACCACGGGTCATGGCATAGCTGCAGAACCAATATGCCCCTACAGTGTCTACGTCCATTCACAGGCATTTTAAGTGCAGTGTGGCCATATTAGGTACATGGGCTGGGGGTTTGTCATCAAGAACTCCACAACTCCATGATGGCTGCACTGAAAGATGGGAAGTCCGATATCAAACTTCTCAGCAAAATACACCGACACTGATGCCAGTGATGGATTTATTGTACAATGCATCCAGAGGGCATCTTAGAGATACTTCCTGTATTTTAACCAGCCCTTTAGTGTAAGGCTAACCAGTCTGGTTTCTGATCTCATGGGGTGAAAGCCTTTGTGCTCTCAGAGGCCAGAAACAAAGCCCGCTCTGGGTTGAGGTGCTTCACACCACCCTCTGCAGGAACTGTAACACTTGGTGGTGAGGCTCAAAGGCTCAGGCCTCCTGTTACAGTGCCCCGGGGCACTCAAGATAGTGGAGATGCTCGCCCCCTGAGAAAAACCCCAATTTTGGTGGGAAAATTAGGTAAAACAGGGAGGAGTGACCACTCTAGCTAGGACCACCCCTAAGGTGTCCAGAGCTGAAGTGACCCCATTCCTGCAGAAACCTCCAACTTGGTTTAAAGGACAGGGACCAATAGGGTTAGGAGTAAACCCCCCTCCCCAAAGGGGGTGGGGACAGGAAAGATGCAGCCACCCTCAAGTACAGTAGCCATTGGCTTCTGCTTTCTGGACCCTTTCAACGCCCCTAAATCTAGTATTTAGCAGCACCCCTGAACCTAGATCACTAGATTCTTGGCGACCTCAAGACAAGAAAGAAGAAAGACTGGTAAGCTGAACCCCCAGCAGTGAAGACCCCAGACGACAACTGACTTGGCCCCAGCCCTACCGGCCTGTCTGCATCTTCAAGGACTCTGAAACCAAAAGGCGATGCATCTAGCAGGACCAGTGACCTCTCCAAACCCCCATAGGACTGCCTGCCCACCAGAGGGCCAAGAACTCAAGGACAGCGGCCTTGTCCTGAGGAAACCCGCCAAAAGGACTTTTTTGTTGTGTGTCATCATTTGTTATTGTTGATAACACGGAATGATACAGTGCTTAAGAAAAAGGGATCTCAGTCCCAGTACATTGTGGAAGCCGTAAAAACTGTCTCATGTGTAACGGGTTAGGCTAGATACGTTCAACAGCAATAATAATAAGAAGGTAGTGCCGATTAAGAGAATGAATAATGGGGGAGGGGTAACAGCACGGGGAGCAGGGGTGTAGGCTGTGGGGTACTATGCTACCGAAGATAAAATGTTGTACCATGTTGAGCCGTGCTCTGGGATGCGCTCGCCTCGTGGGTCTATGAGACCCCTGTGTGTTGTTTCCCTTTGCACTGAAGATTGGGATGTCTGGAGTCACTTCAACACATCTATGGTCAGTGTGTAGGCAGGAGCTATCGTTCTGTGTTGCAGTTGTGCTTCACTGAGACCCACGGTTAAGAGTATTTCTTACGGAAGGGAATGGAGAGCTGGGCTTGGTTATCATCAGCAAAGGGCAGCTGGGAAAACCGTGTCTGAGTCTACCGGTTAGGCGGCGCTTCTAAGAATGGCAGAGAGGGACGGGGGAAGTAGTGAGAAGCCGGTTATAGGCCTAGGTGAGTAGAGGGCCGGTATAGCTGTGGAGCAGTTAATGCAAGTGATGTGGGAGGGGGCGGGAGGAGCTGTCCACAGATCATGTACTATATTGTGAGATAATCTGATGGGCAAAGAACTAGTGCATTAGAAAAAGTGGGAACGGAGAGAAGAGGAGCTGGTGTCGGAGAAACAGAAGAGGACATATTGGGGGTGGGGAGGAGGGGCATGGGGGTGTTATGTGGCTGTTGGCGAGGTCTCCAGAGTGTCAGCCATAGTAAACCCCATCATCTGGGAAAGGAGGGGGAGGGGATGTTGAGGGAGGGATGTGGGAAATGCGGGGTGGTAGTGTACCTGTACGAGAGAGGTGTGCGGAGGGGAGGAGGGCACGGGGGTAGATGAGGCTTTCTCCAAGGAGACAGCCGAAACATTGGCGGGAAGGGACGTGTAATAAGAGAAGCTTGCGGCAGACAAGATGTGGCGGGGTTTCCGCAAGGAAGAGGGCCCATATCTGATTAAATAGGGCAGCCTGGTCCTGTAGGTTATAGATGACTCTCTTGTGTGCGGCTATGCAAGTCATTGCCACTATCCATTCCTCCGGGGTTGGGGGGGCTACCGATCTCCAGTATCGGAGGATACATATTTTTGCAGTTGCTAGTGCCGTGTGTAACAGTCTTCGTTGCCATCATGCCAGGAGAGAGTCCATGTTGTGCAGTATGATAAGAGAGGATGACAGCGGGGTTGGAAGCAATATTGAGTCAGCCAGGTTAAGGTTCACAGCGTCCCATAAATGCTGGACCGATGGACAGCCACTTAGGATATGAAGCAGATCGCAGTGTGTCTCCGTACAGCACCAGCAATTCCCTGCCCAGTCCTGTGCAACTTCACCGGGTTGACCCCTCCTGGTCAACACAACGACGCCTGCAGCCTAAATCCCAGAGAACAGGATGAAGATTCCGGACGCCTAAAGGTAGCCCTGCACCCGCAGCCCCCTGGCCTTAGGGAATCCATCCACTGGTCCAGCAACATTCAGCAGGCAGCCCTCCTCCTTGTCCAACCTGTGGTTTCCTGGAACAAAGCCCCTAGACACAGCCTGCAGCAACTTTGTGCCCGCCAGGGACCTCCTATTGAAAAGTGTTGGGAGTTCGACGTAGTGTTTGCACCCTGCACCTGGCCGCTCCTGTACCTCTGAAGAGGTGTGTTTGGTGCTGACCTGAGGCCCCTAGGTGCTCACCTAAACCCCCCAGGTCTGCCCTCCGAAGTTGCGGGTACGTACCTGCTGGCAGATCTGTTTCTGAGTGCTCTCAGTCTCCATAGGATCCCATTTTAATCTAACTTCAACTTTAAACCCTGCACCCGGCAGGCCCCGTGTTGCAAGTTTGGGATCATCCTGAACCCTGACCAATGGACATACTAATCCCCGGAGACTGAAACTGTAAGTAAAGTACTTAACTCAAAATTGCATTAACACTCACCTCCCCCACGCCTATTCTGAAAATTGCACTGTCAACTTTTAAAAGTGAAATGTGTTAATTACCTGTAAACCGTTTAGTTTGCCAAATCTAAACAAAGTGCTATTGGTACATATGTTTGATACTTATTTGCAAATGTACTTACATGCAACAAGATCCTTTTGGTTCTGGAAACAAAATATATTTTTTCCCATATAAATACTTTGGCCTGGAGTCAGTCACTGAGTGTGTGCCTCATTTATTGACTGTGTGTGTGTGTGTGTACAACAAAATCTTTGCATTATCCTCTGATAAGCCTAACTGCTCGACCACACTACCACAAAAGAGAGCATTAATATTATCTATTTTAGCCTCTAGGACACCCCTGGACTCTGTGCACACTATATCTTATTTTTATACAGTATATACAGCGCCAGCTTCCTACAGCTGTTTTGAGGTACCACAAACACCTACAAGCCCATGGTTGGACTTACCTTCCTCTCAAACAAATCTCTCCAGTCTATTCCATCGGAAATGTTGAGAAAAGTGTGGGCTGCTGCAAATGAAGCAGGGGCCTATCTCTATCTTGTGGAATGGTGCCTGGAAATGGGCAGCAGCTCTTCCTCTTTGGAATCACGGCAGGTGATATCTGGGCCTGGATGAAATGCCAATGCACTAATTGGTTGCTGGGGCTAATCAATGATAACATTGGTCTGCATTTCTTAAGTGCCTGAAATTTTCCAATCTTTGGTTTGAACTGTAAATCTAACAACCTACAATTTACTAAAGTGCATATTTAGTAGTTTCTAAGGAGTTTAAAGAACATTTATTCTGATAAAGGCATTCGTTTTCTTCCAAATTTAAAAAAAGACACGATATTTTGTCTTTCTTGCATTCTGGTGGAAACGAGGGACTCAAAATGCTGATTTAAACATAGTTTTCCACTTGCTGGAGTAAAAGAGACCTTTCTTAGATCTCTATGAAAACATTTATGAATATGTTACGGTCTGATTCCACTTGGATGACAGTGTAGCATTCCATAATGTGGTACCTGCCATAAGGAACACTGCCCCTATCTCCCAAGCTGTTTCTTAACAGCATGTTAGAATTATAATTTTGTGCTGGAGCATCACAAGTATCGAGTAAAGTGTCAGAAACAGCCTAAAATCAAACGAACATCAGCCCCTTAAGAACCTGGTCTTGAATAATATAGGGATTAGAGTTAGTGTATGACATGTAGTTGGTAGAGTTGGGGTTTGGTGGCATTCTCATAATTGTAAAGTACTTCAAATGCCAACAAGGGGTCACAGACATGTTCTGAAATTATCATTTAATAATACCACTGAAATATGATTTTACAGTGATATTCTCAACCAGGGTGGTAAAAACAATAGTTAGAACTAAGTTTGGATATATTCTTGAACCCATTTTACTTACAGTGACACGATTTTACAAAATTACTGAGGACAGAGTTTTGCAAAATATTCTTACCTCTTGGAGGCACAGGAGTAAATGGAATACTCTGGGACAATCGCATCAAATTATTTCGTTCAACGGCTAAAGGAAAACGGAAACAAAGTTTAATATTCTGAGTAAAAGTTACACATCCATTTTTACAAATTATATACCTCAATATTTTATGTTAAAAAGAATACTTGCCTGAATATGAATAATTGATGTCCACGATTGGCTTGAAAGGTGAAACAATGCCTGAAATAACACAATCAAAATTATACTTATTTTACAATTACACATCCTTTTTCTCAATCAGAGCAAAATCACTACCATCCCGTAAGTGACGGTTTTAAATCAAGTAAACATTTCGGCACACTATGCAACACCAAAAGAATAAATAGTAGTGAAGGCAATATACAGTTATATCTCCATTTTTTATATTTCATAGGACTAATGCAGAGGGGAACCGTAGTTACGGTTGCTACAAGGCAAGTGGAAATGCAAACATAAAGCATATTTCATCTACTTGCATTATGTGATCTCTTCTTTAAAAAAAAAAAAAAGCAAAAAGAAATGTGGGGGTACATTTTGTGTTGCGAGTTAGTGCAAAAAAAGTATCAATGATCCGTTCCTTCTAAATTGCGAGATGAACATTGAGTATATGATTTTTAAGGTGATGATGATTCACTGTGCAATTCAGTCACTTCGACATCAAGGTGGCTAGATATCAAGAATCACATTTTTTTCATAATTTCTAATAAGTTCCTTCTTAAAAGTACCAAAAGGAGACAGATGGTGAATGCATTAAAAAAACAAATGAAATGTTTCAGTTTAGCTTACATTATTTTCTAAATTTAAATTTGTCTCTCTAAAGTCTTGGAACATTTCACTCCCCTTTTGTCCTCCTATTCACAAGCGGTTTTACATCCACAGAAAAAAATATTTATTAGAGCTATATATGATGTGCAATCATCTTAAAGAGTTGTATGCACATAGCATTACGAATATGAAGTAGAGATCTATTTATTCCACTTGCACCATGTTGATCTTACTTTGGTCGTTCTTGGAAGGATTTGTGAATTGTTTTCAAAAGGAAAATGCTTTCATTAGTAGATTTCCATTATGGTAGCACAATTTCTGGCACAGTTTTTCTTCTCAAGTGGAGGCACAGGCATATAATCGGAATACTTCAACCACGGCAGAGCATAACCTCCGCTCCATTACATCTGTCACTGACTATGTACGACACAAAGGTGGCAAAGTGAGCAACAGCGTTAGTACCACAACTCTCCCATTCCAGTGCGTAAGTTATTATGAGATCATTTACAGTCAATATTACCATGTTCAAGGAACTCTGCGAGGGTGGCATGCTACAATCCCCAGATAAGCACTACAGAACGGCCACTATAGTTAAGGAAACTCATTAGTTGTTTAATTTTCCTTAATGTGTGCAACTTACCATGTTTAAGGACTGTGATGCTTGAGCAGCTGGAACAGTGGTGGTGACAGAAACCAGACACCTCAACCTAAATAACCCAACAGCCGGGACCAAGTCAACAACTCGTTTTTAAAAATTTCCAGCACTTGCTTCAGTATCCCACCAAAGTTTGGAAAACCCTTTCCTTTTTATTCTCCTCAGAAGAATACCTATGTGAAGAAGATGGTGTCTCATGCGGAAAACTCTTATTCCTCTCGGCAGAATAAGTATGTCAAGAAGATTTTCTCTCGTGTCTTGACCTATAAAGTTTCAATAGTGGTTTATCACTAGCCCCACCGACCAACTCTGATGGAAGCCCTACCAGCTACTGGAAGGACAGACTGTGGTTTTTACTTTCAAGAGCAAAACTTGTCCTGACAAACAATGTCCTTTCCCTGGATCTGCAAGCTTTAAAAGTCATGCTTAGATGAGCCTGGCCAATCTCGATATCATTTTATAACGGACCTAAAATAAGAAAACATTGCGTGGTGACATTACTTCTGACACTTCTCACGGTTATAAAGAATACATTTTGTTCATTTTGGGATGAAATAAATCATACTGTTATGACATACCTTCATTGTGTCATCTTTTAAGGTCAGGAGACGTTTGGGTTAAAAAAAATAATATTACATTTCACGTTTACCCGGCTATTGAACTGATGGTCACAGCTCAGAGTACTCCTGATTCGCAATCCCAGAGGCATGGAAAAATAAAGTGAAGTGGTACTGTGATCTGGGACTATTAATGAAATAGTGAACTGCTCGTGGGCGAAAAGTGTGAAAGAACACCCTAGCGTGCAAACTATTTCAGGGGTTGCAGCCTGAGGCTGGGCTATTTAAAAAAATCAAGAAAGTAGATAGGGGTTAGTATCCCATAACAAATATACTGTGCTTGCTAATGCTGCCATCATTTTATTCTCTGGCAAACAGAAGTGTCTGTCATGCCATAGATGTTTTTGTTAAGCAGCAGTATATGGCGTCTATGTGACAATCCGAAACCAAACAGACATATAATAATATACCTTATACTGACATACAACTGTTGCAGAAATAGCAGAAGCTAACTCTGTTGTCCCCTTGAGGCATTTCAGAGTGCACAAACAAGAAAAAGCTGCAGGTGCAGTGTGAACTCTATGCCAGGGCTGAAGGCGAGTATTAGTCTATCTGCTCCATTTGCAGCTAGGGGACTGCGTCCTGCAGCGAGGCTGGCAGCCCACTATAGGGCAGGCAATCGGCACGCTCTGCGCACCGCTTAGTTACAAGAGCACATCTCCGTCCACTGACAAGCCTCCCACTCTAGAGCCTTCCTACCACTAGCTGCCCCGAGCCGCATGGAAGCCTGACGCCCTGCATCGGCAGGGTCAATATTTAACTTAAGGAAGCGGCGGACGCCCGATACGCGTCGGTATAAGCACATTACCCAGTTGTCACTCGCGCATTGCACGCTATGCTGCTTCAGAGGCTGGGGCCCAAGCGGTAACGACTCAGTTGACTTGAAAGAGTACACAGCTCATTCTTGATCTGCACTCTATAATACCAGTGCTCTGCTCACCCAAAATTCTACATGGTCTGCCACCAGTATTAAAATTGTGCCTCACATACAGACGGGCTTCCCCGTAATCTTGAAACTCCCTGCGGGTTACTTAGTGGGAGGTATTTTATCCCTGGCAATCATGCAAAACCAGGAAGACGGGAAATATATACAGGAGACGACCATTTCGGTCTTCCCCACAGATGATAAAGCCTGTCAGGCAATGGATGCCTCCATCCATCCATCAAGCGGTAGCCTCCGCCATTGAACCTCCAGAGCTAAGCCTGCTGCAAATGACCTACTCCTGCCCCGTTCCACTCAATATATCTCTAGTCCCCCTTTACAAAGGTTCCTTTCTAGAGTTCAAACACCAGGCACCACGACCCCCCAAACGCAAGTTGGAAACCTCAGTGGACCTCACACCCTTTGACTAGCTCACAAAAGCATCTTTAGAGCACCCTACTCACTCAAGCGTAGAAACCTTGGCGTATGCCTCACGCGCCCAGAGACCTACTTCAGCCCCTTTTCGCTCAGCTAATGGGGAAGACAAGGATTCCCTTAGGAATTCCGCTGATGAAGCTGGTCCCTCCAGACCCAGGCGACCCGCGCCTCTTGCTATGCTTGCACCCCTCAGATTCCCTAGGTGCGAGGGATAACTCTGTTATGCTGAACCCCAAAGAACTGGTTCACCCCAGGTCCATAGAATGGTTCCTCTAGGACAAGGTTGGCAAATACGTCTCCAGCCGGCTCAGGAAACCTCTAGAGAAAGAGGTTCGTGCCAAGCTCTGGGCTGACCACCCAAGGCCCTCCCTTGCCGGCAAAGTCCCTGCCACCCCAAACATTGACAAAAGTATGGCCACCTTCCTTCAGAAATTCACCTGCGACCCCAAGAAGGGCATAGGCAGGTTGTGGAAGGCCTGTCAGGATAAACTAGAAATCATAGGTCACCTGACAAAAAGTTTGGAATTGGCAGAGGAGGCTAAAGCCTCAGGCAACACCCTATCCCCTGAAGCTATCTCAGGGTGGGCCATTATCTTCTTCGGCAATGCCAATTGTGCACTCTCTACGGAACGGTGCTGGTCCCTTCTAATCAAGGTGGACCCGAAATTGGGGTACCTTGCCTCTACTTAGGCAAGCGTGGTGAGTCAAGGAAGTTGTTTGGGGAACTCTTTGTGCAGGAATTCAGCAAGTTTGTTGCTACTTTTACCTCACTAAATAAGCCACAGACCTCCATAAAGTAAGTCTTTCACCCACGCCTTTTTGTTGGGGCTGGCCGTGTCAGAGAGTGCTCGGCCAGCTGTTTCTACTACCAAGGGTCTCCAAGGGGACAAGGATTCTGTAAAGGCCAAGAACAGTTCCAACCAGGAGACTTCTTCCCTACCACAAGGGGCCAATGAATATGGGCACCAGAGGCTCCTCCAGGGGACAATTCCAAGGATCTCAGTCTGGGGAGTGTCAAATTCCGTTCATGTTTTCAAGTGGGGGGTCATCTAGCTCTCTTTTTGCACAACAGGCAGGCCATTACCTCAGAGGCCTCGGTGTTCCAAACAGTACAGGGATTCCAAATTGAATTATACAGGTCCCCAGTTTAGCGCTCATGTCCTCTAATGTTCTCCGAGGCTCAAAGGTATCCAAAGGATCTGGTGGTGGACAATCTGCTCTGCAAGGAAGCTATTGCCCCTTTCCTACTCCAACCCTGGCAGTGTTAGCTGGAGACATTTGAAAGTGGTGGGGCATAAAAGTCTGGGTATGACTTATGTAGCGAGTGAGGTGAGCAACTCAATGGACAAACATAGGGTCCAGGGTGGGTCCTCCTCCCACGAAAATAACTGAAAAAAGATTGACAAATGGTGCATTTAAAAGAAAGTACATTTAGAGAGAGAAAGCAAGGTTTATAAAGCAGTGGCAATGTATAGTCTTGAAACATTAAACACAGTAAAAACTGCTCCATATCTTACTGCATTAATATGTTTCTTGACCTTAATGTACGAATTGTACACTGCAAGAACTTTAGCCCCTTTAAAGTGTGCTTACCCAGTGTCTTGCACTGCATGTGGCAACACCTTTGGAAGAACATGCTATAATCAGGCATCAGGAAGCACCCACTGTTGTTGGCTGCAATCGTGGGGACTCCCTAAAAGGGAACATGCAAAATATATTTCTGTGATTCCCATAGTGTGCCGCTTGGCTTGTATTTTGGTTTCTCTCTGAGATGTTATTGGATCCAGAAATATAACACAACAACTGACATATACCTAAAACCTGTCAGTGTTGTTGGCTTTGTCACTGGTTGTTAGCTCTTTTAGATAAATGAGTCACAACAATGATTAGTTATAAATATTTAACATTGGAAATGTTTTAATCCTGAAATTGTGAGACATTAATTAAATAATATTGAGGCCTGTGGAAGGAGTAGTGCCTTGTGTTATGTGTTCTGTATTTAAAATATGTTTGCCCTTTTTCTCTTCACACCTCATCCATCTGAACATTTTCAACCTCTTCCCTCCTCTTCATCACTCTTGCCTTTCTGCGCTTCCTCGCATCTCCCTCATTTTACCACCCCATACATACACTGCACTCATTCACATTTAAGCACTTTATTTCCTCTCGTTTTCGCCTTCTAAATATCTTGACCTCTGTGCACCCCCTTCACACACATTCACACTTAATTTTAATTGTAACTGGAATACGTGACCACTGTTTTTGTGAGCTCTGCAGAGACGCCTACACAATGACAGGCACTTTGCTTTGGCTTCAGTCTCAGCACCAGTGCTCTCAATCAAAGCCCCTCAGAAACACCTGGCACACATCAAAGTGTGCACTATGCAAGAGTAATACAATGCACAAAAAACAGCATGATGAAACAGCTAACTCTCTTGGGCGAATACAACATTAAGTAAGATGTGAAATAAGAGAGGAACTAAATCATTTTTTAATCTTTATTATTTGCATATCAACCCATGTTTTTGGCATTAATGCTAAGGGCATGACGATCAGGCCAGTTATAACGAAACACAGCAGATGACTGCCTTTACTGTAAGCATATATTTCTCCCCTTGTGCTTGACTCTGATATTTGGATCAATACAAGAACCCCCATCGTCTTTTGGATCAATTTCATGAGGGAACAAATAAAGCAGGTCCACTTCTGAAGGAGGCAGGGATCTGCAGCCAGGGCCTAGGTGTCACAATGGGGAGGTTAGTGTGACAAGGTGTCTCATCTTTCCCCCAGACCGATGATTCTTACAATTCCAATGGTGCAGATCCACCTACAAATTCAAAATCCTTCTCTTCAGTCTGGCCTTGGCCCTTTGGTGTTTAACCAAGGTCTTGAAACCTGTGGCTGAACGCCTGAGGGCTCAGGGGCTTCGCCCAATAATATATTTAGACAACGTCCTTCTTATGCATCAATGCCCGTCCAAGTTACGGGATCAGCTGCAATTGACGATAGATCTTTTAGAGAGTCAGGGCTTCCTCATCAATAGCAAGAAATCTGTCTTGGTCCATTCCAGGCAGATCACCTCCTGGGTTTTTGTCATCAACTCAACGGACAGGACCCTCAGCTTGCCTTCCGGGAAGATAACAAAATCCACAGAGAGTTGAAAAAGACTCTCTCCAAGCCCTCCTCTTCTTTATGCCAGGGTGGTAAGTATAGTGGTGCTTCTCATATCCTCAGTTCAAGAGATGTTTTTGGGGTCCTTACACCACAGGGCTCTTCAGAGGCTCAATGCCTTCCACTTGCGTAAAGGTCTCCAGTACTCGGAGCAGGTCCGTCTGAAAGAAGTCAGGATCGAAATGAGATTGTGGTTATCCCACATGGAGGCCTGGAATGGAGGAGCCATTTTTGGCTCAGATGCAGATCTCATTATTGAATCGGAAATCAGCAAATCTGATTGGGAAGCCCTGTGTGGAGAGTCGTTCAAAGGGGGAAAATGGTCTGCGGAAGAACAATCTCTCATGACTGGCTCTTTCACAGTCCAATGCTGGACCAAGGAGAAAGCAAGCTGCTGCATGCTACTCAAGATGGATAGCGTCTCAGCAGGGCGCTATATAAATCATCTCAGGGTTTCCAGGTGGAACATCTTGGCGGACCCAGCCAAAGAATTTTGGACGTATTGCCTCAACAACAACTGATCTGTCGTGGCGGAACATCTCCCAGGAGTATCCAACCAAATTGCAGATTGGTGCTCACAAGAATGACCAGACATGAGTTTGTGGCAACTGGATCCTCTGGTTTTCGCTTAATTACACTTTCGTTGGAGCCCTTTTTCGATAAACCTTTTTGCCTCCCCACTTGGACAATCAACTTCCAAGATACTTTAGTTGGAAGCCAGATCTCCTAGCTTTAGCAATGGACGCATTCATGCAAGATTGTTCGAAGGAGACGGATTACGCTTTCCCTCTCTTTGCCATGATCATTAGAATTGTCTAACTGTAGGAAGCTGGCTCTGTATATACTATATCAAAGTGATAAATAGTGTGCACAGAATACAGGGGTTCCCCAGAGGCTTAACTTAGACCAAAGTAGACAAATGCTCTATTTTGTGGTAGGGTGGTCCAGCAGTTAGGCTCATCTGAGGGTAGTGCAAAGCATTTGTTGTACACACAGAAAATAGAAGAAGCACACACTCAATGACAACTGCAGGCCAATTGTTTTTATATTGCAAAAATATATTTTCTTAGTTTATTTTTAGAACCACAAGATTCAAGTTGTACTTTGTTTGAAATAGGTAAGTACTACAGTTTTCAAGTTATTGGCAAAAAGCTATTTAAAAAATGGACAGTGCAATTTTCAGAACAGGTCCTGGGGGGGAGAAATGTTAGATGGTTTTGCAGGTAAGTACAACACTTACAGTTTCAGTCTCAGGGTTTTAGGAAGCCCACCGGTTGGACTTCAAGTTACCCCAAACACCCACCACCAACAACATGGGGCAGGCAGGGTGCAGAGGTCAAAGTTGACCAAAATTAATGTAGGCTCCTATGGAGACAGGGGGTACTCGGAATCCAGTCAGCCAGCAGGTAAGTACCCGCGGCTCGGAGGGCAGACCAGGGGAGGATTAGAAGAGCACTGGAAGAACCACAAGTAAGCACCAAACACACACCCTCAGCGGCATGGGGGACCTGGTGCAGGGTGCAAACAGGATATCGGGTTTCCAATGCCGGGTTTATGAGGAGACCCTGGGGGTCACTCAGAGGCTGCAGGCGAGGTCCGGGGGGTGTCTTGGGCACACCACCAGTTGGACATGAAGGAGGGCCGACTGATGAATTTTGAGGGACTGAACGTCGGTTTCTCCAAAGTCTGGGGGTTGCGGGTGCAGTGTTTTCTTATGCATTGGATATCTTTGTCCAGAGCTTTGCGGTCATGGGGGTTCTTCGGGATTCCCTCTGCAGGCGTCGTCGTGGAGAGGTCAACCCTGGGTGGGCACTTGCTCGCAATCGCCTGGGGACCCTCTCTTGCTGGGTGGGCCACTTGGACACAGGCAGTGGGCGTAGGGTGAACAGGGCTCACGCATCCGGAGTGAGGTGGGAGCTTTCGGTTTTAGATTTTTTCAGACAGAGCTGCTGTCCTCAGGAGTTCTTGGTCCTTTTGGGTGCAGGGCAGTCCTCTGGAGTTGGCAGAGTTCAATGGGCCCGCTGGACGCGTTGCTGGTCTTTTTGCAGGCTCTTTGAAGCCGGAGACGGGCAGGTCTGGCTGGGGCCAAAGCAGTTGTCTTCCTTTTTCTCTGCTGGGGGTTTCAGCTTAGCGGTCCTCCTTCTTGTAGGTCAGCAGTAATCTGGTGAGCTGGGCTCAGGGAGGCACCTAAATCCTAGATTTACGGGTGTGTTAGGGTTCAGAGGGCATTGGCTAATGGCTACTGTCCCTGAGGGTGGCTACACCCTCCTTGTGTCCACTCCCTTTGGGGAGGGGGGCACAGTCCTTTCCCTATTGGTCCCTGTCCTCCAAACCAAGATGAAGGATTCTGCAGGAAGGGTGTCACCTCAGCTTTGGAGACCTTAGGGGTGGTCCTGGCTGGGGTGGTCACTCCTCCCTGTTTTCCCTAATTTTCTCACTGGACTTGCCGCCAATAGTGGGGCTTTGTCCGGGGGGCGGCATCTCCACTAGCTGGAGTGCCCTGGGGCACTGTAACACGAGGCTTCAGTCTTTGAGGCTCACCACCAGGCGTTACAGTTCCTGCAGGGGGAGGTGTGAAGCACCTCCACTCAGGATAGGCTTTGTTCCTGACCACAGAGTGCACAAAGGAACTCACCCTATGTGGTCAGAAACTTGTCTGAAAGTGGTAGGCTGGCACAGACTGGTGAGTACTACACTAGCAGTTTGGCTAACATACAGGGGCATCTCTAAGATGCCCTCTGTGTGGATTTTTTAATAAATCCCACACTGCCATCAGTGAAAAACAGTGAGGAGTCACCCACCAGTCAGGACAGCCACTAAGGTGCCCTGAGCTGAGGTGACCCCTGCCTTAGGAAATCCTCCATCTTGTTTTGAAGGATTCCTCCCAATAGGATAAGGGATGTGCCCCCCTCCCCACAGGGAGGAAGCTCAAAGACGGTGTAGTCACCCTCAAGTACAGTAGCCTTTGGCTACTGCCCCCCTGACCTAAATTCACACCTAAATTTAGTATTTAGGGGTGACCCTGAACCCAGGATATCAGATTCCTGCAACCTGAAGAAAGAAGGACTGCTGATGTGAAAGCCCCGCAGAGACCATGGAGACGATAAATGACTTGGCCCCAGCCCTAACGACCTGTCTCCAGACTCCGAGAACCTGCACAGCGACGCATCCAGCGGGGCCAGCGACCTCTGAGGACTCAGAGGACAGACCTGCACCTAATGGACCAAGAACCTCCAGAGGACAGCGGCTCTGCCCAAAACTGCAACAAAGATACCATCTCCAAAGAAGACTCCAGCCTCACTCCGGAAGCGTGAGTCTTCACACTCTGCACCCGATGACCCCGGCTTATGTCCAGAAGAACCAACACCACAGAGAGGACCCCCAGGCGACTCCCAGCTCTGCCCAAAACTGCAACAAAGATACCATCTCCAAAGAAGACTCCAGCCTCACTCCGGAAGCGTGAGTCTTCACACTCTGCACCCGATGACCCCGGCTCGTGTCCAGAAGAACCAACACCACAGAGAGGACCCCCAGGCGACTCCAACGACGTGGACACCCTGAGTCGACCTCCCCGCACCCCCACAGCGACACCTGCAGAGAGGATCCAGAGGCTCCCATGACCGCGACTGCCATGTAACAAAGGAACCCAACGCCTGGAAGAAGCACTTTACCCGCAACCCCCAGGACCGAGAGGAACCAACCACCGGTGCAGGAGTGACCAGCAGGCGACCCTCATCCTCACCTAGTCGGAGGCTGGCCCGAGAAGCCCCCCTGTGCCCCGCCTGTATCGCCAGAGATACCACCGTGTCCCATAGATGCCTATGTTATTTGGGCCCTAGTTTGACCTCTGCACCTGGCCGGTCCTCAGTTGCTGGTGCTGAGTGTTTAAGGTTGACTTTAACTCCCAACGGTGGGCTGCCTATGCCCAAGAGACTGAACTTGAGAGTGCTTTACTTACCTGAGAAACTACCCAATACTTACCTCCCCCAGGAACTGTAGATTTTTGCAGTGTCCACTTTTAAAATAGCTATTTGCCATTTTTTCCAAAACTGTGTACATTACTGTTTTAATTCAAAGTTCCATACTTACCTGTGTGAAGTACCTTATAATGTATGTACTTATTTAAATTCAGAATCTTGTGGTTCTAAAATAAATTAATAAAATAATATTTTTCTATATAAAAACCTATTGGCCTGGAGTTAAGTCTTTGAGTGTGTGTTCTCATTTAATGCCTGGGTGTGTACAACAAATACTTAACACTACCCTCTGATAAGCCTACTGCTCGACATCAGAACCACAAAATAAAGCATTAGTATTATCTAACTGTGCCACTATCAACCTCTAAGGGGAACCCTTGGACTCTGTGCACACTATCTCTCACTATGAGATAGTATATACAGAGCCAACTTCCTACATATCTGATTCGATGCTACATTGTTTTTCTGTATTTCCTTCCCATTGGTTTCATGGGAAAGGTAGTTTGTTGTTGAACACTGCTGAAAGTTTGTTAGGTTAGAAAGTTGAGCATAATCCTCGCCTCCGTGTCCTTAACAGAATTTCAACTTTTCTTTCTGAAAGCTAGGAAATTTTGCATTTCTTTTTGAGTCATGTCGCTTTACTATATAATAACATTATTTTGTTTTCCTTGGCAGTAATACTCAATGCACAGGGTAAATCCTGAAGTGGCATTGGTGATGGATGAATATATATATATTTATTTTTTAATAGGGTTGCAAAGATGAGACAGTGCATATGTATATTCTCATCTGCTATCAGAATCCAATAGGTCTTGGTCTACAAATTAGAACTCAGCAGAAGATGTTAATGTCTTCCTCAAGAATAATGAACAAGTGCTAGAGAAAATCCAAGCTCACCGCCATCCGTCAATCTTACACATACTGTTCTGCAAGCACGGCCTAACTCACATACAGGGACTAGTTAAGGGTCGTTCTCTGATATTGTTTTGCGAAAATATTGTGCAGGAACTCTGATAATATAAATTTTTGCCATGCATTTAGAGTGATGGGATTTGACGCAGTAAAACCATATCACACAGCATAAATAACATGAAATATTCAAACCAGCCATGGGCTAGTTGGAACAAACTTGAATAAAAGCAGAAAACAAGGTTTCACAAGGTATTGTATACTTATTTGCACTAAACCCAAAACAGGAGAATACCAAGTGGCAAAATGAATATAGCTTGGGGAGTTACACTCAGATTTAGCAGGGAACACTAAATGAGCCTGATCGCAAGTGTTTTAATGCATTCAGTGCCTAAAGCTGAATACTATCTACTGTGTTTGCCCATCATTTGTCAAAGGAAGTATAACAGATATAGTTTGTGCCAGTGCACACATCACAATTGCTTCTTTAGTAATTTAGGATGAACCAGTGCAGCAGAAAAGAGCAGCCATCGCTGCTCTGAAATGTATGAAATCAAGCAATAAAGTGACCTTGGTTCTATTAACCCTGTAGAACCTAGACTCATATGAGTTTCCAAATGCTGCAATAGGCTTAGGGAAGAAGGCACAGAAAGGCAAATGCCTAATTCCTTCAGAAGTAGTCAAAATCTGCGCAACCGAAGGAGACATCCTGCCTTATGATTCACCTAACTATGCCTGCATTGTTTATTCAAAAGGATGAAAATGAGGACACGAAGCCAAATGTCAGAATGACTTTCCCATCTTCCAGCGTAACATCCCATTTAGGAAACCGGTCCAATGTTTCGGGAATCCAATCAAGCCATACAAAAAACTGGAAAATATTATTCTACTCCCATCTGGACTAAGAAGGAAGACACTGGGACCAATTCAACTTGAACATAGGTGTGAGAGCAACTTTGTTTGGAGTCCTTCTGTTTAGCAATTGTGACAGATGGATCGTAATAAGAACAAGCATTGACAATGCCAATAGGTCTGGCTTTAAAAGAATGTTGTATGGTATTATGAAGCATTACAACTAAATAGCATGGAAATAAATATGCATTTGTGTGCAAGCAAAGAATGGTAGAATAATACTGGTGTAGGTTAACTGATTGGGTGCCCCGGACAAGGTGGTCTCGTCCTCGGCACCAGTTGCCGGGTGCCGAGGACGAGAACACCTCATCCGGCTATGGGCCCCCGGGGGGAGCGCTAGCGCTCGCCCAGATGGCCGCACAGCCCCTCCCCTGGGCAGAGATGGAAGGGGAATCGCTTCCCCTTCCACCCCTGCCCCCCGTGACACCCCCGTGGCGTCTGATGACGTCAGTGCGCTTTCACGCGCTGACTTCATCAGAGGCCTTCCCCCCGGCGTTGGAAGGTCAGCTTCCAGCGCTGATTGAAGGAGAAATGCAAAAGCATTTCTCCTCCGATCACGTGGAGGGTGCAGAGAGGCATGAAAGGACATGAAAGGCCTTTCCTCTCCTTTCAGGTCTCTCTGAGCATTTCTGCTGCCCGTTCGCGATGGGGGCCAATTTATTTATTAGGCCGTTTCTGCAGAAACCACTAGACACCAGGGATTGTTTTTGTACTTGCACATAAGGGGAGTGGGTCCCTTGGGCAAGGGCCGCTTTCCAGGGGGGTAAATGATTTTTAGGCCATTTCTGCCCCCCCCCCCGAGGGCAGATCAGCCTAACATTATTAGGCCGATCTGCTACCGGGGGGGGGGGGGGGGGGGGGGGGGGGTGGGGGGGGGGGGGGCAGAAAACCACTAAACACCAGGGATTTTTTTTTTGTTTATTTTTATTTTTTTATGTTTGGGGAGCGAACCCTTCGGCAAGGGTCGCTCCCGGAGGGGGGCGGGGGCGCAAATTATTATTAGGCCATTTCCACAAGACACCAGGGATTTTTTTTATTTTTATACTAACCCATAAGGGAAGCAGCCCCTTTGGCAAGGGCCACTCCCCAGGGGGGACAAAATATTTGTAGGCCTTTTCTGCCCCCCCCTGGAGGCAGATCGGCATAATCTAATTAGGCGGATATGGCCCGAGGGGGTGGGGGGGCAGAAACCTCTAGACACCAGAGTTATATATATATATATATATTTTTATTGACTTTATGTTTTATGTATGGGGAGCGACCCCTTAGACAAGGTTGCTCCCCTGGGAGGGCAAATTGTATTTAGGCCATCTGCCTATTTTTGTTAGGCTAATCTGCCCCCCCAAAGGGAGCAGAAACCTCTAGACATCATGGAATGGTGTGTGTGTATGTGTGTGTTTTGTTTTGGGGGGGCAGCCCCTAGGGCAAAAGTCGCTCCCCATGGGGGCACATTACTGTTGGCCATAACTGACCCCCTTGGGGGCATATTGGCCTATTTCTGGAAGGCCGGCAGAAAGTCCACCAGAGACCAGGGAAGATTTTTTTTTCAAAATAAGAAGTTGGGGGTATGGCCATACCCCCACCCCAAATAAATGGGGCCAAAGTTGTTCTGCCCACCAGTGGGCAGATTGGGCAATTACCCCCGATCCACACCCCGGGGGGCCAGAAAGTCTACTGGATGCCGGGGAATAAAAACAATAAAAGAAAATAGTGGGGTGGTGGCTACCAACCAGCATGGGCCTGGTTATGCCTCCACCCGAACTGAAGGTGCTAACAGTCATTCAGCTCTCCCCAGCACACTAAAACATCTTATCCCATGGCAAGAAAGAGTACATTTGATTTTTTTGGCTTTGTTTTACATTTGGGCCTTGAGAGCTTGGTAACTCTCAAAATCGTCCCACTTGGAATGGTGAGGCCTGCACTTTTTTTTTTTTTATTTTTTTTTTTACTTTGGGTCGCTGCAATGTAGAAAAATCCACAAGACCTAGACACATCTGAAAACTAAACACCTAGTTGATTCCAGGGTGGTGTGCTTCACATGCACCCCGCACCATTTCCTTACCCACAATGCCCTGCAAACCTGCAACTTTTCTGGAAAGCACATATTTTTCCCACATTTTTGTGATGGAACCTTCCGGAATCTGCAATAATCCACAAAATTGCTTCCACCCGACATTGTCTCATCTATACCGATAAAATTTCTGCTGCACTTGTCAGCCTGAAAATGTTTTTTTTTTCAATCTACCCTTTTGGACCCACTTTGGTTCCCCCTCAATTTCGACGTGTTTTTGGCTCTTCCCTGTCACAAACACTTGGGCCCACCTACACAAGTGAGGTGTCATTTTTACCAGGAGACTTAGGGGAACGTTGGGTGGTAGGAAATTTGTCCCAGTGCAGTTATCCCACACAGATATGATTTTTTAGCTAAATTTGAGGTTTGCTGAGGATTCTGGTTAAGAAAACATTGGGGGATCCACGCAGGTCACACCTCCCTGACTCCCTCGGGTGTCTAGTTTTCAGAAATGTCTGGGTTTGGTAGGTTTCCTTAGATGGCTGGTGAGCCCAGGTGAGCCCAGGACCAAAAACGCAGGTGCCTTCCCCCACAAAAACAGGTAGTTTTCTATTTGATAATTTTGATGTGTCCAGATAATGTTTTGGGGCATTTCCTGTTGCATGCACAAGGTCTACCCACAACTCTTCCACAACTTTCTGTCACCGAAATGTGAGGAAAAAGTGTTTTTTAGCCAAATTTTGAGGTTTGCAAAGAATTCTGGGTAACAGAACCTGGGGAGATCCCCACAAGTCACCCCATCTTGGATTCCCCTAGGTCTCTAGTTTTCATAAATGCACAGGTTTGGTAGGTTTCCCTAGGTGGTGGCTGAGCTAGAGGCCAAAATCCACAGGTAGGCACTTTGCAAAAAACACCTTTGTTTTCTGTAGAAAAATGTGATGTGTCCATGTTGTGTTTTCGGGCATTTCCTGTCACGGGCGCTAGGGCCTACCCACACAAGTGAGGTACCATTTTTATCGGGAGACTTGGGGGAAGATAGAATAGCAAAACAAGTGTTATTGCCCCTTGTCTTCCTCTACATTTTTTCCTTCCAAATGTAAGACAGTGTGTAAAAAAGACATCTATTTGAGAAATTCCCTGTAATTCACATGCTAGTATGGGCACCCCAGAATTCAGAGATGTGCAAATAACCACTGCTCCTCAACACCTTATCTTATGTCCATTTTGGAAATACAAAGGTTTTCTTGATACCTATTTTTGACTCTCTATATTTCAGCAAATGAATTACTGTATACCCGGTGTAGAATGAAAACCCACTGTAAGAAGCAGATCATTTATTGGCTCTCGGTACCTAGGGTTCTTGATGAACTTACAAGCCCTATATATCCCCGCAACCAGATGAGTCCAGCAGACGTAATGGTATATTGCTTTCAAAAATCTGACAATGCAGGAAAAGGTTACAGAGTAAAACGTAGAGAAAAATTGCTGTTTATTTACCTCAATTTCAATATTTTTTTTATTTCAGTTGTTATTTTCTGTAGGAAACCCTTGTAGGATCTACACAAATTAACCATTGCTGAATTCAGAATGTTGTCTATTATTCAGAAATGTTTAAATTTCTGGGATCCAGTATTGGTTTCATACCCATTTCTGTCACTGACTGGAAGGAGGCTGAAAGCACAAAAAATCGTACAAATGGGGTTTGTCCCAGTGAAATGCCAAAATTGTGTTGAAACATTGGGTTTTCTGATTCAAGTCTGCCTGTTCCTGAAAGCTGGGAAGCTGGTGATTGTCGCACTGTAAACCCTTTGTTGATGCCAATTTCAGGGAAAAAACCACAAGCCTTCTTCTGCAGCCCTTTTTTCCAATTATTTTTAAAAATAACGTAATTTTCACTGTATTTTGGCTAATTCCTTGGTCTCCTTCAGAGGAACCCACAAACACTGGGTACCTCTGGAATCCCTAGGATGTTGGAAAAAAAGGATGCAAATTTGGCAAGGGTAGCTTATGTGGACAAAAAGTTATGAGGGCCTAAGCACGCCCTGCCCCTAGACACCATAATAGCATTCCAGTGTCTTCTGTGTACCCCTGAAAGTTTATTATAAATTAGGCAGTTTGATAAACAAACAGAATGTCCATTGCTCCATTAAGGGCATGTACTCCTGGCTCCCAACATGTGGGCACAGACAATGCTCCTATCTAATAGTGCTGACATAATTGTCTGGTGACAGATACTCTGTCAAGTCAGACTGTAAAAACTGGTCCGAGATTTAAGTAGGGGAGCAAATTCATGGGGAGCATCACATGCCATGTAATGAGCCTTAAAGATCTTTCTCTAACAAGACTGTCTAGCCTTCGCCAACATCCTATGGTGCGAATTACCTCAAGCCATTACAAATGTTAATTGTGAGAGTCCACAACTGTGGACCATGTTCGTCTGAATACTTCAAGGTAGAGAACCATGTGCTTATCCTGGACAAATATTGCTATACGGTATCCTTCTAAAATAATCGGACTGCGTATTAGGACAACAAAACATCAGAATGCGGGGAATGAGCGTATCCACACCATCAATTAGATGCTGTGGGCCCAATTCCTGGCCAGCTCACAGTGCATCAACTAAAACCCCTAACCTTACCTGGGTGGAAGGTGACTATGGCACTGAACATGACACTCTGATCTCAAAGGGAATCATGAAGACAGATTTACAATTTGGCTGTCTTACTCATGCATGCCCAGACGAGATATGGTAAATATTCATAATACATTTATTGAAACAATCAGTCTTGCATAAATAGAATCTGCTGTGATTATTGGGCAGATAAACAAAGCAACATTACCAGCATTCTGAACATGGTGAAAAGAATAAACAGTCCAACCATGAGAAATGATTTCTAGATATTCCTAACTATCACTACCCTATTCTGAGAGAATAGTGAATGGACTCTGCCTTCGCTTGATCTCAGAGGATAGATAGCCTTAGTCCCATACCTGGAGAACAGGACCAGGAAATTGGCTTGTAGTGTAGATGGCAATCCTTCTCTGCAAAGTGAAAGATCAGCACAAGCAGAGCTGCATGTCAAACACAACATTCGTACTAAGACAGTCATGGCTGGAGAGCTTCTCTGTGTCTCCCAGCCCTCCCTCCCCCCCACCATCGACATAAGCACTAGAATATCTTGTGCTGTGTTCTTAGCCTTGAATAGGGTGTACAAATTACACGTGGTGAAAAGCTAACTAAGTACAAGCACCATGTACAATGTATTCTTGAATAAAATGTCACCGCTACTAGTGATGTCAGCTCAAATGTGTAAAATATAAAACTGAGCTAAAATGGAAAACCAACGTGGGCCCAGGAAGGCCTCACGACAACACTGAGTAGCAAAATAATGAATAAAATATGAAAAATCAGTCCTTATTCTTAGGAACCTAAAATAAATGAGGGCGGCAACAATGATCATCACTTCTGATAGGTCCAGTCAGCAACGCAGCACTGCCTGGAACTAATGAACAAGTTACTTACCTTAAGCCTTATCTGGTAGAGATCAACTAGCCGCTGATTCCTTACCTTAGAATTCTCCGCAGGTGTCAGAATGGATCTGGAAACTTTTCCTCAGCAGTACCTCTGTATATCAGTAGAAGGCGTTGTGCGACTCCGTAGCGACGTCGTACACAGATGTCCATGTAATCCCTCCCCTGACGCACTGACGTCAAATTTGTCTGTGACTAGAATCCACACAACAATGCGAAGCCACATAGAAACTGGCTAGGAACAGTGTATACACCAAAAAGGTGTATAAATTATGATGTTACAACCACCAAACTGATAACACAACAAAAGAATGCCAGAAGAGAAACTGAAGTTTCACAAACGGGTAGGACGGGTGGGTCGTTAAAGAATCTACGGCTAATACCAGATAAGGCGTTACCAAAGGTAAGTAACGGGATCATTTGATAGAGACAACTAGCCGCGGATTCCTTATCTTAGAATTAGATACCAAAGCAATATCAAGCCAGCAGGAGGGCTGCAAACCCATATCACCCAGTCTCTCCAAAAACAACCGGTCAACTAAGGAGTGGTAGACCAGCAACGAGCCAGGCAAAGGTGAGAAGAAGCATGTAGCTTACTCACAAAGAATAGATAACCTACATATCAAAAGGGGATATGAAAAGTCATGGGCTTGAAAGAATGTCCCTGAAGTGAAAGTGGAGGTGACAACGTTAAGTAGGGGGGGCATGCAGTGCTCCCAATAAATAGCTGGATGAAATAGGAGCAAAAGCATCCAATAGGGACTGCGAGATATAGGCACGTAATACCCATCAAGCAACAAATTCCAACAGGAGTTAAGAAGGAAAGCTACAAACAACACAGCTGGCACCAGTAAGGTAATTGAAAATGAACAAGAAACAGAAGCATCATGCAAAAAGGGATGAACCTGACAGCAGATTGTACATGTCCAGGAACACACAGAGAGAAAAATTGTGTGGACAGAAAGCAAAAGATGAGGCACTGAAAGCCATCCAACAGAACACCCAAGGTATACCAATAGCATAGTACTAACTGGTAAAATAGGAAGATCGGATAAAACCAGCCGGGGAACCCATACAGAGGGACAGACTTGGAAGAACATGGAAATGTCCAAGAAGAAAGCATCCAGAGAGACACACAGGATCAGGAGAATACGTATGTGATATACGAAAACAAAACAACATAGAAGGAATGTGATCAGATCCCTCGATTACAGATGGCATGACATCAAAGGGTGGAAACCTGGTTATTGAGCTGTGCTCCTCATCTAAAAAGAATAAGGAACAAGGTTGTGGAGGAGCGACAACACAGGAGGAAAATGAAGAGGGGATAAAATAGACAACCCTCAAGACCAAAAAATCATCCAAAGATGAAAGGAGGCCAGTATATGAAGGGAAGCAGAAGGTGGAAGGACCACCTGGTCAGACAAACTGACAGACTGCGCGGTACAGTAGGAGCACAATGTGAAGAGACACCCTTTGAGGAGAGTCCAATCATAAAAGGAGCATAAGAAACCAATGGAAGAAATCTGTCGAAGAACAAACAGAAGTCAGAGAGGTAATTCCGAAGGAAGAACCAGCGCAGAAATTAGTGATCCAAGGGTAGAGCAACAGTGAATACTGCTAATAAAAGCAATTCCTGGTAATGGAATCTAAAGACTAGACCTTAGAAACCTGTAAGGTCAGAAAGGAATATACAATATAAAAAAGAAAAACCTTCACACCCCTGAGCTACAATAATGTTGCAATGCTAGGGGTGGAATACCTGTATTAGAAGACAACAGGTAACAAAGTAGATACATACAGAAGGAGAAACAATCCTCCAAAATAGTTACAAAACTAGTCATAAAAGACTAGGTGTCAACAACATCCTATAGGCGCACTGTACAGCTCCCTCATGGGAAGAAGGTAGCCAATGGCAAGATCCATTGCATAGATGAATGGTGATACACAATAAGAACCCTGCCACAGTGGACTGACAATTAGGAAATAAGTCCATGGAGTAGGCTGTGGATGACTGAAAGAGAAAAGGGTTTGAAAGGAATGTGAAGGAAGAAAATGTCAGACATATGCGGAAGAGACTCCCCACAATACAGTAGGAGCATCTGTAAGCCAGGAAATGAAGCCACAAGGGAGAGCCGCACACATTTCCCATGAGGGAACCACCTTATCATAAATGGTCAGACACAAAAAGAAGATATGCTAATAAAAAAATATCTTCATGCAGAAAAACAGAATAATAAGGGATTACCATCACAACCACCTTAGAAAGAGCAGTAGGAAGGAGAATGTAAGGACCTCAAGGGGCAACAGTTGGTGGCCCTGAATGTGGAGAAAAGATTAGCAGAAAAGAAAATCGGGAATGAAAAGTATTACTGAATTGACCAATATAAATGCCATGGAAAATGTGCAGAAACAACCTCTTCCATAAGAAGAATGGAAAAGGACACATGCAAAAGCATGCACAGAGATCCTAAAGACATTAGGAAACAAACTGCTCCCATAGGAGTACCAAGAAATTCCCAATAGGGAACAAGAAGCAGGAAACAGTAGAGAAAAGAGCTTACACCAAGTGCTCTAAAGTGCTGTAGCTGAACTCAAATCTCTATAAAAATCACAGAGATTGTAGGCCACCCGTCTAGAAGCAGAGCAGAACAGAAAACATGCCATAGGCATGAGACTCAGACCTGGTCTGGAATAACAACAAAAAATGTGGAACAACCAGGAAAAAAATTAACATAAATGTCCTTCGCGGTATTGTGACTGCGGAACTAAAGTGGTGTGCACTACCAGATGCATGTAATTGAACCACTTAGGAAAATCTCCATGATGGAGAAAACTTGGCAGCAACAATGCCCCTGCAAAAAGCAGGAGTTTCACACTGGATGTTAACTGAAAACGCACTCCAAAAAAACAATACAACTGCTAAAGATGTGGACGTACACAGACACAGCTGCAAGGGACCTCGTAGATCAAAAGCACAATGCTACGGTAAACGCACCTTAAAAGAGCTCTATAAGAGAAAGAGGACCTGACATTACGTGCCACCATGAGCATCTCTGAAGCGTCGTAAAGCTGAATTGGCATGCGTGCTAAAAAGGAACTTGCCATCAAAGGGCATATAAAGCAACGAATCTCGTTCAGGTTCCAAGTAATTGGAAGAACGCAGCCAAGGCCTTCACCGTAGCACGACTGAGGAAGCCATAATCCGCCAAACAGAATCGGTGGTATCCATACGATCACCAAGCGAACACCAAGTTTGGCAGCCTGCTCACCATCCCATATTAAGGGCATAAAAGCAGTTCTAGCCTCGTCAGAGAGGGAAGGCAAAATACGTTCCACTGAATCTCACAGAACGTGGGAGAAGCAAGCAAGTACACAAGAGATATTAGTGGAACGCAAGGCCAAACTAGGTGAGGTGAAGATCCTCCTAACAGAAGTGTCCAGCTGCTTGGCGTCTCACTCTGGTGAAACAGGAGGAATCTGCGTAAGACTATGTGCAGCCAAAGAAGTTTGCACCACAAAACTTTGAGTTGACGGGTGCCGGCACAGGCATAACTGATTCTCTGGGGCTGGCCTGTGTCTGTGTGAGATAATATGCTACACAGGGGTACCAGAAACTGGATGGGTCCAACCACTCAAGAGGACGTCAGAAAGAGCCTAACAATAAGGAAGGACCGGCTCCACAGAAGACTGGTCAGGATGTAAAATGTCAAGTAACGGGCCCATGGACAATTGCACTGTAGGAAGCTGTAGGTGCAACACCTCAGAAACCTGTTTTAACATATCTGTAAAAGCAGGACTAGCCTCAGTAGCCAAACCAGAGAATGAGAGGAGGCTGGATGCCGGCGAGGAATCAAGGCTGCTTGCACAGGCCAAATCAAGCAACCAATCTGAATATGAAAGCGGAATGGTGCCTGAATGAGGAGGCTGAGGATGTCCAGGCCCCTCCAATAGAGGGACAAGAGGCTCAGTCATTGAAGGAACATTGGACTCCAGCGGCGCTGCTCCCCGCGTCGTTGTGGACACAGATCGACGCAGAGAGGGAGAGACCCAGACCTCAGAGGCGTTGTCGTCCAACTCCAGAGAAAGAACAATAGGGGCGTTGAGCGAAGTCGTATGCGCCTCTACTACAGAGGACAGCGTCGGGACAGAGCAATCAAGCGCAGTTGATGGGAGCCGCTAGAGGCCGTGCATCAGCGCTGATCTGACTCCAGAGTCATAGTCTAAGTGCTCAACAAGCATCGAGGACGAAGCCGCCAGTGAAAACCCCGCCTCCTTAGGGCACGAAGACGCTCCAGAGGAAGGAGGAGACCCAAAAGTAGCATGCAAGGACAAATAATAGTCCCGCATTTGGGTCATAGTCGCCCAGGGATAAGGCCTAAGGGATGGGATCGACTAATATGCAGACTTGTCCTCTGAAGATTTTGTGAGTCACACGGGGTGGTGAAGCCAGAGGAGGACGTGAATCTGCCCGAGGACAAGGCTTACCTGGAGCCGCTGTCAGAACCGGAGAGGTCAAGGAAGCCACATGCGATTAACTCCTAGAATGGTCTCAGGGACGCAAAGAAGATGATGATGGACTACGGCGCATTCGAGAGTCCTGCGAAGACTGAGACACCCGTGCCGTGAGGAGCTTCATCCGCCGCTCCCGCAACGTCTTAGGCTTCAGGTGACGACAGGCGTCAGCATCGTGGTGGGTGCCTAGGCACCACATGCAGACAGTATGGGAGTCCGTGACCGAGTTCTGCCAAGCACATGACCCACAGGGCATAAAAGCCAATAGGCAGATACACTGTCCTAAAGGTACAAAAAAATACCTGAAAAAGGTGAAGGCCAAAAATGGCCAGAGGAACGGTTTCTCTGGATCTGCGCTGCCCGCGTGGAAAAGAAGAAACTGACTTCAGCGCGTCAGTGGAGGGACTATATGGACTCTGTTGATGTCATATCCGGGGGCGACATCTCTACGGAGTCGCACGACGCACTATTGACACCCAGAGGTACTGCTGTGGAAAAGTTTCTGGATCTAGTCTGATGCCCTGGAAAGAAGGTATAACTGCAGAACAGCCAGTTACTGTGCCTTCCTCTTCTAACATGGAGTTCTCAATAACAGAGCACCGCAGGTACAGAACACATGGTTATATCCTAAACAGTGTGCAGCTGCAGAGATACTAAAACCATAGTATGTTGGGAACATCACCCCCACAACAGCCATGTTGTCATGCATTTAAAACAAACAAGAACGTTTAGTAATAAAAATAAAATAAAAAAAAACTTACCATTCAAAGCATCTTCTTCCTGTGATCTATGAAAAATAAAAATATATACAGTGATGTTGAGCTGCACGTCATTCATTTCTTCATAGGCTAACTATGTGTATGTACGTTTTTAAAGTACTTACTTCAATGCTTTAAAGATTTACTATTATTTGACTCATATACCTCTATATTGACCAGAAAAAGCTACGTACCACCAGTAACATGGTTTATGATTGGTACTTTATCTAAACGCAGATTCATCACCTTTAGAATAATACCTGGTGCCAAATAAGGACTTGCAAAAGAAAGGAAATTACGTCAGAGCACAGGAGTAGCACCTGAATACAGCTCAGCACTATCTCTTCTGGGGTGGCGTGAGGCCGTCACAGAGTCAGTTGGCGACACCTGCTTGTATGCAGGAGCAATTGCTGTTGAAAACCCAGATCCACTGGGACAGTCTAAAGGGGACGAATCTGAGTTACAAGTATCCATAATGTACTTTTTTACTACTAGGCTGCCAGAGATGCTAAGCCAGTCTTCGACATAACACATTTCTTCAGATGCTGTTACCTCCCTGGATAGAGCTCTTGGTGGCAAGAAAATATTTGAGCCAGGAAATTGAGAAAACACATTTCAATCGATTTCAAATAAATTAAGGTCAAGGTTTAGTAATTGAGAATCCAGTAGGATAAGAGCACCCACAAGACACATCAATTAAAATAAGGAACATGGCGCCAGATGTACTAAATCACAAATTAAAGACTGCTTAATAGCAAATCTTAATAAGTCGTTATCAAGGAGTTTAAGTTGAATCATTTTAAATAACTATCAAATAAAGAATATTCTAATTTCTTAAGTGGTAATGGCATATGTTTCAATGTGGGTTTCTTATAATTAATGATTAAACAATATTCTGTATTTCAAAATATGAATGGGAAATAGCGTTTCATAGAGAGTTGCAAATTGCAGCCGTCACAGGGGCAGTAACTGATGACATCAAAACATCCAGGAAGTTCTCCGGAGAGCCTAGGAGATCTTAGAAGAAAGGCAGAACCATTGAGAAACTGAAAATGGCAAGCAAGAATCCACATGGGGGACACAATAATAGCAGGAAGAGGAAAAGATGGTGGATACTTTCTGATACTACTGAATCCATAAATAGTGAATATTCGCAGGTGTCAGACTAGATTCTGAAACCTTAAAAGCAGTACTCCTGCGTGTCAGTAGGCAACGTAGTGAAGCTTGCAGCGATGTTTCGTTCTGGAAGTGATGAGTGCAGCAGCACATAAGCGCCACCTACGCACACTGACCTCAGCTGCTTCCTAGGTCGTCCATGCCCTCAGACAACTGGATGACCATTGTGCAGATCTCTACATTTGGGACCTTATTGGATAGATGAGAAAAGAGTACAGGTCATAGAACGGGGAGGTAAGAGGGTTAGAGAAGAATCTGAAGTTCTTGTTCTTCTAATCGCAGATTACGCACCTTGTGAATAGATAACATAGCAATACCTCCCAAGGTGGTGGGTCTGTGAACTGGGTTATATCAAAAAGTTCTTCAGGACCGAGAAAGCACAATGTCCCTCTCAACGGACCCAACTGTTGAGGCTATTTGAGCATGAGTACCAACACCCACACAGCTGTCTGACAGATGTCCAGGACAGGCACTCCTCCTGCTAACACAGTGGTAGCCTCTTTGGCCATGGTAAAATGAGCCGGCAAGCCTTCTGTGAGCTGCTTCTTTATCAGTGCCCGGAAGAGCCTTATGCAGACAATAATTCATTCTACACTGCCTTGCTCCTCCTCGTTACAAAACACCCTACAAAGAGCTGATTATCCACCAGATGTTCTTTGGTTTTAATAATAATGTTTAGTGCTTTTTTAAGGTCGAAACAATTGAGTCTTTCTGCCTCTTTAGAGAGATGAGATAGAGTAAAGAGTGCCGAAAGGGCAACAGCCTGCCTGACATGAAAAGGAGTGCCAACAATGGGTTGAAATGAAGCCCTGGTATTTAACACCAACTTATTTGGGAACAAATTGTATAAGGTAGGTTGACAGTTAGAGTTTGGAGCTCACTCAGACGCCTATCAGATGTTCACAGTGAGAAAGATGCTCTTTAATGTAAGAATTCTCAAGAGACAACAGTATAGTTGCTCAAAATGGACGCACATGTAAAAATGAGGTCTAAATTCAGATCCCACTGTGATCCCTAAACTGCAAAGAGTAAGTCCTTGCTGGGCTATGAAGACAACAAAAATCAATACTTCAGGTAACCGTGCCTGTAATAGGCCAAGTTCTTGGGTGCCCCATCAATTAACACATTTGTCCTAATGACTGACGTTCACTGATTATGTGAAGTGACACCTCCTGCAGGTCTAAGGAGGTCAGTTGCCACAGCTCATTCTTCCATGCATGAAAATGCAGGTCGTATAGGCCCGACTACAGTACCTGCCCAGCTACCAAGACAGAAGATCCTCCTGAAGAGGTAGCTTGATCGGAGGACATATGCTCATGCCTAGGAGTTCCAGGTACCACACTCTCCTGGACCAATAAGGTGATACTATGACGACTTTGGTTTGGTCAATCCTAATCTTATTCAGGATTTGAGACACGAAGGCAGTGACTTGAAGGCAACACAGAAAAGTTTGACATTGCACGTTTGCTGCGTGGTGGTGAAAAGATCGAGCTAGAAGACACCCCGTGACACCTCCAGGTGTAACTGCTATTTGTGATCTGCTGACTAAGTACAATCTGGCTTTTAAATATCCCACTAAATGGTTCACCACCAAGGAAATATCCTGGCAATACAGCCACTTCTAGAGGCATGAAGCCTTTTGACATAGAACCTAGAACATCACCTCGTCCTACTTGTTGAGATACCACATGCCGGTGGTGTTGTTCGTGGGCACCTGCACCAGCCAAGCCTTCAGGGTAAGGATGGCCTTCAACACCGAGAGAATCGCCCTCAACAGCATACTGATGTGGAGATGACTCTCCACTGGAGACCAGAGGTCTCTGATCTCCACCTCATGCAGGTGGACTCCCCAACCCAAACAGTGATGTATCCCTGGAAAATGTCAGCTCTATGTAGGATAACGAAAGGGGTCTGCCACTGACCCAACTGCAGTCAAGTGGCCAACACTTGCAATCTTTTGAAGTCTCCTCCAAAATCTGGATATAACCCAACAGTTTCCCATGATGTTGAGTCCGCCTGGGATCTGAGGCTCCAATGCTGAACCAGCATGTGTAACCTGGTGTGTGTGGTCAGCAGGATGCAGGAGGCCAACATCCCCAAAAGAGTTAGAGCCATCTTTACTGAGATCCTAGACTGAGACTGAAACATTGAGATCATAGCCTGAATGTCCTGGACTCACTGTTCCAGGAGAAAGTCACAAAAGTGTACCAAACCCTAAACAGCTCCGATGAACAGCAGCGTATGAAGAGGAGTAAAGTGTGACTTTGGCACATTGACACTGAACCCCAACAATGTTAGGAGGTTCACCGTCATCTGGAGGTGGCAGATGGCTACCTGGGGCGTGCCTGGCTTCCAACAGTCAGTTGCTGAGGTAGGTAAAGACTGGTAGCCCCAACCTCAAAAGGCGTGCTGCAACCACTGTCATCAATTTCGTGAACTCCCAAGGGGTGCTGGCGAGGCTAAAGGGAAGCACTGCAAACTGAAAATGCTCCTGGGCCATCATGAACTGCAGATAGAACATGTGGACCTGCAGAACGGTGATTTCATGGTATGTTATGTTAACAGTATTTTTATAGCACACACATATCACCCGTGAAGGTATACAGGTAACGGTAGCCAGTGAAAATAAAATTACCTGCAGGTCCGATGCCACTATCCAGAATCCCGGTTAGACAGGACATGGGCTAGCGTGAGCATCTTAACTTTGTTCTTCCGCATAAGGGCATTGAGAAGTCAACGATCTAAAACAGGAAGAACGCCTCCATCCTCCTCACGAAAAAGAAAGCAGAAACAGTAACACTCAGTTCCTATTTCTGAGGCTGGAACTTTTTCTTTGGCCCCTTTGCCCAAAATGGCCTGCACTGCCTGCTGTAAGCCAGACTGATGATCCTCATTCAGCTGCCCTGAAGGTGGGGGAATGTAAGAAGGGATAGAAAGAAATGGAATGGCATGGCTCCGGTCGACAATCTGGAGAACCCACTTGTCTGAAGCGATAGTTCTTCCACCGTTGGAGGAACTATTAGATACCGCCGGCCATAAGGTGGCTGTGTGCCATCAAGGACCCAGTAAAGTGATTTTGAGAGATGCTGGAGGAGTGGGGGGGGGGCTCAGTTATACTTTATACTTACTGTCCTTTTTGTCTCAGAGGACCACAGCCTCTGCCACGAAAAGGCGTAAAGCCTGCTAGGCAAAATGAGTCTGGCGCTGGTAAAATAGGAAACTTGTACGCCAGTTAGAGATGCCTGGACATCGCCGGAGAAACCATTTGACCTCATCCATGTGTGGTGCTGAAGAGCCACACTGGTATCCATTGCATGTCCTAAACAGCTACTTGTGTCCAGTCCAAAGCAAATGAGAAATTTGGTTGCATTGCGCTCATCCTGAATAGTCTAGGTAAGGGACACCCAAATGTCATCTGAAACAGCTGGTACAACTTGTGTCACACAGTCGCAGAGGGCATGAGAAGAGCAACCTATGAGACAGCTGCCATTCCCAGATCTCAGGGCAAGGACTGTGGATGAGAAAATCCCGTTTCCAAATGTTTCAATTCTCTTATCAGGGCAGAGCAGTGAGGAATGCACTTGAATTAGCTTTTCTGGTGGACTCCTGTAACACTGGATTCTCTGGAACTGGGTGCTGAGTAAGAAAGCAGGGTCGCCAGGTGCAGGATGACGAACAATATGCCTGTTAACAGGCGGACCTGAACAAGGCTTTGAGTAAGTGCCCAAAAGAGGGTCTGTGAGGCCCTCATTAAATGGCTGTTAAATAACAATGGCTCTGTGGGAGCCTGACCAGGATGCAATACTTCGGTCGGTACATTAGTCTTGACTTCAATGAATGGTAGTTGTAAGCCCAGAACTTCTGCAGTCCTTCACATAACAGTGACAAAGATGCTTTTCTCCGTGGAAGAATCATGGGAAGTGTCCAGCCCTCTGCATCTTGAAGCGATTCATATCAGTTCTCATCATCATAATGGGGAACATAGTCATCCTGCCATCATAATTAACATTATCCGAGTTTGTGAAGAAAAAAATGTGTGAATTTCAGGCCGCACCAGTCAGGTCATAGTGGATTCAATGTGGAGTCCAATAGCACTTTGGGCTGTACATTCTTACCCAGCGTTGATGGGGGGAGGGGGGGTAGTCATCAGCATCGATTTGAGATGAACCGGTGCAGGGGATGGTGCTGGAACTGAAGCAGTTGCTGACTCTTGTGTGGGTCCGAGAGGCACTGATGGCATCATGGGTGGATCTGCCTGGGGGAAGTCCGACTGGAGATCCCTGCAGATCCTTGTTGTCCAAAGGCCTTCCAGAGGGAGTATACGGAGCCTGGCCTCTCTGAAGTCCTATACTTGCTGCAACGTGCACTGGGACCAAACTCTGAATTGGTTCTGATGAAGCGATAGACACGCTGACAACCTTGCACCCTCTGTGGAGTCTAAGACGGAAGGGGACAATTACCGCTTCAACTTCTTGTGCTTTTTTTTTCCGGAACTTACCCGAAGACTTCAACTGTGACAAAGGTCTTCTGTGGCAATGACTGAAAGTGCAGGAACGGACCTTCCTTTTGCCTCTGAGTGGTCACTGCATGGAGTCTTCTTGTGTTTGGCAATGTAAAGGTTTACCTTACAGTCTTGTATGGCCTTCAATGTCAGCTGGGCCAAGTCACAGCAGGCCCTGGGGTTGTGATCCAAACCCAGGCCCCACAAAAATACTTTCTGATAGTCTGACACAGGCACCTGTACGCGACAGTCCCTACAATGTTTAAACCCTGTTGTTTCAAAGGGTGATATTTTCCCTTGCACACTGGTGGAAATGCTTGAAAAAATCTGGATCTACTACTTAAGGTGCATAAAGAAAGGAACTGATGTTAGCTTGCATGGATGTCGCATACATGTGGCTCCACACGTCACTTTCTGAGCACATCAACATTAGCGCAGAGCCGCATGACACACAGGAGTGCTGCTTTTAAAGTTTCTGAATCCTGTGCAATGCCTAGGGAATGTTCAATAGGTGAGGCATCTGCAGTTAGAAATATCCATCAGTTATTAGTTCAGAACAAGGCAAATTATTTGGTAAATCCTCACTATATGTCCCTGAGTCAGCAAAGAGGAGGATATGGACACAAATTGGGGCCAGAATAAATGCAGTTGGAGTTACCAGCAGAGGTATCAATGACATATTTAAACATTAGTATGATGCACAGTCCCGTACTAAAGAAAGAATGGCTATCAGTTGATGTGAAGCTTCAGCAACTGGAGGTGGAAGAAGAGAACATCTTTCAACAACCACAGAACATCTAAATATTCAAGATTTCAGCATGAATCCATATCTGGTGTTGTTGACACTAATATCGACGTGCCTACATTGGCTGAGTTAGGTAAGACTTAAAAATTGAGATATATTTCATTTCATTAATTTAAAAAATATATTTTTGTAAATGAATACATTTTTGTTTCCTTTCATGTGTTCTAATTAAACACATTGTATGGTAGTTTTTAAAACCAGCATTATGCTTAAAGTGTTAAAAATACATTTGCAATGAAGTAATATTTTATTAACTTTTAATTTATTTGTTTCAACATATAAAAAATGTAGTGTCATTCATGTCTTGGTAAAAAAAAAATGTCCACCTACACCTTTTATAATGAATATAACCTATACCTTAATTTCAGAGACAATTGAGCAAAAGCTGTCCCGCCAGTCGGCCGCCCATACGTCCAGAAACCCGCCGGCCGCATTTGGACATCCCCGCTGGGCCAGCGGGCAGAAACAGAATTTCTGCCCGCCTGCCCAGTGGGGATGTCAGCCGTAGCATTGCAGCCGGCTACTAATGAAGCCGGCGGCAATGTGGCGGGGGCAGCAGCACCCGTCGCGATTTTCACTGTCTGCCAGGAAGACATTGAAAATTGCGACGGGGCTGTGCCTGGGGGCCCCTGCACTACCCATGCCAAGTGCATGGGCAGTGCAGGGGCCCCAAGGGGCCCCGTGACTCCCCTTCCCACCAGCCTTTCCATGGCGGTGTCTACCGACATGGACAGGCTGGTGGGAAAGGGAATCAAAATCCCCAAGCAGCGCTGCCCTGACGGATTCAGACCGCCGGGACAACCATGGCGGTAAACCAAAATATGGTGATTTGTACCGCCAGCCTGTTGGCGGTACGATCGCCACTTCAACCCTGGCGGTCGTAATGAGGGCCAATATGTCATTGGGATATTTTATCACAATAAATAGTAATAAATAATTTTACATATTACTCTGCTTACTTAAAGGTACACACAGTTACTTCACCTCAGGGCATAGAAGAAGTAGTGGCAGAAGAGGAGGAAGAAATGGCAGGGCCAAGTACTCTGGAGTACACTTCAACAAGTATAACAGTAATATCGTCAGCACCAGATACATCAAAATTTCAGGCAACATTCACTACGGCCATAAGTATAACAAACAAGGTACTTAGCTTCAGTAACAACCTTTCTGGTACAGACTTGTATCTGCAGATTTCTCACCTTTTGAATATTCCCCTGGTCTCAGACTGGATTTGGAAACATTTCTAGCAGTACCTTTGTGCACCAGTAGGTGGTGCATGCGGCTCCGCCCCTATGCTGTTCTGCTCCGGAAATAGAGAGCGGAGCCTATATAGATGCCATTCCTGCGTGCTAACAGTTGCTTTCAAACACACAGAGGGTACCACAGCAAACCGGTTGAGATCAGAGTACAGATTCCTAGATTTGGGAGCTTATTAATTCACAAAACAGAAAGAACAGTGAATGAAAGTGCCGGTGCGGAATCTGCGGTTAGATGGCGTCTCTATCAGAAAGATCGTTACTGAAAGAAAGGAACTTGTTCTTCGGATAGACACATCTAACCGCAGTTACGTCACCTTTTGACTAGATATCACAGCAGTACCTATTAGTAGGTGGGTCTGTGAATAAACCCAAAACAAAAAGCCCTGAAGGACTGAACAAATGAAATACCTCTCTAGGCGTACCTGGCTGCCTAGAAAGTAGTGCTTTGTAAACAGATGGAGGGATCTCAATGTAGCTGCCTGGCAGAAGTTCATGACAGAAACTCCATATGGCAACACAGTAGTAGCTGCTTTGGCTCTGCTGAAATAAGCATGCATCCCCTCTGCAGACTGCTTTTTGGCCAATGCAAAGGAGATCTTAATGAAGAGCAACATCCAGCAGGAAATGGTCTATTTCTACATGACCGTACATTTTATGATCCAGTGAACCCCACAAAGATCCGATCATCCACTCAGTGTGCTGTGGTACAATCAATGTACAAGCTAACTTCTCTTTTGAGGTCTAATTGATGGAGTCGCTCCTCCTCCTTGGAGGGGTGAGGCAGAGCGAAAAATGCCAATAAGGTGATATTTGGACCTTACGTGGGTTGGTGTCAGAGCTTTCACCAGGAAAGGATGCTCGTGTTTGGAGAATCTGTTTTATTCAGGAAGAATGTGGTATGCGGCAGATTCACAAAGAAAGCCTGAAGTTCACTCACCTGCCACGCTAATGTTATGGTAAAGAGGAACACTATCTTGACGGTGAGAAGCCACAGAAGCCACCTGTGAAGTGGCTGAAATAGAGTGCACATCAAATATGTGAGGACTAAGTTAAGGCCCCTCTGTGGCATGATCAAGGGAGAGGGTGAAAACAGATGTTGCAAACCTTTAAAAAAAAAAAAAAAAGAAGAAGAAGAAAAAACGCATCACAACAGGTGATTTGAATAATGAAGGCTCTTCCGGCAAACTTAAAAAGGCCAAAAGATATTCTTTAACTCTGCCCGTCTTGCCAGATGAAAGACAAAAATAACAAAACATCTGATAACTTTGCCAGGAGGGGGGTTAATCTGCCATGTACCACACCAAGCAACACATTTTTCCCAAAGAATGGCATATACTTGTAGAGGAAAGCCTAGATGTCAAGATGACATGAACCACCTCCAAGGGCTGGGGGTAAAAACCTACATAGTTGCTGGGACAGCAAATCATTGTTGTGGGGCGGGGGAGGGGGGCGAGCGTTCAAGGGGGAAGCGGTCAGTCCTAATCTTCCGGGCAGAATACGTATATTGGCAGGTAGGCATACAGCGGTCTCAAGTTCCACCTTAGGCAGAAAGTTCATGAAAACTCCGAAGCGCAGGACTGCTGATATTGCACGTTCTCTGCAGAGGCGAACAGGTCGAGAATTCATAGAAGAGACCTTATGCTATCTACAGGTGCAACTGCAACTTGTGATCCATTAGGAGTCGATGGCAGAGATCATCACCCTAGGATTCAAGAACTTGGCAGGTGGTTGGCCACCAGGAAAATTCCTTATTGGGCAAATAATTTCTAGAGGCTCAAGGCCTTCTGCTGCCAGGGCTGTGACTCCACCCTGTACACTGGAGAGCAGAAACCTCTCCCAGGTGGCCACTTCACCCCAAGAGTGATGCATAGGTCACCACTTGCAACTCTGATTTGGATAAGGAGAGAGGTCTGCCACTGACCCAATTGCAGCCCAGTAGCCACCGCTTCAGATCTTTTCTAATCTCCTACGAAATCTGGAAGTGGTCGGAGAGGACCCTTTGACGTTGGACCCCTGAAACTTCAAGTTCTACTGCAAAACCCACATGTCTCCTGGCATGCTTTACAAGCAGGATCCCTCCAAGCCCTGCAGCCTCACAATCAACTTTACTGAAATCCAGGACAGAAGCACAAAACTCAGATTAATAATAGCATGAATGTCTTGCACTCTCAGCCCCAAGAAAAAGAGACAGAAAAAATAATGTCCAAAATGGCTCAGCTAAAGAAAAGCATTTGGGAAGGTGTTGATAGTGAACCCCAACAATGACAGGAGTTTCGCCATAGTCTGGAGGTGGCTGATCACCGCCTGGGGTGTGCTCTTCTTCAACAGCCAGTCATCAAGGTAGGGGAAGACTGAAACACCTGACCTCCGAAGTAGTGCTGCCACCACTGCCATCACTTTCATGAGCACCTAAGGAGTGCTGGTGAGACCACAGGGTTTTCCCACAAACTGAAAATGCTCCTGCCCCACCAAGAACTGCAGGTAGCATCAATGACCTGCAGATGTAATGCCATCATCCAGTCTCCTGGGTTGAGGATACATAAAACCTGGGCAAGGGTGAGCATTTTCAATTTGTCCTTTCTGAGGAAGGCGTTGAGAGGGAACAAGTATGAAACATGATGAAGGCCTCAGTTCTTCTTTGGCACCAGAAAGTGGAGGAAATAACAAGCCCACTTCACTTCTCAATTAACGCCAGTCGGAGAGCAGAAGAAGGTGGACATATGGCAGTTAGCACAAAAAAAAAAAAAAAAAAAAGGTTTAGAGACCTAAGACTCTTCCTGGACTCCCTTCAAACTCAGACCAAACGATCAGCTCCCCCGAACTTGTCACAGGACATCATGGAAGAAGACGGACACACACTCTCCCCTGGGTCTGAGAAGGGAAACCCGGACCGGCACGATCCAGCCACTTGCCCCAGTGGCGGGAGACCTGGAAAGATGAACTAAGGCTCATGACGACAAAGGCCAAGTCCTGCACGCCGTGGTGACACACACCCAGCTCTCAGAAGGAGATAAATACCGTTTGCCATTGAAACCGACTCTTACACCCCCGTGAACGAACTTTTGCCTTACCCCAAGGGTAGCAGAGGGGTCTCAACGAGAAGGGTCATGGAGTAATTTGGCCACCTACTCAGCGGACAGATGAGTATTTGCTCGGACCCTATGTAGTCATTCAGCATATTCCTCCTAGCCTTTGATACAAATTATACCATGCTGCTAATAAGTTCTCCCTGGACTAGAGAGCCAAGGGGCCTAGCAGGGCAATGTTAGAATGTTAGACTGTTAGTATGTTATAATGTATCCATCCACGATCTGACCTAGTAAAACTGACACTAGTAGATAGGCTCAACTTCACAGCTACTGACTATCCAAACATAGACTGAGATTTGTCAGGCATGGAAACGCTGAATGCGTAACCAATTTGTTTTAGCACACCCCCTCCCGATAAGACATAAGAAATAGGATATAACGTCAGAATAGTAGAAACCCCCATGACCCTAAGCTGGATCCCTATTGTTTATATTAAACTCACGAAATAGGGATCCTCAAAGCCTGTATGTAGATTAGAGACCATTATTAAAATACACACTAAAAGGTTCTTTAAATATTTCTAAGAGGCTAACCCAGGGAGACACTACAAGTACAGGATGAGGAACAGGGGTATGATCGGACCTCAATCAAAAGAAAGTACACTTCTACAATATTCAAGTCAGAACATAGAGGTACCCACTATCCACATACAGCGCAGGCTTACGGACTATACTCAGCACAGACTCCGAGATACTATTGTTTGCTAGCCCCTACTTTTTCTCTTCAATATAGTATGAGGCAATACTGTATTGGAACCTATTCATTTCCTATGGGGGAGTTAAAGTTGTTTATATTGTTTACATTGTCTATATCACGATTTAGAATTGAGGTGTCTTCCACTGTTCTTTTATTTACCTATAGACCTTGGATAGTCCCCAACCCAATATTATGCACACAAAGCTACGATAATTAGAAACGAAAATCAAATGTTATTGGTATGGGATGTATTGTAATGCATATATATGTGACTGTTTGAATATCCTATAACCCCTCCTTTGTTCCAATGCTGGACGACTCGATTTCCCCACCCTGTCTCCCTCCCCAACTCCTTTCATCCCTACTCCCCCCACCCACCCACCCCATCTGCCATACTGTCCCCACAACATAGAACTCATATAATAAAAATATAAAGACGAAAAGCAGATCCTACACTACACAATCAGGCCAAGGTACACGTACTCACATAGAAAATGTTTTCCTCCGTCATTGACACAGCTCTCCTATCTCATCTTCGACTACGCCTAGCTGTTCCCCCCCCCTTCGCCATTGATATTGAGAGGCCCTAATTAGATAGCGTTCAGAAACACATATGCCCCCCTTTGCACTGGCCCCCCTTCTCTCTTCTCTTTCCCCCCTCCCATGGCCTCTATCAACAAACAAGCGACCAGCGACACCAGCGTGACCATCTCTCCACATGCTCCATCCGTGCTTCACTTATCACATCCCATCCCCCTCCCCACGTGCCAGATAGAAGACCTCCCAATAAGGGACGGAAGTGCTGCGTCTTGGCCCCCCTCACCCCCCCTTCGGTAGCCGCCCGACTGACAGCATTAGGAGCCCCTATACGAAAGGGACCCGTAGCCTATAGACCAACCTCCCTAGGGGAACTCTTCTATCTTCTTCCCCTATCCTTCTCTTCTTTAACTCTTCATTTATGTCTTTGGTCTTATTCTTCCCTACCCCCTTTTCCTTGCCCCTTAACCTCTTCCATCCCTCCATTTCCCTTCCCTTCCTCTCTAGAGATTTTCCGGCGTCCACCGGCTGTTCCCCTCCTCCCCCTAACATATTAATATTACGGCCACCCCCCTCCCTTCTTTCGCCCCAGCACGACCTAAACATCCCCCAACATTTTGTGTGGCACTGATGAATCTCAACAGCCATATCTAATATGACGGGAGCTGCTTCCAACATGACCCCTCCACTACGTATCGTCTCATGGAATGTGCATGGTATGGAAAAAAATACTGTCCTTCCTTCAATCAAAAAAAGTGGACATAGCCCTGATACAAGAGACCCATTTGGACAATGAGGAAGCCAGTAAGCTCTGCCGAAATTGGGTGGGAAGGGTCTCCTACAGCTGCTGCTCAGCAGAACGAGAGCCTGGAGGTGGCACCCCCCGTAAATGCGGAGTAGCAATTTTGATATGAAAAGCACTCCCGATTACAACGATTAAAACATGGAATGATCCGGAGGGGAGGTATGTATTTGCAAAACTGAAGGCAGGCAACACATTCTTATGTGTAGGCTCAGTCTATGCCCCAACTGGTTCTAAACGATCCTTATTTCTACGGCTCAACCGTCTACTGACGGAAATAGGGACCACCTGTTATATTATGGGAGGGTACTAGAACCTAGCCCAAGACGCTATTTTGGATAGAACAGGGCCTATTGACACGGGCAATAACCAAGACCAAGTACTGCTTACAGACCTCATTGCGGATGCAGGCTTGACGGACTACTGGAGATTGTTGCACCCAAAAGACAAAGAATATACATACCTGTCCTCAGTCCACGGCACCTAATCCCGACTGGGTTATTTTCTAGTGTCACGAAATATAGTCCCCCAACTTGATGATTCTATAACACTTGAAAGCGGACATTCCGACCATTCTCCTGTCCTCCTTCAGATTCGGACAGGTCTCATCTTCCCTGGTCGTAAACCTTGGTGCTTTGCGGTACATAGGTACCGCTCCCCACAAGAAAAAGAACACCTGAGGACCCACATATCCACCTACATGGCTGACAACGTCGGCACCGTGTCCTCTAAACAGGTCCTACGGGCCGCGGCAAAAGCAACCCTAAGAGGTAGCATGATGCGTGACGCAGCATTAGCTAATAAAGAGAGGCAACTGCGCGAATGAACCCTTGAAGAGGACATCCGGAGACTTACCAGACAATACACCGCACAACCATCCTTAGCACTTCGTCGCTCTCTTGAACAAGCCTGCATGAATCACAATGAGCTATATACTTCGCAGGCGGAGTATGCACTGCAAAGATTGCGCGGCCGTCATTATGAGCAGGGCGAGAAAGCGGGCAGACTTCTGGCGGCACAACTTCGACAGCGAGAAGCTGCCTCCAGCATCCTGGCGATTACGACCCCATCAGGAACAGTGATTACTCGACCACAAGACATAGCAAACACACTTGCGACCTTTTTTCGCCATCTCTATACCTCCGAAACAGCCACCACCACGGAGCAAACAGAGGCCTTCTTAGCTGCAGCTAATCTACCTTACCTTTCAGAGGCAGGCCGGGCTCTCCTGGAGGGTGATATAAGCAGGGAAGAAATAGCACAAGTTATCAAAACCCTCCCTTACCACAAAACCCCAGGCGAGGATGGTTTCCCAGCCGAGTTCAACAGATGGGCGGGAGAGGGGGCGACCACTGCGGTGCATGAAGCCCTCATGGAAGCGTGCGAGGAGGGCTCGCTCGGCGCACTCTCCAATAAGGCCACCATTGTTGTCCTGCCTAAGCCAGGCAAGGACCCCTTACTATGCGGTAGCTACTGTCCTATCTCTCTCCTAAACGGGGACGTCAAGCTTCTGGCCAGTGTGCTGGTAGCCTGCTTACGCAAATTAATACCATCCCTGATCCATAACACACAAGTGGGATTCGTACCTGGCTGCACCTCCAGAAATCATATGCGCACCCTCTGCCACACTCTCCACGAATCTCTCAACATGCCGATTGAAGCCCTGGCCCTGTCCCTCGATGCAGAGAAGGCGTTCGACTGCATCGAATGGCCTTATCTCTTCGCTACCATGAAGCACTTCTGCCTCGGAGTACAGTTCATTTCCAAAGTCTGCCTACTATACGACCACCCCATAGCACAAGTAAACTGCGGGTGGTTCGTGTCGGACCCATTTCCTATTAGTAGAGGCACGAGGCAGGGCTGTCGCCGCTATTGTTCTTGCTGGCAATGGGACCCCTAGCGGCCACCATACGAAACTCTCAACAGATACAAGGCATCCCTGTAGGAAGTTGGGCATTTCCTTACAATCCCCCTAGCAGGAGGAACCTTCAAAATGTATCTCTACGCGGATGATATCTTGCTCACCCTATCTGATTTGGATAGCTCTATCCCAGCACTACTTTCGATCATAGGGGATTTCGCATCCCTGTCAGGATACCGTGTGAACTGGGACAAGAGCGAATCATTATCCCTCTCACGAATGACAACGAGGGCCGCAATCCACGGGCTACCATTTAAATGGACACCGTCACACCTCAAATACTTGGGGACACTTGTCAATCGAGGCTTGGAACACATGATCAAGGGCAACCTAGACCCCCTTATATATAGAATGAAACAGGACTTTGCTAAGTGGTCGCAGCTGGGACTTTCTATGTGGGGCAGGACACAGGCGGTCAGGATGGTCACCCTCCCACGCTTCACATATATGCTAGGCATGCTCCCATTACATGTCCCTCTGACCCTGCTCCGGGGAATAGACGCCTCAATAAGAACCTTCGTATGGAGCTCTATACGCCCAAGACTGACACCAGCAAAATTACTAGCAAGGAGGTCCCACTGAGGTTTGAGCCTACCCTCTGTGGAGAACTACTCGTTGGCCTTACAACTGTCACAATTGGCGTACTTACTCCCCGGAACTACTGACCCCCCCACAATGGGTGGTCATGGAGAACCTTCTACGAGGAAACCGCGAGGGACTGGGAGGAGTGTACGCAGATCATCCCAGACGGCCAAATCCGGTTCTCACGGCAACAAATGCGGCATGGCGCAGAGCTCACCACCTTCTGGGAATACACCCCTTCTTACACTCACAAGCCCCGATAGAAGGGAACAAAGTCATTAAAATTGGGGGTAACACCCTAAAACGGTCCCAATGGAGTGATGTGGGCATTAACAATATAGCCCAAATCACAGATGGTGATCAACTCCGACCTTTCGCCACTCTAAGAACCAATTTTGACATACATAAGAGCCAGGAATGGCGATATTTACAGCTTAAACATTGCCTACACAAGATGCTCGGAACCCCCCCCAAGGGAAGTCAAAACCTCACCAATTGTCGTCTACCTGCAGAAGTGGGGCCGTCCTGGCTTGGCAGGTTGGGCTGTGTGAAAGGAGTGGGAGCAGAAGGATGACTGGATCGTTTGACCCCAACTGGGGAGTTGGTGGGTGCTGCGGTCTCAGCCTCTAAACATCTGGGCATCCCCCGGAGGTTTAAATGGATGCTGGTACACAGATAAGTCCAGGTAGAGTGTGGTGGCCCTGTTCTCTCTTAATCACTCCAGTGAGGTCGCCCTATTCTCTTTGAACCACTTCAGTGCAGAATCTGCCCTGTCCCCAAGGGCATCTCCATATGTGCTGACTGGCTATCGCCTAAAAAAACAGGCAATGCAGTGAGACATGGCACTGAACAGTAACACTGAAGCCAGTGGCTCACTCAATGAAATCAGTGGTATCTAGATGATTTATTACCACGGCAGCATCAGAACTTGACGATAACGATGGTTTTTAAACCATATTGCTGCTTTTCACATTTACAAATGATTTCTCATCTCATTCATATTTGTATCTGCTAGAAATGGGGTCTCTAGTTGGCAGTGGTTTGTACCCTATCCAAGTAGGTGTAGGAAAGTCCTCTCTTTCTGGCATGATTACCCCAACTTTTTGCCTGATATCAGCCTGCTTAGACTGTTTTCACTGGGATCCCAGTAATTGGGCTCTATCCTCCAAATTTGGTAGTTTTGTTACTTCATACAACCCACAATTGGCATACTGATGTACCCCTGCAAGTCCCTGGCAGATGGCACCCAGGGCATTGGTACACCATGGGTCTCCCATGGGCTGCAGCAGATATTATGCCACCCATGGGAGCCAATGCAAACTGTGTCTGCAGGTCTGTCATTTGCAACCTGCGTGAAAAGGTGCACGCACACTTTCACTGTGGTCCAGCTACATAATGGTTCCAGTATTGGTGGCATGATTCCATGCACTCTGGGGATTCCTTAGAGGATCCCCCAATTCTGCTCCTACCAGTCTTCCAAGGTCTGCAGGCAGCCGGCGCTGCTGCCGCACCCCAGACACTATTATGCCCTCCTGCTGCTTGACCAGTTCGAGCAGGGGACAGCAGAACAAAGGGTTTCCTGTAGGAGAGAGGTGCACCACTGGATTGCCTTGGAGGGCACATTTGGTGCCCTTCTTGCATAATCCGGTTTGTACTAGTCCAGGGACCACTGGTCCCTGCTCTGGCATGAAACACACAAAGAAAAAGGGAGTGTCCACTCCCCTGTCCCGCTCCACCCTTAGGGTATTGCACAGAGCTCCTCCAGGTGGCCACTTGGTTCTGCCATCTTGGAACAAAGATGGGCAGAGGCCTCTGGGAGCATCTGCTTGGGTAGGCCAGGTAGCTCACATCAGTGACCCCTCTGGATAAATGGGTACCCAGAGTGACCAAACCCCCTTTTTGGGCTATTAGGGACTCCCTTGAGGATGGGTCCCCAGATTCACCATGCAGGACTCCACCAGAACCTCTCTGCAAAAACATATTCTGTTCCTGGCCTCCAGAACTGTTGCTGGGCTGAACATGAACTGAGCAAGACTGCCTGAAACAACCTCTCAACGGCTCCTGTCAGCATTCTGCAACATTTCCACAGCTGTGCATCTTCGGGGGGGGGGGGGGGGGGGGGGGGGGGTCGGCAAGACTTCAGTTGCACCAATAAGCAAGAAGGAATCTCCCTTGGAGTGAAGAAGTCACTCCCTTGCATCGACAGGCCCCTAAGGCGATGATCTCTGCACGGTGGGTTCTGTCCTCTGGACCTGCGAAGGTTCTCCAGCATAGGTGGTGGTTCTGAGGGATCCTCTAGGTCATCACTGCCTTCTGTCCGATGAGGGAGATGGTGAGCCCTTGCTTCCTTCACTTGGACAGAATCCCTGTGCACCGTGACTGTTGCACCGACAAAGGCTTGTTGACTCCTGCTTTGCGGGATCTTCAGGCTCCAAGTAGCTCCAACCACCAGCACTCTACCTCTGCAGGGACAATTTCCTCTCTGCTGCTCCAGTGGCGTGGGACTCCTCTTCAGGTGTGCTGACTGGGCCTCACTGTGACTTACTGTGCCTGCTGCCAGTGGGTTGCTTGTGGGGGCTTCAACTGCTTCTACTGGCTTTCCTGCATCCTGAGGGTCGAGTACCCAGGACCTTGCTGGTCCTCCACAGCTCTGAAAAACCTCCAACAACTCTTTTGCATTTGCCTGTGCTTGTTGGTGGTCCTCCTGACCTGTCTGCAATCCGGGGACCATCAAGGGACAGCTCGCAGGTGACTTCTGGGACTCCCAGAAGTCACTCCTCTGAAGCTCCTGGACACCGAAGCTGGACTTCTTCCTTCACTGTTGATCCGGATCTTAAGCTACAGAAGGGTAGGCATTGGCTCTTGTCCCACCTGGACACTCCTGCTCAGATTGGACCCTCTCCCCTTCTTTTGCAGATCCTCCTCACCCAGAATCGGCCCTTTGGTTCCACTGGTCTGGTCCTGCTTCTGCATTCTCCAACTGCGACATCCCCATGTTAGCCTATGGGAGAACCAGTAACTTACCTCTCTGCACCCAGCCACTGGGGATCTTCTCGGTACCTACCTTTTGGGGTTCCACTCTCCCCCAGCCCTTGTCTAACTACTCCATACACTCTAGTGGGGAACACCAGATTGCATTAAATTATTTTTAGATACAGCTTGCCCCCCCCCCCCCCATAGGGCCCTTGGTAATTTATGCTTCCCCTGAGTACTTACCTGTATATATTTTGTGTGTTCATAACTCCAGAGGGAGGTATACCAATGGTAGTTTAGATTGATGTAAACTGGGGTGGCATGGTGTGCAAAAGAACAATGGAATAAACCCAAATCTGTGACTGGGGGTGAGTGTTAAAAAAGTTTCAGCACTCCATCTTTCATCCTTTTGTGCTTCTAAAGTTGCCCTAAGTGGGAAGGGTGTGCCCAGACATGGGTCTCGTGCTCCCTGTGCCACTGGATTCAAGCTAGCCTGGCTGATGAAGGATGATACCCTGAAACTGGTCCCAGGATGCTTGTTTTAAGTCCTGGGAGGAACTGGCCTGGCAGTTTGAGCTCAGCTGTTCCCATGGGGAACAGGCTCATGGCTGATTTGCTTATGGCTGGGTCCAAACTGGGGTGGCATAGTGAGTGTAAGGAAATGCCTCCTTTGCATGGTCCCCCCATGACTTTTTGCCTTTGCTGATGCCAAGTTATGATTTGAAAGTGTGCTAGGACCTGCTAACCAGGCCCCAGCACCAGTGTTCTTTCCCTAAACTGTACCTTTGTCTCCACAATTGGCACAACCCTGGCAACATCTACCAGGAGGGTGAATGAGATGCAAGCTCTGTCATCAAAGCCATCGTATCTCACTATCTGTCCAGAGAAGGTGGTACTCAGACAAGGTGGTACTCAGAACTCATGCCTCTTTCCTCCCCAAGGTGGTGACCCCATTTAAATTGGGCCAGAACATCACCCTGCCGACCCTCTTTGCTCCACCGCATCCCTCTAAGGAAGAGGAGCGAGTCCACCGACTGGAAGTTTGGTATCAAACTTCTCAGCACAATAAATGCACACTGATGCCAGTGTACATTTTATTGTGAAATACACCCAGAGGGCATCTTAGAGATGCCCCCTGAAAACATACCCGACTTCCAGTGTGGGCTGACTAGTTTTTGCCAGCCTGCCACACACCAGACATGTTGCTGGCCACATGGGGAGAGTGCCTTTGTCACTCTGTGGCCAGGAACAAAGCCTGTACTGGGTGGAGGTGCTTCTCACCTCCCCCTGCAGGAACTGTAACACCTGGCGGTGAGCCTCAAAGGCTCAGCCTTTTTGTTACAGCGCCACAGGGCATCCCAGCTAGTGGAGATGCCCGCCCCTCCGGCCACTGCCCCCACTTTTGACGGCAAGGCTGAAGGAGATAATGAGAAAAACAAGGAGGAGTCACTCCCCAGTCAGGACAGCCCCGAAGGTGTCCTGAGCTGAGGTGACTCTTACTTTTACAAATCCTCCATCTTGCAGATGGAGGATTCTCCCCAATAGGATTAGGGATGTGCCCCCCCCCTCCCCACAGGGAGGAGGCACAAAGAGGGTGTAGCCACCCCTCAGGGCCAGTAGCCATTGGCTACTGCCCTCCCAGACCTAAACACACCCCTAAATTGAGTATTTAGGGGCTCCCAGAACCGAGGAAGAAGGTCTGCTGACCTGAAGCCCTGCAGTGAAGACTAAGACGACAATTGATTTGGCCCCAGCCCCACCGGCCTGTCTCCCTTCTTTGAAGAAAACTGCAACAGCGACGCATCCAAGAGGGTCCAGCAACCTCTGAGGCCTCAAAGGACTACCCTGCATCTAAAGGACCAAGACACTCCGAGAACAGCGGCCCTGTTCAAGAAACTGCAACTCTTTGCAACAAAGAAGCAACTTTTAAAGACCACACGTTTCCCGCCGGAAGCGTGAGACTTTCCACTCTGCACCCGACGCCCCCGCTCGACCTGCGGAAAACTAACACTACAGGGAGGACTCCCCGGAGACTGCGAGCCCGTTAGTAGCCAGAGTTGACCCCCCTGAGCCCTCACAGCGACACATGCAGAGGAAATCAAGAGGCTCCCCCTGACCGCGACTGCCTGCTTCAAGGAGCCCGACGCCTGGAAAACACTGCCCCTGTGCCGCTGAGGGTGTACTTTCTGTGCCTGCTTGTGTCCCCCCCCGGTGCCCTACAAAACCCCCCTGGGTCTGCCCTCCAAAGTCGCGGGTACTTACCTGCTGGCAGACTGGAACCGGGGCACCCCTATTGACATTGAAGCCTATGCGTTTTGGGCACCACTTTGACCTCTGCACCTGACCGGCCCTGAGCTGCTGGTGTGGTAAATTTGGGGTTGCCTTGAACCCCCAACGGTGGGCTACCTTGGACCCAACTTTGAACCCTGTAAGTGTTTTACTTACCTGTGAGTGAAATACCTTTCATATAAAGTATTGTTTGTAAATCTTGAACCTGTGGTTCTTAAAATAAACTAAGAAAATATATTTTTCTATATAAAAACCTATTGGCCTGGAATTGTCTTTGTGTTCCTCATTTATTGCCTGTGTGTGTACAACAAATGGTTAACACTACCCTCTGATAAGCCTACTGCTCGACCACACTACCACAAAATAGAGCATTAGAATTATCTCTTTTTGCCACTATCTTACCTCTAAGGGGAACCCTTGGACTCTGTGCACACTATTTCTTACTTTGAAATAGTATATACAGAGCCAACTTCCTACAGTGAGCAAAAGAACAATGGATTAAACCCAGATTTGTGACTGAAGGTGAGTGTTTGAAAAGATTCAGCACTCAGTCCATCATCCTAAGGTGTTCCTAAAGTCTGATTTGGTGTGCCTATAAAAAAAGTACCTTTATTTTTGCAACACTGTGTGGCTCCTTTAATGTGTGTTAAGTTACTGTGTGACCACTGTGGTATTGCAAGTGCTTACCATGCCTTCTAGATAGGTTTTGGCTGCTCACCACAGCTACCCTAGAGAGCCCTGGCTGTCTAGACACTGTAACACTAACTAATTGGGGTTTGCCTGGACCTAGCATAAGGTGTAACACCATAGGTGTCCACCACACACTGGGTCAGCTTCCTACAGTAGTAACCAACACTCGGGTCAGGGTAAGGAAGCCACATACCCAAGATAACTTGCCTCAAGCAGTCAGGCTTACCTCAGAGGCAATGTGTAAAGTATTTGTAAACACACACACACACACACACACACACACACACACACAGTGTAAACACCACAAACGTACTCCACCCCAGTTTAGAAAAATAGTCAATATTCATCTGAGTAAAACAAGACCAAAAATACACAAATCCAACATACACAAGTAAAGATATCACTTTTTAAAGGTTCAAATGAGTCCTGATCCAAAGGAATCAATAGTTGTATCTTTTTAGTACAAAGTTCCCGGAATGTGTCAAAAACAAAGACAATGAGGGCCACAGGGCAGGTGAGATGCCGAAAATCAAAGTGATGTGTCGATTCCTTACTGCACAGGGAGGTGATGTGGCAATTCATTCCTCTCAGGAGAGGCGATGCGTTGGTTCCTTACTGGCAGGGTAGGTGATGTGTCGATTCTATCCTCCCAGGAATGGTGATGCATTGATTTCCAGGCACGCAGCCCCGGTTCCTTAGTGCGTTTTGGGGTCAATGAGAAATTGACATCCTGGGGAACATGCGTGAAAAATCCAGACGCACATTATTAATGGAGCCACAGTGAAACAGGCACTGTGTCGATTCTCCAGCAGCAGGACAGGCACTGCATTGATTTTTCAGCCGTGGCACGTCAGTACATGGAATTTCTCCTTCAGGTCACCAGCTTACACTTCCCAGGGCTAAGACTGGATTTGGCACCACTTCGCAGGAGGGTTCTCAGCAGAGGAGCCAGGTGCTGGCAGATGTCATTTTTGGTGTCTCTGAGACTTACTAACAGGAGGCAAGCTCAGTTTTAACCCTTGGAGAACCTTGGAAAGCAGGATGTAGAAATCCAAGTCCAGTTCTTTCACTCCCAGGACAGAAGCAGCAAGAAGCAGGCCAGCACAACAAAGCAACAGGCAGAGAGCTCTTCTTCCTGGCAAAATGTCCTCAGTTGAGAGTGGTCTAACTTTGTGGTGTCAGAGGTCCAGTAGTTAGGTCTTCGTAGTGCACAAGACCCTGCCTTTCCCAGCCATAGCCCCAGACACACTCCAGATGGATGGTGATTGCTTTGTGTGAGGACAAGCACAGCCATATTCTGGTGCAAAGTGTCAGCTCTTCCCACAAATCTAGCTCAGAAAGAGCTCAGTCTGGTGATCGGCCATCAGGTTATTCAGGGCACAACTCCGCTCCTTTTATGTGACTGTCCAGAGTGAATTCACAAACAGCCCAACCGTCATCCTGACCCAGACTTGTATTTCACAGATATGCAGAGGCACAGAATGGTTAAGAAAGAAAATGGCCACTTTCTAAAAGTGGTATTTTCAAACTTACAATTCAAAAACAAACCACAAAAAATGTATTTTTAAACTGTAAGTTCAGAGACCCCAAACACCACATATCCATCTGCTCCCAGTGGGAACTTACACCTAAAATAAATTTTAAGGCAATTTACATGTTACGGTATGGGAGAGATAGTCCTTGCATTAATGAAAAACAAATTTAGCAGTATTTCACTGTCAAGACATGTAAAACATACCAGTACATGTCCTATCTTCTGAATACACTGTACCTTGCCCATTGGGGCTGCACTGGGCCTACTTTTGGGGTGACTTACATGTAGTAAAAGGGGAGGTTTGGGCATGGCAAGTGGGTGCACTTGCCAGGTCGAAATGGTGGTTTACAAACTGCACACACAGACACTGCAGTGGCAGGTTTGAGACATGTTGACAGAGCTACTCATGCTGGTAGCATAATCAGTGCTGCAAGCCCACTGGTAGCATTTGATTTACAGGCCCTGGGCATCGATGTTGCACTATACTAGGGACTTGCTTGTTAATCAAATATGCCAATCATGAACAAACCAATCATCAACACAATATAGACAGAGAACACTTGCACTTTAGCACTGGTCAGCAGTGGTAAAGTGCTCAGTCCTAAAGCCAGTAAAAACAAAAAGCAGCTTACAGTCAAAACAGGAGGTCAGAGGCAAAACTTTTGCGAATAACCCTGCAAAAAGGTCAATTTCCAACAGTATTCTTAAGTGTAATATTTCTACTGAATTTCTAAGAGAATTCTCCCACGTACCACTTAAGTCCATTCAATGGTAATTAGCTAGTACAAAATGCTATTTGTTTCAAAGAAATTACTATTAAGAAATATTTTATAAGCATTAATATTGATTCAATAGTTCTGATTCCTCACTAACGATTCAATAATATAATTAGCTAAACAGGGATTAATTATTTATTAGGTACGCTGTGGTAAAATAAAGCTTTTGGGGCAGTGATGGCTGAAACAGAACTATGAACCTACAAAAAATGGAATAGGGATGTTACACCTCCACTGACAAATTGAGTGGAAGTGGGCTTGTGAGCATCTAAAAAGAATAACTAGCAATGCCAGGTTTCATATTTTGATTTCCTACACCGGATCTATTATACTCCCCTTAAACTAATCTGAATCTACCCATTCAGAACCTCCGATTGCTCCAGATGTGGGTAGGACCATGCTGATTTCATGCACATAGCATGGAACTGTGCACGGCTACAGGGATACTGACAGGCATTTTTTGTTGCGAAATGAAGTACAGTTACTAGATTGTTTATTGGTAAGTCCACCCAACACTGTTTGCTTCTTGAAAAATCTTATTAAAACACAATTATTTGGCCAACATCTTTACAAGAAGGGAAGCTCATTTGGAAAATACTAATCTGACAGACAAAAACCCACAAATTGCAGAATAGTTTGGTTAAAGTTGAAGACTAATACTGGAACTTTGGTCAGAGAAACCATGAAATCTTTTTAGAACATTTCTGAAAAACCGATAAGGAGGACATTTCTACCACACACTTTTTAGCTCACATTCAATTTCCTTCATCAAGGCCTGAAGCAGCTTTCATCATTATTCGTCCAGTAGGTGAGAAAGAATTAGAAAAGGAAGTGAAGTCACTCCCAAAAAGTATGGCTCCTGGTGTTGATGGCTACCCAAAAGAATGGTACTAGTATCTGTCTAAACAGCTTAAGATGCTCCTAAACAACTTGTTAAATTGTATTCTGTGAGGAGGGGAGCATTCTACTCATTTAAAAAGGAAATATTGATGTGCTTCCTCAAGACAAAATGTTAGATGTTGATTCTTTCCGTCCATTAACTCTGGTGTTTTTAGTGTTAATATCTTCATATGAATTTTATAATATTAAGCAGAGTTACTGCTAAGTTGATAAAGACCAAAATTGGTGTATTCCATCTCAGCAATTATACTCTAACACCCAATACAAGGTAGAAGTCGTTGATTACTTCACAACAAATTAAATGCCTGCAACAGCCTTATTCAGAGATGGCTTTGACTTGGTGAGTTGGGAATTTCTATTCAAAGTCTTAGAATCAACAAGTTTCCCAATCACTCCCATTTGAGGGGTCAGTGGAGACACTGGTCCAGAACGGAAGAACTACAGCTCTTATAAGGACTTCTAGAGATACTAGGCAAGGTTGCCCTCTTGTGTTATAATAAATTAAAAAACACAAAGCAGCCAAAGCTCCAATCGTAGGGGCTCCCAAACTGAAATCCTATACTGCGAACCTGGTGCCATACCTTCAAACTGACACTAGTGTAAGTAGACAAGTTACTTGCCTTCAGTAACGCCTTATCTGGTAGAGACAATATCTAGTTGCAGATTCCTTACCTTGAAATTTCCCCAAGTCTTCAGTCTGGATCCGGAGATTTTTCTCAAGCAGCACCTCTGTGTGCCGTTAGGTGGCGTCAATCAGCTCTGCATCCGTCACCGCCCGCGCCAGATATGACATCATGGGTCCTATACATGGGCCACTCCAGCACGCTGATGTCCCTTTATTTTCACGACTTCCCACACCAGAAACAAAGAGCCATGAGGAACTCTGACCACTGTTGCGTCAAACCAGGGCCCTGAAAGGGGGTGCCTGTCTCTAGAAATCAGTTCACTGAGTGGGGAGGATGGGTGGGTTGGTAAGGAATCTGCAACTAGCTACTGTCTCTACCAGATAATGTGTTACCAAAGGTAAGTAACTTGTCCATCTGACAGATATGTAGTTGCAGATTCCTTACCTTAGAATAGATACCCAAGTAATGCCATCCTTGGTGGTGGGCTGCAAACCAAGAAGGAAGTCCTGCAGGACCGAATGACCAAAGTAGCTGTCCTGCTGACCTGACTGTCCAGGCAGTAATGCTTTGTAAACATGTGCAGGAATGCCTACGTGGCTGCCTGGTGGAGTTTGAGTGCAAGCCCTTATGGTGTTGCTTCTTTACCAAAGCATAGCACATTTTGATACAAAATATTACCCATTGTGAGATGGTATGCTTTTGCACTGCTTTGATTTTCTTCGCACCCACATATCCAACAAAAAGTTGATCGTCCACCAGGAATCTTTGGTATGTTTGAGGAAGAAAGCCAACGCTCTTTGTGGATCCAGATGGTGGAGTCTTTTCTCTTCTTTAGAAGGATGTGGAGGTGTGTAAAAATAAGGCAAATTGATGACCTACTTGAAAAGGTGTCACTATTTTGGGAAGGAAAGGAGGCGCTTGTACATAGCACCAGGGAAAACAGACAAAAATGGGGTCTTTGAAGAAAGAACCAGAAGCTCACTCCCAAGCAGAGGTAATGGCAACAAGAAATGCAGTTTTGAGATTAAGGAGCCGCAAACCACAATTGTATAACAGATCAAAAGGAGCACACATCAAGTAAGTAAGGGCAAGATTGAAGTCCCACTGAGGCATGATGCACGGAGTGGGAGGAAACAAATGGGTGAGTCCCTTAAGGAATCTACCAACAATACGAGACTTAAAAAAGGAAGGTTGGTCTGGCAATCTAGGAAAGGCTGAGACAGCGGATACGTGACCTTTAAGGGTGCCAAAGCAGAACCCTGCTGGGCTAAAGAAAGGATGAACAAAAGAACCTCAGAGAGGGGAGCAGAGAGGGGATCAACAGACTTGTTGTAACACCATGCCACAAATTTATGCCGATAGGCGTATTGCGTTTGGTGGAGGGACGCCTGGCTGCCAAGATAACATCACAGACTTTGGGTGGAAGTTCAAAAGCTATCAACTGCCGCCACTCAATCTCCACACATGAAGGCAAAGATTGGACAGGTTCGGGTGAAGGACTGTCCCCTGTTGGTGCGACAGAAGATCCTCCCAAAAGGTCAGTCTGACTGGAGGATCTGTGGCCATGCTCAGCAGCTCTGTAAACCATACTGTCTGTGCCCCGTCTGGAGCCACAAGGATTACTTGAGCCCGGTCATTCTTGATCTTCTTCAGAACTCTGGACAGAAGTGGTACAGGCGGGAAGGCGTAAAGGAGGCCTGAGTTCCACTTGAGAATAAAAGCGTTAGCGAGCAAATGCTGCCTTCGAAACTCCAACTCGCAAAACAGCTGACATTGCGCGTTCTCTGAGGAGGCAATCAGATCTAACCAAGGCTCTCCCCACTGCTGAAAGAGACCTTGTGCCACGTCCGGATGGAGTACCCCATTCGTGATGGACTATACATTGACGGCTGAGTTTGTCTGCTCTGGCTTTCAGAGCCCGCCAGATGTTGAACCACCAGGGTAATGCCCTTATGTGCCAGCCATGTCCAGAGGAGCAGTGCCTCTTGATAAAGGGTCCAGGACACTACTACGCCCTGTTTGTTGCAGTACCACAAGGTGATAGTGTTGTCCATAAACACCTGAGAGAGGGAAGTAATGCTTTCAATGCAAGCCTGATCGCCTGGAGCACCAGATGACTAATGTGGAGCCCAGACTCCGCTGGAGACCAGAGACCTCTGATCTCCGCCTCTCCCATGAGGCCGCCATATGCCAGGAGGGACACGTTTGTCACTACTGTCAGATCTGGCTGGGGAAGGGAGAGGGATCTGCTGTTGACCCAATCCTGACTCAAAAGCCACCAATGCAGATCTTTCGCTCTCTCCCCGAGATCTGGACCATGTTGGAGAGATTACCCTGATGCTGCGCCCACAGGAACTTCAAGTTGCACTGCATATGCCATCTGGCATGTGTCAACGGCAGGATGCCAAGAGGACCAGCAGCCTTACAGTAATTCTCACCGAAAGCCAGGCTACAGGCTGAAACATCTGAATCATAGCCTGAATATCCTGAACTCGGTTTTCAGAAGGATATGACCGAAACTGCACTGTGTCCATAACAGGTCCGATGAAAGGGGGCATCTGAGAGGGAGTCAGGTGTGACTTCGGCACATTTATAGTGAACCCCAGCATGGGCAGAAGGTTTGTCGTAATCTGAAGGTGGGAGACAACTTTCTGGAGAGTGTCCGCCTTCAACAACCAGTCGTCTAGGTAGGGGAAGACTGAAACCCCTAACCTGCGCAGACGAGCTGCAACCACCGCCATCACTTTGGTGAACACCCAAGGAGCGCTGGTGATGCCGAAGGGGAGCACAGTAAATTGAAAGTGCTCGGAACCTACCAAGATTCGCAGGTAGAGTCTGTGGGCAGGCAAGACGGGAATATGGAAATAAGCGTCCTGCAAGTCCAATGCTACCATCCAGTCTCCTGGGTCCAGGGCAGGCAGGACATAAGCCAGAGTGAGCATTTTGAACGTCTCCTTCTTGAGGAAGAGATTCAGGGCCCGAAGGTCTAGGATAGGATTTAAGACCTTGTCCTTTTTGGGCACCAGAAAGTAGAGGGAATAACAACCACAACCTTCTTCTGGCGCAGGTAACTTCTCTATGGCTCCCCTTGGCCAAGAGAGTTGCGACTTCCTCGCAGAGAAGTGCCAGATTATCCTTCAATAAGCAACAACCATAGGATGGAGGAATGACTGGAGGGGCAGCCTTGAAGGGGAGGGAGTAACCCCTTCAGATCTGCAAAACCCACTTGTCTGTAGTGATGGATTCCCACTGGGGCAGGTGATGGTGAATCCTGCCGCCAACTAGTCTGAGACGGGCAAATGGACTAGGAAAGTTTGGAGGCTGCAGCAGGGGCGGGGGTGGACTGGGCAGATCTGTGGTTCCCTGTCCCATAAGCCCATGGGATTCTGCATCCCCGCCCAGGCAGGGGAAGAGTAGAGTAGGTGGCACAGTGGCTGGGAGAGGGACACGGCAGGGAGCCCCTTACGTGGCCACCAAAGGGGAGAAAAGCAGGCTGTTGGGGATGAGGGGCAGTCGAAAGGCCGAGGGACTGAGCCGTAGCCCTGGACTCCTTGAACCTCTCAAGCATCAAAGGGCATGTCCATAAGGGTCTGTTCGACATCCCCTGAAAAACCAGAAGTCTTTAACTAGGCGTGACACCTCAAGGCCACTGCTGACGCAACCGATCTACCCAGAGAGTCGGCTGTGTCCAGACCACATTGAATAGTTAACTTCAGGTCTCTAAGGGCTGCAGCATGTCTTATGCCACCCGGGGGACCCCTCACTCAGCACATGCACACTGCATCAAAGCTTGTGTGTGCTGGTGGGGATAAAATGACGAAGTTGACATGGCAGGCCGTGCCCACCTCTCACTGCCTGTGGTATAGGTAAGTCACCCCTCTAGCAGGCCTTACAACCCTAAGGGAGGGTGCACTATACCCCAGGTGAGGTCATAAGTGCATGAGCACTATGCCCCTACAGTGTCTAAGCAAAACCTTAGACACTGTATGTGCAGGGTAGCCATAAAGAGTATATGGTCTGGGAGTCTGTCAATTACGAACTCCACAGTTCCATAATGGCTACACTGAAATCTGGGAAGTTTGGTATCAAACTTCAAAGCACAATAAGTGCACACTGATGCCAGTGTGGGATTTGTTGTAAAATACACCCAGAGGGCATCTTAGAGATGCCCCCTGAATACCAGTCTGACTCCTAGTGCTAGGCTGACCAGTTTCAATGACACTAGCCATTGGTTACTGCCCCCAGACCTAAACACACCCCTAACTTTAGTATTTAGGGTCGACCCTGAACCCAGGAAATCAGATTCCTGCCACCTACAACAAGAAGGACTGCTGACCTAAAAGCCCCGCACGACGGAGACAACAAGTGACTTGACCCCAGCCCTACCGGCCTATCTCCAGACTCAAAGAACCTGTACGACAAAGCATCCGACAGGGACCAGCGACCTCTGAGGACTCAGAGGACTGCCCTGAACCCGAAGGACCAAGAAACTCCAGAGAACAGCGGCACTGTTCAAAACCTGCAAAAACTTTGCAATAAAGAAACAACTTTTAAAGAACTCTCTCTTCCCGCCAGAAGCGTGAGACTTCACACTCTGCACCAGCTCGAGCTCCAGAGAACAAACACAGCAGAGGACTCCCAGGCAACTGTGATGACGTGAGTACCCTTAGTTGACCCCCCCTGCACTCCCACAGCGACGCCTGCAGTGGGTGTCCAGAGGATCCCCTGACCGCGACTGCCTGGTAACAAGGAACCCAACGTCTCGACCAGCCACTGCACCGCAACCCACAGGACCGAGAAGAACCACCCACCAGTGCAGGAGTGACCAGCAGACAGCCCTCATCCTAGCGAAGCCGGTGGGTGGCCCGAGAAGCCCCCTGTGCCCTGCTTGCATCGCCTAAGTGACCTCCAGGTCCCTCCATCGCTTTCAATTCCAAACCCGACGACTACTTTGCACACTGCACCCAGCCGCCCCTGTGCAGCTGAGGGTGTGTTTTGTGTGTCTGTTTGTGTCCCCCCCCAGTGCTCTACAAAAATCCCCTGGCCTGCTCCCTGATGACGCAGGTACCTACCTGCCAGCAGACCGCAACCGGAGCACCCCTGTTCTCCATAGGCACCTATGTGTTTTGGGCCCTCCTTTGACCTCTGCACCTGACCGGCCCTTTGTTGCTGGTGCTGTGGCTTTGGAGTTGCCTTGAACCACCAGCAGTGGGCTGCCTATGCCCAGGAGACTGACTATGTAAGTGCTTTACTTACCTGAGAAACATAACCAAACTTACCTCCCCCAGGAACTGTTGATTTTTGCAGTGTCCACTTTTAAATTAGCCTATTGCCATTTTAACCAAAACTGCGTGTACTACTGTTTTAAATCAAAGTTCTATACTTACCTGTGAAGTAACTTGTATTTTATGTACTTACCTCAAATCCTGAATCTTGTGGTTCTAAAATAAATAAAGATGAGATATTTTTCTATATAAAAACTATTGGCCTAGAATTATGTCTGAGTGTGTGCTCCTCATTTATTGCCTGTGTGTGTACATCAAATGCTTAACACTACCCTCTGATAAGCCTACTGCTCGACCACACTACCACAAAATAGAGAATTAGTATTATCTAATTGTGCCACTATCAACCTCTAAGGGGAACCATTGGACTCTGTGCACACTATCTCTCACTTTGAGATAGTATATACAGAACCAACTTCCTACAGGGCCCAAGGGATCCCTATGGGCTGCAGCAATTATCCTGCCACCCATAGGGAGCCCATGCAAAGGGCTTTGTAGGCCTGCTACTGCAGTATGCGGGAAACAGGTGAATGCATCCCTTTTTTACTACTGGTCACTACACCAGGTCACTGTAAGCCACCCCTATGATAGGGCCTCTCAGCTCAGAGGGAAGGGTGCAGGTACCTGTGTGTGAGGGCACCCCTGCACTACCAGAGGTGCCCCCACAAACTCCAGGCCCATTTTCCTGGACTTTTTGAGTGCGGGGACGCCATTTTACGCGTGTACTGGACAAAGGTCACTACCTATGTCCAGCTACATAATGGTATCTCTGAACTTGGGCATGTTTGGTATCAAGCATGTTGGAATCAAACCCCAAGACAATTGCAAATATTGAAAGTAATATTCCATGCACCCTGGGGGCTCTTTGAGGACCCCCCAGTATTGCTGCCACGAGTCTTATAGAAGTTTCCGGGCAGCCCAAGCTGCTGCCACCCCTCAGACAGGTTTCTGCTCTCCTTCTGCTTGATGTGATCAAGCCCAGGAAGGAAGAACAAATGATTTCCTTTGGGAGAGGAGGTAATACCCTCTCTTCCTCTGGAAATAGGTGTGACTGGCTTGGGAAGGGTAGCCTCTCCAAGCCACAGGTATGCTTTGAGGGGCACATTTGATGCCCTCCATGCATAAACCAATCCACACCGGTTGAGGGGCCCCCAGTCCCTGCTCTGGCGCGAAACTGGACAATGGAAGGGGAAGTGACTACTCCCCTATCCATCACCACCCCAGGAGTGGTGCTCAGAGCTCCTCTAGAGGGTCCCTGGTTGCTGCCATCTTGTTTCCAAGGTTGACAGGGAACTTTGGGAGCATCTGAGTGGCCAGGCAGGTGACATCAGAGCCCCCTCCCGATAGTTGCTTACCAGGCTAGGTGACCAATCCCCCTTTCAGGGCTTTTAAGGGTCTCTCTCTTGGGTGGGTCCTCAGATTCGACTAGCAAGATTCCAGCAGGACTCCTCTGCAACCTCCACTTCGACTTCTAGCCACTGGAACCGCAACTGGACACTCCAGGAACCGACAATCTGCATCCAGGAAGAAGACTGTACTTGCAACTTTGTTTTAACTGCTCCTTTTAGCTTCTGCAACATTTCCCTGGCTGTGCATCCTCTGAAGGTGGGAAGTCTTCAGTCTGCATGAGAAGAAAGAAGTAATCTCCCTTAGAGTGAAGGAGTCACTCCCCTGCATCCGCAGGCACCTACTGCTGCGCGGATCTACTCTCATCCTGAGCTGCGTGGATCCTGCATCACAGGTGGTGGGCCGGAGTAGTACTCTTGGTCCTCTCTGCCAGCTGTCCAACTTTGGTGGAGGTAAGCCCTTACCTTCCTACGCAGGATAGTACCCCCGTGTACCACGTTTCTTGCAGCTGCCAAGGCCTGTTAGCATCTCTTGCAAGGAATCTTCAGGCGACATGTAGCTCCAGTCCCCAGTACTCCTTCCTGGTACGCACAGCCCTCTGTAGGAAGCTGGCTCTGTATATACTACATCAAAATGAGATATAGTGTGCATAGACTCCAGGGGCACCCCAGAGGCTTAACAGAGGCTAAAGTAGATAATACTAATGCTCTCTTTTGCAGTAGTATGATCGAGCAGTTAGGCATATCAGAGGGTAGTGCAAAGCATTTGTTCTACACACACAGGTAATAACAGAAGCACACATTACATGACTAACTCCAGGCCAATGGTTTTTATGCAGCAAAAATATATTTAGTTAATTTATTTCTAGAACCACAAGACTCAAGTTGCAGGTAAGTACACAAATAAATAAGTATTCCACATATGTATCATACCACTTTGTTTAGAATTGGCAAGTTACCCTTGCGTGTGCCATCAGATGGCGTCGTTCAGATCCGCATGGAATCGTCGGTGTCGTTGAAGCCCTTTGTGATGTCATGGTCACCTTTAAAGGCACCACCCAGGCGCACGTACGTCAGTTGTTTTCCTACCGCGTCAGTTAGGGCAGATCTGGAATCGAGTTACCCTCTGTCTTTTTTTTACAGGCCTTTTTCTACCTTTTTGTCAAAGATTTTTTCAAGTCTGTGTAGAATGTCATCTAGGAAGACGGGGTTCAAGCCGTGCGCCGCCTGCCACAGGTCAGCACCAAACACACACCCTTAGTGGCACAGGGGCGGCCAGGTGCAGGGTGCAAACACAGTGTCGAACTCCCAATGCTTTTCAATCGGGGGACCCCGGGGGTCACAAAGATGCGGCAGGCTAGGTCCAGGGGGTCGGTTAAGAGAAGCCACAGGCTGGACAGTGAGGAGAGCCGCCTGTTGCACATTGCTGCAAGGCCAGGGGGCTGTGGGTGCAGGGTAACTTTTGGCGTTGCGTATCTTCGTCCGGATCCTTCACAGGCAGGGGGGTCCTCTGGATTTAGTCTGCAGGTGTCGTTGTGGTAGACAGGAGGGGTTAACCCATGGTGGACATTAGGCCAGAATTGTCTGGTGACCAACTTTAGTCCGCTGGGCAACCTGGACATGGGCCGTGGGCATCGGGTGCACAGTGGGCAAGGCTTACGGATCCAGGGTGGTTCTGGAGTCCTTTGTTGGAGTTTCTTTCTGGACAAGGCCGCTGTCCACTGGAGATCTTGGTCCTCTGGTGTGCAGGCAGTCCTCTTGAGGCTTTTAAGAGGTCCCTAGTCCTGCAGGATGTGTTGCCTTTTTGTAGCAGGGGCTTCAGAAGCTGAAGACAGGCCTGTAGGGCTGGGGTCAAATCAGTCGGTGTCTTCAGTCTTCTCTGCTGGGGGTCAGCTTAGCAGCCCTTCTTCTTTCTTTTCGTATTCTTGAGGTCGCCGGGAATCTGATGAACTAGGTTCAGAGGAGCCCTTAAATCCTGGATTTAGGGGTGTTACAGGGGTCAGAGGGCAGTAGCCAATGGCTACTGTCCGTGAGGGTGACTACAAGCTTCCAGTGTCCACTCCCTTTGGGGAGAGGCGCACAGACCTAACCCTATTGGTCCCTGTCCTCCAAACCAAGATGGAGGATTCTGCATGGGGGTTGTCACTTCAGCTCTGGACACCTTAGTGGTGGTCTCAGCTCAAGTGGTCACTCCTCCTTATGTTTGCTAATAAAGTTGGGCTTTTTGTCCGGGGACAGGCATCTCCACTAGCTGGAGTGCTCTGGGGCACTGAAACAAAAAGACTGTCCCTTTGAGGTTCACTGCCAGGTTTTACAGTTCGTGCAGGGGGGAGGTGTGAAGCACCTCCATCCTGTGCAGGCTTTGTTTCTGGCCACAGAGAGCACAAAGGCTCTTACCGCAACTTGTCTGGAAGTGGCAGGCTGGCACAGACCAGTCGGTCCTGCACTGAAGGTTTGGGTAAAATACAGGGGGCATCTCTAAGATGCCCTCTGTGTGCATTTTCTAATAAATCCAACATTGGCATCAGTGTGGGTTTATTATTCTGAGAAGTTTGATACCAAAGTTCCCCAAATTCAGTGTAGGCATTATGGAACTGTGGAGTTTGTTTTGACAAACTCCCAGACCATATACTTAATATGGCTACACTGCACTTACAATGTCTCAGAATGGAATGGACTTAGACACTGTAGAGGGATATTGCTCATGCAGCTATGCCCTCACCTGTGGTATAGTGCACCCTGCCTTAGAGCTTTAAGGCCTGCTAGAGGGGTGACTTACCTAGGCCAGAGGCAGTGTTTTGTGTGCATGGTACCCTGAGAGGGATGCCATGTCAACTTTGCCTTTTTCTCCCCATCAACACACACAATCTCAATGGCAGTGTGCATGTGTTAGGTGAGGGGTCCCTTAGGGTGGCACAATACATGCTGCAGCCCTTAGGGACCTTCCCTGGTCACAGGGCCCTTGGTACCACTGGTACCTTTTACAAGAGACTTATCTGTGTGCCAGGGGTGTACCAATTGTGGAAACAAAGGTAAATTTTTAGTGAAAGAACACTGATGCTGGGGCCTGGTTAGCAGGGTCCCAGCACACTCTCAGTTAGGCCAGCATCAATATGAGGCAAAAAGTGGGGGTTAACTGCAACAAGGAGCCATTTTCCTACAACAGTTGTTTCTTTGTTACACACAATACTTGGTGTGTGTCAAAAATATCACGCATGAAGACCGCAGAGCCAGATTCCTGCAACTGTTGATTTCTAAGGATCAAGACTCTTTTAAACCTTTTAAAATTGATATTTCAACTTTTGATTATTGGATCTTTGTCGTTGTGACCTCATTTTATTCAGATTGTAGGAAGTTGGCTCTGTATATACTATCTCAAAGTGATAGTGTGCACAGAGTCCATGACTCCCCTTAGAGGTTGACAGTGGCACAAGTACATAATACCGGTAGAGGGTAGTGTTAAGCATTTGTTGTACGCACAGAGGCAATAAATGAGAACACACACTCAAAGACTTAACTTCAGGCCAATAGGTTTCTATATAGAAAAATAGTATTTTCTTAATTTATTTAAGAACCACAAGGTTCATAATTTTGGTAAGTACATACATTGTAAACTACTTCACACAGGTAAGTATGGAACTTGGAATTAACACAGTTTTAGCAAAAATGTCAATAAGCTATTTTAAAGGTGGACACAGTACAAAAATCAACAGTTCCTGGGGGAGGTAAGTATTGGTTAGTTTCTCAGGTGAGTAAAGCACTTACAAGTTCAATCTCCTGGGCATAGGCAGTCCACTGTTGGGGGTTCAAGGCAACCCCAAACCTACAGCACCAGCAACACAGGGCCGGTCAGGTGCAGAGGTCAAAAGGAGGGCCCAAATAACATAGCGCCTACGGAGAACAGGGGTACTCCGGTTCCGGTATGCTAGCAGGTAAGTACCTGCGTCCTCGGGGAGCAGACCGGGGGGTTTTGTACAGCACTGGGGTGGGGGACACACAGGCACACAAAATACACCCTCAGCAGCACAGGGGCGGCCGGGTGCAGTGTAAAAAGTAGGCGTCTGGTTTTGCGTTGAAAGCAATGGAGGGACCTGGGGGTCACTCTGGCGATGCAGGCAGGACACAGGGGGGCTTCTCGGGCCAGCCACTTCCTGGGCTAGGATGAGGGCCACCTGCTGGTCACTTCTGCACTAGTAGGTGGTTCCTCTCAGTCCTGGGGGCTGCAGGTGCAGTGCTTGGTCCAGGTGTCGGATTCCTTTATTACCAGGCAGTAGCAGTCAGGGGGAGCCTCTGGATCCTCTCTGCAGGCGTCGCTGTGGGGGTGCAGGGAGGTTGACTCAGGGTGTCCACATCGTTGGAGTCGCCTGGGAGTCCTCTCTGTGGTGTCGGTTCTCCTGAACTCGAGCCGGGAGCATCAAATGCAGAGTGTGAAGACTCACGCTTCTGTAGTGATGAGAGAGTCTCTTTAAAGTTGATTTCTTATTGGTGTTTTTGGACAGAGCTGCTGTCCTCGGGAGATTCTTGGTCATTTAGGTGCAGGTCAGTCCTCTGAGTCCTCAGTGGTCACTGGTTCCACTGGATGCGTCGCTGTGCAGGTTATTTGAGTCTGGAGACAGGCCGGTACGGCTGGGGCCAAGTCAGTTGTCGTCTCCGTGGTCTCTGCGGGGCTTTCAGGTCAGCAGTCCTTCTTTCTTCAGGTTGCAGGAATCTGCTTTCCTGGGTTCAGGGTCGCCCCTAAATACTCAATTTAGGGTGGTGTTTAGGTCTGGGGGGCAGTTGTCAATGGCTAACGTCCTGGAGGGTGGCTACACCCTCTTTGTGCCTCCTCTCTGTGGGGAGGGGGGAAGGGGGTGGGGCACATCAATATTCCTATTGGGTGAATCCTCCAAAAAAAGATGGAGGATTTCTTAAGGCAGTGGTCACCTCAGCTGGGGGCACCTTAGGGGCTGTCCTGACTGGTGGGTAACTCCTCCATTGTTTTTCTCATTATCTCCTCCGGACATGCCGACAAAAGTGGGGGCTGTGCCCGGAGGGGCGGGCATCTCCACTAGCTGGAGTGCCCTGAGGCGCTGTAACACCAGGCTTGAGCCTTTGAGGCTCACCGCCAGGTGTTATAGTTCCTGCAGGGGGAGGTGAGAAGCACCCAGTGCAGGCTTTGTTCCTCGCCAGAGAGTGACAAAGGCACTCACTCCATGTGGCCAGAAACCCATCTGGATGTGGCAGGCTGGCAGGAACTGGTCAGCCTGACACTAGAAAATGGACTGGTATACGGGGGGCATCTCTAAGATGTCCTCTCTGTGCATTTTTCAATAAATCCCACACTGGCATCAGTGTGGATTTATTGTGCTGAGAAATTTGATACCAAACTTCCCAGAATTCAGTGTAGCCATTATGGAACTGTGTAGTTCGTGTTTGACAGACTCCAAGACCATATACTCTTTATGGCTACCCTGCACTTACAATGTCTAAAATTTGGTTTAGACACTGCAGGGGCATAGTGCTCATGCAACTATAGCCTCACCTGTGGTATAATGCACCCTGCTTAGGGTTGTAAGGCCTGCTAGAGGGGTGACTTACCTATGCCACAGGCAGTGGGTTGTGGGCATGGCACTCTGAGGGGAGTGCCATGTCGACTTAGTCATTTTCTCCCCACTAGCACACACAAGCTGTGAGGCAGTGTGCATGTGCTGAGTGAAGGGTCCCCAGGGTGGTATAATACATGCTGCAGCCCTTAGAGACCTTCCCTAGCCACAGGGCCATTGGTACCAGGGGTACCAGTTACAAGGGACTTATCTGTGTGCCAGGGCTGTGCCAACTGTGGAAACAAAGGTACAGTTTAGGGAAAGAACACTGGTGCTGGGGCCTGGTTAGCAGGGTCCCAGCACACTTTCAATCTTAACTAGCATCAACAAAAGGCAAAAAGTTAGGGGGTAACCATGCCATGAGAGACATTTTCCTACACAGATACATATCTATTCTTCTAAATCTGTGTGGTGTGTTAGTGTGGTATTTTTCACTATTACTGTATGATTTATTGCACAAATACTTTACACATTGCCTTCTAAGTTAACCCTGACTGCTCAGTGCCAAGCTACTAGAATGTGTGCACAGGATAATTTGGATTGTGTGTGATTTACCTAGACTAGGATTGTGGTCCCTACTGGGACAAGGGTGTATACCTCTGCGAACTAGAGACCCCATTTCTAACAGTCATCATCCACATCAGATAGAGACGAGGAATTAACTTTGATCAACGTCACCAACAAAGTAGCCTGAGTCGGCTGATCAGATGTCCGCGCCGAAGGTGGGAACCCCAAAGGGCTGTGCACGGGCACCACAGTCGGCATGGTAGAGAATGTCACAAGCCTAACTGAAGCTGAGGGAGACCCCACCGGCGTGGGCACAATCAAGGCACTGCGCACCTCCTTGGGGCTAACAGGTGCGACAGAAGAAGGTGGCTGACCAAAGATGGAAGGCAGGGAAGAATAATATGCACGCATCTGGTCAAGTGTCACCCCATCTCTCGGAAAGGGAGAAGGGTGCGGGGCAGATCCTGACCTTGGCTCCTCAGCCAGAGGAATGACAGGAGGTCGAGCGAGGTAAGGTCAGTAAATGGTAAGGCCTCGGCCCTCTATGGAACTTACCTGTGGACGATGGAGATCGGCGTGCACAAGAGTGACTTCTCGGCGTGATAGTGCTCACCCAGGAACCACTTGCACACCGAATGGGGATCTGTAGCTGGAATCTGCAGTGCACAGGACCCAATGGGTTTAAATCCCGACACCATAGCACACTGTTTCCGAAGACACCAAAAAAGTCAAAGGAGGCCTAAACGGCAAGAATAACTGTCTCCGGATCAATGCTGTAAGCGCGGAAAAGAAGAAACTGCCTTCTTCGTGCCGGTACAGGAGTTATATGGACTCTGTTGACATCACCTCCGGCGGACGACGTAATTGCGGAGTCATGCGACGCCCTCTGCTGAAGCCCAGATGTACTGAGATGAAAGGTTTCCGGATCCAGACTGGCGCGTGGGGAAGATTATAATATTTTAAGAATCTCCGGCTAGATGTCTCTACCAGATATGACAACATTATTTTGCTTTTGCAAATCAGCTGCTTGAAAGAAATATTGTGAAGGTTAGTAAAATGGTACACACTGGTAAAGGTAGGTTTTAGTGTAAGTCTCACACAAGAGTGTCGTGGTGAGTGACTGTAGCTTCACTCTGTGTCTTGGGAATATCACCTAGACTTCTCTGGACCATTTCCATTTGGTTACTCTAGAAACAATGTTTGGACAGCACCTCTAAAGTGATTAAAACAACTGTACCCCCAGTCTTAACACCCATCACTTACAGTGCCATGTAACATGAAAAATACTAGTGATTGAGCAGTTAACCTGTATTACAAATGAGCTCTGCCATCAGATAAACACCTCTCAATTGAACAACATAAACACATTACAAAGTTAGGTGTGTGTTCTTTTTTTTAGTAATACATTTATCTGACACAAAACACCAGTAGCAACCACTTTTGAACTGGAAGCAAATTATGTAATTGGTCCACTTGCCTATTCAAATAGAGTAATCGAGAATCACTGTCTAAAATCATAGTAACCTTACTGAGCAGGTAGGGAGGAATATAACTTAGTGCCAGAGTAAGGGTGTGGTAAACGGGGCAATAAAATAATCTTGTTACATCGTCCTTAGCAATCAAAGGAGTAAAATGGTATATTTTGCCACATAAGCCATGACTAAGCATAGAGCTAGGAATAGGGTGACGAAATAAGGGTGTTCTCTGGATTTATGATGAGCTTCTTTAATGTAAAAAAATATTTGCAAACAGTACTTCAGTTTTCTTTTCTATGAAATAAAATGAGCTATCATCTAAAATGTCTAATACAAAAATAAGACTACTGTGTCATTAATTCAATGTTTCACTTATGTGTGGCAGTCAGGTCTAATATAGAAATCTCTTTAGTCTTTTGCAGAAGAATCTAGGCAATACTTACATTTGTTTGCTGCTTGAAGATGGTCTGCCTTGCAACCAGTCCTGTGAAAAAGGCAAAAGTTACAAATATTAAGGGGCATTAGGATCGAAAGAACAGATACAGTAACTGGAAATCAATATAGCCAAAATAATAAAATATATCACATTCAGCAAGATACACAATTAACTATAAAACAAACAAATCTCACCTAGTTTTTGAAAAATCAACTCCTATTAAACAACAAAATTGATGTAGTGCTTAGAAAACCAGGCTCTTTGACTCTTAATGACTTTCTCATGGTTACTTCGTCGGACCACTACTTTCACTTATACTCTCCTAAATATGCGCAGTAAATCTATATTCCATCCCTAAAGTAAAAAAGCTGACTTAATGTAGGAAAGTACCCTCTTTCTTAGCATTGTTACTCCCACTTTCTGCCTGTTGTCAGTGTGTTTGACTGTGTTCACTGGGATCCTGCTAACCAGGACCCTAGTGATTAAGCTCACTCCATTTAAACTTGGTTACATGAACCACATACACCCCACATTTGACATAATGGTGCCTCTATGTAAGTCCCTAGTATATGGTACCCAGGTATCCAGGGCATTGGGGTACGAGGGGATCCCCATGGGCTGCATCATGTATTATGCCACCCATGGGGAACCCATGAAAAGTGTATCTGCAAGCCTCATGGAAGGGTGCATGCACCCTTTTCACTACAGGTCATTGCACCAGGTCACTGTAGGTCACCCCTATGGTAGGCCCTCATAGCCCAGAGGGCAGGGTGCAGGTATCTGTGTGTGAGGGCACCCCTGCACTAGCAGAGGTACCCCCACGAACTCCAGTTCCATTTTCTCAGACTCATGAGTGCGGTGATGGCATTTTATGCGTGTACTGGACATATGTCACTACCTATGTCCAGCTACACAATGGCAACTCCGAACCCAGGCATGTTTGGTATTAAACATGTTGCCAGTATTGGAAGTATGATCCCATGCACTCTGGGGGCTCCTTAGAGGACCCCCAGGATTGCTCCTACCAGCCTTCTGGGGTTTTCAGGGCAGCCCAAGCTGCGGCCACACCTCAGACAGGTTTCTTCCCTCCTGCTGCTTTATCAGCTCAGGCCCAGGAAGGCAGAACAAAGGATTTCCTTCTTTACGGGTGGAGGAGGGGGACACCCTCTCCCTTTGGAAATGGGTGTTACATGGCATGGGAGGGGTAGCCTCCCTAAGCCACTGGTATGCTTTGAAGGGCACAAACCAGTCTACACCAGTTAAGGGACCCCTAGTCCCTGCTCTCGCGCGAAACTGGACAATGGAAAGGGAAGTGACCACTCCCCTGTCCATTACCACCCCAAGGGTGGTGCCCAGAGCTCCTCCAGAGGGTCCCTGGGTTCTGCCATCTTGAATCCAAGGTGGGCTGGGACCTCTGGGAGCATCTGAGTGGCCAGGTCATGTGGATGAAGTCATAGCACCCTGCTGATAGGTAGTCACCTGGCTAGGTGACGAATCCCCCTTTCAGGGCTATTTAGGGTCTCTCTCTTGGGTGGGTCCTCAGTTTCGGCTTCAAAGACTCCAGCAGGACTCCTCTGCAACCTCCACATCGACTTCTAGCCACTGGAACCGCAACTGGACCCTCCAGGAACCGACAACCTGCATCAACGACGAAGACTCTGCTTGCAACATTGTTTCTACTGCTTTTTCCAGCTTCTGTAACAATTCCCTGGCTGTGCATTCTCTGAGGGCGGAAAGTCTTCAGTCTGCAGAAGGTGGAAGAAGGAATCTCTCTTAGAGGGAAGCAGTCACTCCTCTGCCTCCGCAGGCACCAACTGCAACAACGACCGGCTGTGTGGATGATCTCTCATTCTGAGTTGCGTGGATCCTGCATCATGGGTAGTGGTCTGGAGTAGTCCTTCTGGTCCTCTCTGCCGGCTGTCCAACTTTGGTGGAGGTAAGCCCTTGCCTTCCCACACAGGACAGTACCCCGGTGCACCTAGTCTCTTGCAGCTAGCAAGGCTTTTTGGCATCTCCTCCAAGGGATCTTCAGGCTCCATGCAGTCCCAGCCCCCAGCACTCTTCCCTGTGACACACAGCCCTCTGCATGCTTCTTCAGCGATGTGGGACCCTTCTCCCGTTCTTCTGCGTGGGCTTCTCTGCGACTCCTGGTTCCTCTCCCAGTGGGTCTCCTGTGGTTGCTGCCTTTTCTTCTGCGGACTCTGCCTTACTGAGGGTCCTGCAGGACTCCCCTTGTTGGTTGAGTTCTCCTGGACGTTACTGGTCCCCTTCACCTCCACTTTTGCCTAGGCTTGTTGGTGGCTTTTCCATGCCACTGACCGACTGCAGTCATCCATCCGGCATGGGACGCTGATTGCATCCTCCAGGAAACTCTTAACCTGCTCCAGTGCTGCATTCCTGACCGTTTTCGTCCTACCGTCAACCAACTCCTGCAACCACATCTGGGAGGGTAGTGGCTCCTGCCCCCACTGGACTCCTCTCTGACTTCTGGACTTGGTCCCCTTCTGCCACAGGTCTTCCTTTTCAGGAATCCACCACTGGTTTCTTGCAGTCTTGTCTGGGTGTTGCATTTTCTTCTTTTCCTTCGTTTTGGGTGGTTTGGGGAAAATCCAGTAAGTTACTCCTGTCTTCCTGGTTGTTGGGGAGCACTGTGGTATTTACCTTTGGGGTTTCCTAGCTCCCCTAGCTCCCCTTTACACATCCCACTTACCTAGGTGGGGGTCCTGCATTCACATTAAATTTTTTTAGCATTTGGTTTGGGCTCCCCCTAGGGTCACTATTGCCTATTGCTATTTGCACTGTTTTCTAACACTTTCTATGCCTATTTCTGATTACTAGTGTACATATCCAGTGTGTTACTTACCTCCTATTGGAGGCTTGCCTCTCTAGTACTTTTAGGTAATTGTGTCACTAAAATAAAGTACCTTTATTTTTGTAACAGAGTGTTTTCTTTCTTTGTGTAAGTGCTGTGTGACTACAGTGGTATTGCATGAGCTTTGCATGTCTCCTAGATAAGCCTTGGCTGCTCATACACAACTACCTCAAGAGTGCTTGGCTTCTAGACACTGCCTACACTACACTAATAGGGGATACCTGGACCTGGTATAAGTACCTCAGGTACCCACCACACACCAGGCCAGCGTCCTACATCAGGGTTTATCTAGCTGGTATTCTAAAGAGTCCAGCATCCCCTCCAATCCTTCCTCATATTCGTACTCAGCGTAGGAAGAGTCCAAATCCAACCTAGGGTGAGAAGGCCCCATCGAACGCCGTTCTGGATCGTCGGGGATAAGGATCGGGTTGACGTTGATCGTGGGGTACAATCAATGTCAGAAGCGTCAGCGGCCTAGCAGGCGCCGGCGAAGGTTGCAGAGTCTGAAGGCACGGTACCCAGAGGGCCCCTATGCAAACCCCCAGGCCCTGAAGGCGCTGCAGAGTGGTCGGACTGCCCAAACATGAAGAGCATGGCCTCTTAAAACTCCTTGAGTTGGGCAGGGGTCGCCCCGACTCCCAGAAACTCAGGGAGGTGTGGTGCGGACACAGAAGTAGATTCTGCGGACGGAGGCCTGAAGCGTCGAAGCCCCTCCAGTGTCGCATTGACTTATTTTTATTACCCAAATGACTCAAAGATTTCAATGACAACGAGTGGTGCTGACTCCGCGAATGATCTCAAAACCATCCTCTCGAGCTAGACCGTAAACATTGCAGAGTCGAGTGCCGGGCCGCCATGAGCTTTACGGATCGCTTCCTCAAAGCCTTCGGGTGCATAGCCCGGCACTTGGAGCACAACTTTGGGTCGTGGTTGCGCTCCAGACACCACAAACAGACCTGAAGCGGATTCGTCATGGACACCATATGGTGACAGGCCTAGCAAAGCTGGAAAACGGTTTTCGGGGACATTCGAGATGTTCCAAGGGTCACCACAAAACCTCGACAAAAGGGTGGAATTCGGTCAAAAAAATTACCAGGGTAGCTCTTCTCCGGATCAGCACATGGCGTGGGAAGAAAAGAACTGAAGTCACTACGCCAAGGCGGTGCCTACATACGACTCTGACGTCATCACAGCAACCACGACACCAATGACGGGCGTGGAGTCGACCGACGTCACCTGAATGCAAGCAAGGGTACTGCTCGAAGAAAAATCTCCGGATCCAGTCTTACGCCTGGGGAAATTCTAAGGTAAGGAATCTGCAACAATAAGTCTCTATGAGATAAAAGAATATCAAATTAACTAACTTTCAATGGTTTAGAATAATGAGGAACACTAAGCAACAAACATCTCCCAGGCTCCGGAATATACTGTTTTGGTAAATGGACACCTGGCTGTAAAAACACCAACCACTTCAGGAGGAAGATCAAAGGCTATCAACTCCACACATGGAGGTGTAGGTTATGCAAGCTCAGGTGCATGACCCAACTGTACTGCTACAACAGAAACTTGTCCCAAAGGAGCAGCGGAATCAGGGGACAAATGCTCATGGCCAGACACTCAGAGTACCATACCCTCCTCGCCCAGTCTGGGGTCACTAAGACGACGTGATCTCAGTCCCCACTGACCTTTTTCAGTACTCTGGCCAGTAGAAGGAGGGGTGGAAAGGCATATAGGAGTCCCGGGCCCTAGTGCAGATGAAACGCACACACAAACATAACGGACTGACTTGTGAACTCTAATGTGCTAAAGCTTTGACAATGCACATTCTCTGCAGTGGTCATACGATCGCCCTGTGACAGCTCAGAGAATAACTGCCATAAGGGATCCGCTAGGCAATTGAGGCTGATTTTGTCTGCCTTGGTGACAAGGATCCTGCCATGAGATGTACAATCAGGAAAAAGCTCTAATGGTTCAGCCACTTCCAGAGACGTAGAGACTCCTAGCACATGATACATGATCCCACACCACCTTGTTCACTACAGTACCACATGATGGTTGTGTGGTCTATAAGCACCTGTACTCGTTTGCTCTTGATTGTTGGGAGGAACGCCTTTGGTGCTGTGCAAATAGCTTGCAACTCAGGTAAGTTGATGTGGAGGAGAACTTCTGCCACACTAAAGTCCTCTGATCTCCACCTCTGTTAGATGACCTCTCCAACAATGTATCCTTCATGACTATTAGTTCTGAAAGGGTTAGAGATAGGGGCTTTGTTGCAGCAACCACAGCAGGTCTTTCGCAGTCTCCATCGACACCTGTGTGGAGTCTGACAGATTGCCTTAGTGCTGAGATTTCAAATCCTTCTGCATATTTCAGATCCCATTGCAGAGTCTGCTTGTGCCACTTGGCATGGTCCACAAGCAGAAAGCAGGAGGCCAAGAAGGCTCATAGGCTGCATGTCGAAATACTGGCATCATAGCCCACATCTCCTGGACTGGCTCGGAAAAGCACCATGGCCAGGATGGCTCGGGTAAAGGAGAGTTGCTTTTAAGGAGCTGTGTGTGACTTCGGCATGTTGATGATAAAACATAACAATGTCAACGAGTTAGCTGTTGTCTAGAGGTGGTTACAACTGTTTGAGGCATGTCTGCTTTCAGTAACCAGAAATCAAGGTATGAGAAGACTGGTAGTCTGAACCTCCGCAGATGAGCCTGGACCACCACAATCACTTCAGTGAACACCCAAGTTTCACTGGTTAGGCAAAGAGGAGCACAGAGAACTGGAAAAGATGGTGACCGACCTGAAATCACATACAGTCTCTGCTGGTAACACTGTCCAAAGCTTTGAAAGGGGCAAGTGGTGATACCAGCAAGCAGGTGGAGCTGGGCCTTAAGAGTCGATTGTGACCTTGCTCTCGTTGAATCTTTTTCAGGTAAATCCCGCCTTTGCTCCAAACAGGGGAGAACCGTTGAATGGCATGTCCATGAGGAACTGCTGGATGTCAGACGAGAAGCCTGCTGAGAATATCCAGGCATGGCGCCGTAGCCCCTACACTGGTTCTGACTGCATGACCCAGACAGTTGGCCGTGTCCAGGCCAGACTTGATGCCTGCATCTTGACTACCTAATATGAGCAGCTTGGACTTCATCAGACAGACGTTGTCCTTAGTAAGTGTGACTACCTGCCCAGGAGATAAGAGGCATTTAATGATCTTAGGACAACATTTCCATTCGCTTTGACTTTCTGTCAACAGGGTTTTTGGAAAGGCATTTGGGCTTAGTCGGTTGGTGGATGCCTGCACTATTAAACTCTTTGGCTGGGAGGCTGGAGTAAAATGTCTGGGTCCCTAGGAGCAGGTCTTTGCTGCCTTTTCACTTACCTGCTGACTGGTGGGCAAGATGCTGACTTTGCCCACAAGCACATCAGTCACTACCTCAGTGAAGGCCAGTAGACGTTCCTGCTTTGCGTGTGCAAGATTCAGGATTTAATTGAGCACATTAGTTGTGAAATCTGCAATTGGCAGGATAACTTTGGCCATCATCATTGTCCTCAGCATCTGGTGTATAGTCCAGGTCAGAGTGGTGTCCACATGAGGGATTAATTTCGGAGTCCAATAAAAGTAACAGATCCATATCCAGCACTGATTACCTCAGGCCTGGTCTTGGTGTTCTAGGTGACAATGGATGGGACCCTGGCATCTAAAACAGTGCAGTTGGTACCAAAGGAAACGTTGCAGCTGACCCTGGAGATGGATCAGAAAGAGGGACTGGAGGGTCGAGGGCAAGTGTAGCAGACGGCGTCAGGGACAGATGCACCAGAAGGAACCCAACTGGTACCTACCTCATATACATGGGGTCCAAAGGGACTCGATGCGATCCCAAAAATTCTGTCCATTGGCAAGCGAAGCTTGTGGAGCTGTTGTGGTGTTGCCATCCATTGTAGATTGGACTGGGTTTGGACCAGGTGAAACAGGGGAGTTGTTGGTTCTGAACATAGAGACCGACTTTGTGGCCTGAAGGTGCCTAACAAACTGCACAAATTCAACCAAGACAGCGTTTTCAGCTTCTTGAATTTGGCAATGGCAAGTTTGGTCTCTCGATCCTGAATGGTCTTTTGATACATTTTAGCATTGCAGTCCCATACATGGATTGTACTTGATTTTGAGGCATCAGATACAGTCTTGGCGGGTGACAGTGACAGACATTTATCTCACACAGGCACAACATGGCTTGAACTGTTGTTTTAGGGGGTATCATGCTGCACGCTGTAAAGTTTATGAGGGAAAAGATCAGTGTCACGAATGACAGGATTTGAAAGCACCAAATTCACATGGGCAGGCTAGGAAAGAAAGGGAATGATGTCAGTGCATGGAGGTGGCCCATTGATATAGGGGCCCTGAAGCCATATCTGGGGTGGAACGGATCAGACATGGAGCTGCATGACACCACCTACCGACGTATCAGGGAATTCCTATGAACATTTTTGGATCCAGTATAATGCTTGGGGATATTCAAAGTGTGATGTATCTGTCTCTATAAGAAAGGCAGAAAGGGCTGCAGAAGCAAACGAAAAAGACCAAATAAATCCAATAAGTAATCTTTAAGTGTGCTGATAGCAAAGATTTGCCAGGTCAGAGACAAAACAAACACAAAAGACATCAAGAAACCTGGCTTGACAAAGATGGACTTGTCAGTCCTCACAACCAGTAAAGAACATAAGCCAGCATCTAGAATAGACGGCGTTTGTGCATTAACACAAGCAGCCAATATCACATCCACCACCTCCAACGAGAAGTCAAAACAACTCAGTTGATTTTGTTCAAATCATCATGCATAGAAATGTTGATTGTGGAGGTTCAGGTGCAGAACTTTGCCCTCTGGCTGGGTCAGCAGGCCCTCCTGAAGAAGCACTCCAAGTAGAGGGTAGATGCTAATATCCAACAGGTTGGGATACTAAACTTGTCAGGTCCAGTGCAGAGCTTTCAAAATGAGCTGGGACCAATTCTTCCTGACCTTCTGCAGGACCAGCGGTAGCAGCAGGAGAGACTAGAATGCACTAGGAACGCAGGAGTCCCACAAAGGTGGAATGCATCTTCCACAGAGCTGCAAGAAAAAAACTCCAGGACACAAACGGTCGTACACTGAACTTTATTGGAGGTAGAGAAAACCTCTAATAAGGGCATCTCCCACTGAGTGCTGTTGCCATAAGCTACTTCCCGCAGTAGATACCACTTGCAACTGGGAATATGATCCCTCCCCTGACATTTAGTCAACCCCCAACTGCCCTGCTTATTGCAATACGACATGGCAGTTCTATTGTGTATTACAACCTGGACTGACCTTCCTCTGGTGAAAGGCAGAAGGCTGTGAAGGTCAGAGGGTGAAGGTTTTTATGGTGATACTGCTCCATCGAAGACTGCAGATTTTCACCACATCCAGGTGGTACCCTTCCGCCTAACCTGGAGACAACACGTTCATCAATTAGGTGAGCTCTCAATGGGGCAAGCTGAAAATGGTCTACATGTCAGGTTGGCATCCACTATCTACCATGGACGGTCCTGGGCTGTCTCTTCCGATATACAGATGCAGTCTGTGAGGCACCCCCAGTGTTGGACCTTCTGAAGGTGAAGGTTCCACAACAGAGCCGGCATGCGCCAATGGGAATCAGGCACCACAAGTATACATGAACCTAGGGCAGAGTAATCTCTGAACCATCTGGGAATGAACTAAAGAACAAGCCTGAAACATAAGGATCACTGCCAAAATTGTCTCATACTCATTGATGTTGGAAGACTTTCAAAGTCCCTGTGTCCAAGTTGACCCCTATAAAGGGAATCCACTGCACAAACCAAACATGGAATTTCAAATTGTTGATGGAGAACCCCCAAGACAGCAACAAAGCTATCGCTTCCCAGTGGTCTGAGACCAACTGAGGCAAGCCCGCCTTTAGTGGCTAGTTGGCAAGGTACAAGAGTACATGCATTCTTGACCTGTAAAAATGAGCTGCAACCACCAAAATCATTTTCGTGAACACCAGTTGGGACTCAAAAAGACTCAAAGACTTGATGGTGAACAGAAAGTATTCCAACCACATGACAAACAAGAGAAAACACCTGGAGGACTAACTGATCTGGACATGAATATCAAGTTCAAGGATACCATCCAATATACAGGACCCACAGTTGCCAGAGCCTGTGTCAACATTAGCATTTTGAACTTATCCCGCCTGGGGAAGATGCAGAACCCGGATATATAGGATCAGTCTCAGGCCACTGTGCTTCTTGGGGACCAGGAAATACAAGGAGTAACTTCCTGTGTATGCTTTGCCTCCTCTGACATCACTTCAATCACAAACCTTGGTAAGCAGTGTCTGGACTTTTCTAGTTAGGGCGGAAGCATGCCTCACTACTGTCTTGCCACATGTTTAACAACCTAACAAACCCCCAAGTTAAAAAAACTGCACATCTGCTAGAGAGGCAAAATCAAATGCTGCAGGTAATAGTTTCATATGACCATTTGAGAGGAACCTAAAACAGAACAGAGCAGTCTGCAGTGGGTGGGGAAGAGTCAGACTGCTGCATCTGCAGGTGTCCATGACCTCTGCTACCCCTCTACTTTTGCAGTCACAAAATGGCTAAATAAGCAGGCTATGAGGACTGCCTCTGTCAGTGGGCATGTCCCCTGGAGCACCCCTGGAACCTCTGGTGTTGTTGGTGAAACTAGCAAGCAAAAGTGTCCCATGGGAGTACGCTGGCTGTCCTTAAATCACTCCAAAGTTAGATATGCCTTCATTCCGAACAGAATGGCTCTATCAAATGGCCTCCACTGTCTTTGGAAAATCCAGCAAAATGAATCAAAGCTTGTCATTGGATAAGTATGTTCGTGCTGATGATGCCGCCAACACAGTTCATGATGTTCAGACCAACCCTAAGAATGTATTTACCTACATCCTGGCTGTCATGTATGAATTGAGTAAATGAAGACCTGACCACCACAAGGAGAGTGGGCGAGATGTCTCTCGCCTTTTCCAGAGCACATGACGGCCCAAGAGTCATTTCAATGACCGCAGGGCCAAAGTAATAGAAGTAAAAAATATTTTACATACCCCTAAGGTGCCAATACTTCTGGACTCCCCATCTAAAGGAGCAGTAGATAAAGTATTAGGGTTCACCTTGCTCACCGAAACCTGAACAACAAAACTCCTCAGAGTTAAATGTTGCATCCGAATGGACAGCCTCCCAGGAGCAGGCCTGTGCTGCCGAGCAATAGGGTGGCTCACAGTGGTGCAGAGAAATGTTTAACCTGAACAATGTTAGAACAGGTAGCTGTAAGAGCAACTGTCAGGGTTTGAATAATGGCAATAAGGGCTCAGTAGTTGATGCTTCATGTCGCAAAAGTTTAGTCTGTAGTCAGCCCCCTCATCTCCACCGTGGGCATCAGTAAATTTAAAATCTCTATGGCCCTCCATAAACCACTGCAAAGGATGCACTCTCTTCCAGGGATGGAGAAACCAAGGGTAACTACAATTCAGATTCAGTTGAAGTATCCAAACCAGTGACATTCTGGAGGATGAGTGAGGGGCCAGCATCAATGTAACAAGGTGGAGTAAATTCTCATCCTCTTCATCATCACCTTCGTTTTGGGGAATCTGTTCTAGCCCCTGGACCACATCGGAGTTAGACCCACAAAAAGGCCTCCAACCTCCGATCTTCTTCCGATTAAGCTTGTGGTGGGGCAACGCAACAGTAGGGGAATGCTCTGAGCCAACAAGTCACTCTCAAGTCACATCTTTTTAGAGATTAGAGTTCTAAGGTCTGAGCGCATGGGGCCAAAGGATTATTTTTACTCGGTTTCTGGTCTGCAGTTCAACATCTGAGCAACAGATTAGTAGGGCTCCTCATCCCAAAAGCATTTCAGTTAGAGCCTTGCCTTCCAATGAACCATTCAGTAACACTTGCTCCCAAGTGTCTCTCTTGACATAACATCTTGCGGGATGCTTGATCTTTGTGGTTCTATAGTAAAGTGTCCATGTTGGACAATCCTAGATCTCCTTTCGCCCAATCCGATTTCAGTGTGCCTAACCTCACTCTGCTTCTCATTCCAGCCCAGACCAGAGGTCCCATGAGCCTGTCAAGCACTTTAAATGTCTGGCATTAAATGTGGCACATGTAATATATGCATGCATCGTGGGAGGAGTATCATTTTAGCAACTGCAATACTTACCATTATGAAGAGGGGCAAAGTGTTCAGTAACCCCCACCCCTGAATTAGGGCAGAGGAGCATTGCCCCCCGCTGCCAGTGCAGCAAACATGAAAAAAAAATGGTAATAAAATGAATTACCATTTTATTATTCACTCCAGAGCAGTGTTTGAAGGTGGGCATTGCTGCTGACTGGTGATGCTCACTCCAACAGTTTATACTGCACATGTCAGTTTAGTTGGCTGTCTTCAGCCGGCCAGCCTCACCTGCGCAGTGTAAACCTCTCCACCTAACTGTCTTAGATAGCATGAACGTCAAGGCAGCCTGCTCCAGCCAATCTAATGCTGCTCATTTGCAGCATCAGAATTTGGAGAGGGGAGCTGGCTGAGGCTCCGTCGAGCTGAATGCAAGGCGAAGAACATGGATAAGTACATTTTTGTTTTTTTCCATTTGGCCCACTGACAGGCACTGGGAGAAACTCACATTGCTGTCAGCCTTTATTCCAGAGCTCCCAGTCATGGCCCATTATAACAACAAACCATAATTAAGAGCTTTGTACTGTTAGCCTAAAGGCATTGTGATTTTTTACTGTGCCTGCTACTGAACTGGCACTCGGCTCGATGACCCTCCAATGTTGAGGGTCACCGGACGCCAGTGAAATTGTTCCAGAATTCCACTGATTGTTTCAATTCACCTAGCACTCTCCCCCATACTGTATGCGTACTGCTTCTCAGCAGTGTGTGCCATCTATACTCCCAAGTATCTGAATTTTTCTGCCTCCCATTGTAACTCCGGGTATGGACAATCATCTGCCTATATTCTTGCCACGCCTCCCAGGGGAAATACTGTAGCCTTGACCCAACTGGCCCACAGTACAGAACTCAAAGCAAACCTGCCCAATTTTTGGAGGAAGAGAGTAATTGACTCTCTGGGTCTACCAAGGTAAACAAGTGTATCATCCACAGCATACTTTGACAGACATGTGGCTGGTGTCCCACATAATGATCCCCACTCCTGCAATACCACTTTAAGTTTTTATTGCTAGGGACTCCATCACAAGGGCAAAAAAGAGGGCTTCATTGTTTAGTGCCCTAAACCCCCTTCCATTTCATTGAAATTAGGCTGCCTGATTTGATTCAAGCAGCAGGTTTAGTACAAAGTAGGAGCATCCAACCCAAACAATTTAAGGGAAAGCATAGGCCCTTCAGAATTGTCATTCTGTAAGCCTAGCCTGGTTAAGGAAGATTGCGTATATATCTAACACCACCAATATGCACTCTTCTTCCAATGAAGCTGTGGGATGCAGAGTCTTCTATGTCCAAGACTGAGGCCACATTGATCTTTGTATAGAAGGGAGCCAATAACATTAAGCAAGTATGTTTGAGTCTGTAACACTGATAAAAGCCTATAAAACGTAGGATCTTGTGGGTCACTATCTGGTTTCAATATCATAACTTTCAATGTGAGTGAAAGAATTCCATCTCACTTAATCTCACTATGGGCTAGATGTACAAACGTCAGCTTTTGCGTCTCTCAAGTTGCGATCTTTAGCAACTCAATTTGCAAATTGCAAAAGTTGATGTACAATAGTGTCACAGACACGGTTTGCGATTCCTACATGGGTCGCAAGGGACCTGCCTTTTTAATATTCATGACGCAGGTCACAATTTGTGACCCATTGGGAATGGCCAGCACTCACAGGGATGGTGGCCCTACGAGGGGCTGCAGTCCAACAAGTCTGTGACTGCTTTTTAAATAAAGCAGTTAATGTAACCTGTTTCACTTAAAAGGAAAACAGGCTGCATTTAAAAAATAAAAATGAAATGTGGGACCACTGCCTGCTCTTAAAAAATATTTTCGCTACCATTCACAAAGGGGAAGGGGCCCCCCGGGGACACCTTCCTGTTTGCAGCTGGCTTACAACCTACTTGAAGTAGGCAGTAAACTGTGATTGTTTTGTGACTGCATTCCAGCTACAAAACAATCATACATCCCGCTGCGACTCCCTATTAGGAAGGGACTCCCCCTTGGCATGCTCCTTCCTAATAGCAACTTGCAAATCATATTTTGCAAGTCTGTAATAGGTTACAGACTCGCAAAATAGGGTTTGTACATGGCAGAGGACAATTTAGCAGTTGCAAATGGCTTTAATCTCTGTTTGCAAATGCTGAAAAAGGTTGTACACCTGGCCCTACATACCTTTAGGAGTTTTTCTGAAAACTGTTGCACAAAAGAGTGGTAGAAGACCACCGAAAATCTGTCCCTCCCCAAGGATTTCCTGTGCAGCATTTCACAGATTCCTCTACCAGTTTCCCTTTCTGGAGATAAAGTTCCAGTTCTGTCACCTGTCTCCCAGGCAGCTTGGGAAGCTGGATCTCAGCCAGGAAGGGCCCTCTGGGATTCTCAGAGTTTGGAATGCAATTTTTCATAAGGTTGTGCATAAATTATTGTGTAAAGTATCAATTAATGTTGATTTGAAATAGCCATAGGCCTATCTGATTGGTGGAGGAGAGTGGGTTGCTCTCTTTTCAGTAACCACTTTTCCTGAATTATCCTCGAACCTGTGGAGCCTCTTTATGTATTCCTTAAGAGTTGACTTCTCCAAGATGGCCTCCATTTTCCCTATTTTTTTGTCCAAGTAGTTCTCCCTTGTCTTCTGGATGCATTATTTTTTGTCTTTGTAGCATAGCTATTCCTTCTTGAGTAGCAAGGTTACCTTGTAACTGGTGTCTTATGCCATGTTTTATTCAGGCATTCATCCATCAGGGCCACTTTCATGGCCACACACTCACTGGATCTAGCACTGGTCTATTCTCAATTGTGCTCTAAATGTACAAGTTACTTACCTTCGGTAATGATCTAGCTGGTAGAGACATATTCTAGTTCCAGATTCCTTACCTTTGGATCCAGAGAATGTTTCTTCGAGCAGTACCCTTGCGTGCAGTTAGGTGGCGTTGGTCAACTCTGCGGGCACCGTGGTCGCCGTGATGATGTCACAGTTGTATATAGGCACTACCCCGGCGCGCTGACGTCAGTTTCTTTTCACAACTTACCACGCCAGTAGCACAGAGCCATGAAGAACAAAGAGAATGGTGTGCCAAAACTATGGCCCTTAGAGGGAAGTACCTGTCCCTAGAAATCAGTTCGCAGTGTGGGGAGGATGGGCAGGTCGGTAAGGAATCTGCAACTAGAATATGTCTCTTCCAGATACATTGTTACCGAAGGTAAGTAACTTGTACATCGGAAAGAGACTTCTAGTTGCAGATTCCTCACCTTTGAATAGATACCCGAGCAATACCATCCCCAGTGGTGGTCTGCGAACGAAGATCACACCAAAAAATCCTGCAGGACCGAACATTCAAAATAGCCATCCCTGCGGACTTGACTGTCTAGGCAAAAGTGCTTGGTGAACGTATGTAAAGACACCCACGTTGCGGCCTGACAAGACTGGAACTCCGCATGCTAACGAAGTGGTAGCAGCAGTTGCTCTGGTAGAATGAGCGCACAAAACCTCAGGGGGCTGCTTTTTCGCCAAAGTGTAGCACATCTTCATGCAGAGGACTACCCATTGTGAGATGGTCCTCTTCTGAACCGCCTTCCCTTTCTTCGCACCCACATATCCCACAAAGAGTTGATCATCCACCCGGAAATCTTTGGTACGATCTAGGTAGAACGCCAACGCTCTTTTTGGGTCCAGACGGTGGAGTCTCTTCTCCTCATGAGAGGGATGTGGGGGTATGTAAAAAGTAGGCAAGGTGATAAATTGGCCTACGTGAAAAGGGGTTACCACTTGGGAGGAAAGGAAGCCCTGATATGAAGCACCACTTTGTCAGGATGCACTGCTAAGAATGGTGGCTTCAAAGAAAGAGCCTGAAGCTCACTTACTCTGCGAGCAGAGGTGATGGCAATCAAGAAAGCTGTTTTAAGGGTTAAAAGCCATAAAGGACAGTTGGCGCACATGAGTTGGCGCACATGAGGAACCAAGTTCAAATCCTACTGGGGCACGATGAACGGGATGGGAGGAAACATATGAGTGAGGCCGTTAAGAAACCTCCCAACAATAGGAAATTTGAAAAGAGAAGCTTGGTCTGGTAGCCTTAAGAAGGCAGAGATGGCAGACAAATATCCCTTGAGGGTGTCCAGAGTAGAGCCCTGCTGGGCAAGAGAGAGAATAAAGAGGAGAACCTCTAAGAGAGGTGCAGAGAGGGGATCAACAGATCTGTTGATACACCATGCCACAAATTTCTTCCAGCGACAGGTGTATACCATTTTGATGGAGGGATGCCTGCTGCCAAGATGGCATTACAGACTTAGGGTGGAAGGTCAAAAGCCGTACACTGTTGCTGCTCAATTTCCACGCAAGGGGGCGGGGACGGAGACTGGACAGGTTTGGGTAGATAACTGTCCCCTCCTGCTGCAACAGAAGATCCTCCCGAAGGGGCAGTCTGATCGGAGGATCGATGGCCATGCTCAAGATCTCTGGATACCAGACTCTTCGTGGCCAGTCCGGAGCTACCAAGATTACTTGGGTCTGGTCTTGCCTGATCTTCTTTAGAGCTCAGGGCAAAAGTAGTATTGACGGGAAGGCGTACAGGAGGCCTGAGTTCCACTTGTGATGAAAAGCGTCGCCGAGCGAGTGCTGCCTTGGAAACTCCAACACGTGAACCAGCTGACATTGCGCGTTCTCTGCGTAGGCGAACAGATCTAACAAAGGCTTTCCCCACTGATGAAAGAGACCTTGCGCCACCTCCGGATCGAGACGCCATTTGTGATCGACTACACATCGACGGCTGAGTTCGTCTGCTCTGGCGTTCAGAGAGCCCACCAGATGTTGAACCAACAGGGAAATGCCCTTGACAAAGGGTCCACGACCCCACTCCACCCTGCTTGTTGCAATACCACATGGTGGTGGTGTTGTCGGTGAACACCTGCACCACTTTCCCTTTGAGAGAGGGAAGGAATGCTTTCAATGCAAGTCAGATCGCCTGAAGAGGGAAGGAATGCTTTCAATGCAAGTCAGATCGCCTGAAGCTCCAAAAGGTTGATGTGGAGCCTGGACTCCGCCGGAGACTAGAGGCCTCTGATCTCTGCCTCTCCCATGTGGCCACCCCATCCAAGGAGTGATGCATCCGTCTCTACTGTGAGATATGGTTGGGGAAGGAAGAGAGATCTGCCATTGACCCAATCTAGATTTGACAACCACCACTGCAGTTCCCTACGACATCTGAACCATGTCAGAGAGATTCCCCTGATGCTGCGCCCACTGAAACTTCAGATTCCACTGCAGAGCCCGCGTATGCCACCTGGCATGTTGGACCAGCAGGATGCAGGAGGCCATGAGGCCCAGCAGCCTCAGAGTCAGTCTCACCGAAATCCAGGACAGAGGCTGAAACACCGGTATCATAGCCCGAATATCCTGGACTCGCTTTTCGGGAGGATAAACCCGAAACTGCACTATGTCCAGAACAGTTCTGATGAAAGGGAGCGTCTGAGAGGGTGTGACTTCGGCACGTTGATAGTGAACCCCAGCAAATGCAGGAGGTTTGCCGTAGTCTGGAGGTGGGAGACAACTTTCTGGGGTGTGTCTGCCTTCAACAGCCAGTCGTCTAGGTAGGGGAAGATTGGGACCCCTAAACTGCCCAGATGAGCTGCAATCACTACCATCACTTTCGTGAACACCCGAGGGGCACTGGTAAGGCCAAAGGGGAGCACGGTGAACTGAAAGTACTCGTGACCTACCACCAATCGTAGGTAAGATCTGTGGGCCGGCGGGGGGGGGGGGAATACGGAAAAAGGCATCCTGCAAGTCCAAAGCAACCATCCAGTCTCCAGGGTAGAAAGAACCTGAGCCAGGGTTAACATCTTGAACTTCTTCTTGAGGAAGAGATTGAGGGACTGGAGGTCTAGGATAGGGTGAAGACCATTGTCATTTGTGGGCACCAGAAAGTAGCAGGAATAGCAACTGGCACAGGGCCCCTCTCTATGGCTCACTTGGCCAAGAGAGTCTTGACTTCCTTGCAGAGAAGTGGCAAATGATCCTCAGACAGATGATTGAATGATGGTGGCATGGCAGGAGGAGAAGTCTCGAAGGGGAAGGAGTAGCCCCTTAGGACGATCTGTAGAACCCACCTGTCTGTAGTAATGGATTCCCAGTGGGGCAGATGATGGCGAATTCTGCTGCCAACTGGTCCCGGATGTCCCAACAGATTAGGAAGGTTTTGAGGCAGAGGAGGGAGCGGGGGTGGACTGGGCAGCCTGCTGACTCCTTGATTAACACCTTGTCTCCGAAGAGACGAGTGCCATCAAAGGGCATGTCCATCAAAGATTGCTGGACATCCCCTGAAAAGCCAGATGTCCTCAACCAGGCATGGCGTCTCAGTGCCATTGTCGATGCAAGAGATCTGCCTAGTGTGTCGGTCGTATCCAGTCCACAATGGATGATGAACTTTGCTGCGTCTCTCCGATCTGTCATGGCTTGGGAGAGAACATTCCTGGCCTCTTCCAGAATTTGGGGCAGCACTTGCGTGACCGTGTCCCACAGAGTATGGGAATAGCGGCCCAAAAGGCATGCAGTGTTCACGGACCGCAGAACTAGACTGGCAGAAGAAAACATCTTCTTCCCTAAGTTGTCAAGTCTTTTTGATTCCCTGTCTGGGGGAGCGGTAGGGAATGTGCCAGAGTAGGAAGCAGCGTGGATTACAAGGCTCTCAGGCGTAGGGTGTTGGATAAGGAAATTTGGGTCATTTGGCGCAGGTCGATGCAGTGGACAATCGTCCTATTCACAGGAGCCCCTGTGCTGGGTTTGGACCAGGTCCCCAGTAGGATGTCCGTAAGTGCTTTGCTGAAGGGAAGAAGGGGTTCAGAGTTGGAGGCCCCAGGCTGAAGCACTTCGGTCAGGAGGTTCGGCCTGACCTCCACAGAAGGAAGCTTGAGGTCCAAAACCTCAGCCGCACTTCTCACCACCATAAAATAGGACACTCCAGCCTCCGTATCCAGTGTCGGGGGAGATGTCCACCCAAATCCTGTACCCAGTCCAATTCAGGTTGCTAGTCTTCTAAAGGGTCCAGCGCCCACTCTACACTATCCCCGTATCCATACTCATAGAAATAGGGTTCAGGATCAACCCTGGGCACAAGAGAGCCCATGGAAAATGGAATCGGCGTCGAGCAGCGTCGTTCCGGCTCTGGGTCGTCGGGAATAAGTATAGGGTCGACGTCAATCGAGGGCCAAACTGCCGCCGGGGTGTCGACGTCTGACCCGACGCTGGGGAAGGTCGCATTGGCACGACCAGTGTCGAGACAGAGCCAGAAGCGGATCATGAGGTGCCCTCCGGAGTCGGGACCGAAGTCGCAGACCTTGAACCCGAAGGTGCCGAGGATGGGTCAGGCTGCCAAAATATGAGGCGCATGGCCTCATAGATCTCCTTTAGCTGGGTAGGGGTCGCTCCGGCTCCCGGAAATTCAGGGAGGTGAGGAGTGGACCCAGACTGAGGCTCTCAAGATGGAGGCCTAAAGTGTCGGCGCTCTTCCCGCGTGTTGTCGTGGGAGCGACGGGGCGAAGTCAAAGAACGTTTCCACTTCTTCTTCTTGTCCAGATGACTTGGACGAAGAAGAATGGTGGTGACTTCGAGACCGGTCTCCTGAACTTCCTCTCAAACGGGACTGGGAATGACACGGAGTCGAGTGTTGGGCCGCCATGAGCTTCAGGGACCGCTCACTGAAAGCTTTTGTGATCAGGGCCAGACACTCGGAGCATGACTTCAGGTCATGGTCACGCTTCAAACACCAGAGGCACATGAGGTGTGGATCCATCACTGACATCATGTGGTGACAGGAGTCGCAGGGCTTAAATCCGGTTTTACGGGACATCCATTGATGGATAGAAACTCGTAAAAAACAAATTCGACAAAATGTGCCAGTTAGTCATAAAATGACTGGTGTAGCTTTTCTCCAGATCTGTGCGCAGGGTGGCGCGGAAAGAAAAGAACTGACGTTAGTGTGTCAGGGTGGCGCCTATGTACAACCACGACGTCATCACGGCAACCAGGACACCAACGACACCCACGGAGTTGACCAACGCCACTTATCGGCACACAGGGGTACTGCTCAAAGAAAAATTCTCTGGATACAGTCTGATGCCTGGGGAAATTGAAAGGTAAGGAATCTGCAACTAGAAGTCTCTATCTGATATTTGCTTATCGTTGTGTGTATGTCCATCAAAAGCCTTTATCTTTGAGGATCTCTGGAATTCATTCGCCATGTGAGGCCTCTGGTGTTAACCCTTCCCTTCTTCTATTCATCCAGCAGGGGGGAAGTAATCAGAGAGGAACCAGTTCAAGTATTGGACTTTTCGGTTTCTCTATCTGAGACCTTGTGATACTAGTGTAGAATCCAGTTTACTATATGTGTTTTGTGATATCAAATGGCCGAAGTACTTCCTATCTAGCAGCCACAACAATTCCGGAAGTCTAGACAAGCTATCCTTGTAATGGTCTCTGTCAATGTAGCTACCATCCCCAGGTTTTGTATGTTATTTGTGGGGAAGGGGTGTCTTTCTATACCGCCATGTAATAGGAAATGGACATATTCAGCCTGGATCATTAGCATGTCCAGGTATGGTGTCCCTCTTTTTCCAGTAGTGTCAAGAAAAGATTCTATCATCTATGTTTGAGGCATATGTATTTATAGGGTATATCTACCAGCGACCTACCAATCTTTAAATATTAACGTGTCCTTTCACACCCTTCTGCCTTACAATAACAGTACTTGAAGTGGATACCTGGAGCTATTCATATCAAGACCCCTCTGGCATAGACAGAGTATATGGCTGAGGACAACCAGTCTCTTTGTTTTTTCCATCAACTTGACTCTGAACTACAGGGTGAATGGAATCTACAGGGAAACTACGTCTCAATAGAGACCTATGATAGCATGACATAATCCCAGAAAAATTAAAGAGTAATGCTCAAAAACATGTAGAAACCAACAAGTGTCTACACTAAGACGTAGACTAGCCCACTAACCTGAAATGGCTACTAAGACAAAACTTTAAAGACCAAAACATATAATACCTTGAAGCTCATAAAATGATAACTTTCTTATTTATCATATACTAAACCTAGCAAAAGTAGAGAAGTTTTACTATTGATCATAAGTAAAGTCATCTGTTACTTAACTTAATGTAAGTATCAGGGGTAAAGGTAGAACCCACATAAACTATTAATGTAGGCCAAAATCTACCTTGTTTGAAAATACAAGAAGAAATTATGAGAGAGACACCCTCAGCGCTGTATAATCCCATTAATGGAACATCACTCTTTTGGTGAATGCCCATAAATGAAGCATAAGGTCACAAAAATACCACACATAGAAATATAAGATACATTTGTACATAATAACCATGATTATTAAAAGGGACTATTTTAAACAAACTCTCTTATCTGAAGGTAAATAATATACTGAGTGCAGGACGCTGGCTCTCTATATAGTGCACTAAAATGAAGTACACTGCGCAGAGAGGCCTGTGGATCCCCAAAGATTTGCAGAGGCAGAATAAATAGGTCTAGAGCTCTTTTTCTGGTAGTGTGGGTGAGCAGTTAGGCTTATCAAGGAGTTGTGTTAAACATTTGTTGTACTCTCAGAGGCAATAAATGAGACATACGCTGAAAGAATAAATCTGAGACAAATTTAGAAAAATAACAGTTGCTTTTATATATGCTTTGAACCAAAGAACTTTGTTATAAGGTGAGCAGTTTTTAAATGAAAAATACTTTGCTGTTTCATAAATCGACAGTGCAGTTCTCAGAGTCTTCAATGTTAACCTACAGGAGGAAAACAAGAATGCAGTTTCACAAGTAAGTACACAACTTACAACTCCAGTCTTTAGAGTTTTAGACCAGCACCGGGCAAGGATCAGGCTGGCATCAAGAGTGCATCCACAGCGGCATGGGGGTGGCTGGGTGCAGAGGTCAAAGTCGGAGTCAGTGCCCAATGTTTATCAAGGGAGACTGGGGGGGGATGGTGAGGCCCTGCTTCCAGGTAAGTAAAAGCAGTGTCAGAGGTCGAACTCCAAGGGTTAGGGCAAGCACCAGGGGGGCACAAGGGAGCAACAATCTTAAACCCTCAGCGGCACGGTGGCAGAATGCAGAGTGCCAACACAGCATTGGGTGCCCAGTGCTCTCCAATGGAGACACAGGGTACCCCGAAACACTGCTTACAGGTGAGTAAAGCAGGGTTAGGGATCGATCTCCTGGAGTTGAGGTAAGTACAAGGGAGGCCACAAGGCAGCACCAAACTTACACCCTCAGCGGCATGGGGGTGGGCAGGTGGCCTGTGCCAAACAGCGCGGAGTGCCCTTTTAAAGGAGGAGATGACTTTCAGAAACGGACGGCAGGCTCTGGTCAGGAGGGCGAGCGAGATCAACCCACAGCTGCCCAGGTGAGCTGAGATCCCAGGGGCAGTAGGGACACCAACGGTTCAGCTCCCACAGGGCCAGGGGCTCCAGGTGCAGGAGTGTCTTTGGGAGTCAGACACAGCTTACCAGGCAGGTAGCGGTTAGGGGTAGTTCTCGGATTTAGGCTGCAGGGGTCATTGGAGAATACAGTAGGGGTCAGCCCACGGTTGACTCTTGGTCAGAAGCACTGAAGATACTTCAATCGACTGGTGGGCCTCTTGGACTCCCGCCGGGGTTGTCAGGTGCAGAGGTGGTTCCAGGTGACGGTTTTGAGGTTCGTCAGGCAGCCTTCTTCTTTAGAGATGGTTTCTTTTGGACAGGTCTGCTGTCCACTGGAGTTTTTGTTCTTTATTTAAGGCAGACAGTCCTCACAAAGCTTTGGAGGTTTCTGGGCTGCAGGTTTTTTGAAGGCCTCAGACAGGCCGGTAGGGCTGGGGCCAAGTCAGTGGATGTCTTCAGTCTTCTCTGCTAGTGAGACTTCATGTGTCCGGCTCTTCTTAGGTAGACAGGAATCAAATTCCGGAGTTTAAGAGTGCCACTTAAATACTGAATTTAGGGGTGTTACATGGAGTGCCAGGTGGTGGTAGCCAATGGGCTACTCATCTTTAGGGTGACTACACCATTCCTACAACCACTTCCTTTGGGGAGTGGGTATAGCCATAACCCTATTGGCCTAATTCCTTCCATGCAAGATGGAGGAATTTAAAAAGTAGTGTCCACTTCAGCTTGTCCACCCTAGGGGTGGTCTGGCATGAACTGGGCACTTCTCCTAATTTACCTAATTTCCCGACGGGTCTGCCACCAAAAAAAAAAAAAAAAACGATATCCTGTCAGTGACAGTATAAGAAAGAATAACACCTGCAGAAGGAAGTAACACCCCCACTGGGTACCACCATTAAGTGGATCAGGCGTAGGAAAGGAAAAATTTCACGGGCACTGCAAAAGTATGATTCATCTATGAGAAAAATCAAAAACAAATATCTCCCCTCCTAGCCAGCATATGAGGAACTGGGAAGGCAGAGGGTAGAGCTGAATAGAGCTAAATCACTGTAGCGAAAACGCTTGAGGACAAAGTCAGCCTAGGTGCCTTTTGATGGCACCCTGTTAATAGTTGAAAGGTTTGTCGCAACAGATATGCATTTTTTTTTTTTTTGAAGTCTTTGTATTATTGAAATGGGTGCCATCAAAAGGCATGTCAATCAAAAATCCAGAAGTGCATAGCAAGGCATGGCAAGATGGTGTCACTGAAGAGGCCATAACCCAACCCACAGAGTCGGTGAAATCCATACCATAGCGAATGTTTTAGCTGCCTGCTACCCATCTCAGATCAAAGGGGTAAGACTTTCCTGGTTGTCAGCCGGAAACAATGGCAAGATGTGTGCCACTGAGTTCCACAATGTTCAGTAGTCAATTCCACGGAGGGAAGTGTCAGATCCAAAATCACAGCAACCCACCTCAGTGTGTCAGCCAGAGAGGAACTCTCCTCCATAGTGAGGCCAGGGGGCGGAAGGAGGACCAAGACTGGGGGAAGAGTACAAGCCACTAGCCACACCTAGGTCTATCATCCAGCTGTCCTCTGTAGGAGGCTGAGCAGCGTGAAAAATGGGTGGTAGACACCCCAACTCTTCCCCAGCATCTCCAAAACCATGTTTCTCAGAAGGAGCAATATGAGGGGACTTTCCAGAAAGCAGAGGAGGGTGTTCGAGATAACCGGCATGAATGGAACCGTACCAGAGGAGGACCAGTGCTGAAAAGGCGATGTCTTGACACTGGATGGAGAGAGTGGTGTGACGCCGAAGTTTGGAACACCAAAAGGTTGTGCCCAGGCACCCTAACAGCTTCGACAACAGAAGCAGAAGACTTAACTGAAGCCAAGGGCGAAACTGCCGACGTTACACAGTAAAGGCACTGTTCACCTCCTTGGGGCCCAAAGGTGCTCCCAGGGAAGAAGAATTTCCAAAGATAGCATAAAGAGAATCATAATATTCACGCATCTGGTGTAGGAAAGTACACACTTTTTGGCATGGTTGCCCCCACTTTTTGCCTGCTGTCAGTGTGTTTTAACTGTGTTCACTGGGATCCTGCTAACCAGAATGTGCTCTCTCCCTCTAAATTTTGTTGTTATTGACTTTACCCTACCCACAATTGGCATACTGGTGCCTACATGCAAGTCCAGAGTATATTGTACCAAGGGCATCGGTCACCAGGGGTTCCTCATGGGCTGCAGCATGTATTAGGCCACCCATGGAAGCCCATGCAAAATGTGTCTGAAGGCTTTGCCATTGCAGCCTGCGTGAAAAGATGCATGCACCCTTTCACTACAGGTCAGAGCACCAATTCACTATAAGTCACCCCTATGGCAGTCCCTCCTAGCCCAAAGGGCAGGGTACAAGTACCTGTGTGTGAAGGTCCCCCTCTTCATGAGCAGAGGTGCCCCACGAACTCCAGCTCCATTTTCCTGGATTTTTTAAGTGCAGGGAATCCATTTTACCCGTGTACTGGACATATGTCACTAACTATGTCCAGCTACATAATGTTAACTCCGACCCTAGGCATGTTTGGTATCAAACAAGTCGGAATAATACCTCAATACTGTTGCCAGTATTGGTTGTATGATTCTATGCACTCTGGGGGCTCCTTAGACGACCCCCAGCTTTGAACCTACCAGTTTGCAGGGTTTTCCCGGGCAGCCCAACAGGTATCTGCCCTCCTGCTGCTTCAACAGCTCAAGCCCAGGAAGGCAGAACAAAGGATTTCCTTTGCGGGAGGAAGGCAAAACCCTCTCCTTTTGCAAATAGGTGTTACGTGGCTTTAAGGGCACATTTGGTGCCCTCCTTGCATAAACCAGTTTGCACCAGTTAAAGGAACCCCCAAGCGCCAGCTCTCGTATCAAACTGGACAATGGGAAGGGGAGTTATCACTCCCCTGTCCATCACCACCCCAGGGTTGCTTCCCAGAGCTTCTCCAGGTGGCCACCTGATTCTGCCATCTTCAATCCAGGATGGGCAGAGGTCTCTGGGTGCATCTGAGTGGCCAGGTCAGGCAGGTGACATCACAGCCCCCTCCTGATAGGTTGTCACCCTGCAAGGTGACCAATCCCCTTTTTAGAGCTATTAAGGGTCTCCCTCTTGGGTGGGTCCTCAGATTCGATGTGCAAGATTCCAGCAGGACTCCTCTGCAATGTTTACTTCGACTTCTGGCCACTGGAACCGCAACTTCACATGAACCTACAATCTGCAGCTCCAGCTACCTCTTCGCTCTCCAAAATTGTTTCTCCATTTCCTTCTAGCAACTGCAACTTTTCCCTGGTTTTACATCCTCTGGGAGTGGCAAGTCTTCAGTCTGCACCAAGAAGCAAGAAGGAATCTCCGCAGGCACCAACTGCATTGACGACCGGCTGGGTGGATCCTCTCTCCTGCAACTCCGCGTGGATCCTGCAACACAGGTGGTGGTCTGGAGTGGTCCCCTCAGTCCCCTCTACCAGCTGTGAAAACTGTGGAGGTGGCGAGTCTTTGCCTCTCCTTGCAGGACAGTACCACTGTGCACCGCGACTCTTGCAGCTACCAAGGATTGTTGGCTCTTCTTCCAGGGGATCTTCAGGCTCTGTGTAGCCCTGGCCTCCAGTACCCTTCTCTGCAATGATTAGTCTCCTGCCTGCTGCTTTGGCGATGTTGGATTCCTTTCCAGGTGTGCTGAGTGGGCCTCACTGCGACTCCAGTGCCTGCTGCCTGTGGGGTCTGCATCCTAGACTTCTGGCTCTCCTCAATGCTGAGGGTCACTTGGGACTCTTCTCCTTGGGTTGAGTCCCCTCGAACCTTCCTGGTCCCCAGCAGCTCTGCAACTCTTGCCTTTGCCAAGACTGGTTTGAGCCTTTTCCACACCACTGACGGACTGAAACTCTTCTTCCGGCGTGGGAAATTGACTGCATCACTTCGGGAACTCTTCCTCTGATCCTATGCTGTATAACCGACTCCAGGTCTCCAACGTCGACCTGGTCCTGTACCTCCAAAAGGATGGGCAGTGGCTCCTGCCCCAACCGGACACTCCAACTGGAACTGAACTTGTTCCCCTTCATTTGCAGGTCTTCTTCTGTCAGGATACATCTTCTGTTTCTCCCAGTTTTGCATGGGTCTTGCCCAGTCCTTTTGCTAAGTTTACCTGTGGTTTTGGGAAAAAAATAGGCACTTACCTCTTCTCTCATGGTCGCTGAGGGGGCACTCCGGTACTTACCTTTTAAGGTTTGTAGTTCCTCCACCTCTCCTCTCCAGATTCCACTTATCTGGGTGAAGATCTAACTTTCGCATTCCAATTATTCAGGATAAGGTTTGGTCTCCCCCTAGGGTCTCGATTGTTTACTGACATTTCACTGTTTTCTATTGCTTTATATGCCCATTCCTGATGACTAAGGAGTATGCAATAGTGTGTTTACTTGCGTGCTAGTAGAGTACTGCCCATACAGTATTTTAGTATTTGTGTTACTAGAATAAAGTATCTCTATTTTTGTAACACTGTGTGGTTCTTTCATGTGTTCAAGTGCTGTGTTACAATAAGTGGTATTGTATAATCTTTGCATGTTTCCCAGATAAGTCTCGGCTGCTCACCTACAGCTACCTCTAGAGAGCCTGGCTTCCTAGGCACTGACTACACCTCACTAATAGGGGATAACTGGACCTGGGATAAAGTGGTAACAGCATAGGTGCTCACCACACACCAGGCCAGTTTCCTACATCTGGGACAGTCTCGCCCCAGGAATGAGAGGGAAATGCGGGGTCGACTCAGGCTTTGACTCCTCGACTGAGTGGTGGGAGGCCATACGCTGTAAAGTCGGGAGATGCCACGGCTTCGGCCACTTGCATTGTGACTTACCGCATAAAGTCTATGGAGAGTGACGTCCACAAGAACGACTCCTGGAACAGGCCAGTGAACAGACCTTGGTACAAGAAGGAGACCGTACTCAACAGGAAGCCGGGGCAAGCTCTGACACCTACGCCATCAGAAACTACATACGAAGCTCCACAGCACCTTCGGCCAAAGGTGACAACATGAGTCTCACTCTATGGAGTCATGGTGTTCACCCAGGCATCACATACAAATAGAGTGGGGATCCATAGCCTGAATTTGTCATCCACAGGACCCACAGCGTTTGAACCCTAAAGGCAGACAGAAAAAAGCACTCTGTTCCGATGAAGTAGGCGAAAACGTCCTGATAAACCGTTACTAGATCCGTGTTTCAAGCATGGAAAAGAAGGAACTGTGTCAGAGAGGAGGTTATATGGACTTCATCAACATCTCATCTGGTGGATGACATCGGTATGGAGTCGCGCAACACCCTCTTTCGACAAGCAGATGTGCTGGGGGTAAAAAAAAATCCAGATCCAGTCTCACGTCTGGGGATCATTTTAAAGTAAGGAATCTGCGGCTAGATGTCTCTGTCAGATCCAAGAGTTTCAGCATTTCTTAAACATTTTACTTAAGTACAACATGACAATTTAAGCTGTAAGATATTGCAATACATGCCTACAGCAGATAGAGAAAAGAACACAGAAGCACTAATAAACGCAACAAAAGCAAGCTGTAAAACTTTGTTGTATACGAACTGTCAACAAAGATGCTTTGGGATCCTCCGGATTACTCTCATCATGATCTGATGATTTTCTTCGGTTGACATGTGCTGCAGAATTATACAGAAATTAGTGTTACCATAATAGGCATGGCTCATAGCAAAACTCACTATCAATAATAAAAAAAAACATTTCACAAGTCTTGAATCTGCAGCATCTACGTTGTGTTACCGTAAATGGAAGCCATCTTGAGAGTCTATTCATTACGGGTGGATAGTTACACAATAAAATCCAGTAACACTGAAGAGGGCACATTTAAAAAAAACAACAAAAAAAAAAACACTAAAGATAACATTTTAAAATTTGGAAGACAAAATAACAGACAATGGCATTTGAAATTTTTAGGAAAGAACAAGTTACTTACCTTCAGTAATCATGTTTCTGGCAGAGGCTCTCTAATCGCAGATTCCTCAACTTTTTAATATTACCTAGTCATTAGACTAAATCCAGAAACTTTTTCAGCAGTATCTCTGCATACCGACAGGTGGTGTCATGCAGCTCAACACTGATGTTGGTGCACTCCTGAAACACTGTGCAAAGGCTAGCTAGGTATCACTTCTGCACTATCGGTTGCTTTCAAAATTGTTTGCGCCTCTAGATACAGAGCCCCAAACAGCTAATTGGTTGTGACCAGTGTGAAGATGTCTAGAAGTGGGATCTTTTCACAGAAGAGGGAAAAGGTGACAGTCTGCGGCTACAGTCTCTACCAAAAAGAGCGTTACCTAAGTTAAGTAACGTTGTTCTGATAAAGCCTAATGTTAGCCTTTCTACAGGGTCATTCCCCAAACTTTTTGCCTTCTAATTTTTCTGACCCTTTTTGGCTGACGTTATGACTCTGGGCACTTTATCACTGCTAATCAGTGCTAAAGTGCATGTGCTCTCCCTGGTAAACTTGGTATGATTGGATAATACCGGATTGGCACATTCAATTTACCTGTAAGTCAGTTGTACTGTGGTATCTCTATACCCATGGCCTGTAAATTAAATGCTACTAGTGGGCCTGCAGGGCTGCTTGCGCCACCCACTGAAGTAGCCTTTCAAACATGTCTCAGGCCTGCTAGCGCAGGACCTGTGTGTGCAGTTTGCTGCCACAGGGACCTGTCATCTAAATCCACTTTTCAGGCCCATAACTCCCCTTTTACTACATGTAAGTCACCCCTAAGATATGCCCTAACTAGCCCTATGGGCAGGGTGCTATGTATGTATAAGGCAGGACATGTGTCTAGTAACGTGGCCTGTCCTTGTAGTGACAAACAGACTATTTGGTTTCTCACTGCTGTGAGTGCAGCCTTCTCATAGGTTTGCATTGGAAAGGCCCTGCCTTATGTCTAGGGGGGTATTGTCTGATTTATGAGGGGTAGCGTAGGCACGTTTGGTATGGTTGTAATGGTAATGAGAAATGCTGCTTACTGGTGTGGGTGGATTTTTTATTATCATTACAGAAATTCCACTTCTAGAAAGTGAGCATTTCTCTGTGCCTATGAGACTGGTGTTTTGCAGCTTGACTCCAATCCACGTCTGGGCAGAGTGACAGCTGGGCTTTGTGCATACTTTTCAGACAGCCTGTACACAGGGAGGGTGGAGGTGTCGCAGGGGTGCATCTGCATTTTGAATAGTCTTCCTGGGCTGGGAGAAGGGGGAGGCGGGGCACACACATGCATCTGTAAAGGCTGTGCCCTGGCCTCACCCAAAAGGGTTGTTTATCCCCAACTGATGTTTGGAGCCTGTGCTTGAGGAGAGAGGGGGCACTACCAGAACTAGTTGTAACTGGTTGGAACCTCCTCTCCCCTTCTTCGTTACCACACAGCAAAACTGAGTATAAGTACAGGGGATTTTCCCCACAATTTGGAGACACTTTGGAACTGAAACATATTTGGAACTGGACACAGAATGCTGCTGGAGGGACTCACCGGGAACTGCCTTGGACAGCTGCTGCTGTGCTGACCTGTGACCTCCTGGGTCACTAGGAGTATCTGCCAACTGCCTGCATCCATCCATCTTCTGCTGGCCTGCTACTGGGCCCTACCACCCTGTGCTCCATCTTGTTGTGTCCCCAGGGGCTGGGTGCTGTCGCCCCCGACCCCTGCACCTACTTGATTCCCAGTGCAAGGAAAGTGCTCTATTTGAATATTCCTGTAGTGGAGTTCAGCACGTGAGGAGAGCTCCACTTCATTAATCTGTTCTGCATTTCAGCGTGTGAGGAGCACGTCCTTTTATTGATTCAGCGTGTGAAAATCGCTTAATTTTATTGACAGCGCATGAGGAGTGGTTTCTCTACTCGTTGGAGCACATGGAGTAGCGTTCTGCACTTAGCAAGCGCTCTTCCATGTCTCCCGAGGGAGAAATCATCATCGCAACCCAGGATGCATCAGCGTGTCCAAAACGTGCTTCGCCAAGTGGCACCGGGGCATGGGAAGACGGGGACAGGGGGATTCCTGAATCAATTGTGCCCCTGGGAGACTAGGGTGCTTTCAAGAGTGCACCCGGGGCACAAGCAGGCACCTACTTGGGTGCAGCACCAACGCGGCTCCATGACAAGACAAAGGAGGACCAGGAGTCGCTCTACAGCTTCCAGGATACGTCTGCGAGCGTCCTGCTCTCTGTGGGATTGGGAGTAGGGGAGATCTCAACGGAGGTCCCCTGCTACTCTTTTGGGCCCCCACTGAAGTACCAAGTTGTGCGGCCAGGAGGGAAGCCTCATCCAAGGTTTCACATGCCGCCGGGACCGTCTGCGTATTGTGCCACGTTTGCCCTCAGACAGAAGGAGAACATCACCGGAGGTCCCCCACCAGCGCCCCTAAAGGAGCAGAGAAGCTCCAGCACACACTTGAGGGGCTGGTGTTACCGCCCTGGTATAAGTTAAGTAAGGGGGTAATACTGTTTATGCCAGGATTTTTCTGTTGTTGATACGAGGGTTTATCAAGTAGCAGGTTTTACCCTCACCTAAGCATCTGGCTGGTGTTTACCATAATCTCTCTATGACTTGCCATATAGTTTTTTAATGTTCCTGGTATGGGCATTTCTGATAGTTCTATGACAAGTATATTGGTCCTTAGTAATGTTTTCCTGACTTCTGCTTATGCTGCAGAATAATGAGTAACCTTTGTGTTATATGCGACTACTGCTAATTTTTGCGGAGTAACAGTATTATGTAACATTCTGAACTGCTTGAGTAGCAGGATATTACTGACATTTTATGTTTGGTCTAATTATGTTTATTTTTACATAACTTGGGGCAATGTTTCCTTTGTGGTGTATTTTTTGCAACACGTGTGTTGTGTGCACTGTGCAAACGCTTTACACATTGCTTCCGGGTAAGGCCTTACTGCTCGTGCTAAGCTACCATGGGGGTGAGCAGGACTTATCGTGGACGTGTAACACCCTTGCCCTGACTAGAGTGAGTGCATTCTGCCTGGCTTAAGTGCATGCCCTAGCCAACCAGAAAGCTCATTTCTAACACCTAAATGTAAAATCCTCATCTTCTGAAGAGATACCAAAGCAATAATTAATTGGAGGCGGGTCTGTAGACAGACTGAAGCCAGAATGTCCTGTAGGACCAAGGTGGCGAATTGCCCCACCCGGTGAATGTGGCTGTGAATGCTTTGTGAAGATATGGACTGGTGCCCACGTAGCTGCCTAGTAGATGTCTAAGACAGGAACTTTGAATGCAGTGGTAGCGGCTTCCGCTCTGATGGAATGAGTATGCAGCCCTTCCGGAGGCTGCTTTTTGGCCAATGCATAGCACATCCAAGAGGAGTTGGTCCTTTTTGGCATGGCCCTGTTTTTATTTACTCCACTGAACCCCACAAAGAGCTGAATGTCCACCCAATGTTCTCTGGCATGACTTATGTAAAAGCCCAGTGTTCTTTTGGGACTCATGTGATGGAGTCCCACATCCTCCTCCTCCTCCTCCTCCTCCTCAGAAGGGTGTGGCGCAGCAAAGAACACTGCCAGGTGATCTTTTGACTGACATGGAACAGGGTCACCACTCTCGGGAAGAAGGATGCTCATGTCCGCAGAACCAGTTTGTCTAGAAAGGAGGTGTATATGGTGAGTTGACAAAGAGAGCTCCAAGCTCACCTACCCGCTTCGCCAATTTTATAGTGACAAGAAACACTGTCCTGAGGGGGAGAAGCCACAAAGGCAGCCATAAAGTGGCTCAAAGAGAGTGCACATCAAATATGTGGCGCAGGAGCAAGGCAGAGGGAGAAAAGAGATGCTAAGAATCTTTAAAAAAAGAAAACAGGTGACTTGAATAATGACGGCTGGCCTGGCAATTGTAAAATGATCGAAAGATACCCTATAACTGTGCCTAGAGCAAAACCTTGCTAGACAAGAAACAACACAACATGATAAATCTGCCGGGAGGGGGTCAATCTTCCATTTGCTGCACCAAGGCACAAATCTGTCCTAATGAAAGTTTTTGCCAAGGGACACCTAGGTACAAGATCACATCAACCACCTTTTGGGAGAGGTTTGAATGTCTTCTGCTTTCACCACTCAATCTCCAAGCATAAAGGTGGAGAATACGAAGATTTAGGGGTGGAACCCTGCCCAGTTGCAGCAACAGCAGATCCTCACTTAAGGGCAGCCAACTCAGAGGACAGATGCTCATCACCAGCAGCTTGACACTATACTCTCTGTCCCCAATATGGGGCCACTAGGATAACTTGGGCCCGGCTGATACCGATCTTCTGCAGAACCTGGGGCAGAAGAGAGGACAAGGGGGCATATGTGAGTCCAGATTCCACCATAGGTGGGAAGCGCCTCAGAGTGAGGCACACCTTGGAACGACAAAAAGTCACAAAATTAACCTGTGCTTAACCCTGGGTAGCTTGGCACAAAAGCAGTCAGGCTTAACTTAGAGGCAATGTGTAAAGTATTTATGCAGCACACAAACAGTAATAAAGTGAAAAGAGTACATAATAAAAATCCCAAACCAATTTAGAAAAATCGTGTACATTTTAATACATTATTTGACACCAAGCCATCACAATCCAATTAGTAGAACCAAAGTTATGAATTTATAAAGGTTAAGGTTCGAGACCACGGTTAAAAGCAAAAAGCCCCAACTGCTGACATCTGGCCCGCTAGACTGGGCCAAAGTCAAAGGTTAAGGATGACTGAGATGGAGCGCAGTTCAGAAGCATGAAGTGGATTGGGCCCGGTCAGTGCGTACATTTAGACGTAGAATTTGTTTTGAAGAAAAGGTCTCTGAGACGGTTCAGTGGGGCAAGGCTGAAGGAGTGTCTTAGGAGGGAGCGTTGTCGAATAGCTGTGGAGCAAAGTCGCAATGAAGATTTTTACTTTCAATCTTAGTTATTGAAATGAAATCAAAAATCTCCAGCAGGAGGAAGCAGAAGGATGTAGCTGAAGACATTTCCACGACATCGGATACCCACTTGGTGAAGGACCTCTTAAAAAGATTTGCTGCTGCAGAGAAAAAACACAGCGGGAGAAGCCGTCAAATCAATCTGACCAGTGATGCACCGTAGGTTGATAGGCAAGCAGGTTGGTCCAGGTCTCCTGGTTCTCAAAGCACTTTGTGGTCAAATTTTGACTCCGTCCTCAGTTTTGGAAAATGGCCATCTGGGCACCTTTAGCACCAGGAGTGGATGGAGACCTCTTGGGGGTTCAGGACTCATTCAGACTGGGTCCAGGAATGGGTTCAATATAGTGGGATCCTGTTATGTATCTGTGGCTCTAAACAGGAGGCGAGCAAACTAGCCCTTGGAGTCTCAACTGGAAGTCCTGGGTGCAGGTGAAGATGCAGGGCTCAACAGCAGGGCTGGCCTCTGAGGGCTCAAGGGAGGCTCCAGGCAAACCTTCCAAGTACCGCAGTAGACTTGTAGAAAGCACAGAAGGTCACAGCAGCAGTCAGTTCTCCGAGTCCTTCCACAGGTCCAGTAGTGAACTGAGGATTGGGTTTGAGAGCATTATTTTTATACCTTGTTGCCCCGCTCCAAGAAGGTGTGAGATGTTTCCAAATGTTTTTTGAGGTTTGGGTAGTTTCCTGCCTCCCTGCCCTGGGTCCTAGCAGGCTGCACTAACACTACAGGGCCGATAAGCTTACTGTGTGGTAGCAGAGCATAGCTGATTCAGGTGCAAGTGCTGTTGTGGTCAGCTCTGCCCCCGCATCCTGCCAGTGGAAAGGCCATTCAGGCTCTGCTAATCCCACTATTGTGTGACTGCCTTGGGGGGAATTCACAAAGTCTCACTATCATTTACATCCTGTCATGTGACCTAAGGAACAAAGGGCAAAGGGCAGGAAACTGGCAACTTTTTAAAAGTGGCATTTTGAAACTTGTAATGATAAATTCGACTTTACCATTAAAGAGAGTTTATCATTAGAAATTAACAGTTATCACAAATACGATATCTACCGCCTTTTCCTTTAGGAATTACAACTTATTAAATGTAATAAGGAATCCCCAATGTTATCCTATGCGAGGGGTAGGCCTCTCAGTAGTGAAAAACAAATGTGGGAGTTTTTCACTACTAGGACATGTATAACTTAAAAGTACATGCCCTAGAACCTACCTCAGGGGTGACATATGTACTAAAAGTAGAGTTTAAGGCTTGGCAGAGGGTTTTAAATGCAAAGTCGACATGAAAGTAGGACACTGCCTTCAGGCTGCAATGGCAGGCCTAGGACATGTTTTGAAGTGCTATTTAAGTGGGTGGGGTAATAAGTGCTGCAGGCCCACTGGTAACATTTAATTAACAAGCCCTGGGTATAAGGTATATGAGTCTACAGGGGACTTACAAGTAAATTAAATAGGCCAATAAGGTGATTGGGGAGTAAGCAATAGCATCTTAGCACTGGTCAGCAGCAGTAAAGTGCACAGAGTACTAAGGCCAATAAAGCAAAAATCCAGAAACAATGGAGGCAAGCAGGCAAAAGGTTTGGGTGGAGACCACTCTAAGAATGTCAGGTCTAACAGGCTTGAAACTGAACCATGTCCAAAAACGCTCTGATGAAGGGGAGAGTCTGAGGAGGAGTCCGGTGTGATTTCGGGCTTCTGATAGTGAACCCCAGTGATGTGCGAATGCTTGCTATAGTGTGGCATAGGGTGATGACTGTCTGGGGCAAGCCTGCCTTCAAAAGGTTGTCATCAATGTAGGGTAAGGCTGTAACCCCTGACCTCCATGGGTGTGCTATCACCAACGCCAAGGGCTTGTACTTCCTGCTGTAAGATGGAGAGATAGTTCTCTGCCAGTCAGTCCGAGGTTGGTGGAAACTGAAATGGTGCAGCTATGAAGGGTAAGGGGTATCCCTTCTGCATAATCTGCAGGACCCAACTCTCCAATGTTATGGTCTGCCAACTTGGCAAGAATCTTTGGATCCTGCCTCCAATTTAGTGGCTGTGCTCCATTAAGGGCATGCTAAAGTGGTTTGGCAGTTTGGACCATGGGGTGTTTTTTGGGGGTGGTGTGGGGTGCAGCTGCAGGATGACTGGCTAGTTGATACTCACTGCAGGGTCAGTGGTTGCCCCGGCTCTGGCCATAAAAGAGCTGGGCATCTTGTTGAAGCGGCTGCCAGCATGGGGTGCCTTTGTCACACCTGCAAAAGGGATTGTAGGGCTGATGTGGATGGTGAGGGGGCAGACAAACCCAGGGAACATGCTGTGATCATGCTCACTTTGAACCATTGCAGAGCGGAATCTGCTTTGTCCTCAAAAGGACATTTCCATGAAGGATGACGATACATCGCTTGAAAAACCTGTTCACTGCATCAAGGTGTGGTGATGAAAAGTGACACTGGTGCCAATAGCTTGCTGGATAGAACTGGTGTCATCTGGGCCACAATAATTTGTGAACTTGGCCACATCACAACCTGTATGGCTTGGGTCAGTATAAATCAGAGATCTTCTGGGACACCTGGGAGGACTTCAACCACCGATTCCCAAAGAGCAAGGGAATAGCGGGCCCAGCCGTCAACTGATATTGACAGACCTTAGGATCCAACTAGTAGAAGAAAATACTCTCTTCTCAAAGGTCTTCATTCTTTTGGATTCCCTATCAGGTGGAGTAGTCGGAAAAGTATTTCGGTTTGTGTGACCTGTAGATGCCTGCCCCACTAAACTCTTGGGAGAGAGATGCAGAGACAAAAATGTAGGATCGTCTGGGGTGGGTCGAGGGTGCCTTGCTACATGATTATTTACTCGAGGGGGCCAGAGCAACGTTTGACCTAGGCCCCTAGGACAGTAACAGTGAGTACATCTTTAAAGATATTAGCTGCTCAGAAATGGTCTGCCCTGGTTGGAGTCAAGATATTTGTTTTGACCTCTAAGGTGGGGAGCTGGAGGTCAAGAACTTCAGCCGGCCTTCCCATAACCACCACAAATGAAGAACTTGCCATAGTGGCAGCGCCGTGGGGTGTGAGAAGGCCAGTTTAAGAGAGGTATCAAGGCCATTGGCCTCTTGCAGGCCATCATAAAAACTGTCTTCATGGTAGGGTTGGCCAATTTCAAAATCTGCGTCATAATCATTGTTGAAATCAGTCCCAGACAAGGAATGCAATGTATGGGGTCCTCCTTGTGGAGGTGGAGTGTCAAGCAGTGCAGGTTGTGGTTTGAGGAAAACTGTGTGTGGCCTTAGTCGAAGTTGTATCAGTGCCGGCTCAGCCACAAAGCACAATTGGGAAACTCATTGATGCTCCGGGAACCGACGTGGATCGTGGAATCAGAGACAGCACAGCAGCAATGGGAGGCTCAGTAGAGGTTTCAGAGGCTCCAACTGACGACGAGAGCAAACTCACCAGTGGTAACCCAAATGAAGAACCTCTTGGCTGATTGATACCTGCAGGTCCACCAGAGGGAGTTGGAAGGAATCCGAATAGTCAGAGCATGGCCTTGTGGAACTCTTGGGTCTGCCTCAGTGTCGCATCTAGCCTTGGAACCTCGGTTATTCCGAAGACAAGTGTGTTGGATTGGCTCCTAGGTAGGCCGGCTTCAGGAGTGACATTGAGAGGTGTGGTGATACCCTCAGGAGTACAAGAGTGACGTGAAGGGGTCGTTTCTCGCTTGGGTTTATGTTATTTCTTTGACTTACCTGAAGATTTGGAGTACAACAATGAATGATCTTGGGATTGAGTCCTGCGACTTCTGGACAGAGAAATAGGCAGAGACTGGCCTTGGACAGACCTCGACAGGGGTCTTTTAGTGTTTGGCGATGTGGAGTTTTGCCTCATGGTCCTGAATGGCCTTTGTGTTCATCAACATGCAATCACTGCAGGCCTTAGAGTTCTGACTTGACCCTAGCCCCTGTTTGTTCCAGTACCACATGGCAATGGTGTTATCCGTGAGCACCTGTACTAGTGCCCTAAAAGGTTTGAATGGTACCAAGGGCCCTGTCACCAGGGAGAGTCCCTAAGGGCTGTAACGTGTTGTGTCACTCTAAGGGACCCCTCACCAAACATATGCACCCTGCCATTGCAGCTTGTGCATGCTGGTAGGGAGAAAAAGAAAGTTCACATGGCATCCATCTCAGGGTGCTATGCCCACCAACCACTGACTGTGGCATAGGTAAGTCACCCCTCTAGCAGGCCTTACAGCCTTAAGGCAAGGTGCACTATACCACAGGTGAGGGCATGGCTGCATGAGCAATATGCCCCTACAGTGTATAAGTCCATTCTTAGACATTGTAAGTACAGTGTGGTCATATTAAGTATACGGTCTGGGAGTTTGTCATCACGAACTCCACAGATCCATGGTAGCTTCACTGAAAGGTGGGAAGTTTGCTATCAAACTTCTCGGCACACTAAACCCACACTGATGCCATTGTTGGATTTATTGTACAATGCACCCAGAAGGGTGGCTTCACAGAAAGGTGGGAAGTTTGCTATCAAACTTCTCGGCACACTAAACCCACACTGATGCCATTGTTGGATTTATTGTACAATGCACCCAGAAGGCATCTTAGAGATGCCCCCTGTATTTTAACGAACCCTTTAGCATAAGGTTGACCAGTCTGTCTCAGCCTGCAACTAAAAGACAGGTTTCTGACCTCATTGGGGGGATGGGGGTGGGGGACAGCCTTTGTGCTCTGTGAGACCCAAAACAAAGTCTGCTAATGGTGGAGGTGCTTCACAAATTCCCCCTGCAGGAACTGTAACACTTGGTGGTGAACCCCAAAGGCTCGTGCCTCCTTTCACAGTGCCCCAGGGCACTCGAGCTAGGGGAGATACCCGCCCCCCTGGACAAAGCCCCACTTTCAGCAGCCAGTCCAGCAGGAAAATTAGGTAAAACAGGGAGGAATGACCACTCCAGCTAGGACCACCAATAAAGTGTCCAGAGCTGAAGTGACTCCCTCCCTGCAGAATCCTTCATCTTGGTTTGGAGGACATGGACTAATAGGATTAGAAGTATGCCCATGACCCCCATAGGGAGTGGGCACAGAAAGGGTGTAGCAACCCTCAGGGACAGAAGCCTTTGGCTACTGCTCTATGACTCCCAGTAACGCCCCTAAATCTAGGATTTAAGGGCTCCCCTGAACCTAGGTCACCAGATTCCTGGTGACCGTAACAAGAAGAAGAAAGAAGGGCTGCTAAGCAGAAGCCTCCAGCAGTGAAGACTCCAGACGACAACTGACTTGTCCCCAGCCCTACGGGCCTGTCTGCAGCTTCAAGGACTCTGCTACCAAAAGGTGATGCATCCAGGAGGACCAACCACCTCTCCAAACCCCCAGAGGACTGCCTGCCCACCAGAGGACCAAGAACTCCCAAGGACAGCGGCCCTGTCCCGAACACACTCACCAAAAGGACTCCAGAACTGCCTTGGATCCACAAGTCCTGCCCACTATGCACTCAAAGCCCAAGTCGCCCATCGGTCCAGAGCAGGTCTCCAGGAGATTCCGACCTTGTGTCCCCCCTGGGTTGATCCATCCTGGCCAACATGACTAAGCCTGCAGCCTAAATCCGGAGGACCCTCCAGCCCCCAACCGTGAGAGAGTCAGACGAATATTTGTGACGCAAAATTGTACCCCTGCACCCGCAGCCCCCTGGCCTTGGGGAATCCGACCACCAGTCCAGCAACGTTCAGCAGGCAGCCGCCTCCTTGTCCAGCCTGTGGTTTCACGGAACCAACCCCCTGGCACACCCTGCAGCACCTTTGTGACCCCGGGGTCTCTCTATTGAAAATCATTGGGAGCCCAATGCTGTGCTTGCACCCTGCCTCCACTGTGCCACAGAGGGTGTGTGTTTGGTGCAGACCTGTGGATCCCCCACACCCGGTGCTCACCTAAACCCCCCAGGTCTGCCCTCGGGAGTTGCGGGTACTTACCTGCTTGCAGATCTGTGTCTGAGGGCCCCCAGTCTCCATAGGATCCCATGCAAAATCTAACTTTGACCCCTGCACCTGGCCAGCCTCGTGTTGCTGGTGGTGTATGTTTGGCAACATCTAAATCCCCGGAGACTGGAACTGTAAGTCAAGTACTTACCTCAAAACTGCACTAGCCCCCTCCCCTCCCCTTCCAGGACTATTCTGAAAATTGCACTGTGTCAACTTCTAAAAGTGAAAAGAGTTCCTTGTAAACCGTTTTCTTTGCCAAATCTAAAAAGTGTTATTAATAGATATGTTCGATACTTACTTGCAAATGTACTTACCTGCAACAAGATCCTTTTGGTTTTTCCAATATAAATGCAGTGATCTGGAGTTAGACCTAGACAGCCGAGGTACCACCGTGCTAAAGACCGCCAGTGCAGGCGGTTTTCCGCGTGGCGTATTATGACTGCTTGCAGCCCTCTGTCCTTTTTCGGACGGAGAGCCGCCAGCAGCCATACTGGCAGTCGGCGGGGAAGTGGAGGTTGTTCCACCTCCACCGCCCGTCATAGAAAACCGCCCACAGAATCACGTCCCAGGCGGTGTTCTGGTGATGGGGTGCTGGCGGCGGAGCAGTCCACATGGATCTGCTGGGGGGGGGGGGGGGTGTATGTGTGTGTGTGTGTTGTGTGCATGCATGGGGGTGTGAGTATGTAGAGGAGGTGTGCGAGTGCGTGTATGCATGCGGGGAGTGTGTTGTATTGTATTGTATTGATTTATTTATAAAGCGTGTTCCGGCAAGACGCATCGAAGCGCTAAACTGGGCAAGTCAACGGAAAATCAGAAGGCTCCCTACAGGAAAAATAACACGCCTATTGAGAGAAAAGCCAGGTTTTAAGATTTTTTTCTGAAAATAGTGTGGGTAGCTGTTTGACGAAGCGCAAAGGGTAGAGCATTCCATAGCCTTGCGGCTTCCACAGTAAAAGCTCGATCCCCCCATCTAGCCCTATTACAACGGGGCACCGCAATCAAGTGTTTGGAAGAGGATCTCAGGTTTCTGGTAGGTTGGTACTGTCAAAGGGTGGACTTCAAGTATTCGCAGCCCTCTGACTGTATAACTTTATGAGTTAGGCAGAGGGATTTGAATGTAGTTCTCTTGTTAATAGGTAACCAATGTAGCAATTTCAAGCTGCTACTGGCAGAAGAGGACTGAGGAAGATGCAGTATAAGGCGCGCTGCAGTGTTCTGAATAGTCTGCAGTTTCTTAAGGGAAGTTTTGTTAGCATTTAACAAAAGGGCATTGCAGTAATCTAATCTTGACACTACAAGTTTCAACACAACAGGGATTCTCAGGTCATCCTCCAAAAGAAGCAAGATTTTTCTGATAGTTTTCAGGGTCCAGAAACAGACTTTAATAGTTTGATTAATCTGTCAAAAGAAAGAGAAGTATCAAATATAGATTGCCAAGGTTTTTAGCCGAGAGGTAAGGTGGTGGTCATCCCCCGCAGTCTTCTGGCCACCAACTACTGTCCCAGGGAATATTATTACGACCAAAGCACATAATTACGGTCTTATCCCCATTGAGTTTGAGCCAATTGCTAGCCATCCAGTTATTGATCGCTGCCATACAAAGTCGAAATTTCTCTCTTGATTCCTCCCAGTTGTGAGCTACAGGAATAATCAACTGAGTGTCATCAGCGTAGGATACAATCTGGAAGCTGAAGGAGCGTACCAGGCCTGCTAAGGGCACCATGTACAAATTGAAAAGAGTTGGACTAAGAGACGAGCCCTGCAGCACTCCACAAGGCAGTTGAAAGGGGGAAGCTCGCTGATCCCCACAGGACAACGTGATGGATCTGTCAGTTAGGAAGGATCTGAGTAAATTCCTGCACTGGTAAAAAACGGTTTATGCAGAGAGGATATCAAACGTGCCCTTTAAAGCAGTCTGGTGGCACTCACAGGTACCCCAACCCCAGCCCAGAGACACCCATTTCTAAAGAAGAGGCGGTCACACCTCTATCTTAAAGGAAATCCTAATGTTTACCTTCCCCTGCCCGAGCTATGCTCAGCAGCAGGAGGGCAAAACAGAGTCTGGGGTCGGCAAAAAAGACTTTACAGGCAAACTTTGGGGGATCCCCTAGAGTACATGGTATCATGCAACTAACACTAGAATCGGTGTAGTATCATGATTCCAACATGTTTGATCCAAACATGCCTAGGTTTGGTGAAGCTATTGTGTAAATTGGACAACTTGTGTTGACCAGTGTCCACTACGTACTTTAAGATAGATTCCCCGCACTTACAAAGCCAAGGAAATGGATTCTGGGGTTTGTAGGGGGCACCTCTGCTCATGCACACACTTGAAACCATGCTCCCTGCCCTTTGGCTGAAGGGCCTACCTTAGGGGTGACATACAGGGTCAAAGTGCAGTGACTGTGATATAAGGTAAACCTTTAAACTGTAGTGAAAGGTACATGCACCATTTCACACAGGCTGCAATGGCAGGTCTGTGGTCACAGTTTGCATGGTCCATCATGGGTGACACAATGCATGCTGCAGTCTATAGGGGACCTTCGGTGTACCAATGCCTTGAGTACTTAAGTACCATATACTGGGGACTTACATAGGTGCACCAGTGTGCCAACTGTAGGGTGTAAAAGGTACCATACAACTCAATTTAGGGGGGAGAACACGGACACTGGGGGTCTAGACATACTGACACCAGGCAAAAAGTTGGGGCAAGTATGCCAGAAAGATACAACTTCCCTACAAGTGCAACAGCTACCACAGATTGAGCTGAGGGTTTGACAGACAAAAGCTACTGGTCCTAGAGGGGTAAGTGCATTAATACAGTGAGGTCACACAACCATGTAACATAATACACTCATTTTTTTCACAGCAATCTTCAAAGGGGAAGCTGCCTTTGAAGTGCAAATAGTAACCACGCTGAAAGGGTTCCTCTTTTGTTTGGTTAAACTGGTTGGTATCAGGACAGAGAAGGGGAAACACTGGCCAAACAGTTTTTTCCATGTATGTGTAACTTACAGGTAGTCAAACCTCCAGGGCGGGCTACAAACTCTTGATGACAAGAATTGGGTTTTGCCATCCTAAGAGTGCCCCGAAAGGAGCCTTCTGGGATAGAAGTTGACATAAGGTAGGAGGGAACCTACCAGCCCATTGAGTAGTGACTGTGATCTCCCCAGAGGGAACTTTCTGAGAACAAAAAGGGCACTCAGAACTCAGATCTCGTCTGACTGGAAGAAGAGAACCGAAGGAGGACTGCCCTGCTGATGTTGGAACCAGCAAAAAAGAGGCTGCACTGAAGATGGATTCAACCTGCTGCACCTTTAGCTAGCAAAGGAAAGGTTGTGAGACCTCACAGTATAATACACTTCCAGTCTCCGTAGGACCAGTCAACCTTTATTTGCCAAACCTTAGCTTGACCCTGGGTAGCTCTGACTTTGAGTAGTCAGGCTTCAAACAAAGAAACAACTGTAAACCATTTTAACATAACCAAAACAATCAAAGAAAGAAACACTACTCTCAAGGAATCTGACACCAATTAATAAAATAGGCTATATTTACATGAATGTGTCAACACCAAAACGAAAAAAGATCCACCGCAGGGTTCCAGATGTTTAGATTTTACAAGCAACAATAAACCAAGACTTTCCACTCAACATCAAACAAGCACTAGCAAGTTCAACAAATCTGACACTTGAAAACGTTTTCAACAAAAAGTTATTTCAATTAGGAACTCAGTTACTTAGAAGTACTTTGAGTGACCAACTCTGGCAGGAAGTCAGTCAAGGAGACTAACATTGTCCAAAAGAACGTTACCTTTGCAAGAAAAGCATTCTCCAGTCCAGGTCCAGCATTAATGGCCAGTTGTAATTAACTTCTATTGAGTAGTCCTGATGCAAGGTATACAAGATGCTGAAGATGCTCAAGTACTCCTCGGTCCACTGTCTTGGTGAGGCAACTTTGGCCGCAGAGGATGACGTCCCTTGAAGTCCTCTCTGCTTCAGCTATAGTCCAGTCGCCGCTTGTAGAAAGCTGGACTGGTATGTTGTGGGTATCTAAGGTACTTAAACATCTTATACCAGGTATCCCCTATTAGTGCAGTGTAGGCAGTGTCTAGAAGCCAGGCTCTCTAGACATAGCTGTGGATGAGCAGCCAAGGCTTATCTAGGAGACATGCAAATCTCATGCAATACCACTGTAGCCACAGAGCACTTACACACATGAAAGAAAACACTCCGTATTACAAAATAAAAGGTACTCTATTTTAGTGAAACAATACCAAAAATTGCTGGAGAGGCACACTAAATATATACACTAGTTACCAGAAATAGGCATAGAAAGTGATAGAAAACAGTGCAAATGCAGTTAGACAATAGTGACCCTAGGGATAGCCCAAACCATATACTAAAAAAAGGAAAATGAACACAGGAGTCCCACCTAGTTAAGTAGAATGTGTAGAGGGGAGCTGGGGGTACTAGGAAACCCCAAAGGTAAACACCACAGTGGCCCCCCCGGTGACTAGAAAGGAGTAAGTTAACAGATTTTCCCCAAACCACCCAAAAGGAAGGAAATGAGGAAAATGCAACATTCAGACAAGACTGCAAGAAACCAGTGGTGGAGTCCTAAAGAGGAAGACCTGTGGAAGAAGGGGACCAAGTCCAGAAGGCACAGAAGAGTGCAGGAGGAGTAGGAGCTACAACCGACCCAGCTGTGGATGCAGGAGTTGGTCGATGGTAATGTGAAGAGGATCAGCACTGCAGCCCTGGAGTCGGTGAAGAGTTCCTGAGGGATGCAGACGACATCCCATGCTGGAAGAAAATTGCAGTCGGGTGCTGGTGCAGGAATTCCACCTACAGGCCTTGGGCAAGGCAAACTCGGGGTTAGTGGAAAAGTGGCACTTCCTGGGATCAACAAGGCCCAGGACAACTCAACCCAGGAAGGGGAGTCAGAGGGGACCTCTGTGGCGCAGAGAGCCCACAGGAGCAAAGGCAGCACCCACAGGATGGGGGCACAGGAGTCGCAGAAGAGCCCACGGATCACAACTGGAGAAGGGTCCCACGTCGCAGAAGAACCACGCATAGGGCTATGCGTCGCAGGAAGGAGTGCTGGGGGCTGGTCCTACACGTTGCCTGAAGATCCTTTGGAGGAGATGCAAACAAGCCTTAGCAGTTGTAAGAGACGCAGTGAATGGGGGTATTGTCCTGCGTGGGGAGGCAAGGGCTTACCTCCACCAAAGTTGGACAGCTGGCAGAGAGGACCAAGAGGACTACTCCGTACCACCACCTGTGATACAGGATCCAAGTAGCTCAGGATGAGAGGAGATCCACGCAGCCTGTCGTCGTTGCAGTAGGTGCTGCGGATGCAGGGGAGTGACCTTCTTCACTCCAAGGGAGATTACTTCTTCCTTCTCATTCAGACTGAAGACTTGCCGCCCTCAGAGGATGCACAGCCGGGGAAATGTTGCAAAATCTGGAAGGAGCCATGAGAACAACGCTGCAAGAAGAGTCTTCTTCGTGGACGCAGATTGTCGGTTCTTGGAGGGTCCAATTGCTGTTCCAGTGGCTAGAAGTCGAAGTAAGGTTGCAGAGGAATTCTGCTGGAATCTTGAAAGCCAAATCTGAGGACCCACCCAAGAGAGAGACCTTAAATAGCCCTGAAAGGGGGAATGGTCACCTGGCAAGGTGACCACCTATCAGGAGGGGGCTCTGACGTCACCTGCCTGGCCACTCAGATGCTCCCAGAGGTCCCTGAAAAACCTTGAATTCAAGATGGCAGAACCCAGGGACCCTTTGGCGAAGCTCTGGGCACCACCCCTGTGGGGGTGATGAACAGGGGAGTGGCTACATCCCTTTCCATTGTCTAGTTTTGCACCAGAGCAGGGACTGGAGGTTCCTGAACCAGTGTAGACTGGTTTATGCACAGAGGGCACCAAATATGACCTTCAAAGCATACCTGTTGCTTGGGGAGGCTACCCCTCCCAAGCCATGTAATACCTCTTTCCAAAGGGAGAGAGTGTTAACCCCCCCTCCCAAAGGAAATCCTTTGTTCTGCCTTCCTGGGCTTCAGCTTTTCAAGCAGCAGGAGGATAGCAGCTTAGGCTGCCCGGAAAACCCCAGAAGACTGGTAAGAGCAATTCTGGGGGTCCTGTAAGGAGCCCCCAGCATGCATGGAATCATACTTCCAATACTGGCAACAGTACTGGTGTATGAGTCCACCACGTTTGATACCAAACATGTCTAGGTTCGGAGTTACCATTATATAGCTGGACATAGGTAGTGACCTATGTCCAGTACACAAATACAAATGGCATCCCCATACTCACGAAGTCCATGAAAATGGCACTGGAGTTTGTGGGGGCACCTCTGCTAGTGCAGGGGTGCCCTCACACACAGGTACTTGCATCCTGACCTCTGGGCTAGGAGGGCTTGCTATAGGGGTGACTTAAAGTGACCTGGTGCAGTGACCTGTAGTGAAAAAGGATGCATGCACCTTTACACGCCGGCTGCAATGGCAGGCCTGCAGAGCACTTTGCATGGGCTACCCATGTGTAGCATACAACATGCTGCAGCCCAAGGGGATCCCCTGGTTCCCCAATGTCCTGGGTACCTGTGTACCATATACTAGGGAATTACATGGGGGCACCAGAATGCCAAATGTGGGGTGTAAATGGTAAAGTTACCCACTTGGAAGGGAGTAAATGGTACAAGTTACCAAGTTGGGAGGGAGAGAGCATAATCACTGGGGTCCTGGTTAGCAGGATCCCAGTGAACACAGTCAAACACACTGACAACAGGCAGAAAATGGGTGTAACCATACCAAGAAAGAAGGCGCTTTCTTACAACTGCTAGACTACTGGTGTTCAGTGGTTTCCTACTTTTAGCAATAACTCTCCTTCTGGCCCACAGTGTCTAGCGATGGAAGTAAGATGTAATCCTGAGTGCTCCAGCTCATCAGGCCCCATCTGACCTCCATCCTGGACATGAATTTTAGGCACGAGAACCAGAGCAGACACCCTGCGTCTCCGGGTCCCCACTGTCACCCCGTGTGATTACTGTCACTGAGGGACACGAAAAAGCTGCCCTTGCGACCACCCAAAATGGCGCATACCTGGTGAGACTGCTGCGGGGGTGGTGCTGGATGGACCCAGAGGTCAGGCCTTCTGAGGCTGGACACTGAAGGGGGGGATCGTGGCAGTCTGGGGGCTGAGTGAGGATGATTCCAGCCCTGCTGGCTGACACTGCACGCCCACCCCCGATTTAGCTCCTTTCCTCATGTGCGGCTGGAGCCGAGACCCACTGGTATGCAGACGCGTCTGGGGCGGCACTGCTCATCTCAGACGAAGCAGGCGTGTGGCCTGGAGGACTAGTGAGCTGGGTTGGGCGGCTTCACCTGCTGGGGCCCTGATTCTGGGGTGAACCTTGAGCTCTGTTGGGGCATGCCAGCACTGGTCCTCTGCTGCTTGGGATCTCCCCGCTCAGCCTGTCACGGCGCCGGAGTGGTGCAGCAGAGGCGGTGACTGGACCCTAATGATCAGAAGGTAATATAAAGTTTGGATGGGTGGACTTCTACTCCCTGCCCTGGGGTGCAGAAGTTGAGCAATGTTTTTGTTAACTGTTGTTGGGGACACAGGGGAATTTCCTCTGAGCCGAAAAATGATGCTAATGCTACTTATGTTCCACATGCATACTGAATCCAGGGCTCTGGGGTCCTGGCTTAGAGGGGCGGCCCAGAGGGGTCTTCCTAACTTAGTCATTGTACATACCGCTGATTACAAGTTATTATCCTGGAATGTGCGGGGCATTCATACCATAACTGAATGATATAAGGTATTCTCTATTTGAATAGGAGTGGGGTGAATATAGTCCTACTGCAAGAAACACAATTAACAGCCAAAGAGGGTACCGCTCTTCAGGGTCGATGGCGGGGTCAAGGTTACTATACAACCTACTCCGCCCTCGCTAAGGGGGTCCTCATATGGGTTAAAGCGGGGTTCCCCTTCCAACATGTGAAATCAGTAGTTGTTCCGAAAAGTAGATATGTTGCAGTGGCTGGTAGACTAAATGGGAGGGACATTACCATCATAAACTTTTATGGCCTGAACGTTGACCCAAGTGCTTTCCTCATGAGACTGTTGACAGTTGTCCCTCTTCCTAACCCAAAATGTTAACACTGGGGTGATTTTTATTGTGTTGCAGATCCTCACCTGGACCACTCTCGCCCCACAGTATGCGACTCCCCCCTACGACGACTGACCCAAGAATTCAAGGACTGGTAAGCAAATTGGGGCTCCATGATTTTTGGCATTGCACAAACCCCTACACCAGAGACTACTCCTAGTTCTCCCCTTTGTATGACTTACATGTATGACTAGACACATTCCTGTGCTCCACTGACACCTATCCCCAACTAAAAGAGGTGGTTTATCTCCCCCATACCATCTCAGACCACAACCCCATCTTATGCCACCTGAATTGGCATACACAACCCCCCCCCAAAATCCTCACTTGGAGGCTGGAACCTGAGACACTAGAGGACTCACTTTTTAGGGAGGTCCTTTGGGGCAAAATTGGAGCCTACTTCACTGACAATGATGGGGTGCCTGTGTCTTCACAGGTGGAATAGAACGCATTCTAAGTAATCAGTTGCGGTTACTGTTTAGCGAAGTCGAAAGGCGTGGCTCTACATTCCTTAGAGGCATTGCAGCTGCAGAGTTGACACTCAAAGCGGCAAGCTGAGACGCCCGGGGTGCCCAGACCTACAACAAGAATTGTTAGATGCTAAAGAACAAGTGGCTATGCTCACTGAGCACCTCTGCCCTTTTAAATACAGAGCTTACATGGAGCATTCCCACCGTGAATGTATTCATACTGGCTGCCTACTGGCATGGCTAGCTAACCCGACCAGAGGCAGAAACACCAATAGTGGAGCTCACTTCTTCTATCGGGGCTACTCTCCACTCTCACAGTGAATACTTGCCTCATATCGTACTACTGTGCCCTTTACACAAGCATCACTCCCCTCAATAACACGGCTCAGGCCAGGCCAGGCCAGGTTCCCTCTGCAGCTGCTCTCCCAAACCTAACAGCAGAGGGGCTGGGTGCTGATATTACCCTTCCGGAAGTCCTGGAGACGATCAAGGAATTAGCTAATGTGTAAAACTCCGGGCTCTGATGTGCTACCAGGAGAGTTCTATGCTACATTTGCATTAGAATTGGCCCCTACATTAGTGCAGCTCTATAATGCTGCGAATGACCCCGAAAGGTCTGCTGTAGAGTTCCCAGGGGGTTCTTGTGGTCTCCTTACTAAAACCTGGGAAATCTGTGAATGATGCTAAGGCGTACGTCCCTATTTCTATGCTCAATGCAGATTATAAGATTCTCAGCAAGATATTGGGCACCCGACTTATCAAGTTTATGACAAAATCGATTTCTCCCAATCAGATGGGTTTCATCCAGAGGTTCAATACTGCAGTTAACATTAGGCACTCACTGACACTTCTGGAGGACACCACACATGACAGAGTGAGGGCAGCAGTGTTAGCAGTGGACACTGAGAAGGCTTTTGATAGCCAGGAGTGGGACTACCTATATGATGTTATGACACAAATGGGACTGGGCTGTGAGCTGGACGTGGGTACTCTACACCAATCCCACAGCCCACGTACATACAGGTCATACCATCTCTGATACTTATGTTATTGGGTGAGGCACCAGCCAGGGTTGCCTCCTTTTATCTTTGCTGTTTGCCATCGCAATGGAACCCCTGGCGATGCTGGCCCGCTTTATTTCTTACTAAAGCGGCATTAGGGTGTGAGGAGCCACCCAAAGGATAGCGATGAACGCTAATGATCTCCTATTGTTTCTTAATAACAGAGCATTAACTTCTGGGTGCCAAATCCCTCTTGGAGACCTTCAACACTATATCGGGATTGAAGGTAAATTGGCACAAAAAAAAACAGATTATTTACTACCGGGATTGGCACAGGGGCTCCAGATCTTACAGATGGGCACCAGTGGGAGCCCAGAAGTCTCTCCTACCTTGGAGTGAAAGTTTAGCATACTTACTCTGATATTCTTGATGGGAATCTTGGTCTGGCGGTCCTAAACTTAAAGTCCTACATTGACTTTTGGAAAACACTCCAGATATCAGTGGCGGGCCGCATAGCCATCCTTAAGATGATAGTGCCCCCCCACTTCCTGTATCTCTTTGGAACCCTCCCTCTCTGAATCCCCAGATCTTTTTTTTCAGAACCTAACACTATAATGGACTTCATTTGGGGTGCAGGTCACTGACGGGTGGCTTTATCCACTTTGCAATGACGTCACGGGGGGATGCCCCAGACTTTGAAACATACTACATCGCAGCTTAGATCCAATGGTTCACACAGTTGATGGCCAGCAGACAGTCTCCAGGGTGACTAGGGGGCACTTCCACCCCACCCTACGAGGACTTGGTAGGTCAAAACTTTCCTCAAGTTGAACCGTCTGACTGCTGTGGACACACAGAAGTACGTGACTATCCAGTAACGCTGGGATCGCTGCCTGTGATGGACGCACACTAGAGTCCCTTACGCCCCAGACCTGTCGCTTAAAAATGCTAGTGCAGCTCCCACATGGGGGAAACTGGACAAGGCTACAGACTTGGATGGCAGCAGGCGCTTCCAAGGAGGGAGACCTGTTCTGAGACTCAACACTGCTCCTGTTTGAAGACTTCCAAGAGGTCTTTGATTTGCCACGTGGCCACTTTTTGTTATATGGGTCGGTCACAGAGACTTTTCACAGACACTGAGGTTCAGGAGGCTTAGAGCCCAAAGCACACCTTTGCTGTCAATATGTGGTGCTAGCTGCGGGTACTTATAAAGCTGTTATGTGCTTATACCGTTTGTTGCAAGCCGATTCTCTACGCCTCCAAGAAGTGCTCTGAATCCATTGAGAAACACACAGACATACGGACTCAAAGATTTCATAAAAGGCTCGGAAATCCATACCAGAGCGCATCCCCAAGGGGTCCAGGAATGCAAGTTTCAACTTAATTAGCTACTATATCCTACATAGAGCCTTTGTGACCCCATATAGAATTAAAATACACTTTTGGAGGGACAGACACTGCTTGCCCCAGATGTACAGAAGTGGGTGCCACCTTCTTTCACATGTTCCGGACATGTACTCAACTAACATCCTACTGGTCAGGGGTCATCAGAGAGTTAGAGATGCTAATCGAGAAAGAAGTCCCTACAATACCAGCTCTTTGCCTACTGGACTGGTTCCCCCCACACCCTGAAAACGAAGGTGACCAGTACTTTTCAGGACATGGGCCTGATCCTGGCTAAGCATGAGCTTACTAGGCACTGGAAGGACTCTACGTTACAGAGTTTCCTAGCGTGGCGTAGGGAATTAAGAGAGTTGGGCAGACTGTAAGGGCACTCTTTTACTGTGGGACGCGCAGAGGGGAATAAGCAAGATGGAGATGGCCCAGGCACGGGGCGTGGGCTAAATGTTGACAGTTTGAAGAACCCGGATCCTTCCTCACAAGAGGTGTCACCCACAGACTCTCCTAGCTATGAGGTGACCATCCCTCCCCCAATCCTCAATTGAAGATGAACAGGTAGCCATACAATTCCCTTAGGAGTGCCCTGCTCGGCCACCTCCCCTAAACCTCCTATATACTCAAAAGACATTATGGGAGGACACACATTGACGCCGGGGAACTCAGTAGCAAACATATTTACTATTAGCAAGAGAAATTACACTGGCTCAGAGGAAGGGGAGGGAGGGGTTTTGGGTTTCAGGTATTGGAGATATTTAGTTGCTTACTCAAGAGTTGAATTATAATGCTGAGTGATGTAATCCCATCTCATTATCTGGGTTAAATGCCATGAAGGTGCCTCTTTGTTGCTCAAAAGAATTAGGAGCAAAGAAAAGGGAGCAGCCATATATTTCTGTTTTAAAACTTTAAAGGAATTATTCCTCTACATTGGTAATACCAGCCTAGCTTTTAAAAACACTGACTGTATACAAAGAGAATAACATCAGAGGCAGCTTAACTGCAATGAATTATAGCGATTTTGTTAAGAATGGTACCTGCATTGCAGCCCTATAAAATGGCAGAAGCTGTATTACCAAGCGCTATATATAAAAATGTTTTAAAAGAGACTTCCCAAACACGCACCAGACAAAACACCCAAGGGGAGAGGATGTGGCGTAAGGGCCAGAGCTACTGACTTTGGAACTAGGGAACATGGTACGAGTCTCCACGCAAGCTCAATATCCTGTGATTCTGGGCAACTCACTTAATGTCCCCTTGCTACCAAAAATAAATGTGTTCTTGTGAAATGTAACCAGTGCTCATGCAAAGTGCTGTAATACCTTTGTATCAAGTTTGCGCTAAATTAGCTCTATTTGAAGAGGCACAATTTATGTCCAAAGACCAGCTGTTTTTGCTATCAAGCTTGAGGCTGTGAAGTGCTTGAGTCTTGGCTCAACTTCGTTTCCACCATTTTGGAGACAACACCTTTCGCCATCTTCTTGCCTAGAACTAACCTATGTGCTTGGTTGGAGACCCTCCAGAGGTTATCAAGAGCACTTGCTATCACCTAGTGTTACGCTCTACTCAAGTTAGTTGGTTAATGCACCCGCTGCAGATGTCTTAACAGAACGAGAATGTCACAGATTACATTCCGGCCATAGTTTTTTCACCTCTTCATCTCTGCAAGGTTGATGCAAATTAATTATGGTGATTTTGTTAAGAATGCCACCTGCTTTGCAGCGCTATGAAATGGCAGAACTTGATATATAATAAAAAAAAAGTAATTCCCAGACTGCCCCAAAATGCACCAGACAAAGAACCCTAGAGGAGGTGATGTGGCGAAAGGGCCACTGCTGCAGACTTTGGAGCTGGGGGAACACGGTTCGAATCTCAGCGACAACTCAACATTCTGTGATTCTGGGCAAATTACTTAATCTCCCGTTGCTACTTATAATGAATGTGTTCTTGTGCGTGTAACCGACGCTCAAGTAAAGCGCTGTAATACCTTTGTATCAAGTTGCGCTATATAAAACTACAAAAAAATAAAATAAGAGGCTCCAATACCTTCGTGTCGAGTTAGGGCTACATAACTCTGCAAAAAAAAAAAAAAAAAAAAGACCCTGCAGACATTGAAAAGAAACCGAAAGATGCCTGAAACTAAGGAAGACGAAGAAACAACATACTGCAATAAGCGTAGCGGCGAGGCAAAAGAAAAATAGTGTGCTATACTAAGGTACATGGCTGATCATGCAATAATCCATGTAACAGGGTCGGTCTCCAAGGAGGTAACAAAACAGCCTCAAGGTGGGACAAACAAAAGCATTTACCAATGACATCAAGGCACTTTTGAAAGGCAGGCCCAGGAACGAATTAAAGTAATGGGTGTGGGAAGCGGCGTGGTTAAACCCTACAGAATAGATTACAAGATTTTGAGAAGAGCATCGCTTGAGCGCTGCTATGCTCAACCTAAAAATATCTTGCACTTCACAAGCTAATTCACTCCACCAACCACAGCCATAGCCATCTGGGAAAGATCTGAAACTCAATACTACCTTCAGCAAGAAACTCTGATTCAATGTGCCCTAAGTACAATCCTAGTACTAATGAAACAAACTTCGTACTCCGTGTTACAGATTCTGACCAAATGATGGGCCTGAGTCTACTCATGAACATTCTCAATTTCCTCTTGTATCACATACAAAGACCAAACCCTATCCGTCCTGCAGGAACTGTTTCCTCCTGTATCCTCCTGTATCTAGTATCTAGATAAATTCGGGATTAGAGTTCATAAGTGTCAGGCAAAATAGAAGGTAAAATATCCAAACAATAAAGAACAAAAACAATCTTTTGATTGAGTGTCAATCCATGGCAGAACAAATGTTCACAAAAGCTTTTGAAATTCAAATGATGCTCTTTTCAATGTGCTCTGCCAACCAGAAACACAATATGCATCCAATCTATGTGATCAGCACTCAACTGCAACTACAAATAAATACTTGCAGTGCAATGGGTCTTGCGAGTAAGGGCTATTTGCGTTGTAAATTCTGAACTGGACATTTCTTGACACAAATTGAAATTAAAAAGTAAAACAGAAGTTTGCTTTCAGTCAAACGTGTTATCGGCAAAAATGCAATTAGCCATGTAACAGGGTCGATGTGATGCAAAGCGCTCTACTACTGCCCAGGGAGATCAAGCTGCGTAGGAAATAAATTAAAAAAAGTAGTCCAGAAACAACTGAAAATACGGAGACTCTTATGTTTTCAGTAGTTGGCCAGTGCGCTCAAGGAGGGATAAACAACGGGAAAGGCATGACATATGCATGCCTTCCACTAATGAAAGCAAGCAAATTTTAAAAAGCATGCCCACAAACCAACCAAAGTTATGGGCGTGCGGTGGGGGTGGTTACAAACCCACAGAGAGATTACAGCAGGGACAGAGCACTTTGCGCTCAACCCTAAAAATCAGCTATTCTAAACTTAAACTACAATCAATTGCATTTTTCTAAATTCCTATTCAGATTTAGTACATTATGTGGATATTTATCTGACTGCCCAATAAAAACATGGATTTTCTACGCATCACAGAATCATAGCCAACAGAAAACCACTTCAATACTGTATATACTCAAGCCAAAGAAATAGTAAATCATATAATTACCCAAATTTAACAAAAAAATGTAAACATGGTGCATGTTTTCAAAGACATTTGGACATATTCAAAATAAATTTAATCTCAATTGTCATCACTTGAACTACTGTCAATTTCTATTTAATTGACCAGCTAAAATTAAAAATGACCATAGGGCTATAGAAGTCATATGAATATTCAATCAATAACCTGCCAGCTATCAATCAGTTTTAAAATAACTGAAATGTGATTTTGCACATATTTTAGAGTTGCACAAAATATTATAAAGAAAGAAATACAAACACAAAGAGCAGCTGACTAAAAGAATGAAATTTGTACTGTAGGTTTAAGTATTTCATAAGTGGCAAAAATCGTAGCGAAAAGTACAAAATCAAAAGGGTTGCATGGTAAGGATTGCTACTTACACTGGGGAAGATGAGGCAGGGAAACTTTATTAAGTTCAGTGAATCCAGCACACGAGTTCACCTGTCTCAGTCTGCAGTCACCGAGCAGTGCATTCTAGGAAAGGGCATAAGCATTATTTTCAATGAAGGAACATTTTTAATTTTCAACTTTCATATTTGGTAACATGCAAATATGATTTACAAAAAAACAAAAAAATCACATTTAGAAATATTCACATTGGGGACTTTTTGCTGCGTTTGTTCTACTACTTAATTGATTATTTTTCAACAGTATGACCTCATATGCCATCAGCATAAATGTACCATGTGAATTGGGTTTCATTTATGGATTTCAATCAACTATTTTCCCTTTCGCCTAGAGTAGTAGTTGTACCATTTATTACCTTTTATTTCAGATTCAAACAGCTTCGACTTGGACTGTGCATCAATTCCCCATTTGTTATACAGGGATCACACACAGGAAATACTCACAACTGCCACAACCTCAAAGTTGTCTAATTAGGGACAAGACAATTTAGATGAAATCTTGACAGAAAAAAGTGACAAAAGTAGCCCTGTCTTGGACATAGTGATATTGTTTTTAATATGCCTTAATAATATTCTCCTCACAAAGACAAATTAATGCTGCAACAGATGCAGCGGAAAAAGGACGTTTTAATTATCAAAGATTTTGGAGAAACGGGTTGAAGCTGTCATTGTCAATTTCCCCCTTATAGGAAAACGCCTTTTCAGACTTTCTGCTTTGATACTATAGATCAACACAATGGCTCTTATTATTAAATTATAATTTCTGTTCTTTCCCCCGGCCTTGAATAACCATTACCAGCAGTCCTGTTCATTTTTGGGCAGGAGACTTGACAGAAATTTTGGAAATTAACACATACAGCAGATTCCATGATAAGTTATTGGCCATGAACACGTTAGAAGCACTGACCTTTTCATGCTTTGTTTCCCTTCTTATGGGTAGCTTTATTTAGAAGTTGACGTTTGCCGGCAACAAGATGTGTGGGACAGCTTGAAGGACTCCATTCAAGCTTGCTGCTCCTGCTCCCCCCTCCTCCTTGCCATCCATTGTCCAAGTCCATGCCCTGCTCCCTCATTACAGCCCTGTACAGCTGTTGTTCTGCCACTGTCCTTACCATCTGCCCTGAACAGTTAGCTTGCTGCCCCATTGACCTCCTCCCTACCCTCTGTTGTCCAAGTCAATGCACCAGCACCCCCCTCTTGCCCTGCATGGTCCGATGTGCTACTACTGCCCCCTCTCCCCTGCCCTTCATAGTCTGTTATGCTGCAACTGAGCATCCTGTCTATCTGGTATTGTCAGCTTGCTACAAATGCCTCTTTCCCCTCTGCTCTTTGTTGTTCATGTGCATGACCCTGTCCACTCCCTATTGCCTTCTATTGTCTGCTGTGAGCCACTGCCTTCCCACTTGCCCTGTGTGGTGTATCGTGCTGCTGCAACCCCTGCCCCTTGCCCATCTTCCTCCTGCCCTCTGTTTTCTGAGTCCATGTCCCTACCCCATTCCTACTGCCCTCCGTGATCCAATGTACCATACTTGCCAACTATTTGAACTTGAAGAGGGAGATCTTGAAAAAACAAAAACCAGAGGAATTGGTTTTCCCCACTGACTTGCATTGAAAAAGAGAAGATTTTAGACAGAGGCAGATAAAATAAAGCCTCTTTGGGCTTATAAACATCGGGAGTCTGCCTGCATGTACGGTTGTTCTTTTTGTCCTCAATGGCCTGTTATATTGCCACAGCCTCTCTTGTCTATCCTAAGTGGTTGGTTTGTTGCCCCTGCCCTCCTTTCAAATGCAGTCTATGGTCTGTTATACGGCCACTGTCCCTCCTGCCTGCTCCGCATGGCCAGCTTGTTGCCTCTGCACCGTCCTCTCTGCCATCAATTATCCGAGTCCGTGCCTCTGCCTCCCCACAGTATTCTAATGAACAAGTAGATTACTACTATTCTATATTTATCACAAAGGTTTGGAACGCCTGACATCATCTCGATGTAATCAAAACTATAATACCTAAAGCATTTCCTTTAGAAATTATTAAAATGAAAGGGTCTTATTCCAACAGAAATTATGGTTAGTGATCTTAAAAAACTAATATGAGGACATATTTTCAGAATTCTCAAACAGCGACAAAGAACTTTTAAATAATTTGCTATCTAAATGTTTTGTAAACCGGTCGATCACTTTATATGTTACACTTCGGGGAGAGGATGTGGCGTTACAGAGCTTCAGACTTTGCAACTGGGTAACAAGTTTGAGTTTTGGCGTCAGCTCGACATCCTGTGATTCTGGGAAAATCACTTAATCTCCCCATGCCTAAAACCAAAACGAATGTGTCCTATTATAATGTAACTGATGCTCATGAAAAGCACTCCAATATCTTACAATCAAGTTTGCGGGATATAAAACTGCAAAATAAATAACAAAAAAATTAAGGGCCTTATTACGACCTTGATGGAGGAGTTTCCTCCATCACAAAAGTGGCTGTTAGCCCGCCCGTTGTATTATGATCCCATTATATTCAATGGAGATCGCAATACGGCGGAGAGGATATCCGTCACTTTTGAGATGGAGGAAACTCCTCCATTAAGGTCGCAATAAGGCCCTAAGTGTTTTGCACACTTCAATGAGCTATATTTTGGCTACATTTGGGTGATATGTATAAAACATTTGGGTGCTTTTTCCTCTGATGGCCAACGTGGGAGACTTAATTGTTATGAAGCTCTCAAATCTCCTCATTTACTGAAATATCCTCAGTAGAAAATGCTTTCAGTTTTCCACTTCCATTCCATCAAGATGGCTTTCAGATGTGCCACATTTCTGGTATAAATCCAGAATATTAGCATGCTAGTTGCTCATTAGAACACTGTAGTAGCTGCGGATCACCAGAGAGTTAACTGTCAGTCTCTGCTGCTGGTGCTGAATGTGCATGTTTCAGTCTGAATGTCAGAATTCTCTAATGAAATAGAAGCAAAAGATATTTGAGAACTCACTTAAAATGTGTCCTAATTTTTCTTTCTACAGCAATGACTACAATTTCTATGACAAAATGACCCCCCTCATTTAGTTCCTTTCTAAACCAAATGATTTTAGTTTTACCAGTTTGATTTGACCAAGATGGCTTCAGGTGTGCCACACTTTGGCCATAAGTAAAACTAGTAGCGCTATAGCTGTTCTTTAGTAGTAGGGACAAGGGAATCAACTGTCAGGCTACTCCTGCTGGAAATACATGTTTTACTGAGAACATCAGAATTCATTTTCATATGGCTGAGAACTATAGAGTGAAGTAACAGAAAATATGCTTTCAATTCAGCTTCTGGAGCACCTTTCATAATCTCTATAGTAAAATCATGAGAAAACAGTTTTCTCTCAAAAAAGATTCATGAAATCACAGTAGAAGACTCTTTCACAGAGTAAAATCACATTAGAACACACCACAATTCCTAACACTAGTGTGGTACCATCAACAAATTATTTATATTGTAACTAAACTCTTTTACCCCTTATATGTTCTCCTTTTTGTAACCATCAAAACCTGCCATTCACTAAAATGCATTTTAATGGAGTCCATGTCCCAGTGGCCAATATGTGCTGTTACATCATGTTGTCCATGTTATGACCAGGCAATAAAGTAAGGGGGGACCATTTCCATTTGGGACCCCATATATGCCCTTTGGGGTCTTAGTGTGTTCACTCTGCCCACTTACATATTTTTTTGTAATTAATTTTTAGGACACAGGTGCCCCAGTCTTGTAATGGCTGCCAAAAAATATTGTTCAGGTTGTCACCAAACAATCAGGATTAACTAGTCTCCTTTAAATTGGCCAGTCAGAACACCAACTGTTCAGATATACACATTTCTTTTTCCTTTAATATCTCAAAAACTACTGAACGGATTTGCACCAAAGCACTTTCTGGACCGAAAGCTACCTTTCTGCCAGTTCTATCCAGCGGTTCAGGCTACGGTTGTGTCTAAAAATCCCCATGGAAAAAAAGTGTTTTGGAACCCCACCCCTTTTTCTCAGACCCTGCTTGAAGAATGACCCTGAAACTTTAAAGACAGCAGCTGAAGCGAGTGGCAAACTAGTTTTGAAAATTGTGTGACGCTTCGTCAAACAGTGCCAACGTTATTGGTAAAACAAATAAAGCTTTTCATATGGAAACTAGGTCTTCAGCTGAGTCCCAGACAAAAGGTAAGCATTAAGAAGAGGGGCCATGGACAGCCTGACCCCTTAGCCCTAGTGGTGGGGTCCTAGAGGGACCTTAGGACTAAAAAGCACTTTTTTTTAAATAAATTGTTTTCAGCAAATTCCCGATGGGCTCATGAATCTTGGCAAATATTAAAAAAAAAAAAAAAAAAAAAAGCGGAGACTTCTGCGCTTTGTCATTCTTAAGCCCCCAGGTGGGCCAAGTCAAGGGGGCATTATTATGTGTAATGCAGGGGACGACCAGCTCCCAGAGGCTTTAAAGTAATGTGTGTCACACAGACCCCCCTCCCCCCAAAAAATATTTACACTAGACCCCAGGAGATGGGGTCCCCGGAGCCGATATCGGCCTGAGGAAGGGTTGGGTGGTATTGGGGTTGACGGCAGGCCATGTGCAGCAGTGGTTGGATTAACGTATAGTAATGAAAATTATTACTATACATTTAAAAAAAAACATGGAACTTCACTGAAATGCCAAAGGTTACAGGAATGTTATAGTTAGGAAATAGAATTAAAAAAACACACTAATTTACGTGAAAAACCAAAGGTTAGAGGGACGTTATAGTTAGGCTCACATTTTAAACGTACCAAACCATAGAAATTTGCCAGTTATAGTTATCTCTAGTAACTATAACTCATGCCCTAAGGTAACTGTAACTAGTGCCCTTGCCATGCATTGCTAATGACTGCACAAATTACAGCACTCATGATATCTTTTGTAACATCATTGATAATGTCACTATAACACCTGCAGTAAAATTATTGATCAGATAGCTGTGCATGATGGACGCATAGTCACCTCAGGGCCCTGTAATAAAAAAAAAACGAAAAAAAAAAAAAAACACACTCACGAGCACGGTGCCGGTATACCCCGAGGCTGAAACGCCGCAGTTTCAGCAGGGCTTCAGCTGCCCTTCCAATAAAGTACACAACTTTCCCCTCCACAACAGAAAAGAAGCTCAAACTCTTCAGAACGTGCCAACGCCAATTTATTATGGACTGTCCCGATGCATATCAGTCCCACCAGACCTTTTTCACATGAAACTTTCCTCTCAGGTTGCAGCCAGCCAATCAGGGCCATGCTTTCCATCCTGATCAATGGCTAGCCTGCAGGTGGATCAGCAAAGAATCCACGTTCCTAGATGCTCACATTTTGTTTTCCTTTAATAACTCCAAAATACTGAACAGATTTACACCAATTAACAAAATGGGCTCTTTCTGGACCAATAACTAACTTTCTTCCAAAGTTGGTGTAATTCTATCCAGTGGTTCGGACTGTAGTCGTATCTAAAAACTGCGAAATCCCCATTGACATAGAATGGGGAAAAATCGTTTTGGAATCCCCCTCCCCCCAATCCCAGCCCCTGCTTGATGAACCACCCCTAAACTTTCCACACAACAGCTGAAGTGAGTGACAAACTAGTTTTGAAAATTTCGTTAAGATTTGTCAAACGGTTCTAAAGTTATTAGCACAACAAACAAACATTTACAATGTAATGTGTCTCACTTTTGCTAGAGCTATTAGCCTTGTAAATTCCTAACTGGACTTTTGTTGACAAATAAATTGAAAATGAAAAGTAAAACAGTTGACATAAGCAAGCCAATTAAAAGTGTCATGGCCGCCAGGAGCATGAGCGAGAAAGAGACACAAAAAAAGAAAAAGAAGTTCGCTAGAAGTCAAACGTATCAGTAAAAGTGCAATTATCCATGTAACAGGGCGATGGCCAAGGCAGTAACAAAACTGCCCCAAGGAGGGACAAACAAAGCATTTACCAATGATAAAAAAGGATTTTTGAAAGGTAACCCCATGAACGAGTGATAGTGATGGGCAGGCGGTGGGCGTGGTTAAAAGCCCACAAATAGATTACAGCATGTAAGAGCACTTGCGCACTCGACCTAAAAACTATTTGTCTGTGAGAAAAGTTGGTCCTAACTATAACTACCTACTGACGACCACCATATATATGACAGACAAATATACATTGCCCTCAGGGTAATGTAGTCCAAAGTTTCCATGTGCACAAATTAGGCCAATCTCCAGCACCAAACTGCACGACAGACACTGGACGTTTCTGGACTATTGCTGGCTCATTATGGTGGCTGGTCCACATGAAGAGATAATGGGACATAAGAATAATCCCTGAGACTGGTGCGTCCAGTGGGGAGGCAAACGTGCCATGGGCCCTAATTAAAAATAAATGGCCCTTCAACCTGCATTGTGGTGCAAAGGGTCCTCAGGGCTCCAATGGAACTGTAGTATTTTTACTAATGATAGCTTCCCCTGCACAATATGTTTCTGACCCATGACCACCACATTGCTCTACTGCTGCAGTACACAAGAATAAATGAGATGACAAGCAGAAAGGGAATATGGCTCAGTAATGGCAGCCAATCTTTGGATCACAAAAGGCACACATACCTTTGTTTTAACTATGATCATCCATGTGGAGGACTGAGTCTGCCCCAGACAGCTGTTGCAGGGGTGAAATGCAGTTCGGTTTTATAGCAGAGTTGCCTAATGTAAGCAATGAAAAATTGTACCAATATGCTGGTGCCTGAAACCATGTGCCTTCCACTCCTCAACTTCCTTCAACATAACATGCATCTGCAACCCTGCCACTTCCACCTACTCTTCCTTGCACACACCTTATGTATTTCAGTTATGAAAGACAGAGCCAAGCAGGGAGAACAACTTCTATTAATACTCTTCTTCACTGTCTAAATAACCAGTAAGTCATAAAAATACATTAAGGAATTGCCAGAACCTCACGTGTTACTATTAAAGCTCTTGCTAATTGCTAGCTACATTGTTTCACTTCTTTAAGAAGTATTAAAGAACACAAACTTCATTCACGTTGTCTCTTCCTTCTGGGCTCATGGCTGCCTGGGAAGGACACTGCTTCGATGAAGACTTTAAGGTCAAAATAAGGGGATGAATCTGCCAAAATCAACCCCTGTCCTGCAACCAGCACCAACGTGGAAATTACCACGAGTTAAATACACAATGAGCCCTAAACTTGGAGGGAGCAGACTTCCTCAGGACAGAGGTCGCATCACAGTATCTGTTACAGGAGCTGAAGAGATGCCGATGCTTACTGCAGCCTTCACACATGCAAGAATATTCCACCTGACCATTGATAATCATTTGAAGGCAAATCAATTAGGCTGGCAACAGACCCAGAGGCACATACTCCCCATGGGCAGGTGCTGTGCAAACTTGAAGAAGAACCTCGGGAATAGTAGGAAGAATAACTCTTACAACCTGATCTCATCATCACTGGTGGCATTTTCCTTAGAACATTGCAAGACAGTTTAAACTTTCAATAATTTTTGGAACAGAAAGCAATTATGGATCTGTGTAAAATCCTTTAATAAAAGGGCGTGGAAAAACCAGATGTCAGAGCAACCGAGCGGTACCATACAAGGCTCTGTGACATCATATCAAGGATGCATGTGTGTCGAGTCACAGCCATAGCACCACCTGCAACACGGAACGCCTACATCAACGTTTGCAGAGTCAGTGCGGCACCTGAGAAGATTTGTCCTTAAATCAAATCAATGAAGTCTCAGGGCCTCAGCTCAAAATATTTGCTTATGTGGACGATATTGCGGTTAAGACACCTAACCCAGAAGGGACTATTTTGGAGTTAGACAAGGAAGCGTTACATTTTGGAGAGATCTCAGGCTTTCATTTGAACTGGAAAAAGGTGTAGCTGGTAGTTAGTGATCAGATATATTTTATGTGTGATCGAAATGTGGATCATGCAATCGATTTAGAAGTAAATATCACACCCAAAATAGACTAGATAGTGAAACCGAACCTGGCTCCAGTGATACAAAAGATAAAATTAGATTTTACAATGATGGATCATCTCCATCTTACAATAATTGGCCGTTGCAATATTATTAAAATGTTACTTCTACCTGAGGTACTTGCCGTCTTCAGGACCATACCTTTAGAGCTTGAGAAGTGCTGTTCCTAAAAAATGGAAGAGATATCTAGTGGATTCAACTAGTCCTGTGCTAGAGTCAGGAGGGCCTTAAAATATATGATGCTGCACAAAGCAAGGGAGGTGGCTGGGATGTTCCAAATTTTAGGTACTGCAAGTGGGTGGCTCCCTTATATATGTGATTGTTTTTAGTAGGGGTTCAGAAGATTCAGTAACAGGTGGTGGACAGCTACCTTCTATCTATGAATTGCTACTAAGAGATGATGCGGAGACCCTTTACTTGAAATAGTTGAGCCAAACTACTATAAAAAGATGAAATTCAAGACCCTACAGGCTGCTTTGAAGATATGGGGTTAGCCAGGAAGAAGACTGGCATCGAGGGATATAATATTATACTCCCATTTGTCAGTCCCTGATGTTTCCAGTGATTTTCCATGATGCATATTGCTCTAGTTGGGAAGCTAAAGGGATATGTAAGCTAGGCAACCTTTTTGATAATAATCAAATGCTATCACATTTGAGGACCTCCAACTGGATTTTGGCCTCGAGTACAGGGCCTTTAAAAAAAAAAAAAAAAAAAAAAAATACTCACAGGTCAGGGACTTTTCATCTAGAAAGCGCAGTGGAGCTATAGGGTCCAGTAAAGAAACACCACTTGAAGAACAAGTTACATATTCTAGTTGCATATTCCTTACCTTAGAATTTCCCCTAGGCGTCAGACTGGGTCTAGAGATTTTTCTTCAAGCAGTACCCTTGGGCGCAGTCAGGTGGCTTCAGTTGACTCTGTGTTTATCGTGGTCGCTGTGAATACGTTGGGGTCGTATACAGGCACTGCCTCGGCAAAATAAGTTTCTTTTCAAGACTTTTCTTTTCTAAGCGCGGAGCCATAAAGAACACTGAAAATAGTGCACCAGAGTTAAGGCCCTGAAAAGGGAAGCCCTGTCCCTAGAAATCAGTTTGCAGGCGGGAAGGATGGGCGGGTCAGTAAGGAATCTGCAATTAGAATATCGCCCTAACAGATAAATCTTTACTGAAGGTAAGTAACGTGTTCATCTGAGAGAGAAGTCTAGTTGCAGATTCCATACCTTAGAATAGATACCCAAGCAATACCATCCTCGGTGGTGGGCTGCAGACCAAGATCATACTAAAAAGTCCTGCAAGACCGAACAACCAAAGTAGCAGTCTCCGTTGACCTGACTGTCCAGGCAGTAATGTTTTGTGAAAGTGTGCAGGGATACCCACTTTGCTGCCTGGCAGATGATTGGCCTACATGAAAAGGAGTAACAACCTTGGGAAGGAAGGAGGCCCTCGTACAAAGCACCACTTTTCAGGGTGAACAGACAGAAATGGAGGCTTGGAAGAGCTTGAAGCTCACTCACTCTGCGAGCAGAGGTGACGGCAGCAAGAAATGCAGTTTTGAGAGTAGGAAGCCGCAAGGGGTAACTGTGTAATGGCTCGAAATGGTCACTCATCAAGTTAATTAAGGACCAGATTGAGGTTCCACTGAAGCATAATAAACAGAGTGGGAGGAAACAAATGGGTGAGTCCCTAAAGGAATCTACCAACAGTAGGAGATTTGAAAAGGGAAGGTTGGTCTGGCAATCTAAGAAAGATTGAGGTAGCCGATAGGTAACCTTTAAGGGTTCCCAAAGAAGAACTCTCCTGGGCTAAAGAAAGGATGAACAATAGAACCTCTGAGAGGGGATCAACAGACTTGTTGGTACACCATGCCACAAATTTATGTCAATGACAAGGGTATACCGTTTTGGTGGAGGGAGGCCTGGCTGCCAAGATAACGTCACAGACTTCGGGCAGAAGGTCAAAAGTTATCAACTGCTGTCGCTCAATCTCCACGCATGAAGGCGAAGATTGGACAGGTTCGGGTGGAGGACCGTCCCCTGATGCTGCGACAGAAGATCCTCCCAAAAGGGGAGGTTTGACTGGAGGACCTGTGGCCATGCTCAGTAGCTCTGCATACCGTATTCTCCGTGCCCAGTCCGGAACTGTAGGAAGGTACCCTTTTTTTGGCATGGTTACCCCCACGTTTTGCCTGCTGTCAGTGTGCTTTGACTGGGTTCACTGGGATCTTACTAACCAGGACCCCATTGACTGTGCTCTCTCCCTCTAAATTTAGTAGCTTAGGACTCAGCAGACCCCACAATTGGCATACTGGTGCCGCCATATAAGTCCCTAGTATATGATACTTGGGTACCCAAGGCATTGGGGCACCAGGGGTTCCCCATGGGCTGCAGCATGTATAGTGCTGCACAGGGGAACTCATGCAAAATGTGTCTGCAGGTCTGCCATGGCAGACTGCCTGAAAGAGTGCAGGCACCCTTTCACTACAGGTCCAGATCCTTCCCATCTTTCACTGCTTGAGGAGGATGGCCCAGGCCTCATCCGGCACCTGTGGCAGCAGTTATTTCCATAACATTTGAAATATGGTTGCACAACGGCCCAAAAGGCATGCAGCGTTCACCAATGGCAATGCCATATTGGCAGAAGAAAACATCTTCTTCCCAAGTGTGTCCAGTCTCTTGAATTACCTGCCGGGGGAGTGGTAGGGAACGCACCATGGGAGGAAGAGGCTTGGACTACCTAGCTGTCAGGGGTGAGGTGGTGGCTGAAGAAGCTAGGATCACACAGAGCAGGACGATAGTGGCGGCCAATTGTTCTGTTTAGAGGAGCCTCGGTGCTGGGCTTGGACTAAGGTACCAGTAGGACACTGATCAGCGATCATTAAAGGGCAAAATGGAGTTTGGATGAGGAAGGCCAATGCAGAAGCACTTCGGTCAACATGTTAGTTTTGACCCCCACCGAGGGAAGGTCAAGGACCTCCGCTGCCCTCTTCGCCAACATTGCATAAGATGCCCTCTCTTCCTTAGCCACAGTGGGTGGAGAGAGCAAGCCAGTATCTGGAGAAGTGTCTAGTCCACTGGCATTTCCTAGCTCCTCATACCAGTTCTAAGAAGTTAGGGTCTCTAACTAGTATTCTAAACGGTCCAGTGACCCCTCCCAATCCTCCCCCAAGCGTGTGTGCTCTGCAGAAATGCTCAGGGAAGACCTAGAACCAATGCCTGGGTTCAGAATGGGGCTAGCGCTGGGAGCACCGCCACCGGTGTTGTTGAAGATCACGTTGGCACGACCAATGCCAGTCCAGATTTGCGGGACTCCATCAGTGTCGAGCCGAAGCCACCAGCGCCGAACCAGACGGTCTCTCTTCTGACTCTGCAGGGCCAGAAGGTGCTCCTGCGGGGTTGGCAGCTCAAACACAAGACACATGGTTTCACAGAATTCTTTAAATTGAGAGGTGGTTGCTCCAGCTCCCGGATACAGGTGGGGGCACAGAGTTGGACCTGACAGCAACTCTGCAGAACCATGCCTGGAACGCCAATGTTCCTCACTCGCCACGTCAGCCAACATATATGGTGAAGTAAAAAAACGCTTCAACTTTTTTTCTTCTTGTACCCCCCACCCTCTGAGTGTCCCAAAGACCTCGAGTGGGAGATGTCTGAATATGGCTCTGTATATGCTATCAAAAAAAGTACTTTGTTACTTTATTTCTAGAACCAAAAGGATCCCTGTTGCAGAATGTATCACTTTCAAGTATCAAATGCACTTTGTTTAGGATTCACAGATACAACAGTTTTTAGTTGAGTAATACTTTTCAATATCAAAAGTAGACAATTATAGAAAACAATGCAGTCCTAGGGGAGAAAAAGTCTCAACAGTTTGCAGCTAAGTACTCAACTTATGATCCCAGTATTTGGGGGTTCGGGGTCCATAGGGCAAACTTTAGAAAGACACCAAGGGTGAACCACCAGCAACACGGGGCCGGCCGGGTGCAGAGGTCAAAGTTGGTGTTAGGCGCCCAATCGGATCCTAAGGAGATTGCGGACACATAGAAAAGAAAAAGCTTGCAGTAAAGTACCTGCAACTTTACGGCACAGACCCGACGTGTTTAGATCACTGGGGGATCGGGGGGGTGCAAAGGTCAGCACCAAACACACACTGTCAGAGGCACAGGGGTGGCTGGGTGCAGGGGGCAAACACAGCATAGGGCACCCAATGCTTTTCAATGAGGGAACCCTGGGGGGTCACAAAGAGGCTGCAGGCTTGGTCCAGAGAGTTGACTGAAGAAAACCAACGGCTTGACAGGTAAGTAGAGAGCCCACTGGAATTTGCTGTACTGTTGGTTGGGTTCCCTAAGGCCAGGGGGCTGCGGGTACAGGGGTACATTTGGATGTCAAGAATCTTCACCAAAGCCAGTCGCTGTCAGGGCGGGTCCTCTGGATTTAGGCTGCAGGTGTCGTCATGTTTGTCGGGAAGGGTCAACCCAGGGTGTACTTGAGGTCAGAATCGCCTGGGGACCTTCGCTGGATCGGTGGCTCACCTGGACTCGTGTCTTGGGTGCAGAGTGGGTAGGACTCGCGGGTCCGGGGAGGGTCTGGAATTCTTCTTGGAGGTTTCTTTGTGGACAGGGCCGCTGTCCTCAGGAGCGATCTTTGTCCTTGGGTAGGCAGGCAGTCCTCTGGCGGTTTGTAGGGGTTGCAAGTCCTACAGTATGCGTTGCCTCTTTGTAGCAGGTGTCTTGAAGCTGAAGACAGGCTGGTAGGGCTGTGGCAAAGTCAGCTGTCGTCTGCAGTCTTCACTGCATGTGCGTCTCTTCAGTTCTTTTTCTTTCAGGTCGCCAGTAAGCTGAACAGCAGGGTTCAGGGGTGCCCCTTAATACTAGATTTAGGGGTGCTACAGAGGTTAGAGACCAGTAGCCAATGGCTACTGTCCCTGAAGGTGGATATACTCTCCGTATGCCCACTCCCCTTTGGGTGGGGGGCACATACCTAACCTTATTGGCTATCACCCTCCAAAACAAGATGGAGGATTCTGCCAGGAGGGGTTCACCTCAGCTCTGAGGACCCTAGGAGTGGTACCTGCAGTAGTGGACACACTTTCTGGTGTTTACTAATTTTCCCGCCGGACCTGCCGCCAAAAGAGGGGCCTGGTCCAGGGGGCGGGCATCTCCACTAGCTTGTGCCCTGAGGCAGAAAAACAAAAGGCAGGAGCCTTTGAGGCTCACCACCAACTGTGGCTGTTCCTGCATGGGAGAGCAGTGAAGCACCTACACCCAGAACAGGCTTTGTACCTGACTTCTGAGAGCACAAAGGCTCTCACCCCATGGGGTCAGAAACTTGCCTGGTAGTGGGAAGACTGGCACAGACTGGCCAGCCACACACTAGAGAGTTGGGTGAATTTCAGAGGCCATCTCCAAGATGCCCTCTGTATGCATTTGATAATACATCCAACACTGGCATCACTGTTGGTTTATTGAGCTGAGATGATACCAAACTTCCCAGCATTCAGTGAAGCCATCATGGAGCTGTGGAGTTTGCACTTACAGGGTCTAAGAATGGACTTAGACACTGCAGGGGCATAGTGCTCATGCAGCTATTCCCTCATCTGTGGTATATTGCAACCTGCAAATGGGCTGTAAGACATTCTAGAGGGGTGACTTGCTTATGCCACAGGCCAAAGCCTGTCCTGGGAGGAGGTGCTTCACACCTCCCCCTTACAGGAAATGTAACACATGGCAGTGAGTGTCAAAGGCTCAAGCCTCGGATTACAGTGCCCCAAGGCATTACAGCTAGTGAAGCTGCCTGCCCCCCCGGACAAGGTCCCACTTTTGGCAGCAAGTCCGGTGGGAAAATTAGGGAAAACAGGAAGGAGTGACCACCCCAGACAGGACCACCCCAAAGGTGTCCAGAGCTGAGGTGACCCCTCCCTACAGAATCCTCCATCTTGGTTTGGAGGACAGGGACCAATAGGATTTGGTTTGTGCCCCCTCCCCAAAGGGAGTGGGCACAATGAGGGTGGAGCCACCCTCAGGGACTGTAGGTATTGGCTCTGACCCTTAAAATGCCCCTAAATCTAGGATTTAAGGGCCTCCGTTAACCCAGCTCCCCAGATTCCTGGCAATCTAACAAGAAGAAGGACTGCTGAGCTGGAACCCCAGCAGCGAAGAATCTACGCATCTAGCAGGACCAGAGACCTGTGCCAAGCTCCAAAGGACTGCCCTGCACCCAAAAGGATGAAGAACTCCAGTGGACAGCGGCCCTTTCCAAGAAGAAACCAACAACCAAGGACTCGCACCTCACTCCGAATGCATGAGTCTTAACCACTCTGCACCCAACGCCCACGGCCCATGTCCAGGTGGCCCGACCAGCTAGAGAGGATCCCCAGGCGATTCTGAGCAAGTGCCCACTCTGGGTTTACCTCTCCACCCCTCCACGACAACACCTGCAGAGGGAATCCTGAGGACCCCCTGACCGCAAAAGCTCCAGACAAAGATATCCGACACCAAAGGACCCACTGCACGCACAGCCCCCAGCCCTTGGAGAAATCGACAGCCAGTGCAGCCACGTTCAGCAGGCAGCCCTCTTCCCTGTCCAAACAGTTGTTCCCCCCTGGACCTCGCTTGCAGCCTCTGAGTGACCTCCAGGGTACCCTCATAAATAATCATTGGAGACCCGAAATCTTGTTTGCACCCTGCAGCCTCAGTGTCGCTGAAGGTATATGTCTAGTGCCTACTTGTGCAGCCCCCCAGTGCTCTCCTAACCCCCCCAGGTCTGCCCTCCGAAGTTGCAGGTACTTACGTGCCTGCAGCTCTGAAACCGAGTGCCCCTAGTCTTCATAGGAGCCCATGTTAATTTTGCCTACACTTTGACCTGTGCACCCGGCAGGGCCCAGTGTTGCTGGTGGTGGGTGTTTAGGGTTGACTAGAACCCCAACCTGTGGACTTCCGGAGACTGGAACTGTAAATGCTGTACTTACCAATCAATCAATGAATCACAGACATTTATAGAGCGCGCTACTTACCCGTTAGGGTTCCAAGGCGCGGGGGGGAGGGAGGAGACTGCTACTGCTCGAAGAGCCAGGTCTTGAGGAGTCTTCTGAAGGCGAGTAGATCTTGAGTCTGTCGGAGGTAGGTAGGGAGCGCGTTCTAGGTCTTGGCGGCGAGGTAGGAGAAGGATCTGCCGCCGGAGGTGGTTCGTTGGATGCGGGGGACGGTGGCGAGGGCGAGACTCGCGGATCGCAGTTGGCGGGATGGTGTGTAGAAATTAAGTCTGTCGTTGAGGTAGGTGGGGCCGGCGTTGTGGAGTGCCTTGTGTGCGTAGATAAGGAGCTTGAAGGTGACCCTTTTGTCAACGGGAAGCCAGTGGAGCTCTTTGAGGTGAGGGGTGGTGTGGCTGTGTCGGGGTGCGTTGGTGATGAGTCGGGCTGAGGTGTTTTGGATGCGTTGGAGTCGTTGGAGGTGTTTTGCTGGGATTCCTGCATAGAGTGCGTTGCCGTAGTCCACTCTGCTCTGCTGCTGACGAGGGCGTGGGTCACTGTCTTCCTGGTGTCGGTTGGGATCCACTTGTAGATCCTGCAGAGGGTGCGGAGGGTGTTGTAGCAGGAGGAGGTGACGGCGCTGACTTGTCTGTCCATGGAGAGTGCGGAGTCAAGGATGAATCCCAAGTTGCGGGCATGGTCGGTGGGTGTCGGAGCCGTTCCAAGGGTGGTGGGCCAACACGAGTCGTCCCAGGCGAAGGGGGATGTCCAGAGGATGAGGATTTCTGTCTTGTCGGTTTTGAGTTTCAGGCGGCTATTTCTCATCTATACTTACCTGTAAAATGATCTAACTTCCCCCCAAGGAAATGTGTCTGAAAATTGCAGTGTCCATTTTTAAAACAGATTATTGCCAATATTTCAAAAACTGTATAACTTATCGATTTCAAACAAAGTACTGTAGATTCATGTGTGAAATACGAATCGATGAAGTAATTGCCTGCAACTTGAATCTTGTGGTTCTAAAAATAAATTAAGAAAATATATTTTTGCTAAATAAAAACCATTGGTATAGAGTTAAGTCATTGAATGTGTGTTTCTTATATTGTCTGTGTGTGTACAGCAAATTATTTGCATTACCCTCTGATAAGCCTAAGTGCTTGAACACACTACCACAAAAGAGAGCATTAGTATTATCTACTTTAGCCTCTGGGGAACCCCTGGACTCTGTGCACACTATATCTCATTTTGATACAGTATGTACAGAGCCAGCTTCCCACAGCATGGCACCTAGAGTGCACAGGAGGAAGAAGACTTGGGGCTCCTGGAGCGGTCTCACGACCATCTCTCGATCGGGACAGATACCTTTTAAGAGTCACACTAACTGGCACTGACTGCCGGGCCGCAAGCAGCTTGTGGGACCACTCCATCAAAGCTTTCAGCGCCATGGCCTGGCAGTCTGAGCGCGACTTTAGAGTCGTGGGCGTGCTCGAGCCACCATAAGCACCCCAGGTGTGGCTCCCTTACCAACATGGCACGGTGACAGGCGCCACACGGCTTAAACCGTGTGGCGCCTTCCTAGATGGCATCTCGACACAGGAACATTTTGAGAAAAAATTTCAAAAAGAGGCAAAGGGGAAGATCTTCTCTGGATCAGCGTTAACTTCTGCAGAAAGAGAAGAACGGACGTCTACGTGCCTGGGTGGTGCATATATAGGTGATTGCGATGTCACTTCCGGCGCCAACGCCGCCGCATGGAACCGGGTGCCACCCAACAGCGCACAGGGGGACTGCTCACGAAAAGTTTCCACATCCAATCTGAATCCTGGGAAATTCAAAGGTAAGGAATCTGCATCTAGAAGTCTCTATCAGATTGCAGTGTTAGATAAAGAGTACATATATAATAGGGCACCAATGTACTAGTCATGTTATAAGTTGGTTTTTCTACATGTATCTTTTATAAGTTGATGTTTATCCTATACTTCTGCTACAACTGCAGCTCCAGTGAACTTCGGCCTCCCCGAGGCTCCCAAAGCCTGCTGGGGACGGCAAATTGGGATGTTTTATTAGGTTTTCTAATACCTAACTCATCTTTCTTCTCCTCTTGATCTCCATTTCACTCACCTTCTAGGCCTCCTTTATTCTTGGTAGCATGGCCTAACCGCTTCCAATTTGTGCTACGACTGAGCAATGCAATCCCTTCCCTTACGATACACAGTTGGTAACTTTAGAAAACAGATGTGACACTAGTAAACTATATTATATACTACTGCATTCAGAATACAAAGATACACTCACTAAATGTACTCTAATTCAGTGGCTAAGGACACTAGTAAAATATTATCTCAACACCAAAAATGTTAATCACCCTGTTAGAAGGAAAATTAATGATTACTATTGCAAGCTCAAAGGATATATCCTCCTGTTACAACAGATGAGAATTGATACCAAAATAACTGAAACCATTCAGGACCGCTGCTATGTAAGCTATGCTTGCTCCCCTCTACAAAGAAGAAAAAGATATCAGTAACCGTTATCTCAAGGAAAAGAGGATTAAGAATAATGAATAATATACACAACAAAGAGGGAAGATGGCTTATAATTAAGACAAACAAAGGTGATGTAGTTCTTTACATAATTGACATATTCAGTCCTACAAATAAGGACCCAAAATACTAGCCAATGCTAAACAAAAGAATTCTCAAGTTACCAAAATACTAAGGAATATTAAGGGGCATAGATAAAGGTTTTGACAGGATGTCTTCATGCAAGTATTGAGCTAGTAAGTCCCACCTGAAGAACATCTGCAGCAATATTTTGAGACTAAGCAATGTGATAGGAAGAAAATGTACCTACTATTTACACCCACACAACACGGTCTCAAGAACAAAGTACCTTCTAGCCTATGACACACTCACCCTAATCTGCTCTTACCCAAAAATGGAAACAATAGCCGTTCTGACCATACCTGCACATCAACAGATATAACAACTTTCAACTCCCTCACTAGAAAAAAAAGAATGGAGCACGAATAAGGAGAGTATCTATGCATAGAGAGCCACCGTACAAATAACTGTTTTTTCCAATAAACCATGTCCTCTAATCTAGTCCCTCAAATCTAATGGAAAGCCATGAAAGCCACAATCCGAGGAGATATGATCAGAATTATGTCCAATAAGAACAATAACAAACAAAAATCTAAAGAATGAGAAGAACACCAACTAACACAAAGGATCCCTCAGAACACCCTATACAAAATGAAGATACTCAAATACAATTACAACAAAGTCATTAGTGAGGCATTCCATTGAGAGGACGAGAACCTAAAAGCAAAAAAAGTTTGCAAATTAAATAAAGCCAGCAAAACTCTTGCAGACTACCTGATGGCCCAACAAAATAAGCGAACTCTCACAACAAAAAAAGAAAAGGTTGGCAAACTAAAACAAACCTCAACAAAATCAAACAAACATTTCATGACAGGGTGAGAGTGGAGGTTAGTTGAGCCTACATTTCGCTTGTGCTGCTATTTTCTTTATTTTTATAAAATACTTTTAAAACTTTCAAAAAATACTTCCATCTCTTGCTGTGTTCTTCTTTTATCTTTTTACTTCTTTTAATGAGCAATGAGGGTGCAATGTGGTGATTCACTGTTTCAATGGGCATTTGGGGTCGATCATGGTAATCTAGCCTGATTTCAGCAGCTCACGGGATCAATAACCCTTTGGGTTCCTGGGGGGGGGGGGAGAAACAAGGGGGGCAAGAGGGCCTGTTAGAGCCTGTGCATTTGGTTTCTGCAGCCATCTTAGTATATGTCAGTGTGTCTTTACTGTGTCACTGGGATTCGGCTAGCCAGGACCCCAGTGCTCATAGTGAAAACCCTTTATGTCAGTGTGTTTTGCCTGTCTCACTGGGATCCTGCTAGCCAGGGCACCAGTGCTCATAGTTTGTGGCCTAATGCGTATGTTGCCAGTAGTGCTTAACTGGGTCACTGAGGCTCTGCTAACCAGAACCTCAGTGCTTATGCTCTCTCTGCTTTTGAATTTGTCACTATAGGCTAGTGACTTAATTTACCAATTGCAATTGGCACACTGGACCCCCCCCCCTCTTAAAGGTCCCTAGTATATGGTACCTAGGTACCCAGGGCATTGGGGTTCCAGGAGATCCTTATAGGCTGCAGCATTACTTTTGCCACCCATTAGGAGCTCAAACAAACCCTTTCACAGGCCTGACATTGCACCCTGCATGAAATAGTGCACACATTATTTCACAGCCATTTTCACTGCACTTAAGTAACTTATAAGTCCGCCATATGTCTAACCATCATTTAAGGCTAGGTGCAAAGTTACTAAGTGTGAGGGCACCCTTGCACTAGCAAAGGTGCTCCCATATAGTTCAGGGCCAATTCCCGGGACTTTGTGAGTGCGGGACGCCATTACACGCATGCACTACATATAGGTCAATACCTATATGTAGCTTCACAATGGTAACTCCGAATAGGACCAAAAAATGGTCCTTAAAGTTTATCAAATCAAACTTTTCAATCCTTGCCATACTAGCAGAAAGCAGTTAAAAAGAACCATACAAAAAAAGTGTCCCCTGTGATGATCCGAATTGATTCCACTGAGCCTCTGAGAGCTGAAACTCTTTCCACGTTCACATTTCATTTAAATTATTGGACTCCAGCACTGACCATCTCCATACAAATGGATATTGGGAATCTTTGTGACTTATCCCAAATTTGATATACTTCATATTTTGGAATAAACATTCTCAAAGTTTTTCCGAAGCAACTTGAACCATGTGACTAACCAACAATGTGTCCTGTCAACTCCCAATATTCTCCCGACTCCTACTGCACTGTAGAAAGTTTTGCATTTTTTAAAAGGTGAGCAAGAAAGCCTACTGAGTTAGGTGCCTTTCCAGGTGTAAGTGACTCATAACATGCCATGTAAGTGCATTATAATGAAATAGGTTCTTACCTTTGGTAATGTTCTTTCTGATTGATACTTCAAACTGCATATCTCTCACCATTAGCATAACCCAAAGGTGCCAGACTGGATTCAGAGAATGCTTTCAGCAATGCTCCAAGGCACCAGTAGGTGGCACTATGCGCCTCTGAGCTAACTCCATACTGTCTCGAAAGTGAGGGAGAGGCAACACTAATAAGCAGCACTCCTGCATGCTGACATACATTTTTTGTCTTTTTTACACCCTCAGAGGAGGCGCGAAAACATATTCTCACAACTGAAGGTGCCAACTTAGTGGTTCTTCCTCTGTTTAAAATAACAGAAGGGGAGGATGGTCCTTCTCCTGTTTGACGGCTAAGTGGTGTATCTACTTTAAAAACCTGGTCTTTTCAAATTTCCTAGTTCCAGGTGAGTCACAGGTTACTGCCCTGTGAAGCACCAGAATGCACTTTATTGGATAGCAGTAAACATCAGAAATAAATAATATAAATAAAGAACCATACATGATGGTTACTGAGGGACACTACAGTGCTCAGTGTGAGAGACTGATGCAAATGATGATAGGTACACTAAACTTTGTCTGCCTTTATGGTGTGAGGAAATACATTACAGAGTATTTTCATGAATTCCAATCTGATAGAGTGTTGTACTACGTGTGTGGTGGTGGACAGAGTCAAATGCTGATGATAGGCCCAGAAGCAACAGGGCCGTCACTCTGTTGTAGTCTATGATGAGTTTTAAGTAACCCCATAGGGATACGATGGCCGACTCAGGCTGGTCTGAAATTAAATACTTTTCCTCAGTAACCTTAATAAGCTGAGTGGAAACTGCTCTACCAAATATTTGACCTATGAACGAGCCATTAAATACTAGTCTTTAGTTTGCTGAGTCTGAAAGATTGAGAGTCTATATCTGATAGAGACTTCTGCTTACCTGATTGTCAAAAAGACTTGGAGTGGGACAACGAAGAATAGGGGTTCAGCAACCGTTTTCTGGACCTTCCTCTCAACGGAGATTGGGAGTGACTCAGAGTGGAGTGCTGGACTTTGGGTCGTGGTCGCCCGCCAAACATCACAAGCACACGAGGTGCGGAACTGTCATGGTCACTGCCCAATGACCGGATTTGCAAGGCTTAAACCAGGTCTTGTGTGATGACATCTCAACACACCAGGAGTGGAAACACTCAAACATCTTTGAAAAAACATCAAAAAAGATCAGTCAAAAAGTGAATGTAGGCGTAGCTCTTCTTCGGATCTGTGCTTGGCAGACGCGGAAAGAGCAGACGTTAGCGTGCCAGTGCGGCACCTACATACATCCTGAGATGTCAAAGCCGACTGACGCCACCTAACAGCGTGCAGGGGTAGTGCTTGAGAAAAAATCTCCGGATCCAGTCTGACTCCTGGGGAAATTCTAAGGTAAGGAATATGCAACTAGAATATGTCTCTAAAAAGCAAGCTGTTGCTAGAAGGCTGAATAATACACCAAACAACCAATATAATGAGGCAAGAAGCAAGTGGTGCTAACACCCGCACTTCCTAGAATTTAAAGAAATAATAACAATAGGTTGGCAGGGAGTTCACTATCAAGCCAGATCTAAAAAGATTGCTATCTGTATGCAATTCATGCATGTGAAAAGAACTGAATACATCATGTTTCAGTATACTTTTCAGACGAAATAAGCCCCTCATGCATTAGAATACAAGCACTTCATAAAAGGCAGAGTGATTGACCCAAAAGCCAATAGCATGACGATGAGAGAGATACTATTTTTGTGTGAGCAAAGATGTTACAGACAACATCTCAAGTCAACGACTTTCAGAAGCTGATCCAAATTAACCAATGCTTGAAGTAGGATGACTAAAAAGCCTAATCCACATACACTAAAAGCAACAGGTAACATACAGCTACATTGTCAGGACAGACTTAAGGACATACACAAGAAGTAAGCATACAGTCAAGCTTTCATGTCCCAAAGTCTCACCACGTGCAAGCATGAATGTTTTTTAAAATAACACAGGGGTAAGAATAGATACTCAGTTATTGCGATTCAAATACATTTGTAAATAAATAACATTTCAATATCTTCACGTTACAGAAATCACAGCCCATAAATACAAGTTGTGCAGAGTTCTTAAAGTATTCTCACCTTTACATCTGTTTCTTTTGGCTCCTTAGCTTTTTCTGTTGCTTCTTTAAACCTTTGTAATTCCATGCTATCTCTGTGACCTACGGTAAATTGAAAGATAAATACCAAATTAAATGTCCAATCTAATATCCAAATAATAATAATTCGGCACACTAAAAGTGTGGTTACAACAGCTAATAAATAAATGTGCTGAAACAAACACCTTCTTCTCCGAGGCATTAGAAAGATATTACACTTTTTGAAAAAATACGGCTTCACATTGGTGTCATTAATAAAATGAAAAATTTTCCCAGACCCACTCTCTGATGAACTTCATTTTTAGACAATGTACAGGGACATGCAAGACGTGCTGCTTTGAATCGTCCACACCTGTGGTTCCCAAACGTTTTAGAACTGTAACCACGTTTTAGAACAACAGACTTTTGGGACCCGCCTACCTTTAATGCTGCTGAATCCATAACACTCATTTACAGGTATTTAAATTTCGCGCCGCGCCGCCCCTCTCCCCCCCCCCCCCCCAAAAAGTCACTTTAAAATCTCCTCTCACTTTGCAGTCAGAAAAAGAAAACACCAATCCTATGTTTAAAAGAATAAGCAGCAACTTGTCAGAAGTGGCCTGACCTCTGACCTCTATTGTTAAAACAAAACTGACTAGGCAAACACATAATTTAACAGCAACTTTACTTATTGCTCAGACTTTCTCTACCCCGCAACAATCGACCTTCAACTCGCAGTTTGAGAAACACTGGTCTATGCAATGTTCCAATCCATTTATACACGGAACCCTTTTCAAATACTCGTCTTTGATTGGTAACTTGATTACTTGTATGAACAAGTTACTTACCTTCGGTGATGCATTTACTGGTATACATTATTTCTAACCGCCGACCCCTAACATTGTGAATGTTCCTAGGTGCCAAACTGGTTTTGGAAGATTTTCATGGCAACTGTGCGCCGGTAGGTGGCGCTGTGTGGCTCTGTCTCTGGTGTGCCCCTGTCGCCTCCCACGATGTGACAATGGGCCCTACTGCGGTGGGCAGATGTCATTTTCTTTGTGATCTCTGTCCATGTTTTCGGACGTGGAGCCTATAAATACCATGATACACCAGACTGCAGATCAATAATGTTGGAATCTTATTAATGCACTTTAGGAGTTCATTTCATAGAACAGGGAGGAAGTTGGGTTGGTGAGGAATCTGTGCTTAGATAGGAGTCGCTACCAGAAAATACATCGCTGAAAGTTAGTTACTTGCTCATCTGATAGAGACTTCTAGCCACAGATTCCATACCTTGTGAATAGATATCAAACCAGTAGCTTCTCTGTTGGTGGGTCAGTAGAATTGCTCAGACCAGGAAATCCAGCAGGACAGATAGGGCAATGTGCCCATCCTCCTGGACCTGGCTTTCCAGGCAACAGAGCTTTGTGAGCGTGTGAAGGATTCCTGTAGGAAAGCACAATTTCTAGGCATGTTAGCCCACACTTTTTGTCTGCTAACCAGGTCCCCAATGCCAGATCTCTTTCCCAAAAAACTGCACCGTTGTTTCCACAGTTGGCAAAACCTTTAGCACCCTCTGTAATTCCCCAGTAAATTGTACCGCTGGTACCTAGGACACTAAAGTGGGTCCCTAGGGGCTGCAGAACGAATTGTGCCATCCTAAGGGACCCCTCACCTGCAGGCTGTGGGTCTTGGTGCAGACAAAAGTGAAAACACAACACTGCACATGGCCTGCGTGCCCTGTCACCTAACACTGCATGCAATACATGTATGTCACCTCTCTAGCAGGCCTTATTAAGACAGGGTGTATCATATTACATGTGAGGGCACATTTGCACAAGCAGATATGCCCCTGCTATGTCTTTGTCGATTCTCAGACATAGTAAGTGACCAGGGAAGCCATTTTAAATACATGTGCTTGACACTAGTCACAGCAAGTTCCCCAGCTACATGATGGCTTCACTGAAGAGAGGAATGTTTGGCATCAAACATCTCGTATTGGTGAACCCACACTGATGCCAGTTTTGGATTTACCAATACATGCACCCAGAGGGCACCTTAGAGGTGCCCTCTGAAAACCTACCAACTATTAGTATGTCAGCGGACTGTTCCTGACCAGTTCAGCCACCTTAGCCACATTTCTGACCTCGTAAGGTGAGAGCCATTGCTCTCGGCGGCCAGTGACAAAAGCCGGCACTGGGCAGGTGTGTTGACACCTCCTCCAGGCAGGATTGAAATTCCAGGGTGGCAAGCTTCAAAGGCCTAACTGCCTTTGTAATATGACCTAGGTCTCTGAACACCCCTTGTCCTGACCCAACATCTTAGCTGCAAGACAGGCTGGAAAACAAATAAGATTAGGAGGTGTGCCCACTTCATGCCAGTCTCATGCCTAAGCTGGACAAGGTGAAGTGAACACCACTTTTTAAATTCCGCCATCTTGTTTTGGGTGGAGTTAGAACACCAGGGTCAGGGTTATGCCCACTTTCCAGCATAAGTGGTCATAGAGAGTGTGTAGTCACCCTAAAGGTGGACACCACATTGGTTTCCACATGGCACTCCCACTAATGCTCCTAAACAGAGTATTTAGGTGGCACCCCTGAACCCAAGAAGTGAGATCCTGATGACCTAAAAAAAAAAATCAAGGACAAAGAAGAATCGCGCCCGTGTAAGAAAAGCAGCTGACCTGGTACCAACCCCGCCAGTCGGTCTGCAACCCTTGACGCACTCTGCACCACACTCTGCACCAAAAGACGGCTCGTCCTGCAGCTGAATCTCCAGAAACCCAGGAGGACTGCTTGCCTTCAACAAAGACTGAAGTTTCCCATGAAAAGCGGACCTGCTCTCCAACCAATTCTAAAGAAAGGACTCTGCAGCCTCCGGGAAGCTCAAGGATCCAACACCTGAAGTCACTAATGAATCTGCCATCACCCATCCGAGTGGAGCTCCGGTGCCAACAATGTTTTCCAGCTCCCCAGAATCCCAGTCCATCATGGTTTCACTGATCCTGGACTCTGCAAAGTCGCAGGCGGCCGCTACATGAAGGCCCCCTCTCCTGCAGCATCTGTGGTGAGAGAACCCAAACACCTAAAGCAACCAACACACCTGTCACCTATGGCCCTATCCGAAGTGGGTCCCTGGTGTTGGTTTTCCCCGACTGGCTTCCTATCCAGAGCCTGCAGTCTATTTCCACTGAGATCAATCCCCATTGAAACCTACTGGACACCCAACGCCGTGATACATCTCTGCACCTGGGCACCGTAGAGCTCCCCCGATTGTCCAGGCAGTAATGTTTTGCAAACATGTGAAAAGATGCCCACGTTGCCACCTGACAAATCTCCAGGACTGGAACGCCCGAGCTAGTGCAGTGGTAGCAGCTTTGCCCCTGGTAGAATGAGCCCTCAGGAGGCTGCTTCCTGGCCAATGCGTAGCAGATCTTGATGCAGAGGTCTGTCTTGATAAGGCAGAAAGATAGCCCTTGAGAGTACCCAAGGCAGAACCTTCCTGGGCAAGGGAAAGTATACAGTAGCTAGCATGTTTTGAATATTTACACCTGAGAGGGAAGGGCCTTTCAGAAGGCTTTTTCCATGATTGTTTAAGCTGGTCAGTAGCGAGGGAAATTTCCGAGACCTCGGTCAGGATTGGATGTCAAATGTCTGACACAGACACTGGTCTCATGAGGGTGGATATCTCTTTCTCACAGTTGAACAGGGGTCATCAACTTGCTGGCATAAGAAAGTTGAAGAGCCTTGGCAGGCCCTACGGTGATGAATTTTGACTTTATCATTTGTTTTGCATTTATGCTATAAAATAATCACATATATTTGCTGTGTACATTGCAGTTGAGAATCACTTTGATATATTTTCCTTTCAATGCTGTGACTATTTTTAAACGTGTGCCTCCGACCTACTACTCCCTTTTTAGGAACCTCGTGGTGGAATAATAGTAAATGTCTTCTTTAAACTAAGAAGTGCATTTCAGAGATTTTTGTCAGCTTGGTCATTAGTGAAAGCAAAATACTGTGATCTGAACCGTGTCTGCAAGATTTCCCTGATGCTGCGCCCACTGGAACTTCAGGTCCCACTGCAGAGCCCTCATATGCCATCTGGCACGTTTGACTAACAGGATGCAGGAAGCCACGAGTCCCAACAGCTTCAGAGTCTGTCACACCAAAATCCAGGCTAGAGGCCGAAACATCGATATCATAACCCGAATATCCTGGACTCCCTGCTCAGGAGGATGGACCTGAAACTGCACTGTGTCCAGAAGAGCTCCGATTAAAGAAAGCTTTTAAGAGGGAGTCAAGTGTGACTTCGGCACGTTTATAGTGAACCCCAGTGAATTAAAGAGGTTTGCCGTTGTCTGAAGGTATCTGACAAAAGCCTAAGGCGTAGGACCCTTCACCAGCCAATCGTTAAGGTAAGGGAAGACTGAAATCCCTAAACTGTGCAGATGAGCTACCACCACCGCCATCACCTTGGTGAACACCCGAGGGGCACTGGTAACAATGGAGGGGAGCACAGCAGACTAAAAGTGCTCGTGGCCCACCTTGAACTGCAAGTAGCGCTGTGGGCAGACAGGATCAGTGGCTGTACATCCGCCATTGTCACAAGGACTTTGCCTGTATCCAAGAAGCAAGAAGGAATCTCCCTTGGAGTGAAGAAGTCACTCCCCTGCATCTGCAGGTACCTCAAGTCAATGTTGACTGACTGGCGGATCATGCTGTCCCACGGACAACATAAAGGCTCTGCTCAGAGGTGGTGGTTCTGTGGTCCTCTCTGGGTCCAACTCATCTTCTGGCCAACTTGGGAGGCGGTGGACATGCTGCAGCCACTGGACTGTGCACCCCGACTATTGCTGTTGCCAAGGCTTGTTAGCTGTTCCTCCAAGTAGATCTTCGAGCTCCAAGAAGCCCAGCCTCCTGCAACTCCAGATTCAGCTCCACCCTGCAGATCCTGCAATGTGTCTGCCTTGCTGCCAAAAGTGGGGTCAGGACAGCGGGGTTGGTCATCTCTTCTATTTGGAGAGACCTGGGAATTACAAAGGCCTTTGAAGCTTCCCGCCTGTCTGGAAGAGGAGTCAACTCCCCTGCCCAGTACAGGCTTTTGTCTCTGGACCCGGAAAATGCTGGCTCTCACCTTGGGGGGGGGGGCAGAAACAGGGCTATGGTGACTGAACTGTTCAGGACCAGTCAGTTAACACACTTGTAGCTGGTAGGTTTTCAGGGGACACTTCTAAGGTGCACTCTGGGTGCATGTATACCAAACTTCCCTATCTTCAGTTAAGCCATCATGTAGCTGTGGAATTCATAGTGACCAGTGTCCAGCACATGAGCTTAAAATGGCTTTCCTGGTCACTTACTATGTTTCAGAATCAACAAAGACACAGCAGGGGCATATCTGCTTGTGCAGATATGCCCTCAAATATAATGCACCCTGCCTTAGGGTTGTAAGGGCTACTAGAGAGGTTACCTACATATATTATATGCAGTGTTAGGGGACATGGCACACAGGCTGTGTGTCATGCTGTGATTTCACTTTACTGTGCACCAAGATGAGCAGCTTGAAATGGCAGCCTGTCATGTGCTTGGTGAGGAATCATCTACGATGGCACAATTTGTGCTGCAGCCCTTAAGGACCCTATTTAGTACCCCAGGCCCTGGGTACCCGGGGTACCATTTACTAGGGACTTATCGAGGGTGCTATGGGTTTTGCCGATTGGGAAAACAACTGTGCAGATTTAAGGGAAAACAACCTGGTGCTGAAGGCCTGGAACCCAGTGCACTTTCAGTCGAAACTGCATCAGATACCAGGCAAAAAGTCAGATCTAACCATGCCAAAAATGGTGCTTTCCTACAGACTTCTCAGACTTTTTTTGTGCCTCAATTTACCAAATCGGCCCAAGGACTTGGAGTGAGACGACAACGACTTCTGACTCTGTGACAGGTCCTGGGACCTTTCTCTCAACTGGGACCTCGACTTGCGCAGAGTCACACACCGGGTCGCCAGCAGCTTTAGGGACTGCTCCCTCAGTGCCTTTGGATGCATGGCCTGGCACTCGGAGCACAACTTTGGGTTGCAGTTGTGCTCCAGACACCAAAGAGACAGGAGGTGTGGATCTGTCACAGACATCGCCCAATGACTGGATCCACTGGGCTTAAATCCTGTCTTTCTACAAGACATCCTCGATACAACAGGAGTAAAATTCAAAAATGCTCAACAGAAAGATGAAAAAAGCCAGTCAAAAACTGACTGAGTAGCAGCTCTCTTCGGATCAGGGCTTTGCTAGTGCGGAAAGAAAAGAACTGACATCAGCGTGCCTGGGTGGTGCCTATATCATAGTTGGCACAGACAATGGTGAACTTGGAGCCGATCAACAACGCCTACCAGTGCGCAGGTGTACTGCTCATGAGAATCTTCCTGACCCATTCTGACGTCTGGGGAGAAATCCAAGGTAGGGAATCTGCAGCTAGAAGTATCTATCAGATAAAAGAGATACTGCATATCTGATGCGTTATAATGTACACTGTTTCTTTTACAAACAACGCATTATTCTCAAAAATATTTTACATCTGGAAACATCAGATGACTGGGTTAACAGTTTAAATAAATATTAAATTCAAACCAAAATGTGAATCTATTCTTTTCTTTAATTCTTTAAAAAAGTTAAATCCGTCATTGACCCTATTTCAACGTAAATGATCATCTGTTGAAAGACAAACCCTCTTTTAAACATTTCCTAACATTTCGATAAGCAGGGCTAATGAAGTGAATGATTTAAGACAACTTCTACAAAATAGGACAAGCAGTCCTATTTGACCATCTGATCAATGTAAATGATTTAACAAATAGGTCTATACTTAAAGCTATGCATGGTTAAGCAGCCTTGCACACATATTTGCCATAACACAGTATGGTGTATTCTTTTCTTACTCAATTTCAATCTAGTCTTGCCAGCTGTGATATTAAATCAGTTAATACAGTTCATATTATGTACAAGCTTATTATAAATTACCAAACAAACCCCTGGTTGTCAACAGTAGAGCACTAGGCAGTTGTCAGTATTAATAATTGTTATTATCATTGCAAAAAGGCAGGCATTCATCGCCCTCCACCAAAGAATAACAGGAATAAACTTTACTAATCACAAACAAAGTGAGAATGCTTTAGTTCAAAGGCGTAAAGTGCAAGGCAGGCACCTTGAAGAACAAGTTATTTACCTCTGATAACACTTTTTCTGGTACAGACTATGTAATCGCAAATTCCTCACCTTAGATTAGTCCCCAGGTGTCAGAATTATTCTAGAATATCTTCAGCATTATCACTGCAAGCTGATAGGTGACACTGATCAGCGCAGTGTCAGCAGTGATGTTTATGGTGCCTACATAGGCACCACCCAGGTCTGCTCACATCACATTTTTTTGTGATAAAAACACGAAGTCACGTTAGACTGAGCTTTGTGACCAATGTGTGCAGTGTCTAACAGCATATTAGAGTGAAGCGCCCAGTTTCCAGAGCTCAGAGGATTGGTGAGGACTCTGCAGATGGTCTCTACCAGAAAAGAAGGTAACTTGTTCTTCTGATAGAGACTTCTAATCGTAGATTTCTCAACTTAGAAAAGATACCCAAGCAAAACCTCGCCAGAGCAGGGTCTGTGAACCAAATGGACAAAATGCCTGCTCGAGGTACCTGACCATCCAAGCAGTAGTGCTTAGTGAATATGTGAAGGGCCGTCCACGTAGCAGCCTGGAAGACGTCCAGGACAGGGAACCTGCATGCTAACAAAGAAGTAGCTAATATGCAGCAGATCTTGATACAGAGTACAATACATCAAGAGATGGTACATTTCTGCACCCTGCCCTTTTTGGCTCCAGGGAACCCAATGAAGGGCTGACCGTCCACCTGATGTTCCTTGGTACAATCGATTTAGAAATAGAGAGTTCTCTCCAGGCAGAGTAAAGTTCTGGTTAACATGAAAGGGAGTGAACACCTTGGTAGAAAAGAGGCATGTGTCAAAAGAACTAGTTTGCTTGGATAAAGGCTGGTGTACAGAGGGTTAACTGAGAGAGCTTGAAGCTTGCAGTCTCTCCTGGTCATTACGGAGGCCATCTTGAAAATGAGACATCTGAGCAGCTATTCAAGGGCTCGAACGGTGAACCCACGAGGAATATTAGGACCAAATTAAGGTCCCATTAGGGCTTGATGAAAGGAGTAGGAGGGAACAAATGTTGAAAGCCTTTAAGAAAACCAGTCAGAAGGGCTTGACAAAGAATGAGGGCTGACCCAGGCAACCGAAAAAAAGTTGAAATGGCTGAAATGTAACTTTTAACACTGCTCAGGGCAAGGCCCTGTCAGGCAAAAGACAGCACAAACAGTATAACCTCCTACAAGGACGATGAAAGCATGTCAACATGACAAGAGCATCAAGCCACAAATCTGTCCCAATGGCAGGGGTAAACAGTTTTTATTGTGGGACGCCTGGCTGCCAAGATGACATCACGGAACTCAGGAGGAAGACAAAAGGCAAGCAATTGTCACTGCTCAATCTCCACGTAAGAAGGCAGAGTGTGTGTAGGTTTGGGTGTGGAAGCCTGCCTTTCTGTGAAAAAGTCCTCCAGAGGAGGCAGCCTGATCAGAGGACAGATGCTCAGGCGTTTGGAATATCAGAATCGCCTTGCCAAGACCAGAGCCACTATGATGACCTGCGTTTGGTCTGTCTTTATCGTCTTGAGAACTCAGGGAAAGAGCGATATCGGTTGACATAAGCCCCGGGATCAGGTCTGAATAGAACGGGTCTCTACGTGTGAGACACTTTAGCGCACAGAAGAGCTAACATTGCTAGATGTTGGCAAAGGTGAATATATCGAGCTAAGGTTATCACCATTCTCGGAGGAGACCCTACAGCATCTCCATGTATGGACATAATTTGTGATACACAAAGCACAGGGCTGAATACGTCCACGGTGGCATTCCATCAGGAGCTGCACAACCATGAAGATGTCCTGTTCCTCCAGCCAGGCCCAGAGGTACATAGCCTCCCAACAGAGTCCACAACCCCACTGCACCCTTTTTAATGCAATACCACATGGCAATGATGCTGTCCATGAACACCTCAACCAGCCTATCCTTGAATAATGAGAGGAAGGCTTTAAAGGTCAAGCGAATAACCCTCAGCTCCAGAAAACAGATGTGAAGCAGGGACTCCCCCAGAGACCGGAGTCAATGATCTATACCTCTATTAAGTGGCCGCTCCAACCCAGAAGCGGTGTGTCAGTCAACACCATCAGTTCCTGATGTGGGAGAGGGCTCTGCTGCTGGACCAATTGTCGTTTGTTAGCCACCAGTGAAGATAGTTTGCAGTCTCCTTCAAAATCTGAACTAGCTCAGAGAGATTCCCTGATGCTGCGCCCACTGGGACTTTTAATCCCAATGTAGAGCCTGCATGTGCCATCAGGTTTGCTTCACCAGAAGGATGCAGGAGGCCATCAAGCCCAGCAGCCTCAGAGTTAGTCCCGCCGAAATCCAGGATAGAGATTGACAACAAGGGGATCATAGCTCAATTATCCTGTGCCTGCACTATGGAGCGTAGAATTCAGAATTGCAATGCATCCAGAATAGTTCAGATGAAAAGGAGCATCTGAGAAGGAGTCAGGTATGACTTCTCCATGTTGACAGTGAACCTCAGAACAACAAGAGGTCAGGCGTGGCATTTGAGTACTGTCGATGCAATCGCTCTGCCAAGGCAGTCAGTCATGTTGAGCCCACACTTTATAATGAAAGTCTCTGCGGTTCACCTGTTAGCAAAAAATTGGGAGAGTATGGCGTAGGCCTCTTCTGACAACACGGTCAGCACTTGTTCAGCCGAATCCCACACAGTATGGATGTTTCAGCCCAAAAGAGAGACAGTGTTCACCGACCTCAGTGCTAGGCTAGCGGGGGAGAGCATTGTCTTGCCAAAGGTGTCCAGCCTTTTGAATTCCCTATGAGGTGGAGTGGTAGGAAACGCACCAGGGTTGATCTGGAAGACAGAGGCTTGCACCACCAAGCTCTCATCGGTGGGATACTGGGAGAGGAAACTAGGATCCCAAGGATCAGAGCAATGGTGGCAATCAATTTTCCTGTACATAGTAGCCCCTGTGCAGGGCTTGGATCAGGTCCAGAATAGAACAACTGTAAAGGCTTCATTTGAAAGGAATAAAGGGTTGGAGGGGGAACCCCCAGCTGAAGCACTTCTGTCAAGACCTTCATATTGATTGCCAATGAGGGCAGCTGAAGGGACAAGACCTCAGCCGCCCTCCGCACAACCAATGGAACAGAGGCACCCTCCGTCGCCACAGTAGGAGGAGAGGCCAAGCCAGTGTCCAGTGAGGTGCCTCACCCACTGACATCCACCAGTTTCTCAAACCAGTTGTCCTCTGGGTCATCTAGGGGATGATGGAAAGCATAAGGGACCCCAGATCCCTCCAAATCATCTCCTTCTCTGGGCATATCAAAAGAAAAAGGAACTGGCTCCGTCTCATAGGGCATGGTACTGGTCGGTGCAGGAGTCAACGTCAAGCGACATCGATCTGGCTCCGTATTAGAGTTGAGAACTGGGTTGCTGCCACCAAGGAAGCCTGCTGTTTTGCGGGTGGAGTCACTCTGGATCCCACATCAGATTCATTAGCCGAGGGCATAAGCACCTGAAGGTGTTCCAGAGGGTCAGGCTTCCCAAATTTGAGGTGCATGGCCTCACAAAACTCCTTAAGAAGGACAGTAAGCACTCTGGCTCTAGGAATCTCTGGGAGGCACGGTCCCAGGGACAGGCTCCGCGAAGACACTAAGCCTCAAGCGGTGCCAATGTTCCTAAGCCTCGTCCGAGGAAGTGGATTGGCACGGAGAAGTGGAAGAACGCTTTGACTTCCTGCACTTGTGGGACTTATCTGACAATTTTGACTCTTACGACGAATGTCGAGAACTGCTTCAGGAACAGTCCCATGACCTTCCACGCAGCCGGGGTGAAAAGCATTATGGGGGCATCCAAAGGCGGGCAGAAAGGAGCCTGACGCAACATTCCCTCAGAGCCTTCAAGTTTATGGTGTTGCAGTCCTCACAGGACTTGGAGTCATGGTTCTGCCCCAACACCACAAACAAACCCACTGTTGGTCTGTGGCAGTTATCTCCCTGATATGGGCACCACAGGGTTTAAATCCCTTGCACACCAGGAGAAAGGATTCTCAAAGAAATCTTTGAAAAAAACTCAAAACACTCAGCCAAAAGCTCTTAAATAAATATCTGTAGTGACTGGTGCAGAAAGAACTGATGTCAGAGCGCTAGGGTGGCACCTATTTAAGCACCATGTAATCACTTCTGGCGCGGATGACACAGAACTGAACACTACCAACTAAAAGCACACAAGAGAAGTGTGGCATCTGCAGCTAGAAGTCTCTATGAGAAGTTAATGTTTGTAATTATAATTCTTTCCTTTATCTAAAAACTTGTCAGAACCTACACATAGGTGCAGTGAATTACCTCTGTCTTCCTTACACATGGCAAAAGGTGAGGGGGAAGAAAGTGATTGTTATATGAAGGTCATGAAGAATACCCAAGTGAACTAATGGAGATGAAACACTATTTTTGTTTTTACGCTTGTATAGGATAGGTACCACTGAATAAAGCTAATCAGTAATCCCAGCTCTAAAACAACTTTAGTACAGATTACCCTCATCATACAAAATTGCTAAAGGACTACATTCTTCAAATAAGGTCAGAGTGAGCCTACCTTGCACTAATACTGTGCTTTTAAAAGAGGCCCGCATGATGAGGGTGGCTACCCATTATGAGTGAAGGCTACCAACTTTTTTTTTTTTTTTTTTTTTTTTTAAAGAGAACTAGAAGTAGACAAATGTAGCTTTCTTGAAATGAACGGCCAGTGTAGGGCAGAATTGGGAAAATAATCTTCCCAAATAATTGTGGAAAAAAGCCCTTGAGTCGCTTTGTTGTTTCAGGGGCATAATGTAAGGAGATACTGGAGGTTGGCTCTTTAATTCCTATATCTTCCCAGTAAATGTTTGACCAGGTGGATTAGTTTGGTAGGGTTGTTTTAGAGTGAAAATTATTATTTTTCTATTTTACATTTTTAATATTTATTATTAATATTTGTTCACGTTTGTTAATGTAAAATAACCTACTTTAATTTTTGTGTATGTTAGATCTATTTATGGATTGGGTGGTTAGTCTAATTAAATTATATAAGAATTTACATAAGAATACTTTTATATTTAATTTCTTTATGTTTTATATCAATTAAGTATGTGATTAGATTGTCATGTTTTATTAAAATCATTAACATGGGTTGAGGGGTATATTGGGGAATAGACGCACTGTGTTTCCAAAGAAAATATTAAATTATAATAATAAAAAATGTACATTTTAAAATTATATTTTTTTATTTCGAAATATATATATTTTATTTAAGTAAGGACTTTTGGAGGATATTGTTTATTTCTCAAAAAGAAAAGTTCATATTTTTTTAACAATCAATGTTTAATTCATGATTTTAATATTTTTTCAAAATGTTATGATTTAATTTGAAATTTGGGGCATTTAAAGATTGTATTTATATTTTTTAAAAGTGTACTTACATTATCTGGGCGTATTAAGTCAGACCAGTGTAAATACTTTCCCCAACGTCTGTTAGACCAGCATTTGAATAGTAAATCTGAACACCTCCCACCTTCGTATGCAGTTTCGGCAATGTTTGTTAGAGTGGAGTTAGAATAGTAAACGTCACCATCTCAATGTATGTAATTTACCCAATGTTTGTCAGACTGGGATTACAATAGTAAATCAAGTGCTCCTAATGTATAAACTTTCACCAATATTTGTTGAACTGAGGGTAGAAAAGTAAATCTTACCCCACCTCCCCCCATTCCCCGAACATTTAATATGCTTGAGTTAAACCAGATCCCCCAACTTATGCCCCTTCCTACAGGTTAGCTAGATTGGAGCTAGAGTAGTAAATCTGAACCCTCTACCAATGTATGCCTTCAGTGTTTGCTAGATAGAAGTTACAATAATTAATGTGACGTTTCTCCCTAAAATACCTACTTTACAGTGCTTATTAAACATAAAATTGAATAGTTTATCTGAAAGCCCAATTCCTCCTCCCAAATGTAGGCAATGTCCATGTTTTTGTTACACTGGAGTTAGAATTGTAAGTTTGATTCCTTCTTGTAGGAGGCTGGCTCAGTTTATGGTGTACATGGTGTGGAACCCTATACTGAGTCCAGGCAACCATTTGTGTTAGTGTCCAAGTGGCAAAAGCTCTCTAGGGGCAGATGAGGCAAGCAGCTGAAGCTTATCCAGGAGGAATGTGAAGCACTTGCAATACCACAGTAGTCAGACAGTATCTCTCACACAAAAAGAACCACCTTAGTGTTGCAAAAATAAAGGATTCCTTATTACAGCTCTAACTACTAGACTAGCATTGGTGTATCCCCCTTTCGAAATATCTACACACAATATATACACAAAATAACAAGAAGAAATCGAATTAAATGTACCGGGCCCAGTGGGGAGGGGGGGCAAACAATATATACTAAGTAAGTGGAATTCAAAACAGTGAACCCAACCAAGGTAGGTGTGGTAGTTAGCTATGGGCTGGGGAAGAACGAAACCAAAGGTAAGCACAGCAAGTGTCCCCTGCAACCGGTTGCAGAGTAGTTGCCTACCCGGTCGTCCCATACGCTAACACAGGGAAGTTGTGGTTAAAATTTGTGAGTTTTAGGACCCTTTTCAGTGGAACCTAAGCAAACCAAATACAGGAGGAGGGATGGAGAGTGTCCCCACCCAAGGATACCCAGAAGATAGGAGTACCTACACCAGGGGACCCGGATGCATAGGATTGAAAGGACGTCGGAAACCTTCTCTGAAGTCAAGGGAGGCCTTGGTTGTCCAACTGCAGTTGCGACTGGTGGACCAAACCGCTGGAACGCAAGGACAGGGTCCAGACGCAGAAGACCTGAAAAGGAAGGGGAGGTGCCCTGGTGGCAATGCCCACCCTCCTAGAGGAGATGTTCCTGCAGGTTGGTGAAAGAAGAAGTCCAGCTGAGGGGTCCAGGAGCAGCAGAAACTCCTATGAGTCGCCTACGAGCTGTCCCACATCGTCACCGAATTGCAGAAGGGTCAGTGATTAGCAATGCTACAAACAAGCACTGGCAAATGCAAGCAGAAGCTGAAGATGGATTCGAAAGTTTTTGGGGACCAGCAAGTTCCAGGTGACTCTACCCTTGAGGAGTCAGGACTGGTCCTCACCACACAGGGAGGCCAGCAGAAGTCATTGAAGCCCCCACAAGGGACCCACACGCAATGGACACAGGATGTCAGGAGGCCTGAGCAGCACAACAAAACAGGAGTCCCACATTGCAGGAGCTGCAGAACAGAGGTTGATCTTCAAACTGCAGAGTGCTGGGGCTTCTCGGTGCATTATGATCTCTTGGAGGAAGAACCAACAAGCCTTGGCAAGAGCAACTTTTGCGGTGCATAGGGATGAGGTTCCAGGGGCTGCAGCAGGGGCCTACAGTGTCGCAGTTGAAAGGAAGTTTGTAGATTTTGGGAGGACCAGCAAGGCCCTAGTGACTCAACCCTTGGTGGGGAGTTAGGGCAGGCATTCAGCTGTAAGAAAAGCCAGCAGAAGTTGGAGGAGCCCCCACAAGTGACCAACTGGGAGCAGGCACAGGGCGTCCAAAGGAGTCCCCAGAGGCACAAACAGAAGTCACGCATCGCAGGATCAGCAGAGGGGGAGCTGATTCTGGAGTTCCAGAGTGCAGGAGGCTAGGGCTTCTTGGAGATCGAAGATTTTCTAGGAGGAAGAGCCAACAAGCCTTGGCAAGAACAATAGTCGGGTGTACAGGGGTTCCGTTACAGTGACTGCTGGAAGGGCCGCCGCCTGCCAAATTTGTCAGGGGACAAGTTGACCCGAGAGAGGACCACAGAACCACCACCTGTGAGCAGAGCCTTCACACTGTCCGTGGGACAGCAGGATCCACCAGCAGGTTGTCATTGCCTTGAGGTGTCTGCAGGTGCAGGAGAGTGCCTCCTTCACTCCAAGGGAGATTCCTTGGTGCTTCCAGGTGCAAACAGAGTCCTTGTGACCCTAGACGATGAACAGCCTTGGATGTTGCAGAATTCTTGCAGGATCCAGAGAAACAATGTTGCAGTGGGTGCTTTCCTACCAGAAACAGACTTGTTTTGGTTCCAAAGCAGACCAGCAGTGGTTCCAGAGGCCAGGAGCAGACGTCTTGCAAAGAGTTTCTTGCATAGTCTTGCTCGACGAACCTCAAGCCCCACCAACGGGGAAAGCCTTAAGTAACCCTAAAAGAGTGTTGGTCACTCTCTGCAGTGACCCACCTATCCGAGGGAGTAAAGGATGTCATTTACCTAGCCTAACCTGTCAGGTGCCCCCAAGGGCCTCTGCATATCTTGCTATAAAGATGGCAGAATCAACCTAGCAGACCTCTGTGTACCTCCCTAGGGGAGGAGATGGACAGGGACCTGTTTTCTGTGTGGTTTGGCGACATAGCGGGGGTTAAGAGTCCCGGCACTGGTGCAAACCAATTTATGCAAGGACGACACCAAATGTGCCCTTCGAAGCAGTCTGGTTTTGCGAAGAGGCCACTCTACCCCAGCCCAAAGACACCTTATTCTAAAGGAGAGGAAGTCACAACTCCTTCTTACAGGAAACCCTTTGTTCAGCCTTCCCCCTGCTCGAGCTGGATGAGCAGCAGGAGGGCAGAAGAGTGTCTGGGGGTCTGCCGCAATGTGGGCTGCCAGGCAGACCCTGGACAGGAAGATCTGGGGGAATCCTCTTAGGAACCCCCAGAATACATGGTAGCATGCAACTAACACTGGAATCAGTGTTGTTGCATGATTCCGACATGTTTGATACCAAACATGCCTATGTTCGGAGAGACCATTAAGTAGGAGGACTACTCGTACTGACCAATGTCTACAACAAGTCTTAAAATGGCTTACCCGCACTTACAAAGCCCAGAGAATTGAGTATGGAGTTTGTAGGGATACTCTTCTCATGCAGCAGTACCCTAACGCTTAGGAACATGCAACCTGCCCTTGAGCTGAAGGGCCTACCGGAGGGGTGACTTACAGTGCTTAAGTGCAGTGACCGTGATGTAAGGGTGAAAAGGGTACATGCATCATTTCACGCAGGCCGCCATGGCAGGCCCGCAGACACCCGTTTGCATGGGCTCCTATGGGTGGCACAACACATGCTGCAGCCTATGGGAGATCCTTGGTGTACCAATATCCTGGGTACCCAAGTACCATATACTAGGGACTTACATGGGTGCACAAGTATGTCAATTGTGGGGCAAGAAACTTAACAAGCAACCACATTTAGAGGAGAGAGCACAGCCACTGGGATCCTGATTAGCAGGATCCCAGTGAATTACAATTTAAACATGGTGACATCAGGCAAAAATTGGGGGTAACTATGCTAGAAAGATGGTATCTTCCTACACTTGTCACCCCCTAAAAAGTATGCATTTTCCCTAATGACTGTAATTAGGTTTCTGTATTTAGATTGTTTTAATTAGTTTAATCTGTTAATGATTTTGGAACAGAGTAAGGTGACTACATGCTACCGGGTTTTTAAAACTATATTCAAACAATAGTTGATTTTTAAAAAGTTTGCATTTTTTTAAAAGCTATTTCTATGGATATTTCTATTGCTTTTTAAAATTATTTTTTGTTTGCCATGAAAATTACATTTTAAAATTTTCATTTGCATAATTAATAGTTAAAATTGTTTATGAGGTGTTTTATCATGTAATAATTTGCAGTACGATGTAGTAAAAATGTTTTATTTCCATAACAATTTTATTTGCATAATACACTATTCAGGTTATGTCATTTTCTTCTTTTTTATTTTTTTAAATCGATGTTTCTTTAATTCAATAAATTAAAGCTTATATGTTATTTTTGTACATTATCTATTTTCAAATATATTATTGGAAATATCTAACTATTATTTTAAATGATAATAATGTTAAATACAATCAAATATAAATAAATATATAAAACTTGCGATTACATGGTTGACATTTTGGACCACAATATTTTGTTGGTGAATACCTTTATACTTTACATTCTAAGTATGTAAAGTCAGTACTTTAGTAGTCAATATTTTGACAACTATATTTACTATCATATTTTTGTGGTAGACTTTGTCATACAACAGCATGAATTTTATTCTTGGAAATTCATTATTTTCAAAAAGTACTCTTCTATAACAGAGCCAGCTGGCTGGACTTTTTGGTCTGCATATTATTTGGTCTAGGTATGTTCTGTTTTGAAGTCAAAATTGTCTGGTTATTTCACAGATTTGTCAGATGGAACCATCAAAAAAGTCAAGTTTATCTCAATTCACTGGTTTTAATAGAAATGTGACTAAAAAGAGCCTCTCACATTCAAAATGACTGGCATCTTGAAATAAAGTGAGTTTCCCCTGTCAACAGTACCTCAGGGCAGATAGCCAAATGAATACACGTCAACTGACTATTTAATCGAAGACTATATTTGAATAGTTTTACATTATACTAAGCCTTCCTCCACAGAATCCAGATAGGAGTCATTCAAGTTGGTACCAATACTACAATAGAAGCAGGAAATTAATATCAACTACTCACCCACAAATGCTCCAAATTCTATGTTATCTTTTTCTTTAGTAGCTTTGGTGTTACTTGTCTCCTCATCCTTTGCTGCAGATTCAAGTAGAAGTTTGCAACTAGGCTGGGAGGGAGTACTAACAAAGAATTTAGCTGTTGGAGAGGATGGACTCTGCATCAAATCAATAGAACTGCTCAGTTTCTGAGTCTTAGAGAGGGATTTTGACATTTCCATATCCTGCAGTCTATGTCGAAGTTGGGTTGGAGAAAGATCACTGGATAATAAGGCACTGCCTGAGGAACCAGCCTCTGGAATGTCCACTTCTTCGCATTTAGAGGTTTCTAGAAGGCCATCTACAGTCCTTTTACTCTGGGCATCTCTTTCATTCTGAAGTGAAACGTTTAAAATTAGTGCATTGGTAGCTTCAGGTCCCCCTTGTGGAAGAGATCCAAAGAAATTTCCAACACTTTGTTTTTTTCTCATAGAAGACCTAAGGGGGCCATCATCAACAACATTTTGCCCCAAATGTTTTGAAATGCTTAGTTCGCGTGTAATCTCATTGTGGACCTTACTAGCTTCCGAAGCCTTCTGTGCAGTTAAAGTTTTCAGGGTGTCCACAGTAAGAGCAGATAGATCTTGAAGATGTCCAATTTGAGAATCTAAAGAGTGTAATGACCGTTTGATGTAGTTTACTCTGTCACCAACTTCTTTTATTTGAATGCACATCTGCTCAACCCTAAGTAGACAAAAATTAATATTTAGTGTTTTTGTTGTCAGAAAAAGTTGAAACATTTTAAGACTTTACAATTTAAGAAAACCCAAGGCCATTATATTATATTGATTACTTAAATCATTTCATTCAAAAGAAGGTACTTACCTAGCATATTTACTTCAAAGGAAGTTACTAATCTTCTATAACATGTTTTGTGTAGGATCCAAAAGAGTCCCACAGATTGCTCATCTTTGAATCTTCTGCATATAGTATAATGGATCTGGATTTTTTTTTAACAGCAGAAGGCCCCAGCTCCCAATGTGGCACTGATGCACAACTAGCACAAATCCATTGACAGTTCACCAGGTACAACACTGTGGGTCCAAAGGGCATTAAATTTGATAGTTCCAGCTAGTTTACATACTCCATAAAAGCAAGGAGAAATATCAATTAATATAGCCAAATTGTACATACATATCTTCCTTAAATCGGAGAGGCAAGAGAAGGATAAGAGAGCTCAATGAAGATAGAGTATCCACTAGAAAAAGCATTACTGAAGGATATGTGGATTGTTTTAGTAGTGGATACTTCTTTCTACAGATTCCTCATCTATAAAAGAAATCAGGAGGGTCTGTGAAAATTGAAGAAGTGGACACTAGAACAACTGCAGCAATGCCCCACACAACGCGGACTCCTTGCATCGAATCTGAATAAAGGGAGCAATGTTTTGTAAGGATATGCAAGGCAGTGCTTCAGATATATCAACTAGAAAACACAGTGCAAAGGCAGGTGTAGGTTGGGTAACAATATATAATGAGCTCTGATCCACTGAGAAGGATTTCCATGAATCAAAGCATAAGCATGCTTTGGTACCTGGCCCAAAATATATTCGAAAAGCACATTTCAGCATAGATTTCTTATTTTTTTTGCTCCAACATGACTAATTAAGAGAGATGCTTACCAAGTCTTTACCTTTCACCTATTAATATAGAAAAAAATTATCCAAACAAAAAACCAAATTAGCGTTACCTATGTGCAGCTGCTCCTGGTCATTTGATGAGTGAGGCAGTGGGGAAGTAATGTATACTTTTTTAGTAGAATGCAATGGTGGAAAGCACCTTTGGTAATTCAGATGAACTTACACTAAGAACTAATTTATCTGCAAAAAGTGTGTAAAAACATATATATTAATAAATCACCTAAAATGCTCACATCCCTAGTCAACATTAATGCTATGAGAATGTCTCAACAGACCAGGTTGCATCAAAATTCCAAAACACTTACCACAAGAACAGTTGTGGTTATATTGACTCTCTATTAAGGCTAAAGTGAATGGTAACATATTTTTAAGATATTCTATATTCGTCCATCTTATGGTATTTTTTGATAATCCAGAAAGTGTCATTAATTATAAATAATGTGAGGCATACATCAGTTATGTCCAGGTAGGATGATTCATAGCTTCTAGGTGAAGAACCCCACAAAAAGTTCATCATCCAACCAGTTGGCTGATCGACTAATCCTCTCCTCTTTCAAGCAGTGAAGAAGGAGCAAAGAACGCCAATAGGGTAAAGGACTGATCAAGGTTGACATCAGACAAGAGCCCACCCAAGTCCTCAGCATTGTTTGTGTAGGAAAAATGTGGTGTGCTGTACTCATGTGATGAACTGCAGTGATCGCAATGACAAAGACAATCTTAAGAATCAGAAAACTCTACAAGCAGCTGTGTACCGGCTCCAAGGGCATAAAAACAGCTTGGGAGGCCACATGTGTCAAACCTTTTATTAAACAGCATCATAACAGGTGAGTTAAATTAGGACGGCAGATGCAGCAAATACAAAAAGGCCATAAGGGCAAAAAAGAAAAACCTTTAATAGTACCAACAGCAAGACCTTGCTGAGCCAAAGACAAAATGAACAATAGAAAATCCTACCTGCCTGATAAAGGGTCTGTCTTGTGGAGTGCACACCAGACTACAAATCTGTCCCAGCGCCTGGCCTAAATGGCCGTTGTGGACAGGCACCTGGTTGCAAGGATAACATCCACCACTTCAAGGGAACAGATCAAATACAGCTAACTGGCACACTCAATCTCAGAATACAGGAGGTCTAGATTGTGCAGGGTCCAGTTAGCCACCCTGACCTGCTGAACCTACCAAAGATTCCCCTCAAGTGGTAGCTTGATCGCAGGACAGGTACTGATGCCCAGAGGTTCTGGGTACCACATTCTCCTGGCCCACTTTAAAGTCACTAAGATAACTTAGGCTCAGTCAGTCCTGATCTTTTTCAGACCTAAAGAGAGATAGCGGCAGGAAGCTGTACAGGAGTTTTGTGTTCCATTCCAGACGGACCACATCTCTTAGCGAGTCTCTCTACAAAAAGTCCCAATGAGCAAAACAGTTGACACTGTTAGTCCTTGATGGTGGTGAAAAGATCTAATCAGGGTTCTCCCTAATGACGGAAGACACTCCAGCCATCCCAAGAGGTGCAGGCCCTTTTGGAACAGGAGCCAGGAACACCTTCTACTCCACTTGTTATAGTATCACATGGGGGAGGTTTATCTGTGAGAATCCTCAGCAGCCTCCCTTGATGGACAGCACAAAGCCCTTCAATGCCAGGGGAATGGCATGCAACTCCAACAGACTAATATGAAGCCATGGTTCATTTGGAGAACATAGTCTGTTAACTGCACCTCGCAAAGATGGCCTTGCCAATCCAGTAGTGACATGTCCGTTACCACTGTCAGATCTTGGTGGGTAACAGAGAAGGGCCTGCTGTTGGACCAATGGCATTCGGGACGCCCGACACGGAGTCAACCAACGCCACCTAACGGCAGACAAGGGTACTGCTTGCAGAAAAATCGCTGGATCCACATTGATGCCTGAGGGAAATGCCAAGGTAAGGAATCTGCAATTAGAAGTCTCTATCAGATAACAAACCTTATTGAGCAGAACCAAAGACTCAACAAGCTTCTCCCACATCAGAACTGCTCTTCTGGGAGTCCTTTTGATGTGGGAGAAAGGTTCAGTATGGCAGAGATCACCACCATGAGAAAAAGTGCTAGATTCTGGGTCAGCCAAGATGATCTTGCACCACGAATGGCAATCTAAAATGGCTTGGAGGCTACTGCCGCATAGGAGGGATGCTGGGAAGCTAATAGCCTGTGGTGACCCGCACAATGCCTGGAACATCAACATCCCTGGCCTCATAAGGAGGGGGAAAGCTGGCGTCTATATGCCAACCACAGAGTAGTGTCAGAATTTCCTAAACTGGTAAAGAAACTGCTTGACAAGAAGCATAAGGCCCAGGGAGTGTCCTGTGGTCGTAATCTCCTTGAAATGTTCCAAGACAGATTCTCCTTTCTTGGCAAACAGGCATGAGCAACTGAAAGTCATAACCATTTTCACAGAAGAGAGGACTGTAAATCTCCAGAGAAACATGTAGATTGCATCGTGATGGAGCAACACTCTGGTGCCAACTTCCCATCACAGAAATCAGTTGCACCAAGGGCAGCCTGAATCAAGTATTTGACCACATCTTGAAGGGTATGAGCCATGGAGGCCCTAGGGTCTTCCAAAAATGTTGCCAAGATCTCACTCACCATGAGTCAGAGAGGTTGTGTATTATCAGCCCAATAAACAAAAAGCATTAACTAACCTCAACGCTGGACTAGCAGAAGAGAACATTTGCTTTCTGAATGCCTCATTGTCTTAGACTCTCTATCTGATGCAGCCCTAGGGAATGAACTGGGGTCACCTTGCTGGTGGAAGCCTGAACAACCAGATTCCCTTAAGTATGTTTTGTAAGGAAATCAGGGTTGCCATACGCAAGGTCTGTAAAGTCTGGCCCCATGCCAATTCATTGGAGGGCCATAACAGGGCTTTGGCTTGGTGCCCATTAAGGTGTCAATAAGGGCTTCATTGAACAGATGCAATGGCTCAAATGTAGCTGGCCCACGTTATCCATGAGGATATTTGGCTTAACCTCAACAAGAGGCAGTTGTAGGTCAACAAACTTAGCTGCTCATCAAATTGCCACTGCAAAGGAAGCGCTCCCTTTCATGTGGGGTCTAAAAGGTGAATTCTAGCAAGTATCAGGGGAAGTATCAAGCCCACTTGGTCTCTTATAAGTCCATGTAAAAATTGTCATCCACATAGGGGGAGGGGAGATTCAGGAAATCATACCTATCATCATCTTTATCTCTGGGTGCTGGTAATCTTTGGTCAGAAACAGAGGCAACAAATAGAACAAACCCTCTGAGGGTGCCTCAGTGGTGGTGGGTGACTGGTATTAGAATATGGTGACCAGTTGCGCTGCAGTGATTCTGAACCTCGACCTTGGTCGGGGTTGAACATCGGAGTCAGCACTAGATTCTGCTGCAGTGCCAGCGGTGTTTGTGAAGCCATGATGGAAGTTTGCACCGAAGTCAGTACAAAGCCTGTTAGGGGTGCAAGGGATTCAGGCGGCATTATAGATGGATCCACCAGTGGGTATCTGACTGAGGGCCAATGTAGGTACTTGGGTTCCAAAGGCACATCACAGGGACTTGGAAAAGTGCAAACATTTGTAACATGGCCTTTTTAAATGCCTCAATCTGCTATTGTGTCGCCAATGGCACAGGGAATTAGAGGCGCTGAGATTAACTGCAGAGTCAGTTCCACAAACGGAGATAGGGTGGAAGAATGAATGACACAGTGGCACCCTTGTGCCTTCTTTTTACAAAAAGAGTGGCAGGATGTGGTGGAGTCCCACTTCACCTTCATTTCAACTTAAGACTGAAAATGATTTCTTGCAGACCTGGAGCAGGACTTATGCAAGAGGCCTGAGATTTCCTGTATTCTGAAACATACGGGTTTGCTTCTCAGTCCCACGTCACCTTATGTTGTAGGAGTGTGCACTCCTCAAACAAACACATACCATATATGGGTCTGTGACTGACCTATTTCCTATAGTCATGCATAGTTTGAAGCCTGTAGTTTTAGTATTTTAAACTGTTCCCATGCACACTAAATTTAGTTTTTGGAGTCACTGGTAGACTGACAAAAGTGGAAATGGATTCTGAATCAAAGGTGTGGAAAGAAAGGGAATGATGTCAGCATGCATGGGTGGTGCTTATATATGGCTTTGCTTGGTCACTTCTGGGGAAGAACAAAATCAACACAGAGCTGCATGGCACCACGTAGCAGCAAATGGGAGCATTGCTGAGAAACCTCTGGATCCAGACTAATACCTGGGGAATATTCTAAAGGAGAGGAAACCGTGGGTTGAAGTATCCATCACAAACCTATTGTTAGGGGGGGAAAAAGAGGAAACAATTTTTTAATGTTCCTAATCAACTCAGTGATGATGGGTAGCTGAATGGACACAGTCAACAACAGGAAGCATGTGGTTTATTATCTGCACTATCGTGACCTCACCATGACTTATTTTCCCATAACACAGAAATTATATATTTGATTTGAGACCACTCCACACTATAAATTATGTATATATTTGACTATTAAATTTAATAAAATATTTAATATAATGTACAAGTGGAAGGTCGGTTTGTTTCATTCAAGATTTTCATGTAGTTGACTCGGAAACTGAAGTGATTCCGAAGCAAGACGGCCAAGTTCATTGAGTTCTAGCTAGAATGTAAACCTTGCCTGACTTCTTTGAGAGCAGACCTGGCCTGCACAGAAGCCTGTTATTAGGTTGAAGTGAGAGGTGCAACAAGTCTGGATATTACCACACTCTGAGCCAGACTGGAGAATGAGTATCATTGTAATTTCGAGTTGCATCATTTCGGGTATCACCTCTGGAATCAAGGGAATGTGAGAAAAGGAGCAGGCAAATCTATCAAAGGCTATTCTCTTTTGATCTAGGCACTGGAAACCTGGACGCAAAGACTTGATATTTGTCTGTTTTTTTTTTATTGTCAAAGAACTGCTGGGTGTGTTCCTGTTGCGACTGCAGTATCTCAACGAAGCCTGCAGTACCCTGTGTGCTTTTGTAATTCCTGGGTGTCATAAAATGTCACAAGAGGCCAGCTGCTGTGGGCTGAGTCTTACTTACAGGATGTCTTCAATCTTCTCCTAGGTGCTGCTCCTTGACCCTCCAGCTCCAAAATGACAAGTATCTGTCAGAGTTTGCAGAAGTCTTTTAAAGCACTTCTGCAGCTAGTCCAGCTCACGTTTTCTTTTATCTTTTCTATCACAGCTGTCTCTTCCTTTGTTTCTTCCTAATCATCCCAAGCCATTTTGGTTTGTGTCATGTGATGTTTCAAGTCATTTGATGTTCCTGCTCTTTGCTATGTAAGGGCTTCAGTCTGGTTGGAAGGTGCCTCGCAACAAAACAGAGTTCCTTCAGTTTCTTCATCGCTCCCTCCCTTGCTAAACCTGACTCGTCATTCCAGAAGAATTCTACTGCTTTGTTCCCTGTTCCTTGGTTTCTTCAGGTCATTGAAATCATCATCTAGGAAGAACCCTTTGGCTTTTTCCTGCTGAGAAGGGGGCAGCTTCTCAAAGGCACCTAATTACCACAGAGTTTAGTGCATGGTGACATCATGCCTTTAGGAAGCAGGCTCCCTTACCTCAGCCTGCAGAAGACCCATATCCATTCTGTAGTTAAGTGTTCCACAATGGACAGTTCCCCAGGCAAAAAGATTCCCTGACGAACATTGTGGTTTAAATCTTTTAAACTATCTGCTGAGCTTGTCTTCCTTTAATTCTGTAGACCTAAGATAAACAGACATCAGGGAGATGGTTCTCACCTAAGTCCCTTGCCATATGGCCTGAGCCTCTCTCAGCAGAAGTTTCAATTTTGTCCATTCTTGGTTCCTAAAGTACAAGTTACTTACCTTTGGTAACGAAATAGCTGGTAGAGACATATTCGAGTTGCAGATTGCTTACCTTAGAATTTTCCCCCAGGCGTCAGACTGGATCCGGAGATTTTTTCTTCAAGCAATACCCTTGCGCGTCGGTAGGTGGCGCTGGTCGACTCCACAGGCGTCGTGGTCACCGTGATGACGTCGGGAGTAGTACATAGACGCTGCCCTCGCGCAGTGACGTCAGTTTCTTTTAACGACTTTCCACGCCAGAGCGCAGAGCCACTAAGAACACTGGTATTGTTGCGCCAGAGCTAAGGACATGAAAGGGGAGAATCCCTGTCCCTTGAAATCAGTTCGCAAGCGGGGAGGATGGCTGGGCGGTAAGGAATCTGCAACTAGAATATGTCTCTACCAGATATTTCGTTACCGAAGGTAATTAACATGTACATCTGATAGAGACTTCTAGTTGCAGATTCCTTACCTTAGAATAGATACCCAAGCAATGCTAACCTCAGTGGCGGGCTGCAAACTAAGATCATACTAGAAAGTCCTGCAGGACCGAACGGCCAAAGTAGCCATCCCGACGGACCTGACTGTCCAGGCAGTAATGCTTAGCAAACGTGTGCATAGATGCTCACGTAGCTGCCCGAGAGATATCCAGGACAGGAACTCCGCGTGCTAACGCAGTGGATGCAGCAGTGGCCCTGGTAGAATGAGCCCACAAGCCGTCAGGAGGTTGCTTTTTCATCAAAGTGTAGCACATATTGATGCAAAGAAGCACCCATCGAGAGATGGCACGCTTCTGCACCGCCGTCCCTTTCTTCGCATCCACATAGCCAACAAAGAGTTGATCGTCCACCCGAAGTCTTTAGTACGATTGAGATAGAACGCCAATGCTCTTTTTGGGTCTAGATGGTGGAGTCTCTCCTCCTCGTGGGAAGGATGCGGGGGTGCCTAGAAGGTAGGCAAAGTGATGGACTGGCCTACATGAAACAGTGTAACCACCTTAGGAAGGAAGGAAGCTCTAGTGCGTAACACCACTTTGTCGGGGTGTACGGACTAGTACGGAGGCTTTGAAGAAACGGCCTGAAGCTCACTCACCCTGCGAGCAGAGGTGATGGCGTTGAGAAAGACAGTTTTGAATGTGAGGAGCCGGAAGGGACAATTATGCATAGGCGCAAAGGGAGTACACATCAAGAAATTAACCACAAGATTGAGATCCCACTGAGGCATAATGAAGGGAATGGGAGGAAATGAGCGGGTGAGCCCCATTAAGAACCTACTCACAAGAGGATATTTAAAGAGTGAGGGCTGATCAGGAAGCCTAAGAAGGGTGGAAATGGTAGACAGATACCCCTTAATGGTGCCCAATGCAGAGCCCTGCTGGACTAATGAATAGAAGAACCTCAGAAAGAGGGGCAGATAGGGGATCAACAGATTTGTTGGTGCACCATGCCACAAATTTATTCCAACAACAGGCGTATAGAGTTTTAGTCGAGTGACGCCTGGCTGCCAAGATAACATTGCAGACCTGGGTGGAAGGGCAAATGCCGCCAACTGTTGCAGCTCAATCTCCACGCATGAAGACGGAGTTTGGACAGGTTCGGGTGGAGGAGCGTCCCCTGCTGCTGCGACAGAAGATCCGCCCGAAGAGGCAGTCTGAGTGGAGGATTGATGGACATGCTCAGTAGCTCTGGATACCACACTCTTCGAGCCCAGTCCGGGGCCACCAAGATAACTTGGGCCTGGTCCCTCTTGATCTTCCTGAGAACTCTGGGCAGAAGAGGGATAGGCGGGAAGGCGCAAAGGAGGCCGGAGTTCCACTCAAGACGAAAAGCGTCTCTGAGCAAGTGGCGGACTTGGAAACTCCAACACGCAAAATAGCTGACATTGCGTGGTCTCTGCGGAGGCGAACAGATCTAACCAAGGCTCTCCCCACTTGAGAAAGAGACCTTGATGGAGATGCCATTCGTGATCGACAGTGCATCGACGGCTAAGTTCGTCTGCTCTGGCGCTGAGAGAGCCCACCAGATGTTGAACCATCAGGCTAATGCCCTGATGTTCCAGGCATGTCCAGAGGCGTAGTGCCTCCTGACATAGGGTCCAGGACCCTACACCGCCTTGTTTGTTGGGGTACCACGTGGTGGTAGTCTTGTCCGTGAACACCTGCACCACTTTCCCTTTGAGAGAGGGAAGGAATGCTTTCAACGCAAGTCTGATCGCTCGGAGCTCCAGCATGTTTATGTGGAGTCCTGACTCCGCCAGAGACAAGTGGCCTCTGATCTCCACCTCTCTCATGAGGCCGCCCGAACCAGGAAGCAACGCATCTGTCACTATTGAGAAATCTGGTTGGGGAAGGGAGAGGGATCTGCCAGTGACCCAATTGGGATTTGAAAGCCACCACTGCAGGTCTTTCGCAATCCCCTTCAAGATCTGGACCATGTTGGTGAGATTCCCCTGATGCTGCGCCCACTGGAACTTCAAGTCCCACTGCAGAGCCCGCATATGCCATCTGGCATGTGTTACTAGCAGGATGCAGGAGGCCAAGAGGCCCAGCAGCCTCAGAGTCTGTCTCACCGAAACACAAGACCAAGGCTGAAAGATCAGAATCACAGACTGAATGTCTTGGACTCGCTTTTGGGGAGGATAAGCCGGAAACCGCACAGTGTCCAGAACTGCCCCAATGAAAGGGAGCATCTGAGAGGGAGTCAGGTGTGACTTCGGCATGTTGATAGTGAACCCCAGTTGGTGCAGGAGGTTCGCCATAGTCTGGAGGTGTGAGACTACTGTCTGGGGCGAAGGCGCCTTCAACAGCCAGTCGTCTAGGTAGGGGAAGACTGAGACCCCTAACCTGCGCAGACGATCTGCAACCACCACCATCACTTTCGTGAACACCGAGGGGCACTGGTAAGGCCGAAAGGGAGCACAGTAAACTGAAAGCGCTCGTGACCTACCACGAATTGTAGATAACGTCTGTAGGCAGGCAGGATGGGGATGTGGAAATAAGCGTCCTGCAAGTCCAACGCTACCATCCAGTCTCCTGGGACTAAGGCAGACAGAACCTGAGCCAGGGTGAGCATTTTGAACTTCTTTTTGAGGAAGTAGTTCAGGTCCCGAAGATCTAGGATAGGGCGCAAGCCGTTGTCCTTCTTTGGTATCAGAAAGTAGTGGGAATAACAACCACAACCTACTTCTGGCACAGGGACCCTATCTATAGCTCCCTGGGCCAAGAGAGCCGTGACTTCCTGGTGGAGAAGCACCAAATGATCCTCCGAAAGGGGATGGAAGGATGGTGGCATGTGTGGTGGTGTGGATTCGAAAGGGAGGGAGTAGCCCTTCCGAATTATTTGCAAAACCCACCCGTCCGTGGCGATATGTTCCCAGTGAGGCAGGTGATGGCAGATTCTGCCACCTACTAGGCGGGAGTGAGGGGACAGACTAGGAAGGTTTGGAGGCTGCAGCAGGGGCAGGGGTGGACTGGACAGACCTTTGGTTCCCTGTGCTACGACCAGGTGGGATTCTGCACCCCCGGCCACGCATAGGCTGTCCAGCGTGCATGGCCCGGTGGCTGGGGTGAGGATGCGACAGGGCGCCCCTTCCGCAGCCATGAAAGGGACGAAAAGCGGACTGTGGGGGGCGTGTGGCGGCATAAAGGCCAAGGGACCGGGCCGTAGCCCTGGACTCCGTGAACCTCTCCAAGGCTGAGTCTGCTTTGTCTCCGAAGAGAAGGGTGCCATCAAAGGGCATGTCCATGAGTAACTGTTGCACATCCCCCAAGAAACCAGAAGTACGTAACCAGGCATGGCGCTGTAAGGCCACTGTTATAGCAACCGATCTGCCCAGAGAGTCGGTCGTATCCAGCCCACAACGGATGGTGAACTTCGCCGCGTCTCTCCCATCTTTGACTGCTTGGGAGACGATAGCATGAGCCTCCTCCGGTATCTGCGGTAGGACTTGCGCAACCGTATCCCACAGGGAGTGGGAATAACGGCCCAAAAGGTATGCAGTGTTCACAGACCGCAGCGCGAGGCTGAAGGAAGAAAACAACTTCTTACCAAATTGTTCCAGCCTTTTGGATTCCCTATCCGGGGGTGCGGAAGGGAACGCGCCAGAAGAAGAAGACGCCTGGATAACAAGACTCTCAGGCATAGGATGTTGGGACAGGAACTTCGGGTCGTTCGGCGCAGGCTGATGGCGGCGAGCGATGGTCCTGTTCACAGGAGCCCCTGTGTTGGGTTTGGACCATGTACCCAAAAGGACGTCAGTGAGGGCTTCATTAAATGGGAGAAGGGGTTCAGATGCAGAAGCCCCAGGCTGAAGCACCTCCGTCAGGAGGTTAGACCTGACTTCGACAGTAGGTAGCTCAAGGCCAAGGACCTCAGCCGCCCTACTAACCACCATACCACAGGTAGCTCCCTCCGCCGTAGCCACGGTAGGAGGAGACAGCATGCCAGAGTGAGGTGAAGTATCAAGACCACTGGCTTCGCCCAAGTCCTGTGCCCAGTCCATAGTAGGGTCTTCCTGGTATTCATAAGGGTCCAGGGAACCCTCCAATTCTGCCCCGTATTCGTACCCATAGGAAAATGGGTCAGAATCCGACCTCGGGTGAATGGGTCCCACCGAAGCCGATGGCGGCACCGGCCGAGGCCACTCCGACTCTGAGTCGTCGGGAATGAGAATCGGGTCGACGTCGATAATGGGCACTACCTCGGTGGACAGGGCCAAAGCCGCCAGTGCGGAAACCGAAGGCCCCTCAGCCAAGCCCCTTGGGCCCGAAGGCGCCGTATCGGGGTCTGCCCGCCCAAAGATGAGACGTATGGCCTCGTAGAACTCGCTCCGGCTCTGGGAAACTCGGAGAAGCGCAAAGTCGACCCAGACGTAGGCTCCGAGAACGGAGACCTAGTTCGTGGACGCTCATCCCGTCGACCGAGCGACGGGGTGAAGTCGGAGAGCGATGGGACTTCTTTGACTTCTTCTTCTTACCTTGACCCGAAGATTTCGAAGAAGACGAGTGGTGGTGGCTCCGCGACCGATCTCGAGACCTTCCTCTTGAGCGAGATCGACGTGGAGTCAAGTGCCGGGCCGCCATCAGCTTTAGGGACCGCTCCCTCAAAGCCTTCGGATGAATCACCCGGCACTCGAAGCACGACTTCGGGTCGTGGTCGCGGCACCACTGGCAGACACGATGAGGGTCCGTCACCGACATCATGCGGCGGCAGTCCTCGCACGGCTTGAACCCGGTCCTCGGGGACATCCTCGATGCACCAAAGGTCACACCAAAAAGTATCGTCAAAACGGTCAAATCCGGCCACAAAAAACCCGAGGTTAGCTCTCTCTCGGATCAGCGCGTGGCGCACCAAGAAAAGAACTGACGTCACTGCGCAAGGACGGCGTCTATGTACTACTCCTGATGTCATCACAGCGACCACGACGCCTACGATGCCTGCGGAATCGACCAACGCCACCTACCGAGGAGCAAGGGTATTGCTCTAAGAAAAAATCTCCGGAACCAGTCTGACGCCTGGGGGAAAATTGTAAGGTAAGGAATCTGGAACTAGAAGTCTCTTTCAGATACAATGAACAGTAGTTACATTTTCCATTATAGGATGTTTGAGGATACTGATAGAGGGGAAGAACAACTTCAGGACAGATAAACACCGCCCAATTTCAGCAAACAGATGTGATACAATTTATCTGCGGGAGTCTATCTGCCCTGTGCTGAGGGTTCACCAATATGGGTTCCTACCTCCTTACAGTGAGTCATCTGTCACTACTGAAATTGTCAGTGGAGGCTTCTGTAAGGAAAGTCGTAGAAAAAAAACTCTTCCTTGCCCCTCCATGAAAGGGACAGTGTGTCTGCGACTGCCAAGTGTATCTTCTTGGTACCACTTGAGGCATTCCAGTAATGCACAAGTTAACTCTTGCCATGGGGACCATAAAAATGCACAGCGCTATGCTGCCCAGTGGAGATAAAACCTGTATGACCAATCTAAATTAAACTGCTTCCAGAGAGAGAGAAATCTTCAGAAGTGTAGATGACATTTGGTTTTCCAAAGAAGACACTCTTGTCAAAACTGTAGTTAACATGGCTTCTCTGGGACTGTAATCTTTGCTCTGGGTGAGGAATTCATTTTGCTAAATAGCTCTGTAGACCCAGAGCCAAAAATAGGTTCAGAATGATCACAATCAAGTTTCCGGGGAGAAATGGTCTTCACCAACTAGTCAACCAAGGAGACAAAGAGCTTCTGCTGTAACTACTGCTATGCACTTGAAAAACAATGCTCTCAGAGCAGTTTCAAGACAAAGGGAAGGATACAATACTGGTAGTGTACCACACCAACTTGGAGCCTCATATTTGTGTGATTTGTTGATGGAAATGTGAATATCAGGAATAAATTCTCCTGTTTTTCTGAAGCACAGGAGCTCTACATATGACCGCTTTGCGTAGAATAATTGAGACATCCTATATAAACAGTTTCAGATTATAATTACTGTACTTCTTCAGGAGAATGGAAGGGAAAGAATTGAATTTGATGCTAAATATTGTCCGATCATTTCAGAATCAGACTGTTTTTGTTCTCTTTTGCCATGAAGAAAAATGGTTGGAAATGTTTTGGTCACTGGATGCTGGTAGCAGAAAGCAGAAACCATTGTTTAGACAGAAAGGTTACTTACACTTTGTAGGAAAGTACCCTTTTTTTGGCATGGTTACCCCCATTTTTTGCAAGCTGTCAGTGTGTTTTGACTGTATTCACTGGGATTCTGCTAACCAGGACTCCAGTGACTATGTTCTCCTCCCTCTTAGTTTAGTTGCTTAGGACTTAGCACACCCCACAACTAGCATACAGGTTCCCCCAGATAAGTCCCTAGTATATGGTACTTAGGTACCGAGAGCATTGGGGCACTAGAGGTGCCCCATGGGCTGCAGCATGTATTATGCCACCCATGTGAGCCCATGCGAAATGTGTCTGCAGGCCTGCCACTGCAGACTGTGAAAAAGTGTATGCACCCTTTCACTACAGGTCACTGCACCAGGTCACAATAAGTCATCCCTATGGTAGGCCCTCCTAGCCCAGAGGGCATGGTGCAGGTACCTGTGTGTGAGGGCACACCTGCTTGAGCAGAGGTGCCCCTACGAATTCCGGTCCCATTACACTGGACTTTGTAAGTGTGGGGAAGCCATTTTGCCCGTTTACTGGATACACCTGTGCCCAGCTACATAATGGTTAACTCCGAACCTGGGTATGTTTAGTATCAAACATGGCAGAATCATACCCCAATACTGTATGCTTCCATGCACTCTGGGAGCTCCTTAGAGGATCCCCAGCATTGCTCCTACTACTCTTCTGGGGTTGTCTGGGCAGTCCGCGCTGCTGTGACTCCTGGGGCAGGTTTCTGCCCTCGTGCTGTCTGACCAGCTCAGACAGCAAAAGGATTTCATGTGGGGGAGGGAGGTAACACCCTCTCCCTTAGAAGTAAGGTGTAACATGGCTTGGCATGGGTAGCTTTCCCAAAGCATCGGTATGCTTTCAAGGGTATGCTTCTCTGGTGCAAAACTGGACAAAGGAAAGGGGAGTGACCACTCCCCCGTCCATCTCTAACTCAGGTATGGTGCCAAGCGTGCCTCCAGGTGGCCACTTGATTCTGCCATCTTGAATCCAAGGTGGGCAGAGGCCCCTGGGAGCCTCTGAGTGGTCAGGTCAGGCAAGTGATGTCACAGCACCTTCCTGATAGGTGGTCACCCTGCAAACTGACCATTCCCCCTTCCCGGGCTAGTTAGTGTCTCCCTGTGGGGTGGGTCCTCAGATTCGACATGCAAGATTCCAGCAGGCCTCCTCTTTATCGTTTACTTCATCTTTTGGCCACCAGGACGGCAACTGGACCCTCCAGGAACCAACAATCTGCAACTCCAGCAGTGACTCCGCTTTGCAACATTGCTTCTCCGGCTCCTTCCAGCAACTGCAACATTTCCCTGACTGCGCATCCTCTGACGACGACAAGTCTTTAGCCTGCACAAGAAGAAATACATTGCTTCTCCCTTGGAGTAAAAAAAAAATCAATTCCCTGCATCCACAGGCACCAACTGCAATGACGTGGATCTTCTCTCCTCCGGAGCTGCGTGGATTCTGCATCACAGGTGGCAGTCTGGAGTGGTCCCCTTGGTCCTCTCTATCAGCTGTCCAACTTAGGAGACGGTAAGCCCTTACCTCTCATTGCTGGGCAGTATCCCTGTGCACTGTGACTCTTGCAGCTACCAAGGCTTGTTTGTTTCTTCAAGTGATCTTCATGCTCCGTGTAGCCCCGGCCCCCAGCATTCCATCCTGCAAAGCACAGTCTCCTGCCTGTTGCTCCAGTGACGTGGGACTCCTCGTCAGGTGTGCTGAGTGGGCATCACTGTGACCCCTGTGCCTGCTGCCCGTGGGTCGTCTGTCAGGTCTGCCTCCTCTTCATGTGACTCTCCCAGCTGCTGAGGGTCACCTCGGACTCCCCTCTTTGGGTTGAGTCCCCTGGACCTGTCTGGTCCTCTTCAGCCATGCAAAACCTTCTTCTCTGACTCTTGCACTTACCAAGGCTTGTTGTTCTCCAGCACCACTGACCAACTGCATCTCGATCGCCGACGTGGGACATCACTTCTGGGACTCCTCTTCTGCTCCTGTGGTACACTGCTGACTTTGTTCATCCACCGTCGACCTGGTCTTGCATCCACAAGGGTGATACTGGACTTGGTCCCCTTCCTTTGCAGGTCCTCTTTTGTCAGGACCCACCTTTGGTCTCCTCCAGGCTTTTTTTGAGTCTTGCACAGTCCTTTTCCAAAGTCCTCCTGTTGGGTTTGGGGAAAACCAGGTACTTACCCCTTCTCTCCTGGTCGCCGGGGGGCACCCTAGTATTTTCTCTTGGCGTTCCTAGGCTCCTCCGGCTCCTCTCTGATTCCACTTCCTTGGGTGAGGGACTGCCTTTCACATTACATTTTTTTAGTATGTGTTTTGCCCTCCACCCCCGGCCCTCACTGTTTGCTATTGCTTTTGCCAATGCCTATTGCTTGCTATGCTATTTCCTGATTGCTAATGTGTACATAATAGTGTGTTTACTTACCTCCAGTTGCATTATTGCCTACACTGTATTTCAGTATTTGTGGTACCATAATAAAGTACCTTTACTTTTGTACCACTGTGTTGTTCTTTCATGTGTGTAAGTGCTGTGTGACTACAGTAGTATTGCATAAGCTTTGCATGTCTCCTAGATAAGTCTTGGCTGCTTATCCACAGCTACCTTTAGAGAGCCTTGGCTTCCTAGACACCGCCTACACTTCATTAATGGAGGATACTTGGACCTGGTATGAGGTGATAACACCATAGGTGTTCATCACGCACCAGGCCAGCTTCCTACACTCTTGGTTACAAGATGTCTGGAGGATACTGTATTTAACTGCAGATTGCTCACCTTGTGAATATTTCCTGACAACCATCTGAACCTAGAAACCTTTTTGCAGTAGCTCAGTAATGCTGGTCAAATAACAAATAGTTCACCTTGATAATTTCCTCTCTTCCTTTTCTCTTACCTCTGACGCCCAGAGCTGATCATCAACATGAAGTCTGGTACACACTATGTAACTAGGTATGGGTGTGGAGGTAGGTAAAAAGAAGGAAGAGTAATGGACTTACCCAAGTTAAAGAGGGGTCCCAATCTTATACACAAATGCATCTCTGGTCCATGCGATCAACTTGTCAGAAAAAAGAGATGTTAAAGGTGGATGGCACTACTGTCTGTAACTCATCTACATTCCTCGGAAAAGTAATAGTCACTGACAGCAATGTTTTCAAAGTCCACACCTGTGTGACAATTATGAAGAGGTACAAAGAACCCATTAAGAGTATCAAAAATAAACTGAGAGCCCACTGAGGCAATATAAAAAGGAGTACAGGGTAACACGTTTGTACAACCTTTGCAGAAACGCAAAACAGTAGGCAGTTTAAATATGGATGGTTGCTCCAGAATAAACAGGAATTTTGAGACGGCATCCGAGTAGCCCTTGCCTGTCGCCATACCATACCTTTGTTGTGCTAATGAAAGATCAAGGCATAGAGTATCCAAAGGATACGTTATCTGAACACTAAGTAACAACATTGTTATATCTTCTGGAATACACTGTTTTGGTAGTGCACATTGAGCAGACTGAATAACATTTACGACTGCCATTGGTAACTCAAAAACAGCTACATATTCCCGCTCAATCTCCAGGCATGGAGGTGAAGGTTTTGAAGGGTGGGGTGGAGTACCTGGCACTCTGGCTGGGGAAGACGGAGGGACGGGGGCACAGTGGAGGTGCAAGAGTTCTGCATACCACACCCTTCTTGGTCAATCCAGAGCAATGTAGATTAATTAGGCCAAGTCTGGGCAAATCATTCCCAGCACCAAAGAAATCGAGAGTATGGGAGGAAAGGCGCAGAGAAGTGGAAATCTCCTTTTCAAGTGGAACACGCATCCCCTAAGACTCCTTTGCAATGCATGTTGTTGTGAATGGTAAAAAGGTCTATAGACTAAGGTGGTCATTACAACCCTGGTGGCCGGTGTTAAAGCGGCGGTAAGACCGCCAACAGGCCGGTGGTAAAAACAAATTGAATCACGACCGTGGCGGAACCCGGCAACATAGACAGCCACTTTAACACTCCGACCACCACGGCGGTACAAACAAACAGCGCGGCGGTCACTGCCAACAGACAGGCGGAGGACAATGTACCGCCCACAAAATTACAACCTACCAATCCACCACCTTTTCCGGGGCGGATTCACCGCGAACAAAAACACTGCAGAAACAGGACTTCGAAGGGAAAACGCTCACCACTGCACACCCCACGAGGAACCAGGACGCCATGGAACCAGAGCTCCACATTTGTCCAGCCTTTATCTTCTTGCTCCTCTACCAGGAGCACGAACATCGGCGGCGAAGACCACGGTGAGTACTGCACCTACGACACGGGGGAGGGAAAAAACAGTGACACACACACGCAGCACGCAACACCCCCACCCTCACCCACCACAACACACACACTAATACAGCATGATACATTATAGTTACACGCCCCCAGCCCCAGTGGAAGAATGCAAAGACAAAAGAAAATGAGGTGAACGATTGTAATATAATCAAATTCAGTATTAAAAAAATATACATACACTATTTACAAATATATACACCAATAATATTAGTCCAAGGTATTCCACCATTAAAGTTTGTGGACCACTGGGCCCCAAATGCATGGGCGAGGCCCACACAAGATGCCGAACAAGACGGAGAGAACACTGCAGGGGCATCAGATAGCAATAAAACAGGCACCTTAGGGGGAAGGGAAAGGGGGGCACCTCAGCCGGTTGAGTGGACGATGCCAAATCCACGAGGGGGCCCCATGCCCACTGTTCAATCCTGGGGAGTGCAAAGCCACGGTCTCTCAAGTCTCTACAGTGGGTGGGTTGTCCACTGTTCAATCCTGGGGAGTGTAAAGCCACAGTCTCTGAAGTCTCTGCAGTGGGTGGGTTGCCCACTACTTCATCCTTGGGAGTGCAAAGCCACAGTCTCTCAAGTGGATAATATTCTTCACGGGTTCTGGAGGGGGCCTTGTGCCCAGAGTGCTTCATCCTGCCAAGGACTGAGGTAGTGGATGTAACTCTCCACTGGTTCTAGTGGGGCCTTGTGCCCAGAGTGCTTCATCCTGCCAAGGACTGAGGTAGTGGATGTCTTTCTCCATGGGTTCTGGAGGGGGCCTTGTGCCCAGAGTGCTTCATCCTGCCAAGGACTGAGGTAGTGGATGTAAATCTCCACTGGTTCTGGAGGGGTGCTTGTGCCCAGAGTGCTTCACCCTACTCGTGGCGGCCTCAGTAGCGTCAGAGCTTTTGGCGCTCATGGGCCTTCGGTGCTTTTTGCGGCGGTGTCATTGGCAGCGGTGCCTGTTGCGGCGGTGTCCTTGGCAGCAGTGCTTGTGGCGGCGCTGTCTTTGGCAGTGGTGCTTGTGGCGGCAGTGTCCTTGGCAGCGGTGCTTGTGGTGGACACGTGTCCTTGGCAGCGGTGCTTGTGGTGGACACGCGTCCTTGGCAGCGGTGCATGTGGCTGCGGTGTCTTTGGCAGCGGTGCTTGTGGCGGCAGTGTCCTTGGCAGTGGTGCTTGTGGCGGCGGTGTGCTTGGAAGCGGTGCTTGTGGCGGCCGTGTGCTTGGCAGCGGTGCTTGTAGCGGCCGTGTGCTTGGCAGCGGTGCTTGTGGCGGCGGTGTCCTTAGCCGCGGTGCTTGTGCTGGCGGTGTCCTTAGCCGTGTCTTTGGCAGCGGTTCAGCTGCTGGTGGTCCTGTCTGGGGCAGCGGGGCTGCTGCTGGCGTTCCTGTCTGGGCAGTGCGGCTGATGGCGGTTGGCTCCTTGGCAGCGGGGCTGCTGCTGGTGGTCCTGTCTGGGGCAGTGGGGCTGATGGCGGTCAGCTCCTTGGCAGCGGGCTGCTGCTGGCGGTCCTGTCTGGGGCAGCGGGGCTGCTGCTGGCCTTATCCTTGGCAGCGGGGCTGCTGCTGGCGGTCCTGTCTTGGGCAGTTGGGCTGCTGGCGGTCGGCTCCTGGGCAGCGGGCTGATGGCGGTCTTCTCCGCCGTGCTGATCTTCCCAGACTTGCCGGTTTTCTTGTGCCCCTTCCCCACCTTGGAAGGTGTCGCAGCGGACTCCACACTCCCACCTGTACCCCTGGGAGCGGCTTTGGTGGCTGGTGTCTTCCCCCTCTCCCGTCGGGCACTGGCCAACTTTTGATGCTTGGTGGGGGACTGTGCGTGCTGTGGCTCTTTGCCACACTGCCTGCCCTGCTGCCTGGTGCACTCCATAATCCGGTGACTACTGGCACCACTGGTCCCGCCGATGTTGTGGCTGAGGTGCTAGGTTGGGACCTGGAGAGTCGGGCACTAATAGACTGACTGGGTGGGGGAGGTGAGGGAAAGAGGTCAAGGCTGGCCAGGAAAAGTTTCTTAGGAACACTGGGATGGGTAGATGGAGGGGGTTTGGGAGTGGAGGAAGAGGTAGTGGTCGTAGGAGGTGTAAGTTTGGTGACCTTGGGTGAAGGTGCATGGGCTGGAGGCTGTCGTGAGGTGGATGGCTGTTGGGTGGGTGTGTGGCTGCGTTTGTGTACCTTGGAAGGTGGGCTCACAGACACACTGGGAGAGGACACAGGGGATGTATGAATGGTAGTGGGGGTGGTGACTGCACGTGAGCGGGGTGTGGTGGTGGGTGTGCTGGTGATGGACGTAGTGGCTGAAGATGTAGTGCATGCAGGTGTGAGTGGTGACGAGACTGGGAGGGATGAGGGAGACGAGGAGGAGGGAGACACAGTGGAGGCAGTGGATGTTGGTATGTGTGTGATGCTTGCGTGAGTGCCTGTGGGATGTATGCTGCTTATGTTTGCCTGAGCTTCCTTTGTGTGTTGAGGTGTGTGCATGCTGGTCTGAAGGTGTGCTTGGGATAGGCTGAGGTACAGGGGTGTGGGTCTGGGTGGAGGAAGTTGGAGGGGGGAGGCTAGAGACCGGGACAATGACTGCCATCAGTGCTAAGGCCAGAGTCTGAAAAGCTTGCTGAAGGGCTGCCTGACCAGAATGAATGCCCTCCAGGAATGCATTGGTTTGTTGCGACTGCCTCTCTACACCCTGGATGGCATTCAAAATGGTAGACTGCCCAACAGTGAGGGACCTGAGGAGGTCAATGGCCTCCTCACTGAGGGCAGCATGGGTGACTGTGGCAGGGCCTGAGGTGCCTGGGGCGAAGGTGATGCCCACCCTCCTGGGTGAGCGGGCACGGGGCAAAGGCTGAGGGGCTGCTGGGAGGGCGGTGCTGGAGGGGGTGGTGGCGGCTGTACCTGTACATGCGGGGGGCACAGATGGGCCCGCCACCGCAGGGGAGCTCCCATCAGAGGACAAGTCCGTATTACTGGTGTCAGCTCCTGTCCCTGCTGTGGAGCTCCCCTCCGTCCCACTGGTGAAATCGGAGTCCGTAGTCGCGCCATCCAGGGCCATGTGGGATGCAGCTCCTTCCTGCTCCGGTGCCACTGCTCCTCCGCCTGATGATGCTAATGCACAAAAGTACAGGGCGACCACAAAAAGGGGGGTCGGGGTGGGGGCGACAGAAGAAAGACATGTTGAGTGCATGCATTACCGCTACCGTTGGCGGACACGACAGACACAGAAGCCCCCTGCACCGCGCCGCGCACTTGGGGTCCAGTAGTCAATCCCTGGGACATGGCCTACAAGGCTATGGCCGATATCTGCGCACATGGATGTCACAGGAGCCTGACTAGGTGTAGTTGGCACTGTACCCAGGTGAGGTGGGGTGCCACAGGGTCTGCCTGAAAAAGGGGACTTAACTAGCACACTCGCCCTGTTCCAGGGGAACCCACAGCCCACCTCCCCCACCCAGACACCTCCACAGCGTGCTGAATCAGCAGAATGAGAGTGTACTCACCCCCTTGTTGCTGCTGTGATGCTCTCAAGCGCCCATCCAACTCCGGATAAGCCACCAGGATCCTGAACATCAGGGGGGTCATGGTGCGACGGGCACCCCTCCCACGTTGGGAGACCATCCCCAGCTGGGCCTCCGCCGTCTTCTTGCTCCAGCGGCGAATGTCCTCCCATCTTTTCCGGCAGTGGGTGCTCCATCTGTGGTAGACCCCCCAGGGTCCGGATGTCCTTGGTGATGGCACGCCAAACATCCTTCTTCTGGTGGGCGCTGACCTACAGGAATTGTACAGGGGAAAAAGAAAAGTTATTACCAACTGCACCGTCACAGTAATTGGCTCGCATCCCTACCCTTGCCATGTGGCACATGCACTCACCGTCGTTTCATGCACGCCTCATTCCCCCCCCCCCATCTTTCGTCCACCCCACTCCACACAGGCATTGCCCATACAGCATGCTCCCAGTGTACTTACCTGTTTGTCTGGAGGACCGCAGAGTAGCGTGTACTGGGGGAGGACCCCATCCACGACTTTCTTCAACTCCTCCGTGCTGAAGGAAGGGGCCCTTTCCCCAGACACACAAGCCATTGTCTCTTCCAGACTGAGGTCACAGCAGCACTTGCAGTGTAGGTCCTCTCCTGTCGAAGATCAGATATCGAGTGAATAAACAGATAGAAAATGGCGGTCACGTTCGCGGCGGTGCGTACCGTCACCGCCAGCATACATCGTCATTGGCTCCTGGGACCCATAGGGTCCAATGTTAGCCAATGCAGGTTTGCGCTGCGGTTTTCTATCACCTACCGCGACGGTGTACAATGTCAGCGCAGTTACCTCATATCCCATTGTCCCACTTTACAGGTCAGGCAGCCGCCATTTCAGGGGCCCACATGGCTTTATTTTTAACTGCGTCACACAGACCTAGGCCTTGGCTCAACACTCATACAGGCAAAATTCGGGTTATGAATAGTTTTCTAGGTAAGCTGTGTTTACGTACCTCTGAGTTGGTTGACTCTGTGCTCGGTGTTGTCCTCCATAGGCACCGTCCGCTGGGACATGTGAGATGGCAGCATCCTCCGGTGTACAGACCGCTGGTGGACCTGTCGATAATGGAGGAAAGACATGTAATCATCACCTACAGGCTTGATCGTGCCACAATCCTGGAACTGTGTGCCCAGTTGGAGCCAGACTTGATGTCAGCTATCCGCCATCCCACAGGGATCCCCCCTCAAGTGCAGGTGCTGTCAGTACTCCATTTCCTTGCAAGTGGGTCATTTCAAACAACAGTGGCCATAGCATCAGGGATGTCCCAGCCTATGTTTTCCAACGTGTTGTCCAGAGTGTTGTCTGCCCTGCTGAAACACATGCGGAGCTACATCGTTTTCCCTCAGGTGGAGGATTTGCCTACAGTGAAATGTGACTTCTATGCCCTGGGACATATCCCCAACATCATAGGTGCCATTGATGGGACACATGTGGCCTTGGTCCTCCCCCGTAGGAGTAAACAGGTGTACAGAAACAGGAAGAGTTACCATTCGATGAATGTGCAGATGGTGTGTTTGGCAGACCAGTACATCTCCCATGTTAATGCCAAAATCCCTGGCTCAGTGCATGACGCTTACATCCTGCAGAATAGGAGCATACCTTATGTGATGGGCCAACTCCAGAGGCACCGTGTGGGGCTACTAGGTGAGCACCTGGAACCAATTCAGTGGGAATAGTTGTCTGGGTCTGGGGATATCCCTAAGAGTTAGTGTGTGTCTAACAGTTGTCCCTCGCCATTTGCAGGTGACTTTGGTTAGCCCAACCTGTCATGGCTACTGACCCCATTGAGGAATCCCAGGACAAGGGCAGAGGAACGCTACAATGAGGTTCATGGGCGAACTAGGAGGATTATAGAGCGGACCTTCGGCCTCCTGAAGGCCAGGTTCCGGTGCCTCCATTTGACAGGTGGTTCCCTATTCTACTCACCAAAGAAGGTGTGCCAGATCATCGTGGCCTGCTGTATGCTTCACAACTTGGCTTTGCGACGACAGGTGCCTTTTCTGCAGGAGGATGGTCCAGATGGCGGTGTTGTGGCAGCTGTGGACAGTACTGAGGATGAAGCAGAGGAAGAAGACTTGCAGAACAGGGACTCAGTGATCTAGCAATATTTCCAGTGAAACACAGGTGAGAATACATTCCTGCCTACTACATGTACTTTTACACTACTACCTCTATCCTGTCTGTCGTTTTCACCCAGTGTATGGTCACTGAGTTGTCACTTTCTCTTACGATTTCACAGATGTGGGTCCCACTGTGTGACATCTGCTTTGTTTCCTCATGGACTAGAGCTGTGTGACATAGGTATGTTGACATTACCATTGAAAGAGCATTTTGTCATTGTAATTGCTAATACACTAATCCAAAATCACAGACAGACTCCAGATTGTTTTGTGCTTGATACCAAACAACCCAGTATTCAGTGAAGCCATTATGGAGCTGTGGAGTTTGTAATGACAAAGCCCCCACTTTTGGCAGCAAGTCCAGAGGGATAATTAGGAAAAACAAGGAGTCACCACCTTAGCCGGGACCACCCCTAAGGTGTCCAGAGCTGAAGTGACCCCCTCCTTGCAAAATCCTCCATCCTGACGACCTCACAAGAACAAGGAGGACTGCTTAGTGGAAACTCCAGCAGAGAAGGAAGGAGACAACTGATTCTGCCCCAGCCCTATCGGCATGTCTCCTGCTTCAAACAAACTGCAGAAGAAAAGTGACATGTCCTGCAGGTCCAGCGACCTCTGAAAAACCTCCAGAGGGCTGCCTGCATCACAGAGGATCAAGAACTCCCGTGGACAGTGGCCCTGTCCAAAGAAGAACAGAAGAAGAAACCTCTTCTGAAGGACTCGCATCCGCACTCTAGATGCGTGATTCCTTACCTCTCTGCATCTGACGCCCACGGCCAGAGTCCAGGTGGCCCAACCGACCAGAGAGGAACCCCAGGTGATGGCGACCAAGTGACCACCCTGGGTTGACCTCTCCACCCCTCCACGACGATGCCTGCAGAGGGAATCCTGAGGACCCCCTGACCGCAACTGTCCTGGACAAAGATAACCAATGCCAAAGGACCCACTGCAGGCCTTGCAGAAATCGACACCTGGTGCAGCAATGATCAACAGGCAGCCCTCTTCCCTGTACAGCCGGTGGTGTGCTCGAGACACGACTCCCCCCAACCCCACTGTGCTAGCCCATGTTAAAATTTCTCAACTTTGACCTCTGCACCCAACCGGCCCCGTGTTGCTGGTGATGGGTGTTTGGGGTTGACTTGAATCCCCAACGGTGGACTACCTATAACCCGGAGACTGGAACTGTAAGTCGTGTACCTACATCTAAAACTGTACTTTATTTTCTTCCCCCAGGAACTGAAAATGCAGTGTCCACTTTTAAAATAGATATTCTGTTTTCTTAAAAACTGTTTACTTGACTAAAGTGAAACAAAGTTACATTGATTTCTATGCTAATTACTTACCTGCAACAGTATTTACTTCTGAACTGATTCTTGTAGTTCCAGTAACAAAAATATATTTTTCTATATAAAATCCTATTGCTCTGGAGTTAAGTCCTTGAGTGTGTGTTTCTTCTATTGCATGTGTGTGTACAACAAATGCTTAACACTACCCTCTGATAAGCTTAACTGGTCGACCTCACTACCACAAATAGAGCATTAGTGTTATCTATTATTGCTTGTGTCAAGCCTCTTGGGGAACCCCTGGATGCTGTGCACACTATAGCTCATTTTGATATAGTATATACAGAGGCAGCTTCCTGCACATATCCTCTGTGAACAATCGCTAGGGCTCACCTTTCTGACGTGATCGCTGGCTAGTCTAATGAGAATCAGTGGATTCTGCATTCTACTGGGTGCCTGGAATAGTATGCGAAATAGGTTTGGCAGGGAGGAGGTAGGCTTGGCGGCACACTGATCATGAACACAATGGCAGTGGGCATATTGTCCTTTGTCACAAAACTGTTGAGTTCCCTCTGAAGGAAGGAGAGGCAGGCACCTAAGTGGCACTGTAGGAGACTGGCCTGGTCTGTGGTGGACACCTATGGTGTTGGCACCTTATACCAGGTCCAGACAACCCTTATTTGTTTGTGTTACAGTATCTTTCGAGTGGTAGCTGTGGTGAGCAGCCACAAATTATCTAGGAGAAGTGTGACGCACTTGCAATACCACAGCAGCCACACAGTAACTTATCACACCTTAAAGGAACCACACAGTGTTGCAAAATAAAGGTACCTTATTATAGGAAAACTGAACTAGAATATTATAGGCAATCCCCCCTTTCTGGATGAAAGTACACGCTAAATAAACACAGGTAGGTACTAGGGATTAGCATAAAAACACCAGGAATAGCAAGAAAGAGCAGTGGGGTCAAACCATATACTAAAATAGAGGAAAGCCAGAATGGGTCTCCCACCAGAAGATATGGAGTAGTTAGCCAGGGGCTAGTGGAGTATGAAACCCCAAGAGTTAAGTATCTAGAAGACCCCCAGCGACCAGGAGAGCAGAGGTAAGTTACCTGGTCATACCATGGGTTAACATAGGGAGTTGGAATTGTGATAATGCAAGAACAGGACCAGGCTGGTTGAACCCAACTGTAGATTCCGTATGAAGAGGACCTGTAAAAGAAGGGGACAGAGTCCAGTCCACGCAGGAGTGTGCAGGTGGGGCAGGAGGTAATGCTCACCCTTCTGTGGGTGACAAATCAGGTCAAACGTGGTGGATGAAGGCCAGCTGCAGAGTCCAGTAGCTGCAAAGGAGTCCCTGAAGTCGTCTAGGAGCTATCCCTCGAAGGTTGCAGGATTGCAGATGGGTCAGTGGTCAGAAGGACCACGAACAAGCAAATACAACTGGAGCCATTGGAGATTTGTAGAGCTGAGGAGGGCCAGAAAGGTCCTGGGGATTCGACCCATGAAGGGTAGCCTGGGCTAACCCCAAGAAGACAGGACAGCCAGCAGAAGCAGTTGGAGGATCCACGAGCAACCCACTGGCAACAGGCACAGTAATTCACAGTGAGGCCCAGGCAACACACAGTTGATCGACCGGTGAACCAGAGCACGGTTTGTCCGAAGCCCCCAATATGGTAGCCATCAACACTTCACTGAAAGGAAAAAGGGCCTCAACCAAACCGTTTGAATCCTTGGATTACGCTGTGGCTGGTCTAGGGGGAGAAAAAATACCCGTCTTCGAGTTGAAATTGAGCCCACTAGCCTCCTGTAAGTCCAAGTATCAATTGTGATCTTGGTAGGGCTGGGTCACAGTCATTATCTTAATCAGTCCCAAATCAGGAATGTAGAGAGAGAGAGTTATCATGGTAATTCAAGTACGGGATGCAGGGACGATGACTGATGAGGTTGGACTGGTGTCAGAGGGAACAACTGGGGCGCCTCCTGAAGCAACAAAGTCAGCATCAGCATGCCCAGGGACTGCATTGATCGTGGTGCTGAGAGCCTGGATGAAACAAGAGCAGGTGGGGCAAGAAAGGCTCACAGGGTCCAGCTGGTGCGGATTGCACACCCGCCAACAATTTCCCAAGTGGAAGACCTCTCGGCTCTTTGCAACCCAAAGGCACACTAGAGGGATTCGACAGGGATCCAAAAAAGGTGTAACATGGCTGCATGGAACTCTTCAATCTGGCTGAAGACCCAGGAAACTCAGGCCATGCTGGAACCAGCTGCCGGATCTGCTCCAAAGTTGGACGATTTCGGAAGTGAGATCAAGAAAGGTGGAGCTGCCCCACCCTAACACAGGCAAAAGTGAGTGGCAGAGAAAGCAAAACCATGCTTCACTTTCTTGTGTTTCTTACACTTAACGGAGGGCTTGGAGCACAACTAAAATACCTTTTTCTAATGCTTCCTTCGACTCCGGAAATGGGATGGAGTCTGAACCTTGGATGCAGAATGTGATTTGGAAGGGTCCCGGCGAGGAGTTTTCTGAAGCTTGGTGACAAAGTTTCACCTCACATTTCCTAATGGCCTTTGGGGTCATTGTTGGCGGCCTTTGAGTCATGGCAGGACCCCCAGCACCACAGGCAAATCTGATGGGGATCCGTCAGAGACATTTGTTTGAAAACAGTCCCTACAGGGCTTACAGCCTGTCACCTTAGGGGGTGACATACTGTAGGAAGTTGGCTCCGTATATACTATTTCAAAGTAAGAAATAGTTTGCACAGAGTCCAAGGCTTCCCCTTAGAGGTAAGATAGTGGCAAAAATAGATAATACCAATGCTCTATTTTGTGGTAGTGTGGTCGAGCAGTAGGCTTATCAGAGCGTAGTGTTAAGCATTTATTGTACACACACAGGCAATAAATGAGGAACACACACTCAAAGACTTACTCCAGGCCAATAGGTTTTTATATTGAAAAATATATTTTCTTAGTTTATTTTAAGAACCACAGGTTCAAAATTTACAGTTAATACTTTAAATGTAAGGTACTTCACTTAAATACTTTAGGAACCTTGAATGAAAATAATATCATGTACAGTCTTTGTAAAAATGGCAATAAGCTATTTCAAATGTGGACACAGTGCAAAAATCAACAGTTCCTGGGGAAGGTAAGTAAAGGTTAGTTTTGAAGGTAAGTAAAACACTTACAAGTCTCAAAGTTGGGGCATAGGCAGCCCACCGTTGGGGGTTCAGGGCAACCCCAAAGTTACCACACCAGCAGCTCAGGGCTGGTCAGGTACAGAGGTCAAAGAGGTGCCCAAAACACATAGGCTTCTATGGAGAACAGGGGTGCCCCGGTTCCAGTCTGCCAGCAGTTAAGTACTTGCGTCCTCGGGGGGCAGACCAGGGGGTTTTGTAGGGCACTGGGGGGAGGATGGAAAACAAGCAGGCACAGAAAGTACACCATCAGCGGCACAGGAGCGGCTGGGTGCAGTGTGCAAACAGGTGTCGGGTTTTAGATTGAAAACAATGGAGCGACCCGGGGGTCACTTCAACGATGCAGGCAGGCACAGGGGGGGCTCCTTGGGGTAGCCACCACCTGGGCTAGACAGAGGTTCGCCTGGGGGTCGCTCCTGCACTGGAGTTCGGTTCCTTCAGGTCCTGGGGGCTGCGGGTGCAGTGTTGGTTCCAGGCATCGGGTCCCTTGCTACAGGCAGTCGCGATCAGTGGAGCCTCTGGATTCTCTCTGCAGGCGTCGCTGTGGGGGCTCAGGGGGGTCGTCTCTGGTTACTCATGGGCTCGCAGTCGCCGGGGAGTCCTCCCTGAGGTGTTTGTTTTCTGCAGGTCAAGCCGGGGGCATCGGGTGCAGAGTGGGAAGTCTCACGCTTCCGGTGGGAAACGTGAAGTCTTTAAAGTTGTTTCTTTGTTGCAAGGAAGTTGCAGGTTTTTTAACAGGGCAGCTGTTCACGGGAGTTTCTTGGTCCTTGGGTGCAGGGCAGTCCTCTGAGGCTTCAGAGGTCGCTGGTCCCGGTTGGATGCGTTGCTGTTGCAGTTTTCTTCGAAGTTGGGAGACAGGCCGGTAGGGCTGGGGCCAAGGCAGTTGTCGTCTCCGTCTTCTCTGCAGGGCTTCAGGTCAGCAGTCCTTCTTCTTGTTAAGGTTGCAGGAATCTAGTTTCCTAGGTTCTGGGGAGACCCTAAATACTAAATTTAGGAGAGTGTTTAGGCCTGGGAGGGCAGTAGCGGATGGCTACTGTCCTGGAGGGTGGCTACACCCTCTTTGTGCCTCCTATCGGTGGGGAGGGCGGCACATCCCTAATTCTATTGGGGGAATCCTCCACTCACAAGATGGAGGATTTCTAAAAGCAGGAGTCACCTCAGCTCAGGACACCTTAGGGGCTGTCCTGACTGATGGGTTGCTCCTCCTTGTTTTTCTAATTATCTCCTTCAGCCTTGCCGCCAAAAATAGGGGGCAATGACCAGAGGGGCGGGCATCTCCACTAGCTGGGATGCCCTGTGGTGCTGTAAAAAAAGAGGTGAGCCTTTGAGGCTCACCGCCAGGTGTTGCAGTTCCTGCAGGGGGAGGTGAGAAGCATCTCCACCCAGTACAGGCTTTGTTCCTGGCCACAGAGTGACAAAGGCACTCTCCCCATGTGGCCAGCAACATGTCTGGTGTGTGGCAGGCTGGCAGAAGCTAGTCAGCCTACACTGGAAGTCGGGTTGGTATTCAGGGGGCACCTCTAAGGTGCCCTCTGGGTGTATGTTACAATAAATTGCACACTGGCATCAGTGTGCATTTATTGTGCTGAGAAGTTTGATATCAAACTTTCCAGTTTTCAGTGTAGCCATTATGATGCTGTGGAGTTCGTGTTTGACAGACTCCCAGACCATATACGCTTATGGCTACCCTGCACTTACAATGTCTAAGGTAGGGGCATAGTGCTCATGCACATATGCTCTCACCTGTGGTATAGTGCACCCTGCCTTAGGGCTGTAAGGCCTGCTGGAGGGGTGACTTACCTATGCCATAGGCAGTGTGAGGTTGGCATGGCATTCTGAGGGGAGTGCCATGTCGACTTAGTCATTTTCTCCCCACCAACACACACAAGATGTGAAGCAGTGTGCATGTGCTGGGTGAGGGGTCCCTAGGCTGGCATAAGACATGCTGCAGCCCTTAGAGACTTTCCCTGGCATCAGGGCCCTTGGTATCAGGGGTACCAGTTACAAGGGACTAACCCAAGTGCCAGGGTTGTGCCAGTTGTGGAGACAAAGGTACAGTTTAGGGAAAGAACACTGGTGCTGGGGGCTGGTTAGCAGGGTCCCAGCACACTTTCAAATCATAACTTAGCATCAGCAAAGGCAAAGTGTCAGGGGGTAACCATCCCAAGGAGACATTTCCTTACACATCCCTTGAAGAAAATCTGGAAAATATCAAAGTAAGAGTCTCAGTGATGAGATGAGAAGAGAGCTCTGGTTCTGCATCTGGTGGCGCAGACCGAAAGCAGCTGATGTCGGTGTGCTGGCATTGTGCCTATATATGTATAAGTTATTTCCAGAGCGGAAAAGAGTGTGTGCAGAACCCAAAGCTACTGCTGAAAACGTTCTGGATCCAGTCCGACTGCTGAGAAATATTAAAAAAGTAAGGAATCTGCAGCCAGAAGTTGTGATTAGAACAGACAATAACTAGTCATATGAATCACGCTAGCAAATCCAGGGGCACAACCATAATAGTCCTAAGTCAGTCAGAAGCCTTTTTCTACAGGAGGTTCCTTCTGTAAACCCATTCCATGCCCTGCGACCAATTACAAATGCAGTGATAATCTCCATACTACTAATTGCACTGTACAGCTCACATCTTCGAATCTAAAAATAATTATTATTGTCTCACGTTTAGTATTATTTTCTGTAAACACACAATGTTTTAGAGAAATCTGAAAACTAGGAAAGGTAGCATGATGGCATTATGAAAAAATCTAAATTAATCAACTCATGAAGATCTGAATGGAAAATTAATCATTTTTTCACCTTTCAGAAGTGACTCGAATTCGTTCTTCACTCCCCGTATGAAATTTATCATCTTTTTCATTGAAATACATCTCCACACACTGCTCTTCAAAATCATGAAGCTTTTTTTGATCTTCCTCAGTTAAAAACAATTCTGAAATAAAGAAAAACAGAGTTAGCAAACCATTTAAAATCTGTGCTCACTATGGCGTAGGAGATTAAGCTTGTTATTTGTGTTTTTTAATTTTTACTGCGGATTCGCAACCCTGTCGTAAATTTGGGGTAAATTTAAAACCCCAGCACCAAAGCTAAGGGGTCGGGGTGTCCCTACACTGGACCCTTTTCTTATCTTTTTTTTAGGGACTTGACTGAAGCCAAGCCCCAAGATGGCTGCCAAACAGATCTCAACACCAGATTGAGAAGGTTTGCGAAGCCTTTGCTTCCCTATATCTACAAATTTGTTTTTTCTTTATTATTTCATAAAGTAATCAACAGATTTACACTAAAATAACAAAAAGTGCTCGTTTTGGATCAAGAGCTAGCTTTCTGCCAATATTTGGTGTAATTCCGTCAAGCGGTTCGGCCTCTATGCCTGTTTAAAATCCCTATGGAAATTAACATGGAGAAAACGCATTTTGCCCCCCCCCCCTTTTTTTTCACAGCCCCGCCTTTACGGATCACCCAGAAACTTTCCAGACAGCAGTTCAAGTGAGTGTCGCATTGTTTTGAAAAATTTGATGAAGATTCAACCAGCGCTAAAGATATAGGCAAGCATAAAATGCTTTTTCTATAGAAACTAAGTACTAACTAAAACTGCCTAGTGGCAACCACCACTAGTATTATTCCTCCTCAGCACCTGATGGCTCCGAACACATGGTGGGTGCTCGATCCTTGTTAGGTGCCCCTCATGCTATATCACTTCCACCATCTACACAAGAGATGTCTTGCACTCACGGGGTATGAAAAGTTATTTCTTTCAAGAACTTAAACAGAAACAAAACAGACATTTAGGCTGTGCGCCTTCGTCAGTATCAAGCATGTTCACCAACAGTGCTACCATATAAAGTCTCATTCAATTGGTCATACATTTCACCAACATAAAAACTGGACGTTAAATTTCAGCATAGAGGTTTCAATCAAATACTAATTTAAATAGAAGTCTCCATGAATTCTACAATCTTTAACAGAAATGAAAATAATAAAAGGACACAATCCCTGCATTTAAATGTTAATCCATCAAATAATTTCAAAAACAGCCATCCGAAAATTCATATCACTCCATAGCCGGCACATTATAAACATGTTCTTTCATACCGGGTGGCTAGTTTTAAAATTAGTCAATTGAGGAAAAACCTCACTACAAACCCCTGTTTCAAAAGAAATAGGTATAACAGTGAAACATGCACCAAATCCTGAGAACCCTTCTCCTGAGCGGAACAAGAGGCGAGACTCTCCTCGACTGCGTGGCAGAGGTCACCATAGTCCGTCAGGAGTTTCTAGCAGTGAAAGCAACTGATGAATGTGTACTGTTGAAACCGCGGATAGACACGTTGCTCTGCTGATCAACTCTATAATTTAGACATTCAAATTGAGGGTGACATTCTATGCATGATTTATGCAATTTTGTGGGACAATTTAACATTATCCTATGACATTCTGTTAGCGGAGGTCGACTGTACCCCAGAGTTGGTCCGCTCTTCTCCGCAGGGTGAAGTAGCAAACCTTCCTTCTTTCTCTGAATTTGTCCCTGACAAAATCAAACAAGCTTATGCAGCGAAATGGACTCTTACACAAGTCGCAATCATTAAGGCTGGGAAAAGGACTCTTCTTATCATACATTACCTTTAAGGTCCAGCCCTCAATCACAACCACAATATCGTATTAAGCAAGATGCGAAAACACCTGTTAGGGATATCCTATCTCAGTTAGAGCACCAGGGAGTGACTGAAGCCTGTATCTCCCAAATGAACTATCCACTTTTTCCTGTTTTGAACCAGGATCATTCATACAAAATTGTCTTGGATTATTGACACTTGAATAGTAATTCACAGACGTCTGCAATACAAAACACATATAGCACTGCTCCTTTTAATAATATTGTCTGTAGAAAATACAAAATGACCTTGGATATTTCCACAAGTTTTTTCAGTCAAAATCTAGCACCCAAGAGCAGGGACTTAACTTCTTTCGCTGTGCTTGGCTTCCAGCATTGCTTTGCACGCCTGGCCATGGGGTACAACAGTCCAGGACTGTTTGGTGCCCGTATAGTGTTGATTCTTCATTATATTGACCCAGACGCATTGTCTTATAAAGATGATATCTTTCTAATGGATGATGAATCGGACACATACTTAGTCAGAGTAGACAACACTATTTTACGGTTTGCTGCCATTGGCTACAAATTGAATTTTAAGAAATCTCACATTGTATTTTTTTGTGTCATATTTTTAGAATATAAACTCACAAAGGTAAATGCCTTGCACCTCACTTCTTAGAGAAGCGTGCACTCCTGCAACCACCTAATAATCTTAAGAAACGAAAATCAGTCTTGGGTTTCCTTAATTTTGGCAGGAAATATTTTCTGACTGTGCTCAACGCATAAAACCATTGTATGAATTAATACAGCCATATTTTTCCAGTTCACATTGGACACTTTACCACACTGACGTACTCAGATCACTACAATCTGACTTACTTGCTACAAGACATTTACATACATGTGGCAACACTACAAACCTTGTCATCTGTGTAAGTGCAGGTACCATTAGGTTTACTTAAATTTCCTTCAACGAGGGTGAAACAGTGCCGACTGCATATAAAGCGCATTTATATTCTAATATGGAAATGCGTTTTGCTTCCAGTAAGAAAATTAGGACTGGCACGCACATGGCCATCCTAAAAGTACAGCCTCTTGCACAGGGAAAACGTATAATTGTTGTTACACCAATTTCATATGTATGCTGTATTTTCCACTCGGACCAGGGCACTGCTTTTGCTTCCAAAGTGTACAGGAACTCCATGGCTTCGTTAGGGGTACAGGTGTATTATTCTTCACCATAGAGGCCTGAGATTTTGCAGATTCCATATACATTCAAAATAGTTATGGGTGACGTCCTTGTACCTGGGTTACATTCTGGTGACTGGGATAATGATACTGTTAATGCAATGTAGTCCGAGTCAGAATACTGCACTGTCTTCGAAGATAAGGATATTTATTTAAATTCAGCCAATTACAGAGACATGTTCTGTTACCATTATACATCTAACATTAAGCATACAATTTTCAATTATAGACAGCTGGAACATTGTCCAACTCCCCTATGGGGCAGTTCTCAAAAATACAAAGCTAAATGTACATATTTTTTCCAGTCACAATATAACTGACCTGACACCTTTCATTTTAAATTAGTCCCTACAAAATACATGTTGACACAAACCTATTGAAAGAAACCATAGATATGAAATCCTTTAGGGGAACCCAATTTTGTCAGATTCAGTGGGGAACACCCACTTTGTTTAGAGTCTGTTTAATCGCTACACAAATGATTTTTCAGAATGATACAGTTCAACAGACTACATGTCAGGGATTCTCAAAAATTAAGGACATGAATGGCACGATATTTCCTCTACTGCTCATTTCGATAATTGGCAGAATATATTAAATTTCACTTAAGAACAGCTCAATGAAATGGGCCAAAACACCACATTTAACTCTACACTAGCAAGTCCAAACAGTCCTATTTGTGTTATGCAGTTTTCTAACTTCCATTCTAATTTTTATAATTATTGTCAGTATTGTAATCACATCTAAGTTGCTTCATAATAGACTACATTAGTTTCAATAAATGTATTGTGTACTTTTATTGTGTCTTTTTTTTACCTTTGTTATGAATATGTATGACTTCGATAATGTATGAAAACCATGGTTCCCTGAGAGGGGTTAGAGTGTCATGCTTTTTGGGTTGCCAATTCTTGTCACTCAGTGAGTCTAGGAGTGCAAGTAAGGCAGTGTGAGCCAACTAGGTATTTTGATAAGACAGTATTGATTTGGAGGAAGTGGCACATCCCCTGCATTCTGACCTTCTGTTGTCCCATGGCACAGTTCTGAAAAAGCAGAATCCCTGCGACCATTACACAGTGGAGGGAGTAGCCCCTTCAGACGATTTGGAGAACACAGCAGTCTGATGTCACTCACCTCCAGTGGAGCTAGTGATGGAAAATTGGGCATTCCACTGGGTGTCCATGGTAGTTGGAGGGACAATTAAGGAAGCTTGGAGGCAGTGGCAGCCAGGAAGTGGTGGACTGACTCAACCACTGGCTGCCTGTCCCCATCCTGTGCAGCCCACGCCCTCATCCAAGAAAACATTGAGAAGCTGTGAAGCCTGTGGCCTCGGCCAGGAAAAGGCTAGGAAGCCTGCTGGCCCTGGTGATTGGAAGTGTAAAGGTGCAATTGGAGAACCCTTCCATACCCATGAAAGGGGCAGAGGGCAGACTGCGGTTGGCAAGGGGCCACAGACAAGCCCAAGGACCTGGCTGTGGCTCTGCTTCAGCGCTTACTCTGCCTTCTCTCCAAAGAGGCAAGAACAATTGAAGGCCATGTTCATGAGGGAAGAATGGATATCCCCTGAAAAGTCTGACATTCTCAGCTAGGAGTGGCACCACAAGGACCTAGATGAGGAAATCGCCAGTGAGTCGGTTCTGTCGAACCCACACCTTATGGTGAACTTTACTGCATTTCACCTGTTTGCAATAGCTTGAGTGAGTATGGCTAGGGCCTCCTTCAAGATCATAGGCAGCACTTGCGCAACTAAATCCCATATTGTATGGGATTAACGGCCCAAAAGGCAATCTGTGTTCATCAACCGCAGTGCTAGGATGGAGGAAGAAAACATTCCCTTGCCAAAGGTGGCCACAGCCTTTTGAATTCCTTATCCGGTGGAGTGGTACGGAATGCCCTGTGGTTGATTTTGGATGTGGAGGTTTGGACCACCAAGCTCTCTGTGTGAGGGTGCTGGGTGAGGAAACTGGGATACTCAGGAGCAGGGTGATGGGAGCATTCAATCGTCCTATGCATATGAGCCCCTGTGCAGGGCTTAGACCAAACCCCAAGTAGGACATCTATAAGGGGTTCACTAAATGTGAGAAGAGGTTCAGAAGGTGGGACCTCTGGCTGAACCATCTCTGTGAAGGCATTTGTCTTGACTGCCACTGTTGGCACCTGAAGGTCCAAAACCTCTGGTGCCCTACGCACCACCATTGCAAAAGAGGCATCATCTGGCATAGACAAGGTTGGATGAGAGACCAGGATAGTATCGGGTGAGGTGTCTAACCCATTGGCCTTCGCCAGTTCCTCATAACAGTTGGCCTGTTCCTGCTCTTCTTTAGGGAAAGGGTAACGTAAGTGTTCAAAAGACCCTTCCAATTACTCTCCCTCTCCAGGACTGTCAAGTAAATAAGCTTGGCTCCATTCCGGGATGCATGGGCACGGCCAGCGTTCTGAGTCAGTCAATGCTGCTCCAGCTCTGTGTCAGAATTGGAAATAACGATGGAGGTGCCACTGCCTAAGGGTTTTGGCACTGAAGAGGGTATCGGGGAAGGTCTGTCTAGCTGATGGGTCCACTCCGGATCCAGCAAGGGATCAATGGGTCCCGACTGGCAACAAGGGCAAACCCACCAGAAACTGGCAATGGAAACAGTGTGCTTCAAATAATAGACAAATTTGTGTCCATTATCATCTACGTCTAAGCCAAGGTGTACATTTGCAATAAGAAATCTATGGAGAACACAGAGGAATTCAGTCTGCAGAGCGGGGAGGAAGGGTGGGTCATTAAGGAATCTGCGGCTAGATCCTGTTTCTACCGGATACATCATTATCCAAGGTAAGTAATGTGTTCATCTGATAGAGACATCTAGCTGCAGATCCCTTAATTTAAAATCAGATACCAAAGCATAAAAACTCCAGAGAAGGGGCTGCAAATGGAGACCCTCGAAAGTCTTGAAGTTGCTTTAAACCGGTCGAGAACAAGAGTAAAAGAGTGGAGAAGAAGAAAAAATGAAACATCAAGCAATATTACATCTTAACCTGTGGAAGTAAGCACAGGTTAATAACACCAGAAAACAGGAGAGCAGAGAGAGCAGCGCATCCATCTGAGAGCATGGAATAAACTCATCTACATTAGTACGCCAATCATGTGTCATTGCAGACTTAACAACAGGGAAGCCTTTTATCCAGAAGGAAGCTGGTTTAGAACTGAAGAAAAAGACCAAGTACTCAAAGCAAAAAAAATACCCATGAGGAAGAATTTCCTCATTAGGAAAAGAATTGGTGAAAAGACATCTGAAAGAAAAGGAGAATAAAATCGGTAACAAAATGGATACAACTCCTCCATGACCGCACAATAAAAATTATGTCTGATACCCTGAAATATATGTTCTGAGAACAGAAACAGTCTAGAAAAGACCGACATGCATAAAAAGGAACGTAAGCCTTAACATATTAAAACTACCAAGGACTCCACAGAAGAACCACTAAGTAGGAGTCAGGCACCATAAGAACTATGGAATGAAGAAAGCTATGTGAACACGAGCAATCAGTGGTAAAGGCGAACAGCAGTATGTGAGAGAAAACTACTTGTGCCTGCAAAGGAGTGAACACCCATGTACGAACAGTTTGGCAAGACTGTGGAATAACCACAGCATTGAGATCATAAAGACAAGAAAACGTGGATGAGAAAGACTACCCATGATTGCAAGACAGCAGCAGCAACTGAGATAGTGGATATCCATCTATTCTTTCCCAGATGTAGACCGTAAGTGAAGGTTCCACTCTGTTGGAACACAGAGCAGCACAACTGGCCATGGAGCAGAACCTCTCACGCTGGAAGACATATCCCAATTAGAAGGCAAACATAATTGAGTATTTCGTACAGAGAAAACAGACAGTTGCCTCCAATGAAGGGAGCAAAAATAATCATTTGGCATATACAACACCCATAGATGTATATATGTCCCCTTCACTTCCTGTGATTTAACTTTTTTTTCTTTTTTGGAAAAAAAAAGACGGGCCATGGCATAGAAGTGACAGAAGCGGTTAATATAGGATCAAAGGATGTAGTATAAAAGACCTAAACGAGGAAAACTAGTAAATGGACTAGATTGTTAGAAAAAGCATAAATCTGCATTTAATTAATATGTCCAGTAACAACATACCTTCTAGTGAGAACTGAACTACAACAATAGAGTCAAGTGAAATGAAAGCAATTGTACCTATATGAGGTATTGGTAAGAAACCTTATCGAACAAGTTACTTACCTTCAGTAACGATATATCTGGTAGAGACATATTCTAGTTGCAGATTCCTTGCCTTCGAATTTCCCCCAAGTGTCAGACTGGATTCGGAGACTTTTCTTCTAGCAGAACCCGTGGGCGCCGTTAGGTGGTGTCAGTCGATTCCCCGTCCGTCGTTGATGTCGGGGTCGAATATAGGCCTCGCATCGGTGTGGTGACGTCAGTTTCTTTTCATGACTTTCCATGACAAAGCGTGGCGCCATGAAGAACACTGAAGTGGTGCGCCAGCGCTAAGGCCCTAAAAGGGTAATCCCTGTCCCTAGAAATCAGTTTGGAAGTTAAAGGATGGGTGGGTCGGTAAGGAATCTGCACCTAGAATAAGTCTCTACCAGATAAATTGTTACCGAAGGTAAGTAACTTGTTCATCTGAGACTTCTAATTGCAGATTCCTTACCTTAGAATAGATACCTAGCAATACCATCCTTGAAGAGGGCTGAGAACCAAAATCATACTAGAAAGTCCTGCAGGACCGAACAACCAAAATAGCCGTCCCTGCAGACCTGACTGTCCAGGCAGTAATTGTAGGAAGCTGGCTCTGTATATACTTTATCAAAATGAGCTATAGTGTGCACAGAGTCCAGGGGTTCCCCAAGAGGCTTGACAGAGGCAATAATAAATAACACTAATGCTCTATTTGTGGTAGTTTGGTGGACCAGTTAGGCCTATCAGAGGGTAGTATTAAGCATACAAGCAATAGAAGAAACACACACTCAATGACTTAACTCCAGACCAATAGGCTTTTATATAGAAAAATATATGTTTGTTACTTTATTACTAGAACCACAAGACTCAGTTCAGAAGTAAATACTGTTGCAGGTAAGTACTTAGCATAGACATCAATGTAAATGTGTTTCACTTTAGTCAAAGTAAACCATTTTTAAGAAAACAGAGAATATCTATTTTAAAAGTGGACACAGTGCATTTTCAGAACCGTTCCTGGGAGAAGAAAATGAAGTACAGTTTTAGAGGTAAGTACACAACTTACAGTTCCAGTCTCTGGGTTATGGGTAGTCCACCGCTGGGGGTTCAAGTCAACTCCAAACACCCACCACCAGCAAAACGGGGCCGGCCGGCCGCAGAGTGCAAAGTTGAGCAATCTTAACGTGGGCTTGTTTGGAGACAGGGGGTACTCTGGATTCGGTCTGCCAGCAGGTAAGTACCTGCGGGTTGGAGGGCAGACCAGTGGGGTATTAGGGGAGCACTGGAGGAATCCCAAGTAGGCACCAATCCCACACCCTCAGTGGCATTGGGGCGGCCGGGTGCGGGGTGCAAACAGGGTGTCGGGTTTCCAATGAAACTCTATGAGGGGACCCCAGCGGTCACTCAGGCGCTGCAGGCAAGGGGGGGGGGGGGGGGGGAGGTCTCGGGCACACCACCTGTTGATCGTTGCTGCACCGGGTGTCGATTTCTTCAAGGATTAAGGGCTGCGGGTGCAGTGGGTCCTTTGGCATCGGTTATCTCCGTCCAGGGCAGTCGCAGTTGTCTTCGTAAGGGGGGGTGGGGGGGTCGTCGAGATTCCCTCTTCAGGCATGTTGTGGAGGGGTGGAGAGGTCAACCCAGGGTGGGCTATTGTTCACCGTCACCTAGAGGTCCTCTATGGTGGGTTGGGCTGCCTGGACTCGGGCCGTGGGCATCGGGTGCAGAGTGGTTAGGACTCACACTTCTGGAGTGAGGTGGGAGTCCTTCAGACAAGGTTTCTTCTTCTGTACTTCTTTAGACAGGGCCGCTGTCTATGGGAGTTCTTGATCCTGTGTGATGCAGGCAGTTCTCTGGAGGTTTTTCAGCGGTCACTGGACCTGCAGGACACGTCACCTTTCTTCTGCAGGTTCTTTGAAGCAGGAGACAGGCTGGTAAGGCTGGGGCCATGTCAATTGTTGTCTCCTTCCTTCTCTGCTGGAGCTTCAGCTAAGCAGTCCTTTTTGTGAGGTCATCGGGAATCTGACTAGCTTAGTTCAGAGAGCCCTTAAATACAAAATGTAGGGGCGTTTTAGGGGTCAGAGGGCAGTAGCCAATGGCTACTGTCCCTGAGGGTGGCTACACCCTCCTTGTGCTTACTTCCTTTGGGGAGGGGAGCACATTCCTATCCGTGTGCTAACGCTGTGTTAGCAGCAGTTGCTCTGGTTGAGTGAGCACGCAAACCTTCTGGAAGGTTGTTTGCCAAAGCGTAGCACATTTTGATGCAGAGAAGCACCCATCGTGAGATGGTACGCTTCTGCACTGCCTTCCCTTTCTTCGCACCCACATATCCAACAAAGACTTGATCGTCCACCCAGAAATATTCAGTGCAATAAAGATAGAACGCCAACGCTCTTTTTGGATCCACTCGGTGGAGTCTCTCCTCCTCATGAGAAGAATGTGGGTGTGTGTAAAGAGGAGGAAAAGTGACAGACTGGTCCACGTGAAAAGGTGTGACAACCTTGGAAAGGAAGGAGGCCCTTGTGTGTAGCACTATTTTATCAAGATGTACAGACAAAAATGGAGGCTTCAAAGAAAGAGCCTGAAGCTCACTCACTCTGCTAGCAGAAGTGATAGACACCAGAAAGACAGTCTTGAGGGTAAGGAGCAGCAGACGACAAATGTGTAACAGCTCGAATGGAGCACACATTAGGTAAGTGAGGACAAGATTGAGGTCCCACTAAGGCATAATAAATGGAGTGGTAGGATACAGATGAGTAAGACCTTTGAGGAATCTCCCTACAATAAGAGATTTAAGAAGAGAAGGTTGATCTGGCAATCCAAGAAAAGAGGAGATTGCTGATAAGTGGCCTTTAAGAGTGCCCAAGGCAGAACCCTGACGGGCTAAGGAAAGAATGAAAAAAAGTACCTGAGAAGGAGGGGGATAGAGAGGATCAACAGACCTGTTTGTGCACGATACCACAAATTTATGCCAAAGACAGGCGCATACCATTTTGGTGGAGGGAGGCCTGGCTGCCAAGATAACATCGCAAACTTCTGGTGGAAGGTCAACATCCGTCAACTGCCGCCACTCAATCTCCACACAAGAAGGGGGAGATGGACAGGTTCGGGTGAAGAACTGTCCTCTGTGCTGCAACAGAAGATCCTCGCAAAGGGACAGTCTGATCGGATGATCAGTAGCCATGCTTAATAGCTCTAGATACCATACTCTTCATGCCCAATCTGGAGCCACAAGAATGACTTGGCCCGGTCGTTCTTGATCTTCTTTAGAGCTCTGGGAAGAAGTGTTTTTGGCAGAAAGGCATACAGGAGGCCTGAGCTCCACTTGAGACGAAAAGGGTTGGTGAGCGAGAACCGCCTTGGAAACTCCAACGCACAAAAACTGCCGACATTATGCGTTCTCTGCAGAGGTGAACAGATCTATCCAAGGCTCTCCCCACTGCTAAAAGAGGCCTTGCGCCACATCCGGATGGAGGCGCCATTCGTGATCGACTATGCATTAACGGCTAAGTTCGTCTGCTCTGGCGTTCAGAGAGCCCGCCAGATGTCAAACCACCAGAGAAATGCCTTGATGTGCAAGCCATGTCCTGAGGAGCAGCGCCTCTTGACAAAGGGTCCAGGACCACACACCGCCCTGTTTGTTGCAGTACCACTTGGCAGTGGTGTTGTCCGCGAACACCTGCACCACCTTCCCTTTGATAGAGGGAAGGAATGCTTTCAATGCAAGTCTGAATGCCAGAGCTCCAGAAGATTTATGTGAAGTCTGGACTCGGCTGGAGACCAGAGTTCTCTGATCTGTGCTTCTCCCATGTGGCCACCCCATCCCAGAAATGACGCACCTGTCACTATTGTAAATGCTGGTTGAGGAAGGGAGAGGGATCTGCATTTGAACCAATCCTGATTCGAAAGCCACCACTGCGGATCTTTTGCATTCGCCTCCAAAATCTGGACCATGTCAGAGAACTCCCCTAATGCTTTGCCAACTGGAATTGCAGGTCCCACTGCAGAGCCTGCATATGTCATCTGGCATGTGTCACTAGCAGGATGCAGAAGGCCATGAGGCCCAGCATCCTCAGAGTCATTCTCACCGAAACCCAGGATAGAGGCTGAAACATGGCAATCGTAGCCTGAATATCCAGGACTCGCTGATCGGGAGGATAGGCCCAAAACTGCACTGTGTCCAGAACATCACCGATGAAAGGAAGCGTCTGAGAGGGGGTTCAGGTGTGACTTCAGCATGTTTATAGTGAACTCCAGAGTGTGCAGGAGGTTCGCTGTAGTCTGAAGTTGGGAGACGACTTTCTGGGGCGTATCTGCCTTCAACAGTCGTCACGGTAGGAGAAGACTGAAATCCCTGACCTACGCAGATGAACTGCAACCATGCCATCACTTTCATGAACACTCGAGGGGTGCTGGTAAGGCCAAAGGGGAGCACCGTAAACTGAAAGTGCTCATGACCTAACACAAATGTAGTTAACGCCTGTGGGCAGGCAGGATGGGGATGTGGAACTAAGCGTCCTGCAAGTCCAACGCCACCATCCAGTCTCCTGAGGCCAAGGGAGAAAGGACCTGCCAAGGTGAGCATTTTCAACTTCTCCTTCCTGAGGAAGAGATTGAGGGTCCTGAGGCCGAGGATAGGATGCAAAGCTTTGTCCTTTTTGGGCACCAAAAAGAGCGGGAATAACAACCACAGCCTACTTGTGGCACAGGAACCCTCTCTATGGCCCCCTTGTCCAACAAAGCTGCAATTTCCTGCGTGGGACAGTGGCTGGGGAAGGGAAGCAACAGGGAGCCCCTCCCGTGGCCACAAAAGGGGCAAAAAGCGGACTGGTCGGGGCAAGGGGCAGTGGAAAGTCCAGGGGAACAAGGCGTAGCCCGGGAGTCCTTAAATCTCACCAGCGCAGAGTCCGCCTTAACTCCGAAGAGAGGAGAGCCATCAAAGGTCATGTCCATGAGGGTCTGTTGGACATCCCCCAAAAAACCAGAAGTTCTCAACCAGGCATGGCGTCGTAATGCCACTGTTGATGCAACTGATCTACCTAAAGGGTCGGTCGTGTCCAGCCCACATTGCATGGTGAACTTGACCGCATCTCTTCCGTTGGCAACAATTGCACGGGCCTCCTCCGGGATCTGCGGCAGAACTTGTGCGACTGTGTCCCAGAAGGATTGCGTATAACAGCCCAAGAGGCATGCGGTGTTCACTGCATGCAATGCCAGACTTTATTCCCTATCCGGGGGAAAGGAAGGGAATGCACCAGATGACAAAGCTGCCTGAATGACCAAGCTTTCAGGCGTGAGGTGTTCGGTCAGCAATTTATGGTAATATGGTGTGGGCCGATGGCAGCGAGCGATTGCCTTATACACAGGAGCTCGTGTGCTGGGTTTAGATCAGGTACCCAGAAGGACATTGGTGACAGCTTCACTGAATGGAAGGAGAGGTTCTGCAGCAGACGCTCCGGGCTAAAGCACCTTTGTTAGGAGATTAGTCCTGACCGCCACAGTAGACAGTTTAAGGCCAAGGACCTCGGCTGCCCTATTGACCACCATGGAGTAGAAAGCTCCCTCAGCCATAGCCGTGGTAAGAGGAGTAAGCATGCCAGTGTCTGGGGAGGTATCAAGACCACTGGCCTCATCCAATTCCTGAGCCCAGTCCATGTTTGGTTCTTCTTGATGGTATTCATAAGGGTCCATCGACCCCCTCGAACCCTTCCTCACATTCCTACCCATTAAAAAAAGGGTCTGAATCCAACCTAGGGTGGCTAGGACCCATCAAACTCGGAAATGGCATTCCAGCTCCAGGTTGTTGAGGATTGGATCAACGTCGATTGTGGGCCCAACTGACATCAGGAGCATCAACAACTTTACCGGCACCGGGAAAGGTTTCAGTAGTGTGACCAGTGCAGATCCAGAGGGACTCTCGGTGGCCGGAGCTGGTGCTGCCAGCACGGAACCCATAGGGCCCCCCGACCCACCATGCCCCGCAGGGGGGTTGGTCTTCCCAAAAATGAGGCGCATGGCCTCACAGAATTCCTTTAGTTGGGCAGGGGTCGCTCCCGGAAAGTCGGGGAGGTGCGGAGAGGACCCAGTATTAGGCTTCGCGGACGGAGGGCTAGAGCGTCAACGCTCTTCCCCGCAACAGCCCACCAAATGAAAATCCTCTGATTGAGGCCTCAGACAAGCTGACAAGGGTCATGCTTAATGTTTGCTAAAGAACTTCTGCACAAGTCTGGAGAAAGTGGGTCAGGGGTCACAAAATTCACAGTCATGGAGATCTTTACACCGAGTCTTCCTCAGGCCTAATATCAAAACGTCCACCCAAACAAGCAGGTTCCTGCCCCAGATTGCAGTGGCGACACTCCCCTGAACAATCTTGGCTTCCCTCTGCACTTGAAGTTTCTTTGTGATTCCAACTTCATTGGGTGGCCAAGAGGTGTTGTAGCAGGGGAATTTGCTTTAGGTCGAACTATGGGACACCAACCACAAAGTGTCATGGTGGCTTCTACTGGGGGACTCATGTCCGAACCCTGGAATTACTTAAAGTATTGTGATAAGGATTGCACCAGTTTCACAGTAGTGGCATTGCCTTATCACACCAAAACTCATTGCAGCGTTTAATTTTTTCTCAGCAGTGTTTACGCCAATGTCCATACTAAGCAGTCAGATAACTCTCTTCCTCAAAGTGGGATGCAGGCAGCCCCACCTGACAGGCTAGTTGAATCTTACTTAAGTTACTGGTCTCAAATCTGGAAAGGGGAGTATGATGGTCAGCACCCAAACCCAGGCTCTCAAAGGATTCTCTCAGTGGTAGAGGACCCCCCATGCTTCTAGTCAGGGAATCTTGGCACCATAATTTGAAGTTTCTGTCCCATCCCTGTATGCTGCAGGGGGGAATGGGAATACTCCAGGCAGAAGAGACCAACAAGGGCACAAAAGATTTGCAGGTTGCCCCTTGTAACTAGCCGCTAACCAGTGGGGCTGCCCTTCCAGAGAACACAGGGCCAGGAAAAGACTGAGGGAAATTTCCTAGCTTTAAAGGGACTTTATCTTCTTCTGTCTGAACCATTGCACTGCCTTTGGGAATGCCTCAGTAGAATCCTGTAATGCACAGCTGCTGTCTAGGCTCACCCCAGCTCCCCATCTTAGGTACCAATTGCATTTTCTATCATACAAAATGGAAGCCAGCCCATTCATGCTCCCAAGCACAACTCACACTCCACTCCTGTTTCACACAAACATATAAAACATGCATCCTACAGCCTTGCCCAGCATAGATGGGTGATGGACCCAGTTGCAGGGAACTGCAGATAATCCAAAAATGTGAGAGCTGCCAGTAGGCCCACTCCCTAGCAGGAGATGGGTACAGATGTCTACTCTGCTCACTGCCACCAATGTCAGTCCACTGAACCCCCATGAGGCAACAATTGTCGTGTTCACAGAAAGAGAACACCTGGTGTCCCCTTCCAGTCTCAGACCCCTGCTCTGGCTGTCACTTCATAGGACAAAGAATGCATTGGTGCACATGCCTGGTTGTTGTTTGTGCTGAGTTAGGAGCCAAAAACTAAAGCTTACTATGCTATATGTGAGGCAGGGATTCACATCTCCAGAGCCATGCAGCATGCTGTTCTCTGTCACAACACAGATATGTGTGTCCGTTTCCTTATAGTATTTTCCAAATCAACTCCCCAATCTTCTCTGGTTTTTATCACCTTGTCTCGCACCATTGTAATCCCCCACTTAGCACATATATGGTGTGGTCTATTGTCACCTCTTCCCCACTAACACCCTGCTCCACTTTATCCTCCCAATTTTGCTTTAACATTCTCAAAATATCACTGCTTCTATTGTCTCCTGATTTTTGTCTTGCTGCTATGTATATATTTAGACACCATGCTGGAATGTCATAGGATTTTTCCTCGATTAATGTTCTGTATTGGAAATGGCAAAGTGAGCTGTGGGATGGAGTTGAGGTGTACATTGTTCCTTGTACATCATAACAAGAATTTTAGGAGTTTTTTTGTTTTGTGTTCTCCATACCGCAACTAACTTTTTAATATTTTTCAGTTAATTTAATATTTTTATGACTTACTACAGTCATGTGCCATTTACCCATTATGCCTGATGATGGCTTTTGGACAGGCCTGGCTCCCAATCCCCCTTTTGCATGACCTCATCAAATGGTTCCACAACTATTAGCAAATAGACACTTATTTTACCTTTCCCTTTTATTCCGTCACCCTTGATGGACCTACATGAAATTGAGAAAACTATGAGTGAGCTAAATACGCTCAGTTTCTAAAAAATGTTGTGCAGATCCATAAAACTTGGCTGAAGTTCATAGTGATGCAAAATGTTTACCCCACACCCTCACTACTACCCATTAGACTGGCGCAAAACCTTAAATATCTGCACTGGATGTATTTGATAACTAACTGCTACATCAGATGCAGGTTCATCAAACTGCGCTCTCCCATTTAATGTTTCTCCCCGTAAATGGACTGAAAAAATCTGAAATACCAAAACAAAACTAATCCTTCTAAACTTCTATCAACTTTTGTGCAACTCTGTCAAGCAGTGCTAATATCACTGGAAAATAAACATTATTTAGCACCCCAACCTTTTTCAACAGTCCTCACCATTTGATGGATCGTCACAAACTTAAAAATACCAAGTCAATGCTAAATTTCATGCAGATTTATCAAACCATGCCAAACTTATTAATAAATCAAAATCCTTTAAATTCGCACCAAATCACAATGATGTGTTTATAAGCTGACATGCCTTCACTGGGTGTCACCTGCAAACTGCCTGACACATTTGATGCAGATTCATCCAAAAGCCAAAATAATTTAAACAAATGAAATGTACCAATGGAAAAAGTAACATTCCATCTTTCTGCCAAATGTTGTGCAGTCACCACTTAGTACCAAAGCAATGAGCAATGAAAAGTTTTAAGGCTCCCCCCCGCCAATGGACGGGCACAAGTTTTAAATTTACAAGAGTACTCTCAACATACTAAATGTTGGTCATACTGCACGCATAATCATCAAACACTGCAAAAGATGTAAGCAAATTAACAAATGGCTTTTCAACCAAAAAAATATACAAAAGTGTTATCCCTATATATACACTACCCAGTGGTAGCCTTCAGCGGGTAATTATAATTAGGATTGTGTTTCCATAAGAAATGAATTTTTGTTTTGTTAGTAACTGGTGCCATTTGACAAACTTTCTACAAAACGTAACAAAAACTGTTTTTTTTTTGTTTGCCTAGTTTGCACATGGAAAGTTTCGGGGCGATCCATCAAGCAAGGGCCTAGAAAAAAAAAGGAGGGGGCATAAACACATTTCCCCCATTCATTTTCCCATATGAAATTTGGACACAGCTACAGTCTAAACCGCCAAACAGATTTACACCAAATTTGGCAGAAAGCTAGATCTAGGTAGGGGGGGGCATAAACACATTTTCCCCAGTCATTTTCTCTTATGAAATTTAGACAGAGCTACTTCTGGGCTTTGTGGGTCCTCCTAAACTTTTATATGGCACCATCATTATAGAAAAGAGAGAGGGAGCAAACCTCCACGACCAGAATTTAAACAGGTATAACATTATTGGATATAGGAGTAAGGAAGTACCCACTGATGACATTGAGGGTAGTAGGTGGTGGTGGGGTAATTTGCAGCTCTCCTCAGGAAATATAAACAGTGCTCTCCCTCTGTGATGTCCACAATACTGTGCCAGTCAAGAGTAGCACCGAAAACAAAATTTATGTCTTCACTATTCAAGTGAATTAGAGCTGATCTGCAGAAAGTTATGTACAGATAGAGCCAGGTTCAAGTGACGAGACATAGCTTGTCTGAATATGTAAATCTTGGACTATTTGTCTTACGAGTCACAGAGACAAGGTCTGAATGTGGACTTTCAAGGTGTCAAGGATGGTATAACAATGTATAGGAGTTGAGTTGAAAGTTACCATCTTTTGAGGTGCGCACCCTTAGATTTATGCCTTAACAGTTTTTACTGGCTGTATAACTGTACACTTTACATCTTGTAAGCTGTGGTGAAGTGTCTGTGCCCCCGTTTCAACACAATTAAATTGGCACACCCCTAATTGGCCTATTTAACTTATTTATAAGTTCCTTGTATATGTACAAGAGTGCACCTTGGGCGTGTAAGTTAAAAGTCACCAGTGGCTATAGCACCCACTGTGCCATCCACTTAAGTGACACAGCAAACATGACTGCAGGACTATTACTGTAGCCTCGGTGTACAGCTTCAAACCTGCAGATATTCACCTCTCAAAATAACCCCTTTTGACATGTTTAAACCTTCCCTTTAAATACTGATAAGTCACCCTCACACAGGCCAGGGTGCGTGACATTTACTAGTAGGAACTGTAAATTTTCAATTTTAAACATGTCTTTACAGTGAAACAACACCATTGTCTATTTTCTCTGCAGCAATATTGGCAGTTCCATAGCAAAGCACTGGGATACAATATAAAGTTTTTTTAATATTTCTAGCTGGGAAACAGCTCTGAGTTTAATTCTTGGAGTTTTTATAATATTTATTATAAGGCCAATTTATAGTCGAAGTTGGATTTGTAATAAATATCTTGAAAAGGGTACTTTTAGAAAGTTACCTTTTCCCTGCCTACAGCCTCTGAAGGCCCATATGTATGAGCTCCAACTGTCATCAAGATGCTAAATAGCCCTTTTAATGAGGTAGGAACTTGTTCCCAGAGCTGAGAAAAAGGCCTTGAGTGTGGGGCAGTGTTCTGTTCCTCTGGCAAATTGGCACCCTTCATTGGCTTCAAAGGAGCTTACCTTGTCACAGGCAAATGTTAGCTCACACCTGGGCAGCGTTCTTCTTTGTTCCCACAGTCAGGTCAGCACCAGTACCAGTGGGAGAGAGGTTGCCCCAGAACTGGTTCACAGTGGCCACAGAGGAGAGGATTACTCAATTCCATGGTCAAACCTCTGAGGTGGGCAAATAGGCTCTGCATAAAGAAGAAGGGTTTCAACATCTTAGAATTAGGCAGAGAGCGGCGCTGCGTCATTATCTGCAGTAGGGCGCAGAGGAAGTACTGCAAAAATGGATGGGGTTACCCGTGGGAAAAAGCCAGCAAAAATGTTAGGCACCCATCATAGGGAACATTTACCCTGTTGGTTAAGGAGGGGTCAGGAGTCACCCCCTGACCCACGGGCTGTTGCTAGGCAGAAATGTGGCACCCACAGTATCATCTTACAAACACTTTCTGGATCTGTGAGAGAACAGAAGAGGACTGGACCTACAGTCTGTGACCTAAGAAGAGCCTAGACGACTGGGGTTGCTCTCCCTCTTGCACCCAGGGCAAAGAAGTGGACTCCAGGGGTCATAAGGCTAATCTCCAGTTCAAGCAACATGGACACAACAAGCTACAAGAGGCTTTTTTCTGCAACTGCCCAGCTGACCAGTTCAAATTGAAACTGCTCTGGATCCTGCTGCTGGGCGCTGCTGGAATGAGTCTTGACCCCCCCCACCCCACCCTCACTGTTGTCCAGCCAAGTGTTGTCCCCAAGGTCCTCTACCCTAGGCTGGTGTTAAAATGTATGCCTTCAAACTTTTCCTAAAACCTGGAACTTAGAAACCTTTTGACTTCATAAACCTCGGGAGGACCAGGGCCAACCTGACCCGACAATGCTGTGTTGCAGCAGGTCCACAGATTCAGGTTGCTCCCATCTCAAGCTTTTCCACAGCAGTAAATCAGATTCAAAAGGACTTTGTGAAGCAGGTGTTCAGCCGTGTGAACCAATCTTCTGCTACAGCCTTGTCATGCATGAAGAATCCAAGCTTCAAAATACATGATTAAGTCTGAAGGTAAATATCTTTACTGGACGAAGGTGCCAAAAGTATTTAGTCAGCTAGAGACTTTCCTTGGGTGCAAAATTCAAATGTCTCCTGCTCAGAACTGTCCCACCAAAAGTCAACAGAATCACTGAGACCTTGTCCACAGGCTATCCAACAATATGGAGCTCTCTTCGGACACAGCTTGCTGCCTTGCCCCACTGAGGACTTCCAACTTCCATTTCAGAGACTAAACCTGAAGATAATTTTTTTATACCTAGTGGAAACTACCAGCTGTACCAGATTCCCCCTACATCGCAGTCAGCCTTAACTTGCGCCTATTTACCGGTCAAGCAGCATTAGATGACCAGGGTTAGCGCTTAACACTTCTGGCACTATTTTCACATTTAAGCTTTAAAAAATCATAACTCTAGTTTCCCTTATTAGATTTTTGCTGTTTTGGTGTAATGTAATTATTAAACATTATTCTATCCTTCTAAGTTAGTTTGGGAATATTATTGTGTTGTGTTTTTACTATTACAGTTTTGTACTGCATACATATTTTACACATTGCCATGAGTTAAGTCTATAAGCCTTTCTATGCCATAGTAATCCCGGTCCCCTGATATAACTCCATAAAAAAATTGTTGCCCAGAGATTTTCATTTTTGATTTGTGTTTTTGAATCATTAGAGAAGTAATTTTGGATAGACATTACTGATCTGGGCCGAATTGTTCTGGACAACATTTTTAAAAATTGGTCGATGTGTTGCAGAGATGATGTAATTAATATTTCATGAACTACGAGAACTATATACTTCATTGTGGTGTCAAAACATAGGTTTTGGGGGTCAAGCAATCTTACAGACACATAAAATAACTCCTCAGAGCAACCCTTCTGGCATTTTCCAAAATTGCTGTAATAGAGGAAGAGGAGACATATATAGAAATGAAACAATTAATGTTTTTTAACCCTTTTATCTATACACCAAACAATGTTTATGATCTCAATACGAAAAAAATGTTTATCACTCCTGTTTTAGGCACATTTTCATAGTTCACTTTATTTGTTTCGGCAATCGCTTGTGGTACATTTAAAGAATGTTAAACATGAGAAAAGCATATCAACAGGAACTTTTTTGGTAGTACAGGTTTTGTAAGGACATGTATGTTTAAGTTCTGTGGGAAAAGGCTTTAGAAATTTCATAGGTTTTAGCATTCCATCAATATCTTCCCAACCGAATTCCCACAGATCTTTCTCTACATATGTATGAGTCAAATGTTTACACATCAGATCAAGTAGAAAGATCTTTTAATGTGTCCACGCAACGAATATGATGTTGATGAAAGGTCACTTAGTGGGACTGATCTCTTGAACTCACTGTACCGAAGATCGTCAAATGTGTGAGTCAGAATTTGTTTTCCAAACACGCACAAGGTATTTTTCCACATCTTTAATGTCACATTCTTCTTCTGTCTCAGAAAATCCTTTTAGAAACTTCACAGGTTCAGCAGTTAAAGCTCCAACCTATGTTCCAATTTTGCTCATTGTGTCATCACCTGTAAGAATATGTGCCTTGCTAAGAACACTGGCCAGCTCTCAGTCAAATTTCTTGTACAGAATATGAAGCAGGCTTAACTGTCTTTTCTCACCTTTTCCATAACTTAGTCAGAACTCTGACAATCACTGACTAATGAACATTGCAACAAATCTAAGTAGCACAATAATAACATCTGTGTCATTTGACAGTACAATGACTCGACTGAAACCATTTCAAACATCTCACTCAACATGTGGGACAACACGAAGGTCAGCTTCCTCAGATTTGATGTTTCGTTTTTGAACAAAATGGCCCGTACCGTATGAATATATCCTTGCAGGCACCATGTCCTTACTGACAATCAATCCACTTGCAATAATTGAAATTCAGTGTTCACTGAAGCAACAGCAATGTTTAGGTGAGTTAACATCTCCAAGTTCATCTTGTTCGATGATAATGACCATAATTTATCAAGTTGCACAGGTATATGTGTCGAATTTTTGATGCAGGCAAGGTACATTGTTCCACTGGTAGACATTTCTCTGATTATCTTACATTCTTTTACAGATAGTTCAAGATAATTGTCAAAGACAATAAAGAGTTCTTGCAAGGTGCACACTGGCTTTGATATCTGTAGAACAGTCTGAATGACCTCTCAGACGTTTTGCATGGATGAAATCTGGGCCAGTTGCAATTGTGACATATAGTCTACAACAAAAGCAGTTTTCAATAAGGGCACCTTTTCAAATTAAAAATTTTCGAGCTTGTGCACGAGTTTGTGCTTCACCGGTTTGGTTGCAGCATCTCCATCAAATAATGCTTTTCTTGGACAAAGATCATGCAACAGAATGTCCTTGATAAATTCATCCCTTTTGCTACATCCATCTCTCTATGTGCTTACAAAAGTTTTTTATTTGTATGCTGTTTTGTAGTGGCTGGTTGGACGAAACTCTTACGATGGCAATTAAAGCATGGAAGTTTAGCTTTAATGATCGTCATACAGCTTTTTCTCTTTCAACACAAATCTCTCCTGCATCAGTTCTGCAATACAGTTTCGATCCATGTTCCAGGACATCTAGTAGATGTGTCTTTATATCTATTTATTATTCAGCTTTAAAACGCACTTTCACTTGCAGACTCCCCTCAGTGAGAGGCCCAGCTGTAGCGACGGAGCAAGCAAGACCTTTCTCTAAGAGCCACAAGGTGCGAGCAACACAACGAGATAGGATAGCAGGAAGCATCACTGCTCAGAACTAGCCATGGGGAAGCATGAGAGGAGGCAATCCAAGTTATAATTCGAAAGCAGACGTGGCACAGAAACGCAGCTGCAGGGAATGCAATTGCAGACCACCTGCCACCAAACCTGCCATTGGACTCAGACCTTAAAAGCCCACTCCTGGACATGAAACAAAGCCCTGAAATAATGGATTCCAAAACAGATACCCACACAGGCCACCTGGACTGCATGAAACAGGGTCCACGCGCGTGGGGACAGCATAAAGCAACAGTTATCAGACTCAGAAGATGTCACAAACTGACACAAGGAAAAACTGCAACAGATTGAAAAAGTACTTGCAGTCATGCAGGTGAAAAACAATGACCATGAAGTGCTTTTGTGCCATAATAACCTGCAGATCGTAGGTATTGCTCAGTCGATAAACTGCTGCAAGATGGAGGAATATGTGGAGAGAATGCTAAAACACCTGTTCACCAACACAGCTTTCACCCCACTGTTCTTCGTGGAAATGGCACACAGATCACTATCTCCGTGGCCCCGCCGGCTCACCCAATTATTGTGTGCTTCATCAAGTTCAAAGATTCAGACCTGGTCTTGGGAAAGGTGAGAGAGCGCCACAACAGGCAGGACAAGTGCAACAATGCGTCATTCTACCTGGACTTCACCATGGCAGTGCAAGGAGGACACATACCTATTTCCAATCAGATATATGTTGCAGAAAGCTGATATTCAGATCAGCCTGCTACACCCAGCCAAGCTTTACATCATGCTCGAATGTAAACTACATATTTTACAAATTCCCAGTCAGGCAAATCAATTTATTCAGCATAAGCCACATCACTGTTCGTCATCCCGCAATAATCTGCAGCACAGTGATACAGAGCCCCTCAACGAAAGCCACTGACTGCAAAGCGCAATGTGACTATGTGGCATGAGAGAATTACAGACATTTAATGTCCAGAAGCAATGACTATGAATTAATAGAAGAAAATTACTGCACTTGTGAAATCAGAGCTGTCCTAATGATAACCCAAGCCTGATTAAGCAGGGGTTGTTCCAAAAAGACCTACTTCACATAACCTCTGGACACTTTTCGCACTATTGTACCAGCTGCGCCCAGAGTGTCAAGCAGTGGTGGTATTTCTATACACCACTAAGGCATCTGATTTGCTAAAATGGCCTTATCTCTACTAAGTACTAAAACACCTGGACATTGGCAAGACAAAGCTGCACTGGATCCGACTGCTGTATGAAGAACCTATGGCACACTTGGGACACAACGGTATGATCTCTAATCCAATACACATCGCTCGTGGCACCAGACAGAGATGCCAACTGTTCCTCATATTATTTGCTGTAGCCATGGAGCCCCTAGCTGCCAGATGGCAACACCACCATGCAGACACAAGGCTATGTTTCCTCACTAGAACCTTAATGATATCACTCTATGTTAAACATCCAGCAGTGAATGTACAGAGGACAATCAGGGACTTCTTACGTTTCACTAGATTATCTAGAGTCACTATCAAAAAGGGCAAATCATCCATAATGCCACTGATAAACTGCGTATCGGAAATCCCACTAGACTATCCTCCAGCTGAAACACTCACCAGTGAAATATTTAGAAATAACGGTGTCCAGAGACATCCTTGAAGTAATTGAGACAAATTACGGGACACTACTAACAAGGAACAACACAGATAGATGGATCCACCTACCATGGTCTTTGGCTAGGCAGATAGCACTGACAAAAATGATGCTTCTACAGAAGTACCATTACTTGCTCTAAATAACATACTCATGACCTTAACAAAGGATTTCTTCAACACACTGAGCACTGCCCTGACTAGACTGTGTTGGGCAGGTAAGCAACCCCGCCTCAAATGGGAGGCCTTGACACTGCCCTATAACAGGGGTGTAGGAAGATGGCTCTGTATATACTATACCAAATTAAGGAAGAGTGTGCACAGAGTCCAGCGGATCCCCAGAGGCTAAAGTAGACAATACTAATGCTCTCTTTTGTGGAGGTGTTGTCAAGCAGTTAAGCTTGTCAGAGGGTAATGCTAAGCATTTGGTGTACACACACAATCAAAAAATGAGGCGCACAGTCCATGACTAACTCCAGGCCAATGCTGTACTTTTTTACTTTATTTCCAGAGCCAAACCTATCTTTATTGCAGGTAAGCACAGTTTGAAGCATGTATCACTTCCAAGTATCAAATGCACTTCTTAATTCACAGTTAACACATTTTTCAGGTAACTACTAGTTTTCAATATCAAAATTAGACAGTGCAATTTTCATAGAAAATAATGCAATCCTAGAGGAGGAAAAGTATCAATACAGTTTGCAGGTAAGTACTCGACTTACGATCCCAGTCTTCGTGGTTAGGGTGTCCAAAGGGCAAAGTTTAGGAAGACACCAAGGGTGAGCCACCAGCAATACGGGGCTGGCCGGGTGTAGAGGACAAACTTGGTGTTAGGTGCCCAATGGAATCCTATTGAGACTGGGAGCACTTAGAAAGAAATAGATTGCAGGTAAGTACCCAAGACTTCAGGGCAGACTGGGGGGGTTTAGATCAGCTCCGAGTGGGGGCTGGGGGAGGAGGGTGTGGGGTTTAGAGTAACAGGTCAGCACCAAAGCAACACCATCAGTGGCCCGGGGTGGCCGGGTGCAAACACAGCATCGGGGGCCCAATGCTTTTCAAAGGAGGAACTCCAGGGGTCAAAAAGAGGCTGCAGGCTTCGTCCAGAGAATTGGCCGAAGGAGACCAATGGCTGGACAGTTAAGTAGAGAGCCCACTGGACGTTGCTGACCCATCGGTTGGGTTCCCCAAGGCCAGGGAGCTGCGAGTGCAGGGGTACCTTTAAACATCAGGAAATCTTCACCGGAACTGGTTGCGGTCATGGGGGTCCTTTGGATTTAGGTCACAGGTGTCATTGTGCTGGTCAGGAGTCGTCGATCTAGGGTGGGCTCAAGGTCAGAAGCGCCTGGGAACCTTTTCTGGACTGGTGGGCCACCTGGACCCGGGCCGTGGGTCTTGGGTGCAGACTGGGCAGGCCTCACGGATCAAGGGAGGGTCTGTCCTTCTTGGAGGTTTCTTTGTGGACAGGGCTGCTGTCCTTTGGAGATCTTGGTCCTTGGATAAGCAGGCAGTCCTTTGGTGGTTTGCAGAAGTCGCTGGTACTGCAGGATGCGTCACCTTTTCTTAGCAGGTGTCTTAAAGTGAGCAGACAGGCCTGCAGGGCTGATGCCAAGTCAGTTGTCGTCTAGAATCTTCACTGCTGGTGCAGCTCTTCAGTCCTTCAACTTCTTTAAGGTTGCCAGGAATCTGAAGAGCAGGGTTCAGGGGTGCCAGAGGGCAGTAGCCAAAAGTAGGGCTTAGTCTGGGGGCGGGCATCTCCACTGGCTGGAGTGCCCTGAGGCAAAAAAAGAAAAGGCAGGAGATTTTCAGGCTCACCTCCAAGTGTTGCGGTTCCTACAGTGGGAAGCACCTCCAACTAGAGCAGGCTTTGTCCCGGACTCCAGAGAGCACAAAGGCTCTCACCCCATGGGGTTCGAAATTCGTCTGCTACTGGCAGGCTGGCATAGAATGGCCACCCACACAGAGAGCTGGGTGAATTTCAGGGGGCACCTCTAAGATGCCCTCTGTGTGCATTTTACAATAATTCCAACACTGGCATCAGTGTGGGTTTAATAAGCTGAGAGGTTTGATACCAAACTTCCCAGCATTCAGTGAAGCCATCATGGAGCTGTGGAGTTCGTAATGACAAACTCCAACCCAGGTACTCAATATGGCTAAACTTCACTTACATGGTCTAAGAAAGAACTTGGACATTGTAAGGGCACATTGCTCATGCAGCTCAGCCCTCACCTGTGGTATAGTGCACCCTGCCTTAGGGCTTTAAGGCCTGCAAGAGGGGTGACTTACCTATGCCACAGGACGTGGTTTGAGAGCATGGCACCCAGAGAGGGATGTCATGTCAACTTTACATTTTACTCTCCACTAGAACACAAACTGCAACAGCAGTGTGCGTGTGTTTGGTGAGGGGTCCCCGAGGGTGGCATAATACATGCTGCCGCCCTTGGGGACACTCACTGACCACAGGACCCTTGGTAAGTGACTTAGCTGTGTGCCAGGGTTGGATCAATTGTGAAAGCAATGGTGCAGTTTAGGGGAAAGAACATAGGTGCTGGTGCCTGATTAGAAGGATGCCAGCACACAGTCAGTGAAGTTACCATTAGATTTCAGACAAAAGTGTGTGGGGGGGGGGGGGAGAGGGGGGAGGAGGAGGAGAATGGCAAAATAGGCACAAACCCCTCCCAAACGAAAGAGGATGTCCCATGTTCAGAGGCACCTATCTGCACAAGGAACTGCTTAGAGAAGTCTGAAGTTTGAGAATTCAGAGTGTCAAAGGTATTTTGACAACTAACTGTCAGGTTTACTTGTCTGGGCAGCTTCTTGGAGGTGAATTCTGATAGGGGGGTCACACCCATATCCCTTCACAAATCTCCTGTAATACCCGGTCAAGCCAAGGAATGCCCTGACTTGAGTCTCAGTGGTAGGAGCTTCCCACTCCAGAATTGTCTGTATCTTGGGCTGTAAGGGTTGTACTTAGCCTCCACCCACAAGGTGGCCCAGGTATACAGCAGTGCCCAGCACTAGCTGGCATTTGGATGCCTTAATATTGAGGCCTGCAGATTCCAGGGCATGCAAAATCCTCCCAAGGTGGACCATGTAGTCCTGCTAGGTGGGGCTAAAGCCAGCAATATCATCTAGCTATGCTGCACTAAAGGACTCCAATCCAGCAAGGACTTGATTCACCAACATTTGGAAGATGGCAGGGGCATTCTTTAAACCAAAGGGCATAACTGTGAACTGATAATGCCCATCAATAGTGTGGAGAATGCTGTCTTTTCTTTTTCTCCTGGTGGCATGCATATTTGCCAGTACCCTGCAGTCAAGTCAAAAGTACTTAGAAACTTTGATCCACCTAATTTCTCTTATCAGCTCATCAGCCCTGGGTAAGGGGTGAGCATCTGCCTTAGTGACAGAGTTCAGACCTCTGTAGTCCACACAGAACCTCATTTCTTTCTTTCCACCCTAGGGATGGGGCTTGGGGACTAAAACCACTGTGCTATTCCAGGGCTGTCAGAGGGTTCAATAACTCCTAAATCTAGCAACTTGTTGACTTTAACTTTGATGCTCTCCTTAACTTGGTCAGAATTCTGATAGAGCTTGGATTTGACAGGCAAGCTGTCTCCGGTGTCTGCATGGTACAAGTCACTTACCCCCGGTAACAATATGTCTGGTAGAGACATGTTCTAGTTGCAGATTCCTCACCTTAGAATTTTCTCCAAGGCGTCAGACTGGATCCGGAGATTTTTTCTTTGAGCAATACCCTTGCGTGTCGTTAGGTGAGGTCGGTCTACTCCACAGGCGTCAGTCACTGTGATGACACCGGGAGTAGAACACAGATGCCAACTCAGCGCAGGGACGTCAGTTTCTTTTCACAACTTTCCACACCAAATCGCAGAGCTGTGAAGAACACTGAAATTTGTGCGCCAGAGCTAACGCTAAAGCCCTGTCCCTAGAAATCAGTTCGCAAGCGAGGAGGGTGGGTGGCTCAGTAAGGAATCTGCTACTAGAATACGTCTCTATCAGACAGATCATTTCCAGAGGTAAGTAACTTGTACATCTGATAGAGACTTCTAGATGCAGTTTCCTCACATTAGAATAGATACCTAAGCAATGCCTTTCTCGGAGGTGGGTTCCGAACCAAGATCATATTAGAAAGTCCTGCAGGACCGAACTACCAAAGTAGCCGTCCCTATCGAGATGACGGTCCTTGTAGTAATGTTTAGTATACGTGTGCAATGATGCCCGTGTAGCTGCCTGGCAGATATCCAGTACAGGAACTCCACGTGCTAGCACAATGGAAGCACCAGTTGCTCTGGTGGAATGAGCGCGCAAGCCCTCTGGGGGTTGCTTCTTTGCAAAAGAGTAGCACATTTTGATGCAAAGAAGTACCCATCGAGAGATGGTACGTTTTTGCACCGCCTTCCCTAACCTCGCACCCACATATCCAATAAAGAGTTGATCATCCACCCGGAAATCTTTAGCATGATTGTGATAGAACGCCAATGCTCTTTTTGGATCTAGGCGGTGGAGTCTCTCCTCCTTATGAGAAGAATGTGGGGGTGTGTAAAAAGTAGGCAAAGTGATGGACAGACCTACATGAAAAGGTGTAACAACCTTGGGAAGGAAGTAGGCCTTCGTGCGTAACACCACTTTGTCAGGGTGCACAGACAAAAATAGGGCTTAGAAGAAAGAGCCTGAAGCTCACTCACTCTGCGAGCAGAAGTGATGGCAACAAGAAAAACAGTTTTGAAAGTAAGGCGCCGTAAGGGACAGTTGTGCATCAGCTCAAAAGGAGCACACATAAAGTAAGCAAGAACAAGACTGAGGTCTCACTGAGGCATGATAAACAGAGTGGGAGGAAACAAATGGGTGAGGCCCTTAAGGAATCTACTAGCAATAGGAGACTTAAAGAGTGAAGGCTGATCAGGCAACCTAAGAAAGGCTCAGACAGCTGATAAATAGCCCTTAAGGGTGCCCAAAGCAGAGCCCTGCTGGGCCAAAGAAAGAATGAACAAAAGAACCTCAGAAAGTGGAGCAGAGAGGGGATCAACAGATTTTTTTGGTACACCATGCCACAAATTTATGCCAACGACAGGAGTACATTGTTTGGTGGAGGGACGCTTGGCTGCCAAGATTACATCACAGACTTCGGGTGGAAGGTCAAAAGCAGTAAACTGTTGCCACTCACAATTTCCATGCATGAAGGCGGAGATTAGACAGGTTCGGGTAGAGAACCATCCACTGTTGCTGCGACAGAAGATCCTCCCGAAGGGGCAGTCTGAGTGGAGGATCAGTGGCCATGTTCAGTAGCTCTGGATATCATATTCTCCGTGCCCAGTCCGAAGCCACCAAGATTACTTGGGCCCGGCCGTTCTTGATTTTCTTGAGAACTCTGGACAGAAGTGGTATGAGGAGGAAAGGAGGCCAGGGTTCCACTCGGGACGAAAAGCATCTCCAAACGAGTGCCACCTTGAAAACTCCAACATGCAAAACAGCTGACATTGCGCGTTCTCTGCGGAGGCAAACAGATCTAGCCAAGGCTCACCCTACTGCTGAAAGAGACCTTGCGCCACCTCCGGATAGAAATTCCATTCGTGATCGGCTATGTATCAACGGCAGAGTTTGTCTGCTCTGGAGTTCAGAGAGCCTGCCAGATGTTGAACCACCAGGGTGATGTCCAGATGTGCCAGCCATGTCCAAAGGCACAGCGCCTCCTGACAAAGGGCACAGGACCCCACTACACCCTGTTTCTTGCAGTACCACATGGCGGTATTGTTGTCCTTGAACACTTGCACTACTTTCCTTTTGAAAGAGGGAATGTAGGAAGTTCGCTCTGTATATACTATATAAAAGTGAGTGTGCATAGAGTCAAGGGGTTCCCCAGAGGCTTGACAGAGGTTGAAATAGATAATACTAATGCTCTATTTGTGATCGTGTGGTCAAGCAGTTAGGCTTATCAGAGGGTAGTGTTACGCATTTGTTGTACACACACCAGCAATAGAAGAAACAAACACTCAATGACTTAACTTCAGACCAACAGGATTTTATATAGAAAAATATTTTTTGTTAATTTTTAGAACCACAAAATTCAGTGTGCAGGTAAGTACATAAAATAAAAGGTACTTTGCATATATATGATCAAGACTTTGAATAGAATTGACAATGTATACAGTTTTTCTTAAAATGGCAAAAAGCTATTTTAAAAGTCACAGTTTCTGGGGGAGAAAAGATAGTACAGTTTTGCAGGTAAGTATACAACTTACAGTTCGTATCTCCGGTGTGTAGGTAGTCCGTCATTGGGGGTTCAAGTTAACCCCAAACACCTACCACCAGCAACACGGGCCGGTCGGGAACAGAGGTCAAAGAGGCACCAAATTAAAATGAGCTCCAATGGAGACAGGGGGCACTCAGAACTTGGTCTGCTGGCAGGTAAGTACCCGTGGTTTCGGAGGACTGACCTGGGGGGGGGTTCAAGAGAGCACTGGAGGGGCCCCAAGTAGGCACCATACACGCACTCAGCAGCACCAGGGTGGCTGGGTGCAGGGTGCAAACAGGGCATCGGATCTTCAATGAAACTCAATGAAGGGACCCCGGGGGTCACTCTGAGGCTGCAGGGGGGCTTCTAAGGCAAACTACCGGCTGGACAGGAAGGAGGGCTGCCTGCTGGTCGATGCTCCACCGGGGGTCCGTTACTCCAAGGCCTGGGGGCTGCGGGTGCAGTGGTTCTTCAGGCGTCTGTTATCTTTGTCCAGAACTCGTGGCGTCATCATGGAGGGATGGAGGGGTCAATCCAGGGTGGGCACCTGTTCACAATCGCCTGGGGACGCTTTCTTGCTAGGTGGACCACCTGGAAAAGGGCCGTGGGCATTGGGTGTACAGGGGTCACGCATCTGGAGTGAGGTGGGAGACCTTAGTTGTAGGTTTCTTCAGACAGAGTCACTGTCCTCGGGAATTCCTGGTCCTTTTGCGTGCAGGGCAGTCCTCTGTAGTTGGCAGAGGTCGCTGGGCCCACTGGATGCGTCGCTGATCTTTTTTGTAGGTTATCTGAGGCAGGAGGCAGGTCGTTTGGGCTGGAGCCAAAGCAGTTGGTGTCTTCCTTCTTCTATGGCCAATGGCTATTGCCCCTGAGGGTGGCTACACCTTCTTTGTGCCCACTCCCTTTGGGGACGGGGGGACATTCCTATCCCTACTGGTCCCTGTCCTCCCAACCAAGATGGAGGATTCTGCAGGGAGGAGGCCACCTCAGCTCTGGACACCTTAGGAGTGGTCATGGCTGGGATGGTCACTCCTCCCTGTTTTGCCTAATTTTCCTGCCAGAATTGCCGCCAAAAAGTGGGGCTTTGTCCGGGGACTGGTATCTCCACTAGCTGGAGTGCCCTGGGGCACTGTAACCCAAGGCTTGAGCCTTTGAGGCTCACCGCCAGGTGTTTCATTTCCTGCAGGGGGAGGTGTGCAGCACCTCCACCCAGGACAGGCTTGGTTTCTGACAACAGAGAGCACAATGGCACTCACCCCATGTGGTCAGAAACTGTTCCAAAAGTGGCAGGCTGAGACAGACCAGTCAGTCCTACACTAGCAGCTGGGCTAACATACAAGGGGCATCTCTAAGATGCCCTCTGTGAGCATTTTTCAATAATTCCGACACTGGCATCAGTGTGACTTTATTGTGCTGATAAGTTTGATACCAAACTTCCCAGTATTCAGTGAAGCCGTTATGGTGCTGTGGAGTTCGTAGTGACAAACTCCCAGACCATATACTCAATATGGCTACCCTGCACTTACAATGTCTAAGAATAGACGTAGACATTGGAGGGCCATAGTGCTAATGCAGCTGTGCTCTCACCTGTGGTTTAGTGCACCCTGCCTTAGGGCTGTAAGGCCTGCTAGAGGGGTGACTTACCAATGCCACAGGCAGTGGTTGGTGAGCATGGCACTCTGAGTGGAGTGCTACATCAACTTTGTCTTTTCTCCACACTAGCACAAGCTGCAAGGCAGTGCACATGTGCTGAGTGAGGGGTGGCACAATACATGCTGCAGCCCATAGAAACCTTTCCTGGCCACACGGCCCTTAGTACCATGGGTACCTTTTACAAGGGACTTAACTGTGTGCCAGGGCTGTGCCAATTCTGAAAACAAAGGTACAGTTTTAGGGAAAGAACACTGGTGCTGGGGCCTGGTTAGCAGGGTCCCAGCACACTTCCAATCAAAGCTGGCATCCACACTAGGCAAAAAGTGGGGGGGTGACCATGCCAACAGTGGCATTTTTCTACAGACGTGCTTTAGGCACTATTGCTATGCATGATGCCATCATTCCTAATCGCTTCATAACAAATCTTACTGTGTAGGTTTGATTGACTTGCAATTGGGCTATGAGATTGTGAAACGCTTGGATTCGTTGTGGATTTGGGTAGGCTAATGCTCACTGAGTGTTCAGAATTGGTCCCATATATATTGAATTTGTGCTGGCTGAAGGTGAGATTTCTGGTAATGGATTGTGAACCCTAACCTGTGGGGGGTATCTATTGTGCACTGTGTATGCTGTTGACAATTCTGAATGATGCTGGCTTTTATTAGCCAGTCATACAGAAATGGGAAAACATGTATGTGTTGACTTCTGAGGTATACCACAACTACTCCTAGACATTTTGTAAATACCCTTGGTGCTGTTGTTACTCCAAATGGTATTACTTTGAATTGGCAGTGCTTGCCTGCTCTTACAAATCTTTTACCTACTTGTGGTGTGTGCTGGATGTATAGAAATGTGGAAGTAAGCGTCCTTTAAATCTAATGCTGTCATGTAGTCTTGTTTTCGTAACAAGGGAATAACATCCTGTAGAGTGACCATGTGGAAATGTTCTGACAGGATACATTGATTCAGAGATGTGAGATCGAGGTTTTGGCCTCATTTTATGGTATGAGGAAGTATAGAGAATGTACCCCTGTACCTTGTTGACTGATGGGAACCATCTCTATTGTACCTTTGAGTAGAATAGATTCTACCTCTTGTTTCAGCAGAGAAATGTGTTCGAGAGAAAGCTGGTGTGATCTGGGTGGAATGTTTGGTGGAGTGGAGATGAGTTCTAGGCAGTAACCATTGTGACAGTAGCCACTGATCTGTTGTAATGTGTTGCCAGTGAGGATGAAAATATTGTAGTCTTCCTCCCACAGGAGATGCATGCTGTTTGGGAATGCAGGGGAAGTAACTGCTTTGATGAGGTAGAAGCACCTCTTGCGGCAGGGGATTTACCTCTGGATCTATAATTGTGTGCTCTATAGGAGCCCCTGAAAGATCCCCTGGGATAATATTGTTGTCCCTGTTTTTGCTGGGATGCAGAGGCCTCTGAATGTTACGGTTTAAAACCTCCTCAAAATTGAGGTTTGCGAAATGAGTCCCAAAAAGGTGTTGTATAAAGGGCTCCCGTGGCTTTTGCTGTTTCAGAGACCTTTTTTTAATCTTTCTATGGTTGTGTCCCCTTCTGGTCCAAAAAGTCGCTGCTTGTTAAAAGGCATGTTAAGGACCGCTTGTTGTATTCCAGGCTTAAAGCCTGAGGACCTGAACCAAGCATGTATTCTAATTGTAATGCTAGTATTTATGCCTCTAGCACTGTGTCAGCCGCATCTAATGCTGACCTGATCTGGTTATTGGCAATGGTTTGTCCCTCTTCCACTACTTGTTATGCCCTTTTCTGATGTTCCTTTGGGAGGTACTGCAGGAACTCCTGCATCTCATGCCAATGTGCCCTGTCATATCTAGCTAAAAGGGCATATGAATTAGCAATACGGTAGTGATTGGCAGCCTGGGATGCCACCCATTTGCCTGCTGCGTCATATTTGTGGATTTCTTTATCGAGGGAAGGAGCGTCCCCTGTGGACTGGCTGTTAGCGAATTTTCTGACTGCACTGACTACAATGGAGTCTGGTGGTAACTGTTGGGAAATGAAAACTGGATTTGTTGGTGCCGGTTTATATTTCTTGTCTATTCTAGGTGTTAACACCCTGGCCTTGACTAGATCTTTAAAAATGTTATCTGCGTGTTTGAGCATACCAAGCAGCATTGGCAAGCATTGGTATTGTTTGTGCGTTGAGGAAAGGGTGTTAAAAAGAAAACCCTCTCCCAACGCTCAGAATGCATCTGCACCATATGATATGCGGCTGCCCTGGAAATGACCTGGTTATATGCTGTGGTATCCTCAGGTGGAGATGGTCTTGTGGGATACAACTTAGGGTCATTAGGTGGGATTGGATCAGTCATACATGTCCCATGGATCCATATTATAAATACTATCACCCATAAAGTCCCCATGTGAAGAAGCATGAGATTGTGTGGGTGAAGTTGGTGGTTGTGGAGTAGGAGGTAGTGTAGAAGAGGAAAGATAAGGCAAATGTGGAGGAGAAGGCTGAATAGTCTTTGGCTTTTCCTTATGCTTAAATATTTTCGCTGGTGAAGGTCCAGTATCCAAACTCTCCTCGAATGCTAATTTCCTCTTTGTTACTAGAGGAGGAGAGGCAATAATCTTTCCAGTCTTTTTCTGGGTTTGAATCCTCCTTTGTTTCTGGTCCATGACTTTAAGAATGGAACTAATGTCCGACTCATCCCCCTCTTGTTCTGAAGATGAAGCATGTTTTCTGCCTTTTCCAGAATGTTCCGAACGTTTGGTGGCAGTATGCTCCGTACTGGCCGAAAAAGCAGTTAGAGTAGTTTGAAAAAGTTTTTTTGTCTCCGAAAATGGGCTTCGATGTCTCGGCTTCGAAGAGGAGCCTGGATGTTTCGGTTCCAATGTAATTGGAAGCCAACTCGGTTCGGAAGTGGAAGCCTCCATCTTTCGACTCGACGCTGAAACAGGCGTGTCAGTCTGTTGCTGGGGGGTGAGTTTTTGCCTTCTTTGGCACCGAACCCGAGGGTCAGTCGACGGATTCATGTTTTTGGGTAGAACCATGGCTAACAAGCACTGGTGTCCCCAAGACCTTGTGTGGTCTTTTAGTTTGGTGAGTAGGGGCTGGTGTACTCCATACTGCGCCTCAGGGAGTGCCTGGCTGTCCTCCTTTAAATCTCGGTCAGATTCCGAATCTCAAATGGAGACAGTCGTCTAAGCCTGTTCCTCACCAAGGATGTCGGGCGCGGGCTCTGTGGATTTCAGCGCCATCTTCAACCGCCTTGCACTTCAAGTCGTTATGTCTTCTTTGATCGAAAAGACTGACACGCCTCGCAGCTTTCTTCTCAGTGTTCTGGAGAAAGGCAGAGGTTACACACTGAATGCTGGTCGGTGTAAGGGAACTTGGCGTGGCACCAAGGACAGAATCGGAATGGAGTCCGAGCCATGAGCCTGTGACAGTAGGCCTGAAGAGGCCAGAGAAGGGCGCGGGCACCCAAAAGGGCTTTTAATCGATCCCGACGCTACAATCGGATCGAGTGTAGTCTGAAACCGCGATCGAAACTATACCGACAGTAAGATACAATATCGAGAAGTTCAGATAGTACCGAACCGAAAGTCCCAGAGCGAGAGGAAACTCGACTGAACCTGACGGCGGAAAAAAAAACAATCCAACAAAGGAGTCGATGCCCATATGCACTATCACAAAGAGGAGGGGTCACTCGATCCTGTGACTCGAAAAAAGCTCCTTCGAAGAAAAACAACTTGTAACACTCTGAACCAAGTACTAGATGGCGATATATGCACAGCATGTGTGTACTTACCTACAGTTGGGAGAACTGCTTTTAATCTAGTTTTATGTTACTATAATAAAGTAACTTTATTTTTGTAACGCTGTGTGTTTTTTTCTTGTTGTTGTATTGCATAAGCTTTACATGTCTCCTAGATAAGTCTTGACTGCTCGTCCACAGCTACATCTAGAGAGCCCTGGCTTCCTTAAAACTCCCTACACACACTAATAAGGGTTGCCTGGACCTGGTATAAGGTGCCAACACCACAGGTGTCCACCACACACCAGACCAGCTTCCTACAATATACACAGTGAATAGTCCCTTTTCACTTAATGAAGGTAAAACTTCAGAAAATTAACCACGCATCCTTGTTAAGGGTCAACTGAAGAACAGTTTCTCAAAGCCATAATCAGACACCTGCCAAAATAAGCTGATCTGGTTTAAAGCATAGAGTCTGATAATAATTCTAAAACTTCCTGAGAAAAGCCATGACTTTCAAATGGCAACCTTTCTAGAATCGTTTTTGTGCCCATCATGCGACTGTTGTATTAGACAACCAGATGGAACGGCTAGAAAACCTACTCATATCCACACTATTGTGGTGGACATTACTGGATGACCTTGTAAGTGAATTTGACTCTTTTGTTCTCCAAAAAACTATCCGAGACTTGGAGAAATGGTTGATTGGGTGACAGATGTGGAGTTAAATGTGTTTCAGCATCAAGTGCCAGATAGCTTTGATGACTTGCCGTCTCTAAGAGAGTTGCCTGTGGAACCTCTAAAGATGCCCTGGAGGTCATATGCAAAGGTCACTAAACGATATGCCATGTTGAGAGACTTTACCTATTTCTTTCATACATATGTATATAGCTCAGGCACAATGAGAAACATGAAATTTGTTTCAAGACACCTGGTAAAATCAAATCAAATCAAATCAAATCATTAACATTTATAAAGCACGCTACTCACCCGTGCGGGTCTCAAGGCGCTAGGGGGAGGGGGTTACTGCTGCTAGAAGAGCCAGGTCTTGAGGAGTCTCCGGAATGCGGAGTGGTCCTGGGTGGTCCTGAGGATGGTGGGGAGGGTGTTTCATGTCTTGGCTGCCAGGTAGGAGAAGGACCTCCCACCCGCCGTGGAGCGGCAGATGCGAGGGATGGCGGCGAGAGCGAGGCTGGTGGAGCGGAGAAGACGGGTGGGAGCGTAGAAGCTGAGGCGACGGTTGAGGTATTCTGGTCCCTTGTGGAGGGCTTTGTGTGCGTGGGTGAGGAGACGGAAGGTGATCCTTTTGCTGACGGGAAGCCAGTGCAGGTGCCTCAGGTGGGCGGAGATGTGGCTGTTGCGGGGTATGTCGAGGATGAGGCGGGCGGAGGCGTTTTGAATTTGTTGCAGACGTTTCTGGAGTTTTGAGGTGGTCCCAGCGAAAAGGGTGTTGCCGTAGTCCAGGCGGCTCGTGACGAGGGTGTGGGTCGCGGTCTTTCAGGTGTCGGCGGGGATCCAGCGGAAGATCTTCCGGAGCATGCGGAGGGTGAGGAAGCAGGAGGAGGATACGGCGTTGACTTGTTTGGTCATGGTGAGAAGTGGGTCCAAGATGAAGCCGAGGTTGCGTGCGTGGTCGGAGGGGGTCGGTGCGGTGCCAAGGGCCGTGGGCCACCAGGAGTCGTCCCAGGCGGTCGGGTGTTACCGAGGATGAGGACTTCCGTTTTGTCTGAGTTCAGTTTCAGACGGCTGAGTTTGATCCAATCTGCGACGTCCTTCATTCCATCTTGCAGGTTGGTCTTTGCGCTGGTGGGGTCCTTGGTGAGGGAGAGTATCAGTTGAGTGTCGTCGGCGTAGGAGGTGATGATGATGCTGTGTTTGCGTACGATGTCGGCGAGGGGGCTCATGTAGACATTGAAGAGTGTCGGGCTGAGCGAGGAGCCTTGTGGGACGCCGCAAATGATCTCGGTGGGGTCTGAGCGAAAAGGAGGGAGGTAGACTCTTTGAGAGCGGTTGGAGAGGAAGGAGGCGATCCAGTCCAGGGCCTGGCCTTGAATCCCGGTGGAGCGGAGGCGGGTTATTAGGGTGCGGTGACAGACTGTGTCGAAGGCAGCCGAGAGGTCGAGGAGGATGAGGGCAACTGTTTCACCGTTGTCCATCAGGGTTCTGATGTCGTCTGTGACTGAGATGAGGGCGGTTTCAGTGCTGTGGTTGGCTCGGAATCCGGATTGAGAGGGGTCGAGAAGGTTGTTGTCTTCAAGGAAGTTGGTAAGCTGCTTGTTGACGGTCTTCTCTATGACTTTGGCAGGGAAGGGGAGGAGAGAGATGGGGCGGAAGTTCTTCAGGTCACTTGGGTCAGCCGTAGGTTTCTTCAGTAGGGCGTTGACTTCAGCGTGTTTCCAGCTCTCGGGGAAGGTGGCAGAAGAAAATGAGGAGTTGATGATGGTCTGGAGGTGCGGGCGATGATGTCGTCAGCTTTATTGAAGATGAAGTGTGGGCAGGGGTCCGAGGGGGCACCGGAGTGGATTGAGTTCATGGTGGTTTTGGTCTCTTCTGTGTTGATGTGGGTCCAGGCGTTGAGGGTGATGGCTGGGGGTGTGGATTCAGTGGTGGTCTGCTGGGTCTGGTGTCCGAAGCTGTCGTGTAGGTCGGTGATCTTACGATGGAAGAAGGCGGCGAGGGAAATGCACAGGTCTTTTGAGGGCGTGATGGGGTTGGCGTTGGAGAGCTCTTTTACGATGTTGAAGAGTTCTCTGCTGTTGTGGCTGTTTTTGTCCAGTCTGTCTGTGAAGAAATTCCTTTTGGCTGCGCGGATCAGGTGGTGGTGTTCGCGGGTAGCGTTCTTGAGGGCAGTCATGTTGTCTGTGGTATGGTCCTTACGCCAGGCTTTCTCGAGGGTACGACAAGTTTTCTTTGATTCCTTAAGGGTGTCAGAGAACCAGAGAGGTTTTTTGGTGTTGGACTGTCGAGGGGAGCGAGGTTGTCTGCGCAGTTGGTGATCCAGTTCGTAAGGCTGAGGGCTGCGTCGTTGGGGTCAGCGGAGAAGGTGGGTTGGTTGTCGATGAGCGTGGAGAAAAGCTGTTCTTCAGGGATTTTGTTCCACTGTCGACGAGGGATGGGTTGAGTGCGGAGGTGGCGAGTCTCGCGTCGGAAGGTGAAGTGGACACAACTGTGGTCGGTCCAGTGTAGAGCGGAGGCGTGGCTGAAGGAAACGTGTTTGCTGGCGGAGAAGATGGGGTCGAGCGTGTGTCCGGCGATGTGGGTGGGGGTGTTCACCAGTTGCTTGAGGCCGAGGTTGGCGAGGTTGTTGAGCAGGGCGGTGGGTGTTGGTGTCGTTGTTCTGTTCTAGATGGAAGTTGAGGTCGCCGAGGAGGATGTAGTCTGGCGAGGCGAGGGCGTGCGGGGAGATGAAGTCGGTGATGGAGTCGCTGAAGAGAGCACGCGGTCCGGGGGGACGGTAGATGAGGGACCCTCTGAGGGTGGTCCTGGGGTCTGTGCGGATCTGGAAGTGCAGGTGTTCGGCGGCGGGGGGGGTGTCTTCGGAGGAGGTGGTGACGCTGATGGAGTCTTTGAAGACGATGGCGATTCTTCCTCCTACTTGGTTGGTGCGGTCTTTCCTGGAAATCTTGTAGCCTTCGGGGATGGCTATGGCGATGTCGGGGGCCGAAGAAGCGTTCATCCAGGTCTCAGTGATGAAGGCGACGTCTGGTGCGGTGGAGTCCAGGAGGTCCCAGAGTTCAACGGCGTGCTTGTGGACGGATCGAGCGTTGATCAGGATGCATTTGAGGTGGTTGATGGCGCGTGGGCTGGTGGTCGTGGTTGTTTCGTGGTGGAAGGTAAGTTTGCAGGTGTGACATGCGAAGGGTCCGTGGGTACGTTTCGGGTTAGCTTGGAAGCAGGTACTGGAGCTCCCTGGGTTGAGGGCGTGGAGGGTGATGGGGTCGTAGCGGTGCAGCGGGGTTTGGGAGTGCTGAGGGCCAGGGGTCGTGGCGCTGGGCGCGGGCCAGGCGCGGACAGGCGCGGACGGGCGCAGACGGGCTTGCCTTTAGCGCGCCTTCGGACGAAAAGGGACTACGCAGGCAAAGGTAGGGTGTGATAACTATTCTGATCATGCATCTGTATCTGTGACTATGTTCAATGGTATTTACGTACTACAGGATACGATCAACAGGACAGAGAGACTTGAGACCCCTAGGTTATACTTCAACATTAATATACCAAAGGACTTTATGCCTAAATTATGCTATGCTTAAAAGACAGTGGCACGTAATCTCTGTCCAGATAAGAGTAAGGTAGGAGTCTAGAAATTATAATTATCAGGCGCAGGTCGGAGGTGGTAACGTGTCCCCGTCAAGTACTGAAGTCATAGGTGTTTTATTACTGACTGAGTTCAACAAAGTTTTTATCTTCTTCAAACCACATAAAATAAACTTCATCAAAACTTCACAGAATACTCAGCTGTAGGCTATTTTGCAGGGGAAGTTCATCATGGAGATACCACACCAGTAATGGCAACATCGAACGTATGGAGAGCAGTACGGTTCAAGCCAGTCTCACCCTACTTCAACAGAGACATTAATTTGTGTTTTTCAGGGTCACCAGTTTGCTAAAGAATTCCGATATCAGGATATCACCACCTCTGTTCTACTGCATCTTTTCTCTAAAGAAAACTTCTAGTCAAACTGGATACTAAAAGGAGGCCTTGACCCTTTGCAGAGCTTACCTTCTGAGATCTTGGATCTCCCATTGCCTCATGATCGTCATAAGACTCAGATCTAGGAACAGATGAACCTTGCTGCTCGTTAGAGTATCTTCTTGTTTTTCATGTCGTTTTCAAAAGATTTAATGGGTGTCATCATCTCAGGATGCCACAAGAATTGTGACTGCGGATTTGTGTCTGTATTTTGAGACCCACTACAGGAGGTGCATCCCATTTCTCCAAGCCTAAAATGTATATAACAACTAAAAACTGATCCTATTATTCTAAGACTTTGGAAGCTCCAGCGCGTCCAGCAGTAGGGCATTTTTTTTTTTTTTTTTTTTTTACTTCTGCTCACTGAGCTTGGATTGGGAACACTGCTCCTTCACTGATGGCAATTTTATTTAGTTAAAAACTATTTTCATGGGGTAGGGGGAAACATGTAAGGTTAGGCAAACTGAAAGACTAAAAGACTACCCCTGCACAGTTCTCAACCGCCATGGGAGAAGCAATTACCTGTGGAAGGTTAAAGACATTACTCTAGTATTCCTGTGAAAGACAATGATCATCCTTCTTGAAACCTCATCAAAATTTGGAGTTTTGCCAGGGCTGTCTATTCCCTTTACAAATAATTCATATTTTCATTTACAGTATAGACCACTTAAGACCAGGAGCCAGAAGCAAAAGCAGTTTCTTCTGTTATTACATTCTACCATTTGGGAACAGGTGACTGTCACAAAGACAAGAGTCTACATCTCATCACTCTTTCTGAGAAGAACCTCTAACCCTTCACTTGTCATCCCTTCCAAGTGTCCTATCAAAAAGGGGTTACTTAAAAGTATCATACATGTTTAGGCTGAATGAGGCACTCTGGGTATGACTTTCAACACCTCCAAGCTTACAAACCACCTTGTTGTGAACTTGAAGTACATGTGGTGCTGGCTTTCAATGTTTAACTGCCCAATTTATAATTTACATCAACCAGAGACCGACATTGTCTTGTCTCACTCCCCCTTGACACTAGCTGGAAATGACTCAGTATTATTACGCCATAACCTCAGCAAATTACACTTTTAAATCAGGTGAACACAGCTGCACTTTGCAGATTCCAACTTTGCTTTCGACTACATTGTGGAAACAAAAGGAAATACAGCTGACACAGTTTTGTGTATTCTAGATGAACAAGTTATTTACTTTAGTAATGGTACTTGTGGTTGAGACTATAGAGCCACAGACGTCTCACCTTTTGATTATTCACCAGGCGTCAGACTGGATCTGGAAACTTTTCAGCAGTACCACTGCGAGTTAGAAGGTGGCACCCTGCGGCTCGCACTGATGCCGTTCTGCTCCCGAAATGAAGTGCAAGGCATATGCAGGTGTCACACCCATGTGCTGTCGTCAATTGCTTTTTGAAACAGCCCATGCTCTATGACACAGAGCAACAAAAGCTAATTGGTAGACAGTGCGCAGATTCCTACACTGGGATCTTATTAATGGATTAAGAGTCCAATCACAGAATGAGGAGGACTGCATGGTTGTGAAGAATCAGTGGCTGCATAGTCTATACCAGAAAGATCGTTACCAAAGATAAGTAACCTGTTATTCTGATAGAGACATCTAGCCGCATATTCCTCACCCTTTGAATAGCTACCAAAGCAATACCTTTTCAGATGTGGGCCTGTGGAAGGACTCAAACCAGAAAGTCCTGCAGGACTAAGCAAGCATAATCCCCCTTTCAGCTAATCTCACTGTACAGGAAATAATGCATATGGCTGGACACCCACATAGCCGCCTACCAAATGTTTAGGACAAGGACTCAATGTGTTAGCACAGTGGTTGTGGCTTGGCCCTGGTAGAATGAGCATGCAGTACTTCTGGATGATGCTTCTTAGCCAGTGCTTAGCAGATCTTAGTGCAGAGCATGATCCAGCAAGAGACGTCTTTCTTCTGCACTGCCTTGCTTATTTCACTTCAGCTACCCCACAAAGATCTGATCGTCCACCCAGTGGTCTTTGGTACAATCTATGTAGAAGCTCAGTGCTCTCCTGGGGTACAAGAGGTGAAGTCTCTCATCCTCCTTAGAGTGGTGAGGCAGAGCACAGAACACCAGCAGGGTGATGGATTGACAGACGTGGAACGGCATCACAAAGTTTAGTAAAAAATATCCTTGCATCCTCAGAACGACTGTCTGAGAAAGAGGAACTAAAGGTATGGTGGATTGACACAAAGAGACAAAAGCTCACTCACACACCGTGCAAAGTTGATGTCAATGAGTAACCGTCTTGATTCTAGGGAGCCATAAAGGACAGCTGTGAAGCGGCTCAAACTGATTCTACGTCAGATAAGCCAAAGCCAGATGAAGGTCCCATTGGGGTACGACAAAATGGGAAGGGGAAAACGTGTTGCAGCTCTTCCAAAAATTGTATCACATGACTGAAACAATGAGTGCTGATCTGGCAACCTTGAGAAGGGAGAAAGAAAACCCTTACCTACCTTCAAAGTAACACCTTGCAGGGCAAAACGCAGAACAAATAACAGAATGGCAGATAACTGGGCCAGGAGGAAGTCAATCTGGTATGTGCTGCACCAAGCTACAAACCAGTCCCAATGACAGGTGTGTATAGATTTTATTGAGGGATCCTTGCCTGCCAAGATCACATCAACCACCTCTGGAGGAAAACGGAAGGTGTTCAGCTGTCCCTGCTCAATTTCTACATATAAAGGAGAGATTATGAAGGTTCGGGTGCAGAACCCTGCCCTGTGGCTGCAACAGCAGGTCCTCCCAGAGGCGCAGCCTGCTGGGAGGACATGCTCAAGTCCAGGAGTTTGGGATGCTATACTCTCCATGCCCAATTCGGAGCTTCTAGTTTGACTTGGGCCTGGTCAGTCCTGATTTTTCAGAGGACTCAGGCAGGAGCGGTATCAGCGGAAAGGTATAGAAGTGTTCCAAGTTCCACTTGAGGCGGAAAACGCCTCTGAGCGAGAGACGCCGAGTACACTTCACCGCACAGAACTGCTGACATTGCACATTCTCATCAGTGGCGAACAGATCGAGGGAAGGTTCTCCTCATTCGCAGAAGAGACCTCACACCACCTCCGGGTGTAGCTGCCATTCGTAATCCATTAGGCACAGACAGCGGACATCTTCCACCCCGGCATTTAAAGATCCCACCCGGAGGCTCGCCACCAGGAGAATTCCTTGATGGTCCAGAGACATAAAACATCCTGGCACATGGTCAGTGGAAATTAGAGCTGCTTCCAAAGTGGCATCTGGGAGGGAGGAAAATGCTGCCTGTTGTGTGGCCCAGCCCTTGTTTTTGTCTTACCTAGGTACAGTCTCAGGCAGGGATTTCAAGGTTGCTGCCTAGCCTATGGTTGCTTGTTTTTAGTGAAAGTTAAATCATGAGAAGACATCATTTTTTATATAACTGGTACTTATTCCAGGGTGACTCCAGGCCAAGGGAATGAGTTGTGGTTCTGCGTGCTTTAAATCCTTCTAGAGCTGAGCCTGCTTAGTCTTCAAAACTTTGGACACAAGCAAAAGAAAGGTCCTTTAGTACTGTTTGGGCATCCAAAGTAAAATCAAGAAGATCTCATCCATGGATGGGAGAAGTTGGGGCACCGTCATCCTAATGACAATCTGCAGAATCTAGTCCTGTTGTTTATTATGTGTTTGACATATTTTTCCATCCTTACTACTTCTGCAAAATGCTCTTCGAGCTGCTCAGATAGCTGAGGAAGCACCATATACCGCAAGGTATGGGTGTGCTACTGCAAAAGGGGCATTCAGAGATTTAAGAGCAAGGGTCCTGGACAAGACGAAATGAAAATGTCACTTACCCAGTGTACATCTGTTCGTGGCATCAGTCGCAGTAGATTCGCATGTTCTGCAATAGCTCGCCATCTGGTGTTGGGCCGGAGTGTTACAAGTTGTTTTTCTTCGAAGAAGTCTTTCGAGTCACGGGACCGAGTGACTCCTCCTTTTGTCTCCATTGCGCATGGGCGTCGACTCCATCTTCGATTGTTTTTCCCCGCAGAGGGTGAGGTAGGAGTTGAATTGTAGTAATAGTGCCCATGCAATGGACTGACTAAGTATGCACCTATTTAAGGTTGAGATGACACATATATAAATAATTGTAGGTAACTTCCAAACTGCTACAGGCTCCCGGGGAGGCGGGTGGGCACATGCGAATCTACTGCGACTGATGCCACGAACAGATGTACACTGGGTAAGTGACATTTTCAGTTCGATGGCATCTGTCGCTGTAGATACGCATGTTCTGCATAGACTAGTAAGCAGTTATTTCCCCAAAAGCGGTGGATCAGCCTGTAGGAGTGGAAGTGGTCTGAAATAATGTTCTTAATACAGCTTGACCTACTGTGGCTTGTTGTGCGGATAACACGTCTACACAGTAGTGCTTGGTGAATGTGTGAGGCGTAGACCATGTGGCTGCCTTACATATTTCCTGCATTGGGATGTTTCCTAGAAAGGCCATGGTAGCACCTTTCTTTCTGGTTGAGTGTGCCCTTGGTGTAATGAGCAGCTGTCGTTTAGCTTTAAGGTAGCAGATTTGGATGCATTGAACTATCCATCTGGCTATACCTTGTTTTGAAATTGGGTTTCCTGCATGAGGTTTTTGAAATGCAATAAAGAGTTGTTTAGTCTTTCTGATGTTTTTTGTTCTGTCAATGTAATACGTCAATGCTCTTTTGACATCTAATGTATGTAGTGCCCTTTCAGCTACGGTATCTGGCTGTGGAAAGAACACTGGAAGTTCCACTGTTTGATTTAGATGGAACGGTGAAATAACCTTTGGCAAAAATTTAGGATTGGTCCTTAGGACGACTTTATTTTTGTGTAGTTGTATAAAAGGTTCTTGTATTGTAAACGCCTGAATCTCGCTTACTCTTCTTAGGGAAGTAATGGCGATGAGAAATGCCACCTTCCAGGTTAGGAACTGTATGTCGCAGGAGTGCATGGGTTCAAAAGGTGGACCCATAAGTCTAGTTAGGACAACATTTAGGTTCCATGAAGGAACAGGTAGTGTTCTTGGTGGTATAATTCTTCTCAGGCCCTCCATGAATGCTTTAATGACTGGTATCTTAAATAGGGAAGTTGAATAGGTAGTCTGCAGGTATGCGGATATTGCTGCAAGGTGTATTTTAATGGAAGAGAAAGCTAGGTTAGATTTTTGTAAGTGAAGCAAGTAACCCACTACATGTTCTGGAGTTGTGTGTAATGGTTGTATTTGATTAATATGGCAGTAGCAAACAAACCTCTTCCATTTACTTGCATAACAGTGCCTGGTGGATGGCCTTCTGGCTTGTTTTATGACTTCCATACATTCTTGGGTAAGTTGTAAGTGCCCGAATTCTAGGACTTCAGGAGCCAGATTGCTAGATTCAGCGATGCTGGATCTGGGTGTCTGATCTTTTGGTTGTGCTGTGTCAACAGATCTGGCCTGTTGGGCAATTTGATGCAGGGTACCACTGATAGGTCTAGCAGCGTTGTGTACCAGGGTTGCCTTGCCCAAGTTGGTGCTATTAATATGAGTTTGAGTTTGCTTTGACTGAGTTTGTTTACCAGGTAAGGAAGGAGAGGGAGAGGAGGAAAAGCGTAAGCAAATATCCCTGACCAGTTCATCCATAGGGCATTGCCTTGGGATTGTTTGTGTGGGTATCTGGATGCGAAGTTTTGGCATTTTGCGTTCTCCTTTGTCGCAAACAAGTCTATCTGAGGTGTTCCCCAGAGTTTGAAATAAGTGTTCAGAATTTGGGGGTGAATTTCCCATTCGTGGACCTGTTGATGATCTCGAGAGAGATTGTCTGCGAGTTGATTTTGGATCCCTGGTATAAACTGTGCTATTAGGCGAATTTGGTTGTGAATTGCCCAATGCCAAATTTTTTGTGCTAGCAGGCTTAACTGCGTGGAGTGCGTCCCCCCCTGCTTGTTTAGATAGTACATTGTTGTCATGTTGTCTGTTTTGACGAGAATGTATTTGTGAACTATTATTGGTTGGAAGGCTTTTAGTGCTTGAAAAACTGCTAGAAGTTCTAGGTGATTGATATGCAGTTTTGTTTGATGTACGTTCCATTGTCCTTGTATGCTGTGTTGATCGAGGTGTGCTCCCCACCCTGTCATGGAAGCATCTGTTGTTATTACGTATTGTGGCACTGGGTCTTGGAAAGGCCGCCCCTTGTTTAAATTTATGTTGTTCCACCACAGAAGCGAGAGGTAAGTTTGGCGGTCTATTAACACCAGATCTAGAAGGTGACCCTGTGCTTGAGACCACTGTGATGCTAGGCATTGTTGTAAGGGCCTCATGTGCAGTCTTGCGTTTGGGACAATGGCTATGCATGAAGACATCATGCCTAGGAGTTGTAATACCATCTTTGCCTGTATCCTTTGTGATGGATACATGCGTTGTATGATGGTGTTGAAATTTAGAATTCTTTGTGGACTTGGAGTGACTACTCCCTTTGATGTGTCTATTATGGCTCCTAGGTATTGTTGTACCTTGCGCGGCAGAATGTTGGATTTTGTAAAGTTGACGGTGAACCCGAGTTTGAAGAGGGTTTGTATGATCTGATCTGTGTGATTTGAGCACTGTATGAACGAATGGGCTTTGATTAGCCAGTCGTCCAAATATGGGAACACATGTATTTGCTGCCTTCTCATGTGTGCAGCGACTACCGCTAGACATTTGGTAAAGACTCTTGGTGCGGTTGTTAATCCGAAAGGCAGTACCTTGAATTGGTAATGTATTCCTTTGAATACAAACTTTAGGTATTTCCTGTGCGATGGGTGTATTGGTATATGGAAATAAGCATCCTTGAGGTCTAAAGTTGCCATGTAGTCGTGTAGTTTTAGCAATGGCAATACTTCTTGTAGTGTGACCATGTGGAAGTGGTCTGATTTGATGAAAGTGTTCACTACTCTGAGGTCTAGGATTGGTCTCAATGTTTTGTCCTTCTTTGGTATCAGAAAGTACAGTGAGTAAACTCCTGTGTTTATTTGTGTGTTTGGCACTAATTCGATTGCATTCTTTTGCAATAGTGCCTGCACTTCTATCTCCAGGAGATTGGAATGGTGTGTTGTTAAATTTTGTGCTTTTGGTGGTATGTTTGGAGGGAATTGTAGAAATTCTATGCAATAACCATGTTGGATAATTGCTAGAACCCAAGTGTCTGTAGTGATTTTCTCCCATGCTTCGTAATAATGACCTATTCTTCCCCCCACTGGTGTTGTGTGGAGGGGGTGAGTGACATGTGAGTCACTGTTTAGTAGTAGGTGTTTTGGGGCTTTGAAATCTTCCTCTATTTCTAGGGAATTGCCCTCCTCTATATTGTCCCCGAAAACCTCCTCTATACTGTCCCTGGTAACTGGACGGTGTGGCTTGTGAGGTGCTGGCTTGTGTGCTTTGACCCCGAAACCCCCCTCGAAAGGGCGTTTTACGGAATGTGCTGTAATTGCCTCTGCTCTGCGGGGAGTAGAGTGCGCCCATGGCTTTGGCAGTGTCCGTATCTTTTTTGAGTTTCTCAATCGCTGTGTCCACTTCTGGACCGAACAATTGTTTTTCGTTAAAAGGCATATTGAGAACTGCTTGTTGAATCTCTGGTTTAAAACCAGACGTTCGGAGCCATGCATGCCTTCTGATAGTTACAGATGTATTAATTGTCCGTGCAGCTGTATCTGCAGCGTCCATGGAGGAGCGTATCTGGTTGTTGGAGATGGTCTGTCCCTCCTCAACCACTTGTTTTGCCCTATTTTGTAAGTCCTTGGGCAGATGTTCAATGAGATGTTGCATCTCGTCCCAGTGGGCTCTGTCATAGCGCGCAAGTAGTGCCTGGGAGTTCGCGATGCGCCACTGGTTTGCAGCTTGTGCTGCGACTCTTTTACCAGCTGCATCGAACTTGCGGCTTTCTTTATCTGGGGGTGGTGCATCTCCAGATGTGTGAGAGTTGGCCCTTTTCCTAGCTGCTCCTACAACGACAGAGTCTGGTGGCAGCTGTGTAGTGATGAAAACCGGGTCCGTAGGAGGCGGCTTATACTTTTTTTCCACCCTTGGTGTGATTGCCCTACTTTTGACCGGCTCCTTAAAGATGTCTTTTGCGTGCCGGAGCATACCAGGGAGCATAGGCAGGCTTTGGTATGAGCTGTGGGTGGAGGAGAGTGTGTTGAATAAGAAATCATCCTCTACCTGTTCTGAGTGGAGGCTTACGTGGTGAAATTGTGCTGCTCTAGCCACCACTTGAGAGTACGCGGTGCTGTCTTCTGGTGGAGATGGCTTCGTAGGGTATGCCTCCGGACTGTTATCTGACACTGGGGCGTCGTATAGGTCCCATGCGTCCTGATCTTGGTCACCCTGGCTCATGGTGGTGTGAGCTGGGGAGTGTGATGGAGTTTGTGCAGGTGAAACGTTAATCACGGGCGGAGGAGAGGGTGGTGGTGTAACTCTCTTCACCACTTTTGGTTGTGGTGTTTGTTCCGTCTGGAACTCCAACCTTCTCTTTCTCCTAATGGGGGGAAGGGTGCTTATTTTTCCTGTCCCTTGCTGAATGAAGATACGCTTTTGCGTATGGTCCACATCAGTTGCTTGTAGCTGTTCCTCAAACCTATGCTTCTGCATTTGGGAGGTTAGCGAGTGCTCTTCTGTATAAGAGCCTGAAGCTGGGTCGCTTGCAGTTTGTTTCGGCATCGAAACTTTGTCTGCGTGTTTTTTCGGCTCCGAGGTGACTTTTTTCCTTTTCGGGGCCGAAACCTCTCGGCGTCGATCTGTTTCGGTGCCGCTGTCTCGGCGTCGAGCCGTGTCCACACCGGCATCTCGGTGTCGAGGCTTGTCTCCAGCACTTTCTCGGTCCCGAGAAGGCTGCGTGCCGGTGTCTCGACCGGAGTCGGACGATCTCGGCACTGTTTGGGCCTTTTTCGGTGCCGACGGTCGGTCACTGAATTTATGGGTGGAGCCATGGCCTGGTGGCAGTGGCGTCCCCTGGGCCTTGTAAATGTTCCTCTGAGTGGATTTCGACGTCTTACTCACGGTTTGTGTATCGTCGAATCCTTCGGAGTCTGAGTCTTGGATGGAGAAGGTACCTTCTTCTTCCTGTTCCTCGAACTCCCGTTGGGCTGTCGGTGCAGACGCCATCTGAAGTCTTCTGGCTCGACGGTCTCGGAGTGTTTTTCGGGACCGGAACGCACGACAGGCCTCGCAGGTGTCTTCGCTGTGCTCAGGTGACAGGCACAGGTTGCAGACCAAGTGTTGGTCTGTGTAGGGGTATTTATTGTGGCATTTGGGGCAGAAACGGAACGGGGTCCGTTCCATCGGCGTTCTTCAGCACGCGGTCGGGCCGACCAGGCCCCGACGGAGGATCGAAAAACCTACCCCGAAGGGCACCGGAGCTCTTCGATCTTCGACGCGGTGTGGAATCTAAGTACGCCGATCCCGAACGCAACAATACCGACGAAAATCTTCCGAAATTAGCTAATTTTCCGTTCCGAAACTCGGAGCGACAGGAACACGTCCGAACCCGATGGCGGAAAAAAAAACAATCGAAGATGGAGTCGACGCCCATGCGCAATGGAGACAAAAGGAGGAGTCACTCGGTCCCGTGACTCGAAAGACTTCTTCGAAGAAAAACAACTTGTAACACTCCGGCCCAACACCAGATGGCGAGCTATTGCAGAACATGCGTATCTACAGCGACAGATGCCATCGAACATAATTTTCCCTAACGCCTCCAGTATTTTGTACTCTTGTCAGCCAGAAAACTTGGCAATCTTACAGAGACGTGTTTAGGGCAGCATGAAGCCTGCTACGTCAGGCTTTCTGGGAAAGAGTGGACGAAAGAACCTGGGGGGAGAGGTGGTCGCCAAGAGCTTGCCAGCACCTTCTTGCTATTAATCTGTTGACTGCTGGAGTAGATGTCCGTTTTCCCCAGTCCTCCAGGACTGGTGTTAGTAAGGCCTCGTTGAAAGACAGCAAGTGCTCGGAAGACTGTGACACTGGCTCAAACACCACAGTCAAGAGGTTGGATTTGGGGCCTGATTTAAAGTTTAGCAGACTGGGTACTTGCAACAGAGTACCCTGTTCACCAAACCCTCGGTCCGCCTGCCTTATTTACAGACAAGTGGAATGTTTTATTAACATAGTCCTCATTGTCTCAATGGAACACTAGCTCTGATGGCCGAAAGGAGCAATGTCCGTTGGTGGAAGGACATTACACCGCCTATCATATTTTTGGTGGGCGGTTTATTTTTTTTGTCTCTCCCCAATATCCGTCTGTGATTACGACAGAAAAAGAAATTAAACCCCATATCGTGAAAGAATCATCCCAGGCTGTGGGGGGCATTAGGTGTTTGTTTTTCAGACAAAAAAAACTTCAGTTTTGGGAGCTTGTTTTTGAAAAACAAAAATGTTTAAAAAGTTTGGTGAACGTCTATCAACCAAACATTTTCTACATTAAAAGGAACCACCATGATGACAGGTCCTTTTAATGGACAGAGATGACTGTTAGGCCAGCGTCAGTTTCTATATTTGACAAATGACAGACCGTCAGAAGACGGGGGTTATGTACTCCACCACTCTGACGAATGGAGCACTGTCCTTAAAATTCTAAATCAGGTCCATGGTTTCCACTGTTGGCAATAGTAATTCCAGGACCTCAGCTGCCTTAAGTATAACTGAGTAACAGTAGGCTACTGCAGAGGGGAGGAGGACCCAGCAGAAACTCAATTTCTGTATCTGGAGATTTGTCAAGGCATTCCTAAAAGCAAAAAATAGGCTGTATAGAGAAAAGTGGAGTTAACAAGCACTCCATCTCACTATTGTTATCGGTGTCTTGGTGAATGGCTTCAGACATGTCCACGGGATCTTAGTCTGCTCTTTTCGCAGTTGTTGCTACTCCAACAGACGCTGAGCTTCCCTCTTGGAGCTGTAGATGAGTTCCTGCAATTTGGAGAGAAGCTTGATCACCTGACTGGACTAGTTGAACTGTAGGCAAAGGAGTCAGGGCAGCAGCCCTGTGATCGGTGCCCCCTATGGTGGAGGCGGTGACACTTGAGACTGTGCTGGGGGCCTCCGAGACTGTTCACATGGTCGAGCCTGTGAAAAAGTCAGTGTCATTATGACCTCAGGCATTGTAAAAGTCAATCAACAGTACAACCCAAAAGCAGTCTCAAAGGCTCACTTCCATTCCCCCGGGGTCGTCTGCCTTTGTATTCAACTAGACATATTAAAGCTCTATAAAACTACATCATACGAGAGTCAATCTCAAGAGGCTCTTTCCAGCATGATTCTTACAGACTATGTCATCCTCACATCCTCTACTTGCCTATTCAGTTGTCAGTTCTTAATCATTCGCTCTTCAATATATCTAGGTCAACACTTATCGCCCGAATGTCACTTCTCAATATTGTATTGCCATCCTTAAGTATTAAATGTTTCACATCAATGTTAGCTACGTTCTTATGAATGTCACACAAAACATATATTTTTCTCTTTGTATAAATACGTTTATTTCATATTTGTGAAGCACTGTCATACTTTTCAAGTCTACCTCATACCAATGCTGCAAAAAAATTAGAGAGAATATAATCTAAAAAAAAAAAAAAAAAAAAAAAAAAAAAACTTCTGAGACATAAACATTTGGTTGCCATGAGAACCGTAAATTAAAACACATAATCCTAGTGAGCTGGAAAACTATATTAACACTAAATTGAAATTATAAATTTATTTGAGCAATTTGAAAAGACAGTTTTGATTTCATGCACAGTTGTGTACCTGCCTGAACACTATCACTCAGGTTAATTAGTTGTTGCACAGAAACACCGGTGTAGGTCATTTGGCAACTCTCCAAATAAATAAACTATGGCACCAATACCTACATATAGAACATTTAGATCTGTAATCCAGTTCACTACATCAACTGGTATGGAAAATACATAAATAATGTCAAATATGATCTAAAGATATACTGACTTAGGAAACAAATACAGTTGTGCAAAGCTGAAAAGGTAAACCGATGGAACACTGGCAGCTTAATTTCCAAATTAAAAACAAATGCTGTTAAATAAACAAATGAGTGGGCTGTAAAGCTAAGGTAATGAAAAGATCACTCATAATGAGAAAAACATATTTGCATCAAAATGGTCTTACTTGGTCCATCTGAAGTCTTGTCTTTTTTCCTTTTCTTACACACAAAACAAAACAAGGAAGCCAAATGGCTAAGAATGATTAGAGGCGGAGGAAGGACCGGTTTTTCATGATATGCCATAACGAAATGGTAACGCTGGTATTTCCACACTATGTTCGAAATTGCCTTCACTTGGAAATATACATTGCTTTTTGGGGACAAAAAGTATAGGTTATTTTAAAAACAAATTAGAAAACATTAACAAAAGGATTGCTTGGGTTTTATTTTAAACATCATTCTCATTTACTTGCAATTTGTTTTTTAAATACACTTTTTAAAATTTATTTTGTCAACCAAACAACCCACACAGGCAATTCAGAACAAAGAGAAAGGTACAAGAAGGAACAAAAACACATTGTAAAATGACCATTAATCTGCCATGACCGCATACACAAAAACAAGACTTTAATCCAACATTTCAGGACAGTCCCCCAGGCTGCTTGATGGTTTTTCAGAGCATTACCGTAGGTGACCAGATCTCTGATCGTAAACCAAGACGGGGCACGGCTTCACCATAATACTGCTAAGGTCGGCCCACTCTGACAACATTTTGCGATGCTTCTGGGGATCCTCTAGCAATGTATATCAGATATTCCATGCCCATGCAGCGATCCATACCCACAGCCCATCTGTTAAAAGGAAGAGCGTTCGGGGGCTTCCATGCCTGTTCTAGATCTCGTTTGGCAAATACTAAGACCAACCACAGGAATGTTCCCTGGGAACGGTTTCCCGTCAATGCCCTCCGTAATTGCAAAAGGATTAGTTTGGGACCCTAGGTCCCAGCTCAGAATCCACTTGAGGGTTCCCAGCACAACGTTCCAGAAGGGCAAGAGGATAGGGCACCGCCAAAATGTGTGGATTAGGTCTCCATTACGGTCATCACACCTGAGGCTAGAGTCTGCGGGGATCAGCCTATCTTAAACAACCAAGTGTGGGTTAAGAAAATGCGGTGCAGTAGCTCAAGATGGAAATTTACTGGCAATTTTAGTTAAGAGCAAACAACTCAAAAAATGCTTTAAAAACTTACTATATTCAAATCTTACCCATCTTTGATAAAGTTTTTCTTCTTCTAATAACTACATTCTTCCAGCTACATCAAACAACTCCTACCCACAGACTGAAAGCTTTAATATTACTATGGAGCACTGGAGAGGCTCCCGGGTGACCCCCAATTAATAACAACATATATGCCGTTTCTTGCGCACATATGCAAAAGTTACTTACTTTCCGTAACACCTTATCTGGTAGAGACATACACTAGCTGAAATTCCTTACCTTAGATTTTTCCCCGGGCGTCAGTCTGGATCCAGAGCTTTTTCTCGAGAAGTACTTCTGCGCACCGTCAGGTGGCCTCGGTTGGCTCCGCGTCCGTTGTTGGCATTGTGCATGCCTAATATATGACGTTGCAGGACCTATGTACGTGCCACCCCGGCACACTGACGTCAGTTTCTTTTCATGACTTTCCACGTCAGAAACGCAGATCCAGGAAGAACACTGACCACTGGTGAGTCAAAACTAGGGCCCTCAAAGGGTAGACCCTGCCCCTAGAAATCAGTTAGCACAGCAGGGAGGATGGTTGGGTCAGTAAGTAATCTGCACTAGAATATGTGCCTACCAAATAATGCATTACAGAAGCTGAGTAACTTCAGAGAGAGGCTTCTAGTTGCAGGTTCCTTACCTTAGAATAGATACCGAACCAATACCATCCCTGGAGGTGGGTCTGTGAGCCAAGATCATATCAGGAAGTCCTGAAGGACTGAACGGGCAAAGTACCCATCCCTCCGGACCTGACTGTACAAGCAGTAGTGTTTGGTGAATGTGCACAGTGATGCCCACACTGCTGCCTCACAGATGTCCAGGACTGGAACTCTGCGTGCTAAAGCAGTGGTTGCAGTTGTTGCTCTGGAAGAGTGAGCGTGCAAATCTTCTGGGGTGGTTGTCTTTTAGCCAATGTGTAGCACATTTTAATGCAGAGAATGACCCATCTAGAGATGGTCCTCTTCTGCACTGCCTGACCTTTGTTGATCACCAAGATTGTCAACAAAGAGTTGATCTTCCACCGGGAACTTTTTCGTACGATCAAGGTAGAACCCCAGCACTGTTTATGGGTCCAGGTGGTGGAGTCTCTCCTCTTCCTTAGAAGGATGTGGGGGTGAGTAAAAAGTAGGCAGGGTCATGGATTGGCCTACATGAAAAGGCGTGTCCACTTATAGCAAAAATGAAGCCCTGGTGCGAAGCACCACTTTGTCAGAAAAAATGGAAAGGTAGGGTGGCTTAGATGAAAATGCCTGCAGCTCATATACCCTGCAGGCAGAAGTAATGGCCACCAGGAAGGCAGATTTCAATAATAGAAGCCTGACAGGACAATTGTGAAGAGGCTCAAAAGGAGCAAACATGAGAAATTTCAGAATCAGATTTAAATCCCATTATGGCATGATGAATGGTGATGGTGGAAACATGTGGGTAAGACCCTTAAGGGACCTACTAACTAAAGGAGATTTAAACAAAGAGGGTTGGTCAGTTAATCTCACCAACACAGACACAGCAGACAAATAACCTTTGACGGTGCCCAAAGCAGAGCCCTGCTGGGCCAAAGAAAATATAAATAAGAGGAATTTGAGAAGGGGGGGGGGTGGGTGAGGGGCTTAACTGACTTGTCTGTGCACCATGCCATAAATGTGTTGCACTGACAGGTGCCTAACGTTTTGGTGGAGGGACACCTGGCTGCTATGATAAAGTTACAGATTTAGGCAGAAATGTCAAAAGCTGTCAACTGCCGCCGCTCAATCGCCATGCAAGAAGGCAGAGACTGGGCAGGTTCGGATGGAGAACAATCTCCTGCTGCTGCGAAAGAAGATCTTCTTGAAGGGTTAGTCTGATAGGAGAATAGATGGCCATGCTCAATAGCTCGGAATACCAGACTCTTTTTTTTCCCAGTCCACAGCCACAAGGATTACTTGGGCCCACCCGAGATGAAGAGTCACTAAGCAATTGCCAGCTTGGAAACTCCAGGGAAAAACTGCTGACATTGAGTGTTCTCTGCGAAGGAGAACAGATCTAACCGAGGCTCTCCACACTGCTAAAAGAGACCTTGCACCACCTCTGGATGGAGACGCTATTCGTGATTGACCAGGCATTGTTGGCTGACTTTGTCCGCTCTGGTGTTCAGAGAGCCCACTAAGTGATGAACCACAAGGGAAAAACACTGATGTCCCAGGCATGACCAGAGGCACAAAGCCTCCTGACAAAGGGTCCACTAGCCTACCCGCCCTCCTTGTTGTAATACCACATGGCAGTGGTGTTGTCCATGAACAATACTTTTCCTTTGAGGGAGGGAAGGATTGCCTTCAATTCCAGTCTGATTGCCTTGAGCTACAAAAGACTGATGTGAAGCCCGGACTCCAGCGAAAACCAGACACCTCTGATCTCTGGCTTTCTCATGTGTCCGCCCCATCCCAGGAGTGACATATCTGTAGAACCTGGTAGGGGAAGGGAGAGAGAGCTGCCTCTTACCCAATTGCGGTTCAAGACCCACCACTGCAGATCTTGTGCAGTTCCCTTTGAGATCTGGACTACGTTGGAGATTCCCCAGATGTTGCGCCCACTGGAACTTCAGGTTCCACTGAAGAGCACGCATATGTCATCTGGCATGTGTCAGCAGCAGGATGCAGGAGGCCAAAAGGCCTAGCAGCTTCAGAGTTATTCTCACTGAAATCCAGGCTAGAGGCTGAAACATCCGTATCATGAAAGGTGTGGAGGAGATGAGATCACTCTATGGGCCGCAACCACTTTGTTTGTGATCCTGTCAACATTTAGGTAGTCTTTTGGAGACTGTTGTGTTGGAATCTGTGCAAGTGTCTGGGAGTAGGCGGAAGTAGGTGCTCAGACACGATGCACCATTTGACAAATGTGTGACTACAAGGGGTGTGAGAAAACAGGGCTGATTGCAGAGGCCCCATAACTTTTTGCCCCCATTTTCCACTTTTTGCTGGTGTTTTCCTGACTTTAAAGGTGCCCTGGGTACTGCTAACCAGTCCCAGGGCCTGTGCTCTGTGTAAAATGGATATGCAAATTAGGCTAATTATAATTGGCTAAGTTAACCTACCTATAAGTCCCTAGTATATGGTAGGGCATGTAGGTTTAGGGACCACAGCATAGGTGGTGCACACCTAGGTGCATTGCTGAGGTGCCCAGTGTCATTTTAAAAGCAAGCCTGCCTTGCTGGCTGCTTTTAAATTAAAGTTATATGCAAATTCGAATTTGGAATTGAAGGTACTTCCAAAGTCTTAAACTACCTTATTTTTACATATAAGTCACCCCTAAGGTGTGCCCTATGTGCCCCTAGGGCTGGGTGCCATGTAACTATAAGCAGGGACTTTATAAAAATAGATTTATAAGCCCTGGTGAGGTAAAAACAGCCAAATTCGTTTTTCCCTCATTGAAGTAAATGGCCTTCATAGGCTAGAATGGGCAGACTTTATTTTAAATTTTAAAGTCTCCTTAAATGTTACATACCAAGAATTTGGTATCAAATTCATTGTTGTAATAAATCCCACAACTTCCAGTTGTTGGATTTAATATAACTTGTTCAGGTAAAAAGTTTAGACTTTACCTAAAAAGTTGCCAATTTCAGCTCTGCATTGTTTTTGCTGCTGTGCTCTGATTGGCCAGCCTGCAGCAGCTTCTGCCAGGCTGCCTTGATTAGGTGTGAAGTGGCCTGGCTTCACACAAAGGAATGTGCTTGGGGGAGAGAATCTCCCCTCAGCAGATGGTGAGGCAGGAAGGGGGAGGGCGGCCAAACTGGTCTTCAAAGGCAGAGAAGGACATTTGGAGCACCCAGCAACACCCCCACATCCTGCAACCCCAGACAGCTAGGTGCCCCCTTGATTAGATTAGGAGAGGGCAGGAGAGGGGTGTGTTTATGATTTTTAGCCACACCAGTGGGTGGGCTCAGCCAGATATAACCTCCAAAAATCAGTTTCAGCCATGTTGGATTTTTAGAGACTGTTGCCTTTTGTGATGGATTTTTGCCACACTTCCCAGGAAGTGGTCATCACAGGGGGACGACCCTGTACCTGATTGGAGAACGAGGGCCCCCCTGCTTTTCACCCAGGAGCAAGAATAAAACTGGCAGACCTGCCCCCACACCTCAGATCCCCTCCAGAATTCAACAAGAAAGGAACTAAAGAAGAAGAAGGACTGCCCTGCTGGACCCCTGGCCTGCACCTGGACCCTGCACTCAGAAGGACTGCACCAGCTGCACACTTGGGCTGCACCACAAGAAGGACTTTGCCTGGCTTCAACTGGTTCAAGGAGGGACTCCCTGTTTGCTACAGGTGAAAAATTGCTAACCAGAGTCGCCTGCACCAACTCCTGAAGAGAGCGACCAGCTGACCACTGTCCAGTGGCCAAAAAGGAGTTTGCGCCAGGTGCATTCTGGGAGTTGAAGTCCGCACCCCCCAAGGAACATCACAGAACTTCTGGACCCTTGGGGTGAGCTGTGGACCCCAAAAGAACCTTAAAAGAACATCTGGGTGAAGCCCCAGAAGTTTGGAGAAGATTTGACAAATTTTGTAAAAAAGCTCCAGAGAGGGACCGACCCGCCGCGGAAATTCTAGCCGGCTTGCCTCAACCGCGACCCGGCCTGAGTTCGTGGTTCGTCCCGGTAAAGAAAAACATCCGAAAAAGAGACTAAGTCCGAAGGTAAAAAGTTGACCGGGACCTCCCAGCCATCGTATCCGAGAAGGGCTCCATGGACGTCGGATCAAGATCCAGGTTTACCCCGGTCGAAGGATTTTCATCTCGAAAAAACGACTAAGTCCGAAGGTAAAAGTCTCCACCGAGGAAACCCACATCGCGTATCCGGACAAGGGCTCCAGGAGGTCGGATTCAACTGGCAGGTTCGTCCCGGTGAAGAAAAACTTCAAAATAAAGACTAAGTCAGAAGGTAACTTTTTAACCGAGCCCTCCCGTGACCTGTAGCCGAGCAGGGCTCCATCGCGGTCGGCCTGAAAGTTTGACTTTGCCCCGGTCGAGGTGCAACCAGATGACCCGATTGGCGCTTTTTGTTTCTAAGCGCTAGAAAAGTAATAATTCTTTAAAAATTCATATCTCCGGTTCCCCTGAACCGATTTTTATCGTTTTTGTGTCATTTTAAAGATAAAAATATAAACTATTTTTATAAATTGGTTTTGGATTTTTAAACTGTTTCCTGTGTTTTATTTAATTACTGTTTTGTGATATTTGAATGCTTTACACTTTGTCTCCTAAGTTAAGCCTTGACGCTCGTTGCCAAGCTACCAAGGGTTGAACTGGGATTAATTTACTGAGACCTAACTGTACCTAGGTGGAGGTTAGTGGCTTGTTGCTAGGTGTAGGTACCTACCTGCCCTACCAATAACCCATTTTCCAACAAGGGGCATTATCCCTGCCCCAGAATAGAGGCCCGAATCTCTATAAATTATGGTATCCATAATCTGTTATTGTCACTCAGGTAGGCCTTGAGTGTATGGAGTGGGGTAGAACAGTAGTCAGCTCACTGACGCATGGTTAGGGATCCTTGGCCCTGAAGTACAAGAAAATTAATTTCTTTAACAAAATATCTGGTAGAGCCTTGTTCTAGTTGCAGATTCCTCACCTTAGAATTTTACCCCAGGTGTCAGACTGGATCTGGAGATTTTTTCTTCGCGCAATACCCTTGCACGTCGGTATGTGCTGTCAGATGACCAAAGTGGCCATTCCGAAAGACCGGACTGTCCAGGCAGTAATGTTTAGCAAACGTGTGCAGGGATGCCCACATAGCTGCCTGGCTGCCTGGCTAACGCAGTGGAAGCAGCAGTTCCTCTGGTGGAATGAGAATGCAAGCCTTCAGGGGGTTGCTTCTTGGCCAAAGCGTAGCACATCTTGATGCAAAGAAGTACCCATCGAGAGATGGTACGTTTTTGCACCGCCTTCCCTTTCTTCCACCCACATACCCAACAAAGATTTGATCATCCACCCAGAAATCTCTAGTACGATTTAGATAGATCGCCAACGCTCTTTTTGGGCCCAGACGGTGGAGCCTCTCCTCCTCAAGAGAAGGATGTGGGGGTGCGTAAAAAGTAGGTAAAGTGATGGACTGGAAAACATGAAAAGGCGTAACAACCTTGGGAAGGAAGGAAGCTTTAGTACGCAACACCACTTTGTCAGGGTGCACAGACAAGAATGGAGGCTTGGAAGAAAGAGCATGAAGCTCATTCACTATGCGAGCGGGAGTGATTGCAAAAAGAAAGACAGTTTGGAAAGTGAAGACCCATAAAGGGCAACTGTGCATCAGCTCGAAGGGAGTACGCATTAAGTAAGGACAAGATTGAGGTCCCATGATAAATGGAGTGGGAGGAAATAAATGGGTGATACCTTTAAAGAATCTATTCACAATAGGAGATTTAAAGAGTGAGGGCTGATCAGGTAGCCTGAGAAAGGCCAAAATGGACGATAAATATCCTTGAAGGGTGCCCAAAGCAGAGCCCTACTGGGCCAAAGAAAGAATGAACAAAAGAACCTCATATAGAGGAGCAGAGAGGGGATCAACACATTTGTTGGTACACCATGCCACAAATTTATGCCAACAACAGGGGCATACCGTTCTGATGGGGGGGGGGGGGGCTGCCAAGATAGCATCGCAGAGCTTATGTGGAAGATCAAAAGTCATCAACTGACGCCGCGCAATCTCCGCAGATGAAGGAGGAGATTGGACAGGTTCAGGAGGAGAACAGTCCTCTGTTGCAGCGACAGAAGATCCGCCTGAAGAGGCAGTCTGAGTGGAAGTTCTGTGGCCATGCTCAACAGCTCTGGGTACCATAACTCTCCGTGCTTAGTCTGGAGCCACAAAGATAACTTGGGCCCAGCCGTTCCGGATTTTCCTGAGAACTCTGGGCAGAAGCGGTATAGGCGGAAAGGAGGCCGGAGTTCCACTTGAGACAAAAAGCGTCAACGAGCGAGTGCTGCCTTGGAAACTTCAACGCGCAAAACAGCTGACAATGTGCATTCTCTGAGGAGGTGAACAGATCTAACCAAGGCTCTACCCACTGCTGAAAGAGATCTTGCGCCACCCCTGGATGGAGGCGCCATTCATGATCGGCTGTGCATCGACGGCTGAGTTTGTCCGCTCTGACGTTGAGAGAACCCGCCAGATGTTGAAGCACCAGGGTAGTGCCCTGATGTTCTAGCCATGTCCCGAGGCGTAGTGCCTCCTGATAAAGGGTCCAGGACCCTAACCCGCCCCATTTGTTGCAGTCCCACATGGCGGTAGTATTGTCTGTGAACATTTGCACTACTTTCCCTTTGACAGGTGAAAGAAATGCTTTAAATGCAAGCCTGATCACCGGAGCTTCAGAAGATTGATATGGAGCCCATACTCCTCAGGAGACCAGAGGCCTCTGACCTCTGCCTCTACCATGTGGTTGCCCCAAACCCAGAATCGACACACCTGTCACTATGGATAGAGCCGGCTGGGGAATGGAGAGGGATCTGCCGTGGACCCAATGCAGATTCTAAAGCAGCCACTGGAACTTCAAGTCCCACTGCAGAGCCCGCATATGCCATCTGGCATGTGTCACTAGCAGGATGCAGGAGGCCATGAGGCCCAGCAGCCTCAGAGTCAGTCTCACCAAAACCCAAGACAGAGGCTGAAAGATCGGAATCATAGCCTGAATATCTTGGACTCGCTTTTCGGGAGGATAAGCAAGAAACTACACTGTGTCCAGAACAGCTCCGATGAAAGGGAGCGTCTGAGAGGGAGTCAGGTGTGACTTCTGCACATTCATAGTGAACCCCAGCGTGTGGAAGAGGTTTGCCATAGTCTGAAGGTAGGAGACGACTTTCTAGGGCGAGTCCGCCTTTAACATCCAGGCATCGAGGTAGGGGAAAACTGAGACACCTAACCACTGCTATCACTTTCGTGAACACCCGAGGGGCGCTGGTAAGGCCGAAGGGGAGCACGGTAAACGGATAGTGCTCGTGACGTACCACGAATCACAGGTAACGTCTGTGGACAGGCAAGATGGGAAGGTGGAAATAAGGGTCCTGCAAGTCCAACGCTACCATCCAGTCTCCTGGGTTTAAGGCAGAGAGGACCTGAGCCAGGGTGAGTATTCTGAATTTCTCCTTCTTGAGGAAGTAGTTGAGGTCCGGAAGGTCTAGGATAGGACGTAAGCCCTTGTCCTTTTTCAGCACCAGAAAGTAGCGGGACATAGTTCTGGCACAGGGACCTTCTCTATGGCTCCCTTGACCAAGAGAGCCGTGACTTTCTGCAGAGAAGTGCCAAATGATCCTCCGGAAGTTGGCTGGTTGATGGAGGCCTGGCTGGTGGGGCAGATTCGAAGGGGTGGGAATAGCCTTTTTCAACTATCTGCAAAACCCATCTGTCCGTAGTGATGGATTCCCAGTGGGGCACGTGTTGGCGAATCCTGCCGCCAACTGGATCAGAGTGAGGGGACGTAATAGGAGGGTTTGAAGGCTGCAGCGGGGGCAGGGGTGGACTGGGCAGACCTCTGGTTCCCTGTCCCACGCCCACGTGGGATTCCGCGTCCCCAGCCATCCAGCGGCTGAAAGCACATAGGTGGCACAGTGGCTGTGTGGGGGATGTGACAGGGAGCCCCTTCCATGGCCACGAAAGGGGTGAAAGGCGAGGGGCAGAGGAAAGGCCAAGGGACCAAGCCGTAGCCCGGGAGTCTGTGAATCTCTCCAAGGCGGAGTCCGCCTTGTCTCCAAAGAGACGGGAGCCATCAAAGGACATGTCCTTAACAGACTGTTAGACATCCCCCGAACAACCAGAAGTACGCAACCAGGCATAGCGTCTCAAGGCCACCGTCATAGCAACCAATCTGCCCAGAGAGTTGGTCGTGTCCAGCCCACATCGGATCGTGAACTTCACTGCATCTCTCCCATCATTGACAGCTTGAGAGACAATAGCATGGGCCTCTTCCGGTATCTGCGGCAGAACTTGCGTGACCATATCCCACAGAGGGTGGGTATAGCGGCCCAAAGGGCTTCCGGGACTGCAGCGCGAGACTGGAGGAAGAAAACATCTTCTTCCCCAATTGTTCCAGCCTTTTTGATTCCCTATACGGGGGTGCAGAAGGGAATGCACCTGAGGAAGAGGAAGCCGGGATGACAAGACTCTCAGGCGTTGGGTGTTGGGACAGGAATTTAGGGTCGTTCAGGGTGGGCCGATGGCGGCGTGCGATGGTCCTGTTCACAGGAGCAAGCATTGGGCTTGGACCAAGTACCCAAAAGGAAATTGTTGAGGGCTTCATTGAATGGCAAGAGGGGCTCAGATGTGGAAGCCCCTGGCTGAAGCACCTCCATCAGGAGATTGGACCTGACCTGTACAGTAGGAAGCTCAAGGCCAAGGACCTCAGCCACCCTACTAACCACTATAGCATAAGACACTCCTTCCGCCGTAGCCATGGTAGGAGGAGACAGCATGCCAGCGACTGGAGAAGTGTCCAGTCCACTGGCCTTGCCCAATTCCTGTGCCCAGTCCAAAGATGAGTCATCCTGGTATTCATACGGGTCCAGGGACCCCTCCAATACTTCTCCGAATTCATACCCATAAGGAAAATAATCCAAAAACGACCTGGGGTGAGTAGGCACCATCGAAGACAGAGGCGGCGGTGATAAGGATTGGGTCGATGGTGGGCACCACCGACGTCAGGATCATCGACAATTGAACCGGCGCCAGGTAAGGTCTCAGTGGTACGACTGGCGTCGGTGTGGGTTTGACCTCAGTGGCCGGAGCCAAAGCCGTCGGCGCGGAACCAAAAGGCCCCTTGACCGAACCCCTTGGGCCCGAAGGCGCCGTATCGGGGTCAGTCCGCCCAAAAATTAGGTGCCTGGCCTCATAAAACTCCTTTAATTGGGCAGGGGTCACTCCGGCTCCCAGAAATTCAGAGAATTGCAGATCAGACTCAGAAGCAGGCTCCAAAGACAGAGGCCTCGAGCGTCGACTCTCCTCCCGTGTTGCATCAGCTGAGCGACAGGGTGAGGTCGAAGGGCGACGGGACCACTTCAACATCTTCTTCTTACCTGTGCCCGAAGACTTGCAGGATGAAGAATGGTGGTGGTTTCACGAACGGTCTCGAGACCTTCCCCTTAAGCGAGACCGGGACCTACAAGGAGTCGAGCGCTGGGCCGCCATGAGCTTGAGGAACCACTTCCTCAAGGCCTTCCGGTGCATGGCCCGGCACTGGGAGCACGACTTCAGGTCGTGGTCGTGGTCGCACTCCAAGCACCACAAACAGACCCGATGGGGATCCGTCACCAACATCATGCGGGGACAGTCCTCGCACAGCTTGAAATAAGTCTTGGGGGACATCTCGACGCATCAAAAACTGGTCTAACTTGGTCAAAAAGAGACCAGGGTAGCTCTCTCCGGATCAGTGCATGGCGCAGGAAGATAAGACCTGACATCACTGTGCGGAGGCGGCATCTATGTACTACTCCCGACCTCAGCAAGGCGACTACAATGCCAATGGAGCCCGAGGAGTCGACCGATGGCACCTACCGACATACAAGGGGATCCAATGTGATGCCTGGGGGAAAATTCTAAGGTAAGCAATCTGCAACTAGAAGTCTCTATCAGATGAATGCCCCAGACCAAGTCAGGCTCGTTGTGAGGGCAGAAACATGTTGGCTTTGTCTTAAGACGGGGTGAGCCATTGCACTCACACATACCGTTGACTTAAATTTTAACCTTATCAAAGGTGTATTAACACTGGTATTTTTACCTATTTTTAGGTATTTTTAATTCAACAGGATCCTGTTATTATCAAGAAAACTCGCTCTGGGTGTAGTTCGCCGTGAGGTTGACTCCTCCCTGGTGGCACAGTCCTCCTAGGATGGGGATAGGTGATCTATGATGAAGCATGACACAAATTAGTGGGTGAGACCACCTATTCCAAAGGAGGAATCCCCTCGCACAGGTTCCAACAACCTTAGTAAATTTTACAATGGTCTTAGCTGTGTGCCAGGGGTGTGCCAATTGGGGAAACAATGATACAGTTTACCAAGGGCCCTCTGGACAGGGAGGGTTCCCTAAAGGCTGCAGCATGTATTGTGCCACCCTAAGGGACCCTCACCAACGATGTGTGCTGGCGGGGAAAAAAAGATAAAGTCAACATGGCATCCCTCTCAGGGCGCCATGACCACCTGTGGCATAGGTAGGTCACCCCTCTAGCAGGCCTTACAGCCTTAAGGCAGGGTGCACTATGCCACAGATGCGGGCATAGCTGCACGAGCAAAAAGCCCCTTCAGTGTCTAAGTCCATTCTTAGACATTTTAAGTATAGTGTGGCCATATTAAGTACATGGGCTAGGAGTTTGTCATTACGAACTCCACAGTTGCATAATGGCTTCACTGAAGGCTGGGAAGTTTAGTATCAAACTTCTCAGTGCAATAAACCCACACTGATGCCAGTGTTGGATTTATTGTACAATGCACCCAGAGGGCAGCTTAGAGATGCCCCCTGTATTTTAACAAACCCTTTAGAGTAAGGCTGACCATTCTGTGCAAGCCTGCAACTAGAAAACAGGCTTCTGATCTCATGGGTTGAGAGCCTTTGTGCTTTCGGAGGCCTGAAACAAGGCCTGCTCTGGGTGAAGGTGCTTCAAACCTCTCCCCTACAGGCCCTATAAAACTTGGCGGTGAGCCACAAAGGCTCAGACCTCCTATTACTGTGCCCCAGGGTACTGCAGCTAGTGGATATGCCTGCCCCCACCAGACAAAGCCCAACTTTTGGAGACAAGTCCAGCTGGAAATATAGGTAAAACAGGGAGGAGTGACAACTCCAACTAGGACCATCCCTAAGGTGTCCAGAGCTGACATGACTCCCCCCACCCCCCCTGATCCCCCACCCCACCCTTGGAGAATCCTCCATCTTGGGTTGGAGGACAGGGACCAATAGAGTTCAGAATGTGCCCTTATCCCCAAGGAAAGTGGGCACAGGAGGGGTGTAGCCACCCTCAGGGACAGTAGCCATTGGCTACTGTAACGCCCCTAAATCTAGGATTCAAGGACTCCCCTGAACTTAGCTCACCAGATTCCTGGCGACCTCAACAAGAAGGAGAAAGAAGAACTGCTAAGCCGTACCCCAGCACTGAAGACTCCAGATGACAACTGACTTGTCCACAGCCCTTCCCGCCTGTCAGCACCTTCAAGGACTGTGCTACCAAAAGGTGATGCATCCTACAGGGCCACCGAACTCTCCAAACCCCAGAGGACTGCCTACCCACCAGAGGACCAAGAACTCTAGAGGACAGTGGTCCTGTCCAGAAGAAACCATCCAAAAGGACTCAAGAACTGCCCTGGATCTGCGAGTCCTGCACACTCTGCTCCTAACGCCCACAACCAGTGTCCAGGTGGCCCACCTTTCCAGAGTAGGGCTCCAGGAAATTCTGACCTTGTGTCCAGCCTTGGTTGCCCCTCCTGGCCAACGCGACAACGCCTGCAGCCTAAATTCGGCGGACCCCCCTGACTGTGAGAGAACCAGAAGAAGATACTCGGCGCCTAAAGGTACCCCTGCATCCGCATCCCGCTGGCCTTGGGGAATCAGATCACTGGTCTAGCAACGTTCAGCTGGCAGCCCTACTCCTTGTCCAGCCTGTGGTTTCCTAGAACCGACCCACTGGAACCAGCCTGCAGCATTTTTGTGACCCCTGGGGTCCTCCTATTGAAAAGCATTGGGAGCCCAATGCTGTGTTTGCACCCTGCACCCAGCCGCCCCTGTGCTGCTGAGGGTGTGTGTTTGGTGCTGACCTGTGATTCCCTTCCCCCCCCCCCAGTGCTCACCTAAACCCCCAAGGTCTGCCCTCCGAAGTTGCAGGTACTTAGCTGCTAGCAGACCTGTTTAATAGTGCCCTCAGTCTCCATAGGACCCCATTCTAAATCTACCTTGAGCTTTGACCTCTGCACCCAGCCGGCGCTGTGTTGCAACTTTGGAGTCAACCTGAATCCGACCCTGTGGACATCCTACACACCCCCATACTGGAACTGTAAGTCGAGTATTTACCTCAAAATTGCACTGTCAACTTTTAAAAGTGAAAAGTGTTACTTGCCCGTAAACCGTTTTATTTACAAAATCTAAACTAACTATTTTATATACATATGCTTGATACTTACTTGCAAATCTACTTACCTGCAATAAGAGCCTTTTGGTTCTAGAAATAAAGTAACAAAATATATTTTTCCACTAGAAATACATCGGCTTGGAGTTAGTTATTGAGTGTGTGCCTCATTTATTGACTGTGTGTGTACACCAAATGCTTTGCACTATCCTGTGATAAGCCTAACTGCTCGACCACACTACCACAAAAGAAAGCATTCTTTAGCTTCTGTTAAGCCTCTGGGTAACCCCTGGACTCTGTGCACACAATATCAAATTTTCATATAGTATATACAAAGCCAGCTTCCTACAATATCTTAGACCTTATTTTCTTTGAGTATCGTGGATTTTTTTCTTAAGATAAGTACGTCCATTGCTTCTTCATAAATCACTAAAATAACTATGGAATGATTCTAACTATTTACTAGGCCCTTCCTCTATCGTGTCATCATATGCACAAAGGCAGCCAAATAATAAATTCTAATGTTTGGGAGAGCCCATTCTGTTTTTATGTACATAAATTATACGATCTGAATATTTTCAACATACTCATACCGGGAATCGGATGTTCAAATCTGTTTTCTGTTCTGACAGAAATAGCTAACAGTTCAATAAAGACTGAAAAGCACGGGTGACATTGGGGAACTCTTGACAGATTCCTCCGTTAGTGTGTTGACTGACTGGTCCTGACCAGTTCCGCCACCATAGACACGTTTCTGGCTCCCCAAGGTGACAGCCAGTGCTCTCGAGGGCCAGAGACAACAGTCTGCACTGAGCGGGTGCGTTAGCACCTCACCCAGGCAGGATGGACGTTCCAGAGCGGGAAGTTTGAAAGGCCTAGCCACCTTTGTAATGCAACCCAGGTCTCTCGAGAAGGCTCAGATGCCTGGTCCCCACTGTTGTCGGCAGAACAGGTGGGAAAATTTGGCAGATTAGGAGGTGTGTCTAGGTCTTGCCAGTCCCACTCCGAAGGTGGACAAGCGTAAGTGGACAGCACTTTAATTCCTCTATCTTTGTTCGGAAGGAATTAGGCCACTAGGGTTAAGGTTATGCCCACTTCCCAGCGGAAGAGGTCACAGAAAGGTTGTAGTCACCCTAAGAGTGGTCAGACCACTGACTACCACCTGGCACTCCCTGTAACACCCCATAAATTGAGTATTTAGGTGGCACCACTGAACCCAAGAACTCAGATCCTGCCGACATAAGAAGAAAAGGACAAAGAAGAGACGCACCAGCAGAAGAGGAGAAGAAGGAGCAGCTGACCTGGAACTAACCCCAACGGCCTGCCTGCAGTCCTCGATGGACTCTGCCCCAAAAGACACCTTGTTCTGCCGCTGAACCTCCAGAAACCTCGGAGGGCTGCCTGCTTTCGAAAAAGACTCAAGTCTCCCGTGAGCAGCCATCCTGCTCTTCAATGAACTCCCAGGAAAGGGCTCTGCAGCCTCCGGAACAGCAAAGACCCAATACCTGAAGAAACCATTGTACTCAGTCACCAACCAGAGTGGTAGTGGACCTCCAGTACGCAGCTTTATGCTTCCACACAATATCAGTTGCTTTAGCGTAGAGAGTTTGATCCATCACCACTACAATTTTCATCAAACAAAGTTATTCCCCTATCAGCTCTGATTATTTCAAAGTTTCAGAAACCGTTGTCAACTCAGTTGCAGGGGCATTAATGGTGGGCAAGTAGCCAATGGAATTCGGGAATACACTAAATGGGTTTCTAGTAATGGTGTTAAATCCTGTACAACTCTGTATTATTAGTGCGTGGCTCGCTTCTTGTAACAACCCAGATTATGTTCGTATTTTATGCAAGCTTCATAAGGGGCAACACATTTCGGCATTACTTCAGTACTTGTCAACAAAGGCTGATGCCCAACTCATTCACCAAAAGCATACATGAACAATTCTTCGGTATTTGTGGTGGTCAATATTCTTTGCTTTTGTTTCCCAATGCTTGTGAGAGGAGCTTTAACCCCTTCTGTGCCCAGGACGTAATGGTTACGTCCTGAGGCACAGTGCTGCTGTGCCCAGGACGTAACCATTACGTCCTGTGCACAGAGCCCAGAGGGAGCGCTAGCGCTCCCTCTGTGGGGTTCCCCCCCACCCCCCCAAGTCAGGGATGGAAGGGGAAGCCCTTCCCCTCCCACCCCCGACCCCCCCTGTGACGTCAGCGCGCGAGCGCGCGCTGATTAGTCACAGGGTCTCTCCCATCGCGCTGGAAGCAGAGCTGGAAGCAGAGCTTCCAGCGCGATTGAAAGAGAAATGCTTTTGCATTTCTCTTTCAATCCCATGGGGGAGGCCCCGAGAGGCTTCAAAGGGAAGGAAATGTATTTCCTTCCCTTTGAAGTCTCTCACAGGTTTCAAAAGCCGGATTGCTTGCAATCCGGCTTTTGAAACCCCACTAGACACCAGGATTTTTTTTTTTTTCTATGAAATTGGCAAAAGGGAGCGACCCCTTGGGCAAGGGTCGCTCCCGGGGGGGGCATTTTTTTAGGAAGGCCTTTTCTGCCCCCCCTGGGGGCAGATTGGCCTATTATTAGGCCGATCTGCCCCCAGGGGGGGCAGAAACCTCTAGGCACCAGGGACCTTTTTTTTTTTTTTTTTTTTTTTGTGATGTTTTCTTTTTTTTTAGGTGGGGAGCGACCCCTTAGGCAAGGGTCGCTCCCCTAGGGGGCAAATTATATTTAGGCCATTTCAGCCCCCCTTGGGGGCAGATTGGCCTATTTTGATGAGGCCAATCTGCCCCCAAGGGGGGCAGAAACCATTAGACACCAGGGAGTTTTTTTTTGGCGCGCGAATTTCACGCAACGGGAGCGACCCCTTTGGCAAGGGTCGCTCCCAGGGGGGGCATTTTTTTGGGAAGGCCTTTTCTGCCCCCCCTGGGGGCAGATTGGCCTATTATTAGGCCGATCTGCCCCCAGGGGGGGCAGAAACCTCTAGGCACCAGGAAGATTTTTTTTTTTTTTGTGATGTTCTCTTTTTTCTTAGGTGGGGAGCGATCCCTTAGGCAAGGGTCGCTCCCCTACGGGGCAATATATATTTTAGGCCATCTCTGCCCCCCCTGGTATTAGGCCGATCTACCCCCAGTGGGGGCAGAAACCTCTAGGCGCCAGGGCAATTTTTTTTTTTGTTGTTTTTTTTTTTTAGAGATGGGGAGCGACCCATCAGGCAAGGGTCGCTCCCCTGGGGAGCAAATTGTATTTAGACCATTTCTGCCCCCCTTGGGGGCAGATTGGTCGATTTTACGTCAATCTGCCCTCAAGGGGGCAGAAACCACTAGGCACTGGGGATTTGTTTTTTGGTGCCAATGTCACGCAGGGGGAGCGACCCCGTAGGCAAGGGTCGCTCCTGGTTGGGGGGGTGTGGGGGGGGGGGGGTTGGGGGGGCAAATTTATTTTAGGCCATTTCTGCCCCCAGGTGGGGCAGAAACCTCTTGTTGCCAGGGCAAATTTTTTTGTTTGTGTTTTTTTTTTTTTTTTGTTTTTTTAGAGATGGAGGGCGACCCATCAGACAAGGGTCGCTCCCCTGGGGGGCAAACTGTATTTAGAGCAATTCTGCCCCCCTTGGGGGCAGAAGTGGTCGATTTTATGTCAATATGCCCCCAAGGGGGCAGAAACCACTAGGCACCGGGGATTTGTTTTTTGGCGCCAATGTCACGCAGGGGGAGCGACCCCGTAGGCAAGGGTGGCTCCGAGGGGGGTGGGGGTTGAGGGGGCACATTTATTTTAGGCCATTTCTGCCCCCCCCTAGGGGCAGAAACCTCTAGGTGCCAGGGCAATTTTTTTTGTGTTTTTTGTTTGTTTGTTTTTTTAGAGATGGGGAGCGACCCATCAGACAAGGGTCGCTCCCCTGGGGGGCAAACTGTATTTAGAGCATTTCTTCCCCCCTTGGGGGCAGATTGGTCGATTTTACGTCAATCTGCCCCCAAGGGGGCTGAAACCACTAGGCACCGGGGATTTGTTGTATGGCGCCAATGTCACGCAGGGGGAGCGACCCCGTAGGCAAGGGTCGCTCCTGGGCAGGGGGGGATTGGGGGGGGGTGGGCGGTCAAATTTATTTTAGGGCATTTTCGTGGGCGCTAGGTCTACCCACACAAGTGAGGTACCATTTTTATGGAGAGACTTAGGGGAACGCTGGGTGGAAGGAAATTTGTGGCTCCTCTCAGATTCCAGAACTTTCTGTCACCGAAATGAGAGGAAAAAGTGTTTTGGGGCCAAATTTTTATGTTTGCAAAGGATTCTGGGTAACAGAACCTGGTCAGAGCCCCGCAAATCACCCCATCTTGGATTCCCCTAGGTCTCTAGTTTTCAAAAATGCGCTGGTTTGCTAGGTTTCCCCAGGTGCCGGCTGAGCTAGAGGCCAAAATCCACAGGTAAGCACTGTTTTCTATGAACAAATTTGATGTGTCCACGTTGTGTTTTGGGCCGTTTCCTGTCGCGAGCGCTAGGCCTACCCACACAAGTGAGGTATCATTTTTATCGGGAGACGTGGGGAAACGTTGGGTGGAAGGAAATTTGTGGCTCCTCTCAGATTCCAGAACTTTCTGCCACAGAAATGTGAGGAACATGTGTTTTTTTAGCCAAATTTTGAGGTTTGCAAAGGATTCTGGGTAACAGAACCTGGTCCGAGCCACACAAGTCACCCCATCTTGGATTCCCCTAGGTCTCTAGTTTTCAGAAATGCACAGGTTTGGTAGGTTTCCCTAGGTGGCGGCTGAGCTACAGGCCAAAATCTACAGGTAGGCACTTTGCAGAAAACACCTCTGTTTTCCTTCAAAAATTTGGCTGTGTCCACGTTGCGCTTTGGGGCGTTTCCTGTCGCGGGCGCTAGGCCTACCCACACAAGTGAGGTATTATTTTCATCGGGAGACGTGGGGGAACGCTGGGTGGAAGGAAATTTGTGGCTCCCCTCAGATTCCAGAACTTTCTGCCACAGAAATATGAGGAACATGTGTTTTTTTAGCCAAATTTTGAGGTTTGCAAAGGATTCTGGGTAACAGAATCTGGTCCGAGCCACACAAGTCACCCCATCTTGGATTCCCCTAGGTCTCTAGCTTTCAGAAATGCACAGGTTTGGTAGGTTTCCCTAGGTGGCGGCTGAGATACAGGACAAAATCTACAGGTAGGCACTTCGCAAAAAACACCTCTGTTTTCCTTCAAAAATTTGGCTGTGTCCACATTGCGCTTTGGGGCGTTTCCTGTCGCGGGCGCTAGGCCTACCCACACAAGTGAGGTATCATTTTTATCGGGAGACGTGGGGGAACGCTGGGTGGAAGGAAATTTGTGGCTCCCCTCAGATTCCAGAACTTTCTGCCACAGAAATGTGAGGAACATGTGTTTTTTTAGCCAAATTTTGAGGTTTGCAAAGGATTCTGGGTAACAGAATCTGGTCCGAGCCACACAAGTCACCCCATCTTGGATTCCCCTAGGTCTCTAGCTTTCAGAAATGCACAGGTTTGGTAGGTTTCCCTAGGTGGCGGCTGAGCTACAGGCCAAAATCTACAGGTAGGCACTTTGCAAAAAACACCTCTGTTTTCCTTCAAAAATTTGGCTGTGTCCACGTTGCGCTTTGGGGTGTTTCCTGTCGCGGGCGCTAGGCCTACCCACACAAGTGAGGTATCATTTTTATCGGGAGACATGGGGGAACGCTGGGTGGAAGGAAATTGGTGGCTCCTCTCAGATTCCAGAACTTTCTGCCACAGAAATGTGAGGAACATGTGTTTTTTTAGCCACATTTTGAGGTTTGCAAAGGATTCTGGGTAACAGAACCTGGTCCGAGCCACACAAGTCACCCCATCTTGGTTTCCCCTAGGTCTCTAGTTTTCAGAAATGCACAGGTTTGGTAGGTTTCCCTAGGTGGCAGCTGAGCTAGAGGCCAAAATCTAAAGTTGTCACTTTGCTAAAAACAGCTCTGTTTTCTGTGATGTGTCCACGTTGTGTTTTGGGGCTTATCCTGTCGCGCGCGCTAGGCCTACCCACACAAGTGAGGTATCATTTTTATCGGGAAACTTGGGGGAACATAGATTAGCAAAACAAGTGTTATTGCCCCTTGTCTTTCTCTACATTTTTCCCTTCCAAATGTAAGACAGTGTGTAAAAAAGACGTCTATTTGAGAAATGCCCTGTAATTCACATGCTAGTATGGGCACCCCGGAATTCAGAGATGTGCAAATAACCACTGCTTCTCAACACCTTATCTTGTGCCCATTTTGGAAATACAAAGGTTTTCTTGATAGCTATGTTTTACTCTTTATATTTCAGCAAATGAATTGCTGTATACCCGGCATAGAATGAAAACCCACTGCAGGGTGCAGGTCATTTATTGGCTCTGGGTACCTGGAGTTCTTGATGAACCTACAAGCCCTATATATCCCCGCAACCAGAAGAGTCCAGCAGACGTAACGGTATATTGCTTTCAAAAATCTGACATTGCAGGTAAAAGTTACAGAGTAAAACGTAGAGAAAAAGTGAGTTTTTTTTCACCTCAATTTCAATATTTTTCTTTTTCAGTTGTTATTTTCTGTAGGAAACCCTTGTAGGATCTACACAAATTACCCCTTGCTGAATTCAGAATTTTGTCTACTTTTCAGAAATGTTGCGGTTTCTGGGATCCAGCGTTGGTTTCATGCCCATTTCCGTCACTGACTGGAAGGAGGCTGAAAGCACAAAAAATCGTAAAAATGGGGTATGTCCCAGTAAAATGCCAAAATTGTGTTGAAAAATTGTGTTTTCTGATTCAAGTCTGCCTGTTCCTGAAAGCTGGGAAGCTGGTGATTTTAGCACCGCAAACCCTTTGTTGATGCCCTTTTCAGGGGAAAAACTACAAGCCTTCTTCTGCAGCCCATTTTTCCAATTTTTTTGAAAAAAACGAAATTTTCAATGTTTTTTGGCTAATTTCTTGGCCTCCTCCTGAGGAACCCACAAAGTCTGGGTACCTCTAAAATCCCTAGGATGTTGGAAAAAAAGGACGCAAATTTGGCGTGGGTAGCTTATGTGAACAAAAAGTTATGAGGGCCTAAGCGCGAACTGCTCCAAATAGCCAAAAAAAGGCTCGGCACAGGAGGGGGAAAAGGCCTGGCAGCGAAGGGGTTAAAAGGTTTTGTTCCAACAGCTATGCTGTTGACTTGATGAGTTGACCCCTTACCAGTAAGAGTCTCTTCCAGCCTATCAATGCTATCCCATGCTAAGTTAGTGAGGACATGAGGCTGAATATTGGCTGGAAGAACAATTTGCTCAATTGAGGTAGCAGCAAGTTTCTGAAGACACAAGGAAGTATCAGTTTCTTCCAGTTGTGAGTATGAAATGCCAATAACAAATCTGTTTAGAGTGAGAATGATTTCAACATTGACTGTCAACGTTTTTATGGCGTATATGAGCATCAATTGCTTGGGGGGGTTTCTGCTTGCCATGTCTGACTGCATATATGATGTCCTGACTGAATGACTACATAAGTAAGGCAACCCTTTTGTGTTTTCTGGATCTCCAGTCAGAAGTCCTAACAGGAACCGTTTAAGGTAATCAGGAACTGTAAATCAATCTTTATCAACGTCTGATGGATGATATGGCCAGGGTGTTGACGTGAAGTTTGTTTTAATAATTTCTTATGTGCGATGACGTTTGATCAATGATCTTGTTCATGTCTGTTGCCTTAACCTTTAAAACTGATAATTGTCTTTCCAAACTCGGGTTTGTCTTACAATAACCTGTAGCATGACACTATCAGGTTGGGCTAATAATTTTCCTTGGTTGTCTCGGAATATGTGGAGGCTATCACCGAACTCTGAGTCCAATTTTCTTTTAATATGCTTCTTGGTTGATTGGTCTATTCCTTGTACTCCTCTCTGTTTCATGAGGGTTTCAAGTCTTTCCGTGAGTCTCGTCACATGAATTACCTCTGTTAGGAATAATCACAGTTCTAATGTATTGAAATAGTTCATCATTTGCTACATCTCTCATATTTTTGTAGTGATCAATGGTTTGAATGCTAGATGCATGATTTTCCTCCTTTGCTTTAACCGTTGTATAGTTCCTATAAGATGCATGGTAATGGGCTTCTGCAGCCACAAAGTCCCAACTACAAACTGCTAAGATCTTTAAATCACAATTAAATGGTTGCACACTCTTGAAGCCTTTTGACAACTCCAAGTTCAGTGGCCTTGGTTAATTTCTCTAGTGTTTATGTTCCCTTGTAGAATTTTATCTTTCCACAAAATGTACATTCTTCATCATACACGTTTGACTTTAATGATGTTCTTCTGCTTACGCGTTTACTCGTGCACTCACTCATTCCAGCATCATCACTGACACTTGTTTCAGCTTTTCATTTAGTAGTCTGTAAATCTCTCTTCATAGTAAATGGGCTCCAGCACTTCCTGTGGTAAAATACTTGGGGAACCATGTTGCTTTCCACATTTCTCAAAATGGTTAACAGTGGAATGTGATTCCCTACTTGAGATGCCTATAACAAAGTTTTCCAAGATGAGCAGTCCTGTGGGCTTATCACCGTAACTCCATTTTGGACATCTGACCATAAATGAATTATACACTGATGATCAGAGGGAGAGAATGTGCTTGTTTCAGTCTTCTTTAAGATGCTGTATGGTCATTCACCACCAGCTCTGTACAAAAATTAATGTAAAAAAGTATAAATGTCGCTTGGTGTACTTAATATAATCATGATCACTATTATAATTATCAATTTGCATAATCACCTTTACTGTAATTATAATTTTTAATAATACAATTTACAATAATAATGATGAAAAAAAAAATCAATTTACATCAAGATATCTTGAGAGTGGACTGGCAACTCACAAAAGGCAAAGAGTTATGACTTACTATCATATATTTTTCATCTCTAGACGTCCTTACCTTGTCAATAAATCATATTAGAATCCATCCCCCAAGAGTTACCGATAACATGGGAGGCTCAAGGCCTATAGGAAGGAAATATCTCATAGAGGTCTCAATGGCAGCAAAAACGTTTGTGAAAAGCAAAGAGCCACTAGAGGGGTTACCCTGCGGAGGTGCAGACTGAACCTCCAACAGAAGGGGACACCGGAAGTAGATGGCAAGAAGACTCCAATTAAGATATTTCTGTCCTCAAGTTCAGCTAACAGACTAGAAGATGCATGGTCAACAAGGGCTTGCAATCTCAAACCCAACAAAATAGTCTTAAAAGTTTAGGCACTGGGAATGGAGAGTCTACTCCACCCTGCAGATTAATCTTCTGAAATATCGGAAACATGTCTTAAAGTATCAAACCCTCCTTGGAGGAAAGTAGGACCAGGGGACCATTATAACAAGAGGGATGGATTGTGTGCTGAATGATAGGGTTATTGAGGAGAAGGAAAATAAAACACTGTCTGAGTACTAACATACCCGGGGAGGATCGAGCCTGGTTGTAGAGAGAACACCACCGGCACAGGAAAAAAATGCACCAACATCACCAACTTCATCAGCTTGAAGACAAGAAATGCTAATGCAATGCCAAATGGCAGAGCCACAAGAACAAGCATTGGCAAAGCTAATATGTTTTGCTCAGGATCCTATTGGATTTGTTAGTGGTTTCAGACATGCAACAGCATGGCGTACAAAAAAAAAAAGGAAAAGAAATTGTAACACGTCCAACCTGGTAATTTTGTAAGTATGTGCGCCATGCATGTGTACCTACAAAATTACACACACACTTTTTTCCCTTTTAGGTAACGATTCGAGCCAGCGGATAGGACAGAAAAAGAAAACAGGAAGAAGGTTAAACTCTTCTGGAAAGGTGGGACACATCCCATGTACAATCCAAAGTCTTCAGTGCTCTTACTGATGGAATGTCACCAACATTAAGGAGCAAGGGGTCCCCTCTACAAACAAGCTCACGCTCCCCTTTGAGGATGGAAAAAAGGCTCTGGCAGAGAAGGAGGAGTAAGCAGACTGCTGCTATTGGTTGTGGCAACTCTTGAAGTTAGGTACAAACAGGCTGCACCTTCTGACTCCATCCACTACATGGTTGAACCAATTCAAAACAGATGTCTCTATAACACATTACATGATGCAAAAACTGAGGCCCAGCCAGCAGCAACAAGATGTGTATGTAACTCGATAGGCTTAATGTTTGTTATCTGTATTTGTGCATTCATTCCAGCTTCACTTATATCAGGACTTATTTAACTTGTGAGTTACTGCCCATCTACTATCTGACTTCTTCTCCCTCACCTCCAGGCCCCATTACTGGCTTACTCTAAACTCTTCCTCTTCCTACCTTATTCATCCCAAGTTACTTCCTTTACCCAAGATCTATGCCTCTTCAGGAACCTGCTCTACTTTAGTCTCTACCCCCTCCCTTGTCCTTCTCTTTCCCCTATGCACTAATCATCTCTTTTAATCCACTACCCTATTGCCTGATCATTAACTGGGTCCCTCTCACTTTCTTGCTGACCATCTCACCTTCCTCATGCTTACTTCTCTCCTCGTTGTAGCAGACAACACTTCAGCTCGACCCTTCCTTTCACACCCACCTGATTCTTGCCTACTGCACCACACCCTACTTGCTACTTGCAATCCCTCCCTCCCCTATCCACTTAGTCCTGTCTCCTTCTGATTGTCATCCTGTTGTTTTTCGGATTCTTTTTGTTCTTATTTGATAGTTGGTCTTTGTTAGTTGTATAACCCTCACGTCATTGTTATGCTCTACTGTAAAGAGCTCTAAAAAATGTTACATAAGATGCAGCTCCCTAGTTAAACCACAGCAGTACTTCAGTGCCCACCATCTATTAGGATGCCATGGCTAGACGGTATGAAAAGAGAACTTAAATAGTCGATGGGTTGGTAGGAGGCAGTCAGGTTGTCCAGGGTGGGGAGAAGATGGGGACCAAACATTAGTGCCCAGCTTGTGAAAATTATGCTCACGAAAAATCACTGTCCTATGTCACAAAAACAGTTTCTTGTTAGTTTAGCAAAGAAAACAAAAAACTGCTTTTCTAAGTACGATTTTGGGCATTGAGTGAAACACAATAGATTTTTAGAGGTCAAATTACTGGATCTCTAAAGAGCTGGACACTCCTGAAAAATGTTTGGCAGGGATACTAAGGTTAAGAGTGGGAAGGCAAAAAATTACCTGTAACTCTGTGTTATAGGCCTCAGTACTGAAACCAATTAAAAGCCTCAGCTAGAACTATATGTGGCAGCTGTCATAGGTTCCTTCGAGTTGGAAAAAGACATATAATGTTACCTCTCCCAGTATCAAACCCAGGCAGTAGATTATTCTACTAAGCTCCCAATAATCCAAAATACATCCACATTTAGGTGTGTGGCACAGGGCTGAATGTACACCAATAAGCAACAGCCCACAGATGAGTCACTTCGGTTCTACAGTCAATCAACACACAAAGCTAGATCTCTAACATGCTGATGAGACCTCTTAAAGTGACTGTCACCAACTCAAAACCATGGCAAAACAGGGAATAAGTGATTCAAATGAGCACCCAATAGTTTCAAATGCACCCAATATTTAAAAATCTAGAACATATTAGAGCCTACATCAAATGACAACATGTTGAAGATGTTTTTATAACAGAGTTAAATAGCTGAAGACGCCTTGCAAATATCTTTCATGTGAGATGTACTTAGTAAATCGTAAGGCTAACAATAATTTTCCTTGTTACACTACACAAATCACAGCTGAAGGCGAGTCACCTGATTCCTACAGAAATCAACATTTATGGAAGATATCAGTGAGGTTTTGGACATCAGCCTTTATTGCTTAGTAATTTTAATCATGAGGACTGAGCATCCTTTTAAACATCCTCAGGAGCCTGATAGGATGCAGATTTTTTTCAAGCACTTGCCTCCATGAGCCAGAAGGTCATGCTATCGGGATCTCAGGCAGTCTGGCACCACTTCTATAAGTGACGCCGCAAAGCAATTTATAGACACTACCTTTGCATGCTGATGTGCATTTACAAAGAACATTTTTGTGCACTCAGAAGTGGATCATCCGTAGGGGATTTGAGTTAACACGTTGCCTTCTAAACCAGTACAGGGCTCCACTGCGCGGAGTGGGGGAGGAGAGAGGGCAGTGAGGAATTTTCTGGTAGAAAGTATGCACCACAAAGTGTGTTGCCAAAGATAAATGACTTCTAGTTCTGATGCATACTTATCACCTTCTGAATAGATATCCAAGCAGTACCTTTCAGAACGAGGGAGCATTAAGGGGTGACTTGAGTGACTTGTGTGACTGAGCTGGCAAAACAGCCTGTGGACTTTAACAATAAAGTAGTAGTGCTTGCTGAATGAAAGTATAGACGCCAATGTAAAACCTGTGAGGTGGACAGAACAGGAACACTTCTCTCCAGTGTGTCAAAGCAGTCTATTCTCCAGAGAAAAGAACCTGCATGCATTTAGGGAGCTCTTTGTTAACCAGGGCATAGCATGATTTTATACCCAGGGTGATCCATCTGGATAGGCTTTGTGTCTGTGCCATCTTTCCATTCTTAGCATCAGCAAACCATTAGAAAAGCTGATCATTAACAAAGTTCTCTTGTACGCTCAATGTGAAGATGAGCTCTCTTTGGGTCTAAAAGATGAAGCCTCCTCTTCTTCTCTCCTTCACAGAGAAAAAAGTTAGGAAGGAAGTGAACTGAATCCATGGAAGGATGATACAACTATGGCAGAAATTAATCATGAGTCCTCCACAGCAATATGTGGGTGCAGAAGTTGGTCTATTGAGGACGTATTGAAAGCTCCTGAGGCTCACAGATTTAACTGTGCTAAGGAATACAGCCTCAGAACAGCTGTGCATGCATTTAAAAGATGTGTGCAATAGAAACGTGTTAAGGATCAAGATACAGTCCCACTGGGCCATGTAGCCAGGCAACAGTGGGAACATGTACTATAGTTCTTTGAGAAATCTCACCACTGTTGGTGACTAGAAGAATTAAGATTGATCAAGCAGGAATAAAAACAGCCTAAAGGTGGGACATATTGCCTTTTACTGTGACCACTGTTAAAAAACCCTGCAAGTCTAAATATAGAACAACAAAACAATAAAAAAAACCTGGGCCGTAGTGGATCCAGTGGAAAGTCTCAGACTAGGCCACAAATAAACCCAAATAAACAGATTTAGCAGAAGGGACCTAGCCACAAAAATCCTATCCTCTACTTAAGCAGGTAAGTCAAAACCATTCACTTGCCACTGCTCAATCTCTACACAAGTAGGTGTAGGCTGTGGAGATTCGAGTGCAGGGCCTTGCTCTGCTGCCCTGACAGGAGAGCCTTCTGAAGAGGAACATGGAATAGAAGCAAATGTCCACACTTGAGAGATCAGGGTACTACACTCTGCTGGACAAATGGAGAGTTATTAAGATGATCAAAGAACAGTACATCTTGACCTTCTTCAGAATTCAGGGAGGAGAGGGAACACTGGAAAAGCGTATTGGAGCCCTGTGGCTCACAAGGGAAAGAATGTGTCACCCAGGAATCCTCTTCATCTAAGCTGCAGAGTTCAGTAATCGCGATAATGTGCATTGTCGGTAGACAAAAGACCAAACAGAGCATGCCCCACTGGGCACAGATGTTATAAGCTGCTGCTGGATGAAAAGTCCATTTGTGGTTGTCCATCTGACATCTATGGTCATTTACCCTGGCACTGAGAGACTGCACCAGATAATTGGCTACTAGGAACAATCACTGATGGTCCAGCCAGGTCCAAAGGCGAAATGCCTCCTTACTCAAGGTCTAAGGCGCCACGCTGCCATACTTATTGCAGTACTAAATGGCAGTTTCATTGTCAGCACAGACCTGCACAGACCTCTTATTGATGGATGGAAGAAAGACTTTCAGAGCCTACCAGATGGCATAAAGCTCCAGTTCCCCAAAGTGACAGCCACAAACTAGACACAATGCTGTCTGTCACTACAAGACAGGTTGATATCCAGATCCAACCACTGAAGGCAATGGTCTCTGACAGGCAGCCTCAGAGTTATGCCCAATGAAAGCAGAGATTCCACTGGTAAGCCCATATGTGCCAATGAGCATGAGGGAGACGGAGAATGCACGACAATGGGAAGACAGGAAGCCTCAGAACCACCCGCACCGTAATCTAGTATTGGGCTGGAAACATCAGGATGATATTCTGAAAATTCTGGACTCGTTGTGGGGTTTGGAAAGCCCTGAACGCCATGATGTTCTGAATGGCATCTACAAATGGAATCCTAAGAGCAGGCTTTAGATCAGACTTCAGTCTTTGATGGAAAACCCTAATATGACCACTTTAAAGGTGGTCTGTGAATGACTGCAGCGAGAGAGCCTTTAACAGTCAATCATCGAGGTACAGAAGTACTTGTATAACTTACATGCAAAGATGGGCCACAACCAACGCCATTACTTCTGTTAATACCAATGGGTGGAGAAGCCAAAGCGGGGACCTTCAGCTTTCTTGGACACCCAGAAATAGAAGGAGTAACACCCCTCACCTTTCTCTGTTTCTCAGACCCATTCTATTGCCCCTCTGAATAAAAGCAATATAACTTTGTCTAGGAGGATGGTGACATGATTTGCTGAGGGGAGTGTGAGAACAGGTGTGATAGGAGGGGGTTAAGAAGTGAAGGGTAAGGTGTATTCCCTCTGAACAATTTGTAGCACCCACTGATCGGACATTGTAGCTCTACAGCCATGTGGAAAAAATCAAATCCTGCCTTTAACTTGCTCAGCATATTACTGGGAGGGGAAATTAAAACAGCTAGGAGGCTGTTGCAGCAGATGAAGATTATTGTCCTTGATGTGTGGGGAATCCTGGGGGAGATTCTAATTCTGTTTCAGGAAAAGTGTAAAGGTCACTAGCCTTTTGAAAACTGAGTTATAGGCCAGAATCAAAATAAGTGAGTCGCTCACACTCACTGTCATCATCATGTGAACATTTTGGAGCCCATAAATTTGTCTAATCCTGAGCCAAACAGGGCCTCATTTTTCTGGTAGTACTTTCCTCAAGTAAGAGGCTGAGGATCATCCAAAACTGGTATTTGCATTCTGATTAGCTAATACTGAGACATGGTTCTAGGGCTAGCCAACATTGGTTCTGAATCCAAAATGGACATTAGAACCAAACCTGGATTATAGACAACACAGGCAAACAATGTGGGGATCTGTAACAAACAGCTCCCTGCAGTCATGGCATACCTTCAAGCCTGAGGTCTTGGGGAGAGACATTTCCATGGCACACTGTCCAATTCTGTCAGGTCTGTAGGCAGAGAAAGGCTGTTGTGGAGTTCGATGGAGCTACCTACCAGAGCGCTAGAGCAAGTGTTTGAAAAATATTCCAGATCCAGTCTGGTACTTTGGGATACTCAAGAGGTGAGGAATGTAAAGTTAGAAGTTAACATCAGAATGGGCACTGCTTCTCAACATGCTGAGGCAAAACACACACACACACAACATGACGTACCCATAATTATGAGAACCGGCCATTGACCATAATAAAGTGTGTATTTACTATTCTAATGTCACCCCTGCTTTGATAGTAGGGAAGGTTATAAAGTAGACCAAGGCAAATATAACTGCACTTTTAGTTTTTTGATGCACTCAATCGAAAATACCTAAACACACTACGAGGACCATTCCTCACAAGGATAGTGTTTGTCTGGAACTGAGTGTTTACCCACACTATGAGGAATGAATCGGTCCTCACAGCGTGGGACAGGGACACGCACACTCACACACTTTGTGCCTTTGAGGGACATTACTAACCATGACTGTTCTGGCTTTGATTTGAATCACAGATAGAACAGAGGGCTGGTATGTATCGTTTAGTTAGTGCAATTGTTTTATGCCTTTGTATCAAAGTGCCATGATAGGAGGAAGCTATTACTGCTACAGGCTGTGATGGATCGTTCTATAAAAAACAGAAAAACCAGGAGTTGCTTGTCCAAATATTTCCTAAACAAGTTTGACAACATGGTGCTTAATATGGTGCAACAGTCTTTGATAGGCGACTACAAGCTATCTCCCATAGCCTGGAGAGCATTTTGAAAAAACACAAATATATTCTTGTGTGGTACCACTCCATGGCCTCACTATTAGGGTCAATCACAGGTCCGTGAAGGTAAACAGGAGGGTCCACTATTTTCTGCTTTTTGGCTGGAGGCAGAAACAGTGAAGGGTCAGCCAGCCTACCTTAAGCCTTTGAGCAACACTGACAGTCCCTATCCTAGGGATGACAATAGGATCAGAGTGGCACCCATCTTCTTCTGATTGCTACTTAATAAGACAATAAGGATTCTGAAACCAGGAGGAAGGGCAGAAATTAGCTAAGTCAGTCAACTGGTTTGCTTAGTCTAGGCACATAATAATACACCTCACTGGAAGGTACCATCATGGGGTTGTATGTATGTAAGTGAATTCATACCATGCAATCCTTGGTAGAGCACAACAGGGTGTGAACTAATATTTTCTAAACATTTCTGAGGGAGCCCAAAGAAAGAGAGACAAATCTTTTTTGAGAACCAACAAAAACTGAAAGAGGGTGAATAATTATTTGTTGCTATGTTGGCTAACATTTGCATATCAACACAACAAACTGAAACAAAAAAGGTATGCTGCGTGATCGAAAAGATGGTATGGCAAAAAGACTTGCAAGAATGGAGTCGAAAATGCATAAACTTGGGTCAGAACTTCCAGGTCAAACACAATCTGAAGACTGCATCATTGCCTCACTAATACCTTTAAAAACAAAGGTCAGGGCCGGAGCCAAGATGGCGGCGGTGTAGGAGAGCTTCCGCGGAGCTCCGTCGTCAGCTGCAGGCCACAAGCAGCCACAGAGACGGTCGAATCTCACGGTTCCGCTCGTAGCTGCAGGAGACTCCAGAGAAGCTGGTGTGGTGCTTTGGGGCCCCGCAGGGGCAGAAGGGAGCCCTGGTGGACCCTGACGGAGCTGCGGAGCCATAAACAAGATGGTGGCTGCGGCTCCGATGTGCGGATAGCCCGAGTGCGAAGAGACACAGACTAACTCATGTGGAGAGGAGCGGCGCGTTGACCTCATGAGCAGAGAACCTGCAAACCCCGGATGAGGGGAGATAAGAGCTGTGGCTGGCCCCAGTGGGCTGAAAGGAAGTGGTGGATATCCCCAACACCTCTTCCCCCCTATCGGAACCATCAAGCGGCGTGAGCAGTGGGGCGCGGCCTGCATCCTGCGGAGAAGAAGTGGATCGAGATCCTGGGGAGCTGTGGGGTACCCCAGGGAGATGGAGTGACCCTGCAGATTGCAACGGTCGAGCTGGGGGGTGATTTGGTCCGTAGAGGGAGCGAACAACTGGAAGTGGGGATCCTGCGGAGAGCATGATACACTGGGAGGTGTGAGCAGAGTGAGGAGAGGGCTGACAGGTGCAGAAAGGGGCGGTGCTTTGTTGAACCAGATGTGCATAGGGAGAGAGGCCCTATGTCTTAGGGTTGACACTGCAGAACATGCACACAAGAGCTGAGCCCGCTGGATGATGGTTGGGAAGGGAGAGACTGTGGTTGGCGCTTGAGCCTTGGAGGCCCGGGGAAGGGAGCTAGAGCCTTGGCACTGATGGCAGGGCCCTGGGCCGACACTGACGAGGTGCCCAACACCATCGAGCGAGCAGTGGGCCTGGACGGGAGAAGATGGTGACCCAAAGGCAGAGCAAGAAGGATAGCAACTTGAGAGATCTCTTCGCTAAAACCCCGGCGAAGAAGCAGGATCCCACACGCAAGCTGGGCTCGGATCCCGGAGGTGGCAGCGGTGACGGGACGGTAGCTGAGGATGCCAACCCAGTGACGAAAGCCTTTATGGAACAACTGGGACACTTTGAGATGATCTTGCTGCCCTCAGGCAGGAGCTCACTACGACAGTCAAGGAACTGAAGGGAGAGGTGACCGAGCTGGGCCAAGGAGGGGACACAGTGGAACGCACATGTGATAGACAGGAGGAGGACCTGGACCACCACTGCCAGGAGATCGCTTTACAGGACAGCAAGCGGGACTGCAGTATAGGCTTGATGCCTTGGAGAATAGGTCCTGATGATCCAACATTCGAGTAAGAGGAGTTCCGGTGCAGGCTATCGTGGGCCCCTTAGAGGAATTTGTAATCTGTCTGTTCAAACATGTGGCACCGGCACTCGACGACAGAGATGTAATATTGGATCGCACACATCGGTCTGGGCGTCCCTCTCAGTCTCCAGGCCAGTTGCAAGATATTCTCACATGCATTCACTATTGTAAGCAGAAGGAGAAAATTCTGACTGCGGCCCAGGACAAGAATGGCATAGACTTTGAGGGCCATAGGTTATATATGTTTCAAGATCTCTCATCCAGGAGGGCCCACCTTAGACAGGACAGGGAACCTAGCTGTTCGTCGGTGCTGGCCTGTGACGAGCCCATAATGACACCGGCTGAGGCCACCCCATCCTAGGGTCGAGAGTGTGCTTTATATTCTGAGAGGTGGTGACACGTGAAAGCTACAATAATGATGACTAAAGGGAGACAGCGGAGCTCCTATGGCGGAAGTGATGCCTGTGATAGTGAAAACTTGGTACACCCAGGTGTATCCCCCCCGAGGGTCTCTACATTCTTCCCTTGCGGGGAACAAACTGTGTTTACTGTGTTTTAGTATGTTGGTTAGTTGTTAGTTTGACTATGATTCCCGTGCCTTACTTTCTAATGCTAGGTGAAGCAGCGTTAATGGCAGGATCACTGGGTAATATGAGGGCTCTTCATAGGCCCAAGGGCGTTATCTCCTCAGACATGCAAGTCGGTTAAAGTACTTAGTCTTAATGTCAGGGGCCTCTATTCCCTGGTGAAGCGGAGGGCACTGGTATCAATGCTGAGGGAGGCGAAGGGGGACATATGTTTGCTCCAAGAGGTACACTTGCTGAGATCAGATTGGAAGAAGTTGACAACACGATGGTTTGATAGACAATACCATTCTTCTGGGCCGGGGAGGAGGGCGGTAGTGGCAATCCTGCTGGCTACATATTTCCCGGGGAAGCTATTAGGTGTGTAGGCTAAGATGAACAGACAACTCATTTCCTTGCACCTAGATATCAATGGGCGTGCTATTACGATTGCCTAATGATAATGAAGACCAAGAGGAGTTTTTGAGAGAGGCCATTGGGTGGGTTATGGCTACAACGGATGCGGATGCCCTCATAGGAGGAAATTTTAACTTGGTCACTGACACCCATGTAGATAGGTCAGCGTAGCGAAGTGGACAGGCGGTGGCGTTCTCTGTGGGTTTTCGAAAATGGTTGGAGGAAGGGGGAATGACGGATGTTTGGCATGCACAGAATACAACCGTGCGGGCATATACGTTTTTTTCGGCCGCACACCAGACTTATGCAAGACTTGACCTCTTTCTGGCCTCCCCGGGCCTGCTGCATGCAATTACGCACTCAGGGATTAGGGTGGCGTCTTTGTCCGATCACGCTCTCATCACAGTAAGCCTTACACTGCTGGGCCAGGGTAGAAGACTCCGGCTTTGGCGGCTAAATACCAAACTACTTGCTGATGAGGATCTATGTCAAGAAATAAGGGATACAATTACATCATATTTAAGCATTAACGATACGCCGGAGACTGCAGTGGAGATGGTCAGGGAGGCGCTCAAGACGGTGGTCAAGGAGCAGTGTATAGCTACTGCAGCTCGTGCCAACACTTTGCGGAGGGATAAGAGGCGGCAGCTAGAGGATCAGATAAGAGAGCTGGAAGGGGAGCATGGGGCTATGGGTGTGCAGAGTGTGAAGCGTCAGATGATGGCGAAGCGTAAACAGTTAAAAGCAATAGATATGGATGGGGCGGAATTCGCTCTTCTGCGCATTAAACAGATGTACTAAGCTGGAGGCAGGATGGCTCCTGGCGCACCGGTTGTGCGCTCAAGGTGGCACACCACCAGATAAACTCAAAACAGACGAGAGGGGGAGTGATCACTACAGATAAAGAGTTGATCCTGACAGAATTTGAGACTTTCTATGCCTCATTATATACCGCAGAGATCCTAGATGAGAGGGCAATATTAAGATACTTAGATCAGATACCCTTGCCCCAAGTGCCTAATATGCTAGCCAGTGGGTTAGACAAGGATATTACTTCTGCGAGGGTCCTGGAGTCTATCAGGCGGCTTCGAGTGGGGAAGGCGCCAGGAAAGGACGGGTTTGGGGAGGAATTCTAAAAGATTTTTATTGAGCTCCTGGCTCTGGTGCTGGTGAGGATATTCAATGGTTTTGCTTCTGCCGGACTGATAACCCAGTCAATGCACACGGGCGCTATTGTGGTTGTCCGGAAGCCTGGCAAAGATCCAACTCTGTGTGCATCATACTGACCGATCACATTATTGAATGTGGACGCTAAACTCTTTTCTGACATCTTAGCACACAGGCTGGGCCCCTATAGTCAGGGCCTAATAGACCCGGATCAAACCGGGTTCATTCCGGAGAGAAACTGTGCGGATAACACTAGGAGGCTCTGTCACCTTCTATATAAGGTACAATGGGCCCATATCCCCTCGATATTGTTTTCTATCGATGCTGTGAAGGCCTTTGACTGGGTGCATTGGAGTTTTTATTTTTATTTTTGGCCCTACCTCCGTACGGTTTGGGCCCAAGATTTTGCGACTGGGTGGGGAGCAATTATCGTCTCCCCAGGCCCGGGTGAGTGTGACTGGTGGACTTTCAGAGATTTTCTCTATTGCCAGGGGGACTAGGCAGGGCTGCCCTCTCTCGCCGTTGTTGTATGCACTGTATATGGAGCCCTTTGCAGAACATCTTCGGCAAAATCAGGACATCAGGGGCATACCAATGGGGGCAGATCTCATAAAATAGCATACGCCGATCTGATGGAACTGAGGACCTCTCTTGTGACAGTGGTGAATGAGTTGCGGGCTTTTGGAGAGGTGGCAGGCTTTAAAACTAACCTGTCTAAATCCCCTATTCTTAATTTGACTGTGTCGGAGAAGGACGTGGAGGCCTTGAGACCCCTCTTGCCTTTTGTTTGGGCCTCGCAGGAAATACAATACTTAGGCTTGCAGATACGTCCTACGCCGGTGGCTATAGCGGAACGCAACTATACTGCCCTGCTTGACGAGGCGCGGGAGCCTCTGGACGGGTGGAGGGGCTTTGGCCTTTCTTGGCTGGGGCGTATTGTAGCAGTGAAGATGACTCTTTTGCCTTAGGTGCTGTTAATCATGCAAGTTCTAGCACTACAGCCCCCACCGGGTGTCTTAGAGGCTATGCAGAGGTTGATATCAGATTTCATATGGTCAGGCAAGAAGGCGAGATTGTCAAAGGAACTGGCATACCGGCCACAGTCGGGGTGGGGGGGGGGATTTGGGTGTTGGAAGGCAGACCATAGTAATGGGGTACTATAAGGCTGCCCAACTGTGATACTTGGTGGAATTGTCTCGTACAAGTACTGAAAAATACTGGTGTTTCATTGACCAAGCAGTCGCGGGGTTCATATTTGCAGGCTCCCTGGCTGAGGAGGATGTGTTGTGCGAGAAGTGCATATCATATGTGTCTACGGTCCCGCGAGCAACTATGGAAGTGTGGGATAAAGTCCAAACGCGTAAGGCCCTTTCCTCACCTATATCTCAGCGAACGCCAATTATTGGCAACCCGGACTTCCCCCCCTGCACTCATGGGGTCTACCTACCAACTGTGCAGAACTACAATTGTATAAGGGTGGGGGATCAGTTTGATGCGCAGGGGATCTTGGAGTTTCCCGAACTCAAGGAGCCTTATGGTCACCCACAGGAGGCCTACTGGCAGTACTTGGCTATCAGACACTGGGTATTGTCCCCGGCGGTAAGATCCCACATGGCTCGGCCCCTCCTTCCCTTTGAGCGCTGGCTGTTGATGCGCTCGTCAGATAAACTTATCTCAGATCTCTATGGCTTCCTATTGGCGTGATTGGATCTCCTCCGGACTCCGGCGAGGCAGAGGTCGGGAGGTCGAATGTGGGCAGGCCTTTACTGATAAGGAATGGCGGGATGTGCTGCACAGAGCGCGTGTAACGGCCTGTAGTATGAATGCTAAGGAATTTGTTTTGAAAATAGCGCACTATTGGTATTACACCCCAGCACGGGTGGCTGGCTGGCAGATCGGCACCACGGACAGTTGCTGGCGGGGGTGTGCGGCCAGAGGGGTACACTCACGCATATTCTATGGCAATGTCCGCGTTTGGCTGCCTTCTGGGAGAACGTACTGGACGCTATCGACAGAATGTATGACACAGCAGTGTCCCGTTTCCCTAGCTATGTTTTACTGGGGCTACCAAATCCACAGACCTACCCTCTCAAGGCTCCGAAGGGTAGGGCCACTACACTTGCGATTGGAGCTGCCAAACAGCTACTTTTAGCTAGATGGGGCTCGGAGTTGGTACCCTCACAGATGGACTGGCTACACAAGTTGTGGGACTTCCTGGGGGTGGAAAAATTGACGGCAATGGCCATGGAATCCCTACCCCCATTTGATAAGGTACGGGGGCCCTGTAACTTTCAGACGAGTTCAGGGATCTGACGTGCCCGAACTATTTGTAAGTGCTGCACTTGACAAGCTTTATTACAGCCCCGGCGAGAGGGACAGTTGCGACATGAGTTGGAGAGGGCCAGTGTGAAGGGGGGGGGGAGAGTGAACGGGTGATCATGCAGGATATAGGAATGGTACTGGAGGCATGGTATTTTGTTACACGTTTTTTATTCAAGTTCATCCACCGGCCAGTGGTTGTAGTTGGGAAAGTTCTACATGATAAAATGTCAATAAAACAGATTAAATCCTAAAAGCAAAGGTCACTATATCTAAAAATACGGCACAAATATCCAAATTAGGATCCTAAGTGCCTCTTTTCCCCTCTGAAGTAGATATTTTACATGACTTTGCAGAAATGTCTTAATTGACCACCAGGAGTCCTACAGTTGCAGTATCTGAAGAGGACACTTTTATTGGAGCTGGCAGGTTCCAGTCAACACCACTGCTTAAACAAGGCACAAAGGAGTATAACTGCCTGATCCTTTATGGAAAGGCAGTCAAGTACAGCTGTTAGCAGCACCACACAACTTCGGAAAGAAGGGCTGCAAACGGTTACAAAAACTGTAGTACCAAGATCTCATCAATTCTCTTTGACATGCAGTTAAAATGTGAATCAAGCATGACGTAAAGGGCTTATTTTATCCAGACTAGTACTACCTATGACTCTCTTTAGAGTTTTACATATATCACAAAGTTGGTTTTGATGATGCACTCCTACCTTATGATCATGTAACTCATTCATTATGCTGAGGTTTGAAGTAGGTTTTCTAGAAGATGTTCCCTTTGAAGGGTGATTGAGGAAATTATGGAAAACTGCTTTATTATTAAACCTTTCAGAATTTAGAACTGCTAGCTCTGCAATATTACGCATCATTGTCGAACTAACTGATCCCCTTCTCATACCTCCCCATCCCCCATGTCTCACTCCCCATTCCCAGACAGATCTTGGTGGCTTTAAGGATAAAAATTCACTTCTTCTAGGAGATGTACTACATTTCACATTTTCTGATTATTGGGTTTGGAAATGTTGCATTCCCATTTTGGGCTAGGCAGTGCTAGATCAAATGAAATGTTTTCAATAAACATGTTTAACCCTAAAGAAGGCAGACAAGTGAAAGTGAAATAAGGATTTTTGCACCTGTTTATCCACAAACGATACATCTAAGAGTTCTTATTTATTTCTGGCTACTACAAAGTCCCAGCTGAGAAAATTTTAAAAAGTGAAATAATAAGCACACTCATAATGTAAAATGGTCTGCTGTGTTTGTCACGACATTGATAAAGATTTAGAAGTAAAGGCCTTTAAATCACCAAGATAAAAGTAATGGATCTTAAATCCCACCTAGATCATAAGCATGGAGTAAAATGTGCTTAGTGTTGCTGCTCGAGGACATCAATGGCTTTGTGATCTATATGCAACTAGTCCAGACTGGTGGACGCAATTAAGCAATCAATCATTGCAAGCAGATCAGAATCTGCATTTATAACACGGTCTTACTTTTAAATTAGTCATAGTTCATTACAGTAGTATTCTACTTACTTGAAGAAGGCGATTAGGAGATTGACCATGATAATGTATTGTACAAAGAGGTAGACTGCTTGAAGAAAAGGGGTCAGCCATGTCCCAACACCACAGAGATCCTTCACTTCTGAATTGTTAGCACACGCTGTAAGAAGGAAAATACAAAGAATGATTCAGAATAAACATTTAAGGTTACCTGCCAGTAAAGATCTTATTTTTGGGTACATTTTCTTCACAGATCACCACTACGGGGAAAGCATTGGGTGGTGGCGGCGGATTGAGCACTGGTACATTCTACAGTATAAATGTATGAATTATTACCAAACCACCATAGAGGAGCAGCAGCCAAAACGTTTATCTCTGTGCCTTATTGTTTTTTTCCAAAGGATAGAATGAAAGAATTCCACTAAAGCAAAGGTGAGCCCTAAACCATACTCAAAACAGATATTGCAAATCTCCAAGGAGTTCTGTGATTATATAAATGCAGGACCATTAGATCAAGTATCAGAATATACCATTTATATTCTCAGTGTCTTGCCATACCCTGAATACAAAGCTGGGTAATGTACAGTTTGCAATACATGCTGTCCTGCCACAATGCCTCCCACCTTCTAAAACAGAGCGCAATTGACCCCACCACAACAAAACAGATCAAGCTACCAGAAAATAATTATCAGCAATGGATTTGTAAATACACCAATAAAGTAGCAGGGACAAATCTTTGCCAAACTTCCTCTATACCCGAATGATGAAAACTAAGATTGCCACTCTGCTGAACGTATGCTTTGCCATGCTGATTTGTTTCCTGCTGCACTCTTGCCTGGGAGTGAGAAGAACTGGACCTGGCCATCTTGATCTGACATCACTACACAGACACCGGCGTGTGTATCGCAAGCCCCACAGACAGCATCGTCGACACAATAGGACCTTGCACAGCAGCCTCATCACATCTGGGAACCAACACATCGCAGCGGCTGCACGACAACTTTGACTCGGACCCATGCAACACTCCACAACCGAGATTTTAGGTACTTTGTTCGGTACACTTAACTGGGTCCCTGTAGCCGGCCCACACTAAACCATCATTGGCTTGAACGTTTGACTATCTCAATCCAGAGCGGCCACATAAACCTGGTTAATTTGTACTCTGGTCTTCTACAGTGCCGCTAGGCCTCTCACAGTGAAAAATAGCTTTGGGTGCTGGCCACTGTAAGCACATGTTAAACTTAAATTTCAACATGTCCTACGTTTAAATGCCATGCACTATGCCTTCTGGGCAACAATGCTTACAAAGGCGTGACTTATTCATTTTTAAAAAGGATGTTTTGACCTGCCAAAAGGGGGTGCAGTGATTAAACTGCCAGAGTCAGACTAAAAGTGTAGGCTGGAATCCATGTCTTACACCGTCACTGCAGTAGATGGTACAATAGGTGCTGCAGTCGTATTAGTGACATTTAAATTGTAGGGCCCTGGGTTAATTTGATACTATATACTTAAATCATAAAGTGTACGTTAAATAAGTCAGTTAGGAATATGCCAATTCAACCATGTTTAAAAGGAGAATACAGGCACTTTGCCACTGGATCCAAGCTAGTCTGGCTGATAAGGGATGATACCCCAAAACCAGTCCCAGGATGCTTGTTTCCGGTCCAAAAAGGCCCTGGCCTGGCAGTTTGGGATGGACTGTTTCTATGGAGAACAGGGTCAAGACTGATTTGCATATGGCTGAGTCCAAACTGAGGTGGCATGGTGAGCAAAAGAACAATGGATTTAACCCAGATCTGTGACTAAGGGTGAGTGTTTGAAAGGTTTCAGCACTCCATTCATCATCTTGTTCTGTTGCTATGTTCGTCCTAAGTGGCCAGGGTATGCCCAGACATGGGTCCCTTGTTTAGTGTACCAATAGATTCCTATCCATCACTCCACTCCAGAAAGCTTGGTGGTCTAAGCCTCCACCTATAGGCTCAACCTAGGGGCGTTCCCTACCACTGCACCAGATAAGGAATCCAAGAGAATGGATACCTTTGGCTAGAGAATGTTCTCTTACACCAGCTTTGCACTGTGATTGGGGAAAACCCCATGGTTTTCGGGCTGAAATACCCATAAGGTCTGGGATTCGGTTGCCCAAGTTCTGCCTATGGAGAAGGCCTGAGCCATACTCTCCTGAGCTACTGCTAATAGGAGAGACACAGCAAAATTCACTATGCGATATGGACTAAATCGACTTGCTAGGTAGACTGATTTCATCTTTGGTGGCCCTGTGGAGCCACACCTGGCTGAGAACAAATGTTTTTTTGGGGGATGTCCAAGCCTCGCTTATGGACATACCCTTTATGGCTTCTCTTTTTTCCAACCATGTCCATACCCTCCCAGCCACCAGGGCCAACAGGCTTCCCAGCCTTTTCGTAGCTGAGGATGTGGGTATTATAGTTCACGTGAGATATGTAACCAGAGGTCAGGCCAGTCCACTACCCTCCTTGAAGCCACTGTTTCCAAACCTCTTCAGAATGGCCTCTGAGCATTGTGAGCATCAAGTGCAGGGGGGGTGCATGATAAACCATCATCTACACCACTGGCTGTCAGTAACATCAGACTGTTGGGTTTCGCAAATCCTCCAAAGGGGCTTCTTCCTCCTCTTTGCGACTACCCATCCACTCATGACACCCACATACGACAGGCTGATGAAGGACAACCTCTCCTTGCTCCATCAGGAAATCCGGGCTCCTTTGACCAAGGGAGTCAGACATGTTGCTAGCTAGTGGGTTATGGTTCTTCTTCCTGTTACTTTCTGATGCCCAAGAAGGACAGAAGCCTCCGTCCTATCATACACATGAGCTTTCTTAATCTCTTCCTGAAAAAGGAGAAATACAAGGTGCTCACACTCACCCAAGTTCTGTCTGCCCTCGACCCAGGAGACTGGATGATAGTGCTGGACATGCAGGACACATTCCCACAAGCATGTCCACAGACATTATCTGTGCGTTTCAGTGTGCCAAGAGCACTTTGTTTACCGTGTTCCTCTTTGGCCTTACCAGCACCCCTCGGGTGTTCACAAAAGTTATGTCAGTGATTGAGGCTCATCTGTGGAGGTTGGAGGGGTTCCAGTCTTTGCCCTACCTCAACTCTTGATTGTTGAACGCAGGCTCACCCCAGCATCTTCAACCTTCCCCCTCAGTGTCTCCCACCTCCCGACTATGGCAAACCTTTTGCACTCCTGGGGGATCACTATCAACATGCCCAATTCATACCTGACTCCTTCTCAGATGCTACCTTTCATCAGAGCTGTTCTAGACATAGTGCAGAACTACATTCACCCCATTATACCAACACTTCAGGCTCTAGACTGGATTTTGGTGAGAATGACCATAAGGTTGTTGAGTCCCATGACTTCCTACACCCTGCTTTGCTACTTGAAGGAAGCTGGCTCTGTATATACTATCTCAAAGTGAGAGATGGTGTGCACAGAGTCCAGGGGTTCCCCAGGAGGCTTGCAAGGCAATAATAGATAATACTAATGCTCTATTTGTGGTAGTGTGGTCGAGCAGTTAGGCCTATCAGAGGGTAGTGTTAAGCATTTGTTGTACAGACACAGGCAATGAATAAGAACACACACTCAATGACTTAACTTCAGGCCAATAGGTTTTTGTATAGAAAAATATTATTTTCATCATTTATTTTAGAACCACAAGATTCAGATTGCAGGTAAGTACATTAAATGTAAGATACTTAGCATAGGTAAAGATAGGACTTTGAATAAAAACAGTAATGTACACAGTTTGGCATAAAATGGCAATAAGCTATTTTAAAAGTGGACACAGTGCAAAATTCAGCAGTTCCTGGGGGAGGTAAGTACAGGTTAGTTTTTTGAGGTAAGTAAAGCACTTACAAGTTCAGTCTCCGGGGCATAGGCAGCCCACCATTGGGGGTTCAAGTCAACCCCAAACACCCAGCACCAGCAACACAGGGCCGGTCAGGTGCAGAGGTCAAAGAGAGGTCCAAATAACATAGGCGCCTTTGGAGACTAGGGGTGCTCCAGTTCCAGTCTGCTAGCAGGTAAGTATCGGCGTCCTAGGAGAGCAGAAAAGGGGGGTTTTGCAGAGCACTGGGAGGGTCCCAAGCAGGCACACAAAATACACCCTCAGCGGCGCAGGGGCGCCCGGGTGTAGTGGGCAAACAAGATGTTGGGTTTTGTATAGAAATCAATGGAGTGACCCAGGGGTCACTCAGACGATGCAGGCAGGGCACAGGGGGGCTTCTCGGGCCAGCCACCGACTGGGCAAGGGTGAGGGCCGCCTGCTGGTCACTGCTGCACCAGTGGTTGGTTCTTCATGGGCCTAGGGGCTGCGGGTACAGTGCTTCGTCCAGGCGTCGGTTTTCTTTGTTACCGGGCAGTTGCAGTCAGGTGGGTCCTCTGAATGCCCTCTGAAGGCGTTGTCATGGGGTTGCAGAGAGGTAAGCCCAGGGTGGACATGTCGTCAGAGTCGCCTGGGGATCCTCTCTGGTTCGTTGGTTACTCTGGACACGGGCCAGGGGCATCGGGTGCAGAGTGGTGGGGACTCACGCTTCTGGAGTGAGGTGTGAGTTACTTTAAAGATGGTTTCTTCTTTCTTTGGTTGGACAGGTGCGCTGCCCATGGGAGTTCTTGATCCTTTGCAGTTGCAGGGCAGTCCTCTGAGTCGGCAGAGGTCGCTGGGCCCGCAGGATGCATCGCTAGTGCAGGTTTTCTAAAGTTGGAGACAGGCCAGTAGGGCTGGGGCCAAAGCAGTTGTCTTCCTTCTTCTCTGCGGGGGGTTTCAGCTAGGCAGTCCTTCTTTGTAGGTCATCAGGAATCTGATTTCCTGGGTTCAGGGTCGCCCCTAAATACTAGATTTAGGAGTGTGTTTAGGGCTGGAGGGCTGTAGTCAATGGCTATTGTCCCTGAGGGTGGCTACACCCTCCTTGGGCCTCCTCCCTTTGGGGAGGGGAGCACATCCCTATTCATATTGACCTAAATCCTCCAAAACAAGATGGAGGACTTTTTTAATGAGGGGGGTCACATAGGCTCTTGTCAATTTAGGGGTGGACCTGGCTGACGGGGTGACTCCTCCTTGTTTTTCTCATTATCTCCCCTGGACTTGCCACCAAAAGTGGGGGCTGTGTCCAGGGGGCGGGCATCTCCACTAGCTGGAGTGCCCTGGGGCATTGTAACATGAAGCTCAAGCCTTTGAGGCTCACTGCTAGGTGTTACAGTTCCGGCAGGGGAGGAGGTGTTAAGCATCTCCACCCAATGCAGGCTTTGTTTCTGGCCTCAGAGAGCACAAAGGCTCTCACCCCAGAGGGTCAGAAACTCGTCTCTCAGCAGAAGACTGGCACAGACCAGTCAGTCCTGCACTGAAGGATTGGGTAAAATACAGGGGCATCTCTAAGATGCCCTCTGTGTGCATTTTCTTATAAATCCAACACTGGCATCAGTGTGGGTTTATTATTCTGAGAAGTTTGATACCAAACTTCCCAGTATTCAGTGTAGCCATTATGGAGCTGTGGAGTTCGTTTTTGACAAACTCCCAGACCATATACTTAATATGGCCACATGTACTTACAATATCTAAGAATGGACTTAGACACTGTAGGGGCATATTGCTCATGCAGCTATGCCCTCACCTGTGGTATAGTGCACCCTGCCTTAGGGCTGTAAGGCCTGCTAGAGGGGTGACTTACCTATGCCACAGGCAGTATTTTGTGTGCATGGCACCCTGAGGGGGATGCCATGTCGACTTTGCCTTTTTCTCCCCACCAACACACACAATCTGCAATGGCAGCGTGCATGTGTTAGGTGAGGGGTCCTTAAGGGTGGCACAACACATGCTATAGCCCTTAGAGACCTTCCCTGGTCACAGGGCCCTTGGTACCACTGGTACCTTTTACAAGTGACTTATCTGTGTGCCAGGGGTGTGCCAATTGTGGAAACAATGGTACATTTTTAGTGAAAGAACACTGGTGCTAGGGCCTGGTTAGCAGGGTCCCAGCACACTTCTCTGTCAAGTCAGCATCAGTATCAGTCAAAAAGTGGGGGGGTGGGGGGGGGGGGGGTTGGTAACTGCAACAGGGAGCCATTTTCCTACACCGTGCCACATGGGGTGCAGTGTTTGCTGCATTCTACACTACCGCACACGATACACTGACACTTGCAAATCTTCTGGAAGTGTTGAAATAAATTAAAGATGAACATGGGGCTGCCCCGGCCCTAGACCTGGGGTGCAAATAATGGGCAATTTTGCCATGGTGTCCTCAATAATATTAAGTAATCTTAAAGGGGAAGCAGTAGCTCTGATAGTAGGCCAGTGGTTCTGGGATATTCCTGTACAGGATCAGCAGTGCAAGCTGCCAAAGATTACCACCGAGCCCTATTCGAGTATAGGTCTGGATAGTTTGAAAGCCAGACTGAGCAAACCCCAACTACAATGTAAATCCAATAAGGATTCTACTAAGCAAGCAACAAAGCGTTCTAAAAGCAAGGGGATAAACAAAAACAAAATAAAGATAATGTAAAACATGGAGTAGAATCTTGGTGTTCAGAAACCTCTGAGAGACTATACAATTTAAGAAATAGAGATAGTTTGAAAACTCCTGATAGATATCAATATATTGATACGTGCCAATCTCATTCCTTTCTGACTCACCGGATAAACAAAGTGAGAGAGGTGGGCATTCCAAACAACGAAACAAATATGTGAAATCTAGAAAAGATTCACAACATTCCTATGAAGCTGCCACAAAAAAAAGAAAAAAAAACTCCCAAACACAAACAGTTTAAAAAGAAAAAGGTGACAGTTATTTTGCCTCGAAACGCCATGCATGTTGAGAGCCTTAATGATGAACAGGAAGAGGGCACTGACTTTGCTAGACAGCGTCTCAAAAATAGTTCGCCAGAATCTTCAAGAGCTTTAGGGATGTGACAGCAACTAATGACTATTTAGATGTCGAAACTGCAGATATGAGAGTCTCCCCCCCCCCAACCAAGTTTACAAAGTGAAATTGCAACTCGAAAAAGACACTGAGCATACAGTTAGAGTATTAGTCTGGAAAAAAAATGACATTGTGCTAAGTTATCCCATTGGCAGAAACTGAATGTCCACCTGAATGTGCCCGCAATCTTCCATTGGGGGAATAAATTATGCCTTCTTTCTCACCTCTCGTTCCTAGGTAATTAGGAGAAGCCTACGAAGTAGAATGGGCATTGGCACAAGCCCCTGTGTTGTATCGCAATCATGTGAGTGGGACAGAGACTCTAACTACCACATATTACCTATTAGATCACAGCTGCAGCCTCAACCTCAATATCCCATTAAACATGAGGCTAGAGCACTAGTGAGAAATTCTCACACACCTTGAGTACCAGGGTGTAATTGAGCCCTGAATCTTACCAATGAACAACCCCTTATTTCCCGTAGCCAAGCCGGACCATTCTTATAGACTAGTCTTAGATTACAGACACTTAAGTAGTCATACACGCACACTTGCCATTAAAAATTCACACAGCACAGCACTGATTAATAATTTAGTGTGCAAAAAATACAAAACAACTTTGGACATTTCCAATGGATTCTTCTGCCAGAACATAGCGTCTGAAGGCAGGGATTTAACAGCATTTAGTGCATTAGGCTTGCAACGAAAATTTTCTAGGCTTCCATAGCAGTATAAGAACAGTCCTGGACTGTTCTCAGCCCGTTTAATATCTGTTTTACACAACACTCATCCCAGAGGCGTTGTCCTATGTAGATGATATCTACCTTGTGGATGATGATCTCTTAAAACATTTAAGACAGGTATCCGCATTGTTTTGGGATTTTCTGCAAAAAGGCTACAAATTCAACTTTAAAAAAACTTAAGTTGCCTTTTTAATTTTTGGGATAAGAGGTATCTGATGAAGGAAAGAGCCTGGCTCCCCATTTTCTAGACAAATGCACACAATTACAATCATTAAAAAGCTGCAATCTTTATTGGGCTTTTTCCACTTTGGCAGATCTTACATTCCAGATTATGCACAACGCATAAAACCATTGTATGATTTAATACATCCCGACTTTTCAAGTAAATATTGGACAGTCAAACACGCACGCATTCTGAGAGCACTGCAGTAGGACATGCTTGAAGCAAAACATTATTGTTTTTCCCTAACCCAGCCCTCGAGGCTGTTACAAAAGCCAGTGTCCCAAACACTAAAGCATTACATTCACGCTGATCCAATGGGCAACGTCTCTGGCTGCCACTGATGTAGATGATGTTCTAGACTCAAAACTTAAGTCTTAAAAATGTCTTCAATATGAGCTTAAATACCCAGTACCAACAAACATCGTGCCTCTTGACCAGCATCAAATGTTTACTTAGGCTGACGGTTTAGCACAACCGGCGGTAGGCACAAAAACAACAGTACTCCGCGACCTGTGCAGCTGTGAGTGGTGTCATGAAGGATTGTAAATTCCTTCCTCAAAACACTTGCACGCAGAACCTAGGGGACTGCCCTGCCCAACTGGCCGTGCTTAAGGCTCTGGTATTTGCACTGGAACATATGGTTGTAGAACAGCTAACACTAATAGTGTGTGATCCGTATTATTGTGTTCAGTCCTTTAATGAATATCTGCATTACTGGCGCAAAAATGGGTTCAGAGATTCAAAAGGCAACACCATCAAACACAGATTATCGTGGGGGTAAGCAGCAGATCTGAAAGAAGTGCTACCCAATGCCCATGTAGTACTGGGTCATCAACGTGTAGGAATACATGTTGCAGGCAAATACATTGGCTGATGAAGCAGCTAAGTCAGCACTAGTCACGACTTTTGTTGCTGCGATTACTCGTTCCAGAACAAGAGTGGATTATAAAACATTGGCTGCTGTGAAAGCTTCAAAAGACAGTAAGCCCATGCCAAAGGCGTAGCCCGCCAACAATTCTTACCATGTAAGTGCACAGAACATTGTCTCTGTAACAATACCAGGGGTGGGTGATCGTGTGATCCCCAACCAGGATCAGAGATCAGAGATGATAAAAGAACCACATGAGGAAGTTGCTTCTGCCCATGCAGGTGTGGTGGCTACTACTTCCTTATTGCAAAAACGCTCTGGTGGCCAGGTCTATATAAACAGACCAAACAGTATGTCCTTTGTTGTGACATCTATCAAAAAATAAAATAATCCACAGGCAAGCGCCCACTGCAAACACCCCTCCAGATTTCTATGGGTATGTCCCACAATGATTACCTGACACGGTTATTAAAGATTCACACATCTTTATCAGGACATATGCAGTTATTGCATTTCATTCAGACCATTGCCCTGCTTTTGCCTCAAGGGCATTCAGGGGTACCATGGCGACTGCAATACTTGTCTTCATATAATCCCGGGGGTAACAGTATACTGGAGTAAAAGAACCAAGATTTAAAGCAATCCTTAAGCGTGAGAGTATTAGGTACGGGTCACAGTTGTCTTAACAACCTATATGGAGTCCAGAGCACTTATAATCTGCCTGGAAGGACTCTGGGAGGGCACACCCCATCCAAAGTTCTGTTCGATATACCTATGTATGTAACAGATCTTGATGACTCTGGCGCAATGCGGCAGACACACCTTCTGACCTAAATGAACGTGTCACTGTCTTTTAGGAATTACATCAGTTTTGTGATGAAAACTCAACTGCATGTGCCGCCACCTTGGGAATAAGGGATGCACCAATAACACCGACCAGCTAGATTAGAAAAGTTAGAGATCTGGTGTGAGGAAAAATTGCTGTGAAGAAAGAATGTGGCCCTCCATATCAAGCAACGGTTCCAGGCTTTGGAATATACTGTACCAGAACTGTCATCTTACCACGGCTGCCTGGTTCTAAAGAAAACCGCATTGTTTCTCTTGACAATGTTAAGTTACACCATGTGGCTAATCCTACACAGAAGACCCAGAGGACTCCTGGGTAGTTCCCGAACCTCTCTCAATGCCAACCAGGATGTACCTACAAGTTTTAGCCAACAATGCTGACACTTACCCAAGCCTGGGGAGGGTGGAAAGTGATGATCTTCTGCGACAAGAAACGTCCACATTTCTGAACAGTGTTGTTCCAATTTAACACAAACGATGAAGTAGTTTAGTACAAACCACCAAGGGACACATCTGTCAGTTCTACTTTTCCGACACCGGCTCCAGTATCTGAACAAACTGCTTATGGATATTTTGCCAACATCAATGTTTTTTTCACTGATTCGTCTACGTCTTCTGCAGTAACTGTATCAAGAGCACATAAGCTGTTCACTTACTGTAAAACTAACTACCCGATTCATTCATGGAAATATATATGGGTCCTGTTAACTGTGCTTGCCTTTTTTCTCTGGATTGGTCTTGTCATCATTTTCTTTTTAATGATACATGGTCAGTATCTTCCTGAACGCTCTGCTGTTGAAATGGTGTATGAGATCCTAGAACCACATTTGTCTTCACATAAGGTCCAGAGAGACTTGTCCCTAGTGAACATTTCAGCTATACCGATTCCTGATGGAATTGTTTGGGATAAAGTATCCTTTGATGTCTTTGGGCCAACGCAGCTCCTTCAAACACCATGGCCCTCATTCTGACCTTGGCGGGCGGCGGAGGCCGCCCGCCAAAGTCCCGCCGTCAGGTTACCGTTCCGCGGTCGAAAGACCGCGGCGGTAATTCTGACTTTCCCGCTGGGCTGGCGGGCGGTCGCCTTCAGACCGCCAGCCAGCCCAGCGGGAAAGAGGCTTCCACGAGGAAGCCGGCTCGGAATCGAGCCGGCGGAGTGGAAGCTGTGCGACGGGTGCAGTTGCATCCGTCGCGTATTTCACTGTCTGCGCAGCAGACAGTGAAATACATGTAGGGGCCCTCTTACGGGGGCCCCTGCAATGCCCATGCCAGTGGCATGGGCACTGCAGGGGCCCCCAGGGGCCCCGCGACCCCCCCTACCGCCATCCGGATCTCGGCGGTCCGACCGCCGGGATCTGGATGGCGGTAGGGGGGGTCGGAATCCCCGCGGCGGTGCAGCAAGCTGCGCCGCCGCGGAGGATTCAATGGGGCCGCGGTACACTGGCGGGACCCCGCCAGTGGTGCCGGTCCGACCGCGGCTTTACCGCCGCGGTCGGAATCCCCATTGGAGCACCGCCGGCCTGTCGGCGGTGCTCCCGCGGTCCTCCGCCCTGGCGGTCAAAGACCGCCAGGGTCAGAATGACCACCCATATGTGTTTAAAGTTTCAATGAATGATATAATAACATTGTGAGTAGTTTCTGATGACTGGGATGTGAAAACAGTTGATTCTATGTTTTCTGAGCTTAGATATTATACTGTATTTGAAAGTGAAGATGTTTATCAAACAACTGCTCATTATGGCGATTTGTTCTGTTATAATCAATACGATAATTTCATATCTAAAGGTAGCACCAAGAGAACTGTTTACTATTATACACAATGGGACATTATCCGACCCCACCAGTGCTAAGTTCCAAAACATATGTGAAAAGATTTGCATATTTTTTTGGGCACGGTGTCAAACATGCGGAGTCTTATTATGCCAAATTAACTCCTATATAACTGCAAAATGTTTTGTTAACAGATAATAGATTGATTTATTCTGATTCCTTTGTTTCCCAGTTGGCGACACAAGGCTATGAATACTGATTAAGGTCTATAGTTTTAAAGAGTGTTTGGGGAACTAAAGATTGGCAAATACAAGGAAGGGAAGCTTTGTTTACAGCATGCCTTAAAACTATACAGCAAACTAGTTTTCTAGGCTTTGCAAAACTTAAGGAAATGAATGCACCTGGTATTCCCTCACCAGCTAAATTTAATAATTGGCAAAAAATAATAAATGTCACTGAAGAACAGCTGAATGGGTGGGTCCAGAAAGGAATACTCAATACAACACTTTCAGGTCCTGACAGATGGTTATTGTTGCCACTGGACATAAATGGTTGTCATGCATGTTTTATAAACTCCACAGGGGTTTTAGAGCGAGCCGACCTGACCCCTGTTACATATCACCACAACACTCTGATATTGTAACTACATATGGCATAGGAAAATTATGCCAACAGTGACTGGAATATTCCACACTAGCAGCTTTAAATGAACACCTCAGTCTCCTTTCAGAACATACAGAGTTACAAGATTTCCTGTTGGGCACCAGAAAACCACAACGTAGTGCTTCTTATAAGCAACTTATAATGAAATTTGGAATGTTTCCCAAATAGAAACCGCAGCCCGGTCAAGGCAAATAGATCAGGGAAACTTATAGAAAGCATGAGCCATTGTAGATAATGTATTGAACACCCTGTCCAACTGCACAAACACCCGCAACAACATAATTTCTTCTGAGATCAACATTATACAAAATGGCATGTCATCTTTATAACATGGACAAAGCTAACTAAGGTTCATTATGCAGTTAGGTTGGATGTTACAAGTACTAATAGGTTGGTGCGTCCCTTGGCAATATGAAACCTCAAAAGACCCTTTTTTTTTTTAACACAACTTTTACAGTTTACAAGTGTAATAGCATATTCAAACAATATCATAACAGTTAACAGAGATCTACATTTTCCGCATTTACAGCGTGATATACGAAAAGGTAATGATACCCTTGCATACAACATTTAACTCACCAACTTACTCACCCTTCCTCCCTTGGCTGACATACTAACATAACTATTCTAGAATCATCGGTGGACTAAGTATGTACAATATGACTAGACGTGTATCTGTCTTGCCATGATGATCAATTTGTTAATAAATGAGCTGATGAGCAATGGATAACTAAAGAATGTCTCCTGGAGTCCTGATTTGGGTGGAGGCGATCAAACATAATTCAAGCAGTATGGAATATAATGGAAATTAGTAGGAGAAATGACAACTCTGCGCACTAGACCCATGGTATCACATTAAACGCCATCCTCCTCGCTGTCCTGTGGGGAAAGTTTCTTTAATAAAGTGTCCCACTGCATCACTATTGGTCATTTATGTAACCCCTTATACTCCTCATGGCGGATCGCAGCACTCTCGTCAGCCCCCATTGTTTTACCTCCACTGTTGTATCGATGGGAGCTTGGAGGACTTCCAATGGGAAGGCACGTAAGTAACCTCTTGGCCAACAGAAGTGCCATGTCTGCGCACCGGGAAGTCACGGTCACCCAGATTTGGGTCTAGGGTATAAACCCAGTAAGCAGTGTGCCAACGTTTGCCAGCAAGTCCCCCCTGTTAGTCATCAGTGTTGTTCTAACAGCATCCCAATTAGACCACAGTAGCCGACATGACCATATCACATGTATTAGGTCCGCACTTAGCAAATGGCACCGTGGGCAGGGAGGCTGAAGCCGATGGGAATATCAGATTCAATCTAGGTGGTGTGAGGTAGACCCTATGAAGTACTGAAAATTGAATGCATTTAAAGTGTGAGTTTCAGGAGATTTGTTTTGAATACTTTAGGTGAAAGGCCTATCCTCCATCCATTAGTGTCCTCTGTATATCAAGCTCCCATCTGTTCCTTAGGGAGACCAGTGAAATCCCTACATGTCTCCTAAGTCCTCTATACAGCCATTTAATTAAGCGTCGTTCGCGCCCATCGGTGTGTAGTGCCTGCAATAGTTTGCACGTTTCTGGCATGTGTCTGTCTGGGGCCCAGTATCCACGTACATAATAATAATACTAGCATGCGTTAAAAACATAGTATTTGGAAGCCCGTGCAGTTGTGTAAATTCACAGTGGGTCATCTACACTCATTCGGCAAACAGGTAACATATGGTAAGCTCCGCCTGGCGGCTCCAAGAATGCAGCATTTTATTTTTAAGAATGCCTACATAAACGGGAACACCACATAGCAGTATATGTGAAGAAAATGGGAAGGATGATTGAGCGAGCTTCCAGTAAGAGAGTGCAACTTTCAGTAACATGGGGCCTTCCATGAGAGGTGTAGAGCCTGGACAAAGTAGAGTATGTAGCTTGTCAGTTTGTAGGATGTGTGGGGTATAACCTATTTCCTCCAAATTATGGCAAGTCAACCAGTAAGCCAGCCATTGTAGATGACTGGCTAAACGATAGGCTTTCACATCAGGAGCGCCCATCCCGCCCTCAGCAGATGGCAATTTAGCCAGGCTGATCCTTCGCCGACTCACTCCATATGAAGTCTATTAGTATTGCATTAAGCGTAGTGAAGGTGCGCGGCGGCATCAAGATTGGTAAATTTACAAAATAATAAAGTAAGCGCGGTAGGAGGACCATCTGGGTCAATGCTAGTCGGCCAGCTATAGACAGAGGCAGATTCTTCCAGAAGCTTACTTGTGCCCTTATTGCCGCTATTGCACGGCCTAGATTGCCATCTAAGAGGTCTTCTGGGTCGCAATATATTTGCACCCTTAGATACCGGAATAGTTGTATGGCTAATTGTATCTGGGATGGTTTGAATGTAATCTGGGGTGCGTCCAGCAGACCGCTAAAGGAAAAAGCATAGGACTTACTGGCATTTATCCATAGACCTGACAGGGCCCCAAATGTAGTCATAAGCTGGACTGCCTGCACAAGGTAGGATCTCATATCCCTAAAGTAGAGGATCATATCATCTGCGTATAAAGATTTCATATGGAGCGTTCTGTCCACTCGTATACCCCAGGTCTCTGCATGTTGACAAAAGCAGCGAGCCAGTGGCTCCACTGCAAAAATAAATAGAGGGGATAGGGGGCCGCCTTGACTGGTGCCACACAATATCGGATACCAAGCGGAGATACAAGCCCCCAGTCTTAGCCCTGGCCGGAGGGACGAATAAAGTAGCCTAACCTAACGGATATAACCAGGGGGTATACCATATGCTGTAAGAGCTGCCAACATGAAATCCCAGCTAAGGGAGTCAAAGGCCTGTTTAATACCAAGATAAAGGCAGTGGAAGGTTGAGTATGAGAAGCAGCCATGACCTGAAATAGCCTATGAATGTTTAAGGAAGTGTTTCTCCGGGGCACAAAGCTGCATTAGTCAGAGTGTAACAGTAGTGGAAGCAGAGGGAGCAAACGGCCGGCCAGTATCGTGCTAAGGATCTTGTACTCTGTATTTGAAAGGGGAAGGGGTCTATATGAGGACATCTCTGCGGGGTCCCTACCCGGTTTCAGAAGAGAGGTCACTAATGCCTCCTGAGTAGAGTATGGGAGTGTCCCAGTTTCTAGTGAGTCCGTATATAGTGAGGAGATGCCGGCCGACAATGAGGAGTATGTGAAGTAAAACTCTGCCGGCAAACCGTCTGTGCCGGGTGTTTTATTACGGGCTAAATCTTGTATAACATTACGTATTTCACTTGGCGCTATAGGGGCTTCTAAGGATTTGCGTACCCAAGGTCGGGCAATTTAGGAGGGTACTGCTTTTGGGCCCTTCATAGCAGGTGCTGTATATAGTTGTTTGTAATATTCTTGGAATACTTGGCTAATTTCTGACTAGGTATGTACTAAGAATTGGGGTGGGGGATTGTATAGATTTAATCAGTCAAGCCAAAAGAGTGCCGGAACGGTCCGCCTCTGAGTGTATTTTAGTTAGAAATGCTTTTTGATCAATAACCCGTAGTCTTTCTAATAATTCAGCATACTCGATATGTGTATTCTGGATATGAGAGGCCTCTTCTGGGTGATGTGCAGCGCTAAGTTCTAATGAGTCCAGGTGGTTCTTGACCTGGGTTAGGGTGCGCAGGATTTACCCTCTAGGTCCCATCAAAGTTTTAATCGAAACACCCCGTATTACTGCCTTGAAAGCCTCCATTTCTATCTGTGTAGAGGAAGCTGTATGAGCGTGTTCGGCAAAGCATGTGGTTATGGTAGTTGTAAGTGTATTACAGTACACTGCATCTTCCAATAGTGTGGGCTGTAATTGCCATGTAGGGATCGGGGTTGGGATTGGGATATGTCCCCACAATAGTGATATTTCAAACAGGTTATGATCGTAGATTGTCTTGCCTAAATATGTGGTATGTGATGTTTGGGATTGAAGAGTAGCCACCATCCACCCATACACCTGCGAAATGCTTTTGCCTGCTCGATCGAGTTTGCGGCTAGCAATGGAGGGTGGGAGCGATCTAGGTCTGTATCTAACACTGTGTTGCAATCGCCACCTAGGATCCATGGGAGATGTGCCCCATCTGCAAGTAATGTAGATAGATGGGGGAAAAATACATCCTGGTCTGGATTGGGGGCACAGACACATCCCACCACTATTGGCATGCCATCCAGTACATACATAAACGTACAGTACTTAACGGCTTTGCTTATCTATTTTGGTGTGAGTAAGCAACACCTGACCGCACCCATATCGCTGCCCCCTCGCATATGCAGAGTATGATGTATGATATAATTTACCTCTCCATTTAGTGCAGAGCTTCTGTGCTTCATGTAATGCAAGGTGTGTTTCTTGAAGTAATGTACGTGTTCCGTTTGTGTAACGGCGACAGCACACAATGGCGTTTTTTGTACTGGGCCCAGGCCATGGACATTCCAGGTAATAATATTATAAGTAGTAGGAGTAGAGATCATCTGCCTAAGAGGTATTATATATGTGGCCAAACCAATGATGAGAACAGTGTCCCATATCAGTTAACACGAGTATGTCAGACTTATAACGCACTTGTAACTTTCCCAATACTCGGTCCAGTGAGCAACGGCCGTTCAACCAAACTGTTAAGAAAAACAAAGATAATTGAACAAGGCACACTTGGGCATTCGTCTATGGGGCGCAACCATTGGGGACTTGTTTGTGGGGTGTCGACATGCGGTCCATACAAAGTACAAATCAGGTGTCTGGGCCTGGACTATTATACATGACACAACTGCAACACATTGCAATGATAATCCTGTAACACCTCTAATGTTGCCTTCTGGTCCCCAATACTGGTGGCTGGAGGGTATCAACCACAAAGCATGTCTAATAGAGGAGAGAATACAGTTACCCCCAGGTACTTGCAGTTATTTGTTGAGTATTACAGTTTGTGCGCCGGTTGCGGCGTTATTGACTGGAACAGTGCAATGCTGCCATCAGAGCCTGAGCCCACTGCACTGCCCTCCGGCGAACTACCTCTAGGGTAGCGTGGTTGTGTCTTTAGAGATGCTGCTGATACCTGGGATGCCTGCTGGCTCACCCTGGCCTGGTGTAGTGAGGGCGTAGCATGCAGCACATTGTCCGAGACTCCTCTGCCTTGACGGCGGCGGGGCTGTCGGCGAGAATTCGCAGGAGGGTTCACCTGAGTGTCCATTTTCTGTAAGTCTATTAGTGTTTGGTCCATCCATGAACGTGCAGCTTCTGGTGAGTCAAAGAAGTCAGATGGATTGTCAAAGTATTTTCAGTTTCGCAAGGAAAATCAGAGCATAAGTGAGACCAGCAGTACGTAGTTGTCTCTTCACTTCTATGAACATAGAGCGTCGCCACTGTACGGCCACAGTACAGGCTGGGAACAGGGAGATCCGCGTGTTGTCTGCAAGGATTGGTGCCCTTTCTCTTGCCATTCTAAGCACTTTGTCCTGGTCCCTATAATTCAAGATCTTGGCCACTATAGGTTGTGGCAGTGCACCTGGTGTTGGTTTCTTTGTGGGCACCCTATGTGCCCTTTCTCTGGTGAAAAGCGCGGGGCAGCAAGCATGTGGCATGGTCATTGATCCCAACCGGATCACTCCAGCATGCTCCCTTTGTTCCTCGCACTCTCCAACATCACACCGGCAAGGTCAGGGACTCAGAATGGCTGTGGTTGTGCACAGTACACCGCATATTATAAGGTCCAGGCACGGAGCCAATGCATCGGGCCTCCATCATCTTGGCCGGTAGCCACGCATCCCCCACCCCAGCTCAAAAGACCTGTTTACTGCATTTAATTTAACACAACATCAACCAATAATGGCTAAGAAAGAAGCAACTTACATCATGCTTAACATTGAAAAGCTGGAAAAGTAGCTTTTTACTGTGGATGAAACAATATGCCTATTTCCACACTTCAATTCATCTTAAGCTTGAAACACATTCCTGTAGGCAGATATGAAAGGCTAGGAGATAGTTGCATTCATGAGGTGTGGGAGCTGCCTTTCTCATACAGATGTTTCAATGGCATAAAAGTGGTCTTTCTTAGTGGAAGTGAGTGTGAGACGTCTGTGAGCCATTCGATGATTTGTAAACAGCTGTCCTTGCATCGAGCATGTATTGCTTCAGTAGCAAATTTAGCCTGTTCTGTGAAGGGAGTTCCTTTCCCTTTGACTCATCCAGCATTCCAGGCACTCTCAAATGGGAGCTATGTAGTTCTGAACTAAGAGAACTGTTGAGGAATGTGAGACGGAAATGCGTACGTTGTTTCGGTCTTCCAAATTGTCACCTGTTGTGGTAATGTGCTTTTTCTCCCCAATGCAGACGAAAGTAGCAGGGCTATGGCCTCATATTGCTACTTCAAATGTAAATTTTGACAAGATAAGCAGACTAAAAGCTCTTATGTTTCAAAAACTCTTAGTGCTTACATCTGCCAGCGAGACCTATGGTCTCCAAATGGTGAGGTCATCTGCAGAGATACAGTCCCTCTTAAATACTAACTTTGCAAGACATTTCGGTAAGGTAATTCTTGATGCTTCCATTTCTTTAAGGCTGTTGGTTCCAGTTTTGTCAGCACCTTTTCATCTATATTCTGCATTATACCTTAAGCCATACACTCTTATCTCAAGTATTTTCAGGGGATTCCCCATTACTTTGGCATTAATTGGTGGCATTCTGCTGTTGCTATTCTTTCTTCGCAATGACTGCCCCATCCCAACAAGGAGGGCTGATGGTGCTTCCACCAGCCCAGCTGTGTCCTGGATGCTTGATGCAACACTTTGGAGCACCACTCCTGGAAGAGCCTGAGGGTAACTGATCTCAGTCATTCAGACCGGTTTTGAACAGCGTGCAGCCTGTTCTTCATTGCTTGTGGTGCCCTTTCGAGCATGCACCGGAAGTGTGTCTTGCTACGCACCACATGCCTTTTTCAACACTAAAATGTTGATGTTCTCACTGAGGCTCATTACTAGAAATGCACACTGAGACTGCATTTGTTGTGGGAAGCTTCCTATGAGTCACTCTTTGAGGACCAAGTGGCTCTTGGTGCTACAACATCTGGCACTTCACTGGATGCTGCTGCCTCGGCTGGAACTGAGGCAATGGTACATGAGTGCTCTCTCGCCTTCTTTGTCAACGAACTGGTTTCATTAACATCTATCAAAGTGGAGTATTTCCTCGATTCTATTACAATTTATGACATTGGCTATTTTTTAAAAGACCATGATTATTGTTTAACTGCTGACATTTGGCCTTATATTGATTGATATGTTTCTAAATTGTCCAGTTTTAATTTGGTCTGCATTTTGGTCTGTTTGCTTGTCAACATAGACATTTCAGTGTATACATTTTAGGCTTGAATTTAAGGTTATAGATGTAGACATGGCAGTTCCTGCTTTAGGCTTTCTTAGGGATCTCTACACTTTGAACCGACAATGGGGAGGATGTTGTGAGGTTACTTTAGCTATTACACTGGCACGTTATTTTAACTTAGGCCTACAGCTTGTGCCCTTTCACTTCGATACATGGCATTTTTATTCTTCTTATTTTTTAGCAAAGGCTTAATTTTAGCGGAGATGTTTTTGTTTTATCAGTTGTTCTTTCGCGTAGAATTCTATTAATTTTTCTGCATGATATTTTCACTCTGTGCTTCACTCAAGGCTGTACGTGATTTTACAAGTAAAAGTTTACAAGTTATTGTCGCCACAAAGCGTTCATTATTTCCCCAACTCTTATACAAAGAAATATATGTGTTGTCACGTCCAGGCAGTTTTCTCAGAACACCAAATGTTTTATTATAAATACCTCACTGCCCCCTACATGATTAGAGGGGAACTCTAGCCAGTTGCCATTGCATGCTGCATGTCGTCCTTTCAGATTCTGCTTAGACCTGACGCCTACTCTGCCTCTATGTGGGAGGACTCTCAGTAGACCAACAGACCTCTTCTTTACCTACAAACACAGGTGTGGGGGACGATTTCCTTCCGGGGGGCCTTATGGACAGATTTTGACTTTTATAGAATATTAGTAGTGCAAGTAGGGATTCTAGAGCCATTGTTGTGACAGTATTGTGAGACTGTTCCTATATTCCACTGTCCTTGTCACTGTCTTCCTTTTTTATGTTTTAGAATTCAGTTGATTAAATAAAACTTTTTGAACCTAGCCCTGATTCTGTTTGCCTTTATATGTGTGAGACATATGTGACTGAGAGAAAGCAGTAAGATGTGTTCCATGACGGTTTCCCTTAGAAATCTAGATGTCATGCCAAGGGTTGCCACAAATCAGCTTTACTCTTGGGTACTGGTGAGGTGGTACTAGCTGGTTGGAAGGATTAGGCCGACACCAGTCACACGGCGCAGGACCAGACTCAGTCTCCTACGTTCTGTGGTGCTGCCACCCAAAACCAGCAGTCTTATTACTATAAACGGAATCTCTACAACACACCAGAGCGACCACTGCATTAACCTGTGTAGAGTCTGTCCTTGACATCTGTTGGGCAACAACGTGGGCACCCTTGCACATGTTTACCAAACACTACTGTCAGGACAGTCTGGTCGGTCATGACGGGCACTTCGTCCATTCTGTCCTATGGGACTTTTTAATTTAAAATTGGCTTCCTAGACCCACCTCTGGGAAGGCATTGCTTGGGACTTTATTCACCGGTTAATGAAATTGCAGATAGAAGTCTATCACATTCAGTGGTTACTTACCTTTGGTAACACTATCTAGACAGATTCCTTACAGACCTTCCCATCCTCGCCACTCTGCAAGCCAACTGCACTGTTAAGAGAGAGCCTTCTGACGGCCCCACTTTTCCACACTAGTGGTCAGTTCTCACTGTGACTCTGCGCACTTGGCATGGAAAGTCGCAAAAGCACTTGACATCAATGCTCCGAGGTGGCACCTATACAGACACCGCACACATCCCTTCCAGCATGGATGATGTTGGCCTGAAGCCCGACACCACCACCTACCCAGTGCGCCAGGGTACTCCTCAAAAAATGTCCTGATCCAATTTGATGCCTGGGGATTATTCTAAGGTAAGGAATCTGTGGATAGCTAACAGGCTCTACCAAATAAAGCATTACTATTAAGTTGTTTGTCTGGGACTGTCAGATGATGGTCTACTGGGAATGAACCCTAATTGGCCTGGGCTGATCAAGAAGCGTATGTGGGGTCCTAACTTATAGGCCACAACTTTGGCAAAAACATCCAAATTCATAAAATGGCTACTGGCTGTTAGGATGCACACATAACTATGGGACTGCCAAGTTAATGTATCAAAGTTATGAAGATTTCTGGTTTAACTATTCTAGATTGGATTAATGTGTTAAAGGTCTTGATCAGCCTATGTATCCGTTCATGAAACTATTTATAGAAAATAGGTGTAAGACCACCTACCTAGGCTAGGTTTTCTGGGGTTTAGGGTTTTAATGGATTCAGTTATTTCCTCAATGGAAATCAGAGCTTCCATTGCCTCAGTTTGTTGTTGATAGCTTGGGCATGTTAAGCAGATTCAATAAGGCATTCACTCTAGTCAGGTCCACTGAGTCTTATTTATAAAGTACCTCATAGAACTCAGTGAAGGGTTCCCTTTTTAGACCATTCTTACTGTTGGAGGCTGCTCTTTTGTCCCCTGATGAACAAATTGAATACAGTCAGTAATTCTTTCTGGTGGATACTATAACTGCAGTTTCCCAACTTTTAAAATATCTCCAGGTGTCAGACTAGACCAGGACAAATTTCTCTGTAGTACTTCCACACACTTGTGTAGCGCTATGCACCTCCACGGTGCCTTCGCTCCACTGTGAAAGTGATCGAGCAGAACTACAAATAAGCACCACATCTGCACACCAATACCAGTTTCTTGCTTGACTCTTTCTGCGCCCTTGCGACATTTCAGAAGGTAAGAAAGAGGCAAATCCACAGAAAACGAAGAAAAGAGGGAAGTGAGGAATCTGCAGTTAGAGTAGTCAGCAGAAAGAGCATTACAGATAGTAAATTCCTTTTTAATGATGGATATTTCTAATCTCCATCACCTCCAAACCGCAACTTTAGAATAAATAGCAAAACTGTACTTCTGGTAGAGGGTCTCTGGAGGGGCCTAAGGCCAAAAGGTCTTGTAGGACATAACTGGCTAAATGCCCTCCTTTCAGACTTGGTAGTCAAGGTAGTAGAATTTGTGAAAGTATGCCTGAGAAATACCCAGGACAGACACTCCACGCACCATGCAGTTGTGGCAACATTAGTCTTTGTTGAATGGAATCTCAGACTTTCCAGAGGCTGCTTTTTTCCTACGGCTAGCAGATCTTAATGCAGAGGACTATCCATCGTGACATGGTCCTTTTTTGCATCTCCTTGCCCTACTTTGCCCCAAAGAACCTAAAAAAAAGCTGATCATCCACCTGATAGTCATTGGTACGAACGTAAAAATCTTGGGGATACAGCAGATGGAGCTTGTTCTCTTTCGATGGGTGAAGTGAGGCATAAATTGTTGGAAGACATGGATTGACCAATGTGAAAAGAAGTACATTTTTGGTAAGAAGATCGACAGGTCCTCTGCACCAGTTTGTCTGGAAAAAAGTGGCAAAAAGCAATTGGACCAATAGTGGGAGTTCACTTATTCAACAGGCTGAAGAGACTACAAAGATGAAGACAGTCTTGAAAGTCAGTAGACATAACAAGCAGTTGTGCATCGCTCGAAAGGGGTGCATAGGAGGAATATCAGAACCAAGTTAGGATGCTACGGTAGCATCAAACGGTTTGGCGGGGAGGGGACCGTGTGTGCTACACCTTTAGGAAGCCCACTGCAAGAGTTTGCTTGGCCAAAAAAAAGAAAAATAAAAATAAAAAGAATAAGACATCCTACAGTTTGGCTTGCAAGTGGTCTGCGCTAAGGGCTCCAAACTAGACCACAAATGCATTCCAACGCCCAGCGTAAATGCACTTTGTCGACGGAGGCCTGGCAGTCAAGAACAGTAGATCAAACACAATCATCAGCTTTCGCCCAATCTCCACGCTGGGGATGTAAATAGCACAGGCCTGGGTTCAGAACTCTGCCCCGTTACTGCAATAAAAGATTTCTGATTTGATTTTAAAAAGTTTATCTAGCACACAGCTACCCATTCAAAGAGACCTCCTTGTGGCTCAAGACAGTGAGAGATAAGATGGAGTTGGAGAATTAAGGTTGCTGGAACAGTCAAGGTCTTTAGTGCCTTTCTAAATTATTTTTTCATCTGGAGAGTGCCAAATTGAAATCGGGAGACAGTTGCATAGCTTAGTAGCTAGGTACTAAAGGAGAAGTTGTCCCTGTCTAGTCTTTTACATTCTAGAAATTCTTACTAGGTGCGAGTTGGATAGTCTTAGCACTCTGAGAGGAATATAAAGTTGCACTAGTAGTCATAGGAAAATGGGACCTAAGCTGTTAATTGCCTTAACTGAATATCACTGCTTTGAAATTAACACACTTCACTATCGAGAGCCAAAGGATTTCCCTTAGAACAGAGGAAACGGACTGGCATTTAGCGATCCTGAGTAACAGTCAAACTGATGCATTCTGGATTCTCTGAAATGTGTGTGAAGCTACTCATGTATCTGCTAAACATAAGACGTTCCCGTAGTCCAAGCGTGATGTCATAGTAGTCTAGACTACTGTTTCCTGAGTAGGGCTTGGGAGAATTAAGAAGATCTTTTGCACTGCTCTCAAGCAGACTGAAGCAGAAGGCTGTCAGTTTCTTGGTCTGTGCTTCAAACTCCAATTTAGCATCTCACCAGAATCCCAAACTCATGATTCATGGTTTTGGTTGGAGTAATGGTCCTAGGCAACTAGGCCAGCAGTTGGAAGTCCACGTTAAAATGTCCTTTCCCACTAGCATGACCTCAATTTCGCTTCCATTTCATTTTAAACAGCTAATTCCTGTCCACGTTGATACTGATGTAAAACATTTCTTCAGCTGACCAGACTGGCTATCTCAATTTGGGGTGAAGGAGATAACCATCTCCATATGATGCAATAATTATTCCAAAGGATTGTACTGTGTCTGCTAGAGGATGTACATATTTTGAACAGAGCGGGGCTCAGCGAAGATCCTTGGGCACCCCACACATCAGAGGGAAACACATCAGAGTAGTAATGTGTCTCAAAAATATGAACGCTGCGGTCCTTTAAAGAAAAGAGACAAACCAATCCCAGTTCTGGTCTATGATTCCTATCGTTTGCAGTCTTTTCAGCAGTATGCTGTGAGAGAGAGTGCCAAAGGTGGTGTTGAGATCTAATAGGATGTCATGCCACCCTGATCCAGTACCATTCTCATTGCCTCAGTGGCTGCTTACGGTGCCGATTTTATGGCAAGACAGCAAGCCAGCAAGCTAACAATATGCATACTTTTATTCACTTCTTCTGAGCAGCAGCTCTTCAAATCTCCAGAACCAGAACTTTATAACTACATCACAATCAACAGAACACTCAAATCCTCATAAATCCTTCTGCCCACCATTTTCTTCCTCTTTTGTTTCTTCAGGGTGAATCTTTCTTCTTCTCCATTAATGCATTCTACAAAATTCACTGAAACAGATAAGCGCAGAAAATATGTATCTTTTCTTCAATACTTTACTCCAACAATCTTAGCAGTTAAACTTATTACCTCTAAAAACTTCTTAATTAACCCAGCCTCCATGCCTTTATTAACATTGCAATTCTATGTACTGTAAACCCTGTAATATTGACATTCTATGCTATGATGTGGCCGGAATTCAGACTGAGCTGAATGGATGCTGTGATCTTTTAGATAGGCGACAATTATCGGTTTACATGCTTTTTTAGGATGTTAGCCATAAAAGGTAGAAGAGTTATTGGCCTACAGTTTTCTGGAATGGCTGGTACAAAAGTAGGTTTCCTTAAATGGTTTTTTTGCAGCATGTTTCCATGATTTGGAACAATAGCGGTTTGTAGGGACATATTAAATAGGGTCCTCCGTATTGGGAAAGTGGCTGAGGCAGCTTTCCTAATGATGTGTGTGTTTGTGGAGAGGGGGTTAGATTGATCTTCCAATTCGGCATCTCCAATGGGGTTAAAAGAGGACAAACTGCTCCTGCTGGAGACTGGTCCTGCTGTGGGACTTGTAGGTAGGAGAGTTAGTAGAAAAGAAGGTATATATATATCCTGTATTTTCTTTTGATCTTTCGATAGGAACTTCTCACCTCTAACATCCTCTAGAAGTGGTAGGCTAATCTGAGAACAGATGCTCATGCCTAGTAACCAAACTCACCTGCCCCAAAAGGAAGTCACAAGGATGACTTGGGCCCATTCAAACAAGTTATTTACCTTTGGTAACGCCTTTGCTGGTACAGACGTACCGTAGATTCCTCACCTTTTGAATAATCCCCAGACGTGAAACTGGATCTGGAAAATCTTGAGCATTACCTCTGTAGGTGGCATCGTTTGGCTCTGCGTTAGTGTCAACTGTGTCAGAAGTGATGTGGACAACACAGGCACCAACCTGGAACGCTGACATCAATTTCTTTAGTGACTAGTTCTGTGCAAAAAAAACTGAGCCAGGTAAAAACCAATGTGACAGTTTGAAGAGTCTAAAGGGATCTTTTTGGAGAAAAGAGCCCAGTTCGCAGAAGTGAAATGATGGGAGGGTCGGTAAAGAATCTAACATTAGAGAGAGAGAGTCTATTAGAAAAGGCATCATTTATTCTTCTGATAGAGGCTTCTAACCACAGATTTCTCACCTTAGAATAAATACCCAAGCCATGCCTTCCGGAGGAGGGTCTTCAAATTGGCTTAGACCAAAAAGTCCTTGAGAACCGAACAGGCCAAATGACCATCACAACAGTCCTAACTGTACAAGTAGTAACGCTTTGTGAATGTGTGGAGGTAAGTCCACGTGGCAGTGTGGCCAATGTTCCGGACAGGGACTCCATGCACTAACACAGCAGTGGCGGCCTTGCCTCCGGATGAGCACACAGGCCCTTGGAGATGGGGGGGTGTCAGAGTGGGGGGTGATGGTTGCGTCTTTGCCAGCGTGTAGCAGATTGTTACAATCCATCGCCCAATGAACCCAATGAAAAGCTGATCATCCACCCAATTATCTTTGGTGCGGTCGATGTATAAAAACAGAGCACTTTCTGGATCCAAACCATGGGGCCTCTCCTCCTCATTTGATGCATGTGAATGGGAGTGACCACCTTTGGAAGAGAAGAGCTACGTGTCCAAAGAACCAGCATGTCAGGGAAGAAGTTGGTGTATGGAGGCTGGGGCTTCTGTCTGAAGTGCACTGACCTTCCAGGCAATGTAATTGCAACCAGTAACACTGTTTTCAGGCAAAGGTTGCAAAAGACAGCTATGCAGGGGCTCAAAAGAAGAACACAAAGAACATAAAGACCAGACTGAGGTACTACTGGGGCATCACACAGGGAATGGAGGAAACAAATGTTGAAATGTTTTGAAAAATGAGTCACAACAGTTAACTTAACTTGGTAGGATTGGTCCAGCAGCCGCACGAAAGCAGAGGTGGCTGACAAGTAATCTTTAACAGTGCCCAGAGGAAGGTCTTGCCAGGATAAAAAAAAGAACAAGCAGTGAAACCTCAGCAAGAGATACAGAAAAGGGGTACACATCGCATGTGAACACCAAGCCACAAACTAATCCCAACAGAAGGCATTAAGAGTTTTAGAGGAAAGATGCCCGATTGCCAAGATGATACTGCAAACTTCGGCAGGAAGATACAAAAACCCTCAACTGTTGTCGCTCAATATCAATGCATGAAGGTGACGCGTATGCTGCCCGGTTGTTGCGACAGGAGATCCCCCTAAAGGGGCAGCCTGACCAGAGGACAGATACTCATTCTCAGGAGCTCAGGCTACCATATTCTCTGTGCCTATTCCAGGGGTACTAGGATAACTTGGGCCAGGTTGGTCCTGATCTTCTTGAGAACTCTGGGCAGGAGTGGTATCACTGGCGAGGCATACAGGAGCCCTGAACTCCAATGGAGACAAAATGCGCCTATGATCACGAACCGCTTTGGAAACCCCAATGCACAGCACTGCTGACATTGCGCTTTCTTGAGGCAATGAATATATCTAACCAAGGCTCTCCCAAACCTCAGAAGAGATGTTGCACTACCTCTGGATCTAGATATGATATGCCAGCAGGCATGCTTTACTAACAGGATGCAGGAGGCCGGGAGATCCAGCAGAGTCAGTCTCACTGAAATCCAGGATAGAGGCCGAAATATCTAAATCATAGCCCTAATGTGCTAGGCTCATCGCTCTAGAAGATAGGCGCGGAATTGCACAGTGTCCAGAATGGCTCTGATGAAAGGAAGCACCTGAAAGCAAGTCTGGTGCAACTTTGGCATGTTAACAGTGAACCCCAAAAATGCAGAAGGCCTGCTGGGAGTATGCGAGGTAGGGGGAAGAATGGCACCACCACCACTTTCCTGAACACTCAAAGGGTGCTGGTGAGGCCAAAGTGGAGCACAGTGAACTGAACATACTTGTGACCCACTGTGAACTGCAGATGTCTGTGGGCCAGCAGTACGTGCATGTGTAAACAGCACTCCTGTTCAGTCTCTGGGATCCAGGGCAGATATGAGAGGACACATCTGGTATAGGATGGAGACCTCTGTCTTTTTTTGGCACCAAGAAATAGTAGGAATAGCATCCACACCCTACTTCTTGTGTAGGCACCCTCTCAATGGCTCCTTTGTCTAAAAGAGCCTGCACTTCCTGATGAAGCAATAAAAGATGGTCCTACGTCAGCCATTACTTGTAAAAATTGGTAGGACATATCGCTTTTAGATGATCGGAAGTACCCGCTTGTCGGATGTAATCTCTAACCATCGGAGCAGGTTGTGCCCGATTCTGCCGCCAATGGGATGGCATGGCTGGCTAGAGGGCACACTAAAGGGGTTTTGAGGCTGCAGTAGCCAGAGGGGCAGGGGGACTGTACAGGACGCTGTGACTACCTCCTGCATCTTTTCTGGGTTCCGCTGGCCCATGCTCGAAAGGGCTGGACAGGTTGATGGACTGGGTATTGCTTAAACTGCGGTCACCCAAAGTTCCCCCTTCAGCGTATGTGGGAGTGGAGAAAGGACTGCTGTTGCAGACTAGTCAAGCAAGGCAAAAGGAGTTGCCAGTGACCCAGTTCTCACGAAAGTGCTTGAGCACAGCAAACGGTCTTACCGACAAATAGGTGGAAGTCATCAAAGGGCATGTCAATCAATGAAGACTGTACACCCTTCAAGAACCTAGTGGACTTTAACCAGGCATGGCGATGCAGAACAACCATAGAAGCAATGGCTCTACTTTGTTTTATCCCTGTCATACAACAGAGCTTGGTTGAAGATGGACATCCTTCCTCAGGCAGCATAGGAAGCAGGTGGCTAATCAAATCCCGCAATTTTTGCCCAGGAGGCATGTGGAAGAAAAAATATGCTTTCCAGTGCTGTCCGCCATCTTGGGTTCCCTTTCCAGTGAAGGTGTAGGGAACCCAGGCAGTTGGAACTCTGCTGTTGAGGCTTGCTCCACCAGCTTCACAAGGGAGTGGTGTTGGGAAACAAAGGCAGGGCCTCCCGACAGGCAATCATACAGTGCACAGTAGCTCCCGTGCACGGGTTCCAATGAGCCTGTTCCAGGATGAAGCACCTTCTGTCAAGAGATTTGTCTTGACCTTGACGACTGGCAGCTCTTCATCAAACACCCCACCCTCCCTGCCCATCACGGTTACAAAGGATGCGCCTTTCTCCGAAACATGGTCCGAAGGGGAAACATGCCTGGGTTCGCACAGGTATGCAGGTCACTGGTATTGATCAGCTCTTTATACCAGTTACCATTAGGGTCCTCCTTCCTTCTGGAAGGCAGGAGTCAAGGGGAAAGCCCAGGAGATGATGGGGTCTGGATGGCACCAACAACAACTTGGAGCAGTGCTACCAGGTCAGCATCAGGTATGGGAATAGGCTTGTCATCAAGCAGCCGGGGGAGGGAGGGTGCCGGGGTAGATAGAAGCACCTGTGGCAGTGCTGGTTCGGCTCCCGAAGGCCCAACTGATTTCAAGGCAAACCCACCAAGAGTAACCCATTGGGGCACCTATTGGCTAATCGGGGCCTGAAGATGCATCAGAGGGAGTTTGTGTCCTAAAGTTGGTGTCATAAAATTCTCTAAGCTGGGCAAGTGCTGAGCGGCCCTCAACTCCATTTCTGCAGGTGGAGAGAGGAAGTGGGGCCTGGAAGCATGATGTTTAGAAGATGAAGTCGAAGACCGGTTCAACTTCTTCTTCTTGTGCTTTTTTGACGTAACAGACTTCAAAAACTCAGGTATTGGAGTGGGAGGACGACCATCCGCAGCAACGGCTCCAAGAGCTGCCCGAGATAGTTTGCAGGAACGAAAATGGGAACAAGACCAGGAGCTTAATTGCCCACTCGCAAATCACCTTTGGGTGCATCAACTTACACTCAACGCAGGCCTTACAGTTGGGGCCAACCCCAGGCAGAGACAAAACAAGTGAGGGTGAGACAGACATTTGCCTGTGACAATCCTCACAAGGTTTTAACCCTGAGAGTGTAGCAGGATACTTGAGGCCTGATTACAACTTCGGCGGAGGGGATTACTCCATCCCCAATGTGGCAGATATCCCGCTCACTGAATTACGAGCCCATTTTATCCTATGGAACTCGAAGTACCGCAGGCGAGATATCTGTCACATTTGGGATGGAGTAATCTCCTCCGCCGAAGTCGTAATCAGGCCCTTAATGCCCTATGATAATTAGGAGCAAAGGTTATAAATGTTGACAAAAAGTTAGGAAAGTTAATCAAAATATGACCACGGTAGCTCACTGCATCTGCTGTTGGCATGGAACAAAAGGAACTGATGCCAGCGCAACAAGATGGCGCATACATAGGCACTGTAATGTCACTTCCAAAGCAGAGCTGAATGACACCTTCTACCAGGGCACAAAGGTACTGCTTAAGATTTTTGCCGGATCCAGTCTGACGGCTGGGGAATATTCGAAGTTGAGTAATCTGTGGTTAGAAGTCTATATCGGAAATTTCTGATCTTCCTTGGAACTTGAGACAGGAGAATCAGAGACGCAAAGCGAACAGGAGTCCCCTGCTCCACTCAAGATAGAGCTTTTGGGAGCAACAACATACGGAAGTTTTTACACTATGAGTTCTCAACTATGGATAAACAATAATTCAAGTATCTCCACCCCGAAAGAAGATGCCCTCTTCTACCTTCAATTATTGAGCAGTAGGCACTGCTCAGACGACAGCTTGACCTCTCCTGTGTTTAAAGATCCCACCAAGTGGTTCATTATCATGATACCCTAACGCTTAAGCCAAATCCAAAAGGTGCAGTGGCTCTCGGCACAAGGTCCAGACCCCCCCCCCCGACTTGCTTCTTTTAGGACCACATAGGAATGGCGCTGGAAATGAAAACCTGCATCAGCCTCCCTTTGATGGATGGGAGAAGGACTTCAGGCTCATTTTCTTTTGTTTTTAGTGAATAGCAGTGTGATTTTATTTTATGAGAGGCTTAGACACCCAGACTTTAAACAGTAAAACATAAGTCATTTGTAGGAAGTTGGCTCTGTATATACTATTTCAAAGTAAGAAATAGTGTGCACAGAGTCCAAGGGTTCACCCTTAGAGGTAAGATAGTCGCAAAAATAGATAATTCTAATGCTCTATTTTGTGGTAGTGTGGTCAAGCAGTAGGCTTATCAGAGGGTAGTGTTAAGCATTTGTTGTACACACACAGGCAATAAACGAGGAACACACACTCAAACACTTACTCCAGGCCAATAGGTTTTTATATTGAAAAATATATTTTCTTAGTTTTTTTAAGAACCACAGGTTCAAGATTTACAATTAATACTTTGAATGTAAGGTACTTCACTTAGATACTTTAGGAAAACAATATCATATACAGTATTTGTAAAAATGGCAATAAGCTATTTCAAAGTGGACACAGTGCAAAAATCAACAGTTCCTGGGGGAGGTAAGTAAAGGTTAGTTTTGAAGGTAAGTAAAACACTTACAAGTCTCAAGTTTGAGGCTTAGGCAGCCCACCGTTGGGAGTGTAAGGCAACCCCAAAGTTACCACACTAGCAGCTCAGGGCAGGTCAGGTGCAGAGGTCAAAGAGGTGCCCAAAACACATAGGTGCCTATGGAGAACAGGGGTGCTCCAGTCCCAGTCTGCCAGCAGGTAAGTACCTGCGTCCTCGGGGACAGACCAGGGGGGTGTTGTAGAGCACTGGGGGGGGGAGTGGGGGGAGGGGGGACAAGTAGGCACACAAAACACACCCTCAGCGGCACAGGGGCGGCCGGGTGCAGTGTGCAAAGCAGGCGTCGGGTTTTAGGTAGGAAACAATGGAGGGACCCGGGGGTCACTCTAGCGGTGCAGGCAGGCACAGGGGAGGCTTCTCGGGATAGCCACCACCTGGGCTAGGCCGAGGGTCGCCTGGGGGTCACTCCTGCGTTGAAGTTCGATTCCTTCAGGTCCTGGGGGCTGCGGTGTGGTGTGGGTTCCAGGAGTCAGGTCCCTTGTTACAGGCAGTGGCGATCAGGGGGAGCCTCTGGATTCTCTATGTAGGCATCGCTGTGGAGGCTCAGAGGGGTCGTCTCTGGTTACTCACCGGCTCGCAGTCGCCAGGGAGTCCTCCCTGAGGTGTTGGTTTTCTGCAGGTCGAGCAGGGGGCATCAGGTGCTGAGTGTAGAGTCTCACGCTTCCGGCGGGAAACGTGAAGTCTTTGGAAGTTGCTTCTTTGTTGCAAAGAAGTGGCTGGTTTTGAACAGGGCCGCTGTTCACGGGAGTTTATTGGTCCTGTAGTCCAGGGCAGTCCTCTGAGGCTTCAGGGGTCGCTGGTCCCTGTCGGATGCGTCCCTGGAGCATGTTTTCGAAGTTGGAGACAGGCCGGTAGGGCTGGGGACAAATCATTTATCGTCTTCCTCCTTCTCTGCAGGCTTGTAGGTCAGCAGTCCTTCTTTCTTCAGGTTGCAGGAATCTAGTTTCCTAGGTTCTGGAGTGCCCCTAAATACTGAATTTAGGGGTGTGTTTAGGTCTGGGAGGGCAGTAGCCAATGGCTACTGTCCTTGAGGGTACGGGGGGGGGGGACAGAAGAAAGACATGTTGAGTGCATGCATTACCGCTACCGTTGGCGGACACGACAGACACAGAAGCCCCCTGCATTACGCCGCGCTCTTGGGCTCGACTGTTCAATTCCTAGGAAATGGCCTACAAGGCTATGGACGACATAGATGCCACTGGGGCATGAATAGCTGTCTACAGAGGTGGGGTGCCACATGGCCTGCCTTACGGAGGGGCCTTGCCTACGGAACTCGCCCTGGCCTAGGGAAACCCACAGCCCACCTCCCCCACCCAGACACCTCGTAATGCGCGCAAAGTCAGCTGAATGAGAGTGTACTCATCCCCTTGTGTCTGCTGTGATGCCCTCAATCGCCCATCCAACTCCGGGTAGGCCACCACCAGGATCCTGAACATCAGGGGGGTCATGGTGCGACGGGCACCCCTCCCACGTTGGGAGGCCCTCCCACGTTGGGAGGCCATCCCCAGCTGAGCCTCTGCCGTCTTCTTGCTCCAGCAGCAAATGTCCTCCCATTTTTTACGCCAGTGGGTGCTCAGTCTGTGGTAGACCCCCAGGATCCGGATGTCCTTGGTGATGGCACGCCAAATATCTTTCCTCTGGTGGGCGCTGACCTACATAAAATGTACAGGGGAAAAAGAGAAGTTATTACCAACTGCACCGTCAAACTGATTGGCCCCATCCCTACCCTTGCCATGTGGCACATGCATTCACCGTCTTTCACGCACGCAGCACTCTGCCCCCTTCCTTCTTACATCCAGCCCTCTCCACACAGGCATAGCCCATACAACATGCTCCTTGTGTACTTACCGGTTTGTCTGGAGGACCGTAGAGTAGCTTGTACTGGGGAAGGACCCCATCAACGAGTTTCTCCAACTCCTCCGATGTGAAGGCAGGGGCCCTTTCCCCAGACACGCGAGCCATTGTCTCTTGCAGACTGAGGTGACAGCAGCACTTGCAATGTAGGTCCCCTCCTGTCGAAGAACAGGTATCGAGTGATTGAAGTGATAGAAAATGGGGGTCACGTCACCGCCGGCGTACATCGTCATTGGCTCCTGAGGCCCATAGGGTCCAATGTTAATCAATGCAGCATTGCGCCGCGGTCTTCGACCGCCTACCGCGACGGTGTACAACTCCAGTGCAGTTACCTCACATCCCATTGTCTCACTTTAGAGGTCAGGCAGCCGCCATTTCAGGGGCCCACATGGCTTCATTTTCAACTGCGTCACACAGACCTAGACTCAATACACATACAGGCCACCTTTTGTGTATGAATAGTGTTCTGTGTAAACTGTGGGTACGTACCTCTGAGTTGTTTGACTCTGTGCTCGCTGTTGTCCTTCATAGGCACTGTCCGCTGGGACATGTGAGGAGATGGCAGCATCCTCCGGTGTACCGACCGTTGGTGGACCTGTCGACAATGGAGGAGCGACATTTGATTATCACATACAGGCTTGACCGTGCCACAATCCAGGAACTGTGTACCCAGTTGAAGCCAGACCAGATGTCAGCAATCCGCCATCCCACAGGAATCCCCCCCTCAAGTGCAGGTGCTGTCAGTGCTCCATTTCCTTGCAAGTGGTTCATTTCAAACAACTGTGGCCATGGCATCAGGGATGTCCCAGCCTATGTTTTCCAACGTATTGTCCAGAGTGTTGCCTGCCCTTCTGAATCACATGCGGAGCTACATAGTTTTCCCTCAGGTGGAGGATTTGCCTACAGTGAAATGTGATTTCTATGCCCTGGGACATATCCCCAACATCATAGGTGCCATTGATGGGACACATGTGGCTTCGGTTCCCCCCCCCCCCCCCCCCCCCCACCCCACAGGAGTGAACAGGTGTACAGAAACCGGAAGAGTTATCATTCCATGAATGTACAGATGGTATGTTTGGCCGACCAGTACATCTCCCATGTGAATGCCATGTTCCCTGGCTCAGTGCATGACGCCTACATCCTGCGGAGTAGCAGCATCCCTTATGTGATGGGGCAACTCCAGAGGCACCTTGTGTGGCTATTAGGTGAGCACCTGGAAGCACGTCAGTGGGAATGGTTGTCTGGGTCTGGGGATATCCCTACAGGTTAGTGTGTGTCTGACAGTTGTCCCTCATCATTTGCAGGTGACTCTGGTTACCCCAACCTGTCTTGGCTACTGACCCCAGTGAGGAATCCCAGGACCAGGGCAGAGGAACGCTATAATGAGGCCCATGGGTGAACTAGGAGGCTGATCGAGCGGACCTTCGGCCTCCTGAAGGCCAGGTTCAGGTGCCTCCATATGATAGGTGGATCCATATTCTACTCACCAAAGAAGGTGTGCCAGATCATCGTGGCCTGCTGTATGCTTCATAACTTGGCTTTGCGACGACAGGTGCCTTTTCTGCAGGAGGATGGTCCAGATGGCGGTGTTGTTGCAACTGTGGAGCCTGTGGACAGTGAAGACAAGGAAGCAGAGGAAGAAGACATGCACAACAGGGACTCGGTGATCATGCAATATTTCCAGTGAGACACAGGTAAGAATACAATCCTGCATACTACATGTACTTTAACACTACTACCTCTCTACTGTCTGTCATTTTCACCCAGTGTATGGTCACTGAGTTGTCACTTTCCCTTACGATTTCACAGATGTGGGTCCCACTGTGTGACATCTGCTTAGATTCCTCATGGACTAGAGCTGTGTGACATAGGTATGTTGACATTACTATTTAAAAAGCATGTTGTCACTGTAATTGCTAATACACTATTTTGAAATCACATACAGACTCCAGATCGTTTTGTGCTTTAGGTGTGTTTATTTAAGTGCTCAATATTGGAGGGGGTAGTGAAATGGTGAGGGGTGATAGCGGAGGAGTGTCCATGGCAGAGTCCAGTCTATTAGTCTCACAGGTGCATTGCCCATATGGGCATAGGAAGTGGAGCTGGGGCAGTTAAAGTATGGACAGGGTGACAAAGTGGGACAGTAGGATGACAATCAGGGTGGTCTCATTTCTTGGTGGGGGTCTTGACATCGTGCTCTGTCTTTGTCCTGGATCTCAGGGACCGTTTGCGGGGTGGTTCTCCCTCTGCAGGGGGTGGGGTGCTGGTGTGGTGGTCCTGTGGCGGGGCGTCCTGTCCACTAGCCCCGGTGGAGGTGGTGGGCAGTTCATCGTCCATGCTAGTGTCAGGGGCCCCTTGTAGTGCCACAGTGTCCCTCCTGGTGTTCACAAGTTCCTTCAGCACCCCTACGATGGTGCCCAGGGTGGAGCTGATGGTTCTGAGTTCCTCCCTGAAGCCCATATACTGTTCCTCCTGCAGGCGCTGGGTCTCCTGAAACTTGGCCAGTACCATTGCCATCGTCTCCTGGGAGTGGTGGTAGGCCTCGTGGAGAGTGGGTTCCCTTGGCCAGTCCGCCCCCTGTCGCACAGCAGCCCTCCCAGTTCCCCTGTATTCCTGGGCCTCCGTCCCCTGGAGCGTGTGCCCACTACCACTGCCCCTAGGTCCCTGTTGTTGGTGGGGTGGGGGGTTATCCTGGGTTCCCTGTAGTGGTAGACACAAAGCTGATTGACGTGTCCTGGGGACGGAGGTATGGGTCCGCTGGGTGGGTGCTATGCTGGTGTTTCCAGAGGGTGGAGGGTCTGTAGTGGCCTGTGACTGTGTGATGGGAACCAACTGTCCCGAGGTCCCCGATGGGCCGGGCTGGTCATCTAGATCCAGTTGGACAGAGCTGCTATCATCACTGTGGGCCTCTTCTGTTGGTGGTGTGGACATGTGTGGACCCTCCTGTCTGGTGAAGTTGGGTAGGGATCCGGCAGGGGTATAAAAGGATGGTTATTACATCTGTGTGTGTCATGTGTGCAATGGGTGGGTGACCGTGTACCCCAGTGCTTGCATTCCTGTGTGGGACCTTGTGTGATGATGGTTTAGGGGGTTGTATGGGTATGTGCAGTGGGCATGCTTTAGTGATGGGTGTCCATGCTTTGTTGTTGCATGCAGTGCTTGGTGTTGGAATGGGTGGTTTGTGATGTTGGGACATATGTGAGGAGTTGGGGTGAGGGTGAGGGTGGGGGTATGTGATAGCATGCAGGTAGGGTGGGGGGTGTAATAATTGAGATTTGACTTACCAGAGTCCATTCCTCCAGCTACTCCTGCGAGGCCCTCAGGATGCAGAATCGCCAAGACCTGCTCATCCCATGTTGTTAGTTGTGGGGGAGGAGGTGGGGGTCTGCCGCCAGTCTGCTGAACCGCCAGGTGGTGTCTTGAGACCACGGAACGCACCTTCCCCCATAGCTCGTTCCACCTCTTCCTGATGTCCTCCCGATTTCTTGTGTGCTGTCCCACTGCGTTGACCCTGTCCACTATTCTTCGTCATAGCTCCATCTTCCTTGCAATGGAGGTGTGCTTCACCTGTGATCCGAATAGCTGTGGCTCTACCCGAACGATTTCCTCCACCATGACCCCGAGCTCCTCCTCCGAGAACCTGGTGTGTCTTTGCCTTGCCATGGGGTGGTGTAGGTGATGTGTGGGGTGGAGTGTGTGGTGATATGTAGTGGCGTGTTGTGTGAGGTGCGTGGAAGTTGTGTGGGTGATGGTGTTGTGTGCCTGTGGATGCTAGTTTGTTGATGGTGGTGTCTCTCTCTGGCCTTCTCTCGGTGATTCTGGTCGTGGGGGGTTGTGGGTGATGTGGGTGTGTGTTTTATATTGTAATGGGTGTGTGGGAGTGGTGTGTGTATGTGTATCAGGTGTGTGTATTCTAAATTGTCCAATGTGGCTGTGTTTTGTAGATGTGTGTGTATTTTGAGCGCGGCGGTGTGTACCACCAATGGAATACCGCGGTTGAAAGACCGCCGCGTGGATTCGTGTGTCGTGATAGTGTGGGCGTATTTCTGTTTGCATGACGGTGGAGGTTTTGTTTTTGCCAGTTTATCACTGACCTTTGGTGTGGCGGACTTGTGTGGGTGTCTGAATTTTGGCAGATTCAGAAATGTGGGTCATAATAGCTGTGGCGGTTTTCCGCGACCCCGGCGGTGTGTTGGCGGTCTTCTGCACGGCGGTAAGGGGCTTTTACCGCCAATGTTGTAATGAGGGCCTTAATCTCCTACTTTAGACTTGGACTCATTGACCTTCCACTTGACATCATAAACATGTTTGGTCTTTTCCAGCTCCCTTTGCTCTCCCAAGGCTACTTCAGCTCTACTTTCCGTCTCACCTTTCCCTTTCTGCTTCTTTTTGAACCACCAAGGGAACAACTTGGATACAGGGTTCCTTTCCTTGAGCAATTTAAAAGGATGGACTTCCTTAATGGCATGCAGATTAATGCAATATGACCATACTTTCTCCTGCAGTTTGTCCTTCCACACTCCACAAAATCTCCATGCCCACACTATACTTTCTTCAACACACGATTAAATCTGTCTAACTGACCATTAACCTGGGGTTCAAAAAGAGATGTAGTGACATGACGGATATTAAAAAATTTGAGGAAACTCTCCATATCGTGCGACTTCAATTGCACTCCATTGTCCGTGATTAAAACCCGTGGATAGCCCTCCGTGAAAAATTCTATAACATCAGTAGTAACTTCAGACACAAACTTTACTTCAGGCCACTTAATACTACAACCATGGAAAATCTGCTTTCCTTGGGTACTGAATTAAACTGTCCAGAAATTTGAAATCCTACTTTTTGCCAAGGAAAATAAGGCCACTGCACGGGACACAAAGGTCCCGGCACCAATTTTATCATCTTGTCACTGTTGGCAGATACTTTACACATGCGTACAACTCTGTCCACTAATGTCAAAACCTGGCCACCAAAAAGTCGTCCTTATCAATCTTTTCATTGATGACATTCCCATATCCCCTTCATGAGTTACTGACAAAATAAGATCTCACAAAGTTACAGGTGATATACATTTCCCTTCCTTTTTTTTTTTTAAACTTTGTTTATTGATTTTATTTTGTTTTACATCTGTTAATGATCATTAATACATACGCGTATTCTTCCGAACAAGACAAGGTTACAGTTTCATACTACTCAGTCCGATCGCACTCTTATGGTAATATTATTGCTAAAACTGGGTAGTCATGGTGCTATCTACCCTGCACACTTCGTGTTTATCCTCGCTGTAGGAAGTTGGCTCTGTATGCACTATTTCAAAGTAAGAAATAGCATGCACAGAGTCCAAGGGTTCCCCTTAGAGGTAAGATAGTGGCAAAAAGAGATAATTCGAATGCTCTATTTTGTGTTAGTGTGGTCGAGCAGTAGGCTTATGAGAGGGTAGTGTTAAGCATTTGTTGTACACACACAGGCAATAAATGAGGAACACACACTCAAAGACAATTCCAGGCCAATAGGTTTTTATATAGAAAAATATATTTTCTTAGTTTATTTTAAGAACCACAGGTTCAAGATTTTCAAGTAATACTTCAAATGAAAGGTATTTCACTCAGGTATCTTAGGAACTTTGAATCAACACAATATCATGTACAGTTGTAGCAAAAATGGCAATAAGCTATTTTAAAACTAGACAGTGCAATTTTCAACAGTTCCTGGGGGGAGTAAGTATTGGTTAGTTTTGCAGGTAAGTAAATCACCTACAGGGTTCAAAGTTGGGTCCAAGGTAGCCCACCGTTGGGGGTTCAGAGCAACCCCAAAGTTACCACACCAGCAGCTCAGGGCCGGTCAGGTGCAGAGGTCAAAGTGGTGTCCAAAACGCATAGGCTTCAATGGAGAAGGGGGTGCCCCAGTTCCAGTCTGCCAGCAGGTAAGTACCCATGACTTCGGAGGGCAGACCAGGGGGGTTTTGTAGGGCACTGGGGGTGGGGGGTGGCACAAGTCAGCACAGAAAGTACACCCTCAGCAGCACGGGGCGGCCGGGTGTAGAGTGCAAACAGGCGTCGGGTTTGCAATTGATTTCAATGGGAGACCCAGAGGTCTCTTCAGCGAAGCAGGCAGGCAAAGGGGGGGCTCCTCGGGGTAGCCACCACCTGGGCAAGGGAGAGGGCCACCTGGGGGTCGCTGCTGCACTGGAGGTCGGATCCCTCAGGTCCTGGGGGCTGCGGATGCAGTGTCTTTACCAGGCGTCGGGTTCTTTGAAGCAGGCAGTCACTGTGGGGGCTCAGAGAGGGTCAACTCTGGCTACTCATGGGCTCGCAGTCGCCGGGGAGTCCTCCCTGTAGTGTTGTTTCTCAGCAGGTTGAGCCAGGGGCGTTGGTGCAGAGTGGAAAGTCTCACGCTTCCGGCGGGAAACGTGGAGTCCTTTAAAAGTTGCTTCTTTGTTGCAAGTTTCTTTGTGGAACAGAGCCGCTGTCCTCTTGAGTTTTTGGTCCTTTTAGATGCAGGGTGGTCCTCTGAGGCTTCAGAGGTCGCTGGACCCTGGGGGATGCGTCGCTGTTGCAGTTTTTCTCGAAGTGGGGAGACAGGCCGGTAGGGCTGGGGCCAAAGCATTTGGTGTCTCCGTCTTCTCTGCAGGGCTTCAGGTCAGCAGTCCTTCTTCGTCTTCAGGTTGCAGGAATCTAGTTTCCTAGGTTCTGGGGTGCCCCTAAATACTGAATTTAGGGGTGTGTTTAGGTCTGGGAGGGCAGTAGCCAATGGCTGCTGTCCTTGAGGGTGGCTACACCCTCTTTATGCCTCCTCCCTGAGGTGAGGGGGGCACATCACTATTCCTATTGGGGGAATCCTCCAAAATCAGGATGGAGGATTTCTAAAGGCAGGGGTCACCTCAGCTCAGGACACCTTAGGGTCTGTCCTGACTGGTGGGTGACTCATCCTTGTTTTTCTCATTATCTATCTTGGACTTGCCACCAAAAGAGGGGGCTGTGTCCAGGGGGCAGGCATCTCCACTAGCTGGAGTGCCCTGGGGCATTGTAACACGAAGCCTGAGCCTTTGAGGCTCACTGCTAGGTGTTATAGTTCCTGCAGGGGGGAGGTGTGAAGCACCTCCACCCAGAGCAGGCTTTTGTTTCTGTCCTCAGAGAGCACAAAGGCCCTCACCTCGTCTCTCAGCAGCAGGCTGGCACAGACCAGTCAGTCCTGCACTGAACAATTGGGTAAAATACAGGGGGCATCTCTAAGATGCCCTCTGTGTGCATTTTTTAATAAATCCAACACTGGCATCAGTGTGGGTTCATTATTCTGAGAAGTTTGATACCAAACCTCCCAGTATTCAGTGTAGCCATTATGGAGCTGTGGAGTTCGTTTTTGACAAACTCCCAGACCATATACTTAATATGGCCACAACTGTACTTACAATGTCTAAGAATAAACTTCGACATTGTAGGGGCATATTGCTCATGCAGCTATGCCTTCACCTGTGGTATAGTGCACACTGCCTGCTATAGGGGTGACTTACCTATGCCACAGGCAGTATTTTGTGTGAATGGCATCCTGAGGGGATGCCATGTCGACTTTGCCTTTTTCTCCCCACCAACACACTCAATCTGCAATGGCAGTGTGCATGTATTAGGTGAGGGGTCATTTAGGGTGGCACAACATATGCTGCAGCCCTTAGGGACCTTCCCTGGTCACAGGGCCCTTGGTACCACTGGTACCTTTTACAAGGGACTTATCTGTGTGCCAGGGGTGTGCCAATTGTGGAAACAATGGTAAATTTTAGGTGAAAGAACACTGGTGCTGGGGCCTGGTTAGCAGGGTCAAAGCACACTTCTCAGTCAAGTCAGCATCAGTATCAGGCAAAAAGTGGGGGCAACTGCAACAGGGAGCCATTTCCTTACACTCGCATTTTATTCATGCTCATGGAGTCATCATCCCCCCCTGTACTGTGACCACCGGATCAGTAGAATATATAGACTTTAAGTACTAAAAAAAAAAAATATATATATATTTTTTAAAAAAGGTAAAGAAAGAAAACCAAACAAAACAAAACTATGCGCAAGTGGGATAAATGACGGCATTGAGATCCCATCTCTCCAGTGCATGTACTCCGCTCTACTATTGGGGTCCACCTGGACTTACACCTGTCTCGCCCCATAAGTGTAGATCCTCCGGGTCCTCATAAGGATATTTCTCCTCTATGGCAACAGCGCTTTCTCCTTCCGCAGGGTTTCCGGGATTGGCCTACCCCTATCCAGCTCTGTCCTACCCAACTGGTTAGTGCTCCATTGCTCCCACCTCCTCTCTCCCTAGTGTCTGACCCCCTGTATCCTCTCTCTCCCTTCACCTGTCAACTCAGTCTCTTCCCTTGGCATGCTGTCATGGTCATCCTCTCAAGATCTTCCACACCCCCTCGGTCCTCCCAGGCCTCCAATATCTCTTTCCATAGTGGGGCTATGTGTTTAGTCCGAACCCCCCGTGCCTCCTCTCTCTGAAGTGTCTGTAGCTCAGCTTGGGCCCATAGCAATACGTCTGCTCTCCAATCATCAATTTTAGGCCCCACCATGGATTTCCAGGTCAATGCTATCCGGCGTCTATACAAAATCATTGCAAGATCTATAAACCTATTGCCTACTTTCTTAGGTGCTGGCCTTCCATGTAACCCCAATAGGCACGAGTGAGGGCTCATGGAGACTGGTGCCAAGGGTCTTCCCCAGGTCCTTTAGTACTTGGGTTCATCCCCCCTGAATGCTGGTGCAATCCCAGACCATGTGGTAAAAGTCCTGGTCCGCCGCCTGACATCCGGGGCAGTCCCTGGGCTCTCCCCCATTTATCACTCTGAGCCTGTGTGGGGTGAGGTATGTTCTGTGGATGTAATTATATTGGATATATTAAAACCGGGTGTTTTGAGATACTTTCTGAGGATACGCAAGCACCCTCTGCCATTCCGTTAGCTTCCTACTCCCTTCCTCCTCCCATTTTGCCTACAGGGCCTATAAGGGTTTTAGGGTGGCTTCAATAGAAGCCTTGTGGAGTTTGGTGACCAAATGGCTATCCGCTCCCTTCATCAGAAGCAAATGTAATATGGCATGGGTCTCTGGTTCCACGTTCACTGTTGACCATAGTCGTCTCACCACGAGGACCATCGTCTGATATATCAAAAATAGGCCTGCGGGGATCTCCTCCTCTTCCACAAGTCTCCCGAAGGGTCGCAGTGCCCAGTCTTTAAAGAGATCTCCTATCGTCAACACTCTGGCCCGGGTCTATGCCCTGACCTGACCCCCACTTAGGGTATCGCCCGGTGTATTCAACGGTATCCCAGTTAGCGGTAACCCAGGAGAATAGGCCACTCTCGCCCCCGTCTACCTCAGGCATCTCTTCCAAAAGGAGAGTGCCACTGTCAGCAGGACCGATTTCCCAGACTTGAAGTTTCCAGCACCCAATAAGTCGGCCACCAAAGCCTCTGCCGCTATCTCACCACTGGCCACTCTCAGTCCCGTACAGTGTCTCCCCTGAGACCCATCTAGCCACCCGTTGCAGCTGACATGCCTGGTAATACAGCTCAAAATCCTGGACCGCCAGTCCCCCCTCCAATGCAGGCCGACGAAGAATGAGAAGCGACGTCCGTTGGCGCCCCCCCCCCCGTCCACGTCCCCTAAGGAGTACATCCAGTTCCTTGAACCAGCTCCCAGGAACAGTCAACGGTAAGTTTGTGAAGTATTACAGGCGACATGGCACCATTATCATTTTAGTCAGGGCCATCGTTGGGAGTCTAAGAGAACGCCAGAACTGCACAGCAGACTGCAAGGAGCGGAGGGCTGCCCCCAGATTCCCATCCCGTAGATCACTTAGGTTGTGGAAAATATGGATGCCCAAATACGTAAAAGAGCATGGCGACCAGGGGAGATCCGCAAGACACGCAGATGGGAGTCCAGCGCCCTCAGACAGCAGGAAAACATGCATCTTCCCCCTGTTAACCATGAGACCCGAGTTCGCACCGAATCCCTCCAGCTGTGCCAGTACCCATGGGATCCCAGAGTGGCCGTCTCTCAGGTATATCAACAGGTCGTCTGCATAAAGCGAGATAATATGTTCCTCCCGGCCGAGCGTCGCCCCCCTGCCCTGCCCCTCCGTACGAAACTTTGCCGCCAGGGGTTCAATGGCGTTCGCAAACAGCAGGGGTGAAAAAGGCAGCCCTGTTTTGTGCCTTGGCCTATAGGGTAAGACTCAGACACCACTCCGCCGACCCGCACCCTGTCCACCGGTCAGTGATACAGTAACTCTACCCAGCGGATCCAGTTCTCTCCCATCCTCATTCTCTTCATCACTGCTCTGAGATAGTCCCACCTCACCGAGTCAAATGCCTTTTTTAAGTCTACTGACAGGAGCATAGTCTCAGGTCAGTGCTCCGACAGGGGCCGGTGCAGGATCGTAAACAACCGTCTAAGATTCAGAGATGTGCTGCGTGCGGGCACAAAACCATTCTGATCCTCATACACGAGAGTGGGGATATGTTGCAACAGCCTATTGGCCAGTGCCTTGCTGAGGATCTTAAAATCGCAATTCAGCATAGACAGGGGGCGGAAGTCAGTCACCGACCTCTCTTTAGATTTTGTCTTGGGCAGCGGGACCACTAACGCCTCCATCAGGGTAAAGCTTAACTAGTGCTGGGGCCAATATATCTATATATGTCTTATAGAATTCCATGGGTAACCCGTCCGTGCCCGGAGTCTTACCCACAGCCAACTGTGTGATAGCCACCTTCACCTCCTCCAGAGAGATCGGCTCTCCCAGACCGCCCCTGTCATCTGGCCCAAGGCTTGTCAAAGGCAGGGACTCCAGCTGTTCCCCTACCGTCCACTGTAATTCGTCCTCTAGGTGTCTATACAGGGCCGCATAGTAGGACTTAAAAACATCATTAATTTCAGCAGGCGAGTAAACCTGGTCCCCAGTCGTCCCTCTCACACTTGTGATCGGGTCATTCCCTCCCATGGGTCGTACCAACCAGGCAAGTAGTCTGCCCGCTCTACCCTCCTCAGCCTGCACAGACATCATGTGTTTCCTATAATCGTGGCATCTCAGTCTGTCAAGTGTCTGGTAGTATGTCTCTCTGGCCCTGAACAGGCTGTGGTTGGTTTACGGGTCGCCTCTTTGCTCAACCTCCTTATCATGCACGTCCTTTTCCAGCTGATACAAATTTTCTGACTAGGGCACGTCTGATCCCCAGTGACTGTCCCAGGCAATGGCCCCTGGTCCCCACCTTAGGTGTCTCCCATTCTGTCCTGCGTGATCCTGTGGAGCCTCTATTGATCCTAATATGTTCCCGGAGGTATATTCGTAAGACCTCCCTGTACGCCGGGTCCTCCAGTGCCCGCGGTTGGAGTCTCCATATCGGTATTGGGGCCCTCGTCTCTGTCCTTTGCCTGGTGACTATTAGTGGGCTATGGTCGGACACAGTGAGGCCCAGATACTCAGAGGAAACCATTTTGTGGTCAAGGGAGCTGGAGCACACCACCCGATCTATTCTAGTGTGGAGGTGATGTAATCCCGAATAGAATGAGTAGTCTCTAGTCTGTGGGTGCTGTAATCTCCATGTGTCTTCCACTCCCCAATGCCTCATCTATTCTCTCAGAACCTCTACCATTTTGTGCGCCGCCGCCCCAGGCATAGGAGGGAAGGAACAGTCGAGCCCCAGATCCAGTGTGCAATTAAAATCCCCCCCCAATTAGGAAGCGGTCTCCTGAGCACCTGGCCATCCGCCCTGATAACGTGTGCCAAAAGGAAGCCTGATCCTGATTTGGCACGTATATACACCCCAGCACCACTGGCCTGCCTTATAGCCTACCCTCTACTATTACATATCTCCCTTATGTGCCCTGATCCAAACCAGTACCCCTCTGGCGTACGCCGAATATGTAGTGGCGTAAAGTTGTCCCCGCCACCTGCGCCTCAGTTTGTCTATCTCCTGTGCGGTTAGGTGTGTTTTCTGAAGCATTGCTATATGCACCCCCCCTTCTCTTGAGGTACAACAGGATTTTATGACGCTTAGCCGGTGACCCCAGTCCCAGAATATTCCAAGTTATCAACTTGTAGGCCATAGAGGAGTGGTAAGTAAGTCCAGGGGGGTCACTACCCCCTCGTGGGACCCAAAGGTCCCCAGCATTCTGCCACGTTTCAGTCCTGCCGTATCCCAGAACACCAAAGTAAGTAATCCCTTGCGCACGTAATCAAACAAGAACATCAAACCCCAACTCCCTCTTCCCAGGGCAATACCGCAACAGGCGGTCGTCCAGTTTACGCTCATTGAGCCAAACAATAACATTAAGTCATAAAGAGTTCTCGCCATCTAAGGACAAATCTAAGTGGGGGGGAGAACTTCACCACACGTAGGCCTTCCACCAAACCTCGCCTCCAGAGGGCAACCCTTCAGTTTACCACGTACATTCTTTATGGGTCATCTGCAGTTCTCGGGGTCACTATTGAGCCCCCATCAGAATGATGAGAGTTCGAGGAGCACGTTCGGTGTTCCGAGTCCCCACCACTGGCCTTGGTCGCCATCCTCCCCAGTTTCAGCGATGCCACCGCCTCCAGGGCCGATCTCCTGGCCTGGTCCTTCTGTGCCGGTGTTGGCCTGGTTCCCGTGAGTGATCTGTTCCGGTGTCGCCTCTCCCCCTTGCGCTTCTGGTTATGCGACGGGGTATGCGAGGATCCAGGGTTGCCCTCCATTTTATGTGCTTCTAGCCACTCCCAGGCCTCCTCTGGCGACTGGAAAAAAGTACTGTGGCCATCGCAGATCACTCTCACCCTAGATGGAAAGAAGAGCGAGTACTGGACACCAGCATCTCTCAAAGCCCTCTTCACCGCCATGTATGATGCTCTCTTAGTCTGAACTTCCATCGTGAAGTCCGGGAAAAGGGTCACTGATGCGTTGTCGATCCTGAAAGGGTCTGCCTCCATTGCGCACCGCAGTAAGATGTCCCTGTCCCGGTAGTGCAGCAGCTTAGCTATCACGGTCCGCGTAGGACGGCCAGGTGCCGCCGGGACACAATGAGCTCTTAACAAGGCAAAAAAAGGGAGTCAAGAGGTCCGGAGCCAGCACCTGTCACATGTTTTCAGATACGTCACTTCATCGTTCGCTTCAGCTCCTTCCGGCAGCCCAATGATACGCTTATTATTGCGCAGGTTACGGCCTTCTGCGACCTCGGCAGGGCGTTCCAGTTTCTGGACAAGATCCGTCAGTTGCTCAAGTCTGGTGTGTACCACCTGTTGCTCTGGTGCCATTCTTGTGATTGTTTTCTCTCCATCCCGGACCCTGTCTGCTAGTTTCTGGTGGTCTGCACGCACTAGGCCCAGTTCCGCCGACACCTGGCCAATTTTTCATTGGAGGTTTGTTTTGGACTCCTCTATTGCCCCCAGGATCTTGTCTAGTGTTTCCTGCAACGCGTGAGGTACCACCATTTCCAAAGGGCCTGGGGCACCCGCGCGTTCTTTCCCTTGTGGCCTACTCTTCTTGCGGCTTTGGGTCGACATTCAGTCCTGAGTAGCAGGGTGCCTCCCCCCCCCCCGGGGGGCCGGCAACGATCATGACATTCGCCTCTCCACCAACCTCGTCACTTGATCTGTGCCAGTGCAGTCCAGGAAGGATGGTCCTCCCCAGGCGGAGCCTGTTCCAGATCTCTGAACACCTCCAGGCACTCTCTCTCCCCCTCCTCAGGGGCTCTCTGCTCTTGGGGTCACTGTGCACACCCCCAGGTATTTTGCCTAGAACGTCCCGCCAGGGCAGGACTTCAGTGAAGCAGCGGCTTCAGTCCACTCAGTCTCTCGATTCTTGGGCCTTGGTCATTCATCCAGTTTCTACATTCCGGGCCTTGGGCTGACCAAAGCCGCTCTCATCTGGACGTGCTTTGCATCTCACTGTCTCTACCCTGGGGCGTCCCCCTCAGGACGTCACACTCTCGGGTCAGCCTTTTCCTCCCTTAGTTGGTCCCCTCTGCGGCCTCCACCGGGCCCTCGGTGCTCACCTGCTCCCCAGCCCATCCAACGACCCGCCACAGAAGGGGGGGAGCCTCCTCTGTCCATCTGTTTCTCTCAAGGTGCTTGTTAGCCGGAGCTGACCGGTCCCAATCGGTTGCCATGTTTCGGCCCTCCCAGGGTGCCGCTCCGTCCCGTACAGCTCACCGCAACCCGCTCCAGGGCCTACTGCCTCTCTTCACTGTTGGGCCCCCCTCCGCTCCCTTCCCAGGGGTCCCCAGCACTCACTCAGGCTACAGCGTGCCCGGAGTCTCTCCATCAGGGGCCATTTGTTGCTGGGGTCGGGCACGTTCCTCTCTCACTGTTGTGCCACCTTTTGTGCCCTCCTTGGCCTTTGCTCTCTTGCATATGGGTCTCAGCAGCCTCCGATCTGCTCTGAGACTTCAACGGAGCCGGTCGGCCCCTCTCGGTCACCGCGCCCCAAATCCTCCGGATCACCGCTCCTCTCCTGCACAATCACCGCGGCCCGCTCCGCGAGCCAGCCACAGACACCAAATCACAGCCAGTCGCCCGCGGCATGCGTCCGGCAATCCGTCCTCGGTATGCCCCGTGGATCGCTGGGCAGCTGCCTCTGACTCACAGGCCCTTCCAGTGTCCCCCCGTGACCTCACTACCGTTGGGGGTTCCCTCAAGCCCACTGTTCTTATCGGAGAAATAGAAGGCCTCCGCGGAGTGGCAAGTTTACACGTCTGCCATCTCTGCCGGTCAAGCCACAACCCTAAGGTCTTCAGGTCCTTGAGAATGCCTGTCATCTCAAACAGATTGGTATGCTTCAGGGTATCAGTCACAGACCAGAGTATTCTTGTCCCCACCTTCCCAGAATGATCTCCTCATCCCAGCAGCAATGCATCAATCACCTCTGTCAACTCTGGGTGCAGCAGCCAGAGGAGTCTCATGTTGGTCCAACTGCAGTCAAGAATCCACCACTGCAGATCTTTAGCAGTTTTCTCAGAAAAAGTTATGAAATCTGAAAGGTTTCCTTGGTACTGGGCCCACTGAGACTTTGGATTTCACTACAGAACCCACACATGCCATATTGAATAGTTGACAAGCAGGATTCAGAAGGTCAACAGGCCACAAAACCTCAGAACCACTCTCACCAGGACACAGGACTGAAGCTGAAACTTCAGGATCATAGTCAGAAGGCCCTGGACTTGCTGTGACAGAGGGCGGACCCTGAACTGTGTTCAAGACAGATCACAGGAAAGTAAGCCTCTGCTAAGGAGTCTCGTGCAACTTCGGCATGTTGACCAAGAAATCGAACAATGTCAAGAGGTTTGTTGTTGTCTGGAGTAGGTACACCTGAGTGTGGGAAGCCAGCCTTCAAGAGTCAGTCGTTGAGGTAGGAGAAAGCTGGTACCCCAACTGCAGAAGATGGGCTGCAACTACCACCATCATGTTTGTGAACACCTGAGGGGCACTGGTGAAGGGTAGTACAGCAAATTGAAAATGCACTTGGCCTACCCTTTGTGGGACTGCAGGATGGATATGTGAAATGTGCATCCATCAGGTCCAAGGCTGCCATCCAGTTGCCCGGATCCAGGGCATACAGGATATAGGCCCGCATGAACATTGTGAATCAGTCATAACGTAGGAAAGCATTTAGAGGCAGAAGATCCATAAGAGGATAGAGACTTCCATCTTTTTTTGGCATAAGAAAATAGTGGGAGTATCAGCCAATCCCTATCCCTAGGCTGCAGCCCTCTTGATAGCTTAGGAAAGTAGAGCTCACACCTCTTGCAGCAAGATGGAAAGGTGTTCCTGTGAGAGCTACTCTGCTGTGTAGAGGAGCTGTGGTGAGTCAGGAAGGAACAGAAAGGCAAAGCACTGTTGAATGATCAGGAGGGCCCATTTGTTGTATGTGGTGGATTGCCATCCAGGGAGTAATTGTTGGATCCTGCCTCCCACCGAATGGGTATGTGCTGCTAAGGGCAAACCAAAGAAGACTGCAACTTGAATCATTTGGGCCAGGGAGACCCTAAATTATTCCGGGACTGCTGGCAAGTCCTCTCTGCCATTTGCCAGAGGTATACTGGCAAACTGCACTGAGTGACCTCAAAGCCAGGCTGGACAAAGAGAACATTTGCCTCCCATTTAACTTGATTCCTTGTCTGGGGGAGTTGTAGGGAAAGAATTGGGGTTCACCTTGCAGGTGGAAACGTAAATCACCCGACTCTCTGGAGTAGGATGCTTTGTCAGAAAATCAGGGTAATCTGGCAATAATCTATATCATCTGGCCACCTGCCTGTTCATCCATTGGGAAGAACAAGGTTTAGTCCAGCTGCCCATCAGAGTGTCAGTGAGATCTATTTGTTCAATCAAAGTAAGGGTTCAGTGGAAGTAGGGCACAGGCTACAAGACATCCATAGGGACATTAGTTTCCACTTCAATAGAAAGCGATTGCAGGTCTGGGACCTTGGCTGCACATCAAATCATCACAGCAAAGGAAGCATCATAATAATGTGGGGGCAAATTATCATCATTACTGTTGTCTCCGGTAGGCAAACATTAGACTGAAGCCAACCAAAAAATTGAGTCTCTGAGGACAGCTCTGAAGTAGAGGCTGCCTACTGTCTGAATGAATAAGTTACTTCCGTTTGCTAAAATTCTTTCTGGTGGATACTCTAACTGCAGATTCCTCATCTTGTGATTACCCTCATGCGCCAGACTGTATCTGGAAGATTCTCATGGGCTATCAGTATCCTTCTGATCTCTGTCCACACTGTTGGACGCAGGACCCTTAGAAATCAGAGTTTCAGAGTGTGGATCTCTATATTGTACTAAATGGAGCTATTCGACAGAACGGGGAGTAGGGCATGTCAGTGAAGAATCTAGGGTTAAACAGACTACCCACCACAAAAAGCGTAACCAAAATAAATTTTCCTCCTGATGAATACTTCTAATTGCACACACCTCACCTTGTGAATAGATACCAAAGCAGCACCTTGTCCAGTAGTGGGTCTGTGGAATGAGTTAGACCACGAAAACCTGCAGGACTGTCGCTGTCACCGGACCTGGCTATACAGGCAGTACTGGTTTGAGAATTTAAGAACTGATGCCCATGTAGCAGTCTGCCATATGTCTGAGACTGGCAGACTGCGCATGAGAGTGGCTGCAGCAGCCTTCGTGCTGGCAGAATGTGCATGGACAGGACATAACCGATATTGATGACCATGACAATCCATCTGGAGATGGTCATCTTCTGTACTGCTTTGCCCTTTTGCGCCTCAGAGAAGTTCATTAAGAGCTGTTTGCCCACCTGATGTTCCCTGGTCATGGTCCTCGCTGGGTGAAAGCAATGGAGTTTTTGTCATTCCCTGGAGGCATGATGTAGGGTGATGGACTGCACTATGTGGAAGGGAATGACAATTTCGGGAGAAGGACAGCTTTTGTTGATGAACCAGTTTACTCAGGAAGACGTTGGTATACAGCTGTTGTACAAACAGATGTTGCAGTTTACTCAACCAACAATCTGAGGTAACTGCAATGAGAAATGTTGTTTTCAACATCAAGGGGCGTAGGGAACAGCAATGTTTTGGTTCAAATGGGGGGGGGGGGGGGGCACATAAAAAAGTCAGAACAAAATTAAGATCCCACTCCAGCATCACAAATGGTGTTAGCAAGGACATATGAATCAACCCTTTCAAAAAAGGCATCACAATGGGTGACTTGAAAGGTGACAGCTGATTGAGTAGATGCAAAGAAAAACAATCTAAAGAGAAGATAAATAATCATTAACTGCTGGCAAAGCATGCCTCTAAAGGGTTAAAAAAAGACAAAAACAGTATGTCAGCTAACTATACATGCACGGGCTGAATGTTGCAAATATCTCCCTGTGTCCAGCGTAAACAGTTTTGATGAAGATGCACCTGGGCTGCCATTATGACACTAACCATTTCGGGAGGAAGATCAAAAGCCATCTACTATTGCAAATCAATCTCCACACATGGAAGTGTAGGTTATGTAGGCTCGAGTGTCCTGCCCTGCTGCTGCTACAGGTGGTCTTCTGAAGGGCTAGCCTGTTCAGAGGACAGATGCTCATGGCCAGAATTTCTAGGTACTACACTCTCCTCAACCAGCCCGGAGCCCCTAGAATGATTTGGCTTTGCTGATCTTCTGTAGAATTCTGGGTAGGAGAGGCGTAAGTGTCCTGAACATTCAGCCACCTCTGACACAGGGTCCACAACCCCCCTGTGCTCTGTTGCACTACCACACAGCAGTCATGTTGTTGGTGAGAGCATGCATTGTGGTAGCTACTTAAAGTCTTCTTGCAAGTAAGGAGTCGGCCCTATTGTCTTGTTTGTAAAACCTTTGCTTCAGTCACAGAAGGTTTTTTTCAGACTCCTCTATTGCTAACAAATTAAGCTGCCCTTAAGAGCTATTATATTGCTAAGGATCTAAAAGGAACACATTATTGTATACTTCTCCTCTGCAGCTCAAAGATCAATTTCTAATTTTTTACTTTCATTAGCGTTCCCATATCCCTCTATTTTGTTGTTGGAGGGACACACTGGTCTCTACAGACCACTTTAAATCCGCTCCAAAGATGCCTTATGGCACTTCAATGTGATTAGCCTCAAAGTACTCCTTAATAGTCCTTTCAAGGTTTTGTGATATCAATTTGTCTTTTGAGAAGGAATCTATCAAATCTTCAATCTCCTCCCCATTGGATTTACTTCCTAGATGTTATCCATCCACTTATTCTATCATGGCAGAATCTGAGAGAATTATTGGCCAATCCCTGTCACTGTTCTAATGTTAAGGGCTATTAGTGATTCCCATGTAAAGTTATTCTGGAATAAGATGAATGAACATGGATGAAATAAGTAAATGTACTTTCTTTGGGGTGTAGTTCTTTCCAGATATCCAGAAGACCCTGTTCTTGAAACTTTGCTTTTAGCAGTGTTGCCAGATTTTACAAGCCTTCTATAGCCCAAAGCTGTTGAACAACCAGCCCAAAGTAAGTCCAAATAAACCGGTCCCAGCCCAAAAAGTAGCCCAAAATTTTAACACTGAACTAATGCAATCGTAGGCTGAAGCAAACATTTTAAAGCATAAATCTAATTTCTATTGTAAGCAAATATGTGAATATGTTTCAGGCAGACAATTGACTCTTTGGATTTGTCATGTTTTGAAATGGGGAATGAGCCAAAGGATGGCAACTCCCTCGTATTCAAGGTTAAGTGAGAGGTATGCTCTAGCTTTCAAACTGGTTTTACAATAAAGCAACAATTCACCGATAACAGCAAAAAGTTATACATCTTAATGGACTACCCCTCATACTTACTCAACTTTTCATGCCGAACTCAAGTTTGTGGAAAGCAGACCCAATGCTGTTTTCCCTTTGCATTTGACAGTTCAAGTCCTGTTAATCCCAATATGTCAGCCCCAACATGTAAAGATAACATTTGCTACATTAGCTCAGTCATTAACCTATGATAATCAACACCCCCCAAATGGATTCAAAGCACAACCTTTGTTCTTTTCACTGCCTTTCAGATGCACACAGTAGATAAAGGTGAAATGCAAGTAGCCATCTAGCATTCCCAGTGTGTATCTACAGTCTGCTCTACTACTGTTCTACTTCCTGGACTTTTCATTAAATGGGCAGCAGACCAACATTTCACTCATTTCCTGCCTCCTTCGGACGTACTCAGGCACTACTCCTACACTTGTTTTAGCGGGCTACCTCTACCCTGGACAGTGGAGGTCAACGGGGCCCTGCAGAAACATACATCCTTGTGTGAGGTGAAAAAGGCTGTTTGTGTGAGGCGATAAACACCCTTCTGCAAATTGCTACCAGAGGCCAGAACACAGTGACCCAAACTCCGTGAACTTGAACTTAAATTATTGGTAAAGGCTAGTGTTTTGTGTCAAATGCAAGCAATGGCTACGCTGAGCAGAGCATGACTACAAGTGATGTCAATAATTTAGGCACGATCACGAACAGAACCATGCAGTGAGGCTTGGTTCTTTCGAGGTGCTTCTTCCGTCATTCCCAAGGCTTCCTGGTCTTTCCCCATTGTGTGTATCAAGTGGGTACTGGAATTTAGTTGGAACGATTGTCCAATTGGGAATGTCCAAACACAGCAGCTTTATGGTTTTCAGTGGCTTTATGTAAAGGGCATCAGTGACCTTTGTTTAAAGTGTGTTGTGAAATGACATAGTACAGGGTCTCTGTATTGCACTGAAATGTGAAAATCTTCTAATTTCTTTGCCACCTTAATAATATGAGTTTTGCCAGGATTTTCCTAGGTTTTAACCCGGGTGCTGCTCGCAACACTCCTCCCACTCTATGCAAGTTTAAAATTAGGACTGCAAAACCGAAGTTGTCCTGCCGAATTGTTCAGAAAACATTACAAGAGAACTTTACAGTGTCAGAACTTCTGCCTCTAAAATTTAAAACACATTTTAACATTATCTCTGTTCGATAGTTCCTCCATGGCAGTACATTTTCCTTTATATCATTTATTTCTCCTTCTAACCAGGTGCAGCCTGCTTGGGTTCGTTCCATTTCATAGCTCAAGACTACAGTGGGCTCTCCATTAGCGGCCACCGGATGCTCTTAATGTCGTATTCATGTTTGCCATGGGTGTTGAAATTTCTGCTTTCAATTTCTGCACTTGCTCTGACACAGTTTCAGATATTTTCTGATGTACTTCTGCCAAACAGATTTGAAGCTCTTCCTTGAGGAGAGGAAAAAAAAGAAAGAGGGAAAGAGAGAGAGAGAGAGAGAGAGAGAGAGAGAATGTGTGTGTGAGTGTGTGATTGAGAGTGTGTAGGGGTGGTTGGGGGAGTGTTCAAGGCTCTGCTTTGTTTGGCTACATCGATTTACCTGGCTTCTGCCGCCCTCTTTAGGAGTCCCTGTCTCACAACAGCCTCTAGAGTCAACCCCCCTGCGCTCCTTCACAGCTTTCTGGGCACATTCCAATTTTGCTTTTGGCATCTAGTATCGGTAATACTGTTAGTACGCCATTCTTTCACATATTCAGGTCTTTTTATTTTGGCATTTTCATGAATATTAACCATTAGGTTTTGGGACTATCTTCTTCATTAGCCCCAATCAATGCTTATTTCTACATGTGGTGCCTTTCCGAGTGGCACTGTACCTTTCTGCATACTTTTTTTTATATTTTAAGTGTTTCATCTTAGGGATATTTCCACAAACCAATATGTGTGCAGTTTCATCTGTCCTCAAATGGTAATCCATGCATTGCACAATCTCAGGAGCTGGAATGGCCTGCATGCCGCACTTCAGTATGGCGCTTAGGTGGGGGACCTCATATATATTTTTTTGCTTCTCTGTCTACTTACCTAATAATCAGACATCTAGTGCACTTGTGCCTGGTCTAAGTTTCATATGATGGTGTGGTTGGAGGCCCTCAAGAAGGCAAACCATCTTCTCATTTCTTTGCCAGCCTAGGATCTGGCTACCAGTGCATATTTCAGTCTTGGGGACACAGCTTGCTTTCGTCTTTGCTGAGGCTACATTCTGTCAATATCTGATGTTGAGTTTTGCATTAGATGTGTGTCCAGGTAGCATGATCGGGAACGGCTGCCCATGCAGAGCTCATCACCAGAGCTCTATATTCTCTTGACTGCTTTTCACAATATTTAACATTTTTTGCTGTACATTCCAGCAAACCTCCCAGCAAATGAGTAAACTAGTAATTTTATAATGGCATGCTCAGTCACAAACTGGGAGTTGGCAAATTGCAGATGCTTACGGAGTAAAAAACAATCTCCAATAGTAAGGCACAGTAAGTAGCACTGGATGTATAGTAGACTCACTAATACCAACTGTGCCTCTCATACTACATTGGTTACATTCTTATTTCAGCCACAAGAAAAAATATTTCAGGCGTTCAGAATGGCCACAGGAATCAAATATATTGGTTTGAAGAGGTAATCATGAATTTCCATCACATGGATTAATGTGCTTTGCATCCAATGAAAATCTGATCTTACCTGTTACTCCTCAGAGGATAGCAGCTGGTTAATTTTCAGAACCAGATGCAGCTGTATAACACAGATCCTAACTGGCTGCTTCCGTGTTGGTATCAAAATTTACTGGCTACTTCTCTCTACCCAATGACCTGATAATATTCCTTATTTGGAGAGAAATAGCAATTGTTAGAGAAGACTGAATCACTTCTAATCATTTTTTGGCCTTTTCCTTTTAAGCTTAGCTATGCTCTGTATGTTTAAGTGTAAGAACTACTTATCCATTTAAGAAGCCCATTACAGGAGTAGTCTATTTTAGATAAAAGACAGAAAACATGCATGGCACACATACCAGTTAACTAGCAACAGAAAATTAATCAAGAAAAACACATTAGGTTCTACAAGACACCACCAGCCTTTAAAATTAAAAACATATATTTGTATTCTTACCATCAATTTCATAAGCATACACTTCACCGAAGATCATCCAATATGGCTGAAAAACAATATCCCTGGCTAAGGTCCAAGACGGTTCCTCATTAGGATATAGAATAGCCTTTCTGGGAACTCCAAAGCTCAGAAGTACAACAGCCATTATCACAACAATATAAAACATATTTGATACCTACAAATATGAAAATAAAATTACAAACAATGTGGTAGAAATATTTCACACATATAGGTAATAAGGTACAGAAACCAAAATACAACCAATGTAAATACTTACTGACACACAGACATCCACTGTCATATCAACATGCTCTGCCCCAACTACGTCTCCACTTGGGTACAACTTAATCTCAGACAGCAATTTATTCTCATTTTCAAAACTGTACAAGGACTGCTTTTTAAAGACATTTATTATCAAAGAGAACTAGACGAGCGAACTGGAGTAATAAAAGTTACATTATAAGAAAGCAGCTACTTAGTAAGCATTTTCCATAGATTAAGAATGATTAGGAGCACTACACTTAAAGGGTGTCTCTTTAGCGGGCTCACTTGGCCTCTTATAAACACTATACAGTGTATACACAAACATATTACACATAGAGTAGTTCTGGATCAGCCTCCTTCAACCGCTGGTTGATTGTAATGTCATTCCATTTTGGATCAAACCAAAGAAGAACATATAGTTTAGTGGTTATGGTTTAGGTGATGAGGGCAAAGTAATCAATCCCTTACATAATACATCATGGTTCTGCCAGAGAACGAGAAGGTTTTGTGAGCAGCACAACTGGTGAGGCTGGTACCTCATTCATATGTTATAATTTGCACAAGGCCATCTTACTTTTCCTCATTTTTTTTTTTGGGTCACAGAACTAGAAGCATTTGCTGCACACCATTGAGGTAGCAATAACACAATATATGTGCATGAGTTAGAGCTTCACTCAACACATTATTGATATTGTATAACAGAACACAATTCTTTACTTGCAACATTGCAGCCAGCTTCCAAAATGATCTAGCACTCCTCAGAACAATGACCAACATGATGCCAAATAGCAAGACATTCTTACGATTCCAAATCAAGGCTCAGACATTCACCAGGGCTTGCATGGAGCAGACATGAGAAAGTTACCATAGTGAGGAACTCCAAACAAAAAACAACAAAGCAGCAAGGAGAAAGTTGCTCAAGACAGGCTTCAGGGCAGGAATAATCTGATTATCTAACCGGGAAATCAATCAGTGCAATCCCGATTTAGCTCCCAAAAACTTCCACCTCTACCATCAACCAGTGGTAGTTCTGTGATTTACATAGATTTATCCACTGTTGTGGCAAAAAAGGAGGTTGCCCAGTGTCTCTCACTTTATACTGATCTTTGGGACTGTATAGCTGTTGACAATTCTGTTTCTTTGTAGCTCACTGTAGTAAGTGGTGAGGGTTTGGTGGCTCCTGTAATCTCTACGGTAATATTCAGCAATCTGTATTTCATTCAACCATTACAGCAAACACAGGCACCCAAAACAGCCTTAAACACTGGCTTTGCGGAAGATTTGTTGTTTTTTTCAAGCTGTGAAAGAGGAATCCCAGATTGCATCATAAAATTACAGAAAAACACAAACTTATTTTTTTTTGTAAGCAGGGACACACTTCCTACGGAAAGCTCAGACTGAGGGCGACCTCGAGCTACACTGAATTTGTGATGAAAGGAACAATCCCAATATAATGTTGGCTTTGTTTGAAGAGCCTCATCTGATGATAGACTTTTTCCCAGATGACAGCACAGGGCACATTCCAGCTTTATCAGTTTCTGTCTACCGCCAATGCTGCTGTAAATTCCTTTTGAAGTTGCCTTCATCTAACCACTGCTTTTTCACACCATGTCAGAAGTTCACATGGATTTTGAATATAAGCTCATTAGGGTGCTCTATCTTTGCAACCCTGTCAATCCTTCTTTCTTTCTCGCTTTCCTTTCTTCTTTATTTTCTTTCCTATTTCCTATGTTTTCCTTCTTTCCTATGTCTTTCCTTATTCTGTCTCCCTCTTTTTATTTGTTTCTGTTCTTTTTTCCTTCTTTCCTCTGCAATTTTCTTTTGTGTCTTCCTCTTTGGTCTTCCTCCTTTCCATCTTTCTTTACTTATCTGATTCTTTATGTGCTTCTTTCCTTTTTCCTTATTCTTTCATTCCTGTTTCTTTACCTTTTTTCTTTCTTCCTCTCCTCTATTAGCTCTCCTTCCCTTTTTTTCATTTCTTTTTCTTGCATTCCTTTTGCCTTTCTTTCTTGTCTTTTGCTCTTTCCTTCCTTCCCCTTTTCTTCCTCCTTCTTTCTTCCCTTCTTCTTTCTTTCCCACATTCCTTTCTTTTTCTTGCAATCCTTTTTTCTTTTTTGGCTTTGCTTTTTTTTCCTTTCTTTCTTGCCACTCCCTTTCCTTCTTTAATTCATTCATCCTTTTATTCTTGCCCTTTTCCCCCACAAACAGCTAATGCCAGATCAATTGGCTTTTTTAAGTTGGTTAGCCAAGACCTTTTTTAATTTTACTAAAACTATGTCTACAATAGTTACCTATAGAATTTTCCACCCAGACTGTCCATTAATCAAAGGTTCTATCATTCACTTGTTTATTCCATCCACTCAAGCATGGATCAAGGGGCAAAGTATCGAACCCACGTCTTCCACTGGCTGACTTCACTATGGGTTATGGCCTGCTGCCCTTTCACAAGGAGCACATCAACACACAAAGGCATTCCCTTGATCACTATGATAATATGTTTCTTTTTTTTTTTATTTTTTTAAACAAAAACATTTTTGCCTTTAGCCAATGCTTTTGTTTAGATTGATGAGGGCCTGGTGGGTTCTTGAGCAATAAAGTCTTGCAAAAACCATGCCGAAACAAGAATTGCCAGAAGGCTTGCAGCCACCATCAGGACCTTTAGTTTTGCTAATGCTTGTTTAAATTGTGACGCCAGTCCTCTATACCAGATTCTTCGTCCATGCTTGCAGAGCATGGATGCTGCATGTGTGTGCGCTATTGATGTTCAGATGTTGCTTGGGCACAAGCTACTTCTAGGCGGAGGATACACATGGAAGGTGAGTTATACATGTATACCGATTTGTATCAGGGATACTTTGTGGTTCCTAAGATGGGGGCTTGGAGGGAAAGCCCAGATATCAGATGTTTATTGCAGGTATTCCCTCCCAATAGCCTTTCAGGGATCCTTTCCAGGGGTTGACAGAGGAATGCTCCTGGTTTTAAGCAATGAGAGGGAAGGTTCCTCTGAAGCTAGGGAGTTTTCCTTCTATCCCTACCAAATGCCTGGCCCACTGTATCATAAAAGCAATCCCCATAAACTGGCGAGTAGTTAAGTGCGAAGCCTCAATTGCCTTTGTGACCTTGCCTTTGGTTACTCCTGAGAGGATACTCCCAGCTCTCTCTGCTCACACTTGTAGCAAAAACAATTGTTGGCCAGTCTGTTTGGAAATCACAAGTGTATGAAACAACCCTTATGCGTTGACAAATATTTAAGTAGTGCAGCCTCACTTGCCTTTGTGCTCTTATTTTGGGTTTGCTCCTGAGAGAAGATGCACAGTTCTCCCTGTGTCTTCTCACACATGGAACAAAGATGATGGTTGACCAATCTGTGTGGCAATCACAGAAGTGTAGAACTGCCCAGAACCGGTCACGGAACTGAACTGCTGTATGACACAAAGACCTACAACTAAAGGACAAAGATGGGCCAGTCAGTGTGCCAAGATTTCCTAATCTGAGGTCTGGGATCCTGCACTACTGGCAATGAGGAGATCCTTTTGAGACACATGGTTGGGGTACTGACAGCCAACTCCACTTGCCTGGTTTAGAACCAGGAACCTGGGATAGAGTCAACTGCTAGCCTGCTAGAATGGGCTACCTACAATATTCTTTAAGGGGGAGTTATGGCTTACTGCAAAAGAAGGCCACTGGAGGAGCCTGTGCATGAAAGACATGCTGCTCTGAACAAAGGAATGCTGACAGGGGCTTATGGAAAGCTATGTCATTACTGTGCAGGTATTCCAATCGCACTCAGACAGAGAAAGTAAAGCCTGTGTGCTGAATACTTCCTCTCAGTAGAGGCAGTGGTTGTGAATGAAAGTAGCACCTGAATTCAACAGTAAGTAAACGCAACTCAGCAATCTAGCACCAAGATGAGACAAGAAGCTCAGAGGAATGTAATCATCAGGCACTGTCAAAGTCACAAGAAAAACTCCCAAGTGTCAAAAATCAGTCCGAGATCATCAGATTGAATGTCGCTTTTGTGACCACAGGTGGGAAGCTGTTTGGGAAGAGGGGTATTAAGACTGGTTCCAAGGAAGACCCAAGGGATAATATCTCCATGACAGTAAGCTCTGCAACCCCCAACACACCTGCAACTGACTTATGCTGCAGCTGCCATGGCAGATAGCCTGTTGGCTGTCCCAGTGAAGGACCTCACCGTTCTCACAGTCCAGGCCGTGCATTCTCGTTCCCGCTAATAAGGACGTAAACAGGCGCTGCCTGAACAGATAGAGTTCACACACTCACCACCAAATGCCAGAAAGGTACTGTGGTACTGTGCCCAAAACAGGTGGGGAAGGTTTCAACTATTCGGGTGGATGAAGGCTGTGAGAAGGGTGAACATCCCAGTAGCCCCCACTGACATTTCCACCACAGAGACAAAGGTCCATTCATATTGTCCGATGAGACTGTCACCAGAGTATGAAATGCAGTAACCTATTAGTAGATCTATCAAACACCCTCTACATAGTATGTACAGTATTTGTCCAGTGCATGTGTGTAGCCTTAAAGTACTTTTCATTTCATAAACTCAAGTAAAAGTTGGACATTGATTTACTGATTGTCTTGTGATGTATACGGAGTGCTGAGTCCCTAAGCCCACATTACCTTCCTTAATGAGCCTTGGATTACTCAAATGTGCTGCTCAGAATCAAGTGCTAGGGGAGTGTAGTTGGTGATCAGTTATTGGTCCAAGAGTAGAGTTAAGCCCCTGGAAAACTGTTGACAATGGCTCTGATTCACACAATATGAGACCAGTAACGACTGAGTGCTCCAGGACTCTATACATACATTTATACACATATATATATATATATATACACACACACACACACATATATATACACATACATATACACACATATATATATATATATATATAGAGAGAGAGAGCAATTTTAATTGCCTTCATGGTAGTCTTACAGTAGTGCAGGAAAAAGCAAATACCTAGGTAAATGTACCCTTGCATTCCCTCATCTCATTACAACATGTATGTTGGTTATAGGCAATTGTTATCACATATAATTCATATTGTTTGGTCTAGGGTGTTCTTAGAGTTTAGTCATATTCTGCTTATGTTACAGCAATGCGTCCATCCCCCTACACCAAGGGTTTCAGACAGTAGAATTTGTGATGATAGACCAAATTCCTTGTGAAGTCCACTGAAGGATTTCATGCTATTCTGTGTCATCACCTCTATAAATGAGGATAGTTCCACCCTCTACCATCCCCTAAACCCAGATGGAGTAGATAGCCGAGACAACCATTTTAAGAAATTGTGTTATTGGTTGAGTGGGGTAGAAGGCCCACTCAGGCAATAACTACAATCGCTGTCAGGGTGAACCTCAAAAGTCACTATCTTAACCTCTGCTTAACCCTCTGATACCTGGTACAAAATCAGTCAGGCTTAACTTAGAGGCAATGTTTAAAGTATGTATTTCGCACACAAACAATAATAAAGTGAAACCAGTACAAGAAAGTTCCTAAACCAATTTGGAAACATAGAGGATATTTTAATAAATAAAATGATACCTGAAAGACAAAGATCCAAATAGAAGAACCAAACAAGTTCCTTACCTTCAGTAATGCATTATCTGGTAGAGACAAGATCTTGCCTCAGATTCCCTACTTTAGAATCCTCCCCCGGAAACGTTTTTCCCCCACAGTACGTCTGTACGTCAGTAGAGGGTGTCACTCAACTTCGTACTGATGCAGGCCACCGGATGTGACATCAGCGGAGTCCATATAACCCCCTTGCCAACGTCAGTTTCTTCTATTTTCCACGCTCAAAATGTGGAGCCACACAAACATCAAATCAAAATGGTGTGCTTTGAACAAAAGACACCCTTGTGTCAATTAATCACTGAATTCTTAATTCTAGGTGTTTATTTCCATAACAAAATCTACTGCGACCAATGAGGACTCAGTTTGCAGAGCGGGAGGATGGAAGGGTAATTAAGGAGTCTGCAGCAAGATCCTGTCTCTACCAGATAATGTGTTACCGAAGGTAAGTAACTAGTTCATCTGATAGAGATATCCAGGCGCAGATTTCTTACTTTAGAATTAGATGCCAAAGCACAGCAACCCAGAGAATGGATTGTGAACTGAGATCTTAGAAAAAGTCTAACTATCACAAAACCGGTCTTAAATAAGAGAAAAAGGCTGGACAATCATAATAATTAAAGTGAGTAATAATTTACTCTACAACATCAAAGGAACTACAGGATACTAAAACCATAAGGCATGAAAAATATGGGAATAAGCTCACAGTATGTCAAATGTGTGTCAAGAGCGACCCAACAACATTGAAGGGATTATATTCAGTAGAAAACTGGTCTAGTACAAGAGAAACAGACCATGCATTTTTAATAATATCTAGGAGTAAAGACGTTCTTGTTAATTCAAGGACTGTGTAAAAGCCACATTAATAAAAGTCATCAAAATGTTAATAGTACAGATATAACATCATTAATAAAAATATGTTTTTAGAACAAAACCAGTCTAAAAGAATTGAAAAAGACCTGGCATTCATAAGAATGTAGGTGAGCCTTACCATATTTTAGGACGTAAAAGTAATGGGAGGAGCCACTTATAATGGAATTATAAACATTCAAAAACATGGAATAAAGAAAATCCATGTTAGTATGACCAAACAGTGTTAGAGGTGAGCTATCAAAATGAATAACAAGCTACTTGCTCCCTAAATGGAAAGTGAACCCATGCACGAACCCCCCATCAAAACAGTGGAAGACCCACAGCAATGACATCATTAAAACAAAGAAAACAAGGGTAAGAACACAGCTCATGACTGTAGGACAGTACTGCTAAATGAACTTATATGTACTCCGAAATTACTTGTGCTACTCTGTTGGAACACAGAGTAGAATAACATGCCAATGAACAATACCCCTTACCAATTAAAGGTATATTCTACCAGGCCTACACTATAAGACACGCATGTATATCTCTTATAGAAAAATCGTAGAATTGCCATCTTTAAAAAGAAGCTGAGGACAACAATAGCAATAATTTAGCACATAAATAAACTTTTCCCCACAGAAAAGTAGCTAGAGATGATAAAAACCTCCTCAAGATATTCTCACTATATATACTTACTGGCATAGGAGTATAACAAAGAAACACTTATGTAGTAACCAACAAATATACACATATTTATTATTATTTATTTTTTTATTTATTTATTTTAAAACAGCAAGTATGAAAAGGGGCCTTGGTAGTGTGGTGGAAACCAAGGTCAGTATGCAAATCTTATAATTACTAAGAATCATCTACAGATGAACTAGAAAGGGTATTAACAATGCAAAAATGGAAAAAAATTAAGATTCTGAAATAAGAAGAATCTGTTTCATGACAACACTTCTCAAAGTGTAAACCCAACCTACAAAACTAGAGTGAGGTAAACGATGAAAACAGCTGTACCTAGATGAGGTATCAACATATAACTGTTTCAAGCATGAACAGATAAATATCTTCATAGAAAAGAAGATGAAGTACTGCAACTAGAATATGTCTCTACCAGATATATGGTTACCTAAGGTAAGTAACATGTACATCTGATATAGACTTCTAGTTGTAGATTCCTTACCTTAGAATAGATACCCAAGCAATGCCATCATCGGAGGTGGGCCGCAAACCAAGATTATAGTAGAAAGTCCTGCAGGACTGTATGACCAAAGTAGCTGTCCCAACGAACCTGACTGTCCATACAGTAATGTCGAGTAAACATATGCAAGGATGCCCATGTAGCTGCCTGGCAGATATCCAGGACAGGAACTCCATGTGCTAACGCAGTGGAAGGAGCAGTTGCTCTGGTGGAATGAGTGCATAAGCCCTCAGGGGGTTGCTTCTTTGCCAAAGCCTAGCACATCTTGATGCAAAGAAGTACCCATTGAGAGATGAACAAGTTACTTACCTTCGGTAACGAGGTATCTGGTAGAGACTATCTAGCTGCAGATTCCTTACCTTAGAGTTCCCTGGCGTCAGCTTTGAATCCGGAGTTTTTTCTGAGCAGTACCCTGCGCGCGCTGTCGGGCGGCGTCATTCAGATCCGCGTGCGTCGACCAGCTCCACGTGCATCTACAGCGTCGCTGGAGCCGTCTATGACGTCACAGTTGTCTATATAGACGCCGTCTCGGCGCGCGTACGTCAGTTCTTTTCCACAACTTCCCACGCCCGAAGCGCAGAGTCATGGAAGAACCAACCATTATGTATTTTACCTCTTTGACTGTTTGAAGTAAAAATTAATTCATGCCTTTAAGAAAGGCAAAAAATGCCAAGATCACAAATATACATATGTACACATAAATACATATATATACATATCTACATGAGAAAAATTTCCCCAGAGCGGGGAGGCTTGGGCTGGTGTAAGGAATCTGCAGCTAGATAGAGTCTCTACCAGATACCTCGTTACCGAAGGTAAGTAACTTGTTCATCTGATAGAGACTTCTAGCTACAGCTTCCTTACCTTAGAATAGATACCCAAGCTATAACCCATGGCGGTGGGTCTGCAGGAAATTTTTACACAAGAAAGTCTTGTAAAACAGACCGGGCAAAATGCCCCTCTCTTCTCACCTGGCTATCCAGGCACTAGTGTTTTGCAAACGTGTGCAAAGAAGCCCATGTTGCAGCCTGACAAATGTCCACCACCGGTACGCCACGTGCTAATGCAGTGGTAGCAGCTTTCCCCCTAGTAGAATGAGCTCTCAAGCCCTCTGGAGGCTGCTTCTTCTCCAAAGCGTAGCATATTTTTATACAGAGAACGACCCAGCGCGAAATGGATCGTTTCTGCACTGCCCGACCCTTCTTTGCACCAACGTACCCCACAAAGAGTTGGTCATCCACCCGGAACTCTTTAGTGCGGTCAAGGTAGAACGATAACACTCTTTTTGGGTCCAGCCGATGGAGACGCTCCTCTTCCTTAGAGGGATGCAGTGGTGCAAAGAAGGTGGGCAGGGTGATATTTTGACCCAGATGGAAAGGGGTCACCACCTTGGGGAGGAAAGAGGCACGAGTTCTGAGAACCACTTTTTCAGGAAAGATTGTGAGATACGGCGGTTTTGATGACAAAGCCTGTAGCTCACTAACTGTTCTGGAAGATGTAATTGCCACCAAAAAGGCTGTCTTAATAGTGAGCAGCCAAAGAGGACAGTTATGCAAGGGCTCGAAGGGAGCACACATAAGGAAGGTAAGAACCAAATTAAGATCCCACTGGGGCATAACAAAAGGCACAGGCGGGAATATATAGATGCACAAGCCCTTTCAAAAACCTCTGTACTATAGGTGATTTAAACAGAGATGGTTGATCGGGCAACTGAAGAAAAGCCGATAAGGCTGCAAGATAGCCCTTGAGAGTCCCCAAGGAGGAACCCTGCTGGGCGAGAGACAAAATAAACAAAAGGATGTTAGACAGAGAAGAAGAAAAAGGATCAATAGACCTCTCTGAATAATATGAAACAAAACGTTTCCAACGGCAGGCGTACATCGACTTAGTAGAGGGACGCCTGGCTGCCAGAATGACATCACAGACCTCAGGAGGGAGGTCAGAAACCATCAACTGTTGCCACTCAATCTCCACGCATGAAGGCGCAGAGTTGACAGGTTCGGGTGGAGAACCTTCCCCTGCTGCTGCGACAGAAGATCCTCCCTAAGAGGCAGCCTGATTGGAGGACCGATGCTCATTTTGAGAAGCTCTGGATACCAAACTCTCCGTGCCCAATCCGGAGCCACTAGGATTACTTGGGCCTGGTCGTTCTTGATTTTCTTGAGAACTCTGGGCAGAAGTGGTATAGGCGGAAAGGCGTACAGGAGGCCTGAACTCCACTGGCGACGAAAATCGTCGCCTAGCGATAGCCCCCTTGGAAACTCCAACGCGCAAAACTGCTGACATTGCGCGTTCTCTACGGAGGCGAACAGATCTAACCAAGGCTCTCCCCACTGCTGAGAACTTGCGCCACCTCCGGATGGAGACACCATTCGTGATCCTCTAAGCATTTTCGCCTGAGTTCGTCTGCTCTGGCGTTCAGAGAACCTGCCAGGTGTTGAACCACCAGGGCCATGCCCTGCTGTTCCAGCCATGTCCAGAGACGTAAAGCTTCTTGACAAAGGGTCCACGACCCCACACCGCCCTGCCTGTTGCAGTACCACATTGCGGTAGTGCTGTCCGTGAACACCTGCACCACCTTCCCTTTCACAATAGGAAGAAATGCTTTTAATGCTAGCCGGATCGCCAGAAGCTCCAACAAGTTGATGTGGAGCCCGGATTCCGCCGAAGACCAGTGACCTCTGATCTCCACCTCCCCCAGATGGCCGCCCCATCCCAGAAGTGACGCATCTGTCACTACCATTAGATCTGGTTGGGGAAGGGAGAGGGGTCTGCACTTGACCCACTCGCAGTTCACTAACCACCACTGCAGATCTTTTGCAGTCCCCTCCGAGATCTGAACCACGTCGGTAAGATTTCCCTGATGCTGTGCCCATTGGAACTTCAGGTCCCACTGCAGAGCCCTCATGCGCCATCTGGCATGCTTGACCAACAGGATGCAGGAAGCCATGAGTCCCAGCAGCCTCAGAGTCTGTCTCACCGAGATCCAGGATAGAGGCCGAAACATCGGAATCATAACCTGAATATCCTGGACCCGCTGATCAGGAGGATAAGCCCGATACTGCACTGTGTCCAGAACAGCTCCGATGAAAGTGGGCTTCTGAGAGGGAGTCAGGTGTGACTTTGGCACATTTATAGCGAACCCCACCGAATGCAAGGGGTTCGCCGTCGTCTGGAGGTGGGTGACGAGAGCCTAGGGCGTAGGAGCCTTCAACAGCCAATCGTCAAGGTAGGGGAAGACTGAAATCTCTGACCTGCGCAAATGAGCTGCCACCACCGCCATCACCTTTGTGAACACCCGAGGGGCACTGGTGAGACCGAAAGGAAGCACGGTAACCTGAAAGTGCTAGTGGCCCACCTTGAACCGCAGGTAACTCCTGTGGACTGGCAGGATAGGAATATGGAAATATGCATCCTGCAAATCCAACGCTACCATCCAGTCTCCTTGGTCTAGGGCAGACAAAACCTGAGCAAGAGTGAGCATCTCGAATTTCTAGATAGGGCGAAGGCCTTTGTTCTTTTCGGGAATCAGAAAGTAGCAGGAATAACAACCACTGCCTACTTCTGATATCGGGACTCTTTCTATGGCTGTAGCTTCCTCGCGGAGCAAAGCTAGAGGGTCCTCCATCAGCCATTCCTTTGTCGGAGGGATAGAAGGAGGGAAAGACTGGAAGGGAAGGGAGTAGCCCTTCCGTATGATCTGCAGGACCCACTTGTCTGTGGTGATGGAAAGCCAGTGAGGGAGCTGAAAACAAATCCTCCCTCCAACTGGACGGACATGATCCCACAGAACCACACTAGGAGGGCTTGGGTGCAGTGGAGATGGGCTATGTGGCGGCCGACCTCTGGCCAGACCCTCTGGGTCTGATGGTACCACGACCACGTCCTCTTGCAAGATGCTGTGAAGCCTGAGGACGGTGGCTAAACTGTGGCTGGCGTGGTACCACGCCCCTTCCGAAGCCTCGGAAGGGGCGAAAGACAGACTGCTGTCGTGCCGGCGCTGAAAGGCCCAAGGATCTGGCCGTGGCTCGAGAATCCTTGAACCTCTCAGGCGCGGAGTCTGCCTTTTCGCCAAAAAAGGCGAGAGCCATCAAAGGGCATGTCCATCAAGCTGGACTGGACATCCCCTGAAAAACCAGTAGAATGTAGCCAGGCGTGGCGACGTAGGGCCACTGAAGATGAAATCGCTCTGCCCAGCGAGTCGGTCGTGTCCAAGCCACACCGGATCGTAAACTTGGTTGCATCTCTCCCATCCTTTGCAGCCTGGGTGAGTGTCCCGTACGCCCTCCGGGACCTGGGGAAGCACCTGTGCCACCGTATCCCATAAAGTATGGGAATAACGGCCCAATAGGCAAGAGGTGTTTACGGACCTCAATGCCAGGCTGGTGGAAGAAAACATCTTCTTCCCAAGCTGATCCAGCCTCTTGGATTCCCTATCCGGGGGAGCGGAAGGGAAGGCACCACGGGAAGTAGAGGCTTGGACAACCAAGCTCTCAGGAGTGGGGTGTTGTGTCAGGAAACTAGGGTCGCTGGGAGCGGGACTATGGAGGCGGCTGACTGTCCTATTCACAGGAGCCCCTGTGCTGGGTTTGGACCACGTACCCAGAAGGACGTCTGTAAGAGCCTCATTGAAGGGCAACATCGGCTCCGATGTTGACACCGCCGGCTGAAGCACTTCTGTCAGGATATTCGTCCTGACTGGCACCATAGGCAAATCTAGGTCCAAGACCTCAGCTGCCCTACGCACCACCATAGCAAAAGAAGCACTCTCCTCCGTAGCCACATTAGGAGGAGAGAGAGCATACCAGTATCTGGAGACGTGTCCAGTCCACTGGCCTCCCCTAGATCCTCATACCAGTCCTATGCAATCCAGATTCTAAAGGGTCCTCAGACCCTTCCCATTCCTCTCCTGCATCTGGCTGTTCTAAATAATGCTCAGACAATGATCTCGGCTGAATTAGCTGAATCGAAGTCGGAGTCAACGTCGAACGACGTCGCTCCGGATCATCCGGAATAAGGATGGGGCTGCCACCAGTGGGCGCCGGTGGCGGAATCGTCGACGTCGGACCCGGTGCCGAAGGAGACCGACTGTGAGAGACCGGCACCGGTCCGGATCCGATATCGGATCCTGGGGTCTCCAAGGTCACCAAGGCCGAAGCCTCCGGCGTCGAATCCGAAGGGGCCCCTGCAGGGCCCGAAGACCCACCCGAGGGTGCAGCCCACTCAAAAACGAGACGCATGGCCTCGTAGAATTCTTTTATATGAGCGGGGATCGATCCGGTCCCCGGAAATGGGGGGAAGACGCAGAGTCGACACTGGCGACGGCTCCGCAGAACCGAGCTCGGAACGTCGACGTTCCCTAGACGCCTCGTCGGCCGAGGCGAAGACGAAGTCCGCTTGGACTTCTTCTTCTTCTTGTGCCTCTTACCTTCGGATGACCTCAAATGCGAGGAATAGGACTTGGGGATCCGGAAGCGGTGCCGCAACCTTCTCCTACTGCGGGACCGTGATTTCCGCGGAGTCGCACCGACCGAAGACGTATGTCGGGCCGCAAGAAGCTTAAGGGATCTCTCCCTCAAGACCTTCGGCGCTATGGCCCGACAGTCGGAGCACGAGGTGGAATCGGGGTCCTTCTCCAGGCACCAAAGACAAACTCGGTGGGGATCCGTCACCAACATGGTGCGATGACACGCACCGCACGGCTTGAATCCTGTCTTTCTCGAAGACATGACTCCAAACAGTCAAAAAGGCGTTGACAAACCGTTGAAGCAGGGTAGCTCTTTCCAGAACTGCGCTTAACCGGCACGGAAGGAAAAGTACTGACGTACGCACGCCGAGACGGCCTCTATATAGACAACCGTGATGCCATAGACGGCTCCAACGACGCACGCAGAGCTGGTCGACGCACGCAGATCTGAACAACGCCACCCGACGGCACGCGCGCAGGGTACTGCTCAGAAAAAACTCCGGATTCGAATTGGACGCCAGGGAATTCTAAGGTAAGGAAGCTGCAGCTAGAAGTCTCTATCAGATGATACGTTTTTGCACCACCTTCCCTTTCTTTGTACCCGCATATCCAACAAAGAGTTGATTGTTGACCCAGAAATCTTTAGTACGATTGAGATAGAATGCCAATGCTCTTTTTTGGATCCAGACAGTGGTGTCTCTCCTCCTCATGAGAAGGATGTGGAGGTGCGTAAAAAGTAGGCAAGGTGATGGACTGGCCTACATGAAAATGTGTAACAACTTTGGGAAGGAAGGAAGCCTTATTGTGTAACACCACTTTGTCAGGGTGCACAGACAAAACTAGGGGCTTAGAAGAAAGAGCCTGAAACTCACTCACTCTGCGAGCAGAAGTGATGGCAACAAGAAAAACGCTTTTGAAAGTAAGGAGCCGTAATGGACAATTGCGCATCAGCTCAAAGGAAGTACACATTAAGAGATCAAGGACAAAATTGAGGTCCCCCTGAGGCATGATAAATGGAGTGGGAGGAAACAAATGGGTGAGACCCTTTGGAATCGACAGACGAGAGGAGACAAAAGAGTGAAGGCTGATCAGACAACCTAAGACAGGTTCAGATAGCCGATAAATAACCTTTAAGGGTGACCAAAGCATAGCCCTGCTGGGCTAAAGAAAGAATTAAAAAAAGAACCTCAGAAAGAGGAGCAGAGAGGGTATCAACATACTTGTTGGTACACCATGCCACAAATTTATGCCAATGACAGGCATATACCGTTTTGGTGGAGGGACACCTGGCTGCCAAGATAACGTCACAGACTTTGTGTGGAAGGTCAAAAGCCATCAACTGCCGCTGCTCAATCTCCACGCATGAAGGCGGCGAGTGGACAGGTTTGGGTGGAGAACCGTCCCCTGGTGCGGCGACAGAAGATCCTCCGGAAAAGGCAGTCTCAGTGGAGGATCAATGGCAATGCTCAATAGTTCCGGATACCATACTCTTCGTGCCTTGTCCAGAGCCACCAGTATTATTTGGGCCATGTCTTGCCTGATCTTCTTCAGAACTCTGGGCAGAAGTGGTATTGGTGGAAAGGCGTACAGGAGGCCTGAATTCCACACATGACGAAAAGCATCCAACAAGCAAAACAGCTGACATTACGGGTTCTGTATGGAGGCGAACAAGTCTAACCAAGGTTCTCCCCACTGCAGGAAGAGACCTTGCGCCACCTCCGGATGGAGACGCCATTCGTGGTCGACCATGCATCGCTGGCTGAGTTTGTCTGCTCTGACATTCAAGGAGCCTGCCAGGTATTGAACCACCAGGGAAATGCACTGATGTTCCAGCCAAGTCCAGAGACAAAGGGCCTCTTGACAAAGAGTCCATGACCCCACTCTGCCTTGTTTGCTGCAATACCACGTGGCGGTGCTGTTGTCTGTAAACACCTGCACTGCTTTCCCCTTGAGGGAGGGAAGAAATGCTTTCAATGCTAGCCAATTCGCTCGGAGCTCCAGAAGACTGATATGGAGACCGCTTTCCACCGGAGACCAGATACCTCTGATCTCTGCCTCTCCCATGTGGCCACCCCATCCCAGAAGTGATGCATCTGTCACGATCGTAAGATCTGGTTGGGGAAAGAAGAGGTATCTGCCCTTGACCCAATTCTGATTTGTTAACCACCACTGCAGGTCTTTTGCAGTCCCTTCCGAGATCTGGACCTAATCAGAGAGATTCCCCTGATGCTGCACCCACTGGAACTTCAGGTCCCAGGGAAGAGCCCGCATATGCCATCTGGCATCTTGAACCACCAGGGTGCAGGAGGCCATGAGGCCCAGCAGAATCAGAGTCATTCTCACCGAAATCTAGAATAGAGGCTGAAACATCGGTATCATAGCACGAATATCCAAGACTTGCTTTTCGGGAGGATATGCCCGGAACTGTACTGTATCCAGAACAGCTTTGATGAAAGGGAGCATCTGAGAAGGAGTTGGGTGTGACTTCGGCACATTGATAGTGGACCCCAGCAAATGCAAAAGGTTCGCTGTAGTCTGGAGGTGGGGGACAACTGTCTGGGGCGAGTTCGCCTTCAACTGCCAATCGTCGAGGCAGGGGAAGACTGGGACCCCTAACCTGCCACCACTACCATCACTTTTGTGAACACCCGAGGGACACTGGTAAGGCCAAAGGGGAGCACGGGAAACTGAAAGTGCTCGTGACCTACCAGGAATCGTAGGTAAGGCCGGTGGCCAGGCAAGACGGGAATGTGGAAGTATGCACCTTCCAAGTCCAACGCTACCATCCAGTCTCCGGGATCCAGGGCAGATAGGGCCTGAGCCAATGTTAACATTTTGAACTTCTCCTTTTTGAGGAAGAGATTGAGGGACCGAAGATCTAATATAGGTTGAAGACCGTTGTCCTTTTTCAGAATCAGAAAGTAGCAGGAATAGCAACCACGACCTACTTCTGGCAACGTAACCCTTACTATAGCTCCTTTGGCCAAAAGGGCTTGGACTTCCACGTAGAGAAGCGCCATATGATCCTCTGATATCTGGCTGTATGAAGGTGGCATGGCAGGAGAGGTCTTGAAGGGGAGGGAGTAGCCCCTTTGGACAATTTGGAGCACCCACCTGTCAGAGGTAATGGCTTGGTATTGGGGCAGGTGATGGGGTATCCTGCCGCCTACTGGCTCCTGATGCACCTGTGGACTAGGAAGGCTTGGAAGCTGAGAAGGGGGTGGGGGTGGACTGGGCGACCCACTGGCTCCCTGATCCCCGGGGAACATGGGATCTCGCATCCGCGCAGGGCATGTACAGCATGCGCAGGTCTGTGGCCAGCGGTTGGTAGCCTGTGCCATAGCCACGAAAGGGGTGAAAGGCGGACTGCTGGGGCCTAGGTGTAGGCGTGAGGCCAAGAGACCGGGCCGTGGCTCGGGAATCCTTAAAGCGCTCGAGCACCGAGTCCACCTTGTCTCCAAAGAGACGTGTGCCATCAAAGGGCATGTCCATCAAGGCTTGCTAGACATCCCCCGAAAAGCCACATGTTCTCAGTCAGGCGTGGCGTCTCAATGCCACTGTCGATGCAAACCATCTGCCCAGACAGTCGGTCGTATCCAGTCCACAACGAATTATCAACTTAGCTGCATCCCTCCTATCTGTTACGGCTTGGGACAGGACAGCCCGGGCCTCCTTCGGAACTGCAGGTGGCACTTGCACGACCGTATCCCAGAGAGTATGGGAGGGAATGGCGGTCCAAAAGGCATGCAGTGTTCACAGACCGCTGCGCTAGACTGTTGGAAGAAAACAATTTCTTCCCCAAATTATCCAGTCTTTTTGATTCCCTATCCGGGGGTGCGGCAGGGAATGCGCAAGATGAATAAGAAGCCTGGTTGACAAGGCTCTCAGGTGTGGGGTGTTGGGTGAGGAATTTTGGGTCTGAAGGCGCAGGCCGATGGCAGCGGGCAATCTTCCTATTCACAGCAGCCCCTGTGCTGGGTCTGGACCAGGTACCCAAAAGGACGTCGGTCAGTGCTTCATTGAAGGGTAAAATGGGCTCGGAAGAAGAAGACGACCCTGGTTGAAGCACGTCGGTTAGGATGTTAGCCCTAACCTCCACAGAAGGAAGCTCGAGGTCCGAGACCTCAGCTGCCCTTCTTACCACCACAGAGTAAGAAGCACCCTCCACTGTAGCCACACTAGGAGAAGACAGCATACCAGTGTCCGGGGAGGTGTCTAGTCCACTGGCATCACCCGAATCCTGCGTCCAGTCCATTTGTGGATCAACCCTGGGCCCAGGAGAGCCCATAGAGAAAGGGATTGGCGATGATAGACGTTGTTCCGGCTTCAGGTCGTCGGTTATGACTATGGGATCAACGTCAATTGTGGGCCCAACCGACGTTGGGAGCGTCGACGTCTGACCCAATGCTGAGGAAGGTCGACGTGGCGTGACCAGCATCAGGACCGATCCACAATTCAGTGTCTGGCCGCCATGAGCTTTAGGGACGCTAACTCAAAGCCTTCGGGTTCATGGCCCGACACTCGGAGCACTACTTCGGACTGAAGCACTCCAAACACCATAAGCACACGAGGTTGGGGTCCGTCACCGACACAGTTTGGTGACGGGAGTCGCCAGGCTTAAATCCGGTCTTGTGGGACATCCCTTGACGCATCCACGAACTCGTAAAAAAAAAAAATACGACAAAAATTTCTACGTAGTCAAAAACTGAGGTAGCTCTTGTCCGGATCTGCACGTAGGTTGGCGCGGAAAGAAAATAAATTACATCAGCACGTCAGAGTGGCGCCTATATACGACCGCGATGTCATCACGGCGAGCACGACGCCAACGAAGCCCGTGGAGTCGACTGACGCCACCTGGCGGCGCGCAGAGGTACTGAGTGAAGAAAAGTTCTCCGGATCCAGTCTGGCGCCTGGGGAAATTCAAAAGTAAGGAATCTGCAACTAGGGGTCTCTATCAGATCAAATGAGCAGCTACACAGGCTGACTGTGTGGCCAACACTACTGTACATGGTCAAGGACCGTAAGCAGAGGGGGGGTTGAAGGGTGGGTACAGCGCTGTGCCAATCCTGGTTGCACACAGCTGGGGGACCTGCAAATCTGACAGGAAGGTGGTCTTGAGGAGTGGGTTCTGCAGAAAGCTAGGTGTAGGATATGACCAACAGCAGTGAACAGCCTTTGAATACGAATAGCAGATGAGGGCCAGGATGGGAGATGGGGCCTTTCTGCTTAGCCCATTGGCAACAGCTGAATCACTTGTGAAGTGGGGACTAGCTGTTGGGGGGTAGGGCACTGCTGCATTCCACACCTTGTGGTCAATACGTACCATGAACATCCAAAGAATGTGCACAGAGGGGGATAGCCTCATGGGAGGTTAGCTGCAAAGCCTGGCCATAGGAAGGTGGGGGATCTGGTGTACATTAAATTGTTTTTTTTCAAGAGGTAATGACAAGAACAGGTAGGAGGCACAATCGGCCAAGGACTTCAGTAGCTCAAAGTATTGTTTGGAATGAACATGGTTGAATTTATAGGTGGCATGATAAGAGTTGCTGAAGAATTCTTTAAACGAAGAAATGTATTTGTAATATTTAGCCCACTGACCAGAGATGGAGAAGAGATAAAGGTGAAAGAACTGAATATTTACTTTTTGTTTACATCAATATCTACATACAGAAACCTCCCAGAACAGGTACAGCATTTATAAAGTTTAACATGCAAAAGAAAAAGAAAATAAAACTGAAATAAATTATATAGAGGCATCGGATGAGGTACGGAATTTTGGCCCTGGCTTTCGAATGCACCGGAGTAAATTTGGGACCGAGTGACAAAGAAAACAACATGAAAACATGTATGCTGATGGTATTCAACCGCTTGACAAACTAGAATTTCATTATGGATTCTAAAAGAAATGCCAATGTGATGTAACACCATTACATGTCTTTTTAAAACATCCTGCGATTGCTCTTTGTTTGCAACACCCTGAAAACTAAAGTATGAGTAATTATATTTATCCTGCCAATAATCCACTATTACTTTTGTTGGGCACTTCAACTGCAAAAATCCTTTCATTGCTTTCCTATGAAACCACGTTCATTTCTTGACTGTCAGTGGCAGCAACTGCCATAGCTGGTATACTCTGCAGCAACAAAAATGCCCAGCAACAGTTTAATTTGAGAACTGTAGGAAATGCCACTTTTTGTATGGTTAAACCCCCATGTTTTTGGACCGATGCTGCTTGCTTTTCGACTGAGAGGGCACGGAAGCCTGTTAACCGGACATTAGGACCTGTACCCTTACCCTTAAACAGAAATGTCGAATTGGCTCATAACCTGTTAGCTAATCTAACTTACCAAAAAGTCCCTAGTGAATCATACCCAGGGCAGGGAAGTTAAATGGTCACCACGAGGGATTGCAGCCTGGTTGTACCACCCTGGATGTAACACGAGTAAAACAAGACTCCCAGTCTGCCATTTGCAGGCTGGAAGAACAGTTTAAACAGCTAGCCCGACTCTGTCATTTAAGGTGATAGCAAAGTCCGAATTACCCCTAGAATATGTGCTAGTTACTCCTATTGCAGGCCTATTGAGTCCTAAGGCACTGTGCAACATCTCTCATGGGCGAAACATGTATTTTATATATGTTCTAATAATACAAACACAAAAGTGTTGTTTTTACTGTGCAAAGGCTTGGTCGCCCAATTGGCGAGTACAGAGTTACACGCGGTCTCCCTCAGGTGTGCTAACTCTGGAGCGATGTGATCAAATTGGGTCATTCAAGATATTACACAGCTGGTTACACTGAGCCTGACTTGATTCTCAAATCGAAATTCATGTAACAAGTTGCAATGTTACCACTTTGTTGCCTTTGGGTCCCGGGTCCCTGGTCCCATGCAGGTTGCACATGGGGTCCTGTAACTAAGACAGCCTTCTACCTCCCGGGGAGACGTACTAATGACTCCCAGGAAATGATACAATGGGGGCCCACTGTGGAAGGATGTGTCACCTACCTCCTGCAGGAAGCCACAAGGGGGTTGGCCCAAAAGGTTAGTTTCAAAGGAGAAGCTGCCTTTGAAGGGCAAATGAGTAACACTTAAGAGAGGGGCTGCTCCATTGCCCAGGTAGATAAGCTAGCACCAGGGACAGGCGAAGGGAAACCAGTTGCCAAATCTGTTATCCAGGGGCGTGTAGTCCTCTTGGTAGCCGCACTTCTGGGATGAGCTATGGAGCACCACATGTTGGGAGAGGGGCCCAGCTATATTGGAAGTGGGTAGAATTGTGCATCCTGAGATGCCCAGATGCCACACTTTGCAGGAAGTGGTCACCGGGTGAAAGGGAATCTGTTAGCCCATTGGCTACCAACAGCACCCTTCCCTGAGAGAATTTTCTGAGCATAATATCCATGCTGCACCATGGAACCAGCAAAGAGAGGCTGCATCGTTGTGGACTGCATATGCTGGCTGGCATAGGAGAGGGACTCTGCCTGTCATGTCCTACTCAAGTTGAAGTCCTCTCCAGATCTAAGAAATGCCAATCCCAAACTCTCAAAGAGTCCTCACCACAAGTAGTGGTATCAGAAGAGCCTTCGGTTTTCTCCCTGCCTTGCCCGTGGCTTGGTAGGTGGGACAGGAGTGATAAAACTCCTTCATCTTCTTAGCTATCTGGGGCCAGTAGAAGTGGTTGACCAGCCTCTCAGACGTCTAGATCGGTCTTAGGTGCCCAACTAAGGGGATACCATGGGCCAGATTAAGGAGGAACTACCTGTACTGCCTGACAAAGAGGACATATTTGAAAGACTCTACAATTTGACTGTAAAGGAGCATATTTTGACAAGTTGCACCAGCATCTGTTGGACTTTAAGCTGACAAGCCTCAGGGAACTCGCTAAGAGAGCCCATGAGCGGGTCCCCAAAAAGTCCCTGAGAGGAGACCAGAAGAATGGGTTTTTTTTCAGGGTAAGGTGGGGGGTAAAGATAAAAAGGATAGTCCCTAAGAACCCCCAAAAGATGCCAAAGGGGGGAAGCCCTGAGCTGCAGTACATTCCTAGGGGATGGTATATCAGGGACAGACGTCTGATCACCCTTGAAGGCTGGTGTGAGTTGTGACTGCAATTTGACAAGGCACAAGAGGGGAGGTTCAGTGTACACCAAAAGGCATCCACAGATGACTAGTCAAAGGGTTTGGCCAGTGTAGGCATGGGGGCCAAGATTGCACAGAGGCCACCTTAGGGTTCCTGGGTTGTGGGGCCATTGACCCTTTGGCTCATTGGTTTCCAAGTAAAAATACCAACAGTAGCCAAAAAGCAATGAGGTGTAGGTGAAGGGTATGAGGGATACAGGTGCTAGTGTAATGATAGTTATGGCCAAACTAGTTTCCCTAAAACAGATCCTACCAGAGGAATTGCAAAAGATTGGCAATGCTGACAATGTCACACTCTTATGGTTGTGGTTGACTTTGAGTGGGAAGGAGTTACTGCCCACAGAAATTAGCTGTGTCCCCTGCAATCCTCAGAGTTCCTGCTGGGGAGTAACTTAGAAATTTTTGCCAGGGCAGAAGTAGAAAGGAGGGCCCATGCAGTCATGTGTGTATGAGTTACCACAAGAGCACAAAAGGCCCTGAAAGAGAATCAATGGAACTTGGAACCTGAAATTATGGTCCAGGTCTCAAAAGCCAAGAGAGGCAGGAAGGCTGGCTTCCCACCTTCAAGAGGTCCATAGCCCAGAAGGAATCCAACCCTCAGGGGAAAGGCCTGCTCCTGAAAATCTGCCAGTGCTGGCAGAACTCCATGGAGCAGGGGTACCTGTAGGAAGGACCTGAGTAATGGACAAAGGACCTGCCCCACTCTAGAAGTTGCAACAGTTAGCTGTCAGGCAGGAAAAATGATATACCAACGGTACCAATAAGGTATACTGGGAAGAAGGGCTCCTGTACATCGAGCCAAAGGACCCCAAATCAGGGGCATCAAGGACACCTGTGGTCCATCAGCAGTACAGGGAGTTCCTCCGTAACGTGACCTATGAATTCATTTTAGCTGCGCACCTGGGGCAGACCAGGATGTGTGAGAGACTGGCCCCAGATGTTTAAAAAGGTCAAGGAGTTTTGTCGCTCCTGTCCCACTTGCCAAGCCACTGGAAAGGAGGGGGAAAACCAAAGGTTCCTCAGATAGCACTGTGGAGGGGACTCTCTTTGAGTGGGTGGGATTAGCACTGTTGGTCCCTAGACCTTCCAACAGCCTTAGAAAATAGATTAATCTTGGCGGTAGTAGATCATGGCACCAGATATCATGAAGCTATTCCTGTTAGTCAACCACAAGCAGTAGCAAAGAGAGACCAGCTGATCAATTAAATGCTATCTAGGGGAATACAGGAAAAAAGACATAGGATACATCCTTCCGCCATAATCAATTAACACTGAAATGTATCCTATTTGTACAACATCTGAAGCTAAATCCTCACAGATACACAATATTTATTGTTTATTTTGTAAACTCTCACACTCCCTATTGGTGTCATGCTTCATCATGGGTCTCATCCTGGCCCCTAAAAACCAGGATGGGCTCAACCATATTCCAGGGATCTCTTTGGATATTTTCCTGATGGTGACATAGAAATAAAAAAATACCTCTGAAGACACTGGTATGCCTTTATTTTTGGAGTTCCTGGTATGACTAAACACCGTAATAAAGGTACCTACTGAGATAATGGTCTTACGACTGACTCAAGAGTCAGCATGTATCAACCCTCTACATTAATGGCCATAGAGTACAGGACTTCCTTTAGGACTAGGTGAACTAAATGCCCTGGTATTATGTCATCTAGAATTGCCATTTAGCCCTACATCAATCCAGTTAGGACAATACGTTACATGCAAGATACAAAGCATTCTAAGGGCTAGCACCCCTCCCTACGATGTTCTCAAACTTGGTGCTTTAAGAAAAAATGTAATGACTTTTGTTGGTTTTAGCATTCCAGTGCATAGTAGCGGCTGCCAAGTATTGGAATTCGCTCCCCCTGATTATTAGGAAGGAACAACATTTTATGACCTTCAGGAGGCTAGTAAAAACTTGGCTCTTTCCCCAGTAGCTGTCTTTTCTCTCTTGATTTTGTGACAAATACACTTCTTATACCCAGCGCTTCTATGCCGGAATGCGCTTTATAAATACTAAAGTACAAAATACAAATGGTCACTTCAACTAGTGAGCAAACCAAAATTAAATTTAAGATTATTTGTGACAGGAACCATGGAAAGTCATCACAGGCGTCATACAAAGATGGATGCAGGTACTCGTAGTCTGCAATCATTAGGTTGTTAAAATATGTATGACAAATGCTGTAATCTATGATATGAAACCTTGGGCCATATGTACGAACACTTTTTCCCATAGGCACAGAATGGGTAAAAACCTTTGCTACATCTGGCCCCTTGTCACATATATTCACCTACCCTGAGTTTTCAGGAAGTCATGCTACATGGGAGAAGAGGATGCCCATGTAGTCACACACTGTTGGATCACGACAGGAGACATAAGCCGGATAGAAGACATACAAAAAGTGAAAAACAGGACAATACAAAATCAGTGAGTGTTTGCACATTGAGTGTGTCGCTGTAAATGCTACACAAATGACATTTAGTTAACCAATTATGATAGGTTTCGACTTACATACCTAATTGGGGCAGGTTTAGAGTTGTTAATTGTTAAACTAGCTTTGTTATAGACAGTTGAGGACACTAGCGAAAAACGCCCTATGTACACATGGAGAGGTAGTAATTGCCAGTATGTTTGAAGGCTTGAGCCAATCAGTAGTTAGAGAACTATCACAGTCTGTCCATTCTTGAGTGTCAGGTCTTACTGAAAATCCTCATAATGTTATAAAGTGTTAAGCTGGACCACGTTTTGTCGTCAAGGAGTAAAGTCAGGTGGGTATGTAATCTACTGACCCAGCGTTCTGCATTTTCTAAGAGAGTTTTGATCATGTTTAGTCTATTTTCTATTTTTTCAATGACTGTCCTTTTATATGTCATTTTCAGAACGATTCCTGTCAATGAAATGTGCTGTCAAATGTTTAGTAACGCTGGCAGGGAATTTTGCAGCGCTGTTTGAAGATACGGATTCTTACTTTCTTAGATGTCAAACCTATATACATTTTATCTCACAGGCACTTTCTAAATTACCCCACATTTAATGAGTAACAGTTGTCATGATTCCTTTGTTCCCAGGGAGAATTTAAACCAAGGTCAAAATCTTTAGTCAACGTCGTAAATCTGCAAACAGAGCAGTTCCCACAAGGATAACGTCCTGTCACCCTTGAAAGATCCAAAGGGTGTGTTGCTCCTGACTGGACTCCTGGTAAAGACCAGTAGATCCCTAAGACTTTTGTTCCATTTTTAAAAGGAAAATAGTGGTCCGTCAAATTGCATGTTATCGTTGTTTTAAATGTGCCAATGTTTTGTAATGAACTGTTTTACCTTGGTGGGGACATTACAATATGTGCTCATGAAAGTCAGTTGTGTGTTGGTAGATTTGTCCTCATTTTCCAAACGGGCCTCCCTCTGGTTATTGCTTGCTCTTCTGTTTGTATGGTCAATAATCCATCTTGGGTAATGTTCTCAATAGGTTTGGAAGCTAGGCTATGCGATTTAATTTTGTAATGGCTCAATTCAGAACAATGCCGTCTAATGCAGAAAAAGTGGCCAATAGGTAGATTTTCTCTAAGAGACTGTGGATAGGCACTTCCAAAATAGGCTGTTCTTGTCCTCTGCTTTTGTGTACGTGCTCATTTTTTAAATTTTCCTTCTCCACAAGAAATCGTTATGTCTAGAAAGGGCATTTGTTGATGATCAATATTCAGTGTGAAATCCAGTGAAGTATTGCAAGAATTCTACCATCTAAGAAACTCTTGGGAGCTATCCGTGCTGACACGCATAACCACAGAAACGTCATCAATATAACGATGCCAGATTAACAACTGCATTGTGAAAGCTTTATTATTCCTTTATGTTTTCTTTTTCAAATTGGTGGGCATATAGGCAGGATAAGATTCTGGCAAAATTGTTGTAAGCAAATAGTGCCCTCGAGCTCAAACACGTCGACAATTTTTGTCAAGGCTAATATGGCTATGCTTATAATCCAATGGACTGGGTTTTTGTGTGCCCATTGGTTTTCTGGAAGTTCCCAATGATGCGGAAGCCCTCTTCCTGTGGTATATTTGTATACAGAGCTTACAAGGCTGGAGTCATCAGTAAAATATTTTTGGGGTTGAAATCAATTTCTAGAAGTATGTTCAACAAGGGTTTCATAGCTAATGTAAGACTGCATTTGAATTACAAGTGGCCAGCTAACCAATCCACAAATTCAGATAAAGGTTTGAGGATAGAGGCTATAAGGGAAACAATTAATCTGCCTGGTTGAAGGACACATTGTTCATGAATGTTTGGTAGCGTGTAAAAGTATTATGTTTTGTGGGGAGAGCAATCAAGAATTCACCTTTTTTCTGTGATTCGTCCGCTTTTTCAAGACAGATCGACTAGAAGTTCAATCTCTTTCTGTAGAACAGTAATGGGATCTGATGGATGTATTTTGTAATTTCTATCTCTCCTTAGTAAGGTCAAGCATGCCTCACAGTTGTTTTCTTTAGTCTGAATCACAATGGCCCCATCCTTGTCCTTCTGTTTTATGATGGGATTTGTTATGATTTTTAGATGTTCAAGACCTAGCATTTCTTCCCTAGTTAGAGTGTGCTAATTTACTCTTTTGATATGTAATCTCTCACTATCATTCATGACTGCCTCTTCGAAGACTGGAGGTATAGATGTGGCTGGCGGATTAAAGTAGGACTTTGTTTTCATACTTGTGTATTCTGGTTCTGTATCGCCATGGGGGAGAGCCTCACAAAGGGTTGAATCTTATTTTATGAAGGAATTCTGCCATTTTGCAGTGTAACTTAAATTTGTCTGCATGTTTGGTAGACACAAAACCCAAACCCTAGTTTGAAACTTTCATTTCTCTTTATGTGAGTGTCCCTGTAGTCAGATTTAACACTAAGTTTACACCCAGCTCGTCCTTGGTTTTGCGGTGCTAAAATCACCATCTTCCCCACTTTCAGGAACAGGCAGACACAACACAATTTTGGCATTTTATTGGGGCATACCCCATTTTTACTATGTTCTGTGCTTTTAGCCTCCTTCCAATTAGTGACAGAAATGGATTTGAAACCAATGCTGGATCCCGGAAAGCTAAACATTTTTGAAGAGTAGACAAAATTCTGAATTCAGCAAGGGGTAATTTGAGTAGAACCTACAAGGTTTTCCTACAGAAAATAACAGCTGAAATAAAAAAATATTGATACTGAAGTGAAAAAAAGCAATTATTCTCTCTGTTTTACTCTTTAACTTTTTCCTGGGATGTCATATTTTCAAAAGTAATATACCATTACGTCTGCTAGACTCTTCTGGTTGTGGGGATATATAGGGCTTGTAGGTCCATCAAGAACCTTAGGTACCCAGAGACAATAAACGAGCTGCACCTTGCAATGGGTTTTCATTGTATACCGGGTATACAGCAAATCATTTGGTGAAATATAAAAGAGTGAAAAATAGGTATTAAGGAAACCTTTGTATTTGCAAAATGGGCACAAAAAAAGGTGTTGAGAAGCAGTGGTTATCTGCACATCTCTGAATTCCAGGGTTCCAATACTAGCATGTGAATTACAGGGCATTTCTCAAATAGGAGTCTTTTTTTAAAAAAAGTTTCTTTTTTTTTTTTTTACACACTGTCTTACATTTGCAAGGAACAAATGTAGAGAAAGACAAGGGGCAATAACACTTGTTCTTCTATCCTATATTCCCCCAAGTCTCCCGATAAAAATAGTACCCCACTTGTGTGGGTAGGCCTAGTGCCTGCTACAGGAAATGCAACATGGACACATCACATTTTCACATTGAAATCTGACGTGTTTTTTGGAAAGTGCCTAGCTGTGGATCATGTGGTGCTCACGCCACGTTCTGTTACCCAGAATCCTTTGCAAACCTCACAATTGGGCCAAAAACAAAATAATGTCCTCACATTTAGGTGCTGCAAAGAATTTGAGGGGAGCCACAAACTTCCTTCTACCCAGCGTTCCCCCAGGTCTCCAGATAAAGACTGTACCACACTTGTGTAGGTAGGCCTAGTGCCCGTGACAGGAAATGCCCCTAAACACTATTTGGACACATCTAAATTATTAAAAACAAAACTAACTGCGGTGTGGTACAGGGGAGGATTGGGGGCAGGGGGGCGTGTGTGTCTGTCTCTCTGGAGGCACCAGCGGTTTTGGTCCTGGGCTCAGCAGCCACCTAGGGAAACCTACCAAACCCAAACATTTCTGAAAACTATACACCCGAGGGAGTCCAGGGAGGTGTGACTTGCGTGGATCCCCCAATGTTTTCTTACCCAGAATCCTCATTGAACCTCAAATTTAGCTTAAAGAAAAAAAAAGAAAACACGTTTTCCCCACATTTCTGTGTGGGATCACCGCACCGGGACAAGGTTCCTACCAGCCAACGTTCCCCTCAGTCTCAAAGTAAAAATTATACCTCACTTGTGTAAGTGGGCCAAGTGCCTGTGACAGGGAAGAGCCATTGAAAATGAGAGGGAACCAAAACCGGTCCAAAAGTGCAGTTTGAAAAAAAACTTTTTTAGGCTGACAAGTGGAGCAGAATTTTTATCAATATTGATGCGACAATGCTGGGTGGTGGGAATTCTGTTGATTCACTGCAGATTCTGGAAGATTTCGCAGAAAAATGTGGGATTTCAAGCAAAGTTGGAGGTTTGGTGGGCAGTGTGGATAAGAAAATAGTGCGGGGTACATGTGAAGCACACCACCCTGGACTCACCCAGATGTTTACTTTTCAGATGTGTCTAGGTCTCGTAGATTTTTCTAGATGGCAGAGTCCCAAAATCCAAAAAGTGCAGCCCTCGCCATTCCATGTGGGACGATTTTGAAAGTTAGACAAGCTCTCATGGCCCAAATGTAAAACCAGAACCCAAAATAATCAAATGTTCTCTTGCTTGCCGTGGGATAAGATGTTTTAGTGTGCAGGGGGAGAGCTTAAAGACTGTTACCCCCTTCAGTTGGGGTGCCCATACTAGTTGGTAGCCACCAGCCCACTATTGTTTTATTTTTTTTTAATTCCCTGGCATCTAGTAGGTTTTCTCCCCCACTGGGAGTGGATCGGGGGTAACTGCCCCATCTACCCACCAGTAGGCAGAACAGCTTTGTCCCCATTTATTTGGGGTGGGGGTATGGCCATACCCCCACACTCTTTTTTTGAAAAAACTTCTTCCCTGGTCTCTGATGGGCTTTCAGCCCACTTTGGGGGCAGATGGGCCTTACAAAAATGGGCAACAGTAATGTGCCCCCATGGTGAGCGACCCCCCCCAAAAACAAAACACACACACACATACTAATCCCCCCCACCTTCCGGGGCAGATCAGCCTAATAGAAATAGGCCGATCTGCCCCCAAGTGGGGTAGAAATGGCCTAAAATAAATTTGCCACCCAGGGGAGTGACCCTTGGCTAAGGGGTCACTCCCAATCTGTAAAAAAAAAAAAAAAATCACTAGTGCTTAGTGGTTTCTGCCCCCCTTGGGGGCATACTGGCCTAATTAAAATAGGTTGATCTGCCCTCAAGGGGGGGTAGAAATGGCCTAAAATAAATTTGCCCCCAGGGGAGCGACCCTTGCCTAAGGGGTCGCTCCCCACATGTCACCACGAAACAAATATATATATCCATGGCATCTAGTGGCTAATTAAAAAAGGCCGATCTGTCCCCCCCAGGGAAAGGGGGGGGGTCTAGGGGGTTCAGGAAAGGCCTAATTTTAAAGGTACCCCCAGGGGACGGCCCGAAGGGGCCGCTCCCCTTTATGCATAAATTTAAAAAAATAAAAAAACTCCCTGGTGTTTAGTGGGCATTTCTGCGGCCCGATTGCTTCACGATCGGGCTGCAGAGATGCTCAGAGAGGCATGAAAGGAAAGGAAAGGCCTCCCGGTTGCAAGAGAAAAGCAAAGTATTTCTCTTCCAGATTCTTCCAGTGCGGTGAGAGTTGACAGGAGTTGACCGCTTATGAGGTCAGAGCACGATGCGCGCGGATGTTATCGGATGTCACTGAGAGGGGTGGGGGGGGGGGGGTGGGGGGGGCTGGGATGGAAGGGGCAGGGATTCCCCTTCCATCCTGTTAGGGGTGTGTGGGCCAGGTGCAGGACTAGCTCGTCTCGTCCCCGGTACACGGGAACCGTGGCTTCAGGCACCCTGGGGGTTAAACAGCTGGAGCAGAGAAAGCAAGGTGAGTGCGATATGTGCATAGACCGAAATGGGCACGCTCGGCGCTGTAGAGGAACGGGCTAGTATCCGCTTGCTTTGAGTGCCTGTGGACACAAGGAGGAACCCTCCAGCCCAGACAGATACTGCTGCAGGCATTGAGCACCCCCCCCTCCAAACTGGGGACATAGCGGGAGGTGTTGGCGGACCTGGGCTTCGCCGGCCTGTATCCTGCTAAACACATGGGGCCCAATTAGAAAATGTGCCTAGAGCCCCCTTGCTGGGGAATGCATGGGTGACCAGAGGCCCAGCTGGGAAGCGCAGACTTTAACACGCGGAAGCAGCAACACAACCACAAAAAAAAAAAAAAAGGTAAATGGTGGCGGCATGCACACACTGATAAATCTCCTACCCCCCATCTGTAGGCAACGCCTACATGCCCTCGATGACAGCCTGCCGGGGCGGGGGGGCTCTCTCCGGCCCACACCCGCAACGTTTAATCAGTGTTTTGCATAAGCACCAAGCATGAAGGGGAACTGAGGCAGCAGCTGTGACCGAACGCATTGTTGGTCAACAAGGTTACCATCGTATGCGTTGACCATAAAAAACATCACTGAACAAACCCTAGAGACGGAAAAAACTGGAAGAGATCCATCTAACTATGCTATTGCTGACCAAACAATGTGCGCAGCTTGAAATGGCATGCCTACCCTCATGGACCATCTGGAGAATGCTGAAGGGTGGTCACGAAGAAAAAATATACGCCTGGTGGGGGTTCCTGAAAAAGCAGAGGGCCAAAATGTGGAGTTGTTCATAGAAGAATGGCTATAATCCGCAGTCCTGAAGGATCGCCCCTCATGTTTCTTCTCAGTGGTAAGAGTGCACAGAATTCCAGCAAAAGCCCCAGCACCTGGCCAATTCCCCCGACCAATCATAATCAAGCTATTGAACTATAGAAATCGGGACAACATACTGCACTTATCCTGTAAACATGGCACGTGGCAAATAGAAGGGCATGACATTAATGTATATCCTGACTACACCGCACACGTTCAGGAACAGGGAGATGCATTTGTACTAGTCAAGAAAATTGTACGCAAACTGGGACTCAATTATGCCCTTATCTTTCCAACCAAAATCAGAGTAGTTTACAACAAGAAGATGCACTTCTTTCTCTTAGCAAAAAAGTGCAACCGTGGCTAGACCGTCAGGGAATGTCAACTGGCTCGGAGGCACAGGCAGATCACACAGATGGCTGGCAAACAAAACAATCCAGAAGACGGCAGGGGCAACAATAAAGGTTCTCACCAACCCAGACCCAAATGAAAGCAGAGCAGAAGCGAATAATAGAGAAAATAAAAAAAAAGCATGTAACCTACAGACAGCAACAAATGGCGATAGACCGCTCCAGAGGAAGGGGAGAGCAGAACAACATCCCTGGACTCCGAGTTGGAGGCTGAGAGCAATCCACTACTGGTTGTGACACCAGTGACTTCAGACTACATCATATGAACAAGCAAGCAGTCAAGAGACATGAACAGTAAATAGATCAACATGCCCTATAAAAGAAAAGGAAACTGCTATTCATGATACTAGAACTGGTCTCCTCTGGGGGAATGAGTGTGCAGGCTGGCCGCACAGGTCGGTGAATGCTGGCCTGTGTCTGTCCGACCTCAGGTCGTAGGAGCCTACAGGCTCGACTCCGCACAACTAGCATTTTTAGTTTGGTCTGACTAATTACTTCAATGAAGGAACAAATGTACCATGAATAGAGGGGGGGTGATCATCTTCTAGATCACAGAGTGGTAAAGTAAGGTGGGTGGAGTTTCAGGTGTTACACAAAACCAATACAAACACTACACCGACACACATGGCATCCCTGAGGAGACAGCTATATGGCTGCGCTGGATGTTGAAGGTCGGTCTGTGTGTCTCCTCCTTTAACTTATAGGGACCTACAGACTCAACACTGCCTGGAGAGCATTTTAAGTTTGGTTTGACTAATTACTTCAATGAGGGAACACACATATCGTGAATTGGGGGGGGTTACTTTCCGATTCACATCACAGTAAAGTAGGGTGTGGAAGTTTTAGGGGTTACAAGCAACCAATACACACATGTGGAAGACCTGACGAGACAGCTACATGGCACCTGCCCATTGGGGGAAGGGTGGAGATGTTAGACATAGCCCGAATTGCTGCAATGGTTACTGTACGAACCCAAGACCTAACTTTAGTGTTGTGGAATGTCAATGGACTCGGAAATAGATTTAAGCAGGGTCTGGTCACCAAAGCCTTGAACAGATACAAGACTCATTGTATTCCTACAGAAGACCCATATGATTGACACCCAGCCCAATAGTGTAGGCAGGGCTTAATATAAAGTAGTAAACTATCCCCAGTATATTGCCGGGTCAGGAGGGGTTGCAATAATCGTCCGTAAATCCATAGCTTTCCATGTTCTACAAACCTGATCGGACACAACTGGCTGCTATACAGCTGTTCTTGAGGAGTGGGAAAGAGAAACACTACTGCTACTCAAGGTGTATCTACCAACAGGTCTACAATCACAGATACTTACTAAAATAGGGCAGCCCATAGCGGGATTCCCACGTGGGATTCCTATGGGTCTTTACAATAGTTAGAGGCGATTTCATCTTCATCCACAATCCACTGCTCGACACACTCAGTACGACAACTGAGCAGGAAGACTAGAGGAATTCCTCCAGACAATGGGGCTGGTGGATGTATAAGAAACCCGGCAAAGGCAAGAAAGAGAATTCTCTTTTCACTTATATGCACACTCAATGTCCTCCACACTAGACTACAAACCAACTCCAGTAGACACATTAGGCAGCTTTACTGCAGCCAGCTACCTAGTGTGAAGTACATCAGACCACTCCCCAAAACACACAACAATATGCACAGCAAGGTAAAGGGAGGCCGGAGAATGGAAAAAGGCCACAAGGCAACTAGCTAACAAAGAAGTTGTGCAGGCCCTAGACAAAGTTACAGAACTCTTCTTAAATTTTTTTTTTTTTTTTAAATGAAGGCATAGTAGCTAGAGCATGTACTCTATGGGAGACCTACAAGGTAACTTTCAGAGGGGTGATCATTGCAGGGTAAGTGTGTGATAGGAGAGCCCGCCATAAGCGATTGGCTGATCAAGACAGAGACCTTAAAAAGAACAATAGCTACTAGTCGATCTCCTTGTGAAAGTGCAAGCTAATAGGCTGCACACTGTGATATTAGGTTTGGTGGTGGTGGACCAAACGGCCTGTATGCCTTATAGGTTGACTTATCTTAACTTAAGGCATCCCCACAATAACTCGCGCAGAAAAGAGTGGGAGACAAACCCTAAGTGATCATATTGTTGGATACAAACATAGCATTCGACTCGGTCGAATGGCCATATTCGTTCCATCTCATTGAGAGAATGGGATTCAGAACAAAATATCTAGGATGAATCAGGCTCCTGTACGAGCGACCCTCAGTTAGGGTCAAAATAAATGGTTGCCTCTCCAGAGAACTCCCCATCGACATGGGCACGCATAAGGGGTGCTCGCTCTCGCCGATGCTGTTTGCACTGGCAGTGGAGCCACAGGCAGCACTGGTGAGAGTTGAATCTGGGCTGGCCCAGTGGTTCTGGATGGGACTAGAGGATCTGATTATATGCGGACGATAATCTTTATCTAACCTGCATGGAGGACACTCTCCCCCATATTGAAGTAATATTGCAGATTTTTTTTTAGAGATCTCGGGATTCACCATCAACTGGGAGAAGTCACTCCTTTTCCCCATGGGAGGATGCTCACAAGATGGCCCATTGCCACTGCAAGTAGAACCCTGTGCTTTTAAGTACCTGGGTATTTGGGTGACCAGAAGCACGGATCTGAATATAAAAGCAAATTTACACCCGTTGTTGCAGAAGCTGGAGAAAGACATTATGAATTGGTCTACCCTACCTCTGTCTTTATTGGGCAGGGCAGCCCTGTTTAAAATGCTCTCTCTCTCTCGACTACTATATGTCTTACAAAACACTCCATACCCGCAACTGAACTCCTTCTTTACTCAGATAGATTCTTTGTTGAAAACACTATTGTGGAGAGGGGGGCTACCGCGGGTTGCACTGAAGACCCTTCAAAGCTCAAAATTTGAGGGGGGTATTGCACACCCCAAAGTAAAGAAATATAATGAAGCCGCACTACCTGGGGTAGTGAACAACTGGGCTAATGCAGACACCGAGGACCCTGCAGTAAGGGTTGACAGAGCAGGGATGGGCAAACACAGCTACATGCATATCCTATAAGGAGGCAAGCTGGAAAGGACAGCATGCCCAGCAATGGAAGTGGTCCTTAACACCTGGCGGAAGCTGCTTAGTAAAATGAATTGTGACACAAGCCTCACACCTGTGACTCCACTCTAAGAGGGTACATTAGCCACACATGACGACGGCCTTAAGAGGCTTTCAGGGTTGGGACAGGAAAGGCATAAGTACATTGGAGAATGTATGGGATGACAACAGGGTGGTCCCAGTCACACACTTGCAGAGAGTATCACATGCCCCCTATGCAGTGGTTTAAATATAGGTAGCTGAGACACATACTCACACATAATATCCCCAAAGAAGAAGAAACCCAAGAGAAATCTCCGCTGGAGAACAGGCTCCTAGATGGAAAGCTCAAACGAAAACTGATTTCCCTGACATACGGAACATTATTGCGAAACACGCAGGAAGATCTAGCATATCTCAAAGACAGATGGAAAAAAGACATTGGAGAAACTGAGGAAAAAGACTGGAAGCTGGGAATCTGAGAAGAGATTCTCAGCTTCCCAACTGAAGGGTCGATAAAGACTAGTTACAGACTTATCCAATTGAAGCTTCTACACTGAGTGTATTATACCAGAACATTAATGCATAATATTGCTAAGGCGAAGGATGCTCTCTGTCTTAGACGTGGCGAAATGGAGGTGTTGTATCCAAAAGAAGGGAAAAACAGAGAAGGAATATTCCTGAACACGAAGTTTATTTCAACATCAACACCAACGTCCTCACAGCTCCAAGTACAGCAACTGACTCAGGAGCCGATGAAGTCATCAGAACTACACGCACCCAGCATTCCATAAAGGTACACTGCCCACCCCCAACGACAAATTACAATTGCACATTTTGAAACACAACAGGAGGGCACCTTCATACACACATGGTGGCAGTGCCCGCATTTAAGACATTTGTGGGACCAGGTGATAGGATCAATAGAGGGGGCAGTGGGAACTACCATTGAGTTGTTACAGAGCCGCACCCTCCTGGGCATATGGTTGCCAACAGATCTCACTAAATACCAGAAAATACTTGTAAACCTGGGTCTCTTTCTGGCCAAAAGAGACATTGCCGAACTATAGGAAAGCAACAAACTTCCAGCAGTGTGAGGAAGGGTTGAACCGTTGCACATTATGGAACGTGAAGTCTACAGGGGTAGGGGCTGCAAAAAGAAATTTACGAAGATCTGGGATATGGGGACATAAACAAGGATAACAGACGTCTAGATGCCATTTCAAGGATAATACCACTGTTAGTGGGTGGGGAGAGGAGGAACAGGTGACTTGTATTAAAGCTGGTAATCTAAATGTGTGGGAATAAAGCGACTGTATTGGTGCAATACTTATTTGTTTCATATTCACAAAAAAATAACCCCCCCCCCCAAAAAAAAATCATTTGTGTTCCATTACCAGCAACACACTACAATGGCCTGAGAAATACAAGACGTTAGATACTGCCAAAAACACAGATCAACTCAAATAAATGCAATTCTTCAAACACTGCAATGTATGTAATTCATAAATCAGCTATGTGCTATTACTTTTTACCAGGACTTCATTGCCTATCAAGGCCTGCAATACGTTGACACTGATGACTATCCGGAGTACGCATCCTGCTCTCATTTGCATCAGTCGTGGAATCCACATTGGCAAACTCAGAATGAAATACATGTATCTGAACTATGTCTGAAGATTTAAGACCACAGTGGGTCATACACTGCACCCTCCCTTTTGTTTGACACTCACACTGTAGCACTTACTACATTAGACTTCAACCCCAAAGATTCCCTTTTGTCACAGGCACGCATAAATCCGTACATGATGACACAATCACGTCCGCTGACAAGAAAAAGACTGGCATCTACTCTCTCCACTATTGTTGGTGAGGAGAAGCTACAGGTCACACAACACCCAAATAGGTGCTACAGGTAACATGACACCCTTGACATAGTAGGTAAATTAGCTAAAACTCAGAAAAAGGAACAATTGAAGGTACGAACACTGGCTAAATTTGTGTTGTCGTGTTTCTCTTTAATGATTCTTTCTGTCCTATGTCTCCTGACGCAATCCAAAAATGTGTTACAACAGAGGCATGTATCCCTCTTTTCCCATGCAGCATGACATCCTGAAAATTCAGGGTAGGTGAATATATGTGAAAAGTGATTACATCGCATGGCTTTATTCACAGATTAGAGACTGTAGATAAGACAACACGTGACTGTTTCTTGTTTATGTCTTTCTATGCGCACTGATTCTTACACAGTATTTAGTATTATATAAATTTTTACAGATAACAAGACTAAGAGCACATGCATCCTTCTTTGTCATGACTTTCAGTGGTTCCTATCACAAATCGTATAGCATTTAAGTTTTGGTTTGCGCACTAATTGGGGTGACTATGCATTGGAAGCCTGAAACTAACACAAGTCCATTACATGTTTTCTTACAGGACCCAAGATGAGAACGCCATGGGAAAGAGCGAATCAACTCTTTACATGGTTTTTATGTTGTGTATAACATATTGCCCCGACTGATGTACGCTGTGCCTATATGTGCACCATCTCAGCACACTGACTTTCCAAGCCAGAAGCGTGGAGCCACGAAGAGTACAGACCACTGGCATGAGAAAACTCGGGCCCTGAAAAGGGAAAAACCCTAAGTCTATATATCCATCTACAAAGCGGGGAGGATGGATGAGCCACATGGCTAGATAAAGTCTCTGCCAAATAAGGCATTACCAAAGGTAAGCAACTTGTTATTCTGATAGATACTTCTAGGCACAGATTCCTTATTTTAAAATAGATAGCCAAATAATACCTCCCCAGAAAAGAGTCTGAAAAACTATTTTACATTTCCTCAAGGACTGAACAGGCAAAGTGCCCATACCTACATCTGGACTGACCAGGCAGAAGTGTTTGGTAAACATGTGCAGAGATGATCATGCTGTTGCCTGGCAGATGTCCAGGGCTGGGATTCACACTTGTGCTAGGGCAGTGGCCTCGGCCTTTGCTCTGGTGGAAGGAGTAATCAAACCCTAAGGGAGCTGCTTCATGGCCAATGTATAGCAGTTTCTGATACAAAGCAGAATCCATGAAGAGATGTTCAGTTTCTGTACTGCCTTTTCTTTCTGTGTGCCGACATACCCCATGAACAATTGGTCATCCACCGGGAACTCTTTTGTGTGGTCAAAGTAGAATAACAACACTCTTTCTGGGTCCAGCAGTGGAGTTGCTCCTCTTCATTAGAGGTGTGAGACGGAGCATAAAAGGTGTGCAGGGTGATAGCCTGCCCTACATGAAAGGGAGTGACTGCTTCATTGGGAAGGAAGCTCTGGTACAAAGGACCAGCTTGTCTGGGAAGATGTAGTATAGAGGTTTACATGACAAAGCCTGGAGCTCACTGACCCTCTGGGTAGATGTTATTGTCACTAGAGAGGCTGTCTTGATAGTAAAGAGCCTGAGATGCCAGATTCTCTGGGCCCAATTGGGAGCCACAAGGATGACTTGGGCCCAGTCGTTCCTGATTTTCTTGAGAACTCTTGGCAGGAGTGTTACGGGCACAAAGGAGTGCAGGAGGCGTGAGAGCCACTTGAGATGAAAAGCGTCTCTGAGCAGGAGTTGCCTTGGGAATTCCAGTGTGCCGAACTGCTGACACTGCATGTTCCCAGCGGTGGTAAACAGATTTAACCAAGGTTCTCCCAACTGCTGAAAGAGACCTTGAACCACAGCTGATGGAGACGTCATTTGTGATCTGCTAGGCATCTCCCAGCGGAACTTGTCTGCTCTGCCTTTCAGAGATCCCCCATGTGTTGAACCTCCAGGGAAATGCCCTGACGTTTCAGCAATGTGCAGAGACGCTGGGCCTCTTGACAAAGGGTCCACGAAACCACCCCACCCTATTTGTTGCAGTACCAAATGGCAGTGATGTCCGTGAACACCTGCACTAGCCTTTCCTCGATGGAGGGAAGAAAGGCTTTTAATGGCAGTCTAATCGCTCAGAGCTCCAACAGGTTAACAAGTCTGGATTCTGCTGGAGACCAGAGGCACGTTGATACTGAACCACAGCGCATGCAGAAGAAGTGCTGGGGAGGGATCACAGAAAGGCCCATTGGACCTGGCCATAGCTCTGCTGTCCTTGAAGCATTCAAGCACAGAGTCTGCCTTGTCTCCAAATCAATAAAAGGGCATGTCCATGCCTGAGGCATGGACATTCCCTGAAAAGCCAGTGGTTCTTAACCAGGTGTGGTGCCGAAAGGCCCCAGACAAAGAAACTGCTGGGCCCAGTGAGTCTGTTGTGTCAAGCCCACAGCATATGGCGAACTTAGCTGCTTCCCTCCTGTCAGCAATTGCATAGTAGAGTAAAGCTCGGGCCTCTCCGAGACCAAAGGCAGAACCTGAGTAACAAAGCCCCTGAACTAGGAGTATCATCAGCCCAAAAGGCATGGAGTGTTCACCGACCGCAGTGCAAGTCTAGCTAAAGAAAACATCTTCTTGCCTAAGGTATCCAGCATCTTGGATTTTCTGTACGGTGGAGTGGTAGGGAATACACCTGGACTGAGTTTTTAACTGGAGGCTTGGGGTGGGGTGTTGGGCGAGAAAGTTTGGTTCCCCTGGGGCGGCATAATGGTGGCGGGCAAATGTCCTATTCACAGGAGCCCCTGTGCAGGGCTTGGACTAGGCCCCAAGTAGGATGCCTGTAAGGGCTTCACTGAAAGGGAAAAGCAATTCAGAAGGGGTGACTCCCGGCTGATGCACCTCTGTCCAGACATTCATCTTGACAGTCATAGAGAGAGGTTGAAGATCCAGGACCTCAACCACCCTCCTCACCACCACCGCTAATGAGGCTCCCTCTTCTGTAGCCGCAGTAGGAGGACAGACCATGCTAGTATCCAGTGAGGTTTCCAGTCCACTGGAATCCGCCATATCCTCACACCAGTTGTCCTCATTGGGGTCTAGTGGCTGGCATTCATAATAGTTCAGAGGCCCCTCTCAATTTTCCCCAGGTCCTAGTCCATAGGAATAGGGCTCAGGCCTGGATGGAACACCTCCAGTCAGCGCAGGAGTCCGTGTCGGATGACACCCAACCAGTTCAGTGTCAGTCGTGGATTAGAATGGGGGCAGTGCCGGAAACATTACCAGTTGGACCTGCCCTGGAAAAGGCTTGAGGTGGCTTGACTGGTGTTGGTCCAGATCTGTTCATGGATCCAAAGAGCCCGAAGGGCACAGGGGGTCAACAAACAGGTGAAAAAACATTACAGGCCCCTCCCACCTCACAAAGCGTGAGGGCGCGCCATAAGAGAAAGGCCATCCAAATATGAGGTGCATTGCCTCATAAAACTTTCAGAGTTGGGTGGGCATCTTTCCAGCTCCAGGAAACTCGGGGAGGCGTGAAGACGGCAAACATGTAGGCACAACCACAGATCAACGCCCTGAAGTTCCCTTGCCTCGTCGGATGACTTTAACAGACTGGGTAAAGTCGAAGACCTCAAGAACTTTATTTTTCTTCTTTTTGTGGAATTCACCCAAAAGTCCGGGCGACTGAGTGCAATGAAGATTGATGGCCCGGCGAATGATCCCAGGACCTTTCACTCAAATGGGGTTGAGACAGCTGCAGCTTCGCACTTCGAGCAGGGAGGAACTTGAGGGATCGTTACCTCAAGGCCTTGGGGTGCATGGCATGACAATCGACACAAGTCTTGGCATCATGGTCACACTCAAGACACCAGAGGCAGATGAGGTGTGGGTCCATGACAGACATTTGCCAGGAACAGGTTTAGAGCCAGCCTTCCTCATTATCATCCCTGCCACACAAGGAGATAATGTCTCAAAAAAGCTTTGACAAAAAGTAGAAAAAGGTGACTTAAAAAGTGACTGGGGTTAGCTCTCCACTGGAACTGCACTAGCTGGCGCAGAAATTAAAGAAACTGTGTCAGCTTGCTGGGGTGGTGCCTGTATGGGCACTGCACACATCACTTCCAGTGCAGACGATGTCTCGTGGAGCCAAATGACGCCACCTACTGCCGCAGAGGGTTACTGCTCACGAAAAAATGATGCCTAGGGATAATTCTAAAGTAAACTATCTTCAACTAGAAGTCTCAATCAGATACATGTTGACTCCTGAGTAGAGTGTAAGACCATTATCCCAAGAGGCATCCTTTTTGCAGTTTTAATCATACCAGGAACACTAAAAATAAAGGGATGCTTAGGTGTTGCAAGGCATTTTTATTGCCTAGTCCACCTCAGAAAAATATCCAAAGCCCTCCCTGGAATATGGTCCAGTCCATCCTGGTTTTTAGGGACGCGGAACAAACCTGATGATGAAGCACGACACCAATGGAGTGGACACCAATGGAATGTGTGAGAGTATACAAAATAAACAAAGATTGTCGGGACTGTGAAGATTCAGCTTAACATATTGTAGAAAAAATGTATTCCTCTTAGAGCAGTCATTGCCCCTGCAGTGGCCTGGGTACTCCTTGGAATTTTCAAATGGGTTGGGTTCCCTAAGGGGGTAATCTCTAATAGAAGAATTAATTTGATGTCTGCCTGTCTGCAAGTCATATGTGATGAGTGCGGTGTGACTTACAAGTTCACCACACCTACCATTCCCAAGAAAATGGTCTGATTGAAAGGTTCAATAAATACATGTGTAGGAAAGTGCCCCTGTTTTCATAGTTCCCCCTCCCCCCCCACACACACACACACTTTTTTGCCTGGTTTCTGGCATAATTTTGACCAAAGGTACAATGGGTTCCTGCTAAATAGATCCTTAGTGCCAGACCTCTTTCCCTAAAACTGCACAGTTTTTCCCAATTGGCAAAATCTTTAGTTGCCACTGCAAGTCCCTAGAAAAAGGTACCCCTGGTACCTAGGGCCTGGGGTACTAAAGGAAGGCCACTGAGGGCTGCAGCACAGTTTGTGCCACCCTCCAGGACCCTCTCAACTAAGTGCACCCAGTGCTGCCTTTGCAGACTGCATGTCTTGGTGCAGATCCAAAATGAAAACACGACATGGCACACAGCCTGCATGCCCTGCGAGTCCAGTTGCACTACATTTAATATATGTAAGTCACCCCTTTGGCAGGCCTTCCAGCCCTAAAGGCAGGGTGCATCATATTACATGTGAGGACATACCTGTATGAGAAGATATGCCCCTGCTAGGTCTCAGGTCACTCTCACACACAGTAAGTGAACAGGGAAGCCATTTTAAGTACATGTGCTGGACATTGGTCATTATGACTTCCTCAGAAACATGACGGATTCGCTGAAGATAGGGATGTTTTGTATAAAACATCTCATATTAATAAACTATCACAAAATCCAGTGATGTATTCATTAATACATGCACTCAGAGGGCAGCTTAGAGATGCTCCCTGAAAAACCTACCAACTCCTAATGTGGGCACTGACTGATCAAAACCAGTACAGCCACTTTAAACAAAGTTCTGGACCCCTAGAGTGAGAACCAGTGCTCTTGAGGGCTCAGAACAAAGGCCTGCTCTGGGTGGAGGTGTGACCTCTCCCAGGCAGGATGGACATTCCAGGGCAAGGAGCTTCAAAGCTCCCTTACGGCCTTTGAAATGCAACCCAAGCAACTCCAAATGGTGGCAGAACTGGCGGGAAAATTAAGTTAATCAATAGGAGTGCCCACTTCATGCCAGTCCCACCCCTAAGAATGACGAGCTGAAGTGGACACTACTTTTTAAATTACTCCTTCTTTCATGGAAAGACTTAGGCCAATAGGGTTAGAGCTATGGCATCTCCCAAAGGAAGTGGTCACAGAAAGGGTGTAGTCACCCTAAAGGTGAGTAGCCCATTGACTGCCACCTGGCACTCTCTGTGACGCCCCTAAATTCAGTCTTTAGGTGGCACAGCTGAACCCTAGAATCAGGTTCCTGCACCTAAGAAGAACTGGCCCGTCACCTACAGAGAATACTTAAGACACCCATTGACTTGGCCCCACCCCTACTGGCCTGTCTGCAACCTTTAAAGAAACCTACACCCAGAAGATCCTGCAGCCCAGCGTCCTCCAAAGCATTGGGAGGACTGTCTGCCTTCGAAAAAGACCAAGAACTCCTGTGGACAGCGAACCTGTCCAGAAGAAACCATCTTTGAAGAAGAAGAAACCTGCCTGAGGACCTGCGAAACCTGATGCCCCTGGCCCGAGTCCAAATGGCCCACCTATCCAGTAAAGGTTCCCCGGAGCTTCCGACCAAGAGTCCATCGTGGGCTGACCCTTGCCAGACTCCCCAGCGATGCTTGCAGCCTAAATCTGAGGGATCCCCCCCAAACGTAACTTGCTCTGTGAGCTGATTCCGATGTCTTATAACAACCCTGCACCTTGAGCCCGTAGGCCTTGTGGAGCTGAACTGACAGTGTCCCTACGACCACTGGCATCTCAACTCACTTGGGCAGCTGTGGGTTGACCCCTCCTGGCCAGAGCCTGCAGCCCGTTTCTGGAAGCCATCTTCTCCACTGAAATGTATTGGGCGCCTGATGCTGTGTTGGCACTCTGCACCAGGCTGCCACTTAGGGTGTAAGTTTGGTGCTGCCTTAAGGCCCTCCTTGTACTTACCTAAACTCCAGGAGATCGACCTCTGACCTCACTTTACTCACATGTGAGCAGTGCAGCAGCGGATACCCTCTTGACACACTGCACCTGGCTGCCCCTGTGCTGCTGACAGTGTAAGTTTGGTGCTAACTTGTGGCCCTCCGGATGCTTATCTTAAACCCCAGAGACCAACCTCTGCCACCGCTGGTACTTACCTGTGAGCAGTGTGTCAACTTCTCCCCACAGCCTCCATTAACTAACATTGGGCACCACCTCAACTTCAACATCTGCACCTAGCCGCCCCGTGTAGATGGGGGGAATCTTGGATACCAACCAGAACCTTGCCTGTTACTAGTCTAAACTGCTGGAGACTGGGACCATAAGTTGTGCACTCACCTGCAAAGCTACATCTTTGCTTCCCTCCATATGTTAACATTGAAGGCTCTGAAAATCACATTGTCGAAGTATTTTTACTGCTTACCTTATAAAAAAAACTTTTGGTCCAAAGCATATATAAAAGCAACTGTTATATTTCTAATTTGGTCTTGGTGATTTATTCTTTGTGTGTGTGTCTCATTTATTGCCTCTGTGAGAACAAAAATGCTTAACAACTCCTTGATAAGCCTAGCTGCTTGCCCACACTACCACAAACAGAGCACTAGACCTATCTATTTATGCCTCTTCAGATCTTTGGGGATTCCCTGGACCCTCTGCACAGCATATTTCAATTAGTACATCATATCTAGGAGCCAGCGTCCTCCACCATGTAAAGCATGATCATGGGGTTACCTGAGAAACTCAAGAGGAGATGGGGTGTCCTTCTTTTATGCCTACTATTTGCATACAGGTAGTCCCCTCCAAAAGGAGTTGGCTTTAGTCCCTTTGAGCCACTTTTTGGACACCTGTAATGATAATTGTATTTTGACCACTGACTCCACGTTGCACTTAACCTAGCAGCACACCATCACATTTGTGACCACCAGCTTCATTTGGCTATTGACTTTATTTTAGCATTAGCCACTGCCACGTTAAAAGCTCCAAGTATTTTTCCATGACCAAGTTATGCGATGTGTTTTTTGCTCACAAGGGCTTAGGCAGACAGGGGTGTGCTAGGATGATGTTTATGGTACGGCAGGGAACAGTTTTGTTTCGAGAGAGGGTACCTTGGGATTTTGGCCAATTCCAACATGTTTCTTTCAAAATTTACCTGAAGTATCCAGCATTTCTGAAAAAGAAGGAGCAAGGGTTTTTTTCTAGAAATTTCCTCTCTGGCTTGTTGAAGGTATATAAGAGACCCAGGATTGACGGTGGGGAGATTCAGAGACTTCAGTCAGGATTGAGACGTCAATGCCTGACATCCCGTGAGGGAGGATCTCTCCTCTTCAACAGACAATCTTAGAGTCTACGGCTTGAAGCTACTGAGATAAAGATGAAGGAGAAACTGTGCCCCATGGTGATGAATTTTTACCAATTATTTGCTTTGCACTGTCTATGTACATATAAATATAGGTATCTGTATCTTTGCATGTATATGGGCTGTTTATAGATTGAAGATTCTTTGGACATGTTTTTATTTATTATTGTTCTGCACATTTTAAACGTGCACTTTCGGTTGTACTGACCTTTCTTCACAAGCCTTTTAGAGTGATTAAATAAATGTCTTCTTTAGGCTAAGAGGTGCATTGCAGAGATTCTTTTCAGTGTGTATGTATTTCAGCTCGGCCAGCAGTAAATCAAAACACCCCACAAGCTTGGATAGAGAGGGCTAGGTGAGATCCTTCAAGGAACCAATGCAGACATAGTGGATTATGTGCTTGGCGTTGACCCAAGGGGGGCTGAGTACCTGAAGGCGGCAAACAAAATTCTGGAGGAAAGCCAGGAGCTTGTGACGTACTGGTATGACCATAAGTCCTCCATGGTTGAGTAACATCCAGGCCAGTTGGTGTGGCACCATGGGAACAGCATGGCTAGTGGACAGGGCCATACCACATCACAGAAAAACGGGGGAAGTCACCTACCTTGTGGACTTGGATACAACAGAAGCCTTCAAAGGGTCATCCATGTGATTAGGCTCAAGTTGCATCTTAAGAGGGAAACTGTCACCATGCTGATGGAGACAGTTGGAGGAGAGAAATAAGAAAGTGAAACCTTTTCCTGACCTCTTGTCCTCTAATGCCGAGGGTGAAAGTGTATAAGGAGTAGTGTTCTCCTCTACCTTGACAGAATAGCAAGAGAGGGACTGCTATCAGTTACTAAGGCAGTTTGCTGGGCTGTTCTTTGACCCCCAGGTCTGATTACATGGTGGACCCATGACATGGACACCAATGACAGTTTACCTGACAAGAGCAAAATATACAGGTTGTCTGTATCAAAAGCTGATTAGCTCATAGATGAGCTGGGGGTTGTGGGCAGCCAAATATCTGAGTAACTCTGACCTGATATCGAGTTACTGAAAGATAACCCTTCCCCACAGGAGCCAAGGCGAGGTCTGCTTTTTCTACACCTGAAACCCCTTTCAATTCAATGCAATGTCTTTTAGGTTGAAAAATGCACCAGCACTTTCCAGAGGTTGGTGAATAGAGCGCTTTCAGGTCTGGAGAGTTTCAGTGCAGTTTATCTTGATGACATCGCTGTATTTAGCTCCACCTGGGACGCTCATCTGGTACAACTCAAGGAAGTGCTTCAGGCCTTGCAGCAAGCAGGCCTGACTATCTAAGTAAGTAGGTGTCAGATAGGGCAAGGCTCTGTTGTATACTTGGGCAACCAGGTTGGTAGAGGCCATGCACAAACTCTCCAGCCCAAGATCCTAAGACCCAGACCCATGTCAGAGCCTTTCTTGGGCTGACTAAATACTACAAGAGATTTTTAAAGGGTTATCGTATCATAGTGGCACCACTAACTAAACGGACCTCCAAGGAAACAGCTTAGAAAAAAGTTATCTAGACTGAGTATTGTCAGAAAGCTTTTGGCACCTTGAAGAAAGCTCTGTGCTCAGCACCTGCCCTGAAGGCACCTGATTTCATTAAGGTATCCCTTTTTCAGACAGATGCCTCTGAAGATGGGATTCTGGCAGTGTTGCCTTAAGTCAAACATTTGGGCCAGGATCAGCCAAATGTTTTTATTAGCAGATGACTCCTTCCCAGACAGCAGCACTGAAGTGCCATTGAGAGGAAAGCCTTTGCTTTGGTCTCTCAATAAGCTAGGACCCTAACTGTTTGGTACTCACTTCAAAGTGCAAACTGACCACAGAGCTGTATTTGACATGTTCTGATAGTAAACACGCAAAACTGTAATTTGTATTGTGGAAGGGCGTGGTCGTCCAATTAGAAGGCACAGAGTTACATGTCGACCCCTTAGATGTGCTAACACTGTAGTGGAGTGACCAAAGTTTGTCATCCAAGGTATCACACATTTTGTTACATTCAGCCCAGCTTGATTTCAATTCAAAATGAATGCAACAAGTTGTAGTGTACAACTTTAGCAAAGCTGCCTTTACTTCCCTGTGCCCATACTGTTTGCACAGTGGGTCCAGTCATGAAGACAGCGTTCAGCCCTCCAGGAGCTTATGTGCTAAGTTCTCCCAGGAAAGGATACAATGGGGGCCGTCTCTGGCAGAAAGTGTCACCTCCCTCATGCAAGAAGTCACACAAGTGTTAGCCCAAAAGGAGAGCTTCAAAGAAGAAGCTGTCACTGAAGGGTAAATGGGTAACACAACATAAAGGAGAGGGACTGCTCCACTGTTTGGGCAGAGAGACTCGCACTAGGGAAAGGAGAAGGGAAATCAGTTGCCCAACTGGTTTTCCATGAGCATGTAGCCACACCTCTGGGTTGGGTTTGGGGGGTCCATACGAAGGGGGAAAAGGTCCTGCCATATTGGAAGTGGGCAGAAAGATGCCCCCTGGGATGCCCATAATTCCAAACTGTGCAGAAAGGTGTCAAAAGGTGGAAGGGAAGCTGGTAGCTCACTGGCTACCAACCACATCCTGCCCTGAAGGTATTTACTAAGCATAAGGAAGGCATCCTGACCTCAGATCGCCACTGAACTGAATGAAGGACTGAGGATGGAGCCATCAAAGAGGCTGCATCATCATGGACTGCACCAGTTGCACTTGGTGACTAGCAATAAAGAGGGACTATGCATGCAGTGCCCTGCTCAAAAGGAAGTTGCCTCCAGAGCCCAGCCTAAGCCAAGAGTCACCAAGGGCCTTCTGTTCGCAGCACAGGGACACAACAGCTGAAGAATCCTGTAGGGGTTAGGTAATAACCAAAGTCTTCAACCTGCCGCTGTGCAGCACCACGGATAAGAAATCTCAGCACAAAGTTGATCTTGAATTCACTGAGCCCGGGCGGGTCATTGGAATGCAGCTGGCACCCCCAGAAGATAAGTTATCGACCCACAGAGGACTGGCCTGGGACCACAATACTGGGTGACTGGTAGTTCAGTGGTTACTAGACTTCTGCCTTCACCCAGAGGAATTCAAGGGACATCAAACCTGTGACCAGGACCATGTCACTTAATTTGTGGACCTAGGAGTAGTTGCAGCTAGACGACATTACATCCACAGCAATTTAGAGGATCTTCAGCATCCTTTATCCTTTGCAGCAGGACTACTTCTATAGGAAATCCCTGCAAAGGGTAAAAGTGCCTGGAACTGACTGAAGACTGCCTCACCTGCTGGGGTAACTCTTTCTGAGGACCTTGCTGGTCCCCCCGACTTGCTTCCTACTGGAGTTGGTCACCTAAAGTGATTCCAAGTAACCGCATTGCAACTAGCCCAACATTTTTGGCAAAAGAAGTTTCAGAGTGTCAAATGTAATGAATTTGCCATTGCTTGTCAGCAGTTGAGTGAAATGCTTTGATTGACTATACCTTGTCAATTCTATACCTCCAAAACCCTCCAGCGGATCTTTTTCATTGCAATGTCTAACAATACAAAGAAATATGGTCTATTTTTATACATTGGTGTCAATATTCTTGAGTGTCTTGTTGATTTACTTCTTCACTTGTTTTGGTGCTGTTAAATGCTTTACAGTTGTTCATTTGCATAATCTTTGCTACTCTGAGCCACAGCTATCTGGGGTCCTAAAGGGGTTGGTGAGTTTATTACATGGTGAGGTCACACAATGACACCATATAATACATCCCATTTCCTCACAATAATCATCTTGAGGGAACAACGCAAGACGTGTAAAGCTAAATAACCGACTTCTGGACCATCATTTCATATTGACTGCCATTTGGTCCACCTTACGTAGGATACTATATATCTTCTTTGACATAAAAAGCATACAAGCTTTGAACCTGTTAAATTATAAACAGTAAAGAATTGAAGAATGGTGCATGTCGTGAGTGGTAACTTCATCACAAAATAGTGTTCTAAATATGTAATCAACTTGACTTTTCAGAGGAGAATTTAATGCACATCTTTATTTATGCAAAAAAAAAACAAAAAAAAACTTGTGCACAAAAAAGAGAAACAAAAACTTACCATCTTGCCAATCATCATAACATAAGGTCCTGCCTGTTGATTAACGGCCAGAAAATCCAACAATCGCACATACCAGAATATTATATTAAGACAATAGGTTAGCCTTCCAGCAGTCAGAATGGAGTTGGCATCCATGTAACTTTCAGATGTCTCATTAGAAGGGCTCTCCGAAAAGCTACTACCGCCTCCAAATCTCAATCCCATGCCCACAAAAAAAGTAAAAATGGCAATTGTATCAGTGATGTTAAAATAATCGCTGAACCACACTTTAATCTTCTGGTTAATTTTCCCAGCTTCAGACATGAAGATCTACAAAACAGAAACAAGCTGAGGTCATTTAAATGTACATAAATTACACATACTCGCGCCATATACCCATCCATTCTTCTATCTCTCTGCCACACAGCAGTGAAAATAAATGGAGCCTAAAATATGTGATACGGAACAAGCCCAATAAACACAAATTCACAAATGTATTACTTCATTGCAGTTATTACCAAAATAAGCTGGCTTGAGAAAACGCAGATTAATGGATCAGAGATTCTGTTCTAGAGTCCCTCAAAGAAAAAAAAAAAAGAAAAAACGGGCCATATGCAAAAGGCATAGGAGGGGATAGTGCAAGTTGTACAAGATAAGGGTACTTAAATTGTCTGGGTCAATCTGTTCTTTCTCTGCCCACAGATAACATACCAGTTGTTTTATAAAATGCAATTCAAGATCTCCAGCATTTCACCACAAGGTAGGGAAGCCACAGGCATTGTCTGTAATGGCATGCAGTGATGTCCCTTGAAAGTGAGGAGGCAACATCTTCATATATATTCTCATGGCACTCAACTACGGAAAGCTGATATTAAGTTGAATGTCCTCTTAGGATCATAGCACACTGAACACAAGTGGACTCTGGTGTGATTCCCAATACTGTAATGAGTCATTTGTCACCAGGTTTACCTGGAACCAAGTGTCTTTCTCCGGATTACATTTGATAGAATCTCACACCATTGTAGAATGGATGAATCAAAATAGATGTGGTCCTGTATATGACCATAAACCTGGATCCACCGTCACCTGAGCAACCACTGCAGGGAGCTCATGTGTAGGCATGCGTAGTGAATTTGAGCAACTTATGACCCCATCAGGCTGAAGAGCTGCAGAACTGCTCACCTAGGCTGGCTCACTGTAGATCCTTGCCGTCTCCTGAATGGGGATTGAGCATTCTTGCAGAGGAAAGGCCCACTAGTCCTTCCCAGAATGCAAATTACTATGAAGTATTTGTGGAGTTTAATAATCAGTCATTCAGGAATGGGTACTTATTAGGGATGCTGGGTTTGCGCAGGCAAGCTAGTGCATCACTTTTGTAGCGGACAAAAGCAGACCTGAAACCTGGAAATGCAAGTTCCCCACTACAAAGCAAAGATAGTGTCTGTGCGGAGGGGATACTAGAGTATGACTAGATGAAACTGAAGGGTAGATCGGATGTTTGAATTGTAATAATTTTCTATTTTAATTTTCTTCTGAACTTGTTGAGGAATTTAAAGTTGAGACCTCTTCCCTTTCTAGGAAATAAAAATCACCTGGATTAGTACCCATGCCATAGTCAAGATGGGGGATTACATTCAAATACTACCTTGGTCAAAGATACCTCTTTCTGCAATACACTTACATTGTGTTAGGGCAGGGTGTGCTTCATCACCAGTGGCAGGGAATGACTAGAGAATGGCAAATGAAGGATCTAACTGTCTGAGGTAAAACGTTGTCCTTATGAAAGGAAGACAGTCACTTGGACCCTTTCTGGCGGTGCAGGACAAAGGAGTCAAACAGGCTTGGAAGAGTCAGGTCATGGAAGAGGAGAAAGAAAAAGCTGAAAGATATCCACCTCTACTCAAGTCTGTCCTTAGTGAGACAGACAAACAACTGCTGCATTTATTACAGCTGGTGGCTGCAACTTCAGAATTTTCTGATTTGGGAAGGGGGGCTACTCTGAAGGGGAGGATAATCCAAAAGTACAAGCAACAGGCGGATCTGCTTCACATACTCAAAGAAAGCATCCACATTATCTCCAAAGGGAAGGAATCAGTTAAGCAGCAGGACCAACAACTGCGAGTGAATAACTCAAACAGAAGGTTACCCTCATTCAAGTGGTCATTCTAAGTGCCACATCTGAACTCATGGAATGGGATATTAAGTTCACCATATCTATAGACTGAGTCAATTCCACCACAACCATTCCAAAAAGGATTTGCACATGAGGTTTAGCAGACTGGCTATGGCCGGTATTGCTATTTTCCACAAAGTTTACGAATATCATAAAAGGAGGTGCAACACAAAGACATTTTAAGGCAGATTTGCTGCCTGGATGATTTAAACTGTCACAAAATGGCAACCTTGGGAATGCAATCATATGAAACTATTTCTGTACGGACATGAGCAGTAATGAGGTTTAAACAAGTGAAAACAACATATATATGTTTGAATTTAGGAACAGCTGATAGACATATTTTAAATTTAACTTTTGTGGCTGTATCATGGAATATGATGGATGTGCATTGGTGACCAGTTTGAACAAAAGTTATACAAGAGTCACAAAACAGAGGACAACCAAGAAATATGTTATAGTGTGAGCACTGTTTATTTTAAAGGGAGACAGATCATAAAGAGGTATAATGGGAAATTGAATAATAAATAGTTTCTCAATTTGTACATTCCTTTGTAAGAATTGCACACTGAAGTTGAATGTGTTTAGATTAATTTGAACACAGAGTAATTATACTGGTTTTTAGTTTATTTGCGCTTTTTGTAAATATATTTTAGCAGAAGAAGATGCATACACTACAAACTACATTGTATGTTAATAAATGTTAATAAATATGTGAGCACACATTAACCATAGGTTTCTTGGAGCTAAAGGTAACACAAGGGTGGTATTGAAACCAGTTATAGGGGGAATGTTTGTTTGAAAAGCTACTTTTTTAATTTTATTTTTTAAAACAAAAGTATATCTGATTCTTGACAAATGTGAGCAGGTGAGGAGTTCCAAGCGGTCGAAGCCTTCACTGCAAAATTGTGCTATCCGGTTCTGTTTTTCCTAAATCTGGGCATGCTTAAAATGCTAGAGTGAGCTGTCCTCTGACGGCTTAACAGCATGTATCTTTCTTTTTTTGTCAGCCGCAAAAGGTGTGCCAAGTTATTCATAGTTTTAAATCCAACGCAGCAAGTTTTGCAAAGGGTATGCTGAGCCAGTGCAGTTTTTGGGTATGCTGAGCAGGTAATGGGATGGCATGTGTTTGTCTACATGTTGGCTATAACAATAGTTCTTTAGGAATTAATCATTCTTTGGAAATTAATAAAATGCCAAGAAAATGAGCGAACACAACCTAATATTTGGATTAATAATCAGGCAAATTATAAATATGCTGCAATGCAAACAGTTTGTGGAGTGATAGCACCCAAAGGGAAAAGGGCAAAATAATCACTGACCACAGTAAGAATTGTTTTCTACAGGGTTCATTGTTTTACAACTTTTATGAAGCACTGACACGTACCCTAGTGCTACTTGGGAACACTGAAAAAAATTTACAGGAAGTTCACAAGGTGTAGAGAAGTAAAAGCTGATTGAGTCTAAACCAAATTGGAGGTATAAAACTTGTACCCAGCATTAGTTTGCTGCTCCGTTTGCCTATGGAAGAGCGTGTATGTGCTGTTGCTGCTAGGGTTAATGTATAAAGTAAAGTGTCTGGAGCCCGCCCATTACTTATATTTGCTGGCTTGACTGTCATCCTTTTTAGGTACCTCCTAATTGCCCTCCATACACATCCTTATATTTTCCTGGAGCATGGGCCAAGAACTAATTGATTTCATTTGATTAGTGCACTTTCACTGCTCGCACTGTGATTCAGGGCACTTTTCTTTTCAAACCATCATTTCCACTTCCATGCTACACCTTTGAGTTGCATTTAACTTCCATCCTACAGCTTTGTTTGTTGTTGCTTTAATTTGTTTTGGAATTTGGCACTTCTTTTACAGCATCAAACAAATGGCACAGAGTATTAAAGCACTCCGTACAACTGCATGTGTCTGTAGGCCTTACCTCTTCTCTGTGCACACGGAGTATGTATCTGCTTAAAGCGTACACTAATATGAAACAGGACCCCCATAGTCTTTCCAAACAAGCAGTCCAGTCACATGCTTCAGACCAGGCTGCCACTAAGCAATAAACATTTTGGGCACATCTGTACATTTTCAAACACAAACTAGGTGGCTATTTAAAGTGCCTCGATTTTTGAGCAGCCCTGCAGTTAATAAATTTCTCCTTAACACCTTTGTATAAATCGTCGTATGTATTCCAACGAATGCACTCTCATGCGCCCTACAGTCACACGTAATTAGGTGCAAAAGATGTGGCCTAGTGGCCACAGCTACATTTCACTCCCATCCACCCCACTCTGCCTCAGTCTACCCCATTCTACTTCACCCCAATCTACTGTACTCCAATCTACCACACTCCACTCCAATCTACTGCACTCCATTGAAACCCACACCAACCTCCTCCCCAGTCTACCTCTCTCCACTCTACCACCAGCATACCCCACTCGAATATAACCCATTCCACTCTGCCTCACTCTACCCCATACTACTCCACACCAATCTACCCCACTCCACTCCAATCCAATCCGCCCCAATCTACTCGACTCCAATCCACCCCAATCTACTCCACTCCAATCCACCCCAATCTACTCCACCCCAATCCTCCACACCCCAATCCTCCACACTCCAATCTAGCCTTGCCTACCCAATTCCACTCCCATCTAACCCACTCCGATTTAGCCGACCCCAATCTACCACACTCCAATCTAATCCAATCCACCCCAATCCCATTCCTGCCCACCCCACTCCAGTATATCAAACTCCAATCTAGCCCACCCCACCCCAAACTAACCCATTCCAATCTAATCTAATCTATCCCACTCCAATCTAATCCAATCCATCCCAAAATACCCCGCTCTACCCCACTTCACAACAGTCTACCCCACTCCAATCTACTAAACTCCAATGTAGCCCACCCCACCCCAAAATACCCCACTCCAATCGAATCTAATCTACCCCCACTCCATTGCAATCTACCCTAATCTGCCCCACTCCATTGCAATCTACCCTAATCTACCCCATTCCACTTCAGTCCAATCTAACCCAATCCACTCACAACTACTCTACTTCACTCCCATCTATCCCACTACACTCCCATCTACCCCACTCTGCCGCATTCCAATCCACCCCAGTTCAAATCTACTCTACTCCTACTACATTCTACCTCACCGTACTGCAATCTACACCACTCCAACCTACCCCACTAACCTCTACCTAACACCACCCAATCTAAGCCAATACACCCCAATCCAATCTACCCTACTCCAATCTACCACATCTACCCTACTTACATCTACCACCATCTACCTCAAATTACCCTACTCCAACCCAATATATATCCCTGCCAATCTACACCACTCCACCACAATTATCCTAATGCACTCCACTGCAGTCTAACCTAATCTACGCCACTCCAGCCTACACCACTCCAATCTACCCCACTTCACTCCAATCTACTCCAATCTGCCCCACTCCAAATCTACCGCGATCTAGTCCAAATCTACCCCAACCTACCTCTCTCCAATTCACCCCAATCTACCATACCCCAATCTACAAAACTTCACCCCACCCCATTAACATTTAGCCATACTGAACAGCAGCCACACTGGTGTACAACATGGCTAAAACACATTGCCAAAGCCAATAGCTCTCCCATAGACGATAACTAGTGGTTTGCCAATGCTTGTTATACACTGGCCCTTTGTTTTCTGACAAGAAGATTCAAGCATGTCTATCTAGTTGGTGGCTACATTCAGCCATGCCAAAGCGGCCTACCTTCATCACAATGCAACACGGGCATTGTGTCTAAAGCTTTAAGTCATGTAACAGTTGTTCTCTCGACCGAAGAATAATCATTAACTTACTTAATTTGAAAAGACTAAACAACCTTAAAATGTCGCTCACAACATTTTAAGCTAATCGATTCCAAACTACGGCCCTCATTACAAACCTGGCGGTCCAAGGCCGCCAGGGCTGTTCTGGAGGAAGCACCGCCAACAGGCTGGCGGTGCTTCCCAGGGCATTACGACCGCGGTGGAAGCGCCGTGGTCGCACCGCCGGGGCCGACGGTTTCCAGACACAATGGCCCCAGCGGTTGTAATCCGCCAGGGCAGCGCCGCCCAGGGGATTACGAGTCCCCCTACCGCCAGCCTTTTCCTGGCGGTTTGAACCGCCAGGAAAAGGCTGGTGGTACAGGGAGTCGCGGGGCCCCCTGACAGGGCCCGTGCAGCTTTTCACTGTCTGCTATGCAGACAGTGAAAAGCGCGACAGGTGCAACTGCACCCATCGCACGGCCGCAACACCGCCGGCTCCATTTGGAGCCGGCTCCTGTGTTGCGGCCCAGCGGGGATCTCCAAATGGCCACGGTGGGGGTGTGGCTGCATTGGCGGCAGCCCGGCGGTCCGATCTTGGCAGGTGGCTGAAGTAATGAGGGCCTAAGTGTACAGTTGGGCTCCAGAGTATCCAAGTGTTTTCTGAGCACGACAAAGCACCAGATATTAATGGGCAGGGAGGACATAACAGGGGCAAGTTTGCCAATTAATTTGATAGGAATAACAAAAATGAAAAATACTTTCACTTCTACCTAAAAGCAGTCAGTATTCTCTGTTTTGGGAGCAAAAGTGAGGTCTCATAAAATGAGAACTGTGTTAGTACATTTCAAAATAAGTTACTAGAACTTTTTTGAAGTTTTATTTATAACTGCATAACTCTGTCCAACAGCATTAGAGCATCTTACATTAGCACTATATTACAATACATAAGGTCAGACTCGCTTTTTTGGTATTTTTTTTAGGTATGGGGAAATTAAGTGATCTACACAGGATGTTGAGCCAGAAGGAACCTGGTTCTCTATTTCCAAAGTCGGCAGCTCTGTCCTTCAGTTCATAAGTCCTCAATATAAACTGGATAATTTGGAACTTATCAGCCTACATGTTCTCTTAATGTAAACCATGTATTTAGTGAGCAGTTTAAAATACAAATATCTGAAAGCAAGTTACTTATTAACATACCTCTCGAAATTTTTCAACAGCTGATGTAAAGATGTAAGAAATAACAATCCATTCGTGAACCGAGGGCACGTTCTCCATTTTCACGAGAACCACAAATGTGTAAAGCATCAGAAATCCCAGGTATGCCAACTAGAGAAGAGGGGACAAAGAAAGGTTATGACTTGCTTATTTTTGAGGTATAAATACAAGGTTTCAGTGCAAATAAAGTTAGTTTAAAAGCTGAAGAAATCAAATACCCCAACTACTATTATCTGTGCGGGCACACATTTGTAACCCTAAATAGTTTTGAGCTTGGACTGCTAAAATACCAAACTGTAGTGATAATTTCTCAATAAAATGACTTGGAAACAAAATAATATATACAACTAAAGACATTAACAATCAAATAACTTAATGTCTAACAATAAAGGATATTAACAATTAGACACAAACGGAGAGTCTAATCACAATCGTGGCCTGACCTAAGCACCAAAGGCCCGCAACCTGCTCTGTGAGGAACTGCCCTTCTGTTTATAAATCCTCACAATCTCCCCTCTACTTCCGACCCCATCAAGCCGCAAGTGAGGCAGAGATCTCCTGGAAGCAGCAGGCTAACTCATTCTAGCATTACATTTATTGTTTTATGTAAGTGTTTAGCTACACTATTGGGTAGATGGCGGATTAAAGCTACCAATTTTTTGAACATTAAAGTACTGCTCTCGCAACATTTTTACAACTGTTGTTTGTAAATGTATCCTAAAGCATGACTTTTGTGCATTCTGCAATGCTTTTTACTGACATGGTAAGAGGAAGAACACCACTGGCCTTATGATTACTTGAGAAAATGCTTTATCAGAGCCGGGCTGAGACTGCCTAAGCAGTATTAAATGCATATTTAGAAAGAATCCTTAAACATTTTTTCCTAAAACTCATTTATAAACTGCATAGGAGGAAATGTCAACTTCCACTTCACACTCTTATTTCTAAACTGTTGGAAACGGCCCTTTCTGCAGGGTTATCCCCAAACCTTTTTGTCTTCCTCCTCCTGTTTTTCTGACCCTCTTTTTGTTGGCTTAGGACTCTGGGGCACTTTACCATTACCAATCAGTGCTAAAGTGCATGCAACGTGGTATGATGGGCTTCCACCTGTTTGGCATATCCTGTAAGTCCTTTCTAAAGTGGTATACCATACACCCAGGGTCTGTAAAGTAAATGCCGCTGATGGGCCTGCAGCGCAACATGCAGGACTCCCTGACCGCGAGCGCTCCCGGACGAAGAAACCTAATACCGAAGGACACCCCTGCATCTGTTGCCCCTGAGGCCTGGAGAAAAGGACCAAAGCTGTAGACTTGGGGTGTTACGTCCCCAAGCACCCCAAGTCTACAACTTACCTGCTTGTTGTCCCCAACTAGCTTCCTAGCCAGAGACTGCAGCCTGTTTGTCATGAGGACCAAACCCCATTGAAAACAACCTGACGTCTTACTGCACCCGGCCATCCCAGTGCTGCCCAAAGTGACCTGGTGGTGTGATTCTGATCAGTGCCCAGTACTTACCTTAACTCTGAGATTGGCCTCTTGAGTCGTTGTTAACCCTGTACTTATTGAACATTGTTTTCCTCCATAAGTTAATACTGAAGAACTCTGAGAAATGCACTTTGTTTTTTAATATGAAAAGTATTTGTGTTTGAATTTGTACTTACCTGATTACAAAGTTCTTGAGTTTGAAACATACATAAAAAGAATTGGTATTTTTCTAAGTCGGTCTCAGACTTATCCTTGAGTTTGTGTCTCATTTATTACCTCTCTGAGCACAACAAATGCTTAGCACTACCCTCTGATAAGCCTAACTGCTCACCCTCACTACTGCAAATAGAGCATTAGTCCTATCTACTTTTCCCTCTACAAACCAATTGGAGATCCACTGGACTCTCTGCCCGGTATACTTTTTAGTGCACCATATAGAAAGCCAGATTCCTACAGTTATGCACAGTCTTTACTGCTCTAGCTGTAACCACGAGTTCCACTGAATCCAGGGTGGAGTTGATTGCGCCTTAAGATGGTAACTAACTTCCAGTGGGTGACTTAAACTGCACCCCTATTTGGGACTTCAATGATTCACTCCCTAAACAGCTGATATGAGGCAAAATGTCCCAAATGCCATAGTCAAATTATAGAACACAGAGACTTGGAAAACCTTATGTGTCTCCTGACTGAGGCAGGTCAATATGCTAAAAATAAATATCCCAAATAGGCTGTTATATTTGTTTAAGTCAGTTTTGTTCCTCAATCTTGTACGGAATGGGAAGATATGCAAACTATGATGATGTGTGTGTGGCAAGGCTGGGCAAAAAGTTTTGATGGCACTGATGGAAACGGGAAGAATTGAATGTCCAGATATACGAAGATTTTAGATTTCTACACAGACCACACAATTGGTACAAAGCAACCACAGATATGCTAGTAGAAAAACAAAAAGGAACAGAAGTACAAGTTACTTACATTTGGTAACAAAATATCTGGTAGAGACATTCTAGTTGCAGATTCCTTACCTTAGAATTTTCCACCAGGCGTCAGACTGGATCTGGAGAATTTTTGTTTGAGCAATACCCTTGCGCGTCTGCCGACTCTGCGGACATTGTTGGCATCGTAGTCACCGTGATGACGTCAGGAGAAGTACACAGGTGCCGCCTCAGCACAGTGACAGTTTATTTTAACGACTTTCCACGCCAAAACGCAGAGCTGCTAAGAACACTGAGATTGGGGTGCCACAGGTAAGGACTTGAAGGGGGAATCCCTGTCCCTAGAAATCAGTTCGCAAGCGGGAAGGATGGGTGGTTTGGAAAGGAATCTGCAACTAGAATATGTCCTTACCAGATATTTCGTTACCGAAGGTAAGTAACTTGTACATCTGATAGAGACTTCTAGTTGCAGATTTTTTTACCTTAGAATAGATACTCAAGCAATGCCATCCTCGGAGGTGGGCTGCGAACCAAGATCATACTAGAAAGTCCTGTAGAACCCAACGACCAAAGAGTCCGTCCCGACAGATCTGACTGTCCAGGCAGTAATGTTTAGCAAACGTGTGTAGGGATGCCCACGTAGCCGCCTGGCACATTTCCAGGACAGGAACTCCGCATGCTAACGCAGTGGAAGCAGCAGTTGCTCTGGTGGAATGAGCATGCAAGCCCTAAGGTGGTTGCTTCTTGATGCAAAGAAGTACCCATCGAGAGATGGTACGTTTCTGCACCGCCTTTTCTTTCTTTGCACCCACATACCCAACAAAAAGTTGATCCACACGGAAATCTTTAGTACGATTGAGATAGAACGCCAATGCTCTTTTTGGCTCCAGACGGTGGAATCGCTCCTCCTCAAGAGAAGGGTGTGGGGGTGGGGGGGGGTGTAAAAAGTAGGCAAGGTGATGGATTGGCCTACATGAAAAGACACAACAAGGTTGCGACGGAAGGAAGCCTTAGTGCACATCATCACTTTGTCATGTTGCACAGACAAGAATGGAGGCTTGGAAGAAAGAGCTTGAAGCTTATTCACTCTGAGAGCACAAGTGATGGCAACATGCTCAACAGCTCTGAACACCGTAATCTCCGTGCCCAGTCCGGAGCCACCAATATAACTTGAGCCCAGTTGTTCCTGATCTTCTTGAGAACTCTTGGCAGCGACAGCCGCCTTGGAAACTCCAATGCGCAAAACAGCTGACATTGCGCGTTCTCTGCGGAGGCGAACAGACCTAACCAAGACTCTCCCCACTGCTGAAAGAGACCTTGCGCCACCTCCGGATGGAGACGCCATTCATGATCGGCTATGGATCGACGGCTGAGTTTGTCCGCTCTTGAGTTCAGAGAGTCCGCCTGATGTTGAACCACCAGGGTAATGTCCTGATGTTCCAGCCATATCCAGAGGCGTAGTGCCTCCTGACATAGGGTCCAGGACCCTACCCCGCCCTGTTTGTTGCAGTACCACATGGCAGTAGTGTTGTCCGTGAACACTTGCACTACCTTCACTCAGAGAGGTAAGAAAAGCTTTCAATGCAAGCCTGATCACCCGGAGCTTCAGAAGATTGATATGGAGCCCAGACTCCGCCAGAGACAAGAGGCCTCTGATCTCCACCTCTCTCATGTGGCTGCCCAAACCCAGAAGTGACGCATCTGTCACTATGGATAGATCTGGCTGGGGAAGGGAGAGGGATCTACTGTGGACCCAATGCGGATTTAAAAGCCACCACTGCAGGTCTTATGCAGTCCCCTCTGAGATTTGGACCATGTCGGAGAGATTTCCCTGATGCTGCGGCCACTGGAACTTCAAGTCCCACTGCAGAGCCTGCATAAGCGATCTGGCAGGTGTTGCTAGCAGGATGCATGAGGCCTAGCAGCCTTAGAGTCATTCCCACCAAAACCCAAGACAGGGGTTGAAAGATCGGAATCATGGTCCGCATGTATTGGACTCGCTTTTTGGGAGGATAAGCCTGAAACTGCACAGTGCCCAGAACAGCTCAGATGAAAGGGAGCGTCCGAGAAGGAGTCAGGTGTGACTTTGGCACGTTGATAGTGAACCCCAGTGTGTGCAGGAGGCTTGCCGTAGTCTGAAGGTGGGAGACAACTTTCTGGGGTGAGTATACCTTCAACAGCCAGTCATCGAGGTAGGGGAAGACTCAAACCCCTAACCTGCGCAGATGAGCTGCAACCGCCGCCATCACTTTCGTCAACACCCGTGGGATGCTGGTAAGGCAGAAGGGGAGCAAGGTAAACTGATAGTGCTCGTGACCTATCATGAATCGCAGGTAACGTCTGTGGGCAGGCAGGATGGGAATGTGGAAATAAGTGTCCTGTAACTCCAAAGCTACCATCCAGTCTCTTGGGTCTAAGGCAGACATGACCTAAGCCAGGGTGAGCATTTTGAATTTCTCCTTCTTGAGGAAGTAATTGAGGTCCTGAAGTTCTAGGATAGGATGTAAGCCCTTGTCCTTTTTCGGCACCTGAAAGTAGAGGAAATAACAACCACAACCTACTTCTGGCACAGGGACCTTCTCTATGGCTCCCTTGGCCAAGAGAGCTGCAACATCCTGGCGGAGAAATGCCAGATGATCCTCTGGAAGATGGCTGACTGATGGAGGCATGGCTGGTGGGGCAAATTCGAAGGGGAGGGAACAGCCCTTTCGAACTATCTGCAAAACCCACCTGTCCTTAGTTATGGATTCCCAGTAGGGCAGGTGATGGTGAATCCTGCCGTCAACTGGATCGGAGTGAGGGGATGGACTAGGAGGGTTTGGAGGCTGTAGCGGGAGCAGGGGTGTACTGGGAAGACCTCTGGTTCCCTGTCCCATGCCCATGTGGGATTCCGCATCCCCGCCCAAGCAGCGGCTGAACAGCATGGGTGGCACAGTGGCTGGGTTAGGGATGCAACAGGGAGCCCCTTTCCTGACCACCAAAGGGGCGAAAGGCAGACTGTTGGGGGAGAGGGCCAGCGGAAAGGCCAAGGGCCCAAGCCGTAGCCCGGGAGACCTTCAACCTCTCCAAGTCAGAGTTCGCCCTTGTCTCCAAAGAGACGGGAACCATCAAAAGGCATATCCATAAGAGACTGTTGGACGTCCCCCCAAAAAACAGAAGTACGCAGCCAGGCGTGGCGTCTCAAAGTCACCGTCGTAGCAACCAATCTGCCCTGAGAGTCGGTCGTGTCCAGTCCACATCAGATCGTGACCTTTGCTGTATCTTTCCAAATGGTGACAGCTTGCGAGATAATATCACGGCCCTCCTCCAGTATCTGCGGCAGAACTTGCGCAACCATATCCCACAGAAAGTGGGTATAGCGGACGAAAAGGCATACGGTGTTCACAGACCGCAGCGGAAGACTATAGGAAGAAAACATCTTCCCAAATTGTTTCAGCCTTTTTGATTCCCTATCCGGGGTGCAGAAGGGAATGCACCTGAGGAAGAGGAAGCCTGGATGACAAGACTCTCAGGCCTTGGGTGTTGGGACAGGAATTTAGGGTCGTTCAGGACGGGCCGATGGCAGCGTGCAATAGTCCTGTTCACAGGAGCCCCTGTGTTGGGTTTGGACCCAGTACCCAAGAGGACTTCGGTGAGGGCTTCATTGAATGGCAGAGGGGGCTCAGATGTGAAAGCCCCTGGCTGAAGCACCTCTGTCAGGAGATTTGACCTGACCCAACCCGTACAGTAGGCAGCTGAAGGCCAAGGACCTCAGCCGTCCTACTGACCACCACAGAATAAGTCGCTCCGTCCGCCATAGCCACGGTAGGAGGAGACAGCATGCCAGCGTCTGGAGAAGTGTCCAGGCCACTGGCCTCACCCAACTCCTGTGCCTAGTCCAACGCAAGGTCATCCTGGTATTCAAAAGGGTCCAGAGACCCCTCTCACTCCTTCCCCAAATTCGTACCCATAAGGAAAGGGGTCCAAATCCGATCTGGGGTGAGCAGGCTCCATTGAAAAAAGAGGCAGCAGCAGCCGAGACCGTTCTGACTCAGAGTTGTTGGGATGAGGATCGGGTCAACATCGATAGTGGGCACCACCGACTTCGGGAGCGCCAACAAACGAACTGGCGACTGGGAAGGTCTCAGTGGTACGACTGGCGTCTGTGTGGATCCGCAAGCGGATCAAGAGGGGACCTCTGTTGCCGGAGCCGAAGCTGCTGGCGCAGAACACAAAGGCCCCGACTGAACCCCTTGGGCCTGAAGATGCCCTATCGGGGTTGGCCTGCCCAAAAATGAGGCGCATGGACTCATAAAACTCCTTTAATTGGGCAGGTGTGGCTCCGGCTCCCGGAAATTCATGGAAGCATAGAGCAGACCCAGAAGCTGGCTATGAAGACAGAGGCCTCGAGCGTCGATGCTCCTTACGCGTTGCATCAGCAGAGCAACGGGGGGAAGTCAAAGGGTGATGGGACCGCTTTGATGACTTCTTACCTGTGCCCGAAGACTTGGAGGACAAAGAATGTTGGTAGCTCCGCGAGCAGACTCGAGACTTTCCCCTCAAGCGAGAACGAGTCGAGCGCTGGACCTACATGAGCTTGAGGGACCGCTCTCTCAAGGCCTTCGGGTGCATGGCCTGGCACTCGGAGCACAACTTTGGGTCATGGTTGCACTCAAAGCACCACAAACAGACCCGATGCGGATCCGTCACCGACATCATGCGATGACAGCCCTCACATGACTTGAAACCAGTCTTCGGGGACATCTTGACGCATCAAAAACTCCCCCAAAATTCGACAAAATGGTAGAACTCTGTCAAAAGAGACCAGGGTAGATCTCGCCGGATAAGCGTGTGGCGCAGAAAGAAAAGAACTGACGTTAGTGCGCTGAGGCGGTGTCTATGTACTACTCCCGTCATTACGGCGACTACGACACCAACGATGCCCGAGGAGTAGACCAACACCACCTACCGACGTGCAAGGGTAGTATTCTAAGAAAAAAAATCTCCCGATCCAGTCTAACACCTGGGGGAAAATTCTAAGGTAAAGAATCTGCAACTAGAAGTCTGTATCAGATTAGCAGTTTGAGAAAAACTTACACCTTTCCACTCCTCCTTCCTCTCACCGTACACTTACAATTATACCACTGCTTTATTCTCAACTGCACTGAGTTATATCTGATCTCATGATCGTCCCTGCCAGGTAACTTTATATGCTGCATATCACCCTTCATAATCTTGCTTATCCCAGATGATGGCATCATAAGAAGGTTGGCTTTTCTCAGACTCTCCTGTACCCTAACATTCACACCTTCCTCAGACCTACTTCCACTTTAACCTTGCTTCAGGCAACTAGGCTGTCTTCAACAAATCTTGCTGTTCTCTTGCCCTTCCCCCTGTAAATCCAGAAACAATGTCATCCCCAGGACACTAAGGTATATTCTGATAGGCCACAACATGGACCCAAGTACATTAGCCAGTGTCACACCCCTGGCCACAACCAACTTCTTTCAGCGACCCAATTTCCATGGGGTGACATAGGCTGAACCATACTGGCCTCAGCCAAAACGTTAGCATCTGCCTGTAGGCAAACTGAACTCTATTATCTGACACTATCTTTACAGGGAAATTCTCTGTTGAAAACCAATCAGTTAGAAATGTGATCACAGTCTTATTGTCTCAAAACCCTTATGTTTGCTCATTTGGATCTCTGATGTACCAAGACAGATTTCTATGAATCAACAAAACATGAAACAAATTAAGAAGTTAATTTTAAACTTTTTTCCCCACATGTTTTCTGTACATCCTACTTCTACTATGGGTAGCCCTCTAATCCTTTGCTACCATCTACAAACATCATACAAATATGTAATCCAATCTATCCCAAGCTACCAGCACAGTTTCCACTGAATATTTATTTTCCAAGGCCACACCCAGAAGACATTATTGAACAAAATTTATTAATCTCTCCCTAGTAATCACTTGATCAGTTTTCTTCTTGACCTCCTGATCTTCCTTGCCAAGTGAGTAGTCTAGCACTCTGCTTCCTGGTAGGCTTAATCCTCAACTTTGGCACAAATGTACTCATAAGGTGCTTTGAACTGCGCTATCCATACAGTAAGTGGCTTCTACAGTGACTGGATAAATGGTGAGGGAGGGTTAAGTCAATGGATAGTGTTTGGATGAGGTACACCATAGAATGTAACTGAAGAAAATACCTACTGAAATGAAGGTGTGCGCTAGTTTAAAAGAAAAAGTTACTTAAGTAACAATGTTTGTGGTTGCTACACAATTTATTCACTGATTTCTCATTTTATGAATATTCGTGGAGTCCATTTAACCCCCTCGGCAACAACAGTTTCTTACGTGACTATTTTCTGCACTCAAAACGTGGAGCCACATATAGAAACTGCTTACTGAAACAATGTGCTAGAACAAAAGACAGCCTTGTGTAAAATAATCACAGAATTCTTCATTCAAGGTGCAGATTTTCCATAACAAAATCTCTGAGAACAAAGGAGATTCAGTTCGCATAGCGGGGTGGATGGGATGGTTGTTAAGTAATCTGCGGCTAGATCCTGTCTCTACCACATAATGTGTTACAGAAGGTAAGTAATGTGTTCATCTGTTAGAGACATCTAGCAGTTGATTCCTTACTTTAGAATCAGATACCGTAGTCCTACTAACCCCGGAGGGACTGCCAACTGAAACCTTTAAAAAAAGTCAAAGTATAACAGAAGTGGTCTAGAGCACAGGAAAAAGACCTGACAATAATAATAATTTAGGTGAGTAGTAACATACTCTACAACATAAGAAAATGTGGAAGGACCCACAGGCAACTAAAACCATATGACACTAAAATCATGGGAATAAGCTTATTCATGTTAGTATGTCAAATGTGCGTCAGGAGCGACCCAAAAATTCTGAAAGCCTCTAACCAGAAGAAAACCGATCTAGTACAAGAGAAATAGACTGTACATTCATAAGAATACCAATGAGTAATCACATAATTTTTACTAATAGAACTGAGTGAAGGACCACGGTAAGAAAAAGTAATAAAACCATTGAGATAACATCACCCAAGGATAAAGACCATCAAAAATCTCTCACTAGAACATAAGCGGTCTACAACAATTCAAAAAGACCGGACATTCATACTAATGTAGGTGAGTCATAACCTATTTCACAACGTAAAACTTGTGGAAGGAATCATGGGTAAGAAAGTCATACAACATTTTAAAAAACATAGAATAAAGAATATCCATGTTGGTATGACCAACAGGTGTAAGGTGCAAACTAAAATAATGAATATAAAACTACTCGCTCCCTTAAAGGGATCAGCACCCATGCACAAGCACCCCATAAGTACTGTGGAAAGGACCACATCAATGAAATCATAAAGACAAAGAAAACATGGGCAAAAAACACTAACCATGACCGTAGGACAGTACTCCCAAATAATATAGTGAATATAAATCTATTTGTTCTTATATTTAGACCCGAACTTCATGTTCTACATTGCTGGAACACAAAGCAGCATAACATACCATTGAGCAATACCTCTTGCCATGTAAAGGAATATCCTAAACAGACCTACTCTATAATAAACACGTAGAATGTCTAGCTCTTGTAGAGAAAACATAAAATTTTCCTCTGTAAAAAGAAGTTGAAGACAACAATAGCAACTATGTGGCATAGAAATAGACTTTTTCCTAGGAAAAGTACATCGAGATGATAAAAAAATATCTTCAAGATATTCCATATATATATATATATATATATATATATATACACACACACACACACACACCGACATAGGAGTACAATAAACACCTATGTTGTAACATACAAAATATTTATCTCCATTATTTTTATTAATTATATATAATAATAATAATACATAAAGGAAAAGCTGAATAAAATAGTAAGTATGAAAAATAAACTTAGGCAGTTCGGCAGAAACCAAGGTCAGGATGTGACTCATATGAATAAGACTCATCTACAGATGAATTAGAAAAGGTCTCAAATACATAAAAAATGAAATTTTACAAGATTCTGAAAATAAGAAGAATCAGTCTGATTTTGTGCATTCCGTCTTAGGACAACACTTTAAAAAGAGTGAACCCAACCTACAACAACTCATGTCAGGTAAATGATGAACTCAGTTGTACCCAAATGAGGCAAACGCATAACCTCAGCATGCACAACAGATATGATCATCTTCATAGAAAAGAAAAAGTACCTCTTATAAAGGTAAAACTCTTGAGAAAAGAAGGATGTCTTAAATGGAAACGTAAAAGCACCGAACAACTCCTAAAGAGCCAAAAAGATAATTTGTTCTATACAAAAGGGTGAACTGAATCTACAGAGACGTACGTCTCAATGGAGACCCATGATAACCTGACATATGCCAGGAAAAAGAAGGACTAATGTTCAAAGAACATGTCGAAAACACACTAATGTCTACACTAAAGTGTAGAAAATCCTTCAAACTATGATGGCTAACTGATGCAAAACCTTTAAGACCAAAGCAAAGAAAGTCTTAAAGTCCCCGAGATGATACTTTCTGGTGTCTAATGTATCAAATCTACCAAAAGTAGAAAATTGATACTACCATTTCATAGGTAAAAGTAGAACATACATAACAAATAGTATAGTTCAACAGCTACCTTGTTTGATAGTACAAGAAGGAATTAGTAAACAGACAACCTTAGTGCTCTATAATCCTTATAAAGGAACACCTTTGCACAGAAATTAAATAATTTACTGACACTCCCATGGAGCTGTTAATATTACAAGTTCCCTATAAGGTATACTAGACCTTATACATTGATGATATCACAAGATAGAAAAATACATTTCTGCAAAGGAGGCCACTCGGTTCCTCCAAATGAAGGTGTAATAGCCCAAAAGCTAAGGAATCCCAACTGTGCATATATATATATGTAACTGTGCTTCGAGCAGTACCTCTGCATGCCGTCAGATGGCGTTGGTGAATCCGCTGGCGTCATGTTCGCCGTGATGACGTTGCGGTCGTATATATAAGCGCCACCCCGGCATACTGACGTCAGTTTCCATTCACGACTTTCCACGGCAGTAGCGCAGAGCCATGAAAAACACAGAGCGGTGCGCCAAAACTAGGGCTCTTAAAGGGAAGTTTCTGTTCCTAGAAACAGTTTGCAGTGCTGGGAGGATGGGCGGGTCGGTAATGAATCTGCAACTAGAATATGTCTCTACCAGATATATTGTTACTGAAGATAGGTAACTTGTACTTCTGATAGAGACTTCTAGTTGCAGATTTCTTACCTTTGAATAAATACTCGGCAATATCATCCCAGGTGGTGGGCTGTGAACCAAGATCACACCAAGAAGTCCTGCAGGACCAAACGGCCAAAATAGTTGTCCTTGCGGACCTGACTGTCCAGGCAGTAGTGTTTGGTAAAAGTGTGCAAAGATGTCCATGTTGCTGCCCGACAGGTGTCCAAGACTGGAACGCCCCGTGCTAGCGCTGGGGTAGCAGCAGTAGCTCTGGCAGAGTGAGCTCGCAAACCTTCAGGAGGTTGCTTCTTAGCCAGAGCGTTTTGATGCATAAGAGCACCCATCGTGAACTGGTCCTCTTCGGCACCGCCTTCCCCTTCTTTACACCCACATATCTCACAAAGAGTAGATCGTCCACCCGGAAGTCTTTGGTACGATCAAGGTAGAATGCCAAACGCTCTTTTTGGGTCCAGACGGTGGAGTCTCTCCACCGTCTGGACCGTCTGGACCTTTTATGCACCCCCCCATGTGAGGGATGTGGGGCTGCATAAAAGGTAGGCAAGGTGATGGACTGCCCGACATGGAAATGTGTCATTACTTTAGGTAGAAAAGAAGCCCTTGTGCGAAGTACCACTTTGTCAGGATGTATTGTCAGGAAAGTTGGTTTAGATGAAAGAGCCTGGAGCTCACTTACTCTGCAGGCAGAGGTGATGGCAACTAAAAAGACATTCTTGATGGTTAAGAGCCGTAAAGGGTAGTTGTAAAGTGGTTCGAACAGAGAACAAAAAGGTATGTTAATACTAGGCTTAGATTCGATAAAGGGCATGATGAATGGGATAGGAGGAAAAAGATGTGTGAGGCCTTTAAGAAACCTCCCAACAATGGGAGATTTAATTAAAGAAGGTTGATCTGGTAAGCTCAAGAAAGCAGAGAGATATCCCTTCAGGGTGCCCAGGGTGGAGCCCTGTTGGGCAAGGGAATGAATAAAGAGAAGGACACGAGAGACAGATTTGTTGATGCACCATGCCACAAATTTCTTCCAACGACAGGTGTATACAGTTTTGGTTGAAGGACACCTGGCTGCCAAGATAACATTACAGACTTCGGGTGGCAAGTCAAAAGACCTCAACTGTCACCGCTCAATCTCCACGCAAGGAGGCGGAGGGTGGAAAGGTTCGGGTGGATGACCCTCCCCTGCTGCTGCGACAGAAGATCCTCCCAAAAAGGCAGTATGATCAGAGGAGCTATGGCCATGATCAACAGCTCGGGATACCAGACTCTTCGTGCCCAGTTCAGAGCCACCAGGATTTCTTGACCCTGGTCTTGCATGATTTTCTTCAGCACTCTGGGCAGAAGTGGTATGGGCGGAAAGGCGTACAGGAGGCCTGAATTCCACTCCTGACGAAAAGCTTCGCCGAGCGAGTGCCGCCTTCGAAGCTCCAACATGTAAAACAGCTGACTATGCGAGTTCTCTACGTAGGCGAACAAGTCTAACCAAGGTTCCCCCCACTGAAGGAAGAGACCTTGTGCCACACCTCTGGATGGAGATGCCAATTGTGATCGACTACACATCGTCGGCTGAGTTTGTCTGCCCTGGCATTCAAGGAGCCCTCCAGGTATTGAACCACCAGGGAAATGCCCTGATGTTCGAGCCAAGTCCAGATGTAAAGAGCCTCTTGACAAAGGGTCCACGACCCCACTCCGCCTTGTTTGTTGCAGTACCACATGTCGGTGGTGTGGTCTGTGAACACCTTCATTGCTTTCCCTTTGAGAGAGGGAAGGAATGCTTTTAATGCTAGTCGAATCGCTCAGAGATACAGAAGATTGATGTGAAACCCGGTTTCTGCTGGATACCAGAGGCTTCTGATCTCCGCCTCTCCCATGTGGCCACCCCATCCCAGGAGTGACGCATCTGTCAATACTGTAAGATCTGGATGGGGAAAGGAGAGGGATCTGCCTTTGACCCAATCCTGGTCCATTAACCACCACTGCAGGTCTCTCGCAGTTCCTTCCAAGACCTGGATCTTGTCGGAGAGATCAGAGAGATTCCCCTGATGCTGTGCCCATTGGAACTTCAGGTCCCACTGCAGAGCCTGCATATGCCATCTCACCTTCTGAACTAGCAGGATGCAGGAGGTCATGAGGCCCAGCAGCCTCAGAGTCATTCTCACCGAAATTCATGATAGAGGCTGAAACATCGGTATCATAGCCCAAATATCCTGGATTCGCTTTTCAGCGGAAACGCCCAAAACTGCACTGTATCCCGAACAGCTCCAATGAAAGGGAGCGTCTCAGGAGTTGTCAGGTATGGCTTCGGCACATTGATAGTGAACCCCAGCGAATGCAAAAGGTTCAACTAAGTCTGGAGGTGGGAGATGACTGACTGGGACAAGTTTGTCTTCAACAGCCAATCGTCTAGGTAGGGGAAGACTGGGAACCCTAACCTGCACAGATGAGCTGCCACCACTACCATCATTTTCGTGAACACCTGAGGGGCACTGTAGAGCCAAAAAGGAGCACGGTAAACTAAAAATGCTCATGACCTACCACTAATCGTAGGTAATGTCTGTGGGCCGACAAGACAGGGATGTGGAAGTATGCATCTTGCAAGTCCAATGCTACCATCCAGTCTCCGGGGTCCAGGACAGATGGTACCTGAGCTAATGTCAACATTTTGAACTTCTTGAAGAAGAGGCTGAGGGACCAAAGATCTGATATAGGACGAAGACCCTTGTTTTTCTGCACAAGAAAGTAGCGGGAATAGCAACCACAACCTACTTCTGGCAACGGAACCCTCTCTATAGCTCCTTTGGCAAAAAGGGCTTGGACTTCCTCACTGAGAAGCGTATATGATCCGCCAATATGCAATTGTATGAAGGTGGCATGGCTGGAGGAGGATTCTCGAAGGGGAGGCAGTAGCCCCTTCGGACAATCTGGAGAACCCACCTGTACTAGGTAATGGATTGTCATTGGGGCAGGTGATGGCGAATCCTGCCACCAACTGGTTACTCATGTACCCGCGGACTAGGATGGTTTGGAGGCTGAGGAGGGGGTGAGGGTGGAGTGGGCGACACGCTGGCTCCCTGAAACTCGGGGTCGTTGGATCCCACATGCGCGCAGGGGCTGTAAGCATGCGCGGGTCAATGGCCGTGGGGGGTAGAGGGGAGGAAGGGGGGGAGGCAGTTGGATGCCCCTTCATTAGCCACAAAAGGGGTGAAAGGCTGACTGCTGGGGTCAACGAGCAGGTGCAAGGCCAAGGGACCGGGCCTTAGCTCTGGAATCCTTGAAGCGCTTGATCGCTGAGTCCACCTTGTCTCCAAAGAGACGTGTGCCATCAAAGGGCATGTCGAGATTGCTGGACATCCCCTAAGAAGCCAGATGTTCTCAGCCAGGCATGGCGTCTCAATGCCACAGTCGAAAACAACCGATCTGCCCAGAGAATTGGCCGTACCCAGTCCACAACGAATTGTGAACTTTTCTCTGTCACTCCTGTAGAAAAAGCCACTGCTGGCATGGTCACCCCACACTTTTTGCCTAGTGTTGAAGCCAGCTTTGATTGGAAGTGTGGTGGGACCCTGATAACCAGGCCCCAGCACCAGTGTTCTTTTCCTAAAACTGTACCTTTGTTTCCAGACTTGCCACAGCCCTGGCACACAGATAAGTCCTTTGTAAAAGGTACCCCTGGTACCAAGGGTCCTGTGGCCAGGGAAGGCCCCTAACGGCTGCAGCATGTATTAAGCCACCCACGGGGACCCCTCACTCAGTGCATTGCACACTGCCTTGCAGCCTGAGTGTGTTGGTGGGGAGAAAAGACAAAGTCGACATGGCACTCTCCTCAGAGTGCCATGCCCCACAAACCACTGCCTGTGGCATAGGTAAGTCACCCCTGTAGCAGGCCTTACAGCCCTAAGGCAGGGTGCACTATACCACAGGTGAGGGCATAGCTGCATGAGCACTATGCCCTTACAGTGTCTAAGTCCATTCTTAGACATTGTAAGTGCAGGGTAGCCATAAAGAGTATATGCGCTGGGAGCTTGTCATTAGGAACTCCACAGCACCATAATGGCTACATTGAATACTGGGAAGTTTGGATTCAAACTTCTCAGCACAATAAACCCACACTGATGCCAGTGTGGGATTCATTCAAAAATCCCCACAGAGGGCATCTTAGATATGCCCCCTGTATGTTAGCCCAACTGCTAGTGCAAGGCTGACCGGTCTGTGCCAGCCTGCCACTTCCAGACGAGTTTCTGACCACATGGGGTGAGTGCCTTTGTGCACTCTGTGGTCAGAAACAAAGCCTGCCCTGGGTGGAGGTGCTTACACCTCCCCCTGCAGGAACTGTAACACCTGGCGGTGAGCCTCAAAGGCTAAAGCCTGGTGTTACAATGCCCCAGGGTACTCCAACTACTGGAGATGCCCGCCTCCCCGGACTACTTTTGGCAGCAAGTCCGGAATGGTAATGAGAAAAACAAGGCGTCACCCCCTCAGCCAGGTCCACCCCTCAGGTGACCAGAGCTGAAGAGACCCCTCCTTGAGTAATCCTTCATCTTGCTTTGGAGGATTAGGACAAATATGGATAGGGATGTGCCCCCCTCCCCAGAGGAATTGGGCACGAGGAGGGTGTAGCCCCCTCAGGGACAGTAGCCATTGGCTTCTGTTTGACCTCTGCACCTGACCGGCCCTGTGTTGCTGGTGCTGGGTGCTTGCGGTTCCCTTGAACCCCCAATGTTGGGCTACCCATGCACCGGAGACTGAACCCATAAGTGTGGTACTTACCTCAGAAACTGTACTGTACTTACCTCCCCTAGATACTGTTGAAAATTGCACTGGGTCCACTTTTAAAATAGCTTTTTGCCATTTAATGAAAATTATGTACAATACTGATTTGATTTAAAGTCCTAACTATTACTATGCAAAGTACCGTTCATTTAATGAACTTACCTGCTAAATGAATCTTGAGGTTCTAACAATAAATGAACAAAAGAATATTTTTCTATATAAAAACCTATTGGCCTGGAGTTAAGTCATTGAGTGTGTGTTTTCACTTATAGCTTGTGTGTGTATAACAAATGCTTAACACCACCGTCTGATAAGCCTAACTGCAAGATCACACTACCACAGATACAGCATAGTATTATCTATTATTGCCTCTGTCAAGCCTCTTGGAGAACCCTGCACTCTGTGCACACTATGGGGGTCATTATGACCCCGGCGGTCTGTGTTAATGTGGCAGTAGTACCGCCAACAGGCTGGTGGTACATACTGCCACATTATGACATTGGCAGATAGGCAGAGGCCAACCCACCAATGTACTGCACTGACCTCCATGATGGTAGCAGCCGCCGGGCTGGAGATAATCTCCAACCCGGCAGTGGCTACTGTCCCGCCGGCGGTATTATGACCTTGCCTACCACTATGGCTTTTATGGCGTTTGCAACGCCACGAAAACCATGGCAGTAGGCCCTACCAGTGACAGGGAATTCCTTCTCATAATACGGCTGGTGGCATTATTAAAGGGAAGAAGGGGTTCTGATGTGGAAGACCCCAGCTGAAGCACGTCGGTTAGGATATTAGGCCTAACCTCCACAAAAGGTAGCTCAAGGTCCAAGACCTCAGCCGCGCTTCTCCCCAACATTTAGTATGAGCCGCCCCCCTCCCTAGCCACGCTAGGATTAGAGAGCATACCAGTGTCAGGGGAGGTGTCTAGACCACTGGTGTACGAAAATGCCACTGCTGGCATGGTTACCGCCTAACATTTTGCCTTTTGTTGATGACAGCTTTGATTCAAAGTGTGCTGGGACCCTGCTAACCAGGCCCCAGCACCAGTGTTCTTTCCCTAAAACTGTACCTTTGTCTCCACAATTGGCACAGCACTGGCACACAGATAAGTCTCTTGTAAAAGGTACCCCTGGTACCAAATACCCTGTGGCCAATAATGTCTCTAAGGGCTGCAACATGTATTATGCCACCCTGGGGATCCCTCCCTCAGCACATGCACAGTGCCTCACAAGCGTGTATGTGCTGGTGGGTAGAAAAAGACTAAGTCAACATGGCACTCCCCTCAGGGTGTCATGCCCACAACCCCCTGCCTGTCACATAGGTAAGTCACCCCTCTAGCAGGCCTTACAGCCCTAAGGCAGGGTGCACTATACCACAGGTGAGGGCATAGCTGCATGAGCATCATGCCCCTACAGTGTCTAAGCCAATTCATGACTTTGTAAGTGCAGGGTAGCCATAAAGAGTATATGGTCTGGGAGTTTGTCAAACACAAACTCCACAGTTCCATAATGGCTACACTGAATACTGGAAAGTTTGGTATCAAACTTCTCAGCACAATAAATCCACACTGAGGCCAGTGTGGGATTTATTGAGAAATGCCCACAGGGGGGCATCTTAGAGATGCTCTCTGTATACCAGCCAAACTACTGGTGCTAGGCTGACCAGTTTCTGCCAGCCTGCCACATCCAGATGGGTTTCTGGCCACATGGGGTGAGTGCCTTTGTGCACTCTGTGACCAGGAACAAACGCCTGTACTGGGTGGAGGTGGTTCACATCTCCCCCTGCAGGAACTGTAACACCTGGCGGTGAGCCTCAAAGGCTCAAGCCTGGTGTTACAGCGCCCCAGGGCACTCCAGCTAGTGGAGATAACCACCCCCCGCCCCCGGACACAGCCCCTACTTTTGGTGGCAAGTCCAGAGGAGATAATGAGAAAAACAAGGAGGAGTCACCCTCCAGCCAGGACAGTTCCTAAGGTGTCCTGAGCTGAGGTGACCCCTGCCTTAGGAAATCCTCCATCTTGCTTTGGAGGATTCCCCCCAATAGGATTAGGGATGTGCTCCCCTCCCCACAGGGAGGATGCACAAGGAGGGTGTAGCCACCCTCAGGGACAGTAGCCATTGGCTACTGCCCTCCAGCACTAAACACACCCCTAAATTGAGTATTTAGGGGCGACCCTGAACATAGGAAAACAGATTCCTGATGACCTGAAAGAAGAAAAAGGACTGCTGACCTAAAAGCCCTGCAGAGACGATGGAGACAAGTGACTTGGCCCCAAGCTCTACCGGCCTGTCTCCAGACTCAAAGAACCTGCAACGACGACTCATCCAGCAGGACTCAGAGGACTGCCCTGCAACCCAAAGGACCAAGAAACTCCAGAGGACAGTGGCTCTGTTCAACCAACAAAGAAACAACCAACTTTAAAGGAACTCCAGCCTCACTCCGGAAGCGTGAGTCCCCAACACTCTGCACCCGACGCCCCCATCTCGTGTCCAGAGAAACCAACACTGCAGAGAGGCCCCCTAGGCGACTCCAACGACGTGGACACCCTGAGACGACCTCCCTGCACCCCCACAGTGACGCCTACAGAAAGAATCCATAGGCTCCCCCCGACCACTGCACCCGCAGCCTCCAGGCTTGAGAGAAACGAACTACCGGTGCAGGAGTGACCAGCAGGTGGCCCTCTTCATTGTACAGTCGGTGGCTGGCCCGAGAAACCCCCCAGTGCCCTGCCTGCATCGTCAGAGTGACCCCTGGGCCTCTCTATTGATTTCAACCCAAAACCCAACACCTAATTTGCACACTGCACACGGCCGCCCCTGTGCCACTGGTGTATTTTGTATGCTTGTTTGTGACCCACTCAGTGCTCTACAAAACCCCCTGGTCTGCTCACCGAGGACGCAGGTACTTACCTGCTAGCAGACTGGAACCGAAGTACCCCTGGTCTCCATAGGCACCTATGATATTTGGGCCCTACCTTGACCTCTGCACCTGGCCGGCCCTGTATTGCTGGTGCTGGGTGTTTGGGGTTGACTTGAACACCAAATGGTGGGCTGCCTATGCCCCAGAGACTGAACTTGTAAGTGCTTTACTCACCTGATAAACCAACTTGCACTTACCTCCCCCAGGAACTGTTGATTTTTGCACTGTGCCCACTTTCGAAATAGCTTATTGCCATTTTTGCCAAAACTGTGAACATTGAATTACAACAGTAAAGTTACATATTTACCTATGCCAAGTACCTTACAATTTGTGTACTTACCTGAATTCTGAATCTTGTGGTTCTAAAATAAATTAAGACAAGAATATTTTTCTAAATCAAAACTATTGGCCTGGAGTTAAGTCTGAGTGTGTGTTCTCATTTATTGCCTGTGTGTGTACAACAAATGCTTAACACCACCCTTTGATAAGCCTACTGTTTGACCACACTACCACAAAATAGAGCATTAGTGTTATCTAATTTTGCCACTATCAACCTCTAAGGGGAACCCTTGGACTCTGTGCACACTATCTCTTACTTTGAGATAGTATTTACAGAGCTAGCGTCCTACACCAGTTGCATGTGCGGCTCTATGGCTGGCAGGGAAAGGAAACAACAGGAAGCCCCTTGCGTGGCAACAAAAAGGGCAAAAAGCGGACTGTGTTGGGCGAGGGGCAGCCGTGAGGTCAAGGGATTGAGCTGTAGTCCAGTACTCCTTGAACCTCCCGAGGGCTGAGTCCATTTTGTTTCTGAAGATACGGATGCCATTGAAGGGCGTGTCCATGAGGGACTGTTGGATATCCCAGAAAAACCAGACATCCTCAACCAGGCGTGCGCTTCCAGGCCGCCGTTGATGCAGCCGATTTGCCCAGTGAGACGGTCGTGTCCAGCCCTCAAAGATCAGCAACGGCATAGGAGGAGAAAGCATGCCAGCATCTGGAGAAGAATCCAAACCACTAGTCTCAGCCAATTCCTGTGCCCAGTCCAAGTCAGGGTTGCTTACCTGGTATTCTCCAGGGTCCAGAATCCCATCCAATACTTCCTCATATTTGTACTCATAATAAAAAGGGGGAGTAGACCAAGTCAGAAGCAGCGCCGATCGACGCTGTCCCAGCTCCAGGTTGTCAGGGATGAGGAATGGGTCAATGTCAATTGTGCGCCCTGTTGAAAAGTACCCTCTTTTTGGCATGGTTACCCCCACTTTTGCCTGCTATCAGCGTGTTTATCCACAGGCGCCTACAGCAACGATGACTGGCTGTGTGGATCTGCTCTCCTCGAGCTACGTGTATCCTGCAACACAGGATCAACTGGGTCCTCTCTGGCAGCTGTCCAACTTGGGAGATGGTGAGCCCTTGCTTCTCGTTGCAGGACACCACCCCTGTGCACTACGACTCTTGCAGCAACCAAGGCTTGTTGACTGCTGCTCTAAGGGATCATCAGGCTCTGAGTAGACCTGGCCTCCAGCACTTCATCCTGCCAAGAACAGTCTCCTTTCTGCTGCTCCAGTGACGTGGGACTCCTCTATAGGTGTGCTGAACGGGCCTCACTGCAACTTACTGTGCCTGCTGCCAGTGAGTTGCCTGTGGAAGCTGAGACTGCCGCTGCAGGCTCTTCCGACTGCTGAGGGTTAGCACGGACTCTAAGGGTCGAGTCCCCTGGACCTTGATGGTCATCTTCAGCCTTGCAACCATTCTTGTGTTTCTTCTTGCACTTGCAAAGATGTGTTGGTGGCTCTCCTAAACCACTGACCAACTGCAACCCGACGATCAACATGGGACACCATCTGCACCACTGCCAGGACTCTTCAGCTCCTGGGCTCCACAGCTGGTCTTCTGCTTCCCCCATCGACCTGGATCTCCATCCGCAGAAGGACGGGTAGTGGCTTCTGCCCCAACAGGGCACTTCATCATGGACTGGACTCTGTCCCTTTCTTTTATAGGTCCTCTTCTTCAAGAATCCACCTTTGGTTTCCTGTGGTGTAGTCCTGTTCTTGCACAATTTATTTTCTAAGTCCTCTGCTCTCCTGGCTACTGGGGGTCACATAGGTACTCATCTCTTGGGGTCACTAGTTCTTCCAGCTCCCCTCTAAGTACTCCATATCCTTAGGTGGGGGACTTCACTTTGCATTCCACTATTTTAGTACATGGTTTGGTCCTCTCCTACGGCCCTAACTATTTTTTCACTAATTCTTGTTGTTTCTTGTGCCAATTCGGAATTATTACTGTGTATATGTAGGAAGCTGGCTCTGTATATACTGTATTAAAATGAGATACATAGTGCACAGATTCCAAGGGTCCCCCAGAGGCTTAACACAGGCTAAAGTAGAAAATACTAAGGCTCTCTTTTGTGGTAGTGTGGTCGAGCAGTTAGGCTTATCAGAGGGTAGAGCAAAGCATTTGTTGTACAAACACAGGCAAAAAATTAAGCACACACTCAATTAACTCCAGACCAATTGTTTTGATATAGCAAGAGTACATTTCCAAGTATGTAGCAAGCATATGCATCAAAACCACTTTGTTTCAATTTGGCAAGTTAAATGTTTTTCAAGTAAATAGCAATCTGTTTTAGAAGTTGAGACTGCAATTTTCAAACAGTTCTGGGGGGGGAGAAAAGTTAGTACAGTTTCCAGTTACACAGTTCCAGGAGTTAGGATGTCAACCGGTTGGGGTTCAAGTTAACCCCAAGTTCCGACCACCTGCAACATGGGGCTGGTCGGCTGCAGAGGTCAAAGTTGCTGCAAGATTTAAAATGGACTCCTATGGAGACTAGGGTTACTCGGAATTGGATCTGCCAGTAGGTGAGTACCCGTGACTTCAGAGGGCAGAACTGGGGGGCTTAGGTGAGCACCGGAGGGGAAAGTAGTGGGGGCACAGGTCAGCACCAAACACACACTCTTAGAGGCACAGGGGTGGCCGGGTGCAGGGTGCAAACTCAGCGTGGGGCTCCCAATGCTTCTCAATAGGGGGAACCCGGGGGACACAAGTAGGCTGCAGGCTGGGTCCAGGAGGTTGGTTAAAGAGAATCACAGGCTGGACAAAGAGGAGGGCTGCCTGCGGACTGTTGCTGCACCAGAAGTCGGTTACCGCAAGACCAGGGGGCTGTGCGTACAGGGTACCTTTTGGCATCGGGTATCTTTGTAGGGATCCTTCACAGGCAGGGTGGTCCTCTGGATTTAGGCTGCAGGCGTTGTTGTGTTGGCCAGGATGGGTTAACCCAGGGTGGACACAAGATTGGAATCACGTGGGGACCTGCTCAGGACCAGTGGGCCATCTGGACACAGGCCAAGGGCGACAGGTGCAGAGTGGGCAGGACTCGTGGATCTGGGGCAGTTCTGGAGTCCTTTGCTGGAGTTTCTTTGTGGAAAGGGCCGAGGTCCTCTAGATTATCTTAGTCCTCTGGTGGGCAGGCAGTCCTCAGAGGTCGCTGGGCCTACAGGATGTGTCGCCTTTTTGTAGTAGGCGCTTCAGAAGCTGCAGACAGGCTGGTAGGGCTGGGATCAAATCAGTTGGTGTCTGCAGTCTTCTTTGCTGGGGATCAACTTACCAGTCCTTCTTGAGGTCACCAGGAATCTGATAAGCTAGGTTCGGGGGCCCTTAAATCCTTGATTTAAGGGCATTATGGGGGTCAGAGGGCAGTAGCCAATGGATACTGTCCCTGAGGGTGACCACCCTTTCGGTGTCCACTCTCTTTGGGGAGGGGAGCACATTCCTAACCCTATTGGCTATCTGCCCCCAAAACAAAATGGAGGATTCTGCCAGGAGGGGTTCACCTCAGCTCTGGGCACCATAGGGGTGGTCCAAGCTGGGTGGACACGCCTCCTGGCGTTTACTAATCTTTCCCACTGGACCTGCAGCCATATGCTGCACCTGGTCCGGAGGAAGGGCATCTCCACTAGCTGGAGTGCCCTGAGGCAGCAAAACAAAAAGGTAGTAGCCTTTGAGGCTCACCGTCAATAGTTACTCTTCCTGCAGGGGGAGATGTGAAGAACCTCCACCCAGAGGAGGCTTTGTCCCCGATCGCAAAGAGCACAAAGACCCTCACCCCATGGGGTCAGAAACTTATCTGGTGGTGGCAGGCTGGCACAGACCGGTCAGCCACAAACTAGAGAGATGGGTAAATGTAATCTCTAAGATGCCCTATGTGTGCATGTTTTAATAAATCCAACATAGGCATCAGTGTGGGTTTATTGAGCAGAGACATTTGATACCATATTTCCCAGTCTTCAGTTAAGCCATCAAGGAGCTGTGGAGTTCTTAATGACAAACTCCCAGCCCATGTACTCAAAATTGCTACACTGCACATAGGATCATATTGCTCATGCAGCTATGCCCTCATCTTTGGTGAAGTGCACCCTGTCTTATAGCTGTAAGGCCTGCTAGATGGGTGACATAGCTAGCCATAGGCAGTGGTTTGTGGGCATAGAACCCAGGGAGGGTTGTAATAATCGACAATCTTTTTCTCTCCACCAACACACAAAATCTGCAAGGGCAGTGGGGCATGCTCAGTACGATTCCAGCACACATTCAGTATAGTTAGCAGCAGAGCTCTGGCAAAAGGGGTGGGGGGGGGCGGATGTGTGTGTGTGTGTGTAAGTAAAAAGAGAAGGAGACTAACCTTTCCCAAGAGAGTCTCTTCATTGTCTAAGTAGAAGAATCTGGAATGTCCATTTGCTTGGCATAGGCAGTCCCAGGTCTGTGTCACACTGTAAACTCCACTCCCTGTAGGGAGATGGACCACCTCAAAAGCTTAGGATTCTCGCCTTCATGTGCGTAAGCCATCTGATAGGCCTATGGTCAGTTTGAACAATGAAGTGAGTACCAAACAAGTATGGTCTCAACTTCTTGAGAGACCAAACCACAGCAAAGGCCTCCATCTCAATGGCACTCCAACACTTTTCTTTTGGGAGCAATCCCTCCTGCTAATAAAAGCAACAGGCTGGTCATGGCCATCATTGTTGGTTTGGGACAGAACTGCTCCTATCCCATGTTCAGAGGCATCTGCCTGCAGAATAAATTCCTTAGAGTAGTCTAGAGCGTTAAAAACTGGTGCTGAGCACAGTGCCTCTTTCATGATGTAAAAGGCCTTTTGACAATTAACAGTCCAGTTTACTTTTTTGGGCACCTTCGTGGAGGTGAGTTCTGTGAGGGAGGTCGCAATGGACCCATATCCCAGAACATCCCAGACCAGAACTGTTTGGATCTTGGGCTGCAAGAGTTGGACTTGGCATATACCTACAAAAGTGGCCAAAGTACACAACTGTACCCTGCCCTATCTGGCATAAGGATGCCTTATTAGTGAGGCCTGCAGATTGCAAAGCCTGCGAAAACTTTCTAAGGTGGATCAGGTGATCCTTTTAGGTGGAGCTAAATACAGCAATATTATCTAGATATAGAGCACTAAAGGTCTCCAGTCCAGTAAGGACTTGATTACCCAACATTTGGAAGGTGGCAGGAGCATTCTTTAAACCAAATGGGAAAAACAACAGAGAACTAATAATGCCCATTGGGTGTGGAGAATGCTGTCCTTTCTTTTGCTACTGGAGCCATGCAAATTTTTCAGTAACCAGCAGTCAAGTCAAAAGTACTGAGAAACTTTGCCACACATAATCTGTCTGTCAGCTCAACAGCCCTAGGTATGGGCTGAGAATCTGTCTTGGTGACAGTGTTGAGACCTCTGATTCTTTCCTCCCTGGGGATGAGGCTTGGGGACTAAAACCACTGGGCTAGCCCGGGGGTTATCATACGGTTAAATAACCCTAAAGTCAGCATCTTGTTGACTTCAACTTGGATACTCTCCTTGACTTGGTCAAACTGCCAATAGATCTTAGATCTGACAGGCAAGCTGTAACCAGTGTCCACATCATGGGTACACCAGTGTGTTTTCAGGGGTTAAGGAAAAGAGTTCTGCATACCGCTGCAGGACTTGCCTGCAGTCAGCTTGATGCTGGGCAGAGAAGGTGTCTGAGTAGAAAACTTAATCAACTGACCCAACTTTAGGACTGCAAGCGAGGAGGTCAGGAAGAGGTTCACTCCCTGTTTCCTGATCCTCATCAGTAACCATCAGCGTGGTTACATCAGTCCGGTCACAAAAAAGCTTTAGGCTGTTCACATGGATCACCCTTACTGGGGACCCGCTAATGTCCAGGTCAACTAAGTAGGTGACCCCACTTTTCTTTTCAAGGATAGGGTAAGGGCCACTCCATCTGTCCTGAACTGCCCTTAGAGCCACAAGTTCCAGAACCCACACTTTCTGCCTTGGTTTGAACTCCACCAGTGCAGCCTTTTAGTCATACCACTACTTATGGCGCTGTTAGCTAACTTCAAGATTGTTGGATGCTTTCTCCATGCACTCTCCCATCCTGAAATGTAGGCCTAATACACAGTCCACCATATCTTGCTTAGGTTCGTGAAGAGGTCTCTCCCAACCTTTCTTTACAAGAGCAAGTGGTCCCCTAACAAGATGGCCAGGCAAGTCCTCAAAGGGGGAAAACCCTACTCCTTCCTAAAGCACCTCTCTGCAGGCATGGCAAAAGGACACCCCGTCCCTGTTTGAGTTTTCCAGGGAGTCCCATGATCATAAGTAAAAATGTCTTGTTGAACCTTTAAATCAGTCCACTGGTTTGTGGATGGTATGGTGTGGTGAACTTTTAAGTCACCCCACACTCATTCCACACGTTGTTTTTTTTTTATATAAGCTGACATGAAGTTGGCATCTCTGTCAGAGACCACCTCCTTAGGATACCCTACCCTGGAAAAGATACCAATGAGGGCCTTTGCCACTGCAGGGGCTGTTTTAGACCTAAGGGGAATTGCTTCAGGATACCTGGCAGCATGATCCACTACTACCAGTATGGAAAATGTCACTTACCCAGTGTACATCTGTTCGTGGCATTAGTCGCTGCAGATTCACATGCTTTGCATAGTCCGCCGTCTGGTGTTGGGTCGGAGTGTTACAAGTTGTTTTTCTTCGAAGAAGTCTTTTCGAGTCACGAGACCGAGGGACTCCTCCTCCTTTGGTTCCATTGCGCATGGGCGTCGACTCCATGTTAGATTGTTTTCCCCGCAGAGGGTGAGGTAGGAGTTGTGTATGCTAGTAATAGTGCCCATGCAATGGAATGAATAAGTATGTGCAAAATGAAGATTAAAATAATATATTTACAAATGTACAAATGTTGAAGATTACTTCAAAACGGCTACAGGCTCCCGGGGAGGCGGGTGGGCGCATGTGAATCTGCAGCGACTAATGCCACGAACAGATGTACACTGGGTAAGTGACATTTTCCGTTCGGTGGCATGTGTAGCTGCAGATACACATGCTTTGCATAGACTAGTAAGCAGTTATCTCCCCAAAAGCGGTGGTTCAGCCTGTAGGAGTGGAAGTAGTTTGAAATAAAGTTCTTAGTACAGCTTGACCTACTGTGGCTTGTTGTGCAGATAACACATCTACACAGTAGTGCTTAGTAAATGTGTGAGGCGTAGACCATGTTGCTGCCTTACATATTTCGTTCATTGGAATATTTCCTAGAAAGGCCATGGTAGCACCTTTCTTTCTGGTTGAGTGTGCCTTTGGTGTAATAGGCAGCTCTCTTTTTGCTTTAAGATAGCAGGTTTGGATGCATCTAACTATCCACCTGGCTATACCTTGTTTTGATATTGGATTTCCTGTATGAGGTTTTTGAAATGCAATAAATAGTTGTTTTGTTTTCCTAATTAGTTTTGTTCTGTCAATGTAGTACATTAGTGCTCTTTTGATGTCTAATGTATGTAGTGCTCTTTCAGCTATTGTGTCTGGCTGTGGGAAGAACACTGGTAATTCTACTGTTTGATTTAAGTGGAACGGTGAGATAACCTTTGGTAAGAATTTGGGTTGGTTCTTAGAACTACCTTATTTTTGTGTATTTGAATAAATGGTTCTTGTATAGTAAACGCCTGAATTTCACTTACTCTTCTTAGAGATGTAATGGCAACGAGAAATGCAACTTTCCACGTTAGGTATTGCATTTCGTAAGAATGCATGGGTTCGAAAGGTGGGCCCATGAGTCTTGTTAAGACAATATTGAGGTTCCATGAAGGAACAGGTGGTGTCCTTGGTGGTATAATTCTTTTTAGTCCTTCCATAAACGCTTTTATGACAGGTATTCTAAATAGGGAAGTTGAATGAGTAATTTGCAGGTATGCAGATATTGCTGCGAGATGAATCTTTATGGAAGAGAAAGCTAGATTTGACTTTTGCAAATGTAGTAAATACCCTACTACATCTTTTGGAGATGCATGCAATGGTTGAATTTGATTATTATGACAGTAACAAACAAATCTTTTCCATTTACTTGCATAGCAGTGTCTAGTGGAAGGTTTTCTAGCTTGTTTTATGACCTCCATACACTCTTGAGTGAGTCCTAAGTGTCCAAATTCTAGGATTTCAGGAGCCAAATCGCTAGATTCAGCGATGCAGGGTTTGGATGCCTGATCTGTTGTTTGTGTTATGTTAACAGATCTGGCCTGTTGGGTAGTTTGACATGAGGTACTACTGACAGGTCTAGTAGTGTGGTATACCAAGGTTGTCTTGCCCATATTGGTGCTATCAGTATGAGTTTGAGTTTGTTTTGACTCAATCTGTTTACCAGATATGGAAGGAGAGGGAGAGGGGGAAAAGCGTACGCAAATATCCCTGACCAATTCATCCATAGAGCATTGCCTTGGGATTGCCGGTGTGGGTACCTGGATGCGAAGTTTTGGCATTTTGCGTTTTCTTTTGTTGCAAATAGATCTATTTGAGGTGTTCCCCAAATTTGGAAGTAATTGTTCAGGATTTGGGGGTGAATTTCCCATTCGTGGACCTGTTGGTGATCCCGAGAGAGATTGTCTGCTAGCTGGTTCTGAATCCCTGGAATAAATTGAGCTATTAGTCGAATGTGGTTGTGAATTGCCCAATGCCATATTTTTTGTGTTAGGAGACACAACTGTGTCGAGTGTGTCCCTCCCTGTTTGTTTAAATAATACATTGTCGTCATGTTGTCTGTTTTGACAAGAATGTATTTGTGGGTTATCATGGGTTGGAATGCTTTCAATGCTAGAAATACTGCTAACAGTTCTAGGTGATTTATATGAAACTTTGATGTACGTCCCATTGTCCTTGGATACTGTGTTGATTGAGGTGTGCTCCCCACCCTGTCATGGAAGCATCTGTTGTTATCACGTATTGTGGCATTGGGTCTTGGAAAGGCCGCCCTTCGTTTAAATTTGTACTGTTCCACCATAGAAGCGAGATGTATGTTTGGCGGTCTATCAACACCAGATCTAGAAGTTGACCCTGTGCATGTGACCATTGTGATGCTAGGCACTGTTGTAAGGGCCGCATGTGCAATCTTGCGTTTGGGACAATGGCTATGCATGAGGACATCATGCCTAGGAGTTTTAATACCATTTTTGCATGTATCTTTTGATTTGGATACATGGTTTGTATCACCTTGTGAAAATTTTGAACCCTTTGTGGACTTGGAGTGGCTATCCCTTTTGTTGCGTTGATTGTCGCTCCTAAGTATTGCTGTGTTTGACACGGCACAAGGTGTGACTTTGCATAGTGAAGGGTTTGTATAACATAATCTGTGTGGTGTGAACACTTTGTTAGCGAGTTGGTCTTGATTAGCCAATCGTCTAGGTACGGGAACACGTGTATTTGCTGCCTCCTGATGTGTGCAGCTACTACTGCTAGACACTTTGTAAAGACTCTTGGCGCTGTTGTTATTCCGAATGGCAACACTTTGAATTGGTAGTGTATTCCTTTGAATACGAACCTTAGGTATTTCCTGTGCGAGGGATGTATCGGTATATGGAAATACGCATCTTTTAGATCTAATGTTGTCATGTAGTCTTGCTGTTTCAGCAGTGGGATTACGTCTTGTAATGTCACCATGTGAAAGTGGTCTGATTTGATGTAGGTGTTTAGTGTTCTGAGATCTAATATTGGTCTTAGAGTTTTGTCTTTTTTGGGTATTAGAAAGTACAGTGAGTAAACTCCTGTGTTCTTTTGTGGACCTGGTACTAATTCTATTGCGTCTTTTTGCAGTAATGCCTGAACTTCTAGTCCTAGAAGGTCTAAATGCTGTTTTGACATATTGTGTGTTTTCGGTGGGACGTTTGGAGGGAGTTGGAGAAATTCTATGCAATAACCATGTTGGATAATTGCTAAGACCCAAGTGTCTGTTGTTATTTCCTCCCAAGATTTGTAGAACTGGCTTAGTCTTCCCCCCACTGGTGTTGTGTGAAGGGGTTGAGTGACCTGTGAGTCACTGCTTGTTTTGAGGGGTTTTTGGACCTTGAAATTTTCCCCGGTTTCTTGGGAATTGGCCCCCTTTGTATTGGCCTCAAAAGCCTCCCCTTTGGTATTGTCCCTGGTAGGTAGGCGGTGTTGTTTGTGAGGTGCTGGCTTGTGTGGCTTGACCTCGAAACCCTCCTCTGAAAGTGGTTTTACGAAATGTGCCAAATGTGCCTCTGCCCTGCGGGGAATAGAGTGCGCCCATGGCTTTAGCTGTATCAGTGTCTTTCTTTAATTTTTCAATTGCAGTGTCCACTTCTGGGCCAAACAATTGTTGTTCATTGAACGGCATATTAAGCACTGCCTGCTGTATCTCGGGTTTGAAGCCGGATGTGCGCAGCCATGCGTGCCTCCTTATTGTTACAGCAGTATTTATTGTTCTTGCAGCTGTATCTGCTGCATCCATAGAAGAATGGATTTGGTTGTTGGAAATGTTCTGTCCCTCTTCAACCACTTGTTTTGCCCGTTTTTGGAATTCTTTTGGGAGGTGTTCGATGAGATGCTGCATCTCGTCCCAATGGGCTCTATCATATCGCGCTAGGAGTGCCTGCGAGTTGGCGATGCGCCATTGAATTGCAGCTTGTGCTGCAACCCTTTTCCCCGTTGCATCAAACTTGCGGCTCTCCTTGTCAGGAGGTGGTGCGTCGCCTGATGTGTGTGAGTTGGCTCTTTTACGAGCTGCTCCTACGACAACTGAATCTGGTGTCAGTTGTGATGTAATAAAAGCAGGGTCTGTGGGCGGTGCCTTGTATTTCTTCTCCACCCTTGGAGTTATTGCTCTGCTTTTCACTGGCTCCTTAAAAATTTGTTTAGCGTGCCTTAGCATCCCCGGGAGCATAGGAAGGCTTTGATAATTGCTATGGGTGGATGACAGGGTGTTAAAGAGGAAGTCATCCTCGATAGGCTCTGAGTGCAGCGATACATTATGAAACTCTGCTGCCCTAGCTACCACCTGTGCATATGCCATACTGTCCTCAGGCGGTGAGGGCTTAGTGCGGTACGACTCAGGGCTATTGTCTGATACTGGAGCGTCATAGAGATCCCATGCGTCCTGATCATCTTGGCTCATGGTGGTATGAGCTGGTGATTGTGGCGGAGTCTGTGCCGGTGATATATGAGTTGTCGGTGGTGGAGAGGGTGGTGGAGTTACCTTCTTTACCACTTTTGCTTGTGGTGTCTTGTCTTGGTTTTGGAAATCTAGTGTTCTTTTCCGTCTGATTGGGGGAATTGTGCTGATCTTCCCTGTCCCACTTTGTATAAAGATCCGCTTTTGCGTGTGATCTATGTCTGTTTCTTTTAATTCCTCCTCAAATCGGTGTCTTTGTAGTTGGGAGGACAGTGATTGTTCCTCTGAATAGGAACTGGCTTTCGGTTCGGTTGCTGGGCGTTTTGGCACCGAAACCGTGCCTTTTGTTATTTTCGGCTCCGACGAGATTTTCCTCTTTTTCGGCGTCGCACCCTCTCGGTGTCGACCATCTTCGGTGCCGCTATCTCTGTGCCGAGCAGCTTCGGTGCCGCTGTCTCTGTGCCGAGCAGCTTCGGTGCCGCTATCTCGGTGTCGACCCTTTTCTGCGGCACTTTCTCGGTCCCGAGATTGCTGCGTGCCTGTGTCTCGACCTGAGTCGGACGATCTCGGCACCGTCTCGCCCTTCTTCGGTGCCGATGGACGGTCACCTACTTTATGGGTTGAGCCATGGCCTGTTGGCAGTGGCGTCCCCTGGGCTTTGTCTGTTTTTCCCTGTGATGTTTGTTTCAACGTCTTACTCACGGTTTCTTCGATGTCGAATTCTTCGGAATCCGATTCGTGGATGGAGAATGCTTCTTCTTCTCCCTCTTCCTCGAACCTTCGTTGCCCTGTCGCGTGGACGCCATCTGTAACCTTCTGGCTCTTCGGTCTCGGAGCGTTTTTCTCGACCGAAACGCTCGACAGGCCTCACACGTCTCTTCTTTGTGCTCGGGTGACAGGCACAAGTTACAGACCAAATGTTGGTCTGTATAGGGATAATTACTGTGGCATTTAGGACAGAATCGGAACGGGGTCCGTTCCATCAGTCTTGATGTTGCACGCGGTCGGGCCGACCAGGCCCCGACGGGGGATCGAAATTACCCCGAAGGGCTACCGGAGCTCTTCTGGATTCGGTGTCGACTCTAATCTAACTCGATACCGAACAAAACAATACCGACGAATTTTCCGTTGATTCTGACTAACTTTCCGACCCGAAACACGGAGCGAAAAGGAACACGTCCGAACCCGATGGCGGAAAAAAAACAATCTAACATGGAGTCGACGCCCATGCGCAATGGAACCAAAGGAGGAGGAGTCCCTCGGTCTCGTGACTCGAAAAGACTTCTTTGAAGAAAAACAACTTGTAACACTTCGACCCAACACCAGACGGCGGACTATGCAAAGCATGTGTATCTGCAGCTACACATGCCACCGAACATATTGGTTTCCTGAGGCCGAGGGTGGCTCAAGTGGACCCACTATATCCACACCAACCCTTTCAAAGGGAACCACAACCCATGGTAGCGGAATTTGGGAGGGTTGGGGGGCGGGGGGTACTTTGGGTGGCCAGCTGCATTACCACTGGCTTGGCAGGTAAAACAGGAGCTGCAAACCTCCTTCACCTTTAGAGACATCTTGGGCCAGTAGAAATGGCTGACTAGGACTTTCCAAGTTTTGGTATGGCCGAGATGCCCAGCTAGGGGGATGTCAAGGGCAAAGGTGAGGAATTCCCTGATCTATTGAGGCACTACCACTATCTTAGTGGCACCAGGTTTGGGGTCTTCGGCCGCAGTGTACAAGAGCCTCTCCTTCCAATAAACCCTGTGGGACCCACTGACATCTACCTTTTCCTGTGCAACATCTTGCTGTCGCAGGACAGCAAGAGTTGGACAGGTCCTCTGTCGTTGACACAGCTAATCCCTAGAGGGTCCCACTGGGCCCAAGAGCACAACCTGGTAAGGTTCCAGTTCCATGGGTTCAGTTCCCTATGGGGTTTGTAAGACTTCTTCCTGAGAAGAGAAGTCCTGAGCTTTTTGTTGTTCAGAAGCTGGTCCCCCAGTCTTCTTGCCTTTCCTCTTGGAAGATTGGGCCACTATTCCATGTTCCAACACTTCGTTTTCACCCTGTGCTCACTCTGTGGTCTGGTTTTTACACACCCCACCTCGGGCATTCCAAGCATGCTGCATGGGCTGTGAGCTTTACCTTAGCCCAAGATGAGGACTCCAGATCATTCCCTAGCAGACATTCAACTGGGATTGCAAAAGAGACCACTACCCGTTTCAGGCCTTTAACCCCTCCCCATTCTAAGGTCACCATAGCCATGGGATGGACCTTAGTTACATTATCAGAACTGGTAACTGGATATGTTTTGTCAAATCAAGTACTGTCCTGGGGAAAACAGTTTTTCTAGCACCATGGTGACACTGGCAACTGTATCCCTCAGGGTTTCTTCTCTAGTCCCATTAATCAAGGAATGCTGTCTGTATTTGTTCTTGTTAGGGGGGCAGACAGCAAGAGTGGCAACATCTGCCCCACCACCCTAAGAGACTAAAATAGCTTCAGTGTGAACCCTGATTTGCTGTGGGCACACTGTATATCTTACCGGGAGACTAGCTATTCCAGGGATAGCTGGTGAGTACTAGGGGGATTCTTTTTGGGACAAGCCAAGCTTCCAGTTTGAAGGCCATTCTGTTTACAGTTGAAACACCAGGCCTTTTTGGGATCAAAGTTCTTACCTTTGTACTCACAAGAGGATTGTGAAGAGGCTCAAGGCCCGCCATCCTGAGCAAGTTTTTGGGGACTTGTAGAAGACTCTTTACTTTTATTATTACGCGTCTCGCCACCCTTCTCCAGGAGAGGCTTAGTAACCCTTCCTTTTGTTCACCCCAGTGGAATTCTTGGCCACCCTAGTCTTGACCCAATGGTCTGCCTTCTTTCCCAATTCTTGGGGAGAAATTGGACCCAGGTCTACCCGATATTGATGCAACTTTTCATTTACTTAAGATGTGTTCTTATATAAAAAATTATAGAGCCCATCATAATCATGCACTTCACACCCAGTTGACCAACCATCTAGTGTTTTCACTGAGTAGTCTATAAAGTCAATCCAGGACTGGCTTGAGGTTTTGTGAGCATCCCTGAACCTAATGAACCTAATTCTATACTCCCCAGTGGTGAGTTCAAAGCCCTAAATCAGGGTAGCCTTCAGAAGATCATATGACTCAGCCTCTGCACCAGTGAGTGTGAGGAGTCTATCTCTACACTTACCAGTGAACAGTTCCCATATGGGAGATCCCCGTGAGACTTTTTCTCCTATTCCACAAGCCTTCTCAAAGGCTGTGAACCACTTGGTGATGTCACCACCATCCTTATACTCGAGGACAGTACCTTTGGGGATTTTAGGGTCACAAAATCCTTCTCTGTCCCTAGTTATTAAGTTGCTGCCACCATTAATGGGTGCTAAATCCAATTCTGCTTTCTCCCTCTCTATAGCTAGGAATCTATCCTACAAAGCTATTCTTTTTGCCAACCTTCATAAAAGGCTGTCCTCTTCAGCAAGGCTGTCTTCAGTGGACTCAGTAGAACCTGGCCCACCTGTGTGAGGTCTAGGTGCTGTCAGTACTATCCTTGGGGACAAAGGCACAGATGCCCTGTCCTCCCTAGTTAGGGTAGGAGGTGGGGAGTTATCCTCTATCCTAACCTCCTCTTCTGAGGGGATGGCAAATCCTCCTCAGAAGGGTTTTCATTTGAGTACTATGCCAAGAGCTCCTGGAGCTTTACCTTGTTAGGGTTATAACCAGTTTTAATTCTGCAGTCTGCAGAGAGACCTTAGCTCGCCCATCTTGAGATGGAGGTAAAGGATCAGGCTGAGCTCCACAACCCTGTTCTCTGAGTCACTCACTTTCCTAAAGTTGGGGATTTCTTTTAGGAACTAATACTACTTCAGGTTACTTTAACCCCAACTATAGTAACTTTAAGAATTTTAAAAGAAATGCTAACGGAGACTTAACCAAGGACCTAGCAGGACTTTTAAAACTTTGGAAACATTTTCAAATAAAAAATAAGTTGAATCTACAGGCAATTTTGGAACTTAGTCGTGTGATCAGATGTTGGTTGAGTAGTCCTCCAAATGCAAAGTTGTAGATCCCACCGCTGATCCACCAATGGAGGAAGCTGGCTCTATATATCCTATACCAAAGTAAAGTATAGTGTGCACAGAGTCCAGTGGCTCCCAGAGGCCTTACAGAGGCTAAAGTAGGTACTACTAATGCTCTTTTTTGGGGTAGTGTGGTCGAACAGTTAGGCTTATCAGAGGGTAGTGCTAAGCATTTGGTGTACACACACAGTCAGGAAATGAGGCACACACTCAATGACTAACTCCAGGCCAATGTTTTATGTATCTAACAATACCCTTTGTTACTTTATTTCTAGAACCAAAATGATTTTTGTTGCATTAAGTACAGTTTCAAAAATGTATCACTTTCAAGTATCAAATGCACTTTGTTTGAAGTTCACAGATTAAACAGTTTTCAGGTAAGTAATAATATTCAATATAAAAAGGCAGTCCTCTGGGGGTTTGGAGAGGTCCCTGATCCTGCAGGATGAGTAGTCTAGCAGGAGTCTAGAAGCTGCCGACAGGCTGGTAGGGCTGGGGCCTAGTTGGTTCTCGTTTGGAGTATTCATTGCTGGTGCGACTCTTAGAACCTCCTTCTTCTCTAGGTCACCAGGAATCTGAAAAGCAATGCTCAGGGGTGCCCGTATATACTAGAGTTAGGGGCATTACAGGGGTCAGAGGACAGTAGCCAATAGCTACTGACCGTGAGGGTGGAGACACCCTTCGTGTGCAAACTGGCAAGTGTTGCTGTCCCTGCAAGGGGAGGACGTGTGAAGCACCTCCACCCAGAGCAGGCTTTGTCCCTGACCCCTGACAGCACAAAGGCCCTCACCCCATTGGGTCAGAAAATTGTCTGGTGGTGGCAGTCTGGCATGGCCCGTCAGCCACACACACTAGAGAGATGAGTGAAATTCAGGGGGCATCTCTAAGATTTCCTCTGGGTGCATTTTTCAATAATCCAACACTAGCATCAGTGTGTGTTTACTGAGCTGATAAGTTTGATACCAATCTTCCCAGTCTTCAGTTAAGCCACCATGGAGCTGAGGAGATCGTAATGACAAACTCAATGCCCATGTACTCAATATGGCCACACTCCACTTACAGTGACGCTATAGGGCATACTGCTCATGCAGCTTAACCTCACCTTAGGTGTAGTGCACCCTGCCTTTGGGCTGTAAGGCCTGCTAGAGGGGTGACTTACCTATGCAACAGGCAGTGGTGTGTGAGCACGGCACCCAGGGAGGGGTTTCTCACCACCAACACATACAATCTGCAATGGCAGTGCGCATGTGTTTGGTGAGTGATCCCTTAGGGTGGCACAATACATGCTGCAGGCCTTAGGAACCCTCCTTACCACTGGTAGCTTTTACAAGGGACTTAATTGTGTTTAGCTGTGTGCTAACTGTGGAAGTAATGGTACAGTTTAGGGAAAGAACACAGGTTCTGGGGCCTGGTTAGTAGGATCCCAGCACACACAGTCAAGTTTGTATCATTCATATATATATATATATATATGTATATATATATATCTCAAAATGGGTACTTTCGTACAGACTGTTCCTGCTCTGGCCCCTCACCCTCTGACACTTTACATTGAGTTGGGAGGGGCTGTAAGCTGGGCCAAATAGACTTCCGTCTCCTGACTCCTGCATTTCAAAGATGAGGATCTGCCCTTTGTTGAGATACAAAATGCTACTTTTGTAACCATTGACAGGGTTGCTAAAGAGGCCATCAACAGAGTCGAGGACGTAGCCCCAGAAGCAATCCCCGACGACAGAATATCTAATGTGGTTTTTCATGTCATCGACGGTGATACCCGCGTCATCAGAGATGGTCTAGTCGACAACGATGATGCAATCATTGCAGTCTTCATCAATGACGTGGAGGGCGTCACAGGTCTAGGAGACTAAATCCTCAATGTCAAAATGGTCATCAAAGGGTTAACTTTCATCAATAGGGCTGTCGATGGATGAGTTTTCTTCTATGGTTCTTTGTAAAGTGGAGAGGGGGCAGAGGAAATGGTGGCAGTGTTCTGTTTGAGAGGAAGAAGGACTAATCAGCTCACCATTTTTATAGCCCTTATTTGCTTCTTATTGTACACTTGTGCTTGAAATCTGAGGTATGGTGGCTCTGCTGGGATGAGTGCTTCAGAGGTAATGCTCTGACTGGTTGAAGTTTAGATGCTTTAAAACAATGTCAATTGGCTACCAATGTCTTTTGTTTTTTATGAGGTATTAATGCTAATGCATGAACTATTAATGTGGGACTCTCACCATTATGACAGGGAAGACAGAAGCATGTGAATCTTTGAAAGATACAATACTAGAGAACTTTAGGAGTTAAAGATACAGCCTCTAAGTCTTTGATCTCAGAATCCATGTTAACTATTATGCTGGGATGCAGCTTGACACAGTAGTATGGTATTGCTCTTTGTAGTCGCAGAATTGCAAGAAGTAGCCTTGCCTCTTTTTCTCTCTAGCTGCTGGGAATGAACAGCATAGCAGGCTTTGTAAGCAGGTACTTGTCTTCTTAGTTACACCTTCCATGACATGAGCAAAACCGTCTGCTACAAAAGCATTGTTGATTCTTGAAGGTCATGCAGCAAGTCAAAGAAAGGCAGAACAAGTCCTTATGGTCATGCATCAGAGATCCCAGATGTCGCCCGATGGCACACACAAGGATGCTGGGTGACCCCCCCCACCCCCTTCCCCCACGGCATGTGTCACTACCAGTTGCACTCCCAGTGAAAGTCAGCCCTCATGGCTGCTCCACACACTGAGAACATGGCTCAGTGATTCCTCTTGGACATTCTCCCCAGCTGCAATCCTAGTTTTGACCCCTCTGCACTTGGTTGTCATGAGCCTTCCTGATGTAACTTTCTGATGAGCCTTCCTTTAGTAGCTTTCAGGGAAAGTGAAAAGAGCAGGTCTTGCTTGGAAATGTCCTCAAACATAACAGAATCTGCTAACGCAGCCCCCCTCCCCCACCCCATCAATCGCATGGCTGTGCTTCAGAAATATTCCGCAATCCCCTGCTGAACAGTCCAACTAGAATTTTTAACAGCAGCCCTGTCTCCATTCTCTCTCAATTCAGTGTCTTGCTGTTCCCATTTTGCTCCAAGAATGTGGGCAATACACCTTGAATGTCTGGGAAGCTCTATTTTACTCTTAATCTTGTGTCATGTCAAACCAGGATATAGCCAAAATGGATACCAATGGTCCCAGCAATCAGACATCCACCAGAACACTGAATCTTGCTACTATCATCACATCACATTCACATGCACTCCACATGTTCCCAGTATGTCAGCACAAAGGTCTGGCTGTCACATCCAAGCGTAACTTTATATGAGTGGGGCCGTTAGGCTGCACTTCCCTTGAACCACAAAAATGGGCAGTATTATTAAGCTACAGAAAACTGTATGGCGTCACATGTACTTTAAATCAAGAATATAGGTCAAGAGCAATAATGCTCAATCTCTAATCAGTATTACTGCAAGACCTTTTACACATGGACAAGGGTTAGATTGTGTGGAGTCCATGTGACCTAAGTAAGTCGGTGAGTGATAATTGCCCCGGACCATCAAACCAAACTAGCACTTAATCCCACATATATGCTGTAAGCCTCCTACATGTTTCATTACTCTCTCATCTGTGTGAAGTCATGCTTTCCGCCTCCACCCACCTCAGCAACCACTGTACCCACCTAACTAGGAGATGGAGCATGTGGGATTTCCAGGCCATCACAGCAACCAGGCTAGATTTATAGATTAGTAGGGCTTTGGGAGCACAAAAAGGGCAAGAAGGCTATCCACAGAGTTAAACACTCAATCAACTTGCCAGTGAATCCACACCAGAAATTGTTTATGTTGGGCACTCCCATACCAATGGGTAAAAAACCCTTCTTCATTCAAAGAACACCTGGTATGAGAAGAGGATGCTGTCCCAAAAATCTTCTTGATTTTTCTGGGACTTAGGTAGGTTTGATTGGTGACAATGACCCGGGCAGATTTATAGCAGTAATTTCTGGCTACTTAGTGTGAACATTGAAGGAATGCTTGCAATTCACTGTCCTGTAGCTCCCTTCCTAAATCTGTCAAGCTTATCTAAGTCAGTTTTAGTTGGATTGATCACTGCTCAATCCAACTAAGTTATTTGACCCCTACTATTGTCAACCATGTATAGTAATTGAAGGACTTGATATGTTTATGGTTTGTCCAAAGAAATGCCCCACAGCTTGTGAAATGTATTCTTTAAAGCCTCTTATTGCAGGAACTGGCCTGCCAGAAGCCTGTCCACCTTTTTCAATTTGTGAATGGATCTTAAGGTGCCCAAGGCATAATAGTCCCCCCCCCCCCCCCCCCCCCAACTGTGTCAATTCCAGCTGTGGCCAAATCACTTGAATTTCTCAACGTCTAATATGTCAGTGGACCCCTAAGCCCCATCAAAGGCTTGGATGGAGCATAAGTCAGGAGTGGGTGAGATTGTTGCAAGTACTTTTTGAAGCACTTCAATGCCACCCGCAGTAATAAAAATGTTCCCCTATGAATCAGTCCCTTTTGGGCTTTCTGTTTATTCAGCTAACCCTTCAGCTCTCTAGTTAGAAGAATTTTGTGAGCTCTATGTGTTTTATCCATCCATCTTGCCAACCACTGGAGTTCTGCATCTAAAAAAAAAAAAAAAAAAAAAAAAAAAAAAAAAACTCTAAATTAGATACACCGAGGCCTCCCTCCTCCACCAGCAGCATGTGCATAGCTAATGCTACCAACTCTTTCCAAACCAAAGATCATGGCAGACAGCAATTTTTCCAATTCCTTTGAAAATTATCTCAGTTCCAAAGCAGGGGGATTAGAGAATTAGTATAACAATTAGGAAAACATTACCATTTTGGAGAAGGCTGAAAGGATCATGACTGAGAGGGGAAATGATTGCCAAAGGGTTGTGCATCTCCTCGAAGCTGTTACCACCTTGTCCACATTTTCCTCCAATACATCAGAGTCTTTGTGATAAACCTTGCCTATAGGTATTAGAACAATCATGGTTTCCAAGTAATAACAAATGTTTGGAGCCCAGTGAGCCTCTCTGTCTTATGAGGGATAAAGGGGAACACACCCGGCAGAACACTTTACCTTGAGGGCCAATTTCCGATGAGGCATTATATTGTCCTAAAGTATTAAGGGCTCCTAGGAAATGGGCAATTCCAGTAATCCCATCCTCCAGGAAAACAAAGAAGTTGTCCGCCTGGAGTGAGAAGACGTGTCCGTTATCTTCTAGGACTTTGCCCCTCTGCACTCATCCTGGCAGCTAGGGGTTCATAGATATCGCAAAAAGCTTTGGGGATAGCAGAAACTCCTGCTAAGTTCCTCTGTGTACGTCAAAAGAGGTAAAGAAACACGTATTGCAGACCCTGGCTGTGGGACCAAAAGACAGTAGGTAAATGCAGCAGAGTTTGTAGTCCCCAGACCCTATTTGGTTCATTATTACTGGTAGGTATTGCCAGCTTCGAGCATCAAATACCTTTTCAGGGTCCACTGATAGGACTAATGGGCATTCCAGAGCACTGGTTGTGACTTTGAGGTCCCTGAAAAGGTACTAGATGTTCTTGAATCTATTTTGATCAGTAAAGACTAGTGTCTGCAAAAATGGGATACAATCTATTTAAATGACCTACATAATCTTATTGTTCTGACAAATCCAGCACAGTAAAATTATATGATATGAACTGCTAACCTAAGTATTATAAAGCAGATTTTTCCATTCAGCCAGCCTGCTCCTGTTGAACATCAGTACTTAATCACTCTTGTTGCGAGAAATGCCCTAAAAACTTTGTTTCCCTAAAAAGGTCAGACCTACATGAAAAACAGTACCAATAACGGCGGTCATTAAATGTGTCTATGAACAAATCAGTTCATAGCAGACTTCCTCGAAAGCAAAGGTTGATGAGAAAAAAGTCAATCCATCAGTGAGAAACTTCACTTTCTGAAAGCAGTAGGTGACACCTAATGGAATTCAGTTTCATATTTGAAAAAATAAAAAAAAAAATCAGTACTCACAGTGTTGAACCAAAACTTTACAATTGGTGCATGATAGAATGCGTAAAATTTCCGCATGATTGGAAGCCTTCGAGGTTTTGCCTGAATTTCAAGTTCATGCTTTGTGTCACTATTATCCAAGATCCTTACTTCTTTAAAGACTTCCTAGACAAAAAAATGTGATGTTTATTATACTGGAGAAAACATGCGATTACTGGATGCACCATAGAAGCAGAAAATATTGGCCAATTGGGCACTAAATAAATCATACATAAAACATTTACTATTAATCATCAACTAAAATACCATTTTTTTAATAGCATAACAAAGTTTATCGTAATATTAATAAAAAACACAACAATACAAACATATTTTCATAAAAGTTACAGAACATTTTTTTAAATATTTAAATTTAAAGGGCAGCACTAATTAAAAGATATGAAACGAATACAAAAACAGCATATTTTATAGTTTGTACAGTTTCGTATGAATCGTGCTCATAAGATAGCCACATTTGTTAATAAAGAACCTTTCAAAAATTAATACACTATAATATTGCCTCGTTGCAGACTCTTAGTCCTCTTTCCTTGAATGTTGAGATTCAGAAAGTTATTCACTGCTGGTTAAATTTTGGGCAGCAGCAAACTAGATGGGCAATGTTTTTGCAAGGGCACAGATGGGGTAGGCTCTGGTTAAAGAACGTTTGTTTTTGTCTGTTGGCTGTTTGAGCAGTAGCAGCACTTCCCCCTCCCTTTCTCCCCACTCCCCTCCTCAGTGTCTTGAGACCCTCAAGGGTGAGTAGTGCGCTTTACAAATTCCTAATTGATTGATTGATTTTGTCTCAATGGAGCGCGAACACAGATCTAGCTCCTTAACCTATCCTTGCCTATGTGGAGAGTCAAGATGGGGGGAAGCATCTCGCCCACTAGCACTTTCTAAATTCAAGGACAGTACAACAGAAGTATAGTGAAAGGAGGGGGGTTAGCCCACCCCTCATCCTCATCATTGGTTTCATGGGGGACCCTATGTGTTTCTTGTACAGGGTCAGAAAAATAGGTAAAAAGAGAATGGAGCCTCTGCTGATAGTTGCATAGCAAAAAAAGGTGTCGGATTATACTTAGGCGCCGAAGTCGCTGGTTGCTCTTTCGTGATTTTGTAATGCAATAGTCAACTTTGGACTGACACTGGTTTAGGTGCAGGCATCGTCGAAATTGGTACCAGTGAGGTCAGTACTGTCACCCGGAACCGGCATGGTTCTTCGGGCCGGTGTGGAAGTCTGTATTGAAGTAGGTACGGGCCTAGCAGTGGGTCCAAAGAAGACAAACCCTTTTGAGTGAGGACTCACCGTTGACAACCCAACTAGACCTGCCCCCTTTAACAGGTGGGGACCCAAAGGGCACATCAGAGGGAGTCAGAATTGCACCAAAGATTTGTAGCATGGATTTCTTGAAGGCCACTATTTGTTGTGGGGTTGAAAATAGCCTGAGGAACTAATTCTAAACCAGAAATTTCAAAAGGGTGCGATGTTCATCTTAGCACTCTTGTGCCTTCTCTTTGGAGCTTAAATGGCAGAAAGGGGTAGAGTATTACTCTGTCTTTTTGCACTTCTGCATGGACTTTGACATACATGAAGAGTTCCTGCTAGAAGCGGATTGTTCACAGGAATTGCCTCAGGACCAAGACCGGGCTCTCAACTCGAAGTGGGAGTGAGACCTGTGCTACCTCTTCATGTATTCAGTAATGCCGAGCTTCACCTTTCATTCCCAGATTTCCTTAGGATACATAAGAACAAACTTACTTTACGGCTTCAGAGTTGCAAAGCACTAAAGGCACACCTTAAGCAGGTCTGTGAATGGCATCTGCTTCCTGCAGTTGCCCACTAAACTCTGCAGGCTTTAGAGGGAGCATCATCCTACTAGTGTACTAACAGTTAGGCAAACTGTCAGAAACTGAAAAAATTGGAAGGAGAGCTCTGGTTCCACATCAGAAAGCATGGAATGCAAGACAGCATGTGGAATGGCCCTTATATGCGGCTCCATACCATCACTTTTGGTGCAGTACGGAGTCAACACGTAGCAGCACAATAAAACTCGCCATCGCACAGGAGTACTCCTATTGAAGTTTCTCACACCTTGATGGTGTCAACATCCTGCTCCACATTCCCCAGACCTCGAACTGCCCCCTCCCCCAAGACCTCAGCCCCCCCCAATACCACACACACTCCTTTGGGCATCCTAAACGGCGCACCATGACTCAACAGAATTTAGAAGAAATATGAACATATCACCTTCACCCTGGTAGAACTTCAAGCCTGCATCATCAAGCAGCTGTATAATTTACCAAGACATCACAACAAGCACCTTCGTGTATCTGGATCTTGCAACACCGCCAGCAATGATACCATCAGGCTAGAGAAACTGAAGCACAAAAAAGAAAAAAAGCACGAGGCCTTCTCTTATTTTTCAGCTGGTATCTGAAACATCCATGCCCATTCCAATTATGTTCCAATTTAGAAAAATTTAAGAAGATACACCACTAAATCACCACAAAGTAATAGCTCATCTCCAGTCTCAAAAGAGAGCTGTAGGACGCTGGCTCTCTATATGGTGCACTACAAAATGTACACAGTGCAGAGAGTCCAGTGAATCCCTAATTGGTTGACTGAGGCAAGAGTAGATAATACTAATGCTCTCTTTTGTGGTAGTGTGGGCGAGCAGTTAGGCTTATCAAGGGGCAGTGCAAAGCATTTGTTGTACTCAAAGAGGCAATATCTGAGACACACTAAAAAAAAAAAAAAAAAAATCCCAAACCAATTTAGAAAAATAACAATTCTTTTTATATAGGTTTTGAAAGCAAAAACTTTGTAAATGTGTAAGTACTGCTTTCGTTATTATTTCTTTCATATAAGTAGAGTTCAAACCTGTGCACCTTTGCACACAATGCAATCCTATTGAAGAAAAAGTAAACGATGCATAAAGGTAAGTACGTTTCAAGGGGGTTCAACTTCTGGGTTTAGAGACGTAGGGGCCCAAGGTCCAAAAAACTACCAGCAGTTCATTGAGAACTCCCTGAATTCCACCAGGAGCAGAGTTCTGGTGAGGTCTCGCAAGACACACAACGGAAAAGGAGGACCACCTGGAAACAGGCTGCAAAGGGGATCTTGGGGACAAGTCTGAGAGCTCCCAAACGGGGCGTAGGTTGCAAGAGGTCTTTGAGCAAGGGGGTACAGCCAGTTCTTCTGGACCTGGGCGACTCCTGTGCAGAGTTTATAGGGTGGCTGGGCTCTGTGCACAAAAATGTTCCTCGCAGTTGTGGGCCAACAGCTGGTAGTGGCAAAATCAAGACTGCTGGGACACATACAAAGTGGGTTTCAGTGGTGCTGAGGTTCAAAAGCAGCTTGGACCTGGTGTAGTGGGAGTACAGAATGGACTCTCACTGTTGGTGCTCAGTGCAGGGCGTTCAGTACACCTAGGATTGGTGCTGCACAGCTCCAGTTGGTCCTGGCGTCAGCACACTCAGTGGGGAATCAGTCCTGGTACTCCCAAACAGGGGTACATCCTCCTGGTCATCTGCGGCATCTGTCGGACTGGGGAACAGCAAGGTGGTGGTCTGGACTCTGCTTTTCAGTGCCTGCGGTTTGCAGGGAAGTAGCTTCTTTATTCCAAGACAAACTGTGATTTGTGAGATGCTGGCAGGCTACCCGAGGCTTTGGTAGTCACTCTGTTGCGACTGTTGAGAGAGGTGCCAGGCAGTGACTCATCTTTGTCCTTCTCTTGATCTGTCAAATCCGAGTTCCTGGGTTCAGTGGTGCCACATAAATACTCACTTTCGGGGGGTTACAGGGAGAGCTAGGTAGCAGTCAATGGGTTGCTTACCTTTAGGGTGACCACACCCTCTAAATGACCACTTCCGCTTGGAAGTGGGCATAACCCTGACCCTAAAATATGAATTCCGTCCAAACCAAGATGGAGGAATCTGAAAAGTGATGTTCACATCACCCGATCCACCTGAGGGGTGGGCCCGGCATCATGTGGGCACACCTCCTGATCTTACTAATTTACTCTTCTGTTTTGCGCCAAGCAGTGGGGTCAGGCCAGGGTGGTGGTCTTCTCTGCAATCTGGAGAGATCTGGGTCTCATAACAAAGGCGGGCTGGGCCTTCGAAGCTTCCCACCCTGGAATGTCAATCCTACCTGGAAGAGGTGGTAACACCTCCACCCAGAGCAGGCTTTGTGTCTAGCCTCCGAGAGCGCTGGCCCTCACCTCAGGTCAGACGTCTGTCTAGGATGGCTGTGCTGGTTCCGATCAGTCAGTCAACATACTAGCAGTCGGTTAGGTTTTCAGGGGGACCTCTAAGGTGCCCTCTTGTGTGCATGTATTAATAATTACTGGAATCAGTGAGGGTTTATTAATACAAGATGTTTGATATCAAACATCTCTATGTTTAGAGAAGCTATCATGTAGCTGGAAAAATCGTATTGACCAGTGTCCCGCAAATGTACTTATAATAGCTACCCTGCCCACTTACTATGTCTAAGAATCAACAAAGACATAGCAGGGGCATATCTGCTCCTGCAGATATGTCCTCACATGTGGTATAAAGCGCTCTATAGGGGTGACTTACAAATATCCAATGCAGTGGTGGTGAACCTGGCCCACAGTGAGACGTGACAGGTCCTGTTTTCACTTTTATTTGCACCAAGACCCACAGCCTACAATGGCAGCATTGTGGGCATTTGGTGAGAGGTCCCTGAGGGTGGCACAATTCGTGCTGCAGCTCTTAGGGACCTTCATTGGTAACCCAGGCCCTGGGTACCAGGGGTACCATTTATTATGGACTTACAGAGAGTTCTAAAGGCTGAGACAATTTGGAGAAACAATTGTACAATTTAGGGAAAAAGATCTGGCACTGGGGACCTGGTTAGCAGGAACCCAGTGCACATTCAGTCGAAATCACATCAGATACCAGGCAAAAAGTGGGGGCTAACCATGCCAAAAAGGGTGCTTTCCTGCAAGAGCCATGTCTCCAATTACCTTTTGACTTTATGTTTTGCTCTTACCGTGTGCAACGCTCCACTGCCTTTTGACTAGGTGCACTCTATGCAAATGCTCAAATTCAGGAGGATTCAGCAGCATTGCACCAGCCGCCGAATGAGACGCAAATCATAAAATTGTTAGAGATCTACAATTTTCTTCCTACTTTAAATTCTCTTGTGGGTTAGAAATATGAACAGTGTTCAGGCTGGTTTTCAAGTAGTCCCAAGAGTAGTTCATCTTCAAGGGTGTTTAATGACCCTCTGAGCGTCTGAGAACACAAGATAAACATTGTTAACCTATACCCACCTAAAGTCACATTTCCTTATATTTTTATTTTTAATAAATGTCTAAAACATTTTAATTACTTTCTTTTAAAAAAGGGGGGGAAAGAATGTGAGCAGACACCACAGCCTCACAGTTATGAAAAATGGACTGTCACAGGGGCAGTGGTAGGTAAAAGTTATTTTCTCTCTTTGTGGAATAACAATCCTGAACACTGGGTTAAATGCAATTAACATTCTTGATCATACATGGAATGTGGTAGTTGTGTTCACAAGTGATGTTGGGAGAGGAACCAGCGCAGCTGTCAGATAAATTGAATTTAGCATCTTCTATATCCTGGCTGCTACTCTGTTTTGTCTCTCTCTCTCTCTTAAGAGAGAGAGCACGCGCGCGCGCGCGCAGAAGAATACAGATCGCTTGGCTTCATCCTCTGAAGAGCTTAGCATGGAAATGCCTACCGCTTAAAATGTTGCCGGGGTGTGGGACAGAGGATGGCTGAGGGCTGTTACTCCCTTTCAGAAGGAAGCAGGGTTCTCGCTGCTACTGCTATTATGAAGAGATGTGGGGAAGCTCCAAAACATAGGTGCAGAGTACTGCTAAGGTGGACTAAGCTTCCACCAAAGCCTAAGGGCAACAGTACTCCTATTAACCTATGCAACCACTCCAAACTGTTGAATGCATGATTATGACAAGGACCAGCGTTTGTCTGGCAGTACGCTGTACACACCTTTGTAGCCTACCTCTACTCCGAAGCACCAATATGGTCCAACCACCTTCTATACTGCATTGTGGAACACCATAAGGGTGCGCTTCTCCTTTATGGTCGATTCACTCAGAATAACATGAAGTGGAAGCCCACAAAAGGGCACGCGCTCACAGCCCTTTTGGAAACAGACCATTCACCAGCCTTCATTTAATTCAATAAGCAAGAGCATAATCTCAAATTAGTATTCTCTAATGCATATAAATAGGATATAAAACAAATGTTTTAGTAATGCATTAGGCCACCACCGTGTGTTGTTTCATAACATAGACCTCATTTAGGAAGATTGGAGCTTTATAGTAAACTTACTGCATGATATCAGGTACAGCAATGCACACGCTTCACTAGGTAACAGTTCCCAGTTATTCATTAATCTGCTGGACATAAACCAGTTGTACATACAATTATTCTCCGTCTCCCAACCACATGGCTCTATGACTGTTGTTTTCAACAGAGGGCCTGCTCTTAGTTGTGATGAAAAGACCCTGATATAGGTGCTATGCAGCAATTTTTTGGAGTGGTCTGCCCCAACTGTCACCATCATCCCTTAGCATGGACACGGGGAAGTCAGTGGGGGACCCAGGAGCCTACAGGAGGGAATCATCTGCCATGTCCATTGTCTCATCATCTCAGATCAGAGTGACCCTCTGGGTGCCAATCCTCCAGTCGCCAGGCCTGCGTCTGCCCCACTTTCGAACATACTTCCACTCCAATCCCTGTGTCTGGGAATGATACGTTCACGCACAACCCCACAAGGAGAGATAATGGGTTTCTTCTTATCCCTGTTGGTCTTAACAGTACTGAGGGAACTCTAATTGTGGACTACGGGTCGTAGTCTGTGCATGAGCTGGCCAGACAGTTTTGGCGTCGAGATTGTGTGTTTCTCCTCCTCCTGTCTCTCTTAAAGTATGGGGATATGCCCCACCACAATCCTGCACACAGCCTGAACTCACCAGCATGTAGCCGTAAAAAAGACCAGCGTGAGGCCACACTTCTGTGACGCACCAATGAAACTAATGTTTCCCTTTGTCCATTGGCCTTTGGGGATGGAGCTAGTTGTGGAAAATGGTGAGGGCAAGCTATTCCTGGCATGTGGGACAGGACACGGACTAGATTCCAACACAGACTACTGGAGGGACGGGTCAAGCAGAGAGGATGCAGATAATAAGCGTGCCTGCAATGTACCCAAAGGCAGAGCCATATTGGAGAGGGTGATTAGCATCTGATATTCAAACTGCAGGGCGGAGAAGATGGGGGCAACAAAGTGTCTCAGCACCGAAGTGTAGGGGAGGCGCTATACTCAGTCTTTTGTTTCCACGTTAAATGACTTCATCTTGCAGTCTATTGGAGGATCACTTTCATTGCTGGAGAACAAATTCAGGGGAGTCTACCATAAATATCTGTCAGTTGTACGGGGTCACTAATGTAGAGAGCTGTATAAGAGATAGGGAACACTCCCTGAAATCCACCTAGCAGATTCGATAAAGCATCTGGAGGATGAGGAGGGATGAGAGTGCTGAACATTCAGCATGTCATAAGCTTACTAGAACGAAAGGCAGGCCTGTGATTGAAGGCATTCCAAAACACAAAGCCACCATCCTAGATGCCAAAAGGAGGAGTTGTCAGCATGTTTCATTGTCAAGCAGGAATACTTAGCCCTTTCATAGAGGATCCCTTCTCGGGTGCTGCTGTGGCTCTATGTCACAAGAGTACTGAATTACATGGACCATGATAGCATCCTGCATGTGGCTCCGGCAGAACTCTCCTGGATGCACAAAATCTCGATTCGTTTTACTACTTCCTGTCTGGAATTGCTAATTGCCTTTATTAATATTATTATTTTGCAGTCAGAAATCATGAGGTCCAGCTGAGGAAATGAGCTGGGATGGAGAATGGATTCGGAAGTGGGCAGTTTTCGTATGGGACTGTAGAGGGGTGGACATGTTAAACAGTTTGTTAACTGTACACGGACTGAACTGGGTGTGAGATGCTTCTTGGTTTGAAGTTTGTGATGTCGATTTGGGGATGGGTGTTCGCTTTTATGGATCAATTCTGTTTATTAAATCCACAAGTAGTCAGTATCGTACACAGCTGGTTGCCTACAAACCGGAGGCGGGCAGCGTCTTAAAAACAATCAGAGTGGGAGAATATCACAGCTATCCGCCTACAACCCTGAGGCCAGCAGCGTTGTAAGTAGGGTTATGTAAACTGTTCAATTAACCTTAAAAATGTCACAAACTTAAGAAAACATGTTGATTGATGGTCCGGTGTGGGGATCAAGCGCAATAGTTTGAGATAGGAAAGACAAGATAATTCTCTGAACTCGATCGACAGGATATGTATGAAGGGGGCCCAGTCTGAGGCATTAGTCTTCTAGTCGCTGGTCCAGGGCAAGCGATAGTCGCTCCATGCTGAGTATATGCCACAATTTGTGCAGCCAGGTGTTATACTGGGGGGTTCAGTCGGTGCCTTAAGGGGCAAGTATCACCTGATGTGCTGCTCCCAAAGCTAGAGCTATTTGCTTGCCCTGACGAAAGCATAATGGAAATATCAGAGGGTTGGGAAGTCCTATAATTGTATAGGTAGGGAACCGTGGGATAAAGGTGGAAAAGGCCGTATCAATGTCATCCAGCATGCGGGTCCAAAAGTGTCAGAGTTTGGGGGCAGTGCCAAAGCAAGTGAAGAAGGGTGCCCGTATCACCGCGTCCACGCTAGCATTCTTTGAAACTGTTTGGGTTCCAGGTGCCAGGCCAGGTTTAAATACCAGCACAACAGGATCTTATAAGCCGTCTCAGAGCTGGAGATATTATGGTCTGAATGCCATGCTCTGTAGTGGGCATCAGCCCACTCTTCGTGGGATACGGACCGGCCTAGCTCTGCCTCCCAACGCCTCTGTCCTGGGGTGCAGGAGGGAGCCTTCGCATTAGAAAGGAGTGTGTGTGGCTCAGAAATCAGGCGTCTATCAGACTTCTTCTGGATTATCCATTTCTTGAATGGCGTCAGGGCCCTCTACGAGTTCGGTCTCATGGAAGAGTGGAGCACACAGTGGCGGACGGAGGTATGGAACCCTATCTGTTCCATCCAAACCATAGTCTTCCTTGAGTTGGTCAAAGGGGATTATCCCCTGGGGATCGAACAGGCAGCCAATGCGTTTGCAACCCCCTTCTCGCCACCTTGCGAACCGGTCCACGTCCAGTCCTGGGGTAAACTCCGGGTTACCCAGGATTGGAGTCATTTGGGAGGGAAAGGTTGTTAGACCACCTCTTACCACCACCACGTCCCACACCCAGAGGATGGCACTTACTACAGGCTAAGAATAGATTCCCTATGCCTCTTGGGGAGCCAGGGCTTTTTCCAAATGTGGTAGCCGGCCACCGCCTGATCCATGAAACACCAGTCTTTCCCTGTAAGGGGTCTGCTCCATTCTACTAGGAACCAGAGTTGTGGAACAGGTTAGTATTGCTCGAAGGAAGGCATGGCAAGTCCCCCATCCAGTGTGCAGAGATAAATTAAGTGCCAAATAAATTCGGCTGATATCGGCTTGCATGGCCTGAAGGGCCTTTTTAGGCAGGGACAATGGTAAAGCTTGGAAGAGATAGAGCATGCAGGGCAGTGTGGTCATCTTAATGGCCGCAATCTGGCCAAACCAAGAGATCCTCAGGCACTCCCAGGAAGTTACATCTGCTTTGACTAATTGAGCCAGAGTGCTGCCAAGTTGGATCCCTAAGTTAGGTACGTATGAGGGGGCCCATTCAAATGGAAAGTGGTTCCTTATGGCATCTACAGTTCGGGCAGGCAGAGAGAGATTTAGAATAAGAGATTTTTGCATTTTGACATTAAAGTTGGGTAGGTGCCAAATGTTTGGAATTCGGAGATCGGGGGGGGGAGGTCAGTGGGTCTGAGATAGCTAATATGACAATATGAGCATAGAGGATGATAAGGTGTTTGCTTCCGAACTAGATTCCTGTCTGGGTGCGTTAGAATGCGTTGGGCCAGGGGCTCCATACAGAGCGAAAAGGAGGGGGCCCCCCCTTGATTGGTAAGGGCGAGGAGGAGAGCCTGTTCAACCTCACAGTGCCCTGGGGGAGCTGTAGATGCTGTGTATCCAGCCTCAGAACCCGGGGCCATAGCCGAAAATTCAAGAGTCTGGTGCAGGTAAGGCCAGGGGACCCTGTTGAAGGCGTTCTCTGCATCTATAGAGGAGGAGGGCTTCTTTTGGTGATCAAGCTATTTTATCCATCAAGTGGAAAAGATGTCTGGTGTTGTCCCCGCACTGACACGTAGGTATGAAGCCCGCTTGGTCGAGTGATATCAGACCCGCATAAGTGGACTGAGGCAATGGGTCAGAATGGCGGAAACATTTTTGGCATCCACATTGAGAAGGGATATGGGCCTGTAGGATCCGCAGAGAGTGGGGTCTTTGCCAGGCTTACGAATGATCAACATTGAAGCTTCCATCATGGAGTCTGCAATGGTTTCGGATGTTGCAAAAGAGTTAGAGACATGTGAGGACCGGGGCTAATTTGTGGCAAAATGTCTTGTAGAATGTGGGGAAAAAGCTGTTGGGGCCCAGAGATTTCAGAGACTTAAGGCAGGTGATTGCGGAGATTACTTTTTCAATGCGAATGGAGGAGTTGGGAGAGTCACCTGGCTTAGTATGAGAGAAGTGGGGTAAAAGTGCATGAGAATAGGAACTCAGACGAGTCGATTGGCACACCTGGGGTCTCAGAGTAGAGGGATCTGAGGAAATGATGAAACGCATCACCAATCTGCAAGATGGAATGCACCTCTGTGTGGGAATAGGGAGGATAGCTCAGATGGACCAAGACTGTATTTTGGTCCGCAGGCGGTGGACTAGCAGTTTACAGCTGCGATTGCCTCCCAAATAATACTTGTGCTTGAGGCGGCCAAGGGCATATATTTTGCTCTGTCCAGATCTAATCCCTTAAGAAAAGCACTAGTGTGTTCAAGCTCTCTTGATATACACGATACTCCGGTGCACTTATGGATTGTTTCTAGCACCGTAACTTTCAGTTCTAGCTCTTTTTGTTTCTCCCTCCAGAGATGATTTTCGTGAGCTGAGAGGGCGATGAGCTCTCCCCTGACCACCAGCTTCAGCGCTTTCCCACAGGAAGTCAGGGCAACCTGGCCAGAGTCATTGATTTGCGGGAAGTCAGTGATAGTTTTCGAATGGCAGTTACAGTCATGGTGTGTTTAAGCGGAGTCTCTAAGATGCCAGAAGGAATGGACAGCTTGTGAGTGTTTTAGCTGCAAGGTGAGACTAAGATGGGCATTGTACGAGTGATCTGTGCTTGTCATTGGATTGCTAATGAGTTGAACAGTGGGGGCCGCAAAGTAGTAGTTGATGTGGGCGTATATTTTATGGACCTCAGAGTAGTCTGTGTAATCTCTTGCAGTGGGGTGGAGGGTACGCCCAGACGTCTGTAAGGCCAAAATCTGCAAGCCATCATACACACTGTGGAGATAAGTCTCCTATTTGGTCTGAGCGTTGGGCTGAGGGGTCAGAGGCATCATCAATCACTAAGTTTAGGTCTCCATCTATTAGGATGGCCGCATCAGGTGACTAAAGTAGGGGCAGGGGCACAAGCGCACTCAGGAGGAAGGGCTCCTGACTTTCATTGGGAGCAGGCTGGTGTGAAGTGAAATGACCCTACTCGAAGTCGGTAGGCTAGGCGTCAACTTTGATCTCAGAGTTTTGAGACAATGTCGCACCTGAATCGAGAAGACAACAGTATGACCACCCCACCTTTCTTAGAGGGATCTGAGGACAACAATTGCCTGGGGAACCAGGAGGAGTGCATGTGGGGGGTGTCCCTAGCCAGCAGGTGGATTTCCTGTATGAGACATATGTCACTACCGGAGCACTCTACTGGGCTGTTAAGGCCTCTAACGTTGAGGCTAAAGATTTTTAGATCCTAAGTCATGACTTGCTGGTGGTGGTAAAAGCATGCTCAGGTCTGACCCATGGGTGGAAGGGTCTACAGATTCTGCTGACCCATCTCCCTCCAAGCCCAGAAATTGAAGGCATTCCCCATGTAAGGTGGAGAAATAACACACTTAAAACATTGAAAAGTAAATAACATCAAACCTAGTATAACACTTAGAAGAAGTCTCTGGTTGTCATCTGGTGTAGTTGAGTCAATGGAAGAAGGTCGACAAATCCACAGCAGCAGAGACCAAAGGGTTCGTCCATGACTTAGTGCCTAAGACCCCATTTCTCCACCCGCCCTGTGCCCCATAGCCATTGGGAGCAGTAAAGTAGGAAGGGGTGACCATCCGCCGTGTGGGGCCTTGGTCATTTATCATCTGTCGCCAGAGTTTGAAGCACTGATTGACGTTATTTAATCTGTTTGGCCCAGTTAGGGTCCCCCCCAGCCCTGCACCAGCATGCAGGATTAAGCTTGTTGTTGGCCGTAGGACTTTCAGGGCTGTTTGGTGCAAGATCCGTTATGCCCAGAAGGCTGCAGGCCTCGGTAAGGGCTCTCAGTTGAAGCAGTTTGCCATTATGACAGAAGATGAGTCTGAAGGGATGGCACCAGGAGTACAGGATTCCTGCCTGGCAGAGATGGGCTGTGACAAGACAAAAATCCAGGCACTTTTGAGTGTTATAGCAGACATATCATGATACAACACGGGGGAGTGGCCCCTGAACTGTTGCAGGTGATCCTCCCTTGCTTTGCGGAGGATGGTTGTCTTCAATTGGAAGCCGTACACACGTCTGGATATCGACAGGTAGATTATTATTAGGTCTGACAGGGCCCACTCGATTAACGCGGTCCAGCTGGATGTCTGTGTCCTCTGGGGATTCCAAAATGTGGCTAAACAGGACTCCTACGTATTCTCTGAGGTCCATTTTTGGCATGTGATCGGACTCTCCTAATCCTCACATTGTTCCGCCTCGAGCTGTTCTCTAGGTCTTCAGTGTAAGTCTGCAGTTCGACATGTTGTTCCTTCAGGCAGAGGATCTCCTGGCGCAGCCATTCCACCTCTTCCTTGTGTCTGGTTTTGTGGTCCTCGATGGTAGATACTCTATCGCCGATTTCTTCCAGATTCCGCCACACGTCTCTCAGGTCACCAACAGATCCTTCTTCACCGCCTGTATGTCGTTGCAGAGGGAAGAGAGAAAAGTCTCCATGAAAGACCTGGTCTCTGGACCCTCCTGATCCTTTTCAGCTGAAGGAAGGTCGGAACATCAGGGAGGAGGCTTGCCATCTTCTGAGGTCCCAGTGGGTTTTGTGAGCATAACCTTGATGGTGCAGTCCTTTTTGGCCCTGGAGGAAGACATGATGGAGGCCCCCAGGGAATTGCACTCCTGTATGAAGTAGAGTTCACAGGTAAGGCTGTGGCTATCAAGTGAATGGGTGGTTGTTCCCTCAGCGATTGGAAGGGCAAGGTTGTGGAGTTTGTGGTCCGTGCCCTCTGGGCTTGTCATCGGGCCCCGCGGGTGCAGGAGTAGAGAGATGTCAGGGGGTCACTCAGATGGGGAGCGCACTGTCAAGGTGGCCATTTCACTCCCTGCTAAAGTCAAGGGCCATGTAGCTTGAGCGCTGAGTATATCTTAAGTGAAAAGGCAGGCCCCGTGCTTCGGTGGTCCCACCAAGTGAGGTAGGACCCCCAACACATGTCCCATGGTTGGGGGTACCGCAATGCCAGTCTGATCGGGCACTCCGCAATGCCTGCTGTTGGTGTTTAGGAGCCTTTGACTGTCCGAGGTCGGGGGAGGTAAAACTTGTGCCAGGCATGCTGTGCAAGTGGGCTTGTGCAGTGTAGGAAGGAGGGACCGTGTCTGCTCCTCAGGTCTCCCTGCGTGCTGTGCTTGCTGCATGCTTAAGGTGCTGCAGGCAGTGGCCCTGCGGGCCCGCCCCCTCTGTTTGATACTTTGGGGATGAGTGTGAAGAGCAGGCGGGAGCACCCTGGGGACCCAAACGGGTGTTGAGGCCTGCCACTGATGAAGGTAGTTCAGGAGGCTCCTGAGATGGTAGCAGCAGCCGTGGGTTGGTGCATGAAGGCACATACCTCCTCCCTGAGTCGGAGGTGGTGCACGTGAAGGGAGGGTGGACCCAGTCAATTTCATCTGGTAGGGAGCCGAGGAAGGTCTCCACTAGTCTGAACTTGGCAGGTGGTGGCCCTTATCCTGCTGACGCAGTGAATTGGGATTCAGGCAAGCGCTGGAGGTTGGGACCCTGTGCACTTTCCTCGTCACTATCCGCCCCCTCCCCACCGGCGGGAAAGTCATCATAATGCTAGGGGCAGAGCCAATGAGATGCAGGCAGGGGTGGCCTGAACCTGACCCATCAGCTGCCGCATCAGGAGGGGTGGCGCTGGGTGGGCGAGACAGCTACCCACCCTTCCAACGAGAGCGGCCCAGAGAGAGGAGGAGGAGGTCCAAAGTGTGGGCCGCGGCCCAATGCTGGGTTGTGGGCGCTGCCTCCAACTTCAAAATTGGTGCCCGCCATAATGAATTTCTGCGCACCTGGGGAGAGCTCCCATTTCTGGCAAGGGCGGCTGCTGAGAACTTTGGTGGGCGCGCAGGTGCTGCAAAGGCAGAGGTAAGTCGCCTAGGGCAAGGGCACTCGTGGGCGTGCAAGGGAGGTGGGCTGATGGAGGCTCTGTAAGTAGCGATAGTTGTGGCGAGGAAGGAGTGATCGAGCAATATGTCTTACTCGACTGCCATCTTGGCCACGCCCCCCTGGGTGTTAGCTTTTAGAGTTTATGTTGTTAGAGGCTTTAGGAATTCCTAGGGATTCAACAGAAACTGACTGCATGTTTGTTCCACAAATGCTCATGTAGGGTGACAAAGCATGGTAATGTTTACTGCTGTGGAGTATAAATTGGTTCTATGACAAAATTAAGGTGGGGGAGGGTTGTAGTACAGTTTGATAAATGATTTCCTCCAGAACTGCTCTTAGTTCAGACAACACACCTCCTGGGCACCAAGTGCAGCTGTCTGAGGCACTACAGTAATGATAGTGAGTACCAAAGAGGGCAGGGACGTGGCAATCCTGCTCCTTAAATAATTTCCTCCAGTGGTCACACCGATTAAAACAGAATGGTAGGCTGAATGGTCATCCATGGACTTTCAAGAATTTCTATACTCCCCATTAATGCAGCTTGTCCGAGAGATTCTCAAAACACTTTAGAGCAAACTTCTGCAAGAAGCGACTGCAATTAGGAGTGGTGGAGGTTCCTTAACCTGATACCCAGATGATAGATAGGGTTAGATCCCACATGAACCAGCACAAAGACTCTTCTTTCAGACTGAGCAACTTCTTTGGGCATTTGCAATGAGTGGTGTGCTTGACACTTGAGCTAGAGAGCCTATACCTATTACTAAATCTTATTATTTCTAGACACTTATTTCTTTCTCCTCTGTATTGAGTACTGGGTGCACTTTTTATTGCCAGGGGAATATCTGATAATTCCCAGGTAAAACCTGAGTCGAGCAAGCGAGGATGACAATGGTGTGAGAAAATTTATTTTTTGTGACTGGTGCTGTAGGTTTTTGATCTTTACAATTGGCATCTAGTGCATGTACCTTTACCTCTAAACAATGGTAAAATTGGTTTACACCTAAATGGCCTATTTAATATTCCAGTAAGGCCATAGAACATGGTGTAGGAAATACACGTATGGCATGACAGTTAAAGGTTACTGTGGGCTGCAGCACATATTGTGCTGCCACAGGTAACATGGCTTCAGGCCTACATGTAAGGCCTGACTGCTACATCTTTTAAAACTACAGACAAACCTGTCAAAACATCCCCTCTTGACCGGTAGGAGACCTACTTTTAAATATTATGTTTCTCTACAGCAAATTATGCTTAGCAGTCCATAAGGTCGGGGGGGGCTGGCATTTAAAAGTGGAACATGTAAGCATCAAATCAATCAATCAATCAATCATAGTATTTATAAAGCGCGCTATGTACCCGTTAGGGTTTCGAGGCGCTGAGGTGGGGGGGGGGGGGGGTGGAGAGGCTGTTTAGCGGTCGAAGAGCCAGGTCTTGAGGAGCCTTCTGAATGTGAGGAGGTCCTGGGTCTGGCGTAGCGGAGTGGGGAGAGAGTTCCAGGTTTTGGCGGCGAGGAAAGAGAAGGATCTGCCGCCGGAGGTCTTGCACTGGATTCGGGGTACGATGGCTAGGGCGAGGTTGGCGGATCGGAGTTGGCGTGTTGGGGTGTAGAAGTTGAGTCTGGTGTTGAGGTAGGAGGGTCCGGTGTTGTGAAGCGCCTTGTGAGCGTGGGTAAGGAGTTTAAAAGTGATCCTCTTGTCTACTGGGAGCCAGTGGAGTTCCCTCAGGTGTGGGGAGATGTGGCATCGGCGGGGTATGTCGAGGATCAGTCGGGCGGAGGCATTTTGGATCCGTTGGAGTCGTTTGATGTCTTTGGTAGGGATGCCTGTGTAGAGTGCGTTGCCGTAGTCAAGTCTGCTGCTGACGAGGGCCTGGGTCACCGTCTTTCTGGTTTCTGTTGGAATCCACTTGAAGATTCTGCGGAGCATACGAAGGGTGTTGAAGCAGGAGGAGGAGACGGCGCTGACCTGTTTGGACATGGTGAGGGCGGAGTCCAGGATGAAGCCGAGGTTTCTTGCGTGGTTGGCAGGGGTGGGCGGGGGACCAAGGGCGGAGGGCCACCAAGAGTCGTTCCAAGCCGAGGGAGTGCGCCCGAGGATGAGGACTTCCGTCTTGTCGGAGTTGAGCTTCAGGCGGCTGATGTTCATCCAGTTGGCGATGGATTTAAGTCCCTCGTGGAGGTTGGTTTTGGCGGTGAGCGGGTCATTGGTCAGGGAGAGGACGAGCTGGGTGTCGTCGGCGTAGGAGATGATGTTGAGATGATGTTGGCGGGCCAGTTTGGCGAGGGGGGCCATGTAGACGTTGAACAACGTAGGGCTGAGGGAGGATCCTTGGGGGACGCCGCAGATGAGGTTGGAGGCTTTGGAGCGGAACGGGGAGAGGCGGACTCTCTGAGTTCTGTCGGAGAGGAAGGATGAGATCCAGTGGAGGGCTTTGTCTTGGATCCCAGCTTCCTGGAGGCGGGTCAGTAGGGTGCGGTGGCAGACCGTGTCAAAGGCGGCGGATAGGTCGAGGAGGATGAGGGCTGAGGTTTCGCCCTTGTCCATTTGAAGTCTGATGTCATCTGTGGCGGCGAGGAGAGCAGTCTCAGTGCTGTGGTTTCGTCTGAATCCGGATTGTGAGGGGTCCAGGATTGAGTTGTCTTCGAGGAAGTGGGTGAGCTGAGAGTTGGCGATCTTCTCGATGACTTTGGCTGGAAAAGGGAGGAGAGAGATCGGTCGGAAGTTTTTGAGGTCGTTGGGGTCAGCCTTGGGTTTCTTGAGAAGGGGTTGGATTTCTGCGTGTTTCCAGCTGTCCGGGAAGGTGGCGGAGGAGAAGGAGAGGTTGATGATCTTGCGGAGTTCGGGGGCGATGGTGGCGTTTGCCGAGTTGAAAACATGATGAGGGCAGGGGTCCGTAGGGGAGCCTGAGTGGATGGTGTTCATGGTTGTTATGGTTTCTGCATCGTCCACGTGGGTCCAGGCGGTGAGGCGGCAGTCGTGGGAGGAGACGCCGGGGGTGGGGTCTGGCGGTGGGCTGGAGTTGAAGCTGTCGTGGATGGTAACGATTTTCTGGTGGAAGAAAGTGGAGAGGTCGTCGCAGAGTTTCTGGGAGGGCGGGATGTCGTTGGAGTTGGCTTTAGGATTTGAGAGTTCCTTCACGATCCCGAAGAGTTCTTTGCAGTCGTGGGCGTTGTTGTTGATGCGTTCGGTGAAATGGGTGCGCTTGGCGACGCGGATCCGTTGGTGGTGTTCACGGTTGGCGTTTTTGAGGGTGGCGAGGTTGTCGGGTGTGCGATCTTGGATCCATTTCTTTTTGAGCTTCTGGCAGATGCTTTTGGAGGTTGTAAGGTCATCTGTGAACCAGGCTGGTTTTTTCTTTCCTTGGATGGCGGTGTGTTTCTTTAGGGGGGCGAGGGTGTTAGCGCAGTCGAGGATCCATTGATGGAGGTTGATGGCGGCTGTGTTCGGGTCGGTTGCGTCGGGTGGAGGGTTGTTGGTGAGGGTGCTGGCCAGTTGGTCCTGGGTGATTTTGCCCCAGCGGCGGTGGGGAGGTGGCTGGATGCGGTGATGTTCTGTGATTTTCTTGTAGGTGAAGTGGACGCAGTGGTGGTCGGTCCAGTGGAGTTCGGAGGTGTGGCTGAAAGCGATGTGGTTGCTTGAGGTGAAGAGGGGGTCCAGGGTGTGTCCGGCGATGTGGGTGGGAGTGTTGACTAGTTGGCGGAGTCCGAGGTTGAGGAGGTTGGAGGTCAGTGAAGTAGTGTTGACGTCGGAAGTATTTTCTAGGTGGTAGTTGAGATCTCCCAGGAGGATGTAATCAGTGGATGCTAGGGCGTGGGAGCTTGCGAGGTCTGCGATGGTGTCGTTGAAGGGGGCTCTTGGTCCTGGAGGGCGGTAGATCAGGGTTCCTCTGAGGGTTGTTTTGGGGTCCGTGTGGATCTGGAAATGGAGGTGTTCGGCTGTTTTGAGGGTGTCGTCCGAGTGGGTGTGGATTTTTAGGGTGGCTTTGTGAACGATGGCTATTCCGCCGCCGATCCCGTTGGTCCGGTCTCTTCTGGTGATTTTGTATCCGTCCGGTATGGCGATGGCGATGTCCGGAGCAGAGGAGTCGTTCCACCAGGTTTCGGTCAGGAAGGCCACGTCAGGTGTAGTGGTGTCGAGCAGGTCCCAGAGCTCGATGGCGTGTTTTCGTGCGGAGCGGGTGTTGATGAGGATGCAGTTCAGGTGATTGGGGTTGAAAGTTTTTGTAGTTGGATTCGTCGTTCTGGTGCAGGAGAAGTTGCAGGTGCGACAGGAGAAAGGTCCTTTAGTGAGCTTCGGGGATGCCCGGAAGCATTCAGTGGAGGGCCCGGGGTTGAGGGCGCGGAGCTCTTCGGCCGAGAAGTGGGCGCGGGAGGCGCGAGGACCAGGGGGGGTGGCGCTGGGCGCGGTCCAGGCGCGGACGGGCGCAGACGGGCTTGCCTCTGGCGCGCCTCCGGCGCGCCAGCGGCGCGCCCGCTGCGCGGATGCGCAGCGCCAGCCATTAAGAAGGGAGGGGGGAGGGAGGAGCAGCTGGGAGGCGGGAGGGAGCGGCAAATGGGGGCGCGAGGGGGGCGGGGCCGCAGGGAAGCAGCGGCTGGGGTCGAGGAGCGCACAAGGGGCGAAAGGCACAGAAATCGGGCAAAAACAGTCACAAATGCAGGAAAAAACACAATATGGACACAATACTGGCACTAAATACGATCGGGGAGACAGCAATCAGGGGGGCACAATGGGGCAAAAAGCGCCGCCGGCGAGGCGCAGAAAAGCGGAAAAAAGCTGAAAAACAAACTTACGGAACGGCGGAAGCGGCACTCGGGTCAAGTGAGCCCACTAGCCACCAGGGATGAGGCGCAGGAGGATGCCTGCGGGTGGAGGAGGGCCTCGAACACGCAGACGGCAGCGTGGTCGTGGGGCAGAGGCAGAAGGCAGCAGGTTGGTGCTGCGGTCGTGAGGGGCGAGTTCAGGACCTGAACCAGGTCCGAATTTGCTCACTGGCGACGCGCAGCGCCAGCCATTAAGAAGGGAGGGGGGAGGGAGGAGCAGCTGGGAGGCGGGAGGGAGCGGCAAATGGGGGCGCGAGGGGGGCGGGGCCGCAGGGAAGCAGCGGCTGGGGTCGAGGAGCGCACAAGGGGCGAAAGGCACAGAAATCGGGCAAAAACAGTCACAAATGCAGGAAAAAACACAATATGGACACAATACTGGCACTAAATACGATCGGGGAGACAGCAATCAGGGGGGCACAATGGGGCAAAAAGCGCCGGCGGCGAGGCGCAGAAAAGCGGAAAAAAGCTGAAAAACAAACTTACGGGACGGCGGAAGCGGCACTCGGGTCAAGTGAGCCCACTAGCCACCAGGGATGAGGCGCAGGAGGATGCCTGCGGGTGGAAGGAGGGCCTCGAACACGCAGACGGCAGCGTGGTCGTGGGGCAGAGGCAGAAGGCAGCAGGTTGGTGCTGCGGTCGTGAGGGGCGAGTTCAGGACCTGAACCAGGTCAAAGCATTTATAGGTGCTGTTGTGTTCTCAATAACAAAAAGTGAAGTACAATTAAAATGATATTTTAGTAACTTTGGTTTGGAATAAGCTATAGAGTCCATGCAATCACTGATTTAAATATTTACTAAAATCCAATTTAATGGTAATGGTGGAGGAGCAGTATCTTTCAGAAAGTTAGACTTTCTTCCCTGAAGTTTCAGTTAACTAACTGGCATTAACATACCTGGCTGAGCTGCCCTTCCTGACATTGCTTTACCGTTTGCAAGGTGTACCAAAATAAAAATAAATAAAAAAAGCTCCCAGAGAAGTGTGTGTGTCACTGGCCCTTTGTCAGGAAGACCTTCTCCTCGGCGACCAGAAATTCCACCTCAAGGACCACATCGACCCAAACACCACCGTTCTACTCGACAACCTCGACACCCTCGGTCTGAGACAGCTGGTCTCCACACCCACACACATCGCAGGACACACACTAGACCCCATCTTCACCTCAAGTGACCGGATCACCATCAAGACTATCTCCACCCCAGACTGGACCGACCATCGCTGCATACACTTCACAATCATCGCACCCGCACCTCCAGGACCCCCCACAGGAAATTGAACAAAATCACTAATGAGCCTCATCGCTCGTCAAATCCCTCCCTTCCCGCCCTGATGACGCCAACACAGCAGCGCACAATCTCAACGCATGGATCACTGGCTGACATCAGCCAAACGCGTACCTAAGAAGGCCAGCTGGTTCACAACCGAACTCCAAGAATCAAAGTGTGCCCGCAGACATTTAGAGGTAAAATGGAGGAACAGCCAATCCAGTGAAGACATTGCCTTATTCAGAGCCGCAACTGCCGCCCATCGACGAAAAATCAAGAAGACAAGGAAGGACGCACACAGGGAGCTCATCAACTCCGCCGCACACAACTCGAAGAACTCTTCTCAGTCATCAACAAGTTCACAGATCTCCCTCCCTCCGAAGCCACCAGCATCTCCCCGTCACAGGACCTCTGCAACAAACTCGCCTCCTTTTTCCACCACAAGATCCAGCACATCTACAACAGATTCCTGTCACCTGGCACCGAAACCTGCAACCAACCCACCCCCCCCCCCAGAACCCACCCAGACCATCAACGACTGGTTCACGCTCACCACAGAGGAAACAGTCAACATAATGAACTGCACCAATTCCGGAGCGCCATCAGACCCCAAGCCGCACCACATACACATCAGAGCCAGCGCATCCATCACTCCAAAGCTTCATAACACAATCAACTGCTTCATCAGCACAGGCACCTTCACGAAGGACTGGAAACACGCTGAAATATGCCGTTTCTTGAAGAAACCTTCCGCAGACCTATCAGAACTAAAGAATTTCCGGCCCATCTCGCTGCTACCCTAACCCACCAAAGTACTATAGAGAGCAATCAACGCACAACTACGGAATTTCATGGAGGACAACAACTCCCTGGACAGCTCTCAGTCCGGCTTCCGCAGCAATCACAGCATGGAGGCAGCACTCCTGGCAGCCACCGACGACATCCGATTGCTCCTAGACCGCGGCCACACCGCAGCACTTCTAGTCCTCGACCTCTCAGCAGCTTTCAACACGGTCTCCCACAGCACTCTGCACACTAGACTCCACAGCATAGGAATCCGCAGAAGAGCCCTGGAATGGATCCACACCTTCCTCTCTGGGAGGACGCAGAGGTTCAGACTCCCGCCCTGCACCCCCAGACCCACTGGAGTCAACTGCGGAGTCCCCCAAGGATCCTCACTGAGTCCCACACTGTTCAACGTATATATAGACCCTCTTGCTGCCATCATCAGAAGTCACAGTATGAACATCGTGGCATATGCCGATCACACACAAATCATTTCTCTCACTGAAGACCCGGACACGGCAAAAATTAGTTTTACGCAGGAATAGAAGCCGTCGTCACCTGGATGAGAGAAAGTTGCCTCAAGCTCAACTCCGACAAGACGGAGGTCATCATCTTCGGAAACACCACCTCAGCTTGGGACGACTCCTGTGGTCCACACCCCTCAGCACCCCCCCTGCACCGACCGTGCACGCCCGCAACTTAGGAATCATTCTTGACTCTTCCCTATCCATGACCCACCAGGTATCCTCAGTCGCCTCCTCCTGCTCCGCAAACTTAGGAAGATCTTCAGATGTATCCCAGCAGACTGTCGCAGGACAGTCACCCACACCTTAGTCACGAGCAAGCTCGACTACGGCAACGCCCTCTACGCCGACACCTCAACTAGGAACATCAAAAAACGTAAACTCATCCAAAACGCCACTGACAGACTCATTCTGGACCTCCCTCACCAAGAACACAACTCCCAACACCTGAGGACCCTCCACTGGCTAACGGTAAAAAAATGAATCACCTTCAAACTTCTCACCCACACGTACAAGGCCATACACAAAGCAGGACCACCATACCTAAACCACAGCGTCTCCTTCCACATCCCAGCCAGATCGCTCTGCTCCGCCCAGATGGCCCTGGCCACCGTTCCTCGCATCCACAAAACCACTGCCGGAGGACGATCTTTTACCTACACTGCAGCGAAGAACTGGAACAACCTCCCCCTGAACCTTAGACAAAGCCCGTTGCTCACCATCTTCAGGAAGAACCTCAAGACATGGCTCTTTGGATAAAGCAACTCCCTCATCACCCACCATGTAGATCTCCTTAAGGGAGTACTTTTTTCTGTTACCCTGATGGAGTAATTTTCTTACACTAAAAACAAAATCAGGCACCAAGTCAGCAGTTTTCATCTTTAACATGGCCACATCATCAAACATAGCCAGACCTCAGATGCACTGTGGTCAGCCTCAACCTGTGCCTAGCAGCTGCCCTAGGAGACGTATAAAAGTTATACTGCTTTGTAGTTTATTAAATGTTTCTGGATTTTCAGAAATTGGCTGAGAGATTTTTATTATGTTGTGTTTTTGATTTTTAATAGTTTGAGTACATTATCCAAGTTAAGCCTGTCAACTCTGTGCCGGGGGTTGAGTCCAGATTTAAATTACTGAAACTGACAAATTACTTACCTTCAGTAATGCCTTATCTGGTAGAGACAATATCTAGTTGCAGATTCCTTACCTTAGAATTTTCCACAGGCGTCAGTCTGGATCCAGAGATTTTTCTTGAACAGTACCCCCGCATGCTGTTATGTGCATCGATCGGCTTCACATCTGTCGTCAGCATCTTCTGCGCTGGATATGATGGTGCAGGTCCTACAACGGCACCACCCCACCTTGGCACCCTGATGTCAGTTCTCATGGCTTTCCACACCAGAAGCACAAAGCCATAAAGCAAAATACTGATGCATCAAAATGTAGGCCCAGAAAGGGGAGTCCCTGTCTCTAGAAATCAGTTCGCAGAACGGGGAGGATGGGTGGGCTGGTAAGGAATATGCAACTAGATATGGTCTCTACCAAATAAGTCATCAGTCCCAGAAAGGGGAGTCCCTGTCTCTAGAAATCAGTTCGCAGGACGGGGAGGATGGGTGGGCTGGTAAGGAATCTGAAACTAGATATGGTCTCTACCAAATAAGTCATCACCAAAGGTAAGTAACTTGCCCACCTGATAGAGACATCTAGTTGCAGATTCCTTACCTGCGAACAGATATTCATCCCAGAGGTGGGTCTGCAAAGATTGCAAAAAAAAGTCTTGCAGGACCGAACGGAAAAAGAGACCGTTCTTAGGGATCTGACTATCCAGGAAGCAGTGTTCGGTAAACGTGTGCATAGATGTCCACTTTGCTGCCCGACAGATGTCAAGGACTGTGTACTAACACAATCAACCAGCAACTCACCCAGCACCTAGAAGAACACAACCTCCTTGACCCCTCCCAATTTGGATTTTTGAGTTAACCACAGCACCAAGATAGCCCTGATTGCAGCCATAGATTACATCAAACCCTTCCTGGGCGTGGGGAAACAGCAGCCCTTATCCTCCTTGACCTGTCTGTTGCGTTTGACATAGTCTCCCACCACATCCTGATCAACAGAATCCACCACATCAGGATTCAAAGAAATGTCCTCAAATGGATCGTCTTGTACCTCATCGGCAGAACCCAAAGGATCTGTTTCCTACCGTTCACCTCAGAGCCAAAGATCATCATCTGTGGAGTCCCCCAAGGATCGTTCCTCAGCCCAACCCTCTTCAACACCTACATGACACCCACCCTTCCCATCCGTCACCATCAGATTACACAGACTCAACACCTCCTACGCCAACAGCATCTAGCTCATCTTCTCACTGTCTGAAGATCCCTCCCCTACAAAAGCTAACTTCAGCAGATGGATGAACGTAGGCGATTAGATGAAGGACAACTGTTTCAAACTCAACACCTCACCTTTAGGAACAACACCTCGCCATAGAAAGACACATGGTGGGCCGCAAAGCTTGGCACTAACCCCACCCCAACAGACCACGCCCGCAATCTGGGCATTATCCTGGATAGCAAGCTATCCATGAAGAAACAGGTTGATGCAATCTCATCTGCCTGCTTCCAGACCCTTCACATGCTTTGTAAGATCTTCAGGTGGCTCCCAGTAAACACCAGAAAGACCATCACGCAGGCCCTCATCACAGAAAAACACTCTACGTAGGAATCACAGCATGCCTTCTGAAGAGACACCAAGCAATACAGAACTCAGTGGCAAGACTCATGCTCTACCTCCCCAGAAGGACCCACATCATACTCCATCTCAAGAAACTATACTGGCTCCCGATTGATAAGAGATACCAGTTCAAGATGCTGACACACACCTACAAGGCACTGCACAACGGAGGACCAGCATACATCATCAAATTCCTGACCTTCCACCAACCAACCAGACGCCTCTGATCAACTTCCCTCTCCCTTGCAGACACCCCATAAACCTGTCGAGCCATCAGCAGAGGACTCTCCTTCTCGAACCCGGCAGCCAAGGTTTGGAACAAACTCTCCCTGCACCTCAGCACTCCACCGCAACTCCAGCGATTCAGACGAGAACAAAAGACCGGAATGTTTGAATGGTAATACCTCTATGCAGCAGCATACAGCTCCAGTGCCTCAAGATCCTCAGAGGTGATTTGCTACGCCCTATAAACGTGTGATTAGTTCATTGAGTAGTTACAGCTTTAGCTATGGCAGAATGAGCAAAAGAACCCTCAGGGAGTTGCTTCTTAGCCAGGGCGTAGCATATTTTAATGCAGAGTTCTCTTCTGCTCTGCCTGACCTCTTTTCACACCCACATAACCAACAAAGTGTTGATCATCCACCCCAAACTCTACTGTGCGATCAAGGAAAAATGCTAATGCTCTTTTTGGGTCCAGGCAGTGGAGTCTCTCCTCTTCCTTAGAATGATGTGGGTGTGCGTAAAATGTAGAAAATTTTATGGATTGGCCTACATGAAATGGCGCAACCACTTATGACAAAAAAGAAGCCCTAGAGCAAAGCACCACTTTGTCAGGATAGATGGAAAGGTAGGGTGGCTTATTTGACAATTCCTACAGCTTACTCACTCTGTGGGCAGACGTAATGGCCACAAGGAAGGCTGTTTTCAAAGTAAGAAACCTGAAAAGACAATTGTGGAGAGGTTCGAAAGGAGCGCACTTCAGGAATGTCAAAACTACTTTCAAATCCCATTGGGGCAGAATGAATGGAGATGGAAGAAACAGGAGAAAGGCCTTTAAGGAACCTATTTACAATAAGAGACTTAAACAAGGAAGGTTAATCAGGCAACCGTAAAAAAAAAAAAAAAAAGCAGAAATAGCAGACAAATAACCTTTGAGAGTACCCACTGCAGAGCCCTGCTGGGCCAGAGAAAGAGTGCCAGAAAGGGGGGGTCAACAGACAAATTCTCTCCAACAAAAGGCATATAATGTATTGGTGGAGGGATGCCTGGCTGCCAAAATTACATTACATACTTCGGGCGGCAGGTCAACAGCTGTCAACTGCTGCTGCTCAATCTCCATGCAAGAAGGTGGAGACTGGACAGGTTTGGTGGAGAACCCTCATCTACTGCTGCACCAGAAGACCGTCCCGAAAGGGCAGTCTGATCGGAGGATCAATAACCATGCTCAGCAGCTCGGGATACCAGACTCTTCGTGGCCATTGCTGAGCCATAAGGATTACTTGGGCCTGGTCATTCTTGATAACTCTGGGCAGAAGTGGTATTGGTGGAAAGGCTTTCAGGAGACCTGCGTTCCACTCGAGATGAAAAGCGTCGCAGAGGGACTGCCACTTTGGAAACTCCAACACACAATACTGTGGATGCGAACAGATCTAAACAAGGATCTCCCCACTACTGAAAGAGACCTTGTGCCACCTCCGGATGAAGACACCATTCGTGATTGACTAAGCATTGTCAGCTAAGTTTGTCCGGTCTGATGTTCAGAGATCGTGCCAGATGCTGAAACATGAAAAAAAGAGGTACAGAACCTCCTGACAAAGGGTCCACGACACCACCCTGCCCTTCTTGTTGCAGTACCACATGGCAGTGGTGCTGTCTGTAAACACCCGCACTACCTTACCCTTGATAAAGGAAAGAAATGCTTTCAGCGCTATTTTAATCGCACAGAGCTCCAACAGGTTGATGTGGAGTTTGGAAGATGCTGGAGACCAGATACTTATGATCTCTGCCTCTCCCACATGGCCGCCCCATCCCTGAAGTAATGCATTTGTCTCTACTGTCAGATCTGGTTGGGGAAGGGAGAGGGATCTTCTTCTGACCCATTTGTGGTTTGTTACCAACCACTGCAGATCTCGT